>NC_134830.1:39669762-40989458 GCF_004210375.1 Tachypleus tridentatus
AATTTCAAAATAAATTATCGAAAACCTTTCAAATAACTTACGTTTTAAACATAGTTAATACTTACTTAGAAGAATATTAATGATAAATATAACAACAGAACACAGATGAACCTACATTCAGTTTTATCAGACTCAGTTCTTCCTTTTTTATTAAGTTTTTTTTTTATCGAATTTGATGATCTTTGTGACGTAATTTGTCTTAATTTTCTTTTACTCGACCAATTTTGAAAAATTTCAATAGAGGGCTCTTTCGTAGCTTGCTCGCGCTTTTCTTTCATTTTGGGGAATGTTATTTCATATTTATGTGGTAACGGTTGAGATACTTCAAGAGACTCCTAAAGTTTCTATTTAACGTGTGTGTGTGTGTGTGGTGTTTAATGAGACATGAATATCAAACTTGTACCCAATAAAACATGTATTAACTCTAAAACCGAATCATAACTCGAAAACAAAACAACTGATGTTTGTTTGTCTCAGAGTTTTCACGTAAATCCTCACAAGGGCCATCTTTGCATGGCATTTCCTATGATTACCTAAAGTTTTTACTAGTTGATCATATATATTTTTATTTAGTTACATTTTATTTTGTACATGTATATATTTATGAAGACAAAATAGAAATCATAACGTATAAAAGGTAAGTCACCGCATACCCTAAATATTAATTTCCCAAAACATACTTGCAGACAGGCTTAAATTTGCCGTACTCGATGTGGCTTTGACCGAATTTTACTGGTGACACTACAATTATGAAAATCCTCGAACGGATCATAAGCATTTAAATGTTTGTAAGGCATAAAAAATGATGAACTATTCTCATGTAAGCTTAATATTTTTTTGCGTAGTAATATTATTTTGAAGTTGTAAGAAAAGTTGGTTATAAAAAAAAAACAGCTGTCATACTAACTTAAGGCCTAATATATATAAATACACAAACGCACTCGTATATATATTTATTTATGCAAAGTCTATGTCTACAGTTTATCTCCGCACGGATTCACTTATATTTTTCTTTCAAAAACAATTGAAGTTTCAGCCTTTAAATATAGTAACAGATATCCCTGCGGGTGATTTGAAGTAACAACGTGAGTGTGAGGTACAAGATAAGTGTTGGAATAGGGTCAGCTGGAGCTGACATCTTATTGACAAAACACACCTTTCGGCTCTATTGTTGTATCAGTTATGGTATTGTGTAAACCATACATGCTGTGTGACCAACTAACTATTCCGAGGACAACGTTGAAGGGCAGTGTCCATCAAACCCACGTGATTACAAATACTTTCATTCCCTTGCCATGTGTGATGTCTGACAACTGATCACATGATTTGTCTTCAATGAAGAATACAGTGACCCTAGTGAACTTAATAAAGCTTTATCTATCGATCATACTAAAATGATTATCGTTACATTTACGAATGTCAGCTAGCGACAATAAGTTAATATTTCCAATTGGATTCAATTATTTTATCGGTGAAGGTAGTCCATTTTCACATAATTTGAAACACAAACGACATAGTACCACAACAACCGAGTATCTAACAAAGTAAGATCCGTAAGAAATAGTAATACAACCTATATTTATCCTGTTAGATAGACCTTCTATTCTATTTAGAAATAAGATAAAAAGGGTGGGTAATTATTAATATTCAAGTCAAAACATCCAATACCAATGAACAGTTTAACAAAACCTAAGATTTATTATTAAAGATTAACATAGTTAAATAAAGTAAAAATGGATTTTTCCTTTAAAATTCCAGATAAAGTTATAAAGGCTGGCCGAAATCAAACATTTTAAATACTATACAATTAAATAAAATAATCAGGTATTCTAAATACCGTGTACACGTAAACTATAGTTTATGTATAACCTTGAAACGTGGTTTGTGGCGAAACACGTACAGTGTAATTGAAACAACCCATAATTTAAAAATAATAATTTTTACTATAACAAATTTTGACAGTTGTATGAAAAGCTTTTCTGATATTATTTTCGAATTTGAGAAATATTTCATATTTATTTTTGTTTATTGAATTTTGCGAAAAGCTACACGAGGGCTATCTGCGCTAACCACCCTAAAATAGTAGTGTTAGACTAGAGAGAAAACAGCTAGTCATCATCACTTTCTGCCAACTCTCGGGTTAGTCTTTTACTAACGAATAGTGGGATTGATCGTCATTATAACGCCCCCTCCAGCTTAAAAGGCGACCATGTTTGGTGCGACGGGGATTCGAACCCGCAATCTTCAAATTACGAGTCGAGCGCCCTAACCACCTAGCCATGCAGGGCCATATTTACATTCAAGTGTTGTGAACAAACTGTCAAGGTCGTCTTTTGTAATAAACACATATGTATCAGGCATAAAAAAAAATCAATCAACTGACAACATGCGCCCTCTAGTGACATAATATTAATGACAGAATAATAGCGGTTTTGATGACTTCATTAGATTCTTTTTTTTGGGGTGAGAGGGAAGAAATTAGGAAAACAAATTAATTTTTTATTATTTATTTAAAACAAAGTAGTAATTTTGAATTAGATATTTTATGGTTTGTCACAGTAAGAGGGCAGAACACCAACTTCATCATGTAATTTCAACTATCAACAAATGGTAGATTCAGATATGGAACATTGTAGGCTTAAGTATCTTCATACGACCTCGATCTTAAATTTATTTTATTTCTACCCTTTAAGGTCCAGCATGACCAGGTGTCGACAAGGTAATTCGAGGATGGTGAGTTCGAATCCCAGTACACTAAACATGCTCATCCTTTCAGTCGTGGGGCGTTATAATGTACGGTCAATCCCACTATTCGTTAATAAATGAGTAGCCCAAGAGTTGGCGGTGGGTGGTGATGACTAGCTGCCTTCCTTCTAGTCTTACACTGCTAAATTAGGGACAGCTAGCGCAGATAGCCCTCGTGTTAGAAGACGATGTTTCACTGGCACCGTGTGGGTTTTGCCTCTGAAAATACATTCGTTACTAAGGTTTAATTTTTCTTTAGTACAGGGTAACTTGCATCCCGAATTTTGTCTGTCTCGTGTGTGTATGCAACATTTTTTTTTTAGTTTTTGGGTTTGATGTTTGTATAGTTCTATATCAAAAGTAAGATGGTTAAAGGATGCTGTTTTTATATCCATTTTCTTAAAGGTTAATTTTACTATAGAGTATTTATTGGACATACATGTATACGATGACCACAAAGTGTGGCACCTTTCTAATTCGAAACAGGTCTGGATTAACAGCAGGAGAAACTCGACCTTTTCATATTTAGACAGCACCATAATCAGTCACGTGTCTAAAATTAAGAAAGATGCAAATGACATACGATTCACGAAATTTGTTTTTGGGACATAATGATTTACGCACATATACATATATATAATGATATTAGACACACTTTTATTGATTTTATGCTGTACAAACCGAGGATGTGCTGAAACTGAATAAGTCACACTCACTATTTGTTACGTCTCCCTCAGGTACAGCGGTAAGTCTACGGAGTTACAACGCTAAAATTAAGGGTTCGATTCCCCGGCGGACTCACCAGAGAGTTTTGTTTGTTTGTTTTGAAATTTCGCACAAAGCTACTCGAGGGCTATCTGTGCTAGCCGTCCCTAATTTAGCAGTGTGAGACTAGAGGGAAGGCAGCTAGTCATCACCACCCACCGCCAGCTCTCGAGCTACTCTTTTACCAACGAATAGTGGGATTGACCGTCACTTATACACCCCCACGGCTGGGAGGGCGAGCATGTTTAGCACGACGCGGGCGCGAACCCGCGAATTACGAGTCGCACGCCTTACGCGCTTGGCCATGCCAGGCTACTCACCAGAGAACCAGATATGGTTTTGCTATAAGAAAACACACTATTTGTTATATTACTTCATTATCTGTCCAAGTATAAAGTTTTCTTTAAAAAAATCAAAACTGATTCGAAGTGTCAGGTTACTATTTATTTAATATGTTATTTATTTATTTATTATTTCTTTCTTGCATTTAATAGAGAATAAATCATGTTTGAACAAAACTCATATGCAGGTGGTTTCACGCCTTTCATTCCAGATTCTTCATTCATTTTCACTGTGTTACTATAATTCTAATAATCTCCTGACAGTAAAACCATACATAATGCTTGTCTGGAGTTGTCGCTTACTTTGATATAACCACATTTTTATTAGTACCTTGGTGACTTCTCTGATACTTGATAAACGTGCATTGCGGTGAACACAGAGAAGATAAGTAAGTAGACACAGGGAAAGACATAACTCACGTTTGTTATAATGGACAAAAGAGACTCTCTGTTCAGCTTCTTATTTTCCTTTAAAATATTTCACAGTCTGTGTTAATTTGTCTTTCGTGATAGTATACTATACGATGAAATATGCAAATGTATGTGCGTACGTACGGTTTATTCGTTTTTCGCTATTTTTTGTTTACAGGTTACTGTACTTTTCTCATTTATCTTTTACCGGAGAGTTCTTGAAGCCCCATTTCTGTTCATATTAACCATGCCTGTTGTTTTCCCAAGCAACAACCACTGCAGCGTAGCTGTGAAAAACTTCTGTTAAATGGGAATGTTCTATGGGAGAATTAAAATAACAGCAACAATAACAACAGTGGAACACGCAAATTAAATGCTTTTATCTAGCTAATTTCCCTCAAAATAAATTTAAAAACATACCAACGAATAGTGGGATTGACCGTCACATTATAACGTCCCCACGGCTGAAAGTCGAGTGCCTTAACCACCTGGCCATGCCAGACACGTCATTAATATTAAAGCGACATCAAATTTAGTATAATGCTATTAAAACCACCAATATTGAAACCAAAACGTTTTAAATGAGAAATCTAACATTTTATAAAATCATTTTTTGTTCAAAGCAATTTGTTCATTTTTATTTATTTCATGTAAGGAACAAAACAAAATTTTAAAATCCTAGCCACCGACAGTTGAATTTAATGTTATTATCACAATATGGTGAACAAAGTAATAATGTTTGTTATAAACTCTCATGTTTAATTACAATTCGATCTATTGTGAAAGGAAAGAAAATAAAACTGTCAGGTCCGTTAAATTCACTTGAAAACTCTTTCTAGATAACGTTTAAGTCCAACACTAATCCTCTCTTTGAGCATTTTCATAAAATCTCCCTGAACTTTGTTTTCAGGGAAAGTATCTACCTTCATAAGATAGAAACAGAAATCGTGAGAAACCAAGGTAATCGAAATTGGTCCAGTTGAAAGAAAAATGAGAAATCAGTAATGAGATATGTTGCTCGAGGGTTAAAGATACGCCCTAAACGCGAATAAAATAGACTTATTATTTGAGTTCTTTGTTTAACTCTCAAACTAATGCAACTGATGCTGTCCTCACTAACCCTAGAATCTTACTTCAGTATACAAGAACGTGCATCAAGTGATTCATCGATATAACGCGAACAAAATGTGATGAACCTTTCCAAAAATCACAAGTGGAGTAGCTACTAAGATTTTATCCTCTACTTTGCAATGTCTAGCTAAGAGAAATTATGGACAATTACAAACCGATTAACCGTTTTTTTGTTTAACGTATTAGATTGTAAATAGAACAGAAACATTCAAGTAATTGTTATTATGAAATAATTTTGGGTCTTTTCAACTTGCGAAAACTTGCTATCCTATCAGTTGTATAGAAGAAACTTAAACCAAAACAAAAAGCCGGCAAAAACAAATAATTAGATAAAATTATAGTGCTCAGTGGTGGAGCCGAAGCTGGATATAGTGAGGCGCTTGACCAGCCAGTACCTGAGTGAGTAGCAGTATATTCTCGATCTACAAGGAACTAAAGCTCAAAACAAAAAGTTTGTTGCAGTCGTAAAAAGGAGAAACAAATAGTTAAATCGCTGACAGAATCACGACGTAGTACTAGCTAACTATATTGTATGATTTATTAGATATGTGTTGTCGATGCCTTGAGCCTGGCATGGTCAAGTGGTTAGGACGCTCGACTCGTAATCTGAATACTAAAACATTATTTACTGTAAAAAAACAAACTTCTGTACTTAATAATAACGGAACCAGTTTTCGAAACGTCGTTATCTGTTCTTAAAGGCCCGGCATGGCCAGGTGGATAAAGCACTCGACTCGTAATCTGAGGGTCGCAGGTTCGAATTCCCCTCACTTCAAACATGCTCGCCCTTTCAGCTGTGGGGCATTATAGTGTTACGGTCAATCACACTATTCGTCGGTAAAAGATTAGCCCAACAGGTGGCGGTGGATGGTAATGACTGGGTGCCTTCCCTCTAGTCTTACCCTACTAAATTAGGGACGGCTAGCGCGAATAGCCTTCGTGTAGGTTTGCGTGAAAATTCACAAAAGAAAGAAACAAGCTCGTGCGTAGAGTGGGGAAACCTGGCTAGTTGTTTATGAATTAATATTAGAAAATTATGGCGTACTTTATTTCACAGTTGTGATATTTCAATTTTTGTTATATTGAATTATCGAGTCAACGATTGCCTTCTCAAATTTACGTTTTTCTTATATTTGTTTTTTACCTTGAGTAATGTAGGTCTCCGTAGACCATCATGCTATTGAAAGTATAAATTACATGAAAGTAGCCCTCTGCTGTGATAGCGGTATGTCTGAGGACTCAAACCGCTAAAAACCGGGTTTCGATACCTGTGGTGAGTAGAGCACAGATAGCCCATTGGGTACCTTTGTACTTAACTATGAAAAACATATAAATAAATACATGAAAATAAAATACGAAGCATGTGGACGTGACTTTTTAGTTTTGTCGATATTTCATAGGTATACTTTTTGAACGGATATTAAATTTATGGTTTGGTTTGTTTTGTTTTGAATTTCGCGCGAAACTACTCGAGGGCTATCTGCGCTAGCCGTCCCTAATTTAACAGTTTAAGACTAGAAGGAAGGCAGCTAGCTAGTCATCACCGCCTCCCGCAAAATATTGGGCTACTCTTTTACCAACAAATAGTGCGATTGACCGTCACAGTATAACGCCCTCACGGCTAGAGAGCGAGCATGTTTGGTGTAACGGGGATTCGAACCCCTGACCCTCAGATTACGAGTCGAACGCCTTAACCCACCTGGCCATGTCGGACTCTCTATCTTTTAACCTCGTCGTTTAAATTATTGCATCCAATCTACTCTTTCTGAAACACCTCCTTATTGAATCGTTTCTCTGGAATAGTCTATTCCCTTTCCTCAATTTAACAAACCATTCATCATTCATAGTCTCATCATGGGATTTACGGACTTATAATGCTAAACTTTGAGGTTCGTTTCCCCACGGTGGCCAAAGTGCAGACAGTCTATTGTGGACCTTTGCGTTAAAACGCACACGTTTAAAAACACGTTTAATATCTTACGTCGAAATATGCAGATTTAGGTGTTTGTTAAATATATCCCTAACTTTGACATCACTAATTTTGACATAATTCGTACTAGTTTCACAGTTCTAGAAGCCTAAGCATGTTCACCAAGAAAAAATGTAGGCGTTGCTGTCATATTTAAATGTCCAAATTTCGTTTTTAGTGTATAATTGAAGAAGTGACTTTGTTTAGTTTCCACAACCTGCTAATAAATGTTTATTAAGTATTTGTACTCACCGAACAACCAAATCTAGCTACCTTATAATTTTCGTAGAATTTCAGTTTTAACTTTCACTTATGCTTCAATTAAAACAACAACAACAAAAACGTTTAATTCAACAGTATTACAACAATAAATATATATAGTAAAATATTTATTTCTTACGGTGTTTAATATTTACTGCATATGAAATTATTATAGACCACGTATAAATCAGTATTATACAAACAATAAATCGTAGTGATGTACAAAAATTTACACCTGTCTAGCTAGGCGTTTGACAACGCATAAACAGACACAACTGTGTTTTGTATTTTTAAGTTATGTATCTTTACTTGGTAACCAAAATACGTAAACGTTTTTACGGATTAGTAAATAATTATTCGATCTGGCATGGCCAGGTGATTAGGGGACTCGAGTCGAAATCTGAGGGTTGTGGGTTCGAATCCATGTCGCACCAAACATGCTTGCCCTTTCAGCCGTGGTGGCATTATAATGTGACGATCAATCTTACTAGTCGTTGATTAAAGAGTAAACCGTGAGTTGGCGGTGGGTGGTGATGACTAGCTACCTTCTCTCTAGTCTTACACTGCTAAATTATGGACGACTAGAGCAGAGAACTATCATGTAGTTTTGCGCGAAAATTCAAAAGAAATAAACAAACAATATTTATTTGACCCCTTACACAGGCTACTCGTTTAAAAACATTGTTTTATGTCGACCATAATTTAGCTTACTAGAAGACTGAAGTTTAAAAAAAAACTGGTATTGTTGTTTCAAATAACAATACATATGTTAATAATACGCTGTTCTTTACAATTATTGTCACTTATATAAAAGGTCTTGATGATAATGTATTGAATTATCACACCTATTACTTCATTATTAACACATTTGTAAATTCATTTTATAATAGAAGTTTTAAACACATAATTGGTACAAGCTATTAGGTTAAAACCATTGTCTTGAGTCACATATAATGCTAGTATAATAGTTTTTAGGGTACAATTTAACATTACAATACTTTACTATTGTAAACGTACATAACAAATTTTGATTAATCTGATACTATAGTTTTGGTAAGTTCCTAAGCTACACAGTGTAGAAAATAAAAAGCCTTCAAGAGTATCGTTTTAAGAAAAGTCTTAGATCTTGGGTATATTAATATCATTACAAGATCAAATCTGTTTACATTTTAAGTTTCGGTGATTCTATAAAACGCGTAACTTACAAACAATTAGAATTTATCTACAAAAGGTATAATAATAGAACATCTCGAAAAGTCGATTTGGTTCAATATCCCAGTGTCTCAATAGTAAATCTATGGGTTTATATCGGTAAATACTAGATTTTGATACCTGTAATGGACAGACCACAAATAGTCCAATTTGTAGTTTAGCGGTTGACAATAAAGAAACAGCGGAGTGAAATAAAAACAACAACACGAAAACTCACATCTTTGTTGTTTACAATTCAAAACATTGAACACGATACATAATCAATGACTTATAGAATGCAGCTCACACGTTACCAAACTGTGCACGACCTTAAATATTGACTATTTTTAGATGGTGACGTCTTGTTGGTGGAAATGTAACAGCCGCTTCAATCTTTTTTTGAAGCTTGTCCCACGTTGATTTTAATTTAAAATTATAATCTGAATCATAAAAACTTAGCATCAAACCTGTTTTCTCCACGCGAATTTCAGTCTTCAGCCAACAGCACGAATGCAAACACTACTAAACCATCCATGACACGTGTTGCCACCATAAAACAGTGAAATATTGCAAATATATATTGTGTAGAATTACAATAGTTACCAACTGGAAGCTGAAAAAAACAACAAAATCTAAAGAAAAGCACATTACAATGCACGAGACTACACAAAACAACCGACTAATATTTTCTCAACACAACACTATTACCATACATTAGAAATGTCTCTACAGAAACTATAGTACACACAATTCTGTCAATAAGAACTATTAACAAAGTTAAAACATTAAATATCACGAACTAAAAACGAGTTTTATAAACAATGGTAGCAATATCTAACTTGTTTGTTCATTTGGAGCCAAACCACAACGAGCTGTCTGCTGTGTTAAGCGTTGTAAATCCGTAGACTCACTGCTGTTCTACAGGGAGACTCTTTATTAAAGTCCCCCGCAGTAAGTCTATGGATTCACAACGCTAAAATCAGGGGCTCGGTTCCCCTCGGTAGACACAGAAGATAGCCTGATGTGGCTTTGCTATAAGAAAACACACTTTTTAAAAACACATATGACACAAATACAAAAATTACTAGAGGAGCTTTTAGAGAATCCCCCCATAATGTTTTTTAACTTTTGCAATAGCCTACCTAAAATACACACTAAGGCTTTTCTTACCTTAAAAAAGTCTAACACTATGCGCCAAAGCGCATTTTTTTTCTCAATTTGTTTTGAAGTTTTAATCGTTTTTCTAAGTTCTGATTTGCTACCATTACAATGAAAATGGCTTACATTCAATGTGACATTGACCTTTAAACAACATAGGCTCAAAACTTCAACAATTTGTTTTGAAGGATTTTCAACCATTTTTCACCAAATTTAACTAAACACAAGTGATAATTTTAAATTCGTGTGGTTTACCTCCGATGTGACCTTGACCTTTGACTCAAATTCGCCAAAAACTGATCCTTTGGTCGTTCAGCACATTCAGTCTTTGTTACAAATCTGTTGAAAGTCAGATAAAACATTTACACTTTTATTAGTGTTCACATATGCACAGGAGTGAAAACAATACCTTTCACATTGAATAGGATTAATAATAATAAATAATAAACTGCCTATAGCCAAATACTTAATTATAAATACACTCTTTATTGCACACGTATTCAACCTGATATAAAAATTACTTTAGATGTGTAAATAAGAAAGTTCCCTGGCAAGTATAGTAAAAAAAAAAAACCTGGGAAAGGACAATGTGTTACAACTACATATGATATTGTATCGTGTTGATACAGCTATAGAACTGGCGTCTTTAAAGAAAAGCGGTACGTCTGCAGACTTAAGGACTAGAATCCGGGTTTCGATACTCGCCCATTGTGTAGCTATATGCTTAACTTCAAACTTTTAATTCAAAAAAGAAAAGAATGGGGCACTAGTATAAAGAAGAAGAAGTGTAGTGATTGTAGTACACGTGTAATCCCAAAGAATGGGTGACACCAAGATACGTGAATCAAGTTAAGCCTAAATACAATTTCACTGAACGAGCACTATATTGTAGAGGGAAATGCCGTCTACCTCAAGTTGTTGTCTACATTTCCAATACCTGTCCATGTGACAACCTCTTGATGTATTCTGTGTTTACATTTTTGTACATCAAAGTATGAATTTAGGACCACACACACGATATGAAACACTATCAACTACCTGTGAACATTGTCAGTCAGACATTTCTATGCCAGTCAGTGGCAAGAGAGAAATCATAGTGGCTTTCTAGCATCTTATTAGCATGATTGGTCTGTTGGATGGAAACTAGAAAATGTATAGGGGGAAGTGAGGCAGAGAACTTTTTGGAACAGTTTTTGGCTTTTATACGTGAAACTATTATCAGATTTTTTTTCTCTCAATACGAACGTGTCATAAAAAAAGCACAAGATATTATTATTAAAGAAGAAAATTTTACTTCAACAGATTTCATTGTGTGATTTTGTGCACGATTTCCCGAGATTTGTTTGTTTGTTTTTGAATTTCGCACAAAGCTACTCGAGGGCTATCTGCGCTAGCCGTCCCTAATTTAGCAGTGTAAGACTAGAGGGAAGGCAGCTAGTCATCACCACCCACCGCCAGCTCTCGGGCTACTCTTTTACCAACGAATAGTGGGATTTACCGTCACATTATAACGCCCCCACGGCTGGGAGGGCGAGCATGTTTGGCGCGACCAGGATTCGAACCCGCAGCCCTCAGATTACGAGTCGCACGCCTGAACACGCTTGGCCATGCCGGGCCATTTCCTGAGATACATGACAACAAAAAGTATAGCAAAATAAACTATTATTTATGAAATGCCACTACTAATCTGCTTTTCTTTATTTGTAATGACAAGAAATGTAAAGCTACCGGAGAACATTCACAAATGGGAAGAACAGCACCATGTCTGCAGACTCACACCGCTAGAAGGAGGATTTTGATACCCGTGGAAGGAGAGGGCAGAGCATAGATGGTCTATTGTGTTGCTTTGTCCTTAATTATAAACAAACAACAATATTTTCTTTTCATATCTGAAATTAATTTAGTTATACCAAAAATGCTCGTCCTTTCAGCTATAGTGGCTTTCTAATGTGAAAACTGTCTTCCCTCTAGTCTATATCACTGACAAATTAGAGACGGCTTTGCGCGAAATTCGAAACAAAATCTAAATAAATAAGATGTTTCAGAGATACAGTATTTTAAGGATATAACCTTCTTAATGGAACAATGACTACTAAGGTTTATGACGATAATAAACATAAGATGTTTACCCTGGCGTGGATATTTAAAAACGTCATCCATATAGATTGTTTGTTTGTTTTTGAATTTCGCGAAAAGCTACTCTAGGACTATCTGCGTCCCTAATTTACCAGTGTAAGACTGGAAGGAAGGCAGCTAGTCATCACCACCCACCGCTAACTCTTAGACTACTCTTTTACCTACGAATAGTGGGTTTGACCGTCACATTATAACGCCCCCACTTCTCAAAAGGCGAGCATGTTTGGTGCGACCGAGATTCGAACCCACGACCCTCGGAT
Source organism: Tachypleus tridentatus (assembly GCF_004210375.1). Lineage (NCBI taxonomy): Eukaryota > Metazoa > Arthropoda > Merostomata > Xiphosura > Limulidae > Tachypleus > Tachypleus tridentatus. Next base: position 39,682,131 of record NC_134830.1, read on the forward strand.
TATGAGTCGAACGCCTTAACACACTTGGCCATGCCGGGCCTCATCCATATAGATCAGAAACAACAGAAGAAGGAGATGTGTCTCACTTGGTACTTTTGCAAACAATAGAGTAAAGACTGTTAAAACTTACAATATCGTAGCTCGTGTCATTGAGTTAAAGAATCTGATAACATTGTTGTTATTGTTTTGTACATTCGTACAGATTACGAGATACAACTTTATTTTAATATTTACTTCAAAGTTCGTTAGTTGATGAACGAAGGAAAACTTATTTTAAAAATATAGGGTGAACTCTATAGTTTTGTTTAGCGACTGTTATAATACGGTTTGAAACGTAATTGTTCTGATTTTGAGCTGATTATTGCTGCATCTGAGATATCTTTGCGAATTTCTGAAGTCAACCTTATTGACTGCTTAGAGAAACGTATTAAAATTGAGACAAATCGTTAATTAAAACTGAGGATAATCAACAATTTGACTCTGAATCATTATTGGATTTTTTATTGTTGAAATACTACATAACGATTTATATTTTCTAAAAGCGTGGTTTTTATATAATTGCACTTTAAACGCATAAGAGAAAAATATGAGTATAAAACACTTTTAAAATCATTTAGAAACTGTTTTGGCAGACACACAAAAAGAATTTAATTGATTTTCTGTCCTTAAAGCCCCTAGTGGCACAGCGGAATACCTTCACAACTATAGAAATCAGTTCTGGTGGGCAGAGCACAGATAGTCCATTGTGCAATTTTTACTTACTTAAAAACAACAACTTTCCTTAAAAAGACAACAAGTTATGGTTATTTTTCCAAATTTGTGATATTAGTTATTTATTATGATTATTTGTCCTTGGAAAACATTGACCCTACCCTTAAAGAACCTAAACATGTAGGAAATATAGGAACTTATTAATCACATTACACTTTATCATCTCGTGGTGGGTCTGGAAAGTAAAGAAATAAAAAACATCTACAAACAAAAACTGTTGTTATTAAACTTCAAAATTAATAACATAAAAATAACCAGTTAGTTTTCCCTGAAAATAATAACATAAAAATAACCAGTTAGTTTTCCTTGAAAATAATAACATAAAAATAACCAGTTAGCTTTCCTTAAAAAATTATAACAAAGAAGGAACTGTTTTATTTTTTTTATTTAGTAACATTTACAAAATGAACCAATTTTTTTTGCTCAAAAAGTTGAAAAGATGAATAAAAACAAAGGAAAATGAACAAGTTTGTTTTTCTATTATTCCGATGTTAAAGAGGTAAAAGAAACAAGCTTCGATGCTCGAAAAATGACAACAGAAAAATTATAAAATAACGAAAAATGAGCAGGTACTTTCTTCGCTTATTGTTATTAAAAAGCTAAAAAACAGAAAAGGAACCAACTTTGTTTATGGTTATTTGAAACACGAACAAGGAACTCGGTTCCAGCTTTAGGTATTTGTTAGGTACCTAATATGTGCTAATCATTATCAATTACTCCTCACGAGTGGATAAAGTCTTCAGTTGTCGATACACACCATTTCTTATATGCAGTGGACATCAAACGTCAACAGGCAATGATTGTTTGCAGTGCAGTGTCGGACATCGTTCACACTTGGATATGCCCCATTGAACTTGTTAAGTAGTTAAAGTTTTATGTCGTTAAAAAGCCTTTGCGTAATCAATTTTCAATGACAGAAGAGGTTAATAGGAAGACAAGTCCTCATGGTGGTGAGAATACTGTGTCATTTAACCTCACCTATTAAAGATGAGGAAGATTCTGGTTCAAACAAAGCAACATCAGGGATTCAACAGTTCAAACACTGTAGTGTTAGACTAATACACTAAGTTTGGCCTTCTTATTGTTATGGTTGCATTAACTGATTCTCTTGTACTTAGGATGACCAGTTGAATGACCAATCAGTGAAAGGTAGGAAGTGGCATTCCTTACTTTCTGGACTATCAAGTGGTGTTTTATAGTGAAACACTGGAGGAGTGTACTGTAGTAACTAATTGATTTATCTAGTGAAATTTTGTTTTGTTTGATATTAAGCACAAAGCTGCACAATGGGTATCGAAATCTGGATTATAGCGGTACAAGTCCACATACATGTCACTGTGCTACTCAGGGGCATCTAGTGAAATAAAATGACATATTTTTGTCGAGTAGCTTTTACGAAGTTTGCTTCATAAACTCAATTAGGGCGGTTGGGATTTCAGATAAGAACAGTGGTTTATTTCAATTGTTGATAATAGCCGGAAACTCTTGCATGCCAAACTAACCTAAATGACTCTGCGTTACATACTTTCAAAGTACGTTTTGCAGTAAACGTTGGTAAATATTTGATTTCGCAGAATCAGAAGATTTTGAGTGTCAGCCAATGCTATCCTTTGATGTATTCCACTGTTAGATCATACGTACGGATTAGTAGCTCTATTATACCCATCTTACTAAACTGTAGTAATGAGGTACAGCATGAAATATCGGTAAGGACTGTATGAATCATGACAGAATATGGGTCATCGTTTGATATTTTCTGCTGTGGCAAGTTTAACTAATATCTAGTTGTGATGATGTCATAGAATTCATAGTGACGTAGGCCGATAATAACGGTAATTTTGCTAGACATCAGTATGCAATATATAGTGTGTGTTTAGATATATATGTTTAGTTCAGAGAAGGAAGTGTGATATAAATAATAAAGTGCCTCTTTCTGTTCAGTTGGGATAAAACATTTTTCGCGGGACGTTGCTGAGTTCATATTTTTCTCTTTCAACAGGTAGCATCTAGAACCTATACAGCTCCCCAACACACAGAGAGCAGTAGTTAGTCTATTGTGTTGGTTTGTGATTAATTACAAACAAGCTATTTACAAGGTAGTTACAAGAACTTCAGTTTTGAATGTTAGGACTGCCACTGAACGATGAACTCATGCCATACGATTTGTTTGTTTGTTTTTTTAATTTCGTGCAAAGCTACATGAGGGTTATCTGCGCTAGCCGTTCCTAATTTGGCAGTGTAAGACTAGAAGGAAGGCAGCTAGTCATAACCACCCACTCTTGAGCTACTCTTTCACCAACGAATAGTGGGATTGACCGTCAAATTATAAAGCCCCCATGGCTGAAAAGGTGGGCCCATGTTATACGACTATACGTTGAATAGTATGTAATATAAAGTAGATGTACAAGTATTTTCGTACATGAGTACCTTATGCTATATATGTAGGAGCAGTTTATGTGAAGTTCATTAAGTACGTAAACTTTAAGTATATGAGTAAATAATTTTTCAGACTAAAATTTTATTTGAATATTAAGATATTTAAATGTTTGTTATAAGGTGAAATAATTAGCTTAGAGAACAGTGAGATTGAAACTTAGTTTGTGTTTGTTTCTACATAAATTTTACCAGGAAAATATTTTAAAGCATGGTCCGTAATTAATTTACATTACAATTAGAAACATTGTAAGACTGTGGTTTAAATTGGTACTGACGCACGAGCGTTTCCTAGTTGCGGCATCTCAAATATTTGTATATTTTGAAATCTTCTATTGATTACGTTGTAATGTTACTGATTACGGATATTTTTGTCATAAAAATGTAAACACATCTATGTTCCTAAGAGCCTAAGGAAAGTTAAAAACGAATTGATAAATAACGCAATATTTCTTCACACGAGAGACTTTAAACATTCTATAATTTGGACAACAGTCAATATGATACATGAAACCGAAAAGAGAATAAAACGATGAACTGCTGAAAGCTGTTTTATATTAAATGTATTTACTGATCCTCAAGTTCAACAGTTTCTGCACCACGTGTGCCCTTAAGAGAATTTCACAATCAGATAGCATCTGAACTGCGAGAGCAAATTTCTTTTCAAAAGACGGTGTAAGATTGAAGAAAGCATGTGAAAGTTTCCTGGTCTTTATAGCAATGTTTTTGTTCAAACATGTTTACGTTTTTACTGAGTTGAGTGTTGCAGGACCATTGTTAGCTATGATCACTTTAATGAGTTTTTCGTTTGAACTTGGACCGACATGGCCTAGTGTGTTAAGGCGTTCGACTCCTAATCCGAGGGTCGCGGGTTCGAATCCAGACTGCACCAAACATGCTCGCCCTTTCAGCCGTGGAGGCGTTATAATGTGACGATCAATCCAACTATTGGTTGGTAAAAGAGTAGCCCAAGAGATGGTGGTGGGTGGTGATGACTGGCTGCCATCCCTCTAGTCTTACACTACTAAATTAAGGACGGTTAGTACAGACAGCCCTCGAGTAGCTTTGTGCGAAATTCAAAAACAACAAACATTTGAACTTTTCTATACTCGCAATCTGTAGACTACGGGAACGTTTATATATAGCAAATAATCCCACTTTTTTTTGCTGGTAAAAGAAAAAAAAATATTTTGCCCAAGATTTGGCCTCGTATGTTCATTTGCTCTCATTTATTCTTATGGAAATATTTCCTTCGAATCCCCCAAATCGTGATTTATAATTCTCACCTGTTTGTCAAGTCCATCTTGGAATACCATAAAAATATGAGATTCATTATTAAGGATGATATCAAATAGAACAGTCGCTTCTTCCTTAAATACAACATAGGTTAGATGTAGTCAGTATCGTTAAATCAGTAATTGTTACTTATTGTTATTTATAATGAAGTTTATAGCGTATGCCTCTGTAAGTGATTATTCAACATGAAGGTGAAAACTGTTATTTCTTTCTGATTTTAGATCACGCTTTGCACCCGTACAAAAATATTGATCCTGGACAAATAAGTTTGGTGTTCCAAGAACAACAGAACACTTAAACGGTGTAATTCAGTTTATTACTCAGCGAGTCCTCGTTTATAGTTTGTGAATGTGACTACATATACGATAAGGTAATGCATACGATATCAGATAGTATACCTTAAATATGGACCATAAACGGTTTTCTTGAGATACATAATAGCAGAATGTAAGAACTGGTGAGCTCAAAGCTTTACTAAAGCTGGTTTTAGTACAGCTTGTATGAAAACATTCTGCTGCTTCTAGACTTTAAAGCACTGCTCTGTTGAGACTATATTATAAACTGGAAACAATCAAATACAGAGTAACTTCATAAAAGTGAATTCTGTTTCGTAACACGAAGCACTGGTAACAAAATTATAACCAGCATTCACTTCTAGAGACTCAGTGGTAACTCTCAAGGCTAATAACGCTAAAAATCGGGTTTTGGTCCCGTAGTAGGCACAGCACAAACAACTGATTGTGTAGCTTTGCTCTGAAAAATAACTTATTATTAAAATTTTCATTTATTTCATTATTTATAAATATGACATATTTTAATTCAATATTTAAGTTTCAGACATTATACTAGATACCTTTATAATGCAAATTCTCTCTCAAATAGCTGTTAGCATTAAGTGATGATAAATCATTGTGTTATTCAAATAATTTATGGCCAACTTATTAGACTGTATGTAAGTACATAAATTTTCAAAAGCTGCACGATCGAAATGCACATTTAGTAGAAAGGTTTTGCTTGTAATTGCTACAAGATGTTATCCTATATCTCTGCTTTCTAAGTTGGGAAGCCGTCGACAAGGATAACTTAATTAGTCCTACCACTTAGAATTAAGACTTAAGTTAGCGTTCACTACAACTAATATTAGTGAGATTACCGGGTGCTTAAAACAATAGAGACATAGAGTTTTTTTGTGTGTTTTTTTCACGCGAGAAAGCAAACCTCGCAATTTTCAGTTCTATTTTCCAATCGAATTGAACTATTCTTTCTCTGGTTGAACATTTCCAGGATATCTTATAAGTACTTCCTCTTGTGTGTTATCAACCATGAAGTTTTAAAGGAATCCTTTTATTTTTCTCTGAAGAACAACCAGTCCCTTGCTCTAATCTTCTAAGCCTGTTTTTAGGTTATTTTAGCCAGACATCATTAGAAGTGGTATCTGAAAGATTGATTGTTATCAGTGATTGAAGTATATCCAACTTAAAGAAATAAAGGAGGAAAAATGCACTAGTCGTTTCTCATGTATATCAGAAACATTACTGTCATCATAGTGGTGACACACCATCTGATTCTAATGTCTTCCTTACTGAAATCGTCTTCGATCAATCATCCTGACTTTTAAGTCTATTTCAAGAGCCATGGATACGATCAGATCTCCAAGAATGTACAGTAGACAAATTAACGTGTACTGAGCTATTCAAGTACATACAAAAGTCGGGAAGGCAACACACGTAAATTTGTTTTCCAAATTGTCTACTTTCTTATACAAAGATTGATAATGTTAATTAATAGAGAAAGTATTAAAGAGGATATCGTTTAAAATATGATCTCTGTGAAATAGAATATAGAGAAGTATTTGGATATTTTATAACGACAAACAATAAACATTTCCGAAGATAATGTTCTGTTATTAAGGAAAGAAATAAGTTCGGGTATACTTGTTTGTATATTTAATACTGCAATTATTATCTTAATAATACATACATATGTTATATTTTATATGGACATGAAATTATCTTCATACTGATTAAATATGTGTTTGTATTATTAGGTTTAGTTTGTTTTGAATTTCGCGCAGAACTACCAACGTATATGCTACAAGGATAACTTAATTAGTCCTACCGCTTATCTGCGCCAACCGTCCCAAATTATGCAGTGTAAGACTAGAGGGAAGGCAGCTAGTCTTCACCACTCACCGCCAACTCTTGGGTTTGTTTTAGAATTTTCGAAAATATCTACAAAAAGGACTACCTCAACATACATGTTCTCAGTACTGAACTGATAGACTAGAGGAAAGATAGCTAACAAGCATTACACACAACCAATTTTAGAACCACTCTCATAACGTACCCGCATCACTACATCGTGGAACGCGTTCTTGCGGCAAATAACTGTGAATCATAGAACCTCCGAATCACAGTCCAAGCTCGTTAACACTTACGTCACCCTCGGTCCTCTTCTGTCATCGATTAAAAAGCATTCGTAATTTTTTCTCTTCTTATATCCCATTCAAAACGGCGTGCGTTCGCCTTGTAATAGAGGTTTAAACTTTTGAGCTGGCAAGCCAGATTTGAATCCGCCCCACACCATAAAATATTTCCAGCACTTTAAACCTGTAGGTACGTTATAATAGCGAAAGTAAGTCTCTTATAATAGAAGGTAGACGGGAAGGTGCTACTGACTGGATTCCTTTTTTTTGGGTATAGTTCAAAATTAGAGACAACAGCAAATAGTGTTAGTAGCCCGGCCATAAATCCAAATAAAACCTTTTTCTTAAATTGCAGACTTTACCCAGCATGCCTTTTCTAACGTCTTATACGTTAAGCGACAAACAACCAACTACAACAACAACTTAATAAAATTGAAGAATACAAAGAAATTATTAAAAATCATATTAAGAGAATCGAAAATGATGTGGACTAACCGATTATGTATCGTAGTTAGACCATGAGTAGTTTCTTAGCGTTTCTAATAATAAAGTATACTTTGGTGTTCGTTTTCACTTATAAATCTGTATACAGGTTTCTATTATTAAGTAATGTTCGTTTTTTGTTAATTCGCGCAAATCTACTCGAGGGCTATCTGCGCTAGCCGTCCCTAAATTAACAGTGTAAGACTAGAGGGAAGACGTTTAGTCATCTCCACCCACCGCCAGCTCTCGGGCTACTCTTTTACCAACGAACGGTGGGATTGACCATCACATTATAATGCCCCCACGAGTGAAAGGGCGAGCATGTTTGTTGCGACTAAAATTCGAACCCGCGACTCTCAGGTTACGAGTTAAACGCCTTAACCCACCTGGCCATGTCGGGACATTAAGTAATGAGGTTTACTTTACTAAATAAAAACTAACAACGTTGTCCTTGTTCGTAATTCAGTTTTATTTTTACTTGTCTTTAAAAATGCTTCGTTTGAGTCCATCGTATAAACACACACAAAAATATATTCTAAAATTCCTTCTCCTTTTTTATTATGTTTTAACAAATCGTCCCATAGATACTCAATAGTTAACATATAGTAAATAAAAAAAAACTCTTCATATAACCTAGTTCACATACAATACTTACATGTCTGATATGGTATTTATAGTGGTTGAAGGCTTCGACGATTTTTATGTGCACTTGATACAGTCTGCTTGGCATAATGTATTGCATAATACCCTTTAGAGAAAACCTCACATTCATACACATGAGATTCGTTAACAAATATTTTTGTACGGTTTCCTTGATGTTTGACATAAATCTGTGGAGGAAATATAACATGGAAAATATACAGTTTTCCTTTATATTTCTATACCATTATTGAACAATTCGTTGCAAATCCTTATTAAATGGAACTGCTTGATAAATGGTCCTGAACTTAAAATATAGAAGCTAATCATAGCACTCCTTGAAATACGACTAAATGTATCTATTGTTGTTTGATTTCGAAAAAAACACATTAAGTGCTCCAACTTCTTTCAGCGAGTTGACATTTTGTCCAGAGTTTCCAGTTTCTTCAGTGGAGTAATTTAGAAAGTAAATTACTTTCAAAATGTAATTCACTAAGTACAGAAGCTTATAGTCTAAAACTAATCTCTTCCGGTAGCTTGGCTATGAACTAAAGTACATTATTAATGTCAAGTTATCGTACTGTTCATCAAACAGTTCTTAATTCGCTTTATCAAAATACTAACAACAACTCAAAAAGAACAGCAATAAATAAAGCCATGAAATATGTTTGATGTATTCTATTTTGTAATTTGGTATCCTAGAGGGGGCGAGGATCTTCAATATTTATTCTTGAAAATTCGAACCAGGTTGGGAATAATGAGAACATACGTCAGTAATTAACCGTTGCTGAAACGGCGAGCATGTTGGTGAAACAAAGATTTGAACCCGTGACCCTCAAATTACGACTCGAGTGCCTTAACCACCTGGCCATGCCGGGCCTACTTCTAATTACACGATATACTTTTATCAGCGTTCTAGTTAAATCCTATAATTAAATAATATGTGCCTAATAAAAATTTTACTATTAGCATAACATTTCTGATTAAAGGTCCGGCATGGCCAAGCGTGTTAAGGCGTGCGAGGGTCGCGGGTTCGCATCCCCGTCGCGCCAAACATGCTCGCCCTTTCAGCCGTGGGGGGGTTATAATGTGACGATCAATCCCAATATTCGTTGGTAAAAGAGTAGCCCAAGAGTTGGCGGTGGGTGGTGATGACTAGCTGCCTTCCCTCTAGTCTTGCACTACTAAATTAGGTAGCAGATAGCCCTCGAGTAGTTTTGTGCGAAATTCAAAAACAAAACAAAGAGACATTTCTGATTAATTAATTAACTTAGTCAATAGATTATTTTCATTTACTAACTTTTGAAGACTTTTTTTCCCCCATATTTATTTACTGACCGCTCTTGACTCACCTCTGTCTAAAGAATATTTTGTTAGAGTTGCGGTTATTCAAGAACTTGTGATTTGTTGCGTGTTTCTTTTTTCTTGATTTTGCAGAAAGTTACACGATGATTAAACTATGTGTAAAGCTTCACATGAACACCAAGCGATGAATGTGCAGGATAACGTTTAGAATTTAATTGAAATGTTATCAGCTTTACTGTGACGTTTCTTCACACATGTTTTTCTAAAGATGATCGTTCAACTTGAATCGTATAAACTCAGCTTTACAGCTGCTGTATGATTGACTTGTTTCAATTGAGACCCGAGTAGCTGTAACCTGAACAGGCAGTAATGAGTGGTTTGGAGCTTAAGACCTCTGTGATGCACACTATTTTGTAGAAAATTCACAATGAGCCACTTTAGAATAAGAAATTTAATATACTTTCTGTTTTTATGACTTTTATTTCATTTATTTTATTATTTATTAGCTTTGGCTTGAATGTTCTGACAACCTGAGACAAAACAAAATTCTAATGTTTTAAATTTAATATCCATTACTTCATGATGTTTCTGGAATTATTAGCCGTTCGTTTCTAATCAGATTTTAGATCAGTATATTGAACTTATATAATCAATACATTTCATAAACTGTTTGTTAATTTTAAATTCTCTCTTTGAAAATTCCTAAATATAGTTAAAATAATGCTAAGGAATTTTTATTATAAACAAAACTTAATAGAACATTACTCTAAATTTTATTTGTAAATGAAAATGATTATTTAACACACAGGTGACTCATAGATTCTCTTCGTCACGTTCATTTCTATAGGATTTAAACATACACTGGTTTACTTCTGAGAAAAACTATTGCTTTTATTATAAAACTTACATGTCATGACATCTTATAAAAGAAATATGACAATGTTTTTGTTAGTTTTCATTTAATATTAATTATTTGTCTCTCACTAATTATTAAATCAAAGCGAAGATGAATTAGATTATTTAATAACTTGAGTAATCGGTAACTACTTATCCACTTTTTTAGCTGTTCCTGGTTATGGTAGTAACTTAAGACTTCGAAATATATGCAGATATGACGAAAGAAAAAGCTGCTCAACTATCAATTTAAACTTCGTTTAAATTTCTCGAGTAAGAAAACACGAAAAATAACAGCTGTTCCAAATCAATCCTTGGTTGCATGATCTCTTATTTGACCGTTTTTCATTAGTTAAATTGTAAGTAAATAAATAATTTACAAGTTCATCGAACACTAGTACACATAAAGTATATTATCTGGATGAAAAGATTGTTAAGGGACAAGTTCGTCACAATTAATGTAGGTTCATTTACATCTCAATTAATGAAGGTTCATTACCTTTGGATTGATCTTTCTACTCAAGTATAATTTACATATTGAGAAGTTTTATAAGGTGTTTCCTGAACACAGTAAATATGTTATTTAAATGGACCACGTGCTTGTATCCTTTATTTGCATATTCCTGTTGTTATTACAATACAGATATGTAAAAAACGATAAATCGATTCATTTTTCTCCCTTATATTTTAGTAACAAAGATATCTCCGAATTACATAAACTTTTATTTTTCTTAATGAAGAAAAACGTTTCTTAAAAATTCAAGACGTTTTGATTATAAAGGAACAAGGTTCACGTGCTTTTTCGCTTAAATATTTTTTATTTGCTTATTATAAAATCATTATTTGTGTATCTTTTATAAATTAATAAAGTTGTTATTGTTCTTAAGTACAAAGCTACGGAAAGGACTATCTGTACTTTGCCAACCACGGGTATCGAAATCCGGATTCTAGCAGTATGAGTCCGCAGACATTACTCTGTGTCACTGGGGGTAACTCAAAAGCATGATGGTGAATTAGTACTAACTTCCGCTCAGAACGAACTACAACTGAAATCAAAAATCGGGCCCCGGCATGGCCAGGTGAGTTAAGGCGTTCGACTCGTAATCTGAGGGTCGCGGGTTCGAATCCCCGAAGCACCAAACATGCTCGCCCTTTCAGCCGTGGGGGATTTATAATGTGACGGTCAATTCCACTATTCTTTAGTAAAAGAGTAGCCCAAGAACTGGCGGTGGGTGGTGATGACTTGCTGCCATCCATTTAATCTTACACTGCTGAATTAGGGACGGCTGGCGCAGATAGCCCTAGTGTAGCTTTGCGCGAAATTCAAAAACAAACAAAAAAATCAAAAATCGCAAACGATCCAGCATGGAAAATAGCTAATTAAATGTATTGTTATTACTTGTAAAGATTATAACGGTTTTGTCTCAAATTACACGCTTTGCATTACTTCCATAATTATATATTTTAAAGTCGCATCTTAAAGGATTTTTATTTCCTTTATAAACACACTTCAATCATTACTTGTTTTATAAGAAAACTTCTGTTTTTACCTTAACTTGGTGGCCTCCTTCTCAATGAGAATAAACCCATTAAACGTTATTTTAAATATTGTTTCAATGAAAAAAGTATCATTCTTACATAATTTCATCGATTCTTGAAATCAGTGTCCAAGCTCAACTTCTCTCTATTGATTTTCTCTTCCGTGATTGAAAAAAAATCATACTTTCCATTCAGTTCTAAAGATTTTTTTTTTTTCAAAACGACTGACAACTGTCATCGGGCCTTTTGGTCGATTCCTGTAAGTCTAATGTGAAGCTCAGGAAAATTATTTTTGATTCTTAATAATTATGTACCAACCCACTTTATGTGTATCTATTTGATCATTGATTATGTTATTCCTATTTCTACGTAATCCTTGAAATGTTATTTTAGTTGAAGCTATTTTCAACGGTCGTCTTTCACGTTTTGAACGTTTTCTAATTCAATTTCTTCGTCCAATGATCATTATTTATGTTTCAGTTAACATTTAATTTTTATTAAGTTTGTTAACACTATCTAAAGCTAATTTTAGTGTTTAAATTATTGATTAAGCACTATAAGATTTTGCTATCTAATTTCTTATCACTCTTATTTGTCCTAAGATACAGAATAATAATTATCTTTTTATTTGTGGATAAACGCTTTTCAGCTCACTAATGCTATCATGTCTTCTAGGATTTGAGTATTCATTTCAAATTCGATTTAGTGCTTGTCTTTTCGGTAGTTGTTGTTCGAAAATTTTGAAAATATGCGAGGTCCATGAAACTTTAATCTAGTTTCTACATGGCTCTCACTCCAATAATTGTTAATCCCATTCTTAATTTACTTTATAATTAACTCTTCATTTATCAAAAAGCCTCTGTTGTATCACTTGATTGACTCCAGCAATGTAGGGGTTACCTTCACTTTATTATAAACGTGATGTCTTCAATTATTTATAATAACCATGTTTTAAGCTCACTAAAATGATTTACAATTCGCTCTCTTTTCCTTACTGGATGAAAATTCGGGACCATTGTGGCCAAGTGGATTTGTGAGTCCATGGTTCGCATCACGTTATTGCCAGAAAATCGCCCTTAACATTATGAAACCATGGGTGTGTTATAAGGGTGAAGCCAGACAAGAGTAAGCCAAAAGTTGGCGGTGAGTACTGATAATTGTTACCTTTTTCTTTAGTCTGGTAGTTCAAAATTATGGACAGCTAGCGTGGATAATCTTTATACAGATTTGTGCGAATATCAGAAATAAATGAAAATGTGATGCGTAATTTAAATTAACGCATTATTAGTTTATTATTGGTAGCCTTATGTTAGTTTTAGTTGTTTATAACTAGATTAATGAAAACTGTTCATTTAAAAAGGGGAACAGGAAACGTTGGAAAAACTACAGAAATAAGTTTAATCAGAATACAAAGGTTATATTTTAAAGCCTACAACTAGAGATAATAAAAAGTGAACAAACAATGCTGGAAATAGCGTCTACATTATTTTCTCAAAGTGCAAATCCATATTTTGATTCCATATTTTACACGGCCCGCCATGTCCAGATGGTTAAGGCACTCGACTCGTAATCCGAGGGTCGCGGGTTCGAATCTCTGTCACACCAAGCATGCTAGCCCTCCCAGCCGTGAGGGCGTTATAATGTTACAGTCGATCCCATTATTCGTCAGTAAAAGAGTAGCTCAAGAGTTGGCGGAGGGTGTTGATGACTAGCTGCCTTCCTCTAGTCTTACACTGCTAAATTAGGGACGGCTAACGAAGATATCCCTCGTGTAGCTTTGCACAAAATTCAAAAAGCTTGTTTGGTGCGATCGGGGTTCGAACCCGCGAATCTCAGATTACGAATCGAACGCTTTAACACACTTGGCCATGCCGGGCCCTTCACTTATCTTCTTTCTTAAGTTGTTTTTTTTTATGGAGAAGAAAATTTTAAGCTACATACGTGCATATGTTTACTGTTGAATGTTACTCGTATTTCAACTGTTTCAACAATTCATGTTGCGTTGGTTTTATTTCCGCTCAACCATAACACTGAACTTATTCAAAATAAATAACAAATGTACAATAAAGAATAAATACATTTATTGGTATGCAATCATAACAAACAAAAGGTAAAGTCGTTCTCAAGTGACCACCTTGAAGGCAAATATTGTATCGTCACAGATTTAAAGATCAATTTCCATCAATATCAGTGCGTAATATAACATAATATGAGCAGTAACAAAGCAATCTCTTCAGATATGACACAACACAGATTAAACCAATATAAACAGACACAGTAACATACTTGCCTTGTTAGGTCTATATGACACATATATATGTTCCTCAACAGCCTACTGTGCATAACTGATTGTTAGAATGAGGTGACACAAAAATAACACATGCAAAATAAAAAGCAATGATATCCTTAGCGTCACCTGTTATCGAAAAGATTTACAACAGCTACTTTAACACAAACTATTTACAAATACTAATAGCTATATGAAATAGCGCTATTTGCAGTTGCACTAAATGTTAAGTACTTACTCATAATTTCAGGTAAGTATAATAAACAGTAGGAAGAAACACCTTATTCGTCTGAATAGAAAAATCTACTGTTACAAATTTATTGACAAATAGTCGCAGAAATATACACGGAGACAGCAAGCTCGAGTAACGATGAACATCAGTTCCTTGACTAACGTGACATCTTGCAACTAATGCTAGAAAATGCACGAGTTGTAGTTTCCAATAAATATACGCTAGAAAAACACCGTATTTTTTGATGACGGAAAGTCGCGGTACGACAAAAATTAAAGAAGTCGAATTTAGATTAAAACTACTCTCCCATTTTTTCCCAAAGTTCCAATGTAATTCCACACTATAATACATATCACTTGCAATAATTTAATAGTTGAGCCATAATAGGAATTTGTAGCTTGAGAAAATTTCAGCCTTGTTTGCTTATTTTTTTGCGACCCCTATTTGTATATTTTAAATTATCATGTTTTATTTATCTTGTATGTTGGATTTTTTATTGTATAGCAATGAGTAAATATATGCGTAGAGTAAGACACAACCCTCACTAAGTGCGTGTAAAATGATATCAGTAGAAAAGAAGATTTTACAAAAGTAAGGAATACATCAAGCATGAAATTTCGAGTTTTGGTGCAAAATACCGAATCAGATAACGGCTTGTGAAACAATAAATATAGTCATATGAACAAATTTTGGTTTTGTTTGCACTCGTGAATTCATTTATTTTGCGTATTATCAAAGTTTGGGTGGTCTTAACTGTTGAAAAACAAGGTTTGGGGTATCGTTCCAATAATAAATGTACTTTTTAAGGTGGATTTTGCTCGAATGTTCTATTAGAGTTTTGAGCAAGTTTCTGCGCGATCCCTATTATGAACCATTATGGTTTTACGTGTTATTTTGAGTAGTTCATATACTTTCGTTCACTTAATTTGTAAACACGTCTTTCAGTATTGTTATTCACTTATCTTATTTGACGGCTCGTAATCTGATTCCTTCATCATCTGAACGTCTCCTGAAAGTCGAATACTTTCATAATTTTTAATTTGATTATAGTATTTGGTTAACTACAAATATAGTTTTATGACAGTGAATGCCGATTAATTACAACCATAATTCTTTTCTACATTTGGTTGCGCTGATTTGCTAATTATCCTCGTGTAGCTTCGCGCAAAATTAAAAACACAACAACAAATAAATTAATTACCAGGTACGATTGATTGTCTTAAGTTTGTTACCTTAATTGATTGTTTGTTTGTTTTGAATTTCGCACAAAGCTACTCGAGGGCTATCTGTGCTAGCCGTCCGTAATTTAGCAGTGTAAGACTAGAGGGAAGGCAGCTAGTCATCATCACCCACTGCCAACTCTTGGACTACTCTTTTACCAACGAATAGTGGGATTGACCGTCACATTATAACGCCCCCACCGTTGAAAGGCGAGCATGTTTGGCGCGACGGGGATGCGAACCCGCGATCCTCAGATTACGAGTCGCACGCCCAAACACACTTGGCCATGCCGGGCCTACCTTAATCGAATACTTAGTGATTGTCTAATCAAAGATTCAAATTTCAGTCCCAGTTCAGTTTTAATATTCTTCTTTATCATACGAAATTCTAATCTATACAGACATAATAAACATTGTCATTTTTACATTTTTTTTAGTTTATTACTATCTGTTTTTGTTATTAAGCACAAAACTGCACAATAGGCTATTTATTCTGTGTCAATTGCGGGTGTCGAAACTCAATTTTTAGCGTTTTAAGCCCTCAGTCTTACTGTTAAATTTGTTTTATATTACTGTACATTGCTCATATTATTACTGAACACAATTTAGCGATTTATTTTCGAGCATCATTAAGTACGTTTCAATATAATTTTTGTTAAGCTGAATTACTGATATTCTAACTTGAGCATTTATATGTTGTTATTAATTTATAATTTCCGAGGCATTTATTTATATTCTACTTATTTATCAATAACTACATTCTCACTCAACTCATTTGATCATGGGAACATTAAAGAAATTCCTGTTGAATTGTTGACAGTCGTATTCAATGTATAATTGGGCATTTCATTTAATAATTAGACATAACATTTCCACTTGTGTCGAGAATTATCTTTTGTATATAAAATAAATCATGTTTTAATTTTACTATATTTATTTTTGATAGGCCCCACATATTTCTTATTCGTTTTTTGTTTCATATCTTAACGGTCAACATTTCGCTAAAATACAGTCCTTTCTTAATTAAATACCCCCTGCTAATACAGCAGTAAGATTACGGATTTACAACGCTACAATCAGGGGTTCGATTCCCCTCGGTGGGCTCAGCAGATAGCCCGATGTGGCTTTGCTATAAAAAAACACACACGCACACTCTTAATTAAACTTAACCATATCTTTACGGATATTTTTTTCTATTCTATTATCATCACTATACTTATTTCTGCCAATATTTAATAAATAAATGATAAAAACCTACAACAAGTTTATTTAATTACTATTAGTTTAATGACTCGAAACTTCTTTTTTAATTCAGTGTAAGGATTACCTCGTAAATTATAAGAACCTTTTCTTAGTTGTTTCAATACGTGTCTAGCTTCCTAACTAACGTACATTTTTAATTTTATGGTAAGTAGATAACACTCGTCACGTAGAGAGTTGGGAATATTGTGTTATAATTCATCTATTTAGTATCTGTGTTTTTCACATGCTCAATTAACTTCAAGTTTGGTGTTATTTATGCATCAATATAGAATTCAAGACGGCAAATATTGTAAGTTTTGTTTTTCAAATTGTATTACGTAACATATTTGTGAGAGTTTAGAGGAAGATAATATATTAAATGTTTAGTTTGTACTTTATTTTCACATATAATTAATAATTGTGAAGGTTTGATATTTGGGAAGGACTTCTCAGCGTTTAGATATCTGATAAGTTCGCGTTATTTCCACAAAATACAATCATTTACACTGATGAAGATGCGTTATTGCAATACTGTTGATGATATATTTTTTTTACTTTGAAGAAAATTAGTTTTAACAGTTTCTCTTGTCACGACGAAAACACCCTTTCTCCAGCTTAAGCAAAATATTTCATTTGTATGTTCGATAAAAATGTTTAAACCCATTATTTCCCCCAGTGGTTTGTCTGCAGATTCAGATCGCTAGAAACCGGGTTTCAATGCCCGTGGTAGGCAGAGTACAGATAGCCAGCCCATTGTGTAGCTTTGTGCTTTATTCTAAACAAACAAACTCTCACGCAGATACATGTGTTAACAACGTTAAAGTTGATATACTCGTAGTGTTTATCATAAATATGAATCACTAAGAATTATTTATATTGTAGATTAGTATATCAGTTTTTATTTGTAATTAATTATATTAACAAATGATATTCATATTTAGTTATACGTAGAGCAAGCTGCATATATATTTCAAGATTAAATATAAAACCTTTCCAACAATAAACCAGATGTTATATTTTACTTCCACATTTGCTTATAAGAGTTAAATTTACAACCATTTAAATTTTCGACTAAGTTCAGCCTTTACTCTCTCTTGTTTGATAATTACACCGTATTCGAAATTAAGGAACTTCTCTCGCTACTGTAGCAGTAAAGATTGGAACGACTAGAACAACGAAGCCAAATATTCCACATGAAACCCATCAAAAAAGACCAGAAAGGAAATAGATGCATCAGAAAATACGGAAAGAGATAGAACTGAGTATAATAAACTAAAACAATTCCTTCCGGAAAAACAGTCTGTTTTGTAGTTGCGATTTTTAATGGAAGCTTCACTTGATATTTGCTGACTTTCTGTGTTCAACTTTATATAGAATATACGACCTATCTTTCTGGTTCGTAAACCATAAAGAGAGTGCTTCTTTCATCATTCCAACAGCGATTTTCATTAAGGTTCATCACACGTTCTTTTCTTTAGAAAAATAAGTTGTAAATACGCATAAAACGCCTTAGCAGTGCAATAATGGGATAGAATTCATAGATCTGTCAAACAGTTAGCAAGTCTCCAGGACTTTATACTAGGATTATAGATGTCATAAGGACTGAGAAAACTTTTAAACGTTATTGGAACATACAGCTGCTAACATATTCTACTGAACATTCTGACCGGACAGTTAAAGTAATAAAAACAAATCACATTGTTTTGTATGCTGTATGTGATGTTTCGCGCTCTGAGTTGAGTTTTAATCATAGTCTACAATAAACACACGAACAAAATACAAAATGCGTGTAAACTATTGCTAACATATTTAGTCACAAAGATATCGCAGTATGAACCATACTCTGAAGACTGATTAAACCCACTCTTTATAGAATGGATAACTTCATACTTAACGAAGATCAAAACCGACTAATTCTAGTAAAAGTCTATGAATTTCCTGTGATAATATTAAGAAAGCGAAGTATTTTGTCTTTATCCGTCTTTGACTTAAAAAACATAGTGGTAGAAAGGTTTAGTAAATGTGTTGAGTATAGTGGTAGAAAGGTTTAGTAAATGTGCTGAGTATAGTGGTAGAAGGGTTTAGTAAATGTGTTGAGTATAGTGGTAGAAGGGTTTAGTAAATGTGTTGAGTATAGTGGTAGAAAGGTTTAGTAAATGTGTTGAGTATAGTGGTAGAAAGGTTTAGTAAATGTGTTGAGTATAGTGGTAGAAGGGTTTAGTAAATGTGTTGAGTATAGTGGTAGAAGGGTTTAGTAAATGTGTTGAGTATAGTGGTAGAAAGGTTTAGTAAATGTGTTGAGTATAGTGGTAGAAAGGTTTAGTAAATGTGTTGAGTATAGTGGTAGAAAGGTTTAGTAAATGTGTTGAGTATAGTGGTAGACAGGTTTAGTAAATGTGTTGAGTATAGTGGTAGAAAGGTTTAGTAAATGTGTTGAGTATAGTGGTAGAAAGGTTTAGTAAATGTGTTGAGTATAGTGGTAGAAAAGTTTAGTAAATGTGTTGAGTATAGTGGTAGAAAATTTAGTAAATGTGTTGAGTATAGTGGTAGAAAGGTTTAGTAAATGTGTTGAGTATAGTGGTAGAAAGGTTTAGTAAATGTGTTGAGTATAGTGGTAGAAGGGTTTAGTAAATGTGTTGAGTATAGTGGTAGAAAGGTTTAGTAAATGTGTTGAGTATAGTGATAGAAGGGTTTAGTAAATGTGTTGAGTATTGTGGTAGAAAGGTTTAGTAAATGTGTTGAGTATAGTAGTAGAAAGGTTTAGTAAATGTGTTGAGTATAGTGATAGAAGGGTTTAGTAAATGTGTTGAGTATAGTGGTAGAAAGGTTTAGTAAATGTGTTGAGTATAGTGGTAGAAAGGTTTAGTAAATGTGTTGAGTATAGTGGTAGTAAGGTTTAGTAAATGTGTTGAGTATAGTGGTAGAAAGGTTTAGTAAATGTGTTGAGTATAGTGGTAGAAGGGTTTAGTAAATGTGTTGAGTATAGTGGTAGAAAGGTTTAGTAAATGTGTTGAGTATAGTGGTAGAAAGGTTTAGTAAATGTGTTGAGTATAGTGGTAGAATGGTTTAGTAAATGTGTTGAGTATAGTGGTAGAAGGGTTTAGTAAATGTGTTGAGTATAGTGGTAGAAGGGTTTAGTAAATGTGTTGAGTATATAGTGGTAGAAAGGTTTAGTAAATATGTTGAGTATAGTGGTAGAAAAGGTTTAGTAAATGTGTTGAGTATAGTGGTAGAAAGGTTTAGTAAATGTGTTGAGTATAGTGGTAGAAAGGTTTAGTAAATGTGTTGAGTATAGTGGTAGAAAGGTTTAGTAAATGTGTTGAGTATAGTGGTAGAAAGGTTTAGTAAATGTGTTGAGTATAGTGGCAGAAAGGTTTAGTAAATGTGTTGAGTATAGTGGCAGAAGGGTTTAGTAAATGTGTTGAGTATAGTGGTAGAAGGGTTTAGTAAATGTGTTGAGTATAGTGGTAGAAAGGTTTAGTAAATGTGTTGAGTATAGTGGTAGAAGGGTTTAGTAAATGTGTTGAGTATAGTGGTAGAAGGGTTTAGTAAATGTGTTGAGTATAGTGGTAGAAAGGTTTAGTAAATGTGTTGAGTATAGTGGTAGAAAGGTTTAGTAAATGTGTTGAGTATAGTGGTAGAAGGATTTAGTAAATGTGTTGAGTATAGTGGTAGAAGGATTTAGTAAATGTGTTGAGTATAGTGGTAGAAAGGTTTAGTAAATGTGTTGAGTATAGTGGTAGAAAGGTTTAGTAAATGTGTTGAGTATAGTGGTAGAAGGGTTTAGTAAATGTGTTGAGTATAGTGGTAGAAAGGTTTAGTAAATGTGTTGAGTATAGTGGTAGAAGGGTTTAGTAAATGTGTTGAGTATAGTGGTAGAAGGGTTTAGTAAATGTGTTGAGTATAGTGGTAGAAAGGTTTAGTAAATGTGTTGAGTATAGTGGTAGAAAGGTTTAGTAAATGTGTTGAGTATAGTGGTAGAAAGGTTTAGTAAATGTGTTGAGTATAGTGGTAGAAGAGTTTAGTAAATGTGTTGAGTATAGTGGTAGAAAGGTTTAGTAAATGTGTTGAGTATTATTGCAGAGTTGATTAAAGGATTGTTTCGTAATTCGTTTTCAAAACAACTTGTTCAGTCTTTCGGTTCTTTGTACTCATTTCTAAGTACAATAGGTGCAGAGACAATCTTAGCTTTAAAAATATTTGTTCGAAAGCCAAAATACTCTGATTTTTGTCGTCTTCAGTGTCTAGTTTATAGGACATCTAAAGACAAATTAACCACACTAAATAAGTGTACAGATGTGTGATTTAACATGGTTTTATGTTTGAATTAAGAAAATAACTTGTAATTCTTGATATAAATTTTACTCAGATTTTATTCAGTTAATACAAGTTTTCAGACTATTGGTATCGCCTTTATTTTGTGTATTATTACGTTTACAACGGCGTCATGTGCTGTATCAGACATACTGGTATGCGTCACAACCATAAAGATTTTCTTGTTGGGGTGTTACCAAGATTTGAACCTCCACATCTATGATCTACAGTAAGGGCATCCTAGCCACTAATCAGCATGATCTATAGTTCAGTTTTGTTTGTCTTAGATCAAAACCACAATGGCTGTTTGCTAAGTCTGTTTGCAATTATACACAATGATACCGTATGGGATATCTGTGCTTTGTGCACCATGGATATCGAAACCCATTTTCTAGCGGTACGAGTCCGCAGACATTCTGCTGTGCCACTAAGGAACATTTGCTAAGTCTACCGAGGGAAGTCGAACCCCAGGTATTAGAGTTGTAAGACAGTAAACTTAATGCTGTCCACTCAGACACGTTATTTAAACAGAGCATTTCAGAGATAACAACTTTTGTTACCCGGTTATTTCCTTATAGTTACCTTCATTAACAATATTGGTTAGAAAGTTTAATATAATTTGTTACTTTTATTTTTCTTATTATACTTTTAATAGATATATTGTTTGCATTGTGAGCTTATAATAAATATTTATCACAAACCCAAACCTTTTAAGCTGACAGAATCTTATTAGATATTATTGGAACTACGACCGAAAATATCGTTAACATGAAGAATAACCGACTCATCATCAGGTTAACATTTCGTTCCCTCTAAGAAAGCAGCTGTTTCTGTTCTCAAGTTAACAGTAATTAAACAGTAAATATTATAGTTTCTGTTAAATGATTATCCTTGCAGTGAAACGTTACAGAAAATGTAAGCTCAAGTTTGTTTGTTTTGTTTTTTGAATTTCGCACAAAGCTACTCGAGGGCTATTTGCGCTAGCCGTACCTAATTTAGCAGTGTAAGACTAGAGGGAAGGCAGCTAGTCATCACCACCCACCGCCAACTCTTGGGCTACTATTTTACTAACGAATAGTGGGATTGACCGTCACATTATAACGCCCCTATGGCTGAAAGGGCGAGCATGTTTAGTGCGACGGGGATTCGAACCCCCAACCCTCGGAATAGAAGGTGAACGCCTTAACACACTTGGCCATGCCGGGCTGAAGGCTCAAGAGAAAAGAGTTTGTATTACGTGATTATCGTTGCAGTGAAACGTGATAGATACTGTAGGGTCCAGAGTTTAGAGTTTGTGTTATGTTATTATCGTTACAGTGAAATGTTATAGATACTGTAGGGTCTAGAGTTTAGAGTTTGTATTATGTAATTATCGTTGCAGTGAAATGTTATACATACTGTAGGATCTAGAGTTTAGAGTTTGTGTTATGTAATTATCCTTGCAGTGAAATGTTATAGATACTGTAGGATCTAGAGTTTAGAGTTTGTGTTATGTAATTATCGTTACAGTGAAATGTTATAGATACTGTAGGATCTAGAGTTTAGAGTTTGTGTTATGTTATTATCGTTACAGTGAAATGTTATAGATACTGTAGGATCTAGAGTTTAGAGTTTGTGTTATGTAATTATCGTTACAGTGAAATGTTATAGATACTGTAGGATCTAGAGTTTAGAGTTTGTGTTATGTTATTATCGTTACAGTGAAATGTTAGAGATACTGTAGGATCTAGAGTTTAGAGTTTGTGTTATGTTATTATCGTTGCAGTGAAATCTTAAGCGAACAGTGTTATCTTATTGACAGAATTTTGTGTTTTCTGATGTTTTTTGATGATTATTTAATGCACTAGAATTCCTATAATTTTCTGGGTGAAAATTTGTTTTAAAATTACACTTCGACTTTGAACAATCTTTATTTAACTATTTCTTGAAGTGTATATATTGTTGTATAACAGTAATAGAACATTGTACTGCTTACATGCTTACCTTGAAGTATCTAGAAATCTATTTTATATTTCCGTACTCATATTAGTGATGGTTATATATTTGATACTATAACAACAGTAGGATTAAACTACTGGGATATTATAAATCGAAAGGTCACAAGGTTCCAGCTATTCCTCGGAACCAGTTTCTGTTTTCTCGAGAAAATAGGCAACATAACTGGAATCAGAAACACCTCCTTTCACAACAAGTCCGTCAGTGACCCTGGTATAAAATCCATTGAACTTTTGTGATTCTGTATTACTTTAATATGCATTTGAAAATTGTAGAAATATTAAACTATTCATCTTATGGAAAGCTGCACAACAAGCAAACATCGACATGGTTATTCACTGGAAAGGACAGATCTTGAAAACATCGCAGTAGAGAATTTGCTAAGGGGTAAGGAAAGCAGACAGAGGAAAATATTGTCTTCAGTACGTCTAACTTGATTGCCTTTCTTCGAAAGTCTAAGTGATATTCCATGGTTTTATCTTATCAGTGGAAGCTACTACACTATTCTTTCTATGAACTACATTTGAGTGTCTCTCATTCTTGTTTCCTGTCTTCATTGTGTTCATTCTGAGTTGTTATCCAACCAAATCACGTGTTCAGAAAATCACTATTGCTGAAAAGTGTTATTCGTTCTTGTAGTAGTGAAGGTGTTCAAATAAAGGTAAGTTTTCATAAGTTATTTGTTTTAGTTCCTGGTAGAACAAACAGAGGATAATGTGTCCGTCTATTTTGTTATGAACTTCACTGCCAGTCTTACATTCAGCAAACACGCCAAAAACTTACATTTTTTTGTCAGTTTTACGTTTCACAATCATCAACACTTGTACCCGAGTACAATACTTTCATGTTAAATCCTTCAAGGACCAGGTGATTAGTGCGCTTGCCTCGCAATCTGAGGGTCCTGGATTCGAGTCCCCGTCCCACCAAATCTGCTCGTCCTTTCAAGTGTAGGGACGCTATAATTCTACGGTCAATCTCACTATTCGTTGGTAAAAAAGTAGCTTAAGAGTTGTTGGTGGATGGCAATGATTATTTGCCTTTTCTCTAGTTTTATGCTGCTAAATTAGGTACGACTAGCGCAGATAGCCTCGTGGGGCCTTGCGCAAAATTCAAAACATACAAATAAGTCCGTCGATTCTCCTGTTGTTCGCAACGCCACTTATTTACTGGAATTTCTATAACTACGAATATTACGACATCACGGTGGGATGGAACGTTCTTGCTGGAGAAGTACTTAGTTTTAATTTATGTGTACCAGTCTTTTTATGTAGATAATTTATTTTTAAACAAACGGTAATTTAGAATTCCAGTTAAAACAATAACGTATATAAGCATGTAGTAGTTTTTGTTGGAATTACACTCAATGCTTGAAATAGAAATAAAAAAATCGTAAATATACCTAAATAAGTGTTGCAGTACATACTCAACTTACTATGTCATTGATTCTATATTTAACATGTACAAGTAAGTAGTACAAGTGTTACATAAGCTACCATTTGGGGTGCTTGTAATAAAAATGTTAAATGGTATACAGCTTAAGCTGACATTAATTCGAAAAGGAAATAAGTAACAGCTGTTTAGTGCAGCTTGTATCTTTATTATGTTTAGGTTTGACATCATAAATAGGTAGAATGCAACATTAATTTCACTTCAAATCTAAACATGGTCTTTGGAAGAATCGATGAGGACAACCACCAGGAAACCCTTTGGAAATTTAACAAGCAATCTTTCAGCCACTCTTACCACTGTCACGTGTCTCCTGTAAAGTGGTTGAAGAACAAATCAGCTGTCACATCCAGAGCAGAGAAGACGAGAGTACCTTTCATTTATATGATCAAGTTACATCTCTCCGGAGAGAATTTGGTGGTCTGCCCTCATATGGATTGTAACCGATACACAACTTCCATAAACATTAATTCTCTTCTGATTTCCTCCCAAGATCCTTCCTTATTACCAGCAGCGATTAGTTTTGTGAGACACTTCTTGTACTCACAAATGGTGTTTGAATACAACATACCCAGCATTAAAGAAGGGCTCTCCTAATTACTATTCAGTGAAACGAGCACAGTTTCGAAACTATCTGGTAGTCACTTCCCAGCAATCTAGTCTCGTCTATGCTTCGGACAATATAAAACAAACTTAACTTCACTAGAATGAGAACATTTAGCGAAATAGATAGGAATTTTAACTCTGAGCATGAATTAGTTATATCTTTCAAAGGTTTAAGCTCATTTTATTTGTGTTTCTGATACGATTCCTGATATTTTGTAAATAAATTCACAGAAGAACACATCTGTTTTACTGTTACAAAGGAAATGGGATTGAATGACGTAAATAATAAACGTGTTTAATCATTAGATCAGCAATTTTATTGCAATTTCCTTTTGAATTTTGCACAAATATACTTGAAGCGCTATCCATTCCTAATTTTGAAATGACAAACTAGAGGTAATGCAACTAGACAACACGGTTTACCGTTAATCCTTAGGGTTCAAAGAGGAAGAATGTTTGGGGAAGACGGATTCGAACGCGCGACCCTGAGACTCAAGTGACATAATTACGATGCAAGGCCAGACACTTTACTTAACCTTTAGGTTTATTGTTTGTATTAAGAAACTAAAGTCCCCAAACTACAGAAACCGTTTTAACAGTGGTTTAGTAATATTTTTCGAGTTATCTGTGATTTTGATACCGTTCAATTGAAGATATTAAGGTAAATAAGAATTATAAGCATGTCCTACTAATGAGGAAAGAATATTTTCGTACTTTGGTTAGTAATTATCATATATCTGATACTAGCAATAAAATTTTTTAAAACGAATGAGGTTTTACAAACTGATAGGTTACAAGATCCCTGCTGTTTCTTGGAAGCTGTTATTCTTTCCTTGAAAAAATGGGCAACATAACTGGAACCAGCTATTACTAAAGGTAAACGAGTAAAAGATACTATTATCGTTACAGAAACTGTAGTTTCTAGAGTTTAGAGTTTGTGTTAAGTGATTATCGTTACAGTGAAATGTTACAGAAACTGTAGTTTCTAGAGTTTAGAGTTTGTGTTATGTGATTATCGTTACAGTGAAATGTTACAGAACCTGTAGTTTCTAGAGTTTAGAGTTTGTGTTATGTGATTATCGTTACAGTGAAATGTTACAGAACCTGTAGTTTCTAGAGTTTAGAGTTTGTGTCATGTGATTATCGTTACGGTGAAATGTTACAGAAACTGTAGTTTCTAGAGTTTAGAGTTTGTGTTAAGTGATTATCGTTACAGTGAAATGTTACAGAAACTGTAGTTTCTAGAGTTTAGAGTTTGTGTCACGTGATTATCGTTACAGTGAAATGTTACAGAACCTGTAGTTTCTAGAGTTTAGAGTTTGTGCCATGTGATTATCGTTACAGTGAAATGTTAAAGAAACTGTAGTTTCTAGAGTTTAGAGTTTGTGTTATGTGATTATCGTTACAGTGAAATGTTACAGAAACTGTAGTTTCTAGAGTTTATAGTTTGTGTTTTGTGATTATCGTTACAGTGAAATGTTACAGAAACTGTAGTTTCTAGAGTTTATAGTTTGTGTTTTGTGATTATCGTTACAGTGAAATGTTACAGAACCTGTAGTTTCTAGAGTTTAGAGTTTGTGTCATGTGATTATCGTTACAGTGAAATGTTACAGAAACTGTAGTTTCTAGAGTTTATAGTTTGTGTTTTGTGATTATCGTTACAGTGAAATGTTACAGAAACTGTAGTTTCTAGAGTTTATAGTTTGTGTTTTGTGATTATCGTTACAGTGAAATGTTACAGAACCTGTAGTTTCTAGAGTTTAGAGTTTGTGCCATGTGATTATCGTTACAGTGAAATGTTAAAGAAACTGTAGTTTCTAGAGTTTAGAGTTTGTGCCATGTGATTATCGTTACAGTGAAATGTTAAAGAAACTGTAGTTTCTAGAGTTTAGAGTTTGTGTTATGTGATTATCGTTACAGTGAAATGTTACAGAAACTGTAGTTTCTAGAGTTTATAGTTTGTGTTTTGTGATTATCGTTACAGTGAAATGTTACAGAACCTGTAGTTTCTAGAGTTTAGAGTTTGTGCCATGTGATTATCGTTACAGTGAAATGTTAAAGAAACTGTAGTTTCTAGAGTTTAGAGTTTGTGCCATGTGATTATCGTTAGAGTGAAATGTTACAAAAACTGTAGTTTCTAGAGTTTAGAGTTTGTGTCATGTGATTATCGTTACAGTGAAATGTCACAGAAACTGTAGTTTCTAGAGTTTAGAGTTTGTGTTATGTGATTATCGTTAGAGTAAAATGTTACAAAAACTGTAGTTTCTAGAGTTTAGAGTTTGTGTTATGTGATTATCGTTACAGTGAAATGTTACAGAAACTGTAGTTTCTAGAGTTTATAGTTTGTGTTATGTGATTATCGTTACAGTGAAATGTTACAGAAACTGTAGTTTCTAGAGTTTATAGTTTGTGTTTTGTGATTATCGTTACAGTGAAATGTTACAGAACCTGTAGTTTCTAGAGTTTAGAGTTTGTGTCATGTGATTATCGTTACAGTGAAATGTTACAGAAACTGTAGTTTCTAGAGTTTATAGTTTGTGTTTTGTGATTATCGTTACAGTGAAATGTTACAGAACCTGTAGTTTCTAGAGTTTAGAGTTTGTGTTATGTGATTATCGTTACAGTGAAATGTTACAGAACCTGTAGTTTCTATAGTTTAGTGTTTGTGTCACGTGATTATCGTTACAGTGAAATGTTACATAAATCGTACTGTATTTACAGTACTGTTAGGAAAGACGAACTTGAAAAATGTAAGAAGGTTTTTCGACACGTGACGGTGACTTGTGTATCAAGAGAAAGAGCACGGGAATAGCCTTGCGGTGGCACAATGGATCTTGAAACTGGCAAACCGGTTTCGAATCCATGCAGTGTCGCTAAGTGTTTCCAGCGCTTTCTGTCGTGGACGCATTGTAAGTGATATCTACTGCCTTAGCTTGAGTGGTAGGATGTTGATGAATGACTTCCTTCCTGTCGTCAGCAGTTGAGAATCTATGTCGTACCAGAAATACAAAAATGGAAATCAACAGAAGAGTTCTAACCTTCAACAAACACATTTATTAAATACAACATTTATTAGTTCTAGTGGAGTCTAAATAGAAAAAATAACGTAGATAGTTTTTTCCAACCCGGTTTTCATATTTTTTGTTATAGTTTCCCACTGTAGGTTTGAAAAAAAATATAATTTCTGCATTTTGAGTTAACTTATTTCTTTACTTTTTAACGATCCATTCTTCCCTTTCTAATTTAGCAGTTTTTAATTATCCTGTTTTTTACTTTTCATATCCATTTATGTAAAATAAATTTTAAGCTACTTAGTCGCGAGCTATAAAAAGAACTGATAAAATCTGTCATTCTTTTTAGAGAATGAACATAAAAGTAGTCCTAGTGCAGTTTGATTAACGGGTTTGTCCAGGTGTAAATAAAATATTCATAGCCATTTTTTTCTGTAGGCTTATGAAACAAGAATAATACAAATAATAGTAATATCAAGAACAAACGGACGAATTGTGAAATTTGTTTAACACTTGGAAATAATCTATTTTTCTATTATCAATATTTTAACAGCCTTAACCATTGAAATAGAAGGTATTGTGTGTTATATCAAGAACAAGTCTGCTTTTTAAGATAGTTTCGGTCCTATATATTCTATTAGAATTTCTGCGAATATCTTGGTCAATCCGTATTACGAACCACTATCGTGGTTTATGATATACACTGTGTTTGTGATTATATTTATCTCTGTTTCATGTCCCCCAGTAAGACAGTCGTAAATTTAAGGACTTACAACATTAAAATCTGGGATTCGATTCACCTGCAGTAAATACAGCAGATAACTTAACGTGGTTTGTTTAGAAAAAAAAATGAAAACACAAATCTAATGAAGCAGGGAAAAAAACAGTTTATCACAGTGGTTTATTTAAAAGTAATCCCCTATTATTTAAAGGTCTTTTTCTCTGCTAAAATATTGTACGTTCTTATAAAACGTATATCGTTTATTTTCTTAAAATTGCCTCTTAGAACTATTAATTAATTGTTTACAGACGACTCTTTCGTGCTTGTTTTACAGTCTTGTTTCTGTTGGAGCATATTTTTAATGCGGTTTTTCGGTTTTCAAATGTTTAAATCCCATTCTATAGATCAGTTAGTACTCAACAAAAGGCATATTCGATGTCATAGAGCTTTGAAACACGCAACTTGTCTTCAATTATCTTAACTGGGAACAAATAATATTACCTTGTCTTTTTGCTTTTCGATCCTTGGTATTGAAAAACCATGATTCAAGCCAAGGATTGCTGACCCTTTACCTAGAGAAGAGATATTGATAAAATCAGTTCTTCAGGCACGTTTTATTCATTTGAAGCTAAAAGGTAATATTCTACAACAAGATGTTGCACAGTGTTGAAACACGCAGAATTTAAGTAAACGTAAACGAGATAAGTTTTAATTACGAAAGAAGAACCTGACGAAGCTAAGCAAAGAAATGAATAAAGTAAGAACAGGGTAAAATAGATAACTAGAGTAAAGATAGTGATATATCAAGTGTAATCTACCACAACTGTATTCAGCTGTTAATTGAGGTTATTGCGTGTTATTAAAGCGCAATTCCACATAATATCTTCTCTCAGTTTCTACCTTGTTATTATAAAAAATAGTGACAAATGGTAGAACATTCCCCCTTCAGTTGTACAGTCTGTGGACGTATTCCACTAGAAACCGGATTTCGACACCTGTGGTGGGCACAGCACAGACAACACTTTGTGTAGTTTTGTGCTTTATAACACACACAAGAAGGAGTTTGCAATTCATAAGTGACGTATTAAGATGTTAGTTAAAATATATATGGTTTAATGCTTTCATTAGGCTTAAAAATTCTGCCTTCGTTAATTTCGTAATTATACATTAATATCTTAATACTGCTTGTAAAGCATTTCAAATATGCGAATGTCTTTCAGTTTTATCCCTGTTAATAATAACTTCTCTTTACTTAAAATGTTATATTTGTTGGAGTTTAAAAACACTCATCATAAATGTTTTACACCTAAACATTGAATAGAGTTTGCACCATTACGAATATTATCTTAAGAGTTTGGTTGGTTGGTTTTGAATTTCGTGCAAAGCTACTCGAGGGCTATCTGCGCTAGCCTTCTGGAAGTTAGCAGTGTAAGGCTAGAGGAAAGGCAGCTAGTCATCACCACCCACCGCCAACTCTTAGGCTACTCTTTTACCAAAGAATAATGGAACTGATCGTAATATTATAACGCTTCCACGGCTGAAAGGGCAAGCATGTTTGGTGTGACGGGGATTCGTACCCAAAACTCTCAGATTACGAATCGAGTGCCTTAACTATGTGGCCATGCCGGGCCTATCTTAAGAGTTAAACTTGAAGACAGAATTTTAACTAGGAGCAAGAATCACTGTTTTATTGTTAACAAATCGTTGTGAAACTCTGAAGTGTTATGTAAAGAGATAGATATAGTGGATAACTTTAGTTTTCATAATTCCACACTCTCTTATTAGCACTAAAATAATACTATATTATACGTTTCTGTACTCATACATTTAATTTCTGGACTTGCTGCTTTGATGCCAAAGTAAAAGTTATACTTTTAAAACAATTTTATTCCATTTTATATAAAACGTAAAAGAGATTCGATGGCTTAGTCAAGAGAAATCAAAATTTCTTATTTCCTGTTTTTTAATTTCAGAGTTGTGTGGATAAATGAGTAAAATACTTTAGTAGTTCAATGGGAAAACCTTAGTATACAAGTTGAAAGTTTTTCCATACGTATTTGTCTAAGGCGAGCTAATTAGAAACAAGAACAAACAAAAACACCAAGTTAATTAAATAAAAAAAATACTTCGTGGTAAGTATTTCTTATGAGGCTGTAATAAAACATTTATTTTAACAACAATAGAACTAACTCCCAATGGAGTTCGTGTGTTCAAACTCGAGATGCTACTCTTGAGGTCTAGCTAATTTGATGTTACGACGCCATCTAGGGGTACTAATATTTTGGAAGTTAGTTTTAAGTGCGGGCTTACAGTTTCAGTTCTTATTAAAGTAAGAATTACTTCACATTTTAACAAGATGTATGAATATTCTAAGATTTAATTGATAAATTATGATTTATTTGAGCTATTTTATTACAGTTTCAAAAAATATTGCTATTTTCAGAAATTTAGGTTTAGCGTATCATCGTGTTTACTAATAGTTTACATCGGCGGAAGAGACGTTGGAGGTGTAAAAAACAAAAACGGGTTTAATTTTTTTACTTCTCTGAGCCAGAAAAAATGAGTACCTAAAAGAATAAGACGTTAGTTTTTATGTATATTGATAAAGAGATGCCTTAAATTTTTTTTTTCTTTTCGTAGTAATCTCAATTTAATTGGAACAAAGTGATCATTTTCCACTTGCTCGTGAAACCGGCTAAATCCGGATTCACTCTGGAAAGACAAGAAAGCACTTTTGTTGACTTTTAAATGCAATATAAGTCACTTATTTTCTCCATCAACCACAAGCAATTGCTGTAATTGGGCTAAGATTTCTTTTTTCTTGTTTTAAAGGTGTATGAACACTACTTTAGAAATGACACATGGAAGAAATTTCATTTCCTAAAGAGGCTTAGACTGCCGTACAAGCCAATGTTGAGCATGCACGTTTTGGATTAATATCTACATTAAAACAAAAGCAACTTTCCAGATTTGTGAGAAGAAAAATATGTTGAGCAACATTCAGAAGTTAGACTTCTATCTATAACTTTCTTGGAGGCTCTGAAAGAAAAGGAAGGAAAAAGTGAAGTACTGAATAAAGACGTATTCTTCTTCATCAGAAACGGCCGGAAACGGGATAAACCACTTTTCTGATTGGCTTTACTACACACTACAGGTTTCTTTAATGGCCGATGAATGTATTTTTGGCTTCTCTGTTGATGTAGAGCAGCATCTTATAATAATATTAGTTGTTGTTAATAACAACATAGCTCCATGATCTAATTTTTAAGTAAAGAAAAACAATTGCTAAATATTATTTTCAGAGAGAATAATATGTTACTTGTTTGTTCGTTTTTTATAACACTCTTTCAAGCAAGACAAACGTCTTTAATCTACGAGGTAAAGCTGTTACGTATATATTCATCAGTGTGTATTGCACCATATTGCTTTATAACGCTCAGAAATTGGTTGCAATTTGATTTTTGAATTTTGTGTGAAGCTATACGAGGGCTATCTGCGCTAGTCGTCCTTAATTTAGCAGTGTAAGACTAGAGGGAAGGTAGCTAGTTATCACTACCTACCGCCAACTTTTGGGCTACTCTTTTACAAACGAATAATGGGATTGACCGTCACATTATAACGTCCCCACGGCTGAAAGGGCGAGCATTTTTGATGTGACAGGAATTCGAACCCGCGACCCTCGGATTACGAGTCGAATGCCTTGACCACCTGGTCATGCCGGGCGTAATGCTCAGAGAATTTAATAAGAAAAACGACGACGTACTTCCTTCTGTTGTGAGTAAAAGTAATGAGTGAAAACCCTCAGTAAACAATGCACTGAAACCAGTGATAAAACAGTAGTTGTCTTTCTAAATATTTCAATGTAGCAATTTTGAAATTTCGAGACTGCCTTAAGGTTTAGGCTTAGCTATACATTTTTATTGCAATTAACAGCGACTTGGAGAAGGAAGGTTTGAGTATGCAAATAAATATCGTCAGTCGTGCTGAGTTTTTTACCTTAGAGCCAACAAAAGAATGAACAAATTACACAGCGGTTTTGTATTAAAAATATAAATCTGATGACACGAGTAGTTTTATTTTTATTCTAAGAGAATACAGCAACAGTAGAAGCACTGGAATTGATCAGAGATGATTCAAATTACATTATTATCGACCAAAAGACGAAAAGAAAGGAAAAAAGAATTTAGAGTGAAACAGCGATTGTGTTATAGCCATAGATGCAAAGGGAACAGGGAAATTTATTGTCACGTAAGAAACAAACAAAATAGACCACAAGACGTAACTTAACTGCCGTACTTCATATATCAACATAGTTGAAAAATGTTCCTGATGTCAACGTATGATTTTAAATGTAATATAAGTCTTACTTTTAATGATAAATCAAATTGCTTTGGAATTATTTTCTATACTGTCCGATCTGAAATACAACATACAATGAATTTTTAAAAGATTTATTTTTTGTTTTGTTTTGAAATTCGCACAAAACTACTCGAGGGCTATCTGTGCTAGCCGTCCCTAATTTAGCAGTAGAGGGAAGGCAGCTAGTCATCACCACCCACCGCCAACTCTTGGGCTACTCTTTTACCAACGAATAATGAGATTGACCGCCACATTATAACGCTTCCACGGCTGAAAGGGCGAACATGTTTGGCGCGACAGGGATGCGAACCCGCGACCCTCAGATTACGAGTCGCACGCCTTAACACGCTTGGCCATGCTGGGGCCTTTTTTTTTAAAGAAGCTGAAAGAAAAAAAAAGACAAAAATATTTTGTTATATCGAAGAAATGGCTTTAAATTTACCTTTCAAGAATATTAAAGAGTTATTTTGAGAATAGTTTAATAAAACATACAAAAAACAATAGTAAAGTTTTAACAAGAAGTTCGTAAATGAAGTTTTGCCAAAATTTAGTATAGAAATACCTATATGAATGTATAATATGTAACTTATTGTATAACTGATGGACAGTTGTGTAACATACGTATGACCGCACAACAAATGAATGGCAACATTAAAGTGATTTTATCATTATTTTTTCGCCTTCAAATATTAATAACGTACATAGAATTGTTAGATTTATTTACTTTTCTGGTTATTTTTAATAATAAAACTCATTTTACGTGCTTAAAGATTTGTTTACTTTTATTACTCTTTTCGAAGTTACTTACTGGACGATACAGATTACAACTTTTGATTAGCTCAAAATTGTTTTATTTAAAGTACTGTACAATTGTACTAGGCCAGTAGAATATTTTATGTCTTTTTCCTCAATATTTCACGCCATTGTAGAATGTAAATTTCAACACTGTGGTAATGCTTCACTGATTCCTGTTGACAACTGAATGAGTCAGGGTGAGAATACTTATCTTTCTTTAGAATTCCCATATACTAGTACCAAAGGTATGCCATAAGAGTTCTGCTTGAATGAAGATACTGATCAAATTTAGGGTCTGAAATAACTGTCATGACACCCCATGCAGGGTTTTAACTACACAGAAAGAAGCAAGCATATGGTGATGGTATAAACTAAAGGAAATCAATTTAATAGAACTTCACAAGTAAACCTTGACAAAAACAGAGTTTTACACTATATATCTAAGTTTTGTGTCATGCCACAACCCCAAAAGCATAGAGAACTGTAAGTAGAGCAGATGGTTCACATAAAAGCCTTACGTGATACTGGTTGGATTTTCTGACAAATTGCTTTAGACTTGAAATGCTCCCCAAACACTGTAAAGTACATCCTAGCTAGTGAGAACGAGAGAGGTAAATTTGAAAATAAGAAATGAAGAGGCAGAACAACTAAACTCAATGGTACTGATGTTAGGTATCTTTGTTTATGTAGCCTTAAAGACAGAAGGGAGACTGCCACTTATTTCAAGCATGAGATAAACGATCATGAGTCCAAATTTGAAATATTCTGAAGACAGGTGAAAGATACCTAAATGTATAGCACCTACCATGAAGCATGGTAGAGGCAGTTAATTGTTTGTGAATTTTTGCTGAGGCGACAGGAGACATTTGCAAAATAAATGGAATAATGGATCAGCTCAAGTACAATCAGATATTGATCCGTTATGGTATACTCAGTGTTTTATATATTGTTGATAAAGGATTCTACTACCAAAAAGATAATGACCCCAAACACTCGTCCAATCCAAGCAGAAATTAATTAGCTAAGAAAGAAGCTGCTGGAGTCATTCAAATGATGTAATGGTCCTCACAGAGCTCCAATCTCAACCCAATTGAGCAGATCTGAAATGTGATAGATCCATAACTTGACAAATTAAAAGTGACTTCCAAAGAAACTTTATGGTAGTGTATTAGTGACATTTAAAGTAAAATCTAAAAAAAAACACTTTGATAAAACACGTCGAAACAATACCTGAAAGACTGTCCGCCGTTATTAAAAAATTTGGGAACACAAGACATAAACTGTTGTAGTAAACATGAAGGTTAATAACATGTCGATGTTTCACCTGTGATTTACCTTCTATTGTTCTTTGAAAGTATCCAGAACTCTAATTCTCGACATTGCTCTAACACTCTTAGATAACTGTTAGATTCTTATTTGTTTTCACCTTCTTTATTTTAAGCTTTGATTTGAAAGTATCCTGAACTCTAACTCTCGACTTTGCTCTAACACTCTTAGATAACTGTTAGATTCTTATTTGTTTTCACCTTCTTTATTTTAAGCTTTGATTTGAAAGTATCCAAAACTCTAATTCTCGACATTGCTCTAACACTCTTAGATAACTGTTAGATTCTTATTTGTTTTCACCTTCTTTATTTTAAGCTTTGATTTGAAAGTATCCTGAACTCTAACTCTCGACTTTGCTCTAACACTCTTAGATAACTGTTAGATTCTTCTTTGTTATCACCTTCTTTATTTTAAGTTTTGATTTGAAAGTATCCTGAACTCTAATTCTCGACATTGCTCTAACACTCTTAGATAACTGTTAGATTCTTATTTTTTTTCACCTTCTTTATTTTAAGCTTTGATTTGAAAGTATCCTGAACTCTAACTCTCGACTTTGCTCTAACACTCTTAGATAACTGTTAGATTCTTATTTGTTTTCACCTTCTTTATTTTAAGCTTTGATTTGAAAGTATCCAAAACTCTAATTCTCGACATTGCTCTAACACTCTTAGATAACTGTTAGATTCTTATTTGTTTTCACCTTCTTTATTTTAAGCTTTGATTTGAAAGTATCCTGAACTCTAACTCTCGACTTTGCTCTAACACTCTTAGATAACTGTTAGATTCTTCTTTGTTATCAACTTCTTTATTTTAACTTTTGATTTTGTTTTTCAAATGAAACTATTTCTCTTATTCTTTTCGTGAATATATTACCTCTTATTATTGTTTGTTTTTATAGCAAAGCCACATCGGGCTATTAGCTGAGCCCACCGAGGGGAATCGAACCCCTGATTTTAGCGTTGTAACCTCTTATTATCAGTCACTAAATTATAGAATGTAAAATGTCAATTTTATAGAATTCACTGCTGGCTGAGAACTGTTTATCTTACAAATACATCAACAAATATAATCCTTATACACAAACAAAGATGTTAGTATATAGAATTACGAATTTTATATATATATATACTTCGATATACGAAAGTATAAATTATTTTATTTTCTACTAATGTTTATATACACAAGGAGGGCCCGGCATGTCCAGGTGGTTAAGGCACTCGACTCGTAATCCGAGGGTCGTGAGTTCGAATCTCCATCAAACCAAACATGCTCGCTCTTTGAGCCGTAGGGGCTTTAAGGCGTTACGGTCAGTCCCGCTCTTAGTTGGTAAAATAATAGCCTAAGAGTTGGCAGTGGGTGATGCTGACTAGCTGCCTTCCTTCTAGCCTTACACTGCTAATTAGGGACGGCTAGCACAGATAGCCCTCGTGTAGCTTCACAAACAATACACAAGGAAACAGTAGATTCCATCACATTTACTTATGTGTAACAGGTAAGTAAACATTTTTATAACGCTTTTTTTTTTCAATAATCACTTATTTTCCTTTTTTTTTGTCTTACATACTGCTATTTAATCTTTATTTATACATGAATATTTTCCTCATAAGATTCAACACAAAACGTAGAGCAAAAACAGGATTATTTCAATCACGTTTTACGCTACATAGAAACAAAGACGTTTATAATTGCTCTAGCTAAACGTGGTTGAAAGGTGGACCCTAACTTACTTTGCAGATCACATCGAAAAGTCTAGCACATGTATGCTAATGATAATGACATTGGATGATCGGTTTTTATTGCCTGGCGCATAACTCTCCTGTCATACAGTACTTTCTTTGCCATCTGAAATCAAGGTGTTACGTGATTTCTAGCACCTAATTAGACCACCGCAAAGGAATCCCCTATAATTTACTGCTAGATAGACGGCTTGTGCTGATAAGAGAGGTGTGAAGCAAAAAAATAAAAAATAAAAATGGAGCCAGAATAATTCCAATAGAATTTCTTCACTAAAACACTTCCTTTTTAAGAGACTTTTCTGTGAGTTCCAAAATACGTGACACATCGAATTTATTAAACAGTGTTATTTAACATTATTAATTGCAGACTTATTGTTCGGTCCGGCCTTCAAGAAGGTTGTTGCGTGGCTGGAAGACACCTATAGATTTCACCCGAACATTACTAGCTCTAGCGCCTAAGTAATGAGTCATGGGCATGCTTACATGTACTGACACAAAATTCCTTATCACCCTGGTTGCTTTCTAATGGAGGTCTATAGATGTGAATATATATGTGTGAACCTTAGCTTTATCACATATATCATAGGGCGGGTTCTCTTGGTATTATGGTAGTGGAGGTTCAGATATCATACCCTTGACAACTTAAATATAAGTAAAATCCTCCACATAATTATCGTTAATTTTACTCCTTGGAAGTACAGGAAAGAGTGATGAGGCAACTCAACTGTCTTCAATTTGTCTTCAGGTGGCGTCGTAAGCAAGCGAACACTGCAGACAATTAATGGCGAGCTCAGGAAACTTTATCCCAGGATTCGAGGATTTTTTACAAGAGTTTTTTTCTGTGCTTATAGTTCATTTTTTATGATATTTATAACATATTAACTAAAATAGTTTACTCTTGGCTTCATGGCCACTGTTTAAGTCAGAGTAGGCCTAAAATATATTGAAAAAATTATTAATTTTCTGTTTCTTTCAGGTATAGTTTGTTTGTTTTGAATTTCGCTCAAAGCTACTTGAGGACTATCTACGCTCGCCATCCCTAATTTAGCAGTGTAAGAGTAGAGGGAAGGCAGCTAGTCATCATCACCCACTGCCAACTCTTGGGCTATTATTTTACCAACTAAGAGCGGGACTGACCGTAACGCCTTAAAGCCCCTACGGCTCAAAGAGCGAGCATGTTTGGTTTGATGGAGATTCGAACTCACGACCCTCGGATTACGAGTCGCACGCCTTAACACGCTTGGCCATGCCGGGCCTCCTTTCAGGTATAGACCGTGTATAGTGGTTTGATTTGTATGTCGGTATGTATTAAGACACGATGTGATTTGACCAGTACAAATGTTGAAGAGGAATTGATCGATCAAACGGTTTTGAATGTACTTCAAAATGAACCAAGTACGATCGCAAAACATCAAACAAAAAATAAGCAATAACTACATCTTTAAAACATTAAGTGACAGTTTTGATGATATTAAAGTTCGAAGTGATTAACATCAACCTGTAACTGAAACCCTGGACATCAAATTCTTTAAGAGGCACTTGATTATTTCATTCTCAACGTTTAATCAACTTTTTTATTTATATATCGTCTAAAACTAGCTTATCAGTTTACTAGACCTCAATTGTATAGCGGTATGTCTTCCGACATACAAGGCTAGAAACCGAGTTTCGATACCAGTGATCAACAGAGCACAGGTAGACCATTATATGTCTCTGTGCTTAATTACAAACCTGCTCTTCGATTTATTAATTTATGAAGAATATCACAAATATATGCGGTTTTAAACATTTGAATATTAAAACAACAAGACACATGGAATTCCTGAACTTGTTAACCTCAGTATCAAATCGCTAATAAAGTGGAATTAATGGTGAATGCATTTCAGTATAGCATGCTTCATCATTTAGAAACTGTGTGATCAAATATTCCTTGAGCTGTAAAGTTTGTGGATATAGTAAAGTTAATACAGAAGTTAATTTAGCATTCTTAAGGAGATACGAGCAGTCTCGGTTTATTATCATCTTAGCCAGAAAAAAGTGAACTTAAAGCATTCGTAAAAGCGAAATGAGAAATTCGTAGTTGTTTAATAAAATCAAGGAAAGTCCTAGGATCAAATAAAGAAAGGTATAATGAACATATATAAGGGAATTTCAGCTTCTTGAGACCAAAGCTGTTTCAATTGCTTTTCACTCGGTGGATGGCCAAAAGAAACGATAAATAAGCTAAGTTTGTATGAAAATTAAAAGTGAAGCAAACAGCTGCGAAAAATTTGTGAAACATGACCCTTCTTAAATTTTTCATTCTTATAAATCATCAGATCGACGGAACTTCTGTAATGGCACACAGATCAGTAAATAGAATGAACACCAGAATATAATTATTAATAATTATAAAAAGTTTGTAATAGACTGGATTCCTGTTAAATCGATATATCTATGCACAAATACTGGAAGTAAAAAGTTAAAGAAACATTCAATTAAAGTTCAGTTGTAAACTCTGAGCTCTGAAGAAAAACAGTTGAGAAATAAAAAAAAAAAGGCCTAAGCTACACACGTTTACTATCTTTTGGGTAATCGGGTGTGGCCAAATGGCTAGGGAACTCGAGTCGTAATATGAGGGTCGCAGATTCTAATCTTCAAATATCCTCGCCCTTTCACCCGGGGGGCGTTATAATCGGACGGTCAATCCAACTATTCGTTGTTAAAAGAGTAGCCTAAGAGTTGGCGGTTAGTGGTGATGACTCTCTGCCTTCCCTCTAGTTTTTCACTGCTAAATTAGGGACAACTAGCGTAAGTTGTCCTTGTGTAGCTTTGCGAAAAGTTCAAAAAATAACAAAACGAATTTATCTTCCGGGTGCCAGCAATTTACGTCAAGTGTTTTCACTAGTTTAAAAGAAATAATGTCAATAAACATTATTAAAATAAAAAAAGCATAAATAGATATTTGTGTATAAAAATATGAATACTATATATATATCAGATTGCTAGGTTAAAGATTATATTATATATTAAAATGACGAAAACATTCGAAACTTAAGAAACGAAATTTAGTTACATTACTACTATGTACAGCTTCTACAGTAAGTAAGATTATTTTTCAGTACAGATTGGACGTTCTATCACTGGTGTGATCATTCTCAAGTATACAAGTTTTAACGGTAAAGAACGTTTCAGTATTTGAATCAAAGCTGAACAACCTAACAATGCATTTACATTTTAGAATTCACATTGGTTACAGATTCGCTTACGCCACCTGGTAGAACTGCGGTAACTCTACAGATTTATAACTCAAAATCGCGAGTGCCTCGGTGGACACAACAGATAGCCTGCTGTGATTTTGCTAATTCGTGTACATATCCATCCGCATAAAACCACAAATTATTTATTTATCGCTAAAGAAATAAAATATAAATAAATATAAAAATATGGAATATTTTATGCAAATATTTGTATAAGATTAGGAATGTGTGTATAAATAACAATAAATAACGTATAGAGATGTGTCTGAGTTTATGTTATTTGTGTAATTGGTTGATTTCATTATTCATTAGTTTACACACCAGGAATGAAAATTAAACACATTTAAATAAATTTATATAAAGAGCTCACCGCACCAGGAAACATGTACAAAGTAAAATGTAACAGTTGGCCAACCTTTTACATGGGTTAAACAGAACGTAACTTGAAGATCAGGTTAAAAGCTTTAAGGGACGCCAAATTCTCACTTCCAAAGTCCATTAGCACATTAAGACACAGTACTAAAACATAGGCCCGGCATGGCCAGGTGAGGTAAGAGGCGATCGACGCGTAAACTGAAGGTTGTGGGTTCGGATCCCCGTCGCATCAAACATGTTCGTCTTTTTAGCCGTTAGAGCGTTATAATGTGACGGTCAATCCACTATTCGTTGGCAAAAACGTAGCCCAAGAGTTGGTGGTGGGTGGAGATGATTAGCTGCCTTTCTCTATAGTCTTACACTACCAAATTAGAGACGGTTAGCACAAATAGCCCTTGTGTAGCTTTGTGCAAAATTGAAACCGAACAAACAAACCTTATTCTACTCAAATATTTCAATGAAACATTCCTTATATTTTATGGTTATTTTTTCTTATATAGTCATAATTAAGTATTCTGCAAATTTAAGCGGATCGACACGCACGAATTCTAAACATTTAATACATTGTTAGTTTGTTAACCGTTGATTTAAATACTAAAACATTATTTACTGTAAAAAAACAAACTTCTGTACTTAATAATAACGGAACCAATTTTCGAAACGTCGTTATCTGTTCTCAAAGGCCCGGCATGGCCAGGTGGATAAAGCACTCGACTCGTAATCTGAGGGTCGCAGGTTCGAATCCCCGTTGCACCAAACATGGTCGCCCTTTCAGCCGTGGGGGTGTTATAATGTTTCGGTCAATCCACTATTCGTTGGCAAAATATTAGCCCAAGAGTTGGCAGTGGGTGGTGATGAGTGGCTGCCTTCCCTCTAGTCTTACACTGCTAAAGTAGGGAGGCTAGCGTAGACAGCCCTTGCGTAGCTTTGCGCGAAATTTCAAAAAACAAACAAACACTTACAAGTTCCTTACTTAAAAGGTTTTTGTGAAGGTTTTGAGTATCATTAAAAGTGTTATTTCTACCTTTTGCTGAATGTAATTTTACATTATAATTTACTTGAACTAAACCCCCCGTGGCAGAGCGGTATGTCTTCAGACTTACAACGATAGAAATGGAGTTTCGATACCCGTGGTGAGAAGAGAATTGTGTAGTTTTGTGCTTAGTTACAAACAAAAATATTTTATCTTATAAAAAATAAGCATCGACAGAAGGACGTAAAAGACAAATGCCCATTTTGTTCAAGTGTTAAATAACGGTTGTCTAACAATTAGGGGGGTGTTTTTATAGCAAAACCATATCAGGCTATCTGCTGCATCCACCGCTGACAATTACAAAGAGTTTCACTGATGAATAAAATAAGAAGGGTTGATACAGAACTTAAATATCAGATTGATAAAAAAAATACAATTTTCTATCATAAACAGAAGTGTAAAAAGTAATTAACTTAATGATTGTTTTTTCTGTTACAATGTTTAGTAGAAAGATAATTATATAATTACAAAATGAATTCTCCTGTACGTTTAAAGAATTTACAAAAAATAAAACACAATTTGATTAGATTTTCTTTAAAGAAATGCTATACAGTTTAGTACAACGTCTTTAATAAAAACATTTAGCCAAATGAAATATTGTATAACAATAAAGAAATAATTGTTAAAGTTTTTGAATTTCCTGTATTAATTATCCAATGATTGGTAAGGGTTTTTTGTGACGTACAAGATCGATTTAAATGGTCAGATTTAACAGGGAAACATCGATGTCTAATTGTAGAATATAAACTGTATTTCTTCTCCTTTCTTCTGTAAGTTATTTCACATTCTGGAGGGAAACAATCATATAGCTACAGTATTTATTATGCATACACTTAGTTGTTTACACACGGCTAAATTTACACTAATATATATAAGATTAGTTTGTTTTTTGAATCTGCGCTAGCTGTCCCTAATTTAGTAGTGTAAGACTAGAGGGAAGGTAGCTATTCATCACTATCCACCGCATGGAAGACCGGGATTCGAACCCTCGCCCCTCAGATTAGGAGTCGAACGCCTTAACCAACCTGGCCATGCCGAGCCAAGAAGATTAGAAAATGATTTCAAAAATAATAACTTTCGCTAAACCTGACTTGTAAATTTCGAAATTATATAGATTAGTTTTTTCTTTTCAAGAGCTTCTACGAAAAATATATATGTATTGAAACATTAAGTACAATGAAATAAAATAATTTTGAAGCAAGTTAATGCTTTCGTTTTACTAAATAATTCGGTTATTTCTTCGTTTTTTAATACAATAACTAAAACAAATGTTGTTTCGAACACTGCAAATAAAGGTAACCGAATTTTAAAATTGGTTGAAGATGTATTTTTTTGAAAAGAAGAGATAAATATACACGGTAAAGTGTGTTAGAATCCGGTAGGGAATTTATCAGTGCTTCTACAAAACATGTAGGCTGTGTCTAGACTGGAGACAGATAAAGTTCAAGTCACAGTTTGTTTGTTTGTTTTTGGTTTTTACTTTGAGCGATGATTTATTATTCTGAAATATCATGGAAGTTCTTTATTTTCTTACAAACCAAACAATTCGTCTTGGTCGCAATATCTTCGTTCAAACAGTTATGTTGTAACCACGACAATTCGGCCAAAGAATGAACTATTACTTTCTAGGTTGGTTAACCAGTGAATGATAGCAATAAACATTGTATTGGATAGATAGCTCATTTTTCGCTGGTTTCTATTGAAACAAAAGGACTGTTATACAAGTAGCAAAAGAAGGACAGACGACATACATAGAAGCAACTTTACTGAAAGAAACAACAAAACTAGGTTATCCCTGCAGCTTATACCAGTTGTCCACACAATATCTGGTTAAACGTCCACTAAGTTTTACCTTTAGTTAATACACTATTATTTACTTTTTCGCTGAAATCTCTAAATGAGTTATGCTATATTCTTGGATTTATGATGACATAAAATGTCACATTAAGGAACAAGGGATCTTTTGGTCCATCTGCACTGTCCTATCCGCCGAATTAAACTTCGTCCTCAAAACATTTTAAAGCCAGCTCGTATGCGTCAAATATTTATCAAGCTGTCCCTTAAAGTCACTTAAATTAACTGAATTCGCTACAGCAGAAGTCAGTCCGTTCCAGAGACCAATCACCAGCCACCATTTAGCAAAATAAAGTCGTTTCAGGTACAAGTTGCCTTTTTCAATTTTATTTTTTTTGAAAAACAATGATTTTACATTTTCTATTATAACGTTAAATGTAATTACTTAACTAAAATATTAATATGTCGCATACACACATTTGTAATTAAACACAAAGCTACCACTCATATCGAAAGTCCGAAGAAATACCACTGTGCCAGTGGAGGAAAGAGCAGGTAACATTTATTTAATGTTTAATTTAGTATTAAAAAAGTAAGAATATAGCATCGTACAGTCGCCGAGCCCCGGCGTGGCCTGGTGGTTAAGTCTTTCTACTCGTAATCTGAGGGTTGCCGGTTCGAATCCCCGTTGCTCCAAACATGCTCGCCCTTTCAGTCGTGGGGACATTATAACGTGACGGTCAATCCCACTATTTGTTGGTAAAAGTCTAATCTAAGAGTTGGCGGTGGGTGGTGATGACTAGCTGCCTTCCCTCTAGTCTTACACTGCTAAATTAGGTACGGCTAACGCAGATAGCCCTCGTGTAGCTTCCGCAAAATTCAAAAACCAAACAAACCTGAGAGATAGCAGGTTTTGTTTTTTTCGCTAAAGTAATCAAATTAGTTTACTGTCAAAACATATGACTTAAAAGTGTCTA
Source organism: Tachypleus tridentatus (assembly GCF_004210375.1). Lineage (NCBI taxonomy): Eukaryota > Metazoa > Arthropoda > Merostomata > Xiphosura > Limulidae > Tachypleus > Tachypleus tridentatus. The sequence continues at coordinate 39,726,624 of NC_134830.1, forward strand.
CTGATGTTGTAATATCGTATGTCTTTATACTCCTAAAGTTTGTATTTATTACTCTAATTAAGATTACAAACATAAATAAAGAACAGTTAAGTTAGAAGCAGAATGAACGGGCTCTTTCTACTAAGTTTTATAAAATTGTGAAAAGACATTCAATGTTTTTTTTAAGCAGAACGCTATTGTTTGTTATTTGTTTCAATTTACTTTTATTTTTAGAGCTTAGGTCTCACAAGTCCAAATGTAAAATAATTGTATTCTTCAAGTAGCGAATTAAAATGTATCGGTTTATAAAGATTTTTAGGCTTACAATATTTACCAAATATCATATTTTTACTCATTTTTTCCGGTTAGAAATGCTAACTAAATTGTAATTAACGTTTAAACGTATGTTGCTGTTTTTTTGTTGATGAAAATGTATTTCTCTCTTGATTTTTAATGTCGCATAAGTGTAGTGTTATTGATATCTGTGGCTGAAGCCTGCACTTTAACTGGTTGAACATTCCACCAAAATAATATGATTATATATATATATATATATATACTACTTCTACACAAAAGAATCATGAGACTTATATACGGTTACACTACTTAACTTCTGCACTTCTCACGCTTAAAACTTAATTACTAAAAGTAATTTTTTACGCTTCAATTATTTTGAAAGAAATTACTGTAGTTTGTAACCATTCTTTAAAGCAGAGGATTTTAACAAGTTTGTACTTTCACATCCTGTTCACGAGAATAAGAACTAAAACAGCACAGAACATTTTTACGAACATTATGCGATATTTTCCCTAAATATACCAAAATAAAAATTAATTTTCTTATAATTACAAATAGATGAAATATTTCAGTTTTTCCATAGTAATATTATACATGTACGACTCTAAACCATTGACCTGGTACTAAGTTAATTAATGTTCAAAATTATACTTAACACTTTTAATACGCAATACTTTGAAAAATGATTTTTATTTCACAGCCATATGGTGACAGAGCTGTAAAGCTGGAGGAATTATAATGATAAAAAAATCCAGTTTTGATACCAGCGATGGGTTTGGTTTGTTTTGAATTTTGCGCAAAGCTATACGAGGGCTATCTGCAATAGCCGTCCCTAATTTAGCAGTGTAAGATTACAGAGAAGAAGTTAGTCATCACCACCCATCACCAACTCTTGGGCTACTCTTTTATCAACAAATAGTGGGATTGACCGTCACATTATAACATCCCCATGGCTGAAAGAGCGAGCGTGTTTGGTGTGACGGTGATTCGAGCCCGCGACCCTCGGATTACGAGTCGAGTGCCTCAACCACCGGGCCATGCCGAGCACCAGCGGTAGGTACAAGAAAATATATCATAATAAGATACCAATATAAACATTTTCATCAAATTCGTGAAGAGAGCAGAAGTTTCTGCTTCACAAATTACATATTATAAATCTCATTTGAAAAATTGTATATAAAATTCGTTAGTAAGACGTATAGTGAATAACGTTATACTTGTCATAACGTCAGATAAGTCAAGTTCTATCTAGACAATGTACATAATTTGCGTGAATACACGTTTTTAATAATTAAGCAGCTTTTCATTTATATACTAAAATCATTGTGTTATTTGTTCAGTTAAGAAAAGTCACTTACTCTTGTTTATTGTGGCAGGTCCGGCATGGCCAGATGGGTTAAGGTGCTCGATTTGTAATCTGAGGGTCGCATGTTCGAATCCCTGTTACACCAAATATGCTCGCCCTTTCTGCCGTGAGAGCGTTATAATATGACAGTCAATCCCCACTATTCGGTGGTAAGAGTATACAAGAGTTGGCGGTGGGTGGTAATGCTGCCTTCTCTCTAGTCTTACACTGCTAAATTAGGGACGGCTAGCGCAGATAGCCATCGTGTAGCTTTGGGCAAAATTAAAAAAATAACAAACATTTACTTTCGCCTGTTATTTATATACTTGCACCTTAATAAAGAGTGCCTAAATCTTTGTATAGCTTGTTTTTATACCGCTAAATTCGAACCAATAGCATTTAATAGACAGAATCATATATTAACAAGATTTTTTTTTTTTATATCATACCATTTCATGGTTTTGAAAGACACTGTTGGCTATCTTAAGTTGTCCGGTTATATATGTAACTTGAATCTTGTAAAACATTAAACAAACTTATTTTTTGAAATTAGAATTAATAGATATTTAATTTTTTTTTCGCAATCGTCATTCAACTGATTGAAATATTGTAGAAAAACAAGATTATAGTATGTAAGAAGCAAACACAATTATGTGACATCTATATAACTTACATATGATATGACATATACAATTTTAATACCACCAACAGTAAGACTTTTCTTCATAAAAATACGCAGGTTTCATTTTTTATTTATAAAGAAACTTTGTACAAGCATAAAGACATACTAATTTGTATATAATATGCTGTAAAACAAGGTGGTATTGTAATTTTTTTATATAGTAATAGTACCATCCTTTTGTCGGTCTTTTTTTATCCGCTTGCTTGTCGTCCTTGATCGCAGTTTGTTAATGCATGTCTCAGTAACGTGCGTGGGTACTTACATATGTGAATACGCACAGGTTTTCTTTTTTTATTGTCTTCATTGGTTATTAAGTTCAGCCACGCTCAGAAATATACTTTCTCTTCACCCCCGGTTGATTCTGACCCAGAGCTCCAGCTAGGTGTCATTTAAATCTCAAACCAAAATACCTGCCACGTTTTTTCCCTTTCTCTCTCTTAAACCTTTTGTATCAATTGTAATCGCCAGAAGTCTCTTGTTTCTTACATTTTATTATAAAGTCGCTGATGATAGTGTATTAGTTACTTCACGAGGTTTGGATTTTATTGCACTCGGTTATTAATAGGTTTAAAATTAGGTTAAACCAACTTTTGTTCGACATCACTAATCCTCTTGGTCGTATTACGAACATTTCATCAAATAAAAAAACTGTGTGGATCTCCGAGCACAAACTGTACTGTGTTTTCTAGAGTGACGACATGGTCAGCTTCGCTTTAACATATTCTTCATTTATAAATTAACATAATGAATTCATTTTTTACTGAAGATTTTCTCTTGGTCAAGGAAGAGCTTCTGACAAGTAGCACGTTGAATCGAGTATTTACCAAATTTATTGTGGCAATTTAATTTCAGCACTAATTCATCAGTGTTGTTTGCGTTGAATCTAAGCGTTCAATTAACGATTGTTCCGACGCTTTGAAGGCTCACTTTCAATCAATCCTTCGCTGTTCTTTCCTTACTGAGCTGATTTTCTTCAGTTACAAATGAGTTTAATTCAATTTCGAGCCATTTTAGGTCTAGATAATTCCTGTTTTTGTTGCACACATCTAATTCAAGTTTGAACCATTTTAGGTCTGGATAATCCCTGTTTCTGTTGCGTACATCTAATTAAAATTCAAGCCATTTAGGCTTAGACAATCATTGTTTCTGTTGCATACGTCTAATTCAAGTTCGAGCCCTTTTAGGCCTGGTCAATCCCTATTTCTATTGCACATAAACTTACCTGATGTTTTGTTTTTATGTTGAACATGTTGCTAGTCTCTTCAGAAATTTTCAACAAAGTTCACATCCTTCTTTAGAAAATCATGTGACATACCTGCAGTAAAAATTATTAATTTTTTTAGGACAAACTTAATGTTTTGTAATATGAAACGTAGCAAACCCAAACCAGGCCTGTCATGGCCTACTTGTTAGGGCATTTGATTCGCAAATTGAGGGTTGTAAGTTCGATTTTCCATTGTCGAACATGCTCGTCCTATATGGTTGCCGACTGAGTCAACCACCCGGTAGTAAAACGTCTTCATTTAGATAAATATCAGCCGACCCCAAACTAATTCGGATTAAAGTTGTAACAAAGAACAACAACCTAAGACCGGGAATTAATAAATTTTTTACAGGTAATACAATATTCTTAGTTAAGACTCAGCATCTACAAAACACATCTTTACCTTTCCTTACAGTAGGATTATAATATCAGTACAACATATCTTTAAACTGTCCAAGTTGTCTGTGGATTCTTCAGTTGCTGACGATCCAAAATTTTCATCTGTAAAACCTATACAGTAATGAAATTATTATGATACAATGGATTTATAACAATATAAAGTCTAGTATTTGGACATTCCTTGAAATAGAAAGCTCTCACATTTTTCAAGATTGCTCATATATATACATTTTCTGATTTATAGGACATTAATGTATATTGAAGTTAATTTCTTGTAATGTTGCAACCCGTTGTATACGTTTCAGGGTTTTAAGTACATATATTACTTCATTTATATACAGTCCACACTAATAACGAACCTTTCGTTCGCTATATGGTCAGATTACTGGTGAAACTAATTATGTGTGACTATAAAACTACTTTTACACAAAGTTGTCTAGAGCACCGAACCATTCAAGTATAGGGTCAAGTGTTGCACAGTCTGCTACGAACTCCAATCATTCCAAGAAATTACTTGCTTTAAATGCTATAGAAAAACGTCCAGATCTTGCTTGATGGTATTTATACGTTTTAAAAAGGCTTTTGGTTCAAGTTATTGTCTTTGATTCTCTCAAACCTAGTATTCCGGTTTCTTGATTACCAAGCACAGATATACCAGTTACCTATAGTGCCTGCCTAAGAACACTAGAATTTAAAACAACATGGTCAGAGAACGCCTGACAGCTCACAGTCTCAATCTAGAATGCTCCTGTATGCACCAAGGATCCCTTGTCGTCTGAAAAGATTTCTACTGCTTCATCTTTAGTGGTTCAGTATATTTTGATAAACCTTTCATCCAATAGCACTTCAGACTGTTTCATTGTATTTGAATACACCACCTTTTGCTGTAGCTCGGCTGTCTCACAGTTATGAATAGACATTCTCTGTCAGTCTCAGTAAAATTACGATGTAATTCTTTACAAAGGTCACTTTTTCTAAATTTCAAACAACTTGTGCAAGTTTACTAGAGTAGTACAAAAATAACCCCCAGTGGCACAGTGGCGTGTCTACGGACTTGCAATGCTAGAAACCGGGTTTTGATATCTGTAGTGAGCAAAGTACATTTTACCTATTGTGTAGCTTTTTGGTAACTTACAAACCAACCAAGTACAAAAATGCTTTAAACCAGACCAGAGAAAATTATTTACTGAAGTGTATGCTTTTCTAGGCCCGGCATGGCCAAGCGCGTTAAGGCGTGCGACTCGTAATCCGAAGGTCGCGGGTTCGCGCCCACGTCGCGCCAAACATGCTCCCCTCCCAGCCGTGGGGGCGTTATAATGTGACGGTCAATCCAACTATTCGTTGGTAAAAGAGTAGCCCAAGAGTTGGCGGTGGGTGGTGATGACTAGCTGCCTTCCCTCTAGTCTTACACTACTAAATTAGGGACGGCTCGGTGCAGTGGGCTAACAACCTCCTCACTTAAATACCTGTTGAAGAATCCGCAAGTGATTGCGGCCCTTTGTTCCTTGATGGAATCGAGTGGTGAATGATGATGATGATGCTTTTCTAGGAATTCTAATTTTATTTCTAACTCTCCCACAATCCTCAAACATTCTAACTACGAATTTAAGGCAAATGGGATCGCTTTTAACAAGAATTGATCTTTCCTGTTTGCTGTTTTCTGTCCAGCATGCCAGAAATAATGATGAAATTATACACACACACACCTAGATCAACAACACGGTCAACAACAAACAAACAATAATAAATCCCAAGAAACAACAAACAACAAAACTTTAGACTGCTAGATACCAGCTGGAAATTAACCAACAGTTGGAGCAAAACTTATAACAAAACATGACATTCCAGTAAATACCAAACTTATTCAAAAATCAAAGACAAAACTAAAGTCCATTCTATGTAAAAACTACACCAACACTATTACAAAATATAATGCAAGAACTTCCATGACTTTTATATTGGAGAAACAAACAGAAAAATGGAGACCAGATTCAAAGAACACAAAAAACATTTTCACACGTTTTTAAACACTGCAAATCAAATAAACAAGACATAACCATAGAAAACACACAGATACTAAGTAGGGAAACAAATATAAACAAAGAAAAATCAAAGAAGCTCAACTTATACATCAACTAAAACCAAAATTAAACCAATATAAAGTAATACCTTTATACCTATACTAATTAATAACATAACATAATGCAACATCTCCTACAATCCCGTACCCGTTTACACTCTAATCCTTAAGACACGTGCCGGCAACGGTCAGTTGGAAACTTTCTTTGTTAACCTGAAGATGGCCTAAAAGGGTCGAAACGTTGTTTGTTTGTTTTTGAATTTCGCTCAAAGCTACACGATGACTATCTGCGCTAGCCGTCCCTAATTTTGCAGTGTAAGACTAGAGGGAAGACAGCTAGTTATCACCACCAACCGCCAACTTTTGGGCTACTCTTTTACCAACAAATAGTGAGATTGACCGTTAACTTATAACGCCCCCCCGGGTGAAAGGGCGAGTATGTTTGATGCGACGGGGATTCAAACCCACGACCCTCAAACTACGAGTCGAGCGCCTCAATCATCTGGTCATGCCGGGCCGGAAACGTTGTTCTGTACTTTATTTTAATAAAAGTTTTAATATCCATACCAGCCGTCTTGAAATACAATGATGAAATGATTTGCCTATTGAACTCATTATACAGACTCGACTTTACTGACCTCTAGTAGAATAAAATGTCATTGTAATTAATATCCCAAATAATGATTCTTTCGTTTTCTGTGTTATGAATATAATAAACAGATTCCAAGATGAGTCTCTCTCAGGGCTTAAATCACAGTTTTAGAGTAATCTCTCTATCACATACTGAAATATTAATATACAAGAAAATAGTAATTAATTCTAGACAACTTTATTTAACTATTGGCAAACTTCAAAGTGTGCCTCTTCATGGAGTGCCACCTCAAATTTTTTTAGTCGTATGAATTTATAATTACAAAAATCATTTCTTGCATACTTGTGTGAATCCTAACTTTTTTACGGACACACTTTATGCAATTTTATTTAACTGTTACTATGTTAACAGTGGAATAGGTTTTATTTGTTTAAGCTAATAACAACAATATTAAATTGGTAGATACTTTATAAGTTGCCTTGCTAACTATTTTTCTTGTAGCTGTATAAATTATTTATGCGTTATAACATACATTTCTTTTTTTAAACAAAATATTAAAAAATAAAGAACTAAAGATATATCTTTCAAATATTGCATGTTAAGTTGTCATAAATAAAAACTATATCACTAAGTAAAAATATTATACTTCATAACATATGTTCGTGTTTTCTGTTTTACTTTGTCGAAAATACTTCATTATAAGCTGATTTGTTTAATTCTTAACTGTTTAACTGTTAAACCATTTATACAACCAGAAACATGAGCTAAAAGCAATAATATATAATTTAAGACTATTTTTAATCACCGAAAATTTTGATAAATTACAAAAAATTACATTCAGTATACAATGTAATTAGATGGTCACGAAAATGATGACCAGGCTGTATTTTACTTCCTAAAATTAAATAGAGAATGTCAAGGCTTTAAAGTATCGTAAAAATAAATAAGTAATTGCCCCACGAAACCTCGCTTAATAATTTATGAGACACCATTTTGTACGTACGTTTGAGTAGTGTGTAATTTTTAAGACACACCACTGTTTATTTTAAGAGGATATTCATCACCATCTAGGAAGCAAAAGACTTGTTTTGTTTTATTAAAGACGAACTCCTCCTTTGAACCTACAATGATCATTTATCATACTTAAAGATGTAAACACTGGACTCAGTCAGGTACAACGACTCGCATAATGTATCATGTGCTCTGCTGCCTGAAAGAAACATAATAGCTTAAGTACGGATACAGAACAAAGCCTTCTTTCTGCTGTTTAACTGAGACATCGAATTTAGTTTAGAGTTTTAAAATATGGGTGGGGAAATTCAAGAAACATGGGATGAGGTCAATATAGAGTTCTTGCGTGTTTTTTACAATAGTTTATTATTTAAATTTCTTGTTTTTGCAATTGAATATCCACTTATCGAATTACAATGTCATTTAACGACTAGAAAAAACCTTTTATGTAAGCATTCGCGTGTACATAAAAAATAATAGAATTCATATAGAGCTTAGCTTATTTTTTGACTAGAAATGCAGAATAAACATGAAAAGATTGTTTCGTTCTTGGAATGATTAGTTAGTGCATGAAAGGTACTGCAAATAATTAAATAAGATTCTGCCTTCAATTCTTCTTAGACGTAAATAAGGAAAACCTCAAAATATTTCAAATCTGTTGTTGCCTCTACATTGTGCAAGAAAAGTGATAGAGTAGTTTTAGTTTTTCTTTGATAGACATGTATTGTGGTGTTCTGAAATTACTTTCAACGTTCCCTAACCTCAAAAAACAACAACGAAAGAAAACACCATGGTATTAACCTGAATACAGGTGACACCACTTTTTCCTAACATTTCTACAGTATGTGGTGTTTGTTGAACAATAAATAAAGTTTTATTTCTCTAGACAGTTATTTTTGTAAGAGTTCGGACTGCCATCTCTTGTTTTCCATAAAGATAAGCTAGGTGTATGCATCATGAACTAGTAACATTACCTTTTTCACCTTAGATTTTACATGTTTAGATAGGTTTCAGTTTTGTTTTTTCTTTGTTTAGGTTTGTTTGGTAATTTCAACCAAGAGTGGCTTATAGGAGAAAACTTTAAAGTTGAACAAAATATTTTATGTTCTGATGTAACTATAAAACGACTACACAAACAAAATAAATTATAATTGTTTGTTTGTTGTTTTCTGGGTGAAATAAGTTGAAGGTTGGAAACAATGGTGTTTTAAGTAGATACACGTACACATAATCCATGATGACGAGAAAACCCACTTGTAGAGAAATTATGTATTTAAAAATGGCTGGTATGGGTAGAGAAAGCACTAATAGAGAAGTGAACAACGTTCCGACCTTCTTCGGTCATCATCAGGTTCACAAAGAAAGAAAGAGGTAACTGACTGATAGCTGACTACATATTTTAAAGGAGGTTGTGTAATTGAGTGTAGGAATGTAGAGGGCGTGCTTAGATGTTTGAATATAAAAGTGTTCCTTTGTATTGGTTTATTTCGGGCTTGAGTTGTTGTATAAGTAAGGCTTCTTTAATTTTGCGTTTGTTTATATGTGTTACTTTATTTAGTATTAGGGTGTTTTCTATAGTTATGTTGTGTTTATTTGACTTGCAGTGTTCGAAAACGTGTGAAGATGACTTTTTATGTTCTTTGAATCTGGTTTCCATTTTTCTACTTGTTTCTCCAATATAGAAGTTATGGCAGTTACCACATTGTATTTTATAAATAATGTTGGTGTTAAGTTTGTCAGTGTAGTTTTTACATAGTATAGACCTCAGTTTTGTGCCTGGTTTTTGAATACATTTATTATTAACTGGAATGTCATATTTTGTTACTAGTTTTTGCCAAATGTTGGTTATTTTTCTGCTGATGTCGGGAATATATGGTATGCAGCCGTATATGGTTCATGATTTTTTAAATCGTGAGGTGTATTTACTTTTGTTAGCTGATTTTGCTTTTTGCCTAGGTGTGTGCGTATAATATTTTCTACGGTTTGTGGAGGAAACTTATTGATGTTGATGAAGTATTGTTTTATTTTGTCTAATTCATCATTAATTTTATCTGGTGAGCATAGCTTTATGGCTGCGTTTATTTAGTTTCTTAGTATGTTGAGATTTTGTTTTGTTTCATGTGCTGAGTCCCAAGGAATGTACAGTCCAGTATGGGTGATTTTTCGGTGGATTCCTGTTTTAACTTGTTTAATGGTTCTTGTAATTTTGAGGTTAAGAAATGATATTTGATTGCTTTCTCCCTGCTCACATGTGAAGTTAATGTTGGGATGTATAGAGTTAATGTGATTGAAAAAATTAAGTGTGTGTTCTGTAGATGTGAATCCCGCAATCGTGTTATCTACATGTCGCACACCAAAAATATACGGCATCTCCAAGCCTCATAAACCAGGTTGTCCACTACGACAAGTAATGTCCACATATGAATCGTTTAATTACAATCCTGGTAAATACATAGCATGGACATTCTTCAAATATGTAACATCAGCCAGCTCGTTCAACAAACACTCCATTAATTTCAAGTTTAACCTTAATCAACTGAATCATAAAGCCTTAATGGCCAGTTTCGATGTCATATATCTCTTTACGGAAGTCCCAGCCACTGAAGCCTGTAAGATAGTCTCAGAACTCTATATCCGAGACTGTAGCCCATCAATAGACATTCCCAGCAACCAATTAGCAACCCTCATAGAATTCACCACGATGAAGACAAACTTCATGTTCAACAACCACAACTATATACAAACAAATGGCCTAAACATGGGCAATCCAGTATCATTAGTTCTAGCCAATATTTTTATGACACAAGTTGAAACACAAGTAATTAACCCAGCATTACATCCACCACTATATTGGTACAGATATATAAACCAATACAAAGGAACACTTTTATACCTATACTAATAAATATATTCAAACATATAAGCACGTTCTCTACATTCCTACACTCAATTACACAACCTTCTTTAAATATGTGGTCAGTTATCGGTCAGTAACCCTTTCTTTCTTTGTTAACCTGACGATGACCGAAGAAGGTCGAAACATTGTTCGCTCCTTTATTAGTGCTTTATCTACTCATACCAACCGTTTTTAAATATATAATACACGTGCACATAGTATAAAGCTTTTTTATCAGTGAAACTTTATCTCCCGTCAACATCCTAATAAATAAAGATAATGTGTTTTGCACATTGAATAGATGCTATCAGCACAATTATATGAGAATTTGATTTAATAATTTATACATTTAACATTATCTAAGTGAATTTTAATCGTTTCTCAGACACACACACACACATGTCAAAAATAGATGTTATACCTTATTTAAATAAGAAATTTCAATGTTACGCGTATTTTATGATGTTAAAATTAATAAAACTTTTAAGAAAATCCAAACCAGTGATACATGGTTTTCATGCTGAGTTACAAACAAGCATTTCATTTACCTTTCTTACGACTGATAAAAATTTTTGCTTTGTGTGCATTGTCAGTGAAAGAAGCAACCGATATATTCCACAAAGTGTTAAATATTTTTAACATTGTTTTTAATAACTCACAGTTATTTATTTCATATGTTCACGATAAACCATCTGCTTTGTTAGACAAGTTCAACATGTTTTGAAGGTACTATATTGTTCACGCGTTTCTTATTCGAAAGGTTTCAAACATTAAATAATTTTGTTAATATTGTTTATTTGTAGTTAAGAGCACAAAGGTATATAATGGGCTATTTGTGCTTTGTCCACCACAGGTATCGGTTTCAAGCGTTGTACGTCCGCAGACATAAAATTGTGCTACTGCAGAGGGGGCGCTGTTAGTGTTCTAATAAGAAGACAAATTATCAACGTCAATTAATTTTAATGAGTTACAAGTTCAATATATTTAATATTTGTTTGTTTTTTTTAAATTTCGTGCAAATTGCTCTTTTACCAACGAATAGTAGGATTGACTGTTACATTATAACGCCCGCACGGCTGAAAAGATGAGCATATTTGGTGTAACAGGGATTTGAACCCGCGACCCTTAAATTACGAGTCGAGTATCTTAACCACCTGGCCAGGCCAGGCCGAATACTTTATGAATACTTGCATATATGTATGCACAGATATCCATCAACTTACTTGCTAACCCGTTTAATGTCTATACTTAATACCGGAAGGAAAAATAAAATCCAAGTAAGAACATGTTCTGTTCCGTACAAAGCTACACATGGGCCTGGCATGGCCAAGTAGTTAAGACACACGTCTCTAAATTTGCGGGTTTGTGGAATCGAAACTCGTCACCGAATACTGTCGTCTTCAAAGTCATGAGAGCGTTATAATGTAACGTCCAATCTCACTATTTGTTTGGGTAGCGTAACTCACAAAACTCGTAGTGTACGGCCTTGTAGTATTGACTCTCTGCCTTTTCTCTAGTCTATTACTTTAAAATTATATACGGCGAATGAAGATTACCTTGGAGTAGTTACTGTCTTTATGAGAAAGAATTATATCAAGCTATAAGGAAAGGTAGAGAGCACCGTGTGTCTAATTATTTCGAAACAGAACTGCCTTAGATGTATATGTAATATGTACATCTTATATTAAAGACAAACAGTTTTGGCATTAGTTTATTTTTATATTTTAACAGTGTTAATAAAAGACAAAAGATTGGTCCCAGAATAATACTTAATATTTACCAAAAATATTTTAGAACAAAGTTTGTTTTGTTGTTTTAAAATACCTGTAAAAAAAAGAGTGAGAGATTAGATACAAATTTTCTGAAATGATGAACAAGTAATCTCTTTCCACTAGTAGGACCAAAAGAATCCATGGGCTATATGCAAGAAAATTTTAAATTTCATTTAACAACTGAAAGGGCAAATATCTTTAAATAGAGCAATTGCCAGAAGTTGCAAAAAACATATTTTGGAAAATATACGTGCACATTAATTAGTAGTGTGCATTTGAAAAATGCTTAATTTCCACATCTAAAGTCTTTGTTTTGAAATTAACACTAGTTACACATTTGACTCATAGGTGGCTCCGAAACAACAGTTAACCAATCACACTGATGCATTGTTTCAACAATGAGATCTCCATGTGCTGTTATATTCATGTTTATGTGGAAGAAAAAAGTAATATCGCAAAGGTTTCACCTGCAAGTTTCAAGCAGAGAGAGAGAAACAGAACAGCGCCCTGATCATGTGATCCAATTCTCTGACTTTTACATACATAATTCTTCATGTGTTGCATGTTTGAAAGATCTTGAAAGATTAGACTTTTGGTAACACTGTAGGTACTATGCTAAATTGAGAGATGTAACACAGATAGCGAGTGCCAAAAAAATGATTAAAGAAACCTAAGAATTTAGTCAGTCTTTCGAAGATAGCTGATCACTGTTCAACTTCAGGGTTGGTGCAGTCCAGCCTAAACCTTTGCAACAGTCAGTACAAAGATATAATAGGTCAACCAGTCTGCTTTCTACTAAAATTAGTACTGATTCTAAGACATGTACTACTAGTACAGAGACTGGTAGGCAGAAGCATTTAAACTTCTTTCTTGAAGAATATTTGAGTTGCAATAAAACCATGATATTTGTGGAAAAGGAAAGCTGAAAGTCTGATATTATGTATCACATGTAAAGCTTAACATGCCCTGAAAATAGCTTCAGATATGAATTAGCATGAGGATATGCTTTTGAAAATTATACTTAGTGACCTAGTAACCAACGAAGCCAAGTACCACAGGTCATGCTATAAGAGATATAATAGGTGCTTAGTATTCTCATCAGGAAGCATTTATTCACTTATGTGAAATAATAGTCATAGCAAAACATCATTGAGGCAAGAGAGGTACATGGATTGAATACTTTGACAAGACCTTTTGAAAGGGTTCTCAGAAACATTAATAGAAATGATGCAGAATATCAGTTGTAGAGATGGCTACAGAGTAATATCCACAGATGTAATCTTCATAAAGTAAAAACAATGAAACTCACATGAACTGATTTTGAATGAATTTGAAATAATTCCACCAACGATTCAGAAGAAACACACATCTGATGAGGAGACTGGTATTTTATGGAGGAAAAGTTTTCTGAAAGTCTTAAGACAATTAGCCAAGAAGAGAACATAAATTTATGTAAAACTGCATTAGTTTTCGAATGTTCTTTCGAATGGTTCCTCAACAACATTGGCCTGTGGCATCCAACTACAAATACATTTGATGATCTCACTCTTCAAACCTTTGCAAGTGCCGATATACATAAATTATAAACAATATACATAAATTAAAAATTGCATCCGATAAAATGTGCGTAAAGAGTGCAATGTCCATAGTCACCTCCATGTGCAACCCCTTCAACAGTGACTATGATGGTGTGGCAAATTTATCGACAAACAATATTCCTCCACCTGAAGTGTAAAAGTACTTACGACATGCAGTGGATGAGAAGGAATTATATGCTCCAATAAAGCAAATAAAATTGAAAACGTTTCCTGATGTAGCGCAATCTGTTCCAAGCAAAGACAGGCACAGAACATAACGCTGAAGGTAAGCTCACACTTACTTGGTAGAATGATTATTACTGTCAAGATAAACAATGTGGATATCCAGGATGCTTTGACGTACAGCCTTCACCCCTGCACCCCTTAAATTGCTACGCAGGAAAGGAACGAACTCCTCTAAAATCACTCTTTACGTTTGGTCTCCATAGTTGTCAAATAGATGTGAGTTTCCAGACCTATTAGAAATTCTCAGCCCACGGTCTAAAAGTCAGAGACCTAAAAGGAAGTAGCTTTGTATGCTTATAACATATTCTGTGCTTAATTAAGGGATAAGTACCTTAAAAATGCTTGTTACACATTTCACATCGAAGTGTTTTTCGACTGTGTAATACGATTTGAAAATGCTCCCGTTAATTACTAATATAGGCTTAAGTTTTTATTCAAGTAATTGCTGATATACGAATTAAAACGCTCTTTTTATGATTGGTACCTCTTGCAATATGTATTCCAATACAGTGTGACATTGCCTTGGTATGTGTGAATACTTTCTTGTTAGTTTTGTAATAAATGGCCTATGATTAGTAAAGTTTAGAATATTGTAGTATAATCAATAATAGACCTTTAATACCTATCTGCATTTTGTCACTGTAGTGTTTGTTGTTGTTTTTTTGCTAAATGAAGAGAAATATGACTTGTAAAAGATCTTTCCTCTGTCGTAATTGAATAGTTTTTACACGTGTAACTCTATTAATGTTTGGTTTGTTAAAATTTGCACAAAACTAGTCGAGAGTTATTTGAGCTAGAAGTTCTTAATTTTAAAATAGTCTACGGTGAAGGTAGCTACTTAATGCCATCCACCGCCAACTCTTATGTTACGTTTTCACCAAAAAAATGTAGGATTAACCAATTAACTTTGTTCAGGTATAGGTTTTTAACAGAAACCAGCAGTTTTCAAGACGAGTACCATAACCATACGTGTTGGTTAATATTGCTAAGTCATGCTAAATGTCTTAGAAATAATGCGAGTCTAATTGTTTCATTATACATGATATATAATTTTACTCAACACATATCTAATAAAAATTAATTGCAGTTACTATAACGCGATTTACTTCTTTTTACTATTAAAAATAAGTAAATAAGATAAACCATTTTTATTCTTTCAATATTTTACCAGTATTGCTGATGAGATCAGAACGTACTTTTTCCGAACGTGAATTGTTTATAAATAATGCATCAACTTGTCGCTAGGTGTCACAAAACCCCTGAGGATTACTTTTTCGGGAAGGAAAATCAAAGAGCAAGATCATAATCAAATTTGTAAATCATTTCGCGTAATCAAACATAAAGAGGAAGAAGTATACGAGCTGAAAGCTGACGTACAAAATCCATTCGCTAAAAATGACTTCCTTTTAATATTTAAAAGCTAAGAGTTTTAAAGACTTCTGTGAGAGATATGAGCTTCTTTTGTTGGATAAAGTCTCAAAAAGTATTAGTTCTGTTACAACAAACAGACTTAAAACCAAGTTACAGAAAAGAAGTTAGGGTGAGAGTTTATTTTAAACAAAGTCTGTTCTCCATATATTAATACTTATGATGGTAGTTTTAACCTGCATCTCTTGCTTGGCTTTTAAAATAAATTTATGGTTAAAACAAGAAGAAAGTCCAAAAGACAAATAGGGTTGTTTAACCACGGTTACTAATGTTTAACTGCAGTTACTGACGTTTAACCACGGTTACTAATCAGTAATCGCAGCTACTATTGTTTAAGTACAGTAACTGATGTTTAACTACGATTACTGATGTTTAACTACGGTTACTGACGTTTAACCACGGTTACTAATGTTTAACTGCAGTTACTGACGTTTAACCACGGTTACTAATCAGTAATCGCAGCTACTATTGTTTAAGTACAGTAACTGATGTTTAACTACGATTACTGATGTTTAATCACGGTTACTAATGTCTAACTATAATTACCAATGTTAAACCACAGTTAATAATGTTAAGCCACGATTAATAATGTTTAACACAGTTACTGATGTTTAACCACAATTACAGTACCATAAGCAGTTGAGAATGATAAAGCAGCATACGTCAGACTGGATGGATGCCACCCTATCGTACACACACACACACCTCTCTAGTTATCTTAAAATAAGTTGAAAGTTGATATGATACATACTCTACTCTTTAAATATTACACACATTGATATATTGCTTATAATAAAGGAAGAAATAAATAGACATCCATTGGAAACTACTGGTATATCGATCGAGATACGGGGATGTTAGGAAACCGAACAGTCATATATTACTACTTGTTATAATCGCAAAACATTAAATACACGTGTTTTGCTCATTTGTTTTAATTGTTCAGTGAACGTGAAGTAAATAATCAAACGCTTCTAAATTGATTTGCACCCACAAAGACATTAATGATAAAGTATCATGCTATTAAAAATCTGTAAGAAATGTATTGTAAAATTAAACATTAAGATCCGTTTAAACAATGACATGAAAGATTCATGGCTATTGGTTAAATTTATTGAATAAATATTTTAGCATGGCCAACAAAAGGCACAGAAAGTGAGAACCTTTATCACGTATTTAATTTGTATCTAATGAAAATTGTAATGTGGAACGACACTTTATAATGGGTTTTATAGAGTTTAGAGTAATAATTTAGAGGAAATCACGTCGTGTCATGGTTGTGTGCATATACAAGTCAAACACCTGCCACTACTGTTTAACTGTCAAAATGGCAACTGGTCAGAAATAAAAGAAAAAAAAATCTTCAAACCATCTAATGGGTCTTTGAAAATATACTGAATTACAAGAAGCCCTGACGCCTAAAATGTACAGAACATTATTGAAAATGCACTGTTTAACCTCTTAAATAAAAGTTAGTCTGTATATATAGGTATATTTGTTTGTTTGCAATTAAGCACAAACTACATATTGTGCTCTGTCCACCACGTTAATCAAAATCTGATTTCTAGCGTTGTAAGTCTGCAAACATTCCGCTGTGCCACTCTGGAGGGAGGAACATATAGATATACATACATTATAATTTTGATATCTTTAATAATTTTAATAAGGTATTTTCTTGATGGTATTTCGTGCGTCAAAATTGAATGGCTTATTTTCTGGTGAAGTATCTGAAAGTATGAGGAAGTCTAAACCAATCCTCGTTAATTATGACATCACTTTCGATTAAAAAAAAATACGTAACAATCTGAAATATTATTAACTTTAGTGCGACTTCTACACTATATATAAATTATGTCTTAAAAGTAGTCAACTAATGAGCAATTAGTTTATTTACAAAGAGTAGAGAAACGTTTGATTTTCAAGAGCAGTAATGATTTTGTTTGGTTTTGTTTAAAAGACCAATAATATGACATTTTCTTAAGTTGTCGTTAAAAATTGTTTAGTTAAGAACCGTACGAGAACGTAATACATAAAAATAGCTTATTAACGTACTTTGGGATCATTGAACATTCTGTGCAAAAATTCCTTAACTTTTCAAGTAAGACAAGCACATCTTATAAACAGGGTTATTCGCAAATTAACTAAACTAGCTAGCCAAGCACAAATACAATTTAATCAGAATTTTGAACATGTGTTTGATAATACATCACAGGTACTATTTTTTTGTTTACTATTGAGTTACACAATGAGGTATCTGTGCTGCCTATCACATGTATTAAATTCAATCATTTATAACAGCAAGAAGCACGTGAGATTAAACATGTTAGGAAATCAGATTAAAACTTAAAGGTTAAACTTCAGTTTTTTCGATCTCTGGGCATGTTTCCTTCAAGGGTAAATAGATCCTGTTTCAATAGTTTATTCAGAAGAATTAGACGTGGCTCAGAACTTTAATTTCGATGTAAAATTGTTATCTGTTTAAAAAAAATTGATGATGGTGGAGTTTATTTGTAAAGTTTTATTTTTTAATAAGATGTTTTTAACAGGGATGGCGGATTGAAAATATTCAGGAGTAAGTGAAGTAAGTTGGAACATGCTTATATTACAACTTGTCCCTCGTAATAATTTATGACTTTCTCTGAGTATCAGTTTCGATTCAGTGATAAGGTACAGATTTTTATTTTATTTCTTTTACAAAACACTGGTTTCAAGTTGTTGTTTTTTTATAAATTCCTTAAGTATCTTTTCTTCCTCTAGGGTAGGTTGTAGAAATAAAATAAGTGAAAAATGTATTTACTAAAATTATTAACAATTTCTTTCGTACAATTTTCTTCTTAGTTCTAAGAATGTAATTACAAAAATTTCATACAACTTACTGTTCTAAGAATGTAATTACAAGCATTTCATACAACTTACTGTTCTAAGAATGTAATTACAAGAATTTCATACAACTTACTGTTCTAAGAATGTAATTACAAGAATTTCATACAACTTACTGTTCTAAGAATGTAATTACAAGAATTTCATACAACTTACTGTTCTAAGAATGTAATTATAAGAATTTCATACAACTTACTGTTCTAAGAATGTAATTACAAGAATTTCATACAACTTACTGTTCTAAGAATGTAATTACAAAAATTTCATACAACTTACTGTTCTAAGAATGTAATTACAAGAATTTCATACAACTCTAATGCAAAATTACTATCATCTGTTCCTACTGAAATAAGAGCTTTTCGTTTGGAAGATAAATGTATATTTTTAACCTGAAATACACTTTACCCCTTAGTGCTTTTGATACAGTTTTAAAATTTCAGAGTATGTTTTGTTCTGTTGAATATTTTATGTACTTTATACGGTGTGTCTTGACTATTATTAAAAGGAAAACAGAAGTTTCGCTCAAAGGTATAGCTAAAGCATGGGATTGGTAAGATTTGTCGTTGTCGTTAAAAATAGAAAACTGAGAAATAACATTCCGAGAGTGGAGCTGAACGTTACTAGGAGAATATTTACCAGTTGAAGAGAATGAAAGAAGTGAGTACTTAGATATGATGACAGGAGAAGATGAAAAAGACGATGGCATTGGTAACAACAGATGATTTGAGTTCCAAATAAAGAAAAATAGAATATGAAAGACACTTTGAAGGGAAGTATTTGAGAAAGAAATCATAAAAACGAGACAGATATTTGTCTGGATTTTGGTTTGTTTGTAAGAAAACTGAGAAAATTTGGCAAGGTCAAAGGTAGATTAGGGTCAAATGGTATTTGACGATAAGGATGATAGAATCCAATCAGCGGTTTCTCTGGTCACATCTATAACTTTTACTTTATTTCGTAATTTTATCTGTATGGTGGTTCACGTGAGTACCCCACTAGTACAGCGGTAAGTCTACGAATTTACAATACTAAAATCAGGGGTTCGATTCTCCTCGGTGAGCTCAACAGATAACCCGATGTGGCTTTGCTATAAGAAAAACACACACACACATCCTGGTTTACGTGTCAAAAAGTTAAAATTTTATTATTGTTGAAGTAATTTAACAGTTTTTGAGCCAGCACTTTTAATCAATATGAACATGTATATATATATATGTACACATACACACGATGTGTGTGTGAGAGAAATAAACAGGTCCCTGAAATATTATAATTTTTTTCAAAATAATTGGATTGCTATTTATTTTCGAAATAAAATGCAATTTACCTGATACATAACTATCCAAAGGAAACGTATTTTTAGCTTATATTAAATTATTTCTTATGATCTCTTATAAACTACCGTTATGTTCAGATTAAAAAGTTAAGTACGTTTTTTTTTCTATTCGTATGCGCTAATCTTCTTTAATAAATTGTTCCCGAAATATGTGAAAATATTATAACAATACACGGTTAAAGAATCAAAAGCTTTTAACTTAAAGTACATTAACGTTGAAGTTTCTCGACAAACAAAACGAAAAGTAAAGAGGCTGATAAGATATGTACTTTTGGACTTCACATGTGTTTTGTAAAGGGATATAAGATAAAAGAACTGAATTGTAATACTGTAAAGTAAGTAATAAAAATGAAATTCAGACAAACAAACAAAACAACCTAAATATTTATATGCAAATTGCTGTTATCTTTATGTAGAGCAAAGAACAAAGAGTACTGATGAGTTAGAATTTCTTTTTCATTACTGGGTGGAAGCACTTTTAAAGGTCAGTAGTTGCCCTTCAGTCGGCCTGAATAACAGTAAAAAAGAACTGTTAAGAAATGGGCTGTTCATTAGCAAAAGTATGAAAAAGGAAAACAGAATCGCTTAAACGAAATTCATTAGAAGTTTAATAATTAAAGTGTTATAGAACTTGGGTTCGTTACAAATAAGAGGACATTTAAAGTAGATAGATTAATTAATAAACTTGCTTTTTTAAAAATCGAATCCAAAAGTTACATTTGGATTTCTTTTATTTACATGATTTGGATGTAAATTAATATTTGAAATTCTCTGAGATCTAAAAATGGAAAAGGCTTAAATAGATACAAGTAATATTCTTTCTTCTGATGTCATAACATTCTTATTACAGCATTACTACAGGACATTAAAAATCATAGAACTTATAAACTTCTTTAAAATGTTGGTGTAAAGAATGCTATGGACAAATTAACAAATAGTAAAATGTTTAGGACTAATATGTGTAGTACGGTGTACACACCTCAACTGAAATGATTATTTAATAGTAATTACTTTTTCGTTTCGACAAGTCTAATAAGTGTTTGTAAAATATTAAACTTTATAATGATTTACAAAACGATTAGTTGAAATTAATAAAAAACAACCTTGCTCTGTTTAAATGGCTTTGTATTTGTTGGACATTATTTGTCCAGCTCATAGGATCAATTGCTTGGCCGATGATTGACTTAAACCCTTCATTTCAAAATCTTAAATATTAAGTAACAGAATATTTACCTCTTATATGTAAATTTCCTTTAAAAATTTGTGGTTTTATTCCTTTTAGTTATGATAGATAATGGATCATTATATGAATATTAAAGGTGTATCTCTCTTTTGAAACATCTTTAGTATTGTTACCCGATTCGACTCGTAATCTAAGTGTCGTAGGTTTTACTAATTCATATCGTTTTTTGGAGTTTAGTAGTTTTTATTAAACATGCATAAGATATAATACTACTTGTGAACAAATATAGAACAAAGAGACTGAATTAGCTTTTCGTTAGAAATAAATCTCAAGTACTTAATCTTGAAGTAACTTCTTTTCGTGCCCAATTAATTACAACAACCGGAACCACGACAACAACCGGATATCTTTTAACATCTTACCTGTTGAGACAGCATGTTCTCGTGACATGCAAGTGAATATAAGATATTTGGTACTTTAAATACAACGCTGTCTACACAAATGGTCTAAGCGGCCAATCAGAAACTCCAAAAATTCATATATAGTCATTTCTAACTTAAAACTATTCATCTAGCAAAGGCTACCAGTCAGTATCACTCACCGCCTACCCTGCTTCTCTTAACCGAATAGTGGTATCGATTCTTACTTTTATAACCAGCCCACAGTTAAAATTGCACGTTTCTAATAGACTGCCAAAGTGCTGATTTTATATTTGATATAGGTGATTCAGTTTTTAATTTTTATTTTTGTGAATTACATCAGTGAACAATTTTTATTTTGATAAATTATTGTCTATTTTTAACTGAGTAAACGAAGGACAGCATCTAGATTAAACTACAAATAAAGCACTATAAACTGGAAGCAAAATAACATACACTGAACGTACTAATATGCACTATAAACTGGAAGTAAAATAACATACACTGAACGTATTAATGTTCACTATAAACTGGAAGTAAAATAACACACATTTAACGCATTAATTTGCAGTATAATCGGGAAGTAAGATAACACACATTTAATGTATTAATTTTCACTATAAACTGGAAGTAAGATAACATACATTGAACGTCTTAATTTAGCTGAGATAATCATAGAAGTATTTCTACGTCCTAGTAAATTTAGGTAACGTCTCGCCCTTCCTTCCTATTTGCTTCTAATCTTTCATCTTTTATGAAACTCCACATCTATTTGATAAGGCAGCCACTAATATCTGGCAGTTGTTAAGGTTCCTTTTTTAAGTTCGCTTAATATTGTTAAAACTGATCCTTTTAAATGTGTAATAACATGAACAGAGTACTGTTCACAATTCAATCTATTCACTTTAGATGTTTCTTTCAAATTGAAAATAGTAATGTGACTGAAGTATTCGAGAAAAGTATTGCAGTTGTAGGTGGCACAAAAGTTTAGGCCAAATTGTCTCTCCCATATTTCATAGCTAATGATATTTGAGGTTGGAATTATTGAGGAGTTTCAGATGTGCAACTGGTGTCACCAATACAGTTACTAATTCAATTTCTATTTTTCTTTATTCTAACGTCTGCGTGCTTTTGTACTACCTTCTTTAGTTTGTCTTTGTCCTTATAATCCTCTACATATTTCATACAGTTTTCTCGACCTTCCCTGCCCTCAAACTGATCTTTGCTTCTAATTATTTGTAAATCTAATTAATAGTTATTATAATTCATACTTTAACCTTTTATCAGTTTTTTTCTCGATCTCGACCAATTCTTTCATCATTTCCAGCAAGGCCAGCGTGGCCAGGTGGTTAAGGCGTTAGACTTGTAATCTGAGGGTCGCAGGTTCGAATCCCCGTCTAACCAAGCATGCTCGCCCTTTCAGCCGTGAGGGCATTATAATGTGACGGTCAATCCCACTATTCGTTGGTAAAAGAGTAGCCCAAGAGTTGGCGTTGGGTGGTGATAACTAGCTGCCTTCCCTCTAGCTTATACTGATAAATTAGGGACGGCTAGCACAGATAGCCCTCTAGTAGCTTTGTGCGAAATTTAAAAACAAACAAACAAAATAAACAATTTCCAGCACTATTTGTATCTCTAACAGAGCAGTTGTTGTCACGTTGGTATAATTTAACTTATCAAAACCATGTCCTATTCGGTGGCTCAACAGTAATCTTGGGAGATTATAACGCTAAAAGTTGAGTTTCAATACCTACGGCGGAGATAGCATGAATATACCATTCTGTAGCTGTGCGCTTAACAATCAAAATAGACACAAGTGAGTTTTTGAGTGACAAGGATCTGCAATTTAGCTGATTTGTTATTTGGGAAGGTAGGAAAAGGGATTTTATAACCGTCAAATGATTAATAATAGGTCTTTATCAAGGGAAATTGATTGTTAGTCTTTCAGAAATCTCATATTAGCTCAATAACAGGTTTGTTGTTTAATCTATCATCGAGGTACACTGGCTTTTAATATATGAATAAATCACAGTGTTACATATCAGTTCACCGACTAGGCTCTTTTAGATAAGGTACATTTGTTTATAACTATTTCTGAATTCCATATAAAAATTTGTTTATATTTCCAAATTCATTTTCATTTGCAACTTGTTTGCTGGACACATTCACTCGGATCCTGCTTTTAGTACGGTGCTCACCATAAATGCGGGAGGAATAGGTCGACATTGCAACTGATCCTCTGAGATCCACACAAGAACCTGAACACTGACAAAAGGAAACCCGAATCTGTCAGTTGAAAATTAAGGATGACTAGGCGCAACAATCTTGTAGCTTTCTGCAAGAATTCCAAAATAAACAAACAACACATTAAACCAAAGAACACCTTTATACCTATACTAACAAATTACCTAACATCTAACTGCAACGCCCCCTACTTTATTTTAATCAAAGTTCTAACACTCATACCAGCAGTCTTGAGAATACATTTTTACTTCAAGTGGATTTCTCGTCATCACGAAACATTGAATAAATTGTTAGCGGAAAAATGAATAGGCCCAAGGTTTATCATTGGTGCTAAGTTTAATTTTACAGAATGCAACTGGGTAAATACACAGTTAACAAAATAAACACCGTTTCAAACCACTACTTTCAAGGCCCGGCATGACCAGGTGGTTAAGGCACTGGACTAGTAATCTGAAGGACGTGGGTTCGAATCCCCGTTGCACCAAACATGCTCTCCCTTTCAGTCGTGAGGGCATTATAATGTTATGGTCAATCGCAATATTTGTTGGTAAAAGAGCAGCTCAAGAGTTGGCGGTGGGTGGTGATGACTAGCTGTTTTCCTTCTA
This sequence comes from Tachypleus tridentatus, assembly GCF_004210375.1. Lineage (NCBI taxonomy): Eukaryota > Metazoa > Arthropoda > Merostomata > Xiphosura > Limulidae > Tachypleus > Tachypleus tridentatus. The sequence continues at coordinate 39,750,859 of NC_134830.1, forward strand.
GTCTTATACGACTAAATTAGGGACGGCTAGCGCAGATCGCCCTCGTGTGGTTTTGCGCAGAATTCAGAAAACAAACATTACTTTTAAGAAAGGCTATAAAATCAGAGTACTTCGTCAAAATCTTATTGGTTTGCAACGTTAAATTCGGGTTTTGACATTCGTATGTGGTGTGGAGAGACAAGATAACCGTGTAGCTTTATTCTTGAAACAATCAATAACCAATTGACTTAAAAAGATAGTTAATCAGACTATATAAAATCGACACGTACATCTAAAGTGACTAGATAGAAACTTTAAACAAAGAATTATGTGTATTATTCCAAAGTATATTATAAATGGACATTTATATTAGTGTTGACTAATTCCCTTTAACTCCTGCTGGTGCCACGTTTCTGGACTTGAACCTTGATGTTACCCTCACGTCGTTTCACGTTTACTTGAACAACTACGATTTGGGATTGTTCATCACACATAAGATATAGATTATCATATGAAATGTTTATGAAAGGTAAATTTATAAATCATCTGACAGTGCTGTTGTCTAATCTCTTGAAGTTAAGTTGATGCCAATTTAAATAAACAAGGTAAAAGGAAAAATCCCTCTCAACCAAAAAACGGTGCTAAATCATCTAATTAAATACACGTATTAACAATTAAAGCATAGCTCGTGGCGAAACAGTTTTGTGTATTTTCTAAAGTACTGGAGAAGTTGTCATATGTTTCGTGTATTTTCTAAAGTTCCGGAGAAGTTGTCATATGTTTTGTGTATTTTCTAAAGTACCGGAGATGTTGTCATATGTTTGTTTTTATTTATCACAAATAAGTTTTTATCTGCTCCGACTAAAGTGAATATTGTTAAGCACAATTTTGAAAAGTACGGGGTACGGTAATTGTTTCAATTAATAATTTTATTCCTTTTTTTGAAACGTACAGTACTTACAATTGACGTATTTTCAAGGATTATATCTTAGAAAGCAGGCATTTAATACTTTTTCTTTCTTCAGATAACATTTCCATTATATCTACAAAAAGCATTCAACTATAAAAACACAGCTGTGCATAGTCACATCAATAGCTTGTATAGAAATTACTCTACCTCACTAATATCACCTAATTGAGTCAACATTCTCAGGAACATTAGATGCCATCACTAATCGCATGCTTAATGTTCCGAAAATGTCTTCATATCCGAAACTATCCAACGTAAGAACATTATATTCACCATCCTAAGTATTATAGGTGGGAATACAAAGGCATTTAATAGTCTCCAATATACAATAAATTGTATGAATACTTTTAAACTGAGATTCCATTTGCTAAGACTTTTCTTCTCCAAATCTACTTAACTTGAGCATCAAAATAAGTTTACGTTAAGAGTATGAAATGTTCAAGATAAAACAAGCTTGAATAAATAAAACTATTCTTAATCATATATACAGTGTAGCGAGATTTTGTTTATGAGGTAATAACTGTCATACGTTACTTCATGAAAAAGCTGTATTCAAAACAAATGTCTCTGGTTAACCATACTTCCTAAAGCTGTTGTCTCTTTCGTGAATATACTTTGTTTTGTATTGGTATACATTGCACTTAGGAATAAGAAACAAAGAGTGCTTTTACAAAACTAACAGTAACTGTTTAATTCCAAAAACATGAATAAATTTATTAAGTGAACTAATTTTCGATGCTTTCCTGTTTAATGAAATGAATGTTTTTATTTTTGAAATTTCAAAAGGCTTTGCCAGAAATGATTGCACATTACTAGAAATGTTCCCTTATTTACTAAAGAGTCAATAAATAATACATAACTTTCCTTACTAACATGATGCGACATGAAAAGGTATTCGAACGAGAATAGTTTCTGTAGAGTAATATAGAATCTCCAACAGACTCCAGCTGTCCGGATTGTTTTGGCTAACGATGTTCCGGTTTTTTTTTTTTAATGAAGACCTCAAACTAATTGTATTCCACTAAACACGTCCAGATAGATTGAATATTACAAAGGAACTTAACGTCCGATATTTATATACCTATCGACTATTGTGTCATACCCCAAATATGGTTGTGACATAACCTGCCTCTTATGAATTTCTCTACACTACGTTGCATACATAAAGTTGTTCATAACTATCAAAAATTGCAAAACCATACTTTTTAATTTTAAAATGGAGACCTTTGTGGATGAGCGGAATCCTCCTTATTTATTTACCCAAATATTTTCTGCATCTATTTATAGCCTTCCATACTGGTTTAGAGTAAGCGATAACTCAAAATAACAGTAGTTATAGGCTCACTTGAAAGGCGGAAACTGTCATGACACTACCGATAGGTTAAACAAGGTTTTTATTAAATCACTCATTTGCATTTAAATCATTATTCATGTTCTCTTATTTTGTATAGTTTCAAAGACGTATTATTTAATTCTGTGTTGGAAATCTACCCCTGGCTTGAAGACTTATTTTATCTCTAGTTTTACTGTCACTCCAAAACATTGATTTCAAATAAACTTAAGCTCGTAAAACGCGCATGCTTGAGATATTTGTTTCTTATAGAAGTAGAAATTATAATGAGGAATATAAAGTATTGAAACTGATTATATAAAGAAAAAGGGTCCGGCATGGCCAGGTGGTTAAGGCATTCGACTCGTAAACCGAGGGTCGCGGGTTTGAATCCCTCTCGCACCAAACATGATCGCCCTTTCAGCCGTGGGAGCGTTATAACGTTACGGTCAATCCCACTATTCGTTGGTAAAAAAGTGGCCCAAGAGTTGGCGGTGGGTATTTATGACTAGCTGTCTTCCCTCTAGTCTTACACTGCAAAATTAGGGACGGATAACGCAGATAGCTCTCGTGTAGCTTTGAGCAAAGTTCAAACCAAACCTACGTGTATATAGAGCTAGCTAATCTCTTATATATTTAAAAAGTAGAAAACGTGTGGTTAACATAAATGACCTATTCAAATTATACACATATTGAAAGTTGAACACATTAGATCAAAACATTTTGCCCCCCCCCAGTGGCATAATATTATGTCTGCGAACTTTTGTCACTAAAAACAGGGTTCAAAACCCGTAGTGGGCAGAGCACAAATTATCTTTTGTATAGCTTTATGCTACGTACAAAACAACAAACAAGTAAAAAACGAATTTAAATACCCAACTCAGCCAGTCATTTGACAATCACAGCCTATTTCAGGCTGACATGGGACAGAATGTATAAGAACTATATTTTGACAGCATTTAAAATTCAGGAGATTGTATGACTCCACTGAAAACTGATCTCTTTTAAGAGATGTGTGTATCAGCTTTTTCTGAAGTTCATAAGTTGGATATTAAGAATGTTCAAGAGGAGATACTCTAGAAAATAAAGGATTGTAGATTAATATGTGAAATCACGACCATCCACAAAGAAAAAGACCGACAACAAATCGTCTCCTAATAAGGTGAGAATCTACAAACACAGAAGTCAAAGGTAAAAGCCTTTTATGTGTCCCAGACAACAGTTTGGTTGTTTGTTTTTTGAATTTCGCGCAAAGCTACACGAAGGCTGTCTGCGCTAGCAGTATAAGACTAGAGGAAAGGTAGCTAGTCATCACCATCTACCGCCAACTGCTGAGCTACTCTTTTACCAACGAATAGTGGGATTGACTGTCACATTATAACGCCTCCACGGCTGAAACGGCAAGCATGTTTTGGTGTGACGGGGAGTACGAGTCGAGTGCCTTATCCACTTGTCTGTTGATCTGAAAACTGTGGAGCAGAATTATTATTAAGATGCACGATCGGCAGATATAATACGGCCAGACGTTATGACATACATTGTTAAGACGTAGTAAGGCTCTAAGCCCATATTAATATAACATACTTAACCTATGTAGTTTTGGAAGGAGCTAAAAACTAAAGAATAAAGTAATATAACATTACTTCTTTGGTATGGTAGGGAAAATTAGTTATCTACAAATTTAACTAAGTTCAAAAAATTATCGAGATTGTAAGGGATACGTTTGTTGTTGTTTTTTCAAGAAGTTCAAACATCTAGCAAAATTACAAAGCAAATGTTTACGAGAAATTCAGTTAAACTGACCAAACCGCGAGTGACCTTATATTAGCGCATGCACACATGGTTCACTTAATAATTCCCAGTTTATAAATGTGGATAATTTGTTTCTTTTGTGAAGCACATATATCGAACTTATTTTTTTATATTTTTTTCTAATAGCAAAGCCACATCGAGCTATATGCTCAGTCCAACGCGGATAATCTAACCCCTGATTTTAGTGTCGTAAATTCGTAGACTTACCGCTGTACTAGCGGGGGACATATTTATATATTGTTTTTTGTTTCGAACATCATCAATACTCATTGCCAACTCTTGGGCTACTCATTTACCAACGAATAGTGGGATTGACCGTTACGTTATAACGCTCTCACGGCTGAAAGGGCGATCATGTTTGGTGCGACGGGGATTCAAACCCGCGACCCTAGAATCACTAGTCGAGTGCCTTAACCATCTGGTAATGTTGGGCCTATACAATTAGGACCATGATCTAGTCCAAAAAGAAAAAGATATAGAATTTGTTTAAAATATTATATTTTCTTTCTTCTTTTTATGAGCAGCAAAACGTGTAATATTTTAAAAATGAATATCTTACAGAACTATATTTCTTATCATTAAAGAAATCACGTAAAACTTCGTATTACATTTATTTTTATTAAAAAGTTAGGCCCGGCATGGCCAAAAGGTTAAGGTAATTCGACTGGTACCTGAAGGATGAAAGTTCGAATCTCCCGTCGCACCAAACATGCTCGCCCTTTCAGCCGTGGAGTCGTTATAATGTGACGGTTAATCCTAGTATTCGTTGGTAAAAGAGTAGCCCAAGAGCTGGTGGTGGGTGGTGATGACTAGCTGCCTTCCCGCTAAACGTACACCACTAAATTAGGACGGCTAGCGCGTATAACCTTCGTGTAGCTTTGCTCGAAATTCTAAACAAACAAACAAACTAACTAAAAAGTTTTGTCAGGATCATTTCTAACATAAGGTGTCTCGTATTTTTGCTTGTATTACTGAAGGTTAATCCTACTTTGTAAGACCGATATTAATGAAACCAGTTATTTTCTTCAAACCACTTTCTCTACTGTTGACAAGACTCTTTCTGGTGGACATAATTACGTACCATTGGTCAGCACTGCAATACATATAATTTTGCAACAAACTCAACTTAGCTGTTCGTTATACGTGCAGATGAATTTCCAAAAATAATAGGAGACAAAAGATATGAAAGGTCATTGGAGATACTTCGAGAGACGTCGTAGGTATGTGATCGAACATATTGAATTGCTGAGACTCTACTTCCTTCAAACACATTTCTCATAAAAAAGGTTGCTGATTTGTAGACGTAATTAAAAGTATAGAAACTTTTGGTGTATTGTGTTATTAACTGTGCCAGGAAATACAAACAGTTTCATTGCCGTAATTTTTGGGCCAGATGACTTTTCTTTTTTTCTCACTTTGCAGTTGAAGAATTTACACTGTATTTGTTTTGGGAAAGTTTTAGAAGTCAGTTACTGTCTTAACCTCCTATGGTCCAGGACATTATAAGCTCATGCTGTATATATTTTAATGTATTAAGCATTATGATAATGTAAAAAACTTTCAGTTTCATTTGCTTAATGAAATCATAAGGTCAACAGGTTTCAACAAACTGCCCCTACAGTTGATATCTCAAATAATTCAAAGTATTTCCTTCTCTTTATATTTTTATTTCAAGTGACAGATCTCAACTGACACGTCTCACAAAACTACAAAGAGTGTACTTTTTTCTTTCCATGAAGAAAATTGAACGCCTCTTTCTTCGAGTATACTGCTACATACTGGGCTTCGATACTCGTTGTGGGCGCTGCACAGATAGCCCATTGTGTAACTTTGCACTTAACAAAAACACAAACTTAACTATTTCTTTGAAATGCTACATTTATTGACTCTAGATTATTTAATAGTTGTTTCTCGCTACGGCAGTAAGTCAACCGATTTACAACGCTAAAATCAGGGGTTGGATTCCCCTCGGTGAACTCAGCAGATAGCTCGATGTAGATTTGCTATAACAAAATACACACACAAATAAGTTCGTTATATCAATAATGTACTTCAGAATATGATTTACCATGATCTTTGAGTCATAAAAGTGTGTTTTCAGTGTTTTTCTTATAGCAAAGCCACATCGGGCTATCTGCTCAGCCCACCGAGGGGAATCGAACCCCTGATTTTAGCGTTGTAAATCCGGAGACATACCGCTGTACTAGCGGGGGGTGAGTCATAAAAGAGTCATAAGTCTGTCAGTGGCGCCATTTCATTGCCAAAAAAAAAAAAAAAAAAAGTTATACGTCTGCCAGTAGCAGCATTTCATTGTTGAAGATTCGATAATTCTCTGTAAGCCAAATATGTAGGGCTGTAAAAAATGATGCTCAATAGTCACTGCCAGCATATTAACAAATCGTTTTTACCAACTGAAATCAATCTATTACACCCTTCATTGGTTTCGAATCGTGAATATTTATTTTCATTCGTAAATACTTTTTTTTAATTTCGCGCAAAGCTACACGTGAGCTATCTGTGCTAGCCGTCCCTTATTTAGTCGTGTAAGACTAAAGGAAAGGCAGCTAGTCAGCACCACCCACCGCCAATTCTTGGGCTACTCTTTTACCAACGAATAATGGAATTGACCGTCACATTATAACGCCTCCACGGCTGAAAGGGCGAGCATGTTTGGGGAGACGGAGATTCGAACCCGCGACCGTCGGATTACGAGTCGAGTGCCTTAACCACCAGGCCATGCCGAGCCGACATTCTTTAACAGATGTTACATAAATGTATCTACACGTTCATTATACTCACAGATAAAATCTTAGATAATTAATGTCTCTTATCTTTTGTTAGTTCATATTTACTTATTTGAAAGTCAAAGATACCAAACGCTTTAATCTTATTTCCGTATGTTTACTTCATTTGAAATACAAACTTTTACTAAATATACCCTCTGTTTAAGTGCATTACTCATCCTAATTGTTATATTTCTGTTCAGCTCCGAACAGTCTTTGATGTAAACTTACGTAAAAGCTGTAAACGATATTTCGTAAGGACTTTTATGATTTCAATAGGAAAATCATTTATCACAGAAATCATTTGATCTTTCTCTTTTCAAAATGTAAAATCCGATATATACATATTGTATAAACGTTATCGCAAAATTATTTCTACTTTGTAAATATTTGCACTAGTTTCTTGTGCATGTAATAACATATATTAAACAAATTTTCGGATCAGGAATCACTACATATCAGTATAATTCCACTTGTAACTAGAATGTGCCTATTTCTGAGACCTTAGTATTCTTTTTGTCATTTATTTCCCTTTTACACTGCTCCCTAGTGGCACAATAGCATGACTGCGTACTCAACACGTTAACAACCGTTTTTAGATACCCGTGGTGATCAGAGCACAGATAGACAATTTCATAGTTTCGTACTTAATTCCAAATAAACAAACAAACAGTCCTTTTACACTACTTTTGTAGGTAGCATTAATTCAACATGTAAATATATTTAATGTTCTAAGTTTAATTTGAACTATCATCATAGAATCTGAATTGTTTTAATCAAAATTTAATATTTTTAGGTTATAATACACATTAAACAGATAAATTTCTTCACGATTCTATTTCGACATTATTAGTAGAGTTGAAAAAAAGAGGATATGTGTTGTATATGTTATTAATATTGCTGCTTGTTTTGAATTTTCGCGCAAAGCTACACAAGGGCTATCTGCTCTAGCCGTCCCTAAGTTGTTAGTGTAAGACTAAGGAATGACTTATGGAAAGTCTCTCTCTGTATGGTCCTGGAATCCCAGATTCATCCTCTTCCTTTGTTTTTCTATTGCCATTAACTATATCCCCTTCTTATAAATTGTAAATACACAAAATGAATACATTTTAATGATCTAAAGCATTTAATATTTTTTCACACACAAAAGCAACGAATGTTCAGTGGCATCACATCACCATCAAAATATAGTTCTGATACATGCCGTTCCACCACAGCTTTGCATAGGTTGTTTATACAAAATGTGTGTGATTCACATAATCTAAATGGCTTTAGTATAATAACGTACTTATTTCTACATATAACGGTATCATTTACTTGAGGTAGTTATTCACTTTTAATTTTCTTACAAGCTAGTTGCAAATGTATGAAAACGTTACTTACTAGTTGAGCTTTGTTCTAACCATTTTTATTAAAAAAAGTTGTGTGTGTAAGGTCTTCACTTAACACAACCTTTCAAAACTTTAATTTGATACCTTCATGTTCTCAAAGTACATACGTTCAAATGATTTATGAGAGTGACACACATATATAAGGTTTGCCAGATTAAGGGCCCAACTGTTGAAGATTATATTTCATCAGTTTGTAAAATAGATGAGCATTAATTAAAGCAGTTAGAAACTTTTGTGAGAAAATATCTTAGTTAAATAAATAACGCTCTCATATTTACTGAAGAGGACAGCAATATATAACATGCCTTTTGCATCTGGTAGAAGATACTGCGCAGACTCTTATACAAGCTGCTTGATCATTGATGTTTATGATAATTCCAAATATAAATAACATTAATTGCTTCCCTTTCAACAATTATGGCAATAACTTGTACAATAACCACCTATATTTCAAAACGTTATTCAATTATCATCTTCAAACTTACCATTTCAATGATTACTGCGTTATGAAAAAGTTGATCTCAACTGGTTAATGGCGGGCTTTAACTTGTATGCTCTTTGTATATAGTCGTAAAATGTACCAAAATAATTTCTGGATGGATGAAACAAATTTCTTAAGAGGGGTACTAATATCATGGGTAAAGAGCATTACGGTGGGCAAAACAGTAAAAAAAAATATATTTTACTGAACGAAACTGTTTAGGATCATCTGTAAACTATTGGCAAAGAGGTTTTTTTTTTCCTTAATCAACTGAACACAAATCAACCAATTAAATATAAAATGTAATGTTAGCTATTCTTCAATAGAATAAAAGTATATCCACTAGCACAAATACATTAAACTGTGTTTACCAAATGAAATTCATTTTGCATTAAATAAGAAGTCAATTATTTTATAAGTTAATTATAATTTTATAGTCAAATTTTATGATCCAATTATGTTTCCGGTGTCAGATAGACCGTTTGGGATCGATTAGTTCTTGTGAATTTATTTGTGTTACCATTATACGTACTAGAGAATTATCTTCCATATTACTTACCGCTCAATGCCTTTCGTTAATGAATTAATTACTGGCAATGACTGTTTCTCGAATTACTTCACTTTAATCGAGCTACAAACAATAAAATGTTACATTTTCGTCTCGAATAAACGTACACAGTAAAATCTTCCAAGTTAAGTTCGTTATTACAATAACTTATCTAAGTTATTTGTTTAATAACTGCGTGAATTATAATCGATTCTTTGAAGTGCACAGGTTACTGAAATTTAATGTACATTTGTTTTAACACTGGGTACAAATTACATGAAATAATCAGAAATGTGTATTTGTGTTGTAGAACATTCAGATTTTTATTGTATAAAACCTGATGCATACAAAATACGGAAACATAATAACCATTTGAGTATTGTATTTTCTGTTGGAATTATTAACAAAACATGAAAGTTATAATTGAAGTTTTCAAACCAAACAGCGCCCTCTGCGCAAAATGGGTTAAACAACGAAGTCAGCTGACTTTTATTTTGAGGTACTGACCAGAAAGATGGCATCAACAGACACTGGGGATTTGTTGTTGTTGTTTTTATAAATTTTGCTCAAAGCTACACGAGGGATATCTATGCCAACTGTCCCTAATTTAACAATGTAAGACTAGAGGGAAGGCCGCTAGTCATCGCCATCGACCACCAACTCTTGGGCTACTCTTTTATCAACGACTAGTGGGATTGAATACCATAGCTGAAAGGGCAAACATTTTTAGTGTGATCGTGATTCGAATCCTAACCACGTTCATAACCATGAAACTATTCATTTGTGTATTAACAAAAATATATCCCATTTTTATTTCATGCTTGTTTGTAGTTTGAGATCAAAGCTATACGAACAGCAGTATGTGCTTTGTTCACCACGGGTATCGAAACCTAGTTTTTATCGTATAACTATACAGACTTGCCGCTGTGCAACTGGTGTGGGAGGGCTTCCAACATAGTGAAATTAATCACTGGCCACAAGAACGTAGACTATCGGAACATATACTGAACACATTCAATTTAATGACAGTGGTTATCCCCATACATTCCTTTTTTTCATTTCTAAATGCAATTTTATTTACGAATTTTCCATTCTATAGTTAATACTATATAGAACTGGATTTTAAAATGTTTAAGAAACGAGCTGGAATCCGAACTGAAATCTAAACATATTCCGCGGAAAGACTTGAAAAAAGCAAAACAAAATAAAAACTTTAGGTACGTGTTTGAGTAAGCGTTACGAAGAAATAAAGTTTATTATTTTAATATATAGCTTAGTATAACGAATTTGGCTAGGGAATATAGTTAATTACGTCTTTTGTTTGTTTGAATTTCGCGCAGAACTACACGAGGGCTATCTGCGTTAACCGTCCTTAATTTTGCAATGTTAGACTAGAGGGAAGGTCGCATGTTATCACCACCCACCGCCAACTCTTGGGCTACTCTTTTAACAACAAATAGTGGGATTGACCGTCACTTTATAACGCCCCCGCATGTTTGGTGCGATGGGGATTTGAACCCGTGACCCTCAGATTACGATTCGAGCGCCTTAACCACCTGGCCTTGCTAGGCTCCGTCTTTTGCATGAAACAGATATTGTCAATGTGAAAGAAATAAACACTATAATCAACTCTATAATAACAACAGATGACACACAGGTATATAACTAGCTTGTTTTCAGAGATAAGAGTCTGTTGCCAAGGTACAACAGGTGTCAGTGGTGTGTAAAAGAAGCATTGTGTAATAATAAAATATGGACTGCAAAAGTCTCTTAAAGGAGCGCTGTAAATCTTCATTGAAAAAGAAAAAAAAAGCTTATATGTGTGTAAGTGTGTAATGTTATGGAAGCAATATATTTACAGACTAATTTATAACCAACAGAAGTATTAGTTAAACTGACCCTTTCTATTAATGAGAAAAAGATAAGTGGGGTAAGGACCTGCTATGCTTTAAATATTGCCTTAGTCGTTAAAATTATGTGGATTAAAGGTTACCACATTTTAATATAATCTCCACACGCTTATGTAGTGGCGTGTGAACCATTGGACAACTTATATACACTGCTGGCCAAAATCTTAAGGCCAATGAACACAAAGACAAATATGTATTTTGCGTTGTTAGACTCAACTACTTATCTGGGTAGAGCTTCGAAAGATAAAAATAAGAAAAGGAAAAATAAATAATTTTTTTTTTACCATTTAATAAGGAAAATGTGAACACTATGAAATTAGCCTAAATACTAGGTGGTCAAAAGTTTAAGACCATACTGAAACAAAGCGTTAATCGGAAAACACGTAACGAAATTTAGTCATTTGTGTTCAAGCATTAGCGTTGTCAACATCACCCACTGACATCTCCTCTGTTACATTGGGTAAAAACATGACAAAGGCTAAAAAGTTGACAGAGTTTGAATGTAGCAGAATTGTCGAGCTGCAAAAGCAAAGTCTCTTTCAACGTGCCATCACTGATGAGATTGAGTGTAGTAAAACTGCTGTTGCAAATTTCTTAAAAGACCCTGAGGGATACGGAACGAGAATTTCAAGTGGTCGGACCAAGAAAATTTCGTCGGCGTTGAGCAGGAGGATTCGACGGGTTGTTCGGCAAGACACCAGCCGATCGTCGAACCAGATTAAGGCCCTTAGGGACGCATAATGCAGCTCAAAAACAATGAGACGGCATCTACGAGAGAAAGGTACTGCTGATAGATTGTTCTCCTTCTGCTCAGCAGTTCAAATTTAAAAATGGCTATTCCCGAATTTTAAGGTCTCTGACCTGGCTCCTCAGTATACATGTATCGCACAAGGTCACATTAAGGTAAAAATACCAGTTATCTTCCAAGTAATTATATTAATTAATTGAAATGGTGAAGAGATATAAAGCTTAAAGTACACCAACTTTAGATATAACTGTTTAAGCCATAATTGGAAGCACAAAACACCAGAATGAAGATATAAAAACCGCCTAAACCACATTCCACAATATGTAGGACTGCTACTCTATGTGCCAAAATTTTCTTACTGGTCGTTTTGGAATCAAATCCTTATTCAGAAAGTAATTGCTGACTAGTTATACATACCTCAACTTACTGGGCACAAAATAATTCACCAATATTTTGCTCCAGTTCAAAAGAATCATAAGTGAATGAACAACTTTTTTTTTCAAATACACTGGTGTGACAGAAAAAAAAAACTGTAGAAAGTTGTATAAAAATATCTGGAACTAAAGAAATTACTGTCCCACTGGATATAGCTGGAGCTACAGCAACAAGAAACATGATATGCTTCTGTTCATGAGATAATAACAACTTTGAACATGTTAAACATCTAAGAAAAGTTATTCTGTAAGATTTTATGTTTGTCATAAATTTCTTATATAATGTAAAAAATACACAGAAAGGCAAATGTGAACTCTAGTTAAAATAGAAGAACGTATTGAAACAAATTATAAGACAAACACAAGTTCTGTACTACATGACCAGGAACCAACAAAATATGGCTGCATCAGGATAAACTAACAAGTAATAAGTTTAAGTCCACAGCACCACAAGGTATGGCTGCATCAGGATAGACTTTCAAGTAATAAGTTTAAGTCCATAGCACCACAAAGAATAAAACCAGTGTCCATGCTATCGTCGATTATGTCATACATTAGAAGGCGCATGATTTCACATCCATGGACTTTTGTTCACAATTATTTTGTTTAAATATTGCCCTAGAATCTAAACAGAGAGTCTATAGAAGGTAGGAGAAAGTGGGGTAACACAGTCACTTTAATAAAATGCAAAATGTTCCAAAATGAATCCTGTTTTATTATAAATTTCACTTCTATTTAAAGCAAAGATGCCTTTTTTGAATATTGAAAAGAAAAAAAAACTTATTTTAGTTGTAGCCGTTTTACCTGTAAGGTTGCATAAAAAAATGGACCCTTAAAATCGATAAACTGACTCATTAGTTTATTCACAAAAGTTCGACTTAAATGCTACATTTAACTTTTGTATTTAAATGACCTAAATAATTTATTAAATGGTACAAACATTTACTGGGAAAGCAGTACGCTATGCGCAAATTGCACATTGTCTTGGACAAAAGTGCAAAAAAAACGTGAGTTCTAATGTGGGCCATTTTTGATGAACACTGCAAGCAAAGCCTTATAGGGGAAGTATACGTCAATGGTACTGATTAATACGCCCCTGCTGAAACTAGCTTACTCTAAGCCACTCATCGTAAAGCAGTCGCATCTTATGAGGAAACAACAACGACAAAAACAAACAAACGAGTGCGCTTGATCTCTGTTTATTTTACGTAATATTCGGCTCCTTATAATTCTCCATTGTCTGAAATTAACAAAGTAAAATTTCCTAAAATATATACTTTGTAGTCATAAAAACTTGGACTACTTACCTTAATTCAAAGTTGTTTGAAACAAAAAGAAAAACACTGACGTCACGTTTTAATCATTAACATTCATTCTTGTCCGCCTATGTTTATGCATGGGCTCACGTGAACAATATTTACATATATTAGCTGTAGTTATCAGGACATCATAACTTCTCATACATATATATGAGTGGCTGTTTGACTGCAAAGAACCGTCTTTCTCACGTGTCACATATGCGTAACGTCTTTACAACAGAAAACAGTAATTGCAGAGCGAGGTTATAACGGGTAATCGTTACAAAAAAAGTGGTTGTTTATTTGTAATTAACCACAAAGATACAAAATAGACTAATTGTGCTCTACTCATTACGGGTATCGAAACCCGATTTCTAGCGTCGGGAGCCATCCGGACTGAGAACAATAACGACCGAGGACAGCATGGAGCATGAAACGTTTCAGAGAAGAGTGTTAAGGTATCCAATAAATAAAATCATTAGCAAATACCTTGTCCATTGCATAGCTGAATTTTAGTGTTATAAGAGAACAAGTCTCACACTGAGCCACTTAGGGGCTTGACTTGCCATTAAGAAATGGCTAACACATTACACAAATAGTTTTGAAAAATGAAAGTAGTATCAGATAAATGTTCTTTCAAGTTAGTTCCAGTGATCATACATTTGCCCTTTTTACTTCATGTAGTTTCTTGTTTACTGTGTTGGAGAATTTCACGAAAGACTGCACAAGGAACATCTGCGCTAACTGTTCTTTATTTCGAAGTGATATGCTAGAGGTAGGGAAACCGGTCATTGTCACCCATCACCAATGTTCGGAATGGTTTAGTTGTTGTTGTTTTTTTGTTACGCGCAAAAGTAAAGGAGGACTAGCAGTTCCTAATTTAGTAGTGTAACATTATAGAGAAGGCAGTTAGTCATTATCAACCACAGCCAACTCTTGGGCTACTATTTTTCCAACGAATAATGGTATTGACTGTCACGTAAACGTCCCCACGGCTAAAAGGGCAAGCATGATTGGTGTGATGGAGATTCGAACCAACGTACCTCAGATTACGAGTCGAGCGCCCTAACCACCTGGCAATGCCAGGTCATGTTAGGTTTAAAAAGAGCAATATATGACTGTCAATTTTATAACATACCCACGATCCCAAAGTACGAAGCGCAACATTTTTTACTTCGGAGGTAACGGGACGCAAACCACGGAATCCGATAAATCAATCACTACGCATCGCTTAGCCAACTTTATAAAGTATATATTTAAATCGATATGATACTTTGTCACGAAAAATATTTTTATACATAAAAGTGGGGCTATCAAAACACGCATTTCACAGGCGAAATAAAGAACATAATAATCACCAAGCAAGTTTCGGTTTAAATAAATATAGTTCAAACTTATTATTTCCATCTCAGCACTTCAAAAGAATAACTATTAGTTTCCTATGTTGTTTTTCTGTCGTTATATGAAACACTGAGGCCTAAATATGCATATATATATATTAAACTTCTTAGAATAATAAGACCGTATAAAAGGGAGATACCTCATCAATTCGAGATCCAATAAAATCAGATACTATAGAAACAGACTTCATTACTGTTTGTTAACAACCGCGCTCGTAAATGTCATTCATTTATTTTACTTGAATATTTTGTAATATAAATATATAAATAAATAAAAAACATCTGATTGAATCCAATTATACTGAGCTGCGTAAGAAGTTTCCTATCTTCTTGCATATTTCTTTGTTTGCAACTGAACACTTATTCGTACTTTATGGCACTTATTCCAAAAAAATCTAAGAAAAAGCTTAATAAATATTTTAATGGTAAGGACTGGCTTTGAGCTATTTTATTATTCAATTAAAAAGACGACGTAGGTGGGCCAAGAGGTCATGTTTGTCCTGTAATGTTATGTTATTATATTTTATAAAGAAAAAAAATCATCCTGGTTGGATGAAACAATGCTCAACAGCATATTTATGATTATAATTGGTGGGCTAATAGGTGTCCGTAGACTAAGTGGTGATGCAGCACTATATATATAAGACAATGAAAGGAGGCGTGACAGGATTTACAATAATAAAAGAAGGCGTGACAAGATGTATTCTGAAAATGTATGAAGTTGAAAAGATCAAGCAATATTTCTCTATTTCTTGTAGATTTTCATGTTATTCTTACATGAAATCATCATAATAAATATGTAATTTGATTTCTTTTTACTTTTAGATTTATTTGTTCCATTTCTAAACGTTAAAGCTTATTTACTTGATCGATAGAGTTTTGTTTCAGATGAGATGTTCCACTTTGGAGCTCGATACTGTAGAACATCTAATTTTAAAGGATTTCATTCTACTATAGCATGTTTTGAGAATTAATCTTTGGCTGAAATGAACAAAGTTGTCTTCTTATTGAAACGAATTTGAATTTTATTAAGATTATTTGTATTTTTTTTATAAAAAAATACATTTTACTGTTTTTTTCTTATTACTCGCTCTATTTCTTGTTTTTTTTACAATTTTTCACCCTCTTAATATTTGTCTACGACAGTGGTTCCCAACCTTTCTTATGCCCCGCACCCCTTAAAAAATTTAATATGTTCTCGCACCCCTCACAGTAATTATTTATTTAAGAATAAAGGTGAAGATGGCCAAAACAGATTTTAATAATTAGTTTTTCATGACGTATAAACAAAAACGAAACATTTGGAAAAGATAAAAATGTTACAACAAACTAAAAGTTGCATAAACTCTACATGGCCTTCAAAAAAAAAAATGTTATCTCGCATCCCCAAGGGGTGCGAGCACCCCTGGTTGGGAACCAATGGTCTACGATGTATGTACTTTGAGAAAAGATGCTCCATTTAAACAATACCTAGATCTGTTTAAGACCACGTGATGCAAATCACAGTTCATATTTTACCCGTTTCGTTTGTTTCAAAATTCTTAGGAAAAGTTGTACAAAAAAGCTATCTGCACACATACACCACTAATTTTGAACTACTAGGTTGGAGAGAAGAGAGCTAACCAACAGAACCAACTTTCAACTTTATAGCTACTCTTGTTTTACCGAACAGTGATATTTGAACGTTTTTACACTTATAACGCACGGTCGTAAAGTTGGTCGTAAAGTTCATATCACGTGATTCAAATAAAAACATTCGGATTCACATTCCAGGCACGTTACCCAATAGGAGGCGACTGTTTCTATGTTTGTTTTAGAAAGCTTTTAATATGCAATTGCGGTTTTTTTAGAGAAGGGTGCAGATGATTTGAATCTATATCTCTCATCTAATTAGCTACGTTATTTTTAAAACAATAAAAAGCATTAAATGATAGATATACTGCAAAGGCTACTTGAAACCCCCGTTAATTCTATCTATTTATCTATTTTTATAAAGCATGACATGAAATTAGCAAAAAACAAACTGGTGTGCTACAATCATATTAATAATTGTTTTGTTCACTTTTTTTAGACTTTTCTCATTGTTGTTTCTAACACTAAACTGATAGACTAGAGAGAAAGTAAATATTCAACACTGTTAACCCTAGGGCTACTTTTATCTGACCCAATAGTACGATTTGGTTGTTGCTCTAATGGCGCATCCTTGGTCATATAATGTAGAGCATGTTTCTATGATAGAGACATGCGGATCATGATCCTTCGCATTCACAATCCAGACATGCCCACAATTATAGTCCGGTCGCTCTGTTTTTTGTTTCGAATTTCGTACGAAGCTACAGGAGAGATATTTGTGCCAGCCCTCCTTGATCTAGCGTTGTAAAACAATACGGAAGGCAGCTAATCATCACCACCCACAGCCAATTCTAGGGGTACTATTTTACCAAAGAATAGTGGGATTTTGCATCACATTATAACGCCCTCCCTCCCCTACTGAAAGGGCGAGCATATTTGGTGTGACGAAAATATGAACCCGCGACTCTCAAATTATGGGTCGAGCGCCCTAACCACCTAGCCATGCTGGGTCCAGTCTGCTCGGTCCGACTATAATAATAAATACGAGTATCTACGGCGTAAACCGTGCAAAGTAAATGGAGAAAAACTGAATTAGACAGTTAAACATTTAAGACGTTTTCTTTTACTTATTCAGTTGATTCATATGAAAAATATGAAACCATTTTACCAAGAAAATCCAGTTTCGAATGTTACGTGTTATTATACTTTAGGGAGATGTGTAGTTTAAATTGAAAACATGAAACATTTATCTATGGTTAATTTCAAAAACACCACCATGATATTTATGAGTAGCGCATGTGCTACATTTCTGCAGAACATGTAACAAATAACTGATGTTAAGAAAGAACAAATCATAATAATATATACACCCTTGCCTTATTTTTGATTGGTAAATGACGTAAATATAATTTCAACAGCTTAATATAGTCCGTATCATTAATGTTGTGGTTCACTGAGTTCCAATATGAATGGTGTCTCAAGAACTATGTTTGACGTAAGCCATCCGGCGTAATGAGTCTTGGAATTGAGGGCTTTGTGTGGCTGACACATTATTATACATTCTTCACTAATAAGTTCTTAGAAATGCTACAGCATCTTTTGAAGATTCCAGAAGTTTTAGAAAAAAGAGTTTTAATAACTTGCGTTAAGTACTTCCAATAAACACACACACTAGCTAAAAGCCTCTATCTGTATATAATCCTGTAATTTTTACACTGAAGTAAGAAATTCATGATTAGTCATACGTACAATGTAACTTGATTTATTCATCTTGGTTTGTTTGTTTTTCTTATAGCAAAGCCACATCGGGCTATGTGCTTAGCCCACCGAGGGGAATCGAACCCCTGCTTTTAGCGTTATAAATCCGGAGACATACAGCTGTACTAGCGGAGGGCGTTCATCTTGGAGTTTCAATTATGTTTTGAAATATTTTTATATACTAATGTTTGACTGTAAATATGAATAGATATTTACATTTCACATGATAAATTTCTTTAATTGTCTGATATTTTGTGCGACTAGTATGACTCAATTACAGTTTGTTAGGTGAGATACAAATCTAGAAAGAACAGTGTCAGTCAGTCTCAGCTGTGTAAAGTACAGAAAAGAGCGAGGAATAGGAATGGTGGGTGAGGAAACAAGAATCAATCTTTTATAGTTCGTACCATATTGTACTACGAAACGTGACTGCTATACTTCCAATCAGATATCAGAATTCATCTCATGTAACAATCAAAAGTACTTGTTGTCGCTATGGTAACAGCAATGTAGAATCTAGCAACTCCAAAACATATTTTGCTGAGAGCATGGTGTGTTCACCGAATTATTCATTCAGTAAGAAAATACCATGCAGACACACGTGGTAATATGATTTATATTCTGTTTGTTCAAGATTCCAACCTAATATATCTTGACTGCCAGAAGTTCTTTAACATTATTCCTCAAATTCTGCACTGTACTTTCGTCACGCTGTGAATTTCTGCATACAGCAATGTCCATATATATATATATAAATATATTTACAAAATTTAACTCAACATTACACGTCGGCTCTGTTATTTGACAGTACTTACCAAACTTTGTTACCTATTTTTAATTTATCAAGGTTTAAAATTGGATTAGTTGTTCTTGACCAGCGCCATGTGCAGTTTTAAATACCTACACAAGACCTTATGTGGTATAATTGTACATCTATGATTCAGAACTTATTTACTGAACAATGTCCGAATAGTGTAGATAGTTTCACAAGATCTACTTTTGTAGACTGATTGTGTGTCACAGATCCAGGATTTAGTTACTGTCCAATGCCTGAATAGTGTTATGAAGTTTCACACGACCTTCTTCTATGGTCCGGTTGTACGTCCGTGATTCAGGTTAAGTTATTATCCAATGTCTAAACACTGTTAGATAGTTGCACAAGACCTGTTGTGTGGTCTGGTTGTATGTCCATGTTCCACGATGTAACCACTGTCCAATGTCATGGACACTGTTAGGTAGTTTCACAAGACTTGTTTTATTGTTTAATTGTATATCCGTGATCCAGGATTTAGCTACTGTCCAATCCCATGGACACTGTTAGGTAGTTTCACAAGACTTGTTTTGTTGTTTAATTGTATGTCTGCGATCCAGGATTTATTTTCCGCAGTTTTTACTCTTCATTTATGTATTATAAAAACATATCATGAAATATATATTTCTTTTCTTTGATAGTCATGGAATTTCGAGCAAAGATGTACATATTTGTTCCTCATTTGAACTGACAGGTTACAGGAAAAGAGGCGAGACAACAGCACAAACTCTAAACTAATAGAATTTTCTTGTCTGATCGAACAGCAGGGTTTAATTTTCATTCGTATAGCGCACCTGCAGCCTTCAAGTGCAACCCTCGTTTTTTTTTTTGAGAAATGGGTCGAGAAAAAAATATCCCAGATTCACAGTTCATGCACGTTGATAAATTGGCCACGCCCAGTCATTGTTTCATGCAAAAGGCTTCAATTACTCATTCCCATAACAATAATTTCCAGAACAATACAATAGAATTGCTAAATGATAACATAGCAAATTAAGCAGTTTTAATTAGAATGTACAATAACTTATGCATATAAACTTATGTAAGACACATTATTTATAAGCAAAGAATACCTTATTTAACGGAGATTGTCTGTTACCTTATTTTATGAAGATGTCAAATTTGCGTCTTTTTCTTTGAGGAAATGAAGCAAAGTGCTAAGATACTGATAAATTCCTTTGGACTATTAATATAACCGATGCTCTTCATTCTAATAAATCACTATGTGAAAAAACATCTGAATTCCTGGCGTATTTACAAATGTGTTTCGTGTGGAAGACGCTGGGTTAAAACACTAAACCTCTTCCTTCAACGACAATCATTGAAAACAAAGCTTCCTAATACAGAAGAACGACAATATTCCTATCACAACTGGAACTGATTTGACCGTAAAAAACAACAACGCAAAATAAATGTTAGTGAAAGTGTAACTACCAGGCTAAGCACTTATCTATCTCACTAGAAGTGTGTAAAAAATAACACTTAAATTACAACATGTCTTTCATTAGTTGTTCATGATCCAGCAAATGCTACTCAAAATATATTGTTTTTGTTAGTTAGTTTATATCTCGTAGCCTAAATACAACAAGAAACAAGTAAAACAAAACAAAACTGAAATAATTCGTAACTATTGTTGACTATGAATAATTTATTATTAGCTTTTTGTTAATGCTTTGATGTTTTATTGGTTTATTTAAATATTTTTAATGACTTTATTAAAACAACCAAACCAGGTTTTTTTTACAATGAAATAAAAACATATTCATTCATTTTCATGACTAATTTATCATTGTTATCCCTAACATCTATCAATATTTATTAAGTATATAATTAAAATATATTACTTAATATAACGATTTCCTATAACTATTATCAGCAACCTCAACAGTAATAGGTGTAAATAATTGGATTAATTTTGAATACATTTGTTAAAACATACAAGTTTTATTTTGTAAATTTCAGCCGTATAATCAACTATTATTCACTTAATACAGTGTATCATACAATAATTAATAACATATATATATATCACACAAGAAAGGAAGGTTAATAAATTAATTAAATAGAGGAAATTTCACAATATTCTGAGCTATAACATAACATTCTTGAATCCAACTTTTTGACAATACGCCATTTTGTTCGACCCACTTTTTTATGTGATTTCAATCTATTAACGAAATTAGGGTAATAATTTGTCTTTAATTGATTTACGATACGGAACATATTGATTCTTTTCTAATCTCGTACCAATAACTGTGTATAATGCTCTCTTCTAAAATAATGATGAAATTGCATACCTGAATGAATTTGGAATTGTCGTAATTTTTATGAGAGCATAAATACCAATATGATCCACATGTTCTTTCTAAAATTGTTGAACATAATTTAAAAATCATGTCTGATAAAAGAACATTTACCACATATATTTTAGTTGTATTTCAAATGAACTCGTACTGTAATACAATACGAAAATAATATGTTTTCAGACACATTTATTCGCTTTAACCATATGTGTTTGGTAGTGCATCATGCATAAGTCTCCACTGTATATTTGCGTCACATATTTCGGCCCGACTTCTATATATTGTTTTCCGTACACTTTAAGGTTCTTTAGGACGATAGTCATTCAAATATTATATTTTCTTTTTATTAAATTGCGTACAAGGGTTTAGTGCCCTGTTCATTATTAGTTGGCTTTTCACTATTACTAACGGGCCCGACATGGCCAGGTGGCTAAAGCACTCGACTCGTAATCCGAGGGACGCGGGTTCGAATCCCCCTCACACCAAACATGCTCGCCCTTTCAGCCGTGGGGGCGTTATAATGTGACGGTCAATCCCACTATTCATTGGTAAAATAGTAGCCTAAGACTTGGCGGTGGATGGTGATGACTAGCTGCCTTCCCTCTAGTCTTACACTGCTAAATTAGGGACGGCTAGCGCAGATAGGCCTCGAGTAGCTTTGCGCAAAATTCAAAACAAACAAGCAAACTATTACTAACTGGTGCTATAGGATTAACAATGTGTTTAAACTGTAATTACAGTTGCTAAACCTTTTAAATTTCCTTCATTTTGTAATTATAACTGTCTACTGTATTATTTATAAACCATGAAAACCAATAAAATGGATTTCCTGTATTTAAATAAACAGTGTAACGGATTTACCGTTATACATTTAGTTTAGTGCCTCTGCTTGTTTTAGCATATTTTTTTCATTGATATATATTGTTGGATGTGTATTATGCAAGTCCCCCCATCTTCTCTAAAATTATAGAAGATTCTTGAGAGTGAGAATCAGCAATACTTGTTTCAGGAAAACACTAGGTCGTTTTCGAACATTGATGAAACTTCGAAAAACTCACGTGACCCGTATAAAAGTAGCTAGCTGATAGACATTAATAGGCTAATACTATTACCGTGTTTCTCCGATAATAAGACCTAGTGTGATTTTTGGGGATAGTTTTAATATAAGCCCTACCCTTAAAATAAGCCCTAGTTAAGAGTGGCAGGAAGAGGAAAGAAATTTAAAAAAATTAATTTATTAATTAGTTTAATAGTTAGTTAATTAGTTTGTTTAAGCATTAATCAGTTAGTTTAATAGTTTAATAATAGTTTATTTTAAATGGTTAAGTTACTTTATAACTTCATTTTTTTAATATATCAAAATAAGACATCCCCGAAAATAAGCCCTAGTGTCATATTTTGGAGTGAAAATTAATATAAGCCCTGTCTTATTTTCGGAGAAACACGGTATTGCTGGTCAGCTACAGTCAGAAATACTAGAAGTCAAGGATGCTATAATTGTGAAAAACGTCTATAAATTGGACAATCACAGAACTGAGCCAGGAACGTTTATATATTTCGAACATTACAAACCGTTCGACTTCAGTGAATTAACTCCGTACGTAAGTATTTCTACGGGGATGTTTAATATCTTCGCCCGAAAATGTCAGGTTGTAAGAGTGAGAGACCAAACAAGAATAGAGCTAGCTAGCATTCACATTAAACGAAGTATATCTGTGTATCAACATAAAATAATTAATTTACTCCTAATGGATCTGGATCATCGATAAAATATTCATTTCTAGACCAGATATAAAACTCAGTATTTTATGTAAGTTTGTAAAACGGTTCCATATAAACCATCATTTGTAATAACTGTTTGTAACTACTATTATTACAAATTTTATTGGTTTTTGTGTATTAAAATATATTTGTGTAAAAAAAAAAAGAAAACTGTGTATATCAATCTCGTTGGCAAATACTTTTAAATTCATAAATATTAACATATAATTAGCTTCTCAATTCAAATTTTCAACCATTTCAAATATCAATACCTAGTATACATAACATAATAAATTGGAGACTCGTCAGGGATAAATTATTAAATGTAACACCAACAGTTCAAGTAAACAGGTTCTTCAAGAAGTGCCGGAACAGAATACTTTAGTTTTTTTTCATATCTTAATTCTATATCGTCTTCTTAAACCAGAGCCATAAAACATTCCTAACCGTTCCATATGATCTATTAAAAGAAATGTTTGTTTTTTTAATTTCGCGCAAAGCTACACGAGGGCTATCTGCGTTAGCCGTTTTTTAATTTAACAGTGTAAGACTAGAGGGAAGGCAGCTAGTCATCATCACCCACCGCCAACTCTTGGGCTACTATTTTACTAACGAATAGTGGGATTGACCGTAACGTTATAACGCTCTCACGGCTGAAAAGAACTGTACGAAAATCGAAACTTGGGCATACCTGATTAAAAAATAGTTTAAATTGTAACTAATAGACTAGAATGAAGGCAGCTGTTGAATAGCATCCACCATCAAATCTTATCTGACCACATGAGAGGAACCCACCTTAATTCTTATGGTGCAGCCACATTCTTAAAATTTCAAGGGTGTTTTTGGGGCACCGAGTCGTGAACTTTCAGAATTGGTGCAAGAATTTTTAAGTAATTATTTGATACGAATTCTGTTTGTTTTGTTTGTTTTAAAGAAAAGCCATATTGGGCCATCTGCTGTGTCTATCGCGAGAAATCAAAACCCAAATTTTAACGTTGTAAGTTTATAAATTTATCGCTGATCCATCAGGGAAAGTACTAATTGTACTGTAAGTAGCAGTAGAGACAACATTTAATAAATTGAGTAGTAATTCAACGTTATTTACAATAATATGTTAAAATTGGTTTACGAAGAAACTTAAAAAATAAACTTTAATTTTCCCTTATATTCCACGATTAAGAAGCAGATCAGTTAGTAAACGCTTTAAAAAAAGTTAAACCTATAAATATCCAAGAACTGTTGTAAATAACAAAAGAAACAGTAAGTCACTGAATTAATATATGACGTAACAAACTGTAAGAAAACACAGAATCGATATACCACTTGACTTGTAAGAATTATAAATACAGAAAACAAATGTTTTGTAAATAATTCCCGATGACGTAGAAGGCGTCGAAACAGGTAGTGTTTTTGTGAATGGAATTCATTGAAGGATTTTATATGCATGTTTAAATGGTGTATATATGAAACATCGGGTTCTAATTAATTATTGGACTTTATGTATCAAGATGTTGAATACGTTATTTCAAAACAAGTTTGCATCCGCAATACATCATTACAGTTCATGTCTCCACGTCCAGTCATCCCTTATCAGATGGCGGTACATCTCGGCAATAGACCTTTAGAATAATTTCTGTTGCAGAATATTTCGTCGTAAGGCTGTGATGTCCAATGCACAACAGTTCCTTCTGTTGAATTACATAATCCATCTAGTGTTCGAAGATAATGGTCTTCTAACAGAGAAGATCTACATGTTTCGAACTATAATATATATTTAAATACCTTGGTTTATAAATGTAGAAATAACAAGTCCCATATTGGCTGTTAATGATAAATACACATATAATTGTTAACATATTTATATGATCAAAAATATAAAAGCTTTACAGACCTTTAACCAACCTTCTCTAATACATTCAGGAAATGGCGGATCTATTGTCACTAGTGCTGTAGCAGCTACCTCATACAATCCACGATACTTAAAGTTCAGCAACTAAATATCCCTATAACAATTGTTTAAAAAATCGCACATAAGCAGTCATATCTAGCTGTAGTAATAGCTCAAAAAGAGAAATGATACGTTCTGAGGCTTCTAAGTTCTGACTTTGTGAAAACATGCAATTATAAAGGTACAAGAAGGTACGTATGTTTCCAAGGATAATATCCGTTATTCACTTCTTACATAGAAGTAATTTAACTTTTTCTATTCATACAAAAATACAGTAGATGAAAATGAAATACTAACTTCCACAGGACTAATTCTCGGAAAGATTGCTACTTTACATTGAAGCACTGAGTAGCACATTTACAGTGTGAATTACTTAGATTTAATCATCACTCACACACACAGTAAAGAGCTTCGATTCAAAATAATTAATAAACCAGTTATTGTATACCATTCTCTACAAGTTAGCACATTGATTTAAAATGTTCAGAATGGCTCTTGAAATATTATTAGATAAATATTTTTAGCATTCCAATCTGCCCCCCCCCAGTGGCTCAGCGGAATGTCTAGGGACTTACAACGCTAAAATCCGGGTTTCGATATCCGTGGTGGGCAGATCACAGATAGCCCATTGTGTAGCTTTGTGCTTAATTCAAAACAACAACACCAACAACAACATTCCAATCTTGTTAAAAATAACTTCATAAACATCATCTCTTTGCATAGGTTAAATTAGTTCTCTGTAATTGGTCCTGTCAGAGTATTAGCGGAAAACGAAAGAATACAAGTCATAAAGTCTGAGGGAGAAACAATCTTTCACAAAATAAGTCTGAAAAGTAACATTTTCTAAATTAATTATCCAAATTTCAGCAATTTATATACGAACAACTTTTATTACATGTTCTGCAATAGGTGTACAGATTTTTCAAATATAAATAAGTTATATAATAACGTATTATCTAAAGCAAAAATTATTTGCCATAATCATTAAGCTGTTGCACTGGAAATGCTTAAATTACATCTCTAAAGTTATATACACTAAAACAACAGAACTATTTATAAGTGACCACCTCTTTTGAATATATATATGTATAACACAAATATGAAAATATGCATAACTTAGCTTTTTTCATTAATAGATCTACAGTTTAATTACTTTTATATAAAAACATAAAACATCTAACCTGATTATATTGTTCTGCCTCTTGTTATACAACAAACCTGAATCGAGTACATCTAAGAAATCATTAAATTATTTGTAGTTCGCTTTACAAAAAAAGAAGAGAGAGATAGAAATGAAATATTTTGAGTGGATTTTTATTTAAAAACATGTTAACTTTAAGCCTAAACTACTGTGTCTACCTTATAGGTTATTGCGTATAATAGTTAAACTAACTAGGTGCACTTAAAAGTTCAATTTTTGGAGTCACACCCTACTTGAAATATCAATTATTTTAAAAAGATGTCTGGTATGTGTATTGAAACTTTAATTAATTAAAATAAGGTAAAGAACAACGTCATCTTCAGTTTAAAAAACAGAGAGTTTTTGTTAACCTAAAGATGACAAAACAAGGTTTAAACATTGTTCTGTACTTTATTTTAATTAAATCTTTAACACCCATTCCATCCATCTTCACAAAGAATCTTTACTTCAAATAGGTTTCTCGTCATCATGAAATATTGCTTATTTGTTTTCACCTCAACAGTCAGATGCAGACATTCTGTTCCATAAATTACATTTATATATCCTCTAATGTGTTGCCAGTAATAAATAGTTTTCCCTTTCTTTTACCGCATATTAGACAAACTAACACAAGCATTTTCTAAACGGCCCAGCAGGGAGTTAAGGCTCTCGACTCGTAATCTTAGGGTCGTGGGTTCGAATCCCGATCGCACCAAACATGCTCCCCGTTTCAGCTGTCGGAGGCGTTGTAATTTTACGTTTAATCCAACTATTCGTCAGTAAAAGAGTAACCCAAGAGTTGGCAGTGGGTGGTGATGACTAGTTTCTTTCCCTCTAATTTTACACTGCTAAATTAGGGACGGCTAATGCAGATGGCTCTCATGTAGCTTCGAGCAAAATTCAAAAACAATTTTCTTAACGGTTTCTATCATCACAAGGTCCAAAAAAAAAAAGCAAAGTCAACGAAGTGAAGTTGCTTATCAAAAAGAAGTATCAAAGTCTTCTTTAAGTTAATAAAAGGAAACAGTGCAACAACTTCAAAACTTATGTATGTTTAGTTATGATGAATATTACAAAATTTAGTTCGTCCATAAAATTTCGTCCATTTCTCATTATCTGGTTCTATAAACACTCGAGTATTTTTGTTACTGTGAATATAATATATTTTATCTATAGATTCACAGTAATATAATTATTTGTAATAATATAAGGATAATTTTGTAATATTCTGTCAAGACTTTTGGTAATATGTATGGAAGAAGCGAAATTTATAATCAATTTATTTGGCTTATGAACTTACTGAACATATTATATTGAACTTACAAAACATGTATATTGAGCATAATAAACATGTTATATTGAACTTACTAAACGTATATAATGAACTTACTAAACATGTATATTGAACTTATTAAACATGTTATATCGAACTTACTAAAAATGTATATTAAACTTACTAAACATGATATATTGAACTTATTAAACATGTTATATACGAACTTACTACATATATATTGAACTTAAAATGTTATATACTTATTGTTATATTGAACTTACTAAACATGTTATATTATACTATATTGAACTTACTAAACATATTATATTGTACTTACTAAACATATATATTGAACTTACTAAACGTGTTATATTGAACTTACAAAACATGTTATATTGAGCTTACTAAACATGTATATTGAACTTACTAAACATGTTATATTGAACTTACTAAACATGTTATATTGAACTTATTAAACATGTTATATCCAACTTACTAAAAATGTATATTGAACTTACTAAACATATATTGAACTTATTAAACATGTTATATCGAACTTACTAAAAATGTATATTAAACTTACTAAACATGATATATTGAACTTATTAAACATGTTATATCGAACTTACTAAAAATGTATATTGAACTTACTAAACATATTATATTGAACTTACTAAACATATATATTGAACTTACTAAACTTGTTATATCGAACTTACTAAACATGTTATATTGAACTTACTAAACATGTTATATCGAGCTTACTAAAAATGTACATTGAACTTACTAAACATATATATTGAACTTGCTAAACATGTATATTGAACGTACTAAACGTGTTATATTGAACTTACAAAACATGTTATATTGAGCTTACTAAACATGTATATTGAACTTACTAAACATGTTATATTGAACTTACTAAACATGTTATATTGAACTTATTAAACATGTTATATCGAACTTACTAAACATGTATATTGAACTTACTAAACATGTTATATTGAACTTACTAAACATATATATTGAACTTACTAAACATGTTATATTGAACTTATTAATCATGTTATATCGAACTTACTTAAAATGTATATCAAACTTACTAAACATATATATTGAACTTACTAAACATGTTATATTGAACTTATTAAACATGTTATATCGAACTTAATAAAAATTAACATCAAACTTACTAAACATGTTATATTGAACTTATGAAACATGTTATATCGAACCTACTAAAAATGTATATTGAAGTTACTAAACATATTATATTGAATTTACTAAACATGTTATACTGAACTTACTAAACATGTATATTGAGCTTACTAAACATATATATTGAACTTACTAAACTTGTTATATTGAACTTGCTAAACATGTATATTGAACTTACTAAACGTGTTATATTGAACTTACAAAACATGTTATATTAAACTTACTAAACATGTTATATCGAACTTACTAAAAATGTACATTGAACTTACTAAACATATATATTGAACTTGCTAAACATGTATATTGAACTTACTAAACGTGTTATATTGAACTTACAAAACATGTTATATTGAGCTTACTAAACATGTATATTGAACTTACTAAACATGTTATATTGAACTTACTAAACATGTTATATTGAACTTATTAAACATGTTATATCGAACTTACTAAACATGTATATTGAACTTACTAAACATGTTATATTGAACTTACTAAACATATATATTGAACTTACTAAACATGTTATATTGAACTTATTAATCATGTTATATCGAACTTACTTAAAATGTATATCAAACTTACTAAACATATATATTGAACTTACTAAACATGTTATATTGAACTTATTAAACATGTTATATCGAACTTAATAAAAATTAACATCAAACTTACTAAACATGTTATATTGAACTTATGAAACATGTTATATCGAACCTACTAAAAATGTATATTGAAGTTACTAAACATATTATATTGAATTTACTAAACATGTTATACTGAACTTACTAAACATGTATATTGAGCTTACTAAACATATATATTGAACTTACTAAACTTGTTATATTGAACTTGCTAAACATGTATATTGAACTTACTAAACGTGTTATATTGAACTTACAAAACATGTTATATTAAACTTACTAAACATGTTATATCAAACTTACTAAAAATGTACATTGAACTTACTAAACATATATATTGAACTTGCTAAACATGTATATTGAACTTACTAAACGTGTTATATTGAACTTACAAAAATGTTATATTGAACTTAGTAAACATGTATATTGAACTTACTAAACATATATATTGAACTTACTAAACATGTTATATTGAACTTACTAAACATGTTATATTGAACTTATTAAACATGTATATCGAACTTACTAAAAATGTATATCAAACTTACTAAACATGTTATATTGAACTTACTAAACATATATATTGAACTTACTAAACATGTTATATTGAACTTATTAATCATGTTATATCAAACTTACTTAAAATGTATATCAAACTTACTAAACATATATATTGAACTTACTAAACATGTTATATTGAACTTATTAAACATGTTATATCGAACTTAATAAAAATTAACATCAAACTTAATAAAAATTAACATCAAACTTACTAAACATGTTATATTGAACTTACTAAACATATATATTGAACTTACTAAACATGTTATATTGAACTTATGAA
This sequence comes from Tachypleus tridentatus, assembly GCF_004210375.1. NCBI lineage: Eukaryota > Metazoa > Arthropoda > Merostomata > Xiphosura > Limulidae > Tachypleus > Tachypleus tridentatus. Next base: position 39,781,257 of record NC_134830.1, read on the forward strand.
ACATGTTATATCGAACTTACTAAAAATGTATATTGAAGTTACTAAACATATTATATTGAATTTACTAAACATGTTATATTGAACTTACTAACGATGTATATTGAACTTACTAAACATGTTATACTGAACTTACTAAACATGTATATTGAACTTACTAAACTTGTTATATTGAACTTACTAAACATATATATTCAACTTACTAAACATGTTATATTTTACAAGATGGTGAAACTAAAGTTCATTTTTTAGTAATTTATACCGTTACATTTAAATACATTTTCTATCATAACTGGTTCATGCACGGTCAAAAACAACTTTTGAGATCGCCTATAAATTTGCTGTTTTGGAAACCATTTTGTGTTTTAAATGTTAGGGTAATTTGCATCACTTTAATAATTACCTAGCACGATATCAAGTAACTTCTCAAGATGAAAAAGTGTTTGCTTGAAACTTACAAATACTGTTCATGGTTCATGCTTTCCCAATATTAATAACCATGTTTAATTTTGGAAGATTCCGTTTCAGTTAGCACTTTGAAAGGCAACTCAGCAGACAATGCTTGCTGATATTAATTCATTGTAAATTAACATTGGAAACATGTAAAGCCCGGCATGGCCAGGTGGGTTAAGGTGTCTGACTCGTGATCTGAGGGTCGCGTGTTCTAATCCCCATCACACCGAACACGCTCGTTTTTTCAGCCGTGGGGGCGTTATAAGGTGACGGTCAATCCCACTACTCGTTAGTAAAAGAGTAGCTCAAGAGTTGACGGTGGGTGGTGATGACTACCTTCCTTCCCTCTAGTCTTACACTGCTAAATTAGAGACGGCAGATACAGATAGTCCTTGGGTAACGTTGCGCGAAATTAAAAAAAAAAAAAGCAAACACGTAAAAATATTTCTTTTCTACATTTTTGTATCTCATTTTAAGTTTTTCTTGGGCAATATTCTTCCAGTAATTATTAAAACTACAATATTTATTATAAATACTATTTTATGAGTATCCATACTGAATGGTTTGTTAACTTGTGTGCACTTATGTCGTATTATATTATTTTTTTGTCAATGTCTATTCCATCATGTGTTATCTCTTTAAATAACTCATTATTATTATTTTTTCTTTTATGGTCGGCCTTCCAGTCGCAAAGCGATATGTGTACAGACTCACAACGCTAGAAACCGGTTTTCGACACATGTGTGCAGATCACAGATAGCCCATTGAGTATCTTTATGGTGAATTACAATCAATTAAATCACAAAAACGTGCTTAAAAGATATTGAGATTAATAATGCTCTGGAATTCTAATTGAATATTAAGCATTTTGTAAAAATGCAGTTGATTTTGCATTTCAGTATCTTGTGATATAAAATGATGTTGACAATAGCCCATCGTGTCCAAGTATAACTGCCATACATTTCCATTTAAAATGTGTATTAATCCTATAAGGCAACACAGAACGAAATGTAAAGGAGGAGTAATGTAATGTCCACCATAACTCTCCATATAACACCTGAACGTGTAACGTTCAACTAAGCAGTTTTCTGTCTTTGTTGTGATGTTTTCATTGTTCTAGTTGTTGTTACCACATGGCGTAGTCATTGGTATCTGAAACATTCTACCTGAATAGCCTACTATTTTAATTGTTCTTATAAAAGCTCATGTGCCTATGACAGTCACTATAATCTTAATTCCACCTCAGGTTATAATTTGTTCTTCTGTAAACCACTGCTGGTGTCTTAGTTAAAGCATGCTGATAATTTGTTCTTCTGTAAACCACTGCTGGTGTCTTAGTTAAAGCATGCTGATAATTTGTTCTTCTGTAAACCACTGCTGGTGTCTTAGTTAAAGCATGCTGATAATTTGTTCTTCTGTAAACCACTGTTGGTGTCTTAGTTAAAGCATGCTAAAGGTGTAATCACGTAAGTCCATAGGAAAGATGTGTCTAATGAATGTAGACAGCAGTACAGAGAGAGTGGACAGCTTTGCTACGAATGTAGACAGCGGTACAGAGAGAGTGGACAGCTTTGCTACGAATGTAGACAGCAGTACAGAAAGAGTGGACAGCTTTGCTACGAATGTAGACAGCGGTACAGAGAGAGTGGACAGCTTTGCTACGAATGTAGACAACGGTATAGAGAGAGTGGACAGCTTTGCTACGAATGTAGACAGCAGTACAGAGAGAGTGGACAGCTTTGCAACGAAACATTGGTAATAATATGCAAATCCCAGAAATCTATGCATTTCCTTCTCGGATGTTATCTGTCTCTAATACCTGCCACTTGTACATTAGTATGGTGGCCTGTTTTGATGTCATTTGGATCCACAACGTGACTAAAAAATTGAATCTCATTTCACCTCAGAGCTTGCTTTTCGAGCTTTAGCTATGAGTCGAATCTTAAACCTTTTGAATGTTTTGTTAAAGTTTACCGGCTTCTCAAAATAATAAACTAACTTCAGCAAATTCAACTCTTCGTTTACCTATAACTTAAATGATTGGAATATATTATAACAACTCACAACAAAATTTCAAATCATATACTTTCTACCAAAGAGTTTGAATAAGAAGTTAGCACACAGTATCACATACAAAAGTTGTAATGGTTTTCAAACAAGACCCAAAACTCGAGCGTTTTAAAATAGTTCACTATTCTTCTATAATAAATACTAGTATGATAAGTTCTCTATTATCACACGCTTGATATGATAAATTGTATTATCACACAGTTGATATTATAAACTGTATTATTATACACTTAGTATGATACATTGTATTATCACACACTTGGTATGATAAACTCTATTATATCTATTATATTATATTATTATATTATATTATCTATTATATTATATTATGGTATGATAAACTCTATTATACCAAGTGTGTGATAATACAATTTATCATACTAAGTGTATAATAATACAGTTTATAATATCAACTGTGTGATAATAAAAAGTTCGTATGATAAACTCTATTATCACACATTTGGTATGATAAGCTGTATTATCTCATAGTTGTTATAATAAATTCTACGATACCAGCTTTAACTCAGCACATATATATATTTCTTGTTTTTTTTCATTTTTCTTCATATCTATTTATAACTTTTCCTACCCTATTAAGAGAACATTTAGTCACATAAGTATGTTCAAGGCAACTTAGACCTGACCTAAAATCTATTTATTTATTTTTTATTATTTTTGGGTTATTTTTTCATAACTCTTTGTATCTTGTTAACAAGGTTAGCTAGTATCATAACAGTGGTTATGACGAAAAATTAATATTTCAGTTTTCTTATAGTAGTCCCAGAACATCAACGTATTTCCTTTAAAACTTGCCAAGATGTGTTGACGTAAAGATAAACCATCGATTGTAGAGTTCAGGCTTGAGTTTCTAATGGCATTCAGAATCATAAAAACATATAAGAATACTATAAAGAAAACTGGTACTGTATCATCTATTTTGTATTCCTGAAGCGAATACAAGTGACAGCTGTTCTAATAAAGAAGCAGGATATTTTGCAATATCGCTATTAATCTTGTAAGATTATTTACATAAAATTACAGAAATAATAAAAAAATAATGACATCGGACACTTTTATATCAAGCAAAAAACTACATCGTATTAGGATAATTTTATGCTGGTTATTTTTGGCAACAGGGATTAGTTTATAAAAAAATATTACCAGAATGTATAGAAAATCATTTTGTCTTAAAATAGTAAGTCAGGTATTTAGTTAACATATTGTACTTTGATAACAATGCATGCTTTAATGTATTGTTTGATTCAAATGCTTGCAGAAACGAAGAGAAAAATAATGTTCATTGTTTGTAGAATTAGTTTGTATACTGTTGATAAGCTACAGAAATATAAAAATCATGGTTGGTGCGCTCTTGGGTATGAAAATTTTATTTGAATTTCTTTATTGGTTTGTTTGTAATTAAGCACATAAAAGCTACAAAGTGGACTATATGTGTTGCACCCACCTCGGGTATCAAAACCTTGTTTATAACGTTATGAGTCAACAGACACACCGTTGAGATGCGAGGAAGCGTATTTAAATACATTAGTCGAATGCATGGAAAAACAAAATCTAATATATTTGAAAAAAGAAATTTCCCCAACACATACGCACAACTTTAACTTAACTTTTCACACTAAATACAATCTAGAATTATCTTGTTGAGTGTTATTCTTCGGCGGCCCGACAAAAGTAGTGCTGCCTACAAAGGGAACAGCACAGATCAAGTAAAAAAACAACAAACGTATTTGATCTCACAGTCGACTTAGGTGTCGTATATAAAACAAAGTACTGTTACTTTATTTTCAACTGTATGTGTCTTCTAGTGATCTTAGCGCATTTAGCTTGGAAATCGCGATAGATACCCTTACGTATCAGAACAGCTTAGTGTCGTAGGCGTTTTTACATATCTTCAAAATGTCTGATTCTACAAATTCGTTGTTTATACAATTCATTTACATCTACTCAGCAGAATAAAGGTAGTGATCATTTTGAAATCATACAAGATAAGGAAATGATACAAGGATTTAAACTTTACACGAATAAAACATTTTTGTTACCACCAATTTAATTCGTTTTCCTAAACAAATAAAATCAAATTCAAGCGTTGGTGTTAAATCAAATAATTGATAGTTGAAATATATTTTCGGAATAAACTTACGCGTAGAATTAACTTTTAAACAAGTAAATATTTGTAAAAACATTCGGTTTCATCTCTAAGGTTATTTTATAGTTGCTGCTTACGACAGGACTTTGCTGGTCCAAAGTCATATTAAAAACTGTTCTACTCTCCTACTTTCTGAAGTATGGTTGAGATTTTGAAGTAGAGTTCCATTTGTTTACGTAATAACGTTTTTCAATAATTTAACAACCATGAAATCATTTTAGAATTCACTGTTTACTTCTCATACATGTTAAATATGCATATGTTGACATTTCTCTCTGGAAGCTTCGAAGGAACATTGGTTTCTTAGAGCACGAAGTTTTGTACCAAACAGTACAGCAACACTTAAGCACGAAAAACGTCTCGAAACCTTTCTTGGAGAAGAAAGAGATTCATTACTGCGTAAAATTAATTCGCATTAACAGGAACTTTTTATAAGCAAACGTTTTTAATTTTGTAAACGATATATGATGAATCAATGTAAAATGAGTTGCAACCCAAGATAACTAAACAGAAAGTGAAATATTCTAAGGTGATATTGTAGCCGTATGCAATTTAAGATTATTCATATTTCACGACAGTTCGTGACTTTTCCACAACATAACTTTAATCTATCAATTTTCTTTTCATTATTTCACTTCTTTAATTACTGCTTTCCAAATTTTTGTTTTTTCCATGTAACTTTGTTTTTTTAATTTCGCGCAAAGTTACACGAGGGCTATCTGCACTAGCCGTCCCTCATTTAGTAGCGTAAGACCAGAGAGAAAGCAACTAGTTATCACCACCCACCATCAATAAATAGTGGGATTAACCATCACATTATAATGTCCCTACGGCTGAAAGTGCGAGCATGTTTGGTGCGACGGGGATTCGAACCCGCGACCCTCAAATAAGAAGTCGAACGCCTTAACCCACCTGGCCATGCCGGGCCCGAATTATGAATATTTTGTTTCTATTGTAATTCAGGATTTTCTGCTTTTAGATTAATTTACATATTACTAAAGACAATGTTGAAGTATAAATCATGTGTTCGTCTCTTATTATCTAAAACGTTATATTTTAGTTATCTCAACATCTTGTTTCGACATCATACAGATCAGAGACCAATATTAGAAGTACAAGGGGGTCAAACACAAAAATATATATTTACTTTTTTTATTCTTGTACCACTTTGTACACACCGATTTTTCAGCCACGGCATAACGGCTCATAGAATGACACTGAGTGTTTTATTGTCTTTTTAAGTAGAATTTTTTAGCTAATTGTTCCGTCATCTTTTGACCGATTGGAGATCAAATTACAGTTTTGAACCCAGGAGGTAAAATCCTTTCAATTGACGTATCTGGCCAGGCCCACGTTCTCAGAGATTAATCTACTCTAATCCTGAATAAAGAATTTCAGTTTGAAGGCAGAGTGGTAGAGATCCTGAGGAGTATTGGTTTGGTTTAGTTTGTTTTGATTTCCGCGCAAAGTTACACGAAAGCTATCTGAGCTAACCGTCCCTAATCTAGCAGTGTAAGACTAGAGGAAAGGCAGCTAGTCATCATCAACCACCGCCAACTCTTCAGCTACTCTTTTACCAACAAATAGTGAGATTGACCGTCACATTATAACGCCCCTACGGTTGAAAGGGCGAGCGTATTTGGTGTGACGTGGATTCGACCCCGCGACACTCTACGTTTCGAGCGCCAAAACCATCAGGCCATGCCGGGCCCTGATGAGTAATAAAATCTAATCGGATATACGTGCATCCCTTGCATGATATTGCTAGGGCACAAATATATAGCTAATAAAAAAATATCGTAGATTAACTTACAATAATCCTTCCTAAAAGAATTTCAAGTGTCACAGCTATTGAGGATTCTCTCTTGTTAAATATGAAAAAGTATACACAGCTTTCATCAATACACTTTTATGTCTCCCAGTGGCAAAACATTCAAAGTATGTAACTAAATAGTATGCCTTTTATATGCCAACCTTAACACCTGGTCTTTTCATTTAAAGTCCTGTCACAATCATTATGTAACGATGTCACATGTCAAACACATTATTTTTTACTCCCTTATGTTGAGATTGGTAATGTTTCACGCATGCGTCAAAACTACAATTCCTAAGACAAGTAGTCTATATAGTTTAGTCATTTTCTATACCAAAGAACAGATCAATTTTCATATGCCAAACTGAATGGTTGCTTCCATTTTTTATTAATTTTTGGTAGTATATAGTAACCTTTCAGATTCCTATTATCGAGGGAGAGAGACAAATAGTTTAGCTAATATAACTTAGATTACTAGAAGTCTGAAGGACCTGCACGTACAAAATTGGAAACATAAGAACGTTGTTATTTCTCGAGCTCTGTATCAATTCAGAGTTCTCTCCTGCAGTAGGTGTGTGCTGTAACGACCAACGATAAGACACTTTTTTTAAATAATTCAAACATCAGAACTATTAAAAGATGGGTAATCCGAGGGTCGCGAGTTCGAATCCCAGTCGCACCAAACATGCTCGCTCTTTCAGCCGTGAGGCCGTTATAATGTAACGGTCAATCCCACTATTCGTTGATAAAAGAGTAGCCTAACAGTTGACGGTGGGTGGTGATGACTAGCTGCTTTCCCTCTAGTCTTACACTACTAAATTAAGAACGGCTAGTGCAGATAGCCCTTGAGTAGCTTTGCGCGAAATTCAAAATAACGAAATAACGATATTAAAAAATGGTAAAAAAAAATCCCTCTAATAAATCCTGGTATTGACTTTAACATGGCTCCGCGGTTTAACTCTTAAGTGGCATAGTTTTACCTCAACCTATTTTGACTATTTCAAGACTGATTACAAATAAATATTATCCGCATTAACATAAAGTAAGCGAAAGTAAAATAAGCGGGAAGCATCAGTAGCCGCGGCACATGAAATTCTTATAGGCAGGAGTAAAGTAAATTAATCTATGAGACGTTTCTCCCCCTTTTATTAGCTATATTCTTGTTGGTCGTGGGTATAATGGATCCAGTTTTAATACTTACTAGAAGGACTGGCATGGCCAGCTGGTTAGGGAGCTTTCCTTGCAACCTGAGGGTCACGGGCTTAAATCCCCGTTTCACCAAACATGCATGTCTTTCCAGCCGTTGGGGCGTTATAAAGTGTCTTTCAATCCTGCTTCGTTAGTAAAAGAGTAGCCCAAGCGCAGGCAGTTAGTGGTGATGACAAGCTGCCTTCCATCTAGTATTTCACTGCTAAATTAGGAACGGCTAGCGCAGATAGCTCTCGTGTAGCTTTGCGCAAAATTCAAAACAAACACTAATTGTTTTGAACAATAAATGTCGCGTTTATGTGTAAAGTTTTAATTTTAAGTAAAGAGAATAAATTACTTTCTGAAGCAAATGTGAAACATCTGTCATTGTTCTCAGAAAAGCAATAATACGTACGTACAAGATATTCAACTTACTTATGAGCACCAACATTCCATATTATGAAAAACATGATATCCTAACTTTACTGACCATTCCGTTCAAAATGCTGTATTAAAATAAATCTCTTATCAATTATAGAGCTTATTAGCTTGTCAAGACGATGTTTTTTTTTTTTTTTAATTTCTATACACGAATGTTTTCAAATATTTTTTTCAGTTCATTTATATGTTCCATTCATACCGACTTCGGAGAAATTATTACAGAAGACGTTACATTTTTTGTTAGCCATATTCAGTCTTTCTACAGTTTCATTGACTCTTGCACGGATTCTATTTTGATGTTTTTAACTACGCACATATTTTGCCAGTTGATTTCACACACAAAAAGCCCGTAACAGGAAAAAAAGTAATTTGGTTTACGTATGAATTCATACAAGTTAAAATAATGTTCAAGATACATGATAACATTATAATTATTCAACGACTTTCAATAGTACTGAATAGTATATAGCTTATATTTAATGTATTAATAGAAGCTTCAAGACCCTTCCTACGACTTCACCTATACTCTTAGATATCTTCGGACGTACTATTTTCATTAGTTCTATTTCGTAAAAACCAATATACTAATTTCGTAGGTCCAATTTATAATAGCTAGCTTACAGTAATCTATGCAAACTTAAGATATTAGAAACGTTTAACTGTTAAATGTTAGTGTTTGAACAGAACCTGCATAAAAAAACAGTTGACAGTTTGCGTCAGAGAAAACAAAGGACGCAACGTGATGCACCTTAACAATAAAATTAAAAATAAATAGGTAGTAAAAAAGAACAATAGAAAAACAACATCTATCTGTTAAACAATATCGATCAAATAAAAGTGAAAAAGAGAATTTCAAGGAACATAATACAAGAAACTAAGTTACGAATATTCTGGCACATGAAAACACGACCATATCATTAATAATATAATGTTCACATGTCTAAACTACAGAAGAACGAATAACGGTTACTTCAATAAAGTAAGAAAAAATAGAAAAAATTAAAAAAATATGCATCTAGTTTAGAAGTGTTGTCTATTACAGAAGCAAAAGATGAAAAAAAATGTAAATTAGAAATGGACAATTTGGTCTTTTATATTCAACTTCTGGAGATTATTCACAAAATGTCTTGGGAAATTGGAGTATTCTTGTCATGTTGGATTTTCGACTACTCCAGTAAGATGGGTATATATGTTTTCTTATAGCAATGCCACATCGGGCTACTTGCTGAGTTCACCGATCAGTAAGATGTGATGTACTTTATCATACAGATCTGTTATAATGTTTCATTAACTTTTGATTTTCAATAGTTTGTTTTATAATTACTGAATATGGAGGTGTGAGTGAATAGAATGGTACAGATGCTGGCTTCTCAAAATAATATTTAATATAATGTTTATCATTCTCTAAAATAAAAATGGTTTTATTTTATTTTTTTACTATTAGAATAGTAAATTAATATACTTAATTGTTTAATGCAATTTTCGTCGATTAGAAATATCATTTTGGGACTATATCTTGTACATTTTTATCATGTGCGTGAAAAATCTTTTTGGTTAAAACGCATGCTCACAACACATACTAAAATTTTCTCTAACTGTTGTACATGATTTAATCTGTTGATTTCTCTTCACATTACTTGATTTGGTATCAAATCTAATTAGTTGAATAATGTCTTCATGCCTACTGGCGATTGTTTGACCTGATATTTGATCAGAAGTAGCCAGAATCAGAAAAAGCAAAGGGCTTTCCTTTTGATATCGTACTTCGTGAATAACAAACAGCTCTACACTGTTCATTTTCATTCCAGACTCGACACTTTCACTTATTGTTAAAGTTTGTATCAAAATTCCCTGAACCATAAAAGTGTGTGGTGTCTCCTTATTTGTCATCAATGCTCACAAGACGCTTAAAAGCATCATCCGACACAGGAAACACTATTTTAACATGTGTTACTTGTGGATTACAAAATTGTAAAGCAAAAATAATTTACTTTTTCTTTGAAGAAAATTATTACGTTACAAAACTCAGCCTAACTCGCAAAATACCTCATATTGCTAAACAACCAATCGACTATTAAGAAAGAATTATACATTTTTTTTTAATTATAATATTGTTATTTAATGGTTTTTTGTTTGTTTTTAAACTAAATCCTCTCGTGGCTCAGCGGCAAGTCTTACAGCTTTAAAAATCTGGTTTCGATATCTGTGGTGGGCATCACACAGATAGCTCGTTGTTAGCTATGTGCTCAACAATCAAACAAACACGAAAATTTGAAGGAAATTCCTTTTCCAAATTAATACATTGTAATATAGAAAGCGTCTTACAATAGTACAAGTGACGACTAAGTAAGACAAATGGTTAAGAAAATGTGTCATTTCAGAAGACGTACAAGACCCTTTCCTTTCACTATCTTAGGCTTAAAGATACACACAACAACGTGGAGCTGAAAGATACACACAACACGTGTCGAACTGAAATAAAAGCAACGAAATCTTCAGAACTCGTTGATGACGAACTTTGTAAACCGAAACGGGTTTTGTAAATGTGAATAAATATTTTGATAAAATATTTGACTGCAATACGTTACACACTAATTAAAACAAATGAAAATCATTATTGATGTATTTATAACGACAACTCTTGTCAGTCTGGTGACGACGCTAAAGAAAACACTAAATTTTACTGAATGTAACACTTGATGAAGCTCAACGCGAAATATTGAGTATTGAATAAGAAACATGCATTGTTCGTCGTTTCTACTTGTGCAGCGATACGGTTGGAGCTCATGCAGAAGACCGAAGAGTTACCTACACGTGGTGGAAAGGATTCTGTTCGTTGTGGTTTCACAAAATTTCTCTACCATTACGAAACGTTTCTCATGATTATTGCATCTTTAAAGACACACTAACATCATTATATTTTTTATGTTTCAAAATATCAAGCATCAGATTATTAGTTGAAAACAAAGTTCGTGGCTTTTTCGTGCCGTTCTATTAATTAAATATATTAGCGTCTGTCTGTTTTGAATTTCGCGCAAAGCTACACGAGAGCTATCTGTGCTGACCGTCCCTAATTTAGCAGTGTAAGACTGGAGGGCAAGCAGATAGTCATCACCGCTCACCGCCAACTCTTGGGCGACTCGTTTAACAATGAATAGTAGGATTGACCGTCACATTAAAACGCCCCATGACTAGAAATTAGTGATTACATAGAACTAACTGAAAGGTTTGTTGCGCTTTGTGTCTGCTTAATTCTCTTGCGTTTCACTTTGTTAATTGACGGTGAAACTTTTAGTTACTACATTAACACCCCAACATTCCTGCAGTATACAAGACGCAGTGTCGGAAACGTTTCATTTTCTCAAATACATGAAAACTGTAATATTCTAGACAGTAAGACTGGTAAGTTTCAATTTATAACTTAATAAAACGTGAGTATTTCGACCATATAAAAGCAATCAGAGCTGTATTTTAAATGTAAAGGGCAACTAAAAAGCTAAAGTTGTTCATCGCTTATATTTATAGAATATTTCATACGTATTCGCAACTGAAATACATTGAAGAAAGCAAAGACACCCAAAGTCACTAAAGTTGTATTTGTACTTTTTTATTACGTTTCAACACTCAGCCAGAGAAACTTTGAGCCCTTGAGGCTAAACTCTTGCTAGGGCCACTTCCATATAAGTAATTGTCACTGGAAATAACCTGATCGAACAAAATACAAAGTTCAGAGAAGCTAATTAGGTCCAACAAAATTTTGTTTTTAATATAGACAGAACGAAATCAAAATTATTTTATCTTTACTCTTATTCGGTGACAGGTTTTATTTGTTTTTTATTGGACCCTTGCACATAAGAGGATTTAGATAGTTACCCTGGAAGAATGGCAGGGTAAGTAGATTTGGATGCACATAACTGTCTTTTTAACGTTGATATTTGTACAATAATTGATTAAAGTGTATAATGCTTCAACACCCACCCACCCCCTCCAGTGGCTCAGCGACAACTCTCAAGGCTTATAAAGGTAAAAGATGGGTTTTGACACCCATGGTGGGCACAGAATAAATAGCCCATTATGCATCTTTGATAAAGCAACTAAACGAAATGTTCATCGTCAACTAATCCCCATCCAACACTACATCTACAAACCTAACCGGTGATCCACTAAATGAACAAATAACTCTAGCCAAGTTGCTGATAATTAATATAATTTATATTAAGTCAAACGTAGGTCACTTACTGTGTTTATTTATTATTTTATTATAATATAAATATTTAGATGTGCTATCTGCGAGCAGAAGTGAACTATGTGGCACGAAACAGTAATGATAATTTTTAGTTTCTATCTTAATAATTATGAATTATAATTAATAACTTTATGAGTTACTTTCAAAATGCTTCCTAAAGTGAGTAGAGTTTTGTAAATACTAAGGTAATGAGCTTCAATCCGGTATCTCTCGACACCTAGGCTGTCATTATCGACTAGTAGAGCCTGGTATCCGGTTGTGGTCTAGAGAGACACAGTTGAGGCAGGAAGACTTGTCACCACCAGTTCACAAGCGCATTCTGTGTTCGATCAACCGTTGTTTCGGGTCGTGTTGGAATAAGTGCACAGGCACATCTTTCTTTACTACCCATTAAAAAAAACAGCATGCGTTTTTGAAAATCAACAAACCTAAATTTCTTGAGACACTGGTAAAACATATACTGTTTTATGTAAATTTCATTTGAAGCGTTTATGAGAATATTTGTTCAGTCTTGAAATTTTCGGTATTGTTTAATCGTTTTTAGTGAAAACCACCTATTGTAAGTACAAACTACAAGTGATACTCTTAAATAATTTTCACACTTATAAGTTTACTCAGATCAGTAATCCAATGTTGTAAGAAAACTGTATCAATGCCTTTTGTTTCGCCTCGGCCCAGCATGGCCGGGTGGATAATGCACTCGACTCGTAATCCGAGGGTCGCGGGTTCGAATCCCTCTCACACCAAAAATACTTGCCCTTTTAGCCATGGGGCGTTATAATGTCTAGGCAATCCCACTATTCGTTGGTAAAAGAGTAGCCCAAGAGTTGGCGGTGAGTGGTGATGACAAGCTGCCTTCCCTCTAGTCTTACACTGTACAATTAGGAACGGCTAGCGCAGATAGCCCTCGTGTAGCTTTGCGCGAAATTAAAAAAAGAAACAAACTTGTTTCGCCCAGTAGATGAAAGTTACCAAATGAGAAGAGATTACTTCAAACCAGTTTGAACAAGTAAAGAGAAAAAAAAAACTTTTCAAAAAAGGAAGTAAATGTAGGAATGGCTAATTTACAATCTTCAAAAACAATGGAGACAAGATAGCATGGACGACATTAACGTTATCACTACATAATAATACAGATAAAAACTGTAGTAAATGTTAACAGACAAGAATAGGAAAGTTTAAACTAATCTCTAATTAAGTAGTTGTGTGTATTGTGCTTTGTTGATTCTTGTTTCTGCTATTATGTAAAAATGATGCAAATGCCATCTCTAGAAACTGGTTTGCAAATTTTTTTTGAAGGATCAATATTAGTAATCCCAATACTCACGTCCTCTTTTTAAATTGTTTTTATGTATTTGCTTGTTTCTAATGCAATGTTTCAAATGTAATATTTATTGTTTATCTATTGAGACCAGTAGTTCTGTTTCACCTTCTACTTAAGCTTTTAAAAAAAATATCATATATCTAAAAGGAAGCTAACCTCAAGGGGCAATGATAATACCGATTACACAAAAATTATGTTGTTGTTTTTTAAATTGCTTTTAATTATTAACAATACTATAAAACGGATACTTGGTTTAAAAGTAACCTCAGTGAAGTTGGTTGACAACATTTGTTCGGTTTTTAATTTGTTAGGTGATTAAAAAAAGAAGAAAAAAGAAAAATTATAATATTTTGGTGTGATATTTACACTGTGGTTCAGACAGTTTGTTGGTGTGTGTTAACACATCTCCCTCTGTGTTATGACTTCATAAAACTGTTATTTGAAATGGGAACACCTTGTTTGTGTTTAATTAAACACAAAGCTACATAATGGATTACCTTTGCTCTACGGGTATCCAAACCAGGTTTCTAGTATTGTAAGTTCTCAGATATACCACTCTTCCGCTAGAGGGCTCGAACAGCTTGTATTGCAACATCTGCTGAATTCAGCAACATCATTGGTTAAAATGATCTTAACGCTCTGTTAAAATCAAAATGCTTCTTTTACAAACTTCAAGAATGCTCTTAAAAACATCTGTCAGAAACTAGATACAAAGTGAATACTTTTCTTGTTAATTGTGGTGCATTACGTATTGAACGAGGGTGTGAATGTATGTTGTGGTGCACTAGATGTTAAAGTATGATGTGATAGTATGATGTGTATAAAAGCTTTTCACACATCATGTATTAATATTGGTTAGTTGTGACAAAAGTCTGATCACTCAAAATTTGCTCTCTCATCGCAATGTATGTTAAACGATTTTTGGGAGATGACTTTCCTAATTATTTCAAAAAATCTAACCTTCTCTCTAAAAAGAAAACTATATTAAAAAATAGACATCCTTAAAATATAATATAAAAAATTCAAATCTTAATTACTGTAGATAAATAAAAAATCCCCAAATTTTTTCTGGTATCCAGACACAACAAAAATATAACAAAATGTTTTTTGATTTAGTGCATAGAATATTTTGCACTTATTGTAGAGGAATATTTATTTCCGTAATAATATGTTATATATAAAACCGGTGTTTGTGTTTCACAGTCTTCATCACAAAATAACAAATAATACACAAACATTTTTAGAGATATTTGTAGTTTGCATGAAATTAATTCGTTATTAACAAGTTATAACAATCTTTTCGCGAAAAGTGTAAAGTGAAAGTTTATGCATACAAATTATAGTGTCTTAAAATATTTACATTTTCAAAGATAATTCCTGTACACTAAATCAGAAAACTATGTCTATTTTTCCCCTCACGTACAGAATTTTTCACAAAATGTCACATATACTTTCACATTAGTGCATCATTTTCACTGAACTCGGGTCTCATTTTGTTTTGCTTAAAATACTGACAACCACTAGCTTTAGATTTCTCTAGACCAATCGTGACGTGAGTCTTATCGATCGTTCTAGAACCCACGAGGAACGCACATAATAATAATAAATGTTCATTGTGGTAAACACAATAATAATTTAATATAAGTGAAAGTTTTGCTTTTCTCCAGATCTATAAAACAAATCCTGACGTTATAGAAAAAAAGATTATTTTCGAAATCTGCGTGTCTGAATTATTACGTTATTAAAACTAAAACAGTCTTCATAAAGTTTAAACTCACAGGCCTGTCTTATTAGTCTTTTGGTAATTTATTATCCATACAAACAATAAAAGTGTGCTGAATATAATGAACATTTATAAAAAAAACACGTGTGTTACTGTCTAGAAATTCAGTTCATTTTAACCAAAAAAGTATCAAAAGTTTCATTAAAGATAAAAGACTAAACAATTAAATCAGCGACTTATAATCATATATGTGTCACTCACTTATGTATATATGTGCATCACTTATGTACATAAATGTGTCACACACACACATATATATGTCATTTATGTATATATATATATATATATATTGTGTGTGTGTCACTTATATATAGGGTCTCTCGAATATATTTGTGTCACCTTCCATATTACATCAAGAAGGTTGGATTTTCCACTTTTATAAACAATTTCAGTTAAATAAACTGAAACTTGATTTTGTTTAACAGTGGTGTTAGATTCCTAAAATTGATTTTGTTTAACAGTGGTATCAGATTCTTAAAATTGAATTTGTTTCAACAGTGGTGTTAGATTTTTAACGGAACCAGATTTATATAAACCAGTAGCTATGATCCCCGATTCCTCATGTAGATATTGTTGGTGAATATATAACTTGAAGAGATAAATTAATATTTTTGTATATGGTTTAGTTTATTAAGATTTCATGTGAAGAAGATGAACTGTTTCTTGAAAAAGCAATTATTTTTTTAATAAAGAGGAGTTTTTTCATAATAAAAAATATCTGAGTTCTCATAACGTACCCCGGCGTGATAGAGGTAAGTTTACAGAATTTCAATGATGTAATCTAGGGTTCGATTCTAGGATTACCAACCAATTGTAACTTTTATTTAAGACAAAAGAATTGTATCTTATTCCATGTTATAGAAACAATAAAAAAATCTGATGTAACCAGCACTGAATAAATGGTAATGTTTATGCTATTTTCAGGATACTCACCTGAAAACTCGTTCCTGAGTGCTAGTATGAAAACGGAATGAATTATCAGGATTAGTTGTGTTGACGAAAGCTCTGCCAGCAACAATAAAGTTGTTATAGTAACAGTAGTAATAAAAAAAACACTGACGTCCAGTGCTGTCTCATGAAGAATTCTGCACTGTTGCATCTAGTAAGAAAAGAAACAAACCACAATTCAAGATATCTCATTTCTTGTTATCATACACCGAATATATACATATGTATTTTTTGTGCTCAAAACCTCCTGGACGAGAACTCCTGGGAAGTCTCCTTCGAAGGCAGCAGCTGACCACCATTCATCATCGGCTAGCATACACGGAGTTCCATCTCGGCATGTCTCTTTCCACCCTTGTACACAGCAGAATGTCAACTCCGTCAGCTAAGATGAACATTTGTCACGTTGTTTGCAGCATTGGAATTTTTAATTTCCGCTGAATGTATATTACCAAACAACAGCTAAGATGGTCTTCTTTCTCCTGTATGTATGTATATGTATATATTAACAGATCATGCTAAATTGATTTTTGCAAAGCAAATTACGTAGCAGTTACATAGTTAATGTCATCAAGTTTAATATGTCTTATTAAACTTGAGCTTTTAATATACTTAAAAATAAGTATAATTTTTATTATTATGAATATATCCGTGTAAGATGTACTGCAAACTGACTGCTTGTAAGATGTACTGCAAACTGACTGCTTCTCATCTGTGTATAAGTTTTTGATATATTTTGTGTTTTATTCTTCTTTTTGGGACTTACAAACACTTAACGTATCGTACGTACACTTCTTTTCTTTCCTACATACATATATAAACCCTTCTTATAAATTTTATTAAATAAGTGTGAAAAGTGAGCAACAAACAAATTTAGAAAAAAAATGGTTATTAAACTCTCCTTAAGTGGAAATGGTCAGTGTTTTGGCCAAATGACGTTCGTCCTAACTACAGAAATATAGTAAGGTCATAAAGTGAGCAAAGCATTCTTATTGCACTGTAATCTGATGGTCGCGGGTTCGCATCCCCCTTGCGCCAAACATATTCGCCCTATCAGCCGTGTGATGGTCAATCCCACTATTCGTTGGTAAAAAACAGCCCAAGAGTTGGCGGTGGGTGGTAATGACTAGCTGCCTTCCCTCTAGTCTTACACTGCTAAATTAGGGACGGCTAGCACAGATAGCCCTCGAGTAGCATTGTGCGAAATTCAAAAACAAACAAACAATTGCACTGTATTTTTCTATTCAAAACGCGCATGTGCAAACAGTAATACTGTTCTTTCTTGTTTTTCCTGTTTTAGTTAATACGTGTGCAACACGACAAGCAATATATTATAAAACCTTTCCGTCTGTAAACACTTACGTAAGCGCTACTACAATTTATTCTATATTACAATAAAATGTACTGTGAAACTTCCACGTGCACACGAGAAAAGCAGAGCGCTGAGTTTTGAACAGCTATTTTCCAGAACGCGGGTGACACGACCATCAACTTTCTTCGTGTCTTGTTGATAACGAAATCTCCACTGAATGTGTCTTTAGTTGGTTAAGATTTTAGAACAAAAAAAAAAACAGTTTAGATGGAATAATGTCCTATACTACAAGCAACTAAAAAATCCAAAACGGAATTAATACTTCGATACGAGATTAGATAAAATGAATATGACGTGTTTGTCGAAACTATTTTGCAAATTCTAAAACAAAACTTAACAGATATGTTTTTAAATGTAAAATACAACTCATAAGCATTACAATGTTTACATTTTCAGATAAAAATAATTCTTCCTAACGAGTACAACATGTAAGTTCTGAAAGGAATTAAATCCATTAATACGTTATATCACTATGTCCTCCTGCCTTACTGGCTCAGCAGTAATTCTGTGGCATTCAGCTCTAAGAATCAGGTTGCAATACCTGTGATTGGCACAGCAAAATTAGCTAGCTCACTGCGTAACTGCGCATAATAAGAAACAGGAAAATAACAACCAGTGTACCAATGTTTAAAAGAGCCATCTATCGTCGGAAGGAAATAACAGATAAACGTGATATTTTATCACAAACAATAAAGTCGAAATACAATATGAATTTTTTTTATTTCGTCACCTCGTTTGTGATCTAAAAACAAACAGATTTAAAAAATGTTTGCTTAATGGATTTACAATTGATGTTATAAAGTTTGCGTGATAGAGGTTTGTCATTGGAATTTTTCATTGTTTCAGTAATAACAAATCTGTAAACATTTTCATATCAGTGGAATATTATTCTGACCAAATGTGGCATATTATTTCTACGTTCGTAAACAAATTTTATCATAAAATATTAATACACTCAGAGATTTTGATGTGTCAACAGAAGAAAAGGAATACCTTTAATATGACCTTCTTAAGAGTAGATCAACAAGCTAACCACGTCAAAAATCGAGTTTCAATATCTGTAGTAGGCAAATCATGGCTAATCCAATATGTAATTTTATACTGAACAACAAAACAAAACTTTTGAAATATATAATTGGAAATTACATGACTCTCTCTAGAATTCGGACCCGCCTCGACTGGTAATCTGAGTGTCGAGGACTCGAATTCCCGTCACATCAACACATACTACTGAGGGGCGTTATAATGTTACAATCAATCACGCTATTCGTTGGTAAAAGAGTAGTCCAAAAGTTGGCGGTGGGTGGTGATGACTAGCTGCCTTCTTATAGTCTTACACTGCTAAATTAAAAAGAAAATTCAGAATTTAAATTGTGTAAATATACCGGGAAAGACCGAACTCTTTTGATTGGCTAAGAGTTTCTGACGACGTAAATAACACACTGAGGATATAGCTCGTGGTAAATAACTCTATTATCTTTAACAAGAAAAATATTTATTATGCATTTTAGTTAAATTTTCTGGAAGGCGGTAACATATATTGTAGCGAACACATTTGTTGAAATACCTCAATGTTCCTCAAAGTTTAATTTATGGTGGCTATGAAATGAAACCATTCTGGTTTAAAATATTAGAAAATGTATCAAAATAGGTAAATTATTGAATTTTCCATTCTACCATGGGTTTAATATGCTACACGTTAAATAGATTTAAAACTTAGGCTCTTATATTCCGAATTTTTACCGTAATTGTATACAAGTGTGTAAGGGATAATTGTCTTACCTCGAAACATCTCGTCAAGGATCACTAATATAGTATGGTGTCACTAATAAAGTTCCATAAGAGAGGTAATTAAAACCCTTTAGCATGACGATGGTTAGAGATAGACAAAACTGCGAAATACCTCGGATTTTGACGAATTACTGTGAAGTACACGTTGGCGAAATATACAAAGAAAGTTAACCCTATCTTTTATCATAAAATATATAAAAATATCTCACTAAAAAAGATGTTAAATATCTATAAATCTATTATCCGAAAACCAGAAGAAAAAATAACTCGATTATAGTATTAATACATCACACATAGACAAAATTTCAAGAAGTGTGTGTTTTCTTATAGCAAAGCCACATCGGGCTATCTGCTGAGTCCATCGAGGGGAATCGAACCCCTGATTTTAGCGTTGTAAATCCGTAGACTTACCGCTGTATTTCAAGATGTAAAGGCTGAAAAACGCTGCAAGAATGTGGCCTTAAGGGAAATGCAGTAAGAAGAAAGGCCTTACTGCACAGAGAAACTCTTTGGAACAGAGGCACAAGTTTATTTTAATACATGAGTTTAACTTTAAACTGTTTGGTGTATATGTTCGTCGAAGAATCAATGAAAGGTTATGTAAGGAGCTTGGGCCAACAGCCAAGCACAAAAAAAAGACTACGTGATGGTTTATGGCCCAACACCCGCGGATGGTCTCGGCCATCTTCGCTTCAATCTGTGAAACCAGAAATATCACAGTATATTAACCCATTATACTATAATCTCTGGAATAAAGGTAATTGGGCAGAATTTCATATTTCAAGACGATAATGACCCCAAACAGACTTCCAAAAACATTCCGAACATATTGGACAAAGAAAGAGATCACCTAACCGAATAGTTGCAGCAAAGCTCCAGAATTTAATCCATCAGAGCAAGGGTGAGGTTTAATCGGACTTCACAGCTGGCAAAAGTATCAAGTATAATTAAGATAGCCTCTGAAGACAGCTCCACGAAATACAGGAAAAAACGAAATCAGCGGCTTTAAGAAAACGTCTGTACATAGTACTAAAAAGATGCTAATCCCTTATTAATAACAAAGGGTCCCCGAGTGGCATAATGCATGTCTGTGGACACACACCGCTAGAAACCGAGTTTCAATACCAGTGGTAGGCAGAGCACAGATAGTCCCTTAGGTAGTTTTGTGCTTCATTCCAAACAAACAAAGTAACAAAAGTGGCCACACTAAATATCAGTGTCAAAGAAACTTAAATACATCACTGTCTTTCCTGTAAGATTAACTTCCTATAATAAAAAAGTTAATTTCTATAAGAAATCATTGACTATTTTGTGTGAAAAACTCGTGAAATAATGTTTTTAAAGTATATTAAATCACAGATTAGGCTCGTGACACAACTCTTCTAAATATCTCGATCAATCAAAATTCGAAAAGTTGCTTGGAGTTACGTAATAATTCTTCTATCATTTAACACTTCGTAAATTCATACAACTTTTTTTACAGCAATGCATCACAACGTTGTTTGCAATAACTCGATTTAAAAACTGAAATGATAAGAAACTTATTCACTTTAGCAAGACAAGTCAGAAATTACATGAAACAGACCGTTTCGGCACCAAGCAGACCCATATAATGATGCAATAACATAACATTTTTTTTTTCATTTTATGGTTTGTTTTGTTTTACATTTCGCGCAAGGCTACACGAGAGTTATCTGCTTTAGCCGTCCCTAATTTTGGAGTGTAAGACTAAAGGGACGGCAGCTAATCATCACCACCCACCGCCAAATCTTTGGCTACTCTTTTACCAACGAATAGTGGGATTCACTGTCACATTATAATGCCCCCAAGGCTGAAAGGGCAAGTATGTTCGATGTCCCGGGGATTCAAACCTGCGATCCTCAGATTACTAGTCGAGTGCCTTAACCCCCTGGCCATGTTGGGCCTCCATTTTATATATAATGTTTGGGCACACATCCGAAAATCTTCACGTTCACTCAAGAAATTTCAAACGTGTAAACGTTGATAAACAATTAACTTGCAATGTATACAAATAAAAATGTTTACAATGAGACTGAAAGGTCTTCATAACGGAATGAGTTAATGATGACAACAAGGACTGGTTATGAAAAATTAAATTTTGTTTTTTTTAGTCTTAGTGTACACATTTTTGATAGGTATTCATTTTATTATTGTTTTATTGTGGTGGTCTGATCACATACTCGTATTCACAATTAATTTATCTGATAGTATTAGTTTGTTTTTGAAAATTGCGCAAATCTGCACAAGAACTATCTGCGCTGATAGTATTAGAACTATTAGTTTATATATATATACATATGTATACGCTGTACGAGTGCATATCACGCATCCAATAACTAGTTTGATGCTATCATGTGACACTATCAGTATAACAATACAAATATTTACAAGTACATCATTCAAATAGCACGCATACATTACACACTCCTACGACATTTTATCTCATTTTGTCCTATTATTGAATAGTGTATTCTATCGAATATTGAAGATATACGAGTGAAAACGACTGATTGATTACTTTCACAGCCTGATAGCTTAGTGTAGAAATACAATCAAGAAAAGAAAGAAATAACCGAACATTCATCTTCCTCAGGTTAGTCCAGGGATTCCCAACCTTTTGGCACTCGCTACCCTTTACCTAAAAGTTTGAAACCCATGTGACCCCCTACTTAGGGCTTACTATCAGCAGCTTAGTTTTTATTTTATTTTTTGTGAAGGAGAGGGAAAGAAACATCTAAAAAAATATTTAAAAATTATGTAATTATTTATTAGCAAATTAAATCACATTGGTCCAACCTGAATTCACAAAAAGAACATGTATTTCTTAAAATAATATTAACATAGGTTTGAACAGCTATCCAACCCAGCTAGTGAGATGCCTGATGTTGCATTTCAGCAGCAAGCTTTGAAATTCGTGGCCGAGCGTTTGTCAGATCCATTCTCATGTCATCTCCAACATCCAATCTGTTCCTATTCTTTGTTCTTATATTGACAATAGTGGAAAATCCTGCCTCACACAAGTAGGTAGAAGCAAATGGAACAAGGACACGTAAAGCTATCATGCTGACCTTGGAGTATGACTGATACATAGCGCACCAGAACTGAGTCACGGATTTCACCTTGAAGAGATCACGAGCTGAAGAGTCGTTCCTTAGATCCAGAAATTCATCTTTGATATCATCTGGGATGCTGGATACATCAAGTTCAGTACAAAATGGGTTCCTTACCAGGGCCTCCTGTTCCTGTGATAGCTCAGGGAAGTAACGCTTTACTTCCTTTTCTAGAGACTGAAGATGTTCGGTAATCTCATCCTTGAGGAACTGATCCACTTGGATCTGAGACTCATCCGTCACTCCACAAAGTTTTTCAAACATAGCGATGTTTCCAAGATTGGTTTTCCGGCGCCAGTTCTGCAGTTTGGAAACAAAGGCCCGAAGACTATCTTGAAAAAGGAGAACATGTGTTTTCCTTCCTTGAAGCTTCAAATTGAGCTTGTTCAGCTGGTCAAAAATGTCGGCTAGGTACGCTACCCTTTTATTCCATGCTTCATCTTCGAAGTGAGCTACAAGATCTTTCCTTTCTTGAGTTTCCAAAAATAGCTTTATTTCATCTTTCATTTCAAAGACACGATTAATAACGTTTCCTTTCGACAACCAACGTACTGCTGTGTAGAAGAGAAGGACTTCGTGGTCAGCATTCATGTCTTTGCATAGTTCTTTGAATAGGCGAGTGTTGAGTGCTTGAGTCTTCACATAATTTACAATTTTGATTACAGATTCAAGCACTTCCTGCAGAGAGGCAGGGAGAGTCTTACTGAAGAGAGCATATCGATGAATCATGCAGTGGATGCCCTTTGCTTGAGGTGCTAGCTTCTTCACTCTCGACTGGAATCCTGATTTCGATCCCAGCATAGCCGGTGCCCCATCCGTACAAACCCCACACACGTTTTCCCATTGGAGATCTTCGTCTTGAAAAAACGTTGAAACTTTTTCCATGACATCATCAGCTTTTGTTGTGGTCTAAAGTGCACTGCAGAATAAGAATTCGTCTTTGATGTCACCTGAATTAATGTATCTCACGAAGACAAGCAACTGAGAACATGAACTTACATCTGTTGACTCGTCGAGCTGAAAGGAGAACAAAGGGGAACCCTTGATTTCAGTCAAAACCTGTTCCTTCACATCCATAGACATTTTAGAAATGCGCCTCTGTGTAGTATTATTTGACAGGAATACTTGCTGCATCTTCTTTGCACTGGCTTCTCCAAGAATAAGATTTACTGCTTTCATCATGCAGGGTTTAAGAAGTGTTTCTCCAATCGTGTGAGGCTTTTCTTGTTTAGCAATTTCGAATGCAATCTCATACGAAGCTTCCACTACGGCTGCACTCTGCTGCTGAAACGACCCACTTCTATCGATTATTTGGCCTTTAAGACACCGTTCATGCCGTTTGAAGAAATCCAAATCCTGCGTGTTCTGGATGTTTCGTCTCGAGATGACGCTTGAGTTTCATTGACTCTGCACTCAGGACAGCATGGCACAAAACACACTGTGGTTTCTCGATGCCGTCGTTGGCGAGCACAGTGGTGAAGCCAATGTTGAGGTAGCATTCTGAGTATCTGCGCCGTTTAGCCATGGACACAACTCACCTCTACTGCTTACTTATCTCCTTGTTAAAATAAAATAAAAATGTTGAATAATGAACTCTTTGGCAACTGTAGATCTTATACTGACTACTTGTGGGGGTGCAGGTAGAGTAATGATGGGGTAAGTATTGGGAGGGAAGGGAGCGTGACCAGTCGCGCGATTCGTCATCCACCAATCAGCAACGGACATGTGACCCACGTGCCGACAGCGAGCACACACACACTTAATCACAGCTAAACAGACACACAAGCATACGTACATGCGCGTGCACTCACATACTCGCTACTCACTAGTACACACATACATACAGTTACAGACACATACACATTCACTCACAGGCACGCATACATACACCCATAATATCAACTAATGACATTGAACTAACATAGCACACGTTTTGCTTTGTACCGCGGCCCGGCATGGCCTAGCGCGTAAGGCGTGCGACTCGTAATCCGAGGGTCGCGGGTTCGCGCCCCCGTCGCGCTAAACATGCTCGCCCTCCCAGCCGTGGGGGTGTATAATGTGACGGTCAATCCCACTATTCGTTGGTAAAAGAGTAGCCCAAGAGTTGGCGGTGGGTGGTGATGACTAGCTGCCTTCCCTCTAGTCTTACACTGCTAAATTAGGGACGGCTAGCACAGATAGCCCTCGAGTAGCTTTGTGCGAAATTCCAAAACAAACAAAGCTTTGTACCGAAACAAAAAAAAATGTAAGAGCATGAAAATGTAATTGATGAAATAAAATTAATGTTATCCCAAGCTACTTCTAACAAGGCTACGCAACTCCCCTGCCAAGGCTTCGTGACTCCCCTGCCAAGGCTTTGCGACTCCCTGCCAAGGCTTCACGACCCCCTGGGGGGTCGCGACCCACCGGTTGGGAACCCCTGGTCTAGTATATTATAGAACAGTTACAGGATAGGCAGTTAATATTTGAGTAATAATAATCTGTACCTCTCGGGGAAAGAAGCAAAATCTTTGTTTGAGTTTTGCACTTGCATGATAGACTAGAAGTAAGTCAGCCAGTTAATATCATCCACCGCTAACTCTTGAACTATTATTTTACCAATGAGCAGTGGGATTGATCGCCATAATAACGCCCCCCACGGCTAAAAGAGCAAGCATGTTCGGTGTGACGAAGATTCGGACCAGCGATTCTTATTTTAAACAATATTTTTTTTAGAATGAAACTATAGAGTACTCAGTAGGTTTCTCGCTTTTGTTTGTTTGTTGGGAACACAAAGCTACATAATGGG
The DNA here is from genome assembly GCF_004210375.1 of Tachypleus tridentatus. Classification (NCBI taxonomy): domain Eukaryota; kingdom Metazoa; phylum Arthropoda; class Merostomata; order Xiphosura; family Limulidae; genus Tachypleus; species Tachypleus tridentatus. The sequence goes on from NC_134830.1 coordinate 39,806,763, forward strand.
ATATCTGTGCTCTGCCCACAACAGGTATCGAAACCCGGTTTTTAGCGAGGGTTGTCCACAGACATTCCGCTGTGCCACTGAGAGGCGCTTCATACAACGTTCACAAACAAATGCATTGAGCATAAAGAAAAATACAAAGATTCATAAAATAGAAAATCCACTTGATTTGCCAACCAGTATTTTTCGCAGTCTTTCTCGAGATCCAACTTTTTTATTAGTCAAAATTTATCGTATTCGATAATAAAGCGCTTTTGACAACAAATTATTTAGCAATTAATTCAATTTTTTTCAAAAGGGATTTTTCTTGTTATAAGTTAGTACATACCTCTCCAGATATCTATATAAATATTAAGTACTTAATAAAAAATACCAAGGTTTCAGAAATAGGCACATTCTAGTTACAAATGAAACTATACTGATATGTAGTAATTGCTGATTCGAAAATTTTGTTTAATATATGTTATTACACGCACAAGAAACTAGTGTAAATATTTACAAAGTAGAGATAATTTTGCGATAACGTTTATACAATATGAATATATCGGATTTTACATTTTGAAAAGAGAAAGATCAAATGATTTCTGTGATAAATGATTTTCCTATTGAAATCATAAAAGTCCTTACGAAATATCGTTTACAGCTTTTACGTAAGTTTATATCAAAGACTGTTCGGAGCTGAACAGAAATATAACAATAAAGGATGAGTAATGCACTTAAACAGAGGGTATATTTAGTAAAAGTTTGTATTTCAAATGAAGTAAACATACGGAAATAAGATTAAGGTGTTTGGTATCTTTGACTCTCAAATAAGTAAATATGAACTAACAAAAGATAAGAGACATTAATTATCCAAGGTTTTATCTGTGAGTATAATGAACGTGTACATACATTTATGTAACATCTGTTAAAGAATGTCGGCTCGGCATGGCCTGGTGGTTAAGGACCTCGACTCGTAAACCGAGGGCTGCGGGTTTGAATCCCCGTCTCCCCAAACATGCTCGCCCTTTCAGCCGTGGAGGCGTTATAATGTTACGGTCAATTCCATTATTCGTTGGTAAAAGAGTAGCCCAAGAGTTGGCGGTGGGTGGTGCTGACTAGCTGCCTTTCCTCTAGTCTTACACGACTAAATAAGATACGGCTAGCACAGATAGCTCACGTGTAGCTTTGCGCGAAATTCAAAAAAAGTATTTACGAATGAAAATAAATATTTACGATTCGAAACTAATGAAGGATGTAATAGATTGATTTCAATTGGTAAAAACGATTTGTTAATATGCTGCCAGTGACTATTGAGCATCATTCTTTACAGCCCTACATATTTGGCTTACAGAGAATTATCGAATCTTCAACAATGAAATTCTGCTACTGGCAGACGTATAACTTTTTTTTTTTTGGCAATGAAATGGCGCCACTGACAGACTTATGACTCTTTTCGACAGAAAAAAATGCTGCCATTTATGACTCGAAGATCATGGTAAATCATATCCTGAAGAACATTATTGATATAACAAAATTATTTAATGTGTATATTTTGTTATAGCAAATCTACATCGAGCTATCTGCTGAGTCCACCGAGGGGAATCCAACCCCTGATTTTAGCGTTGTAAGTCGGTAGACTTACTGCCGTAGCGAAGAACAATTATTAAATAATCTAGAGTCAATAAATGTAGCATTTCAAAGAAATAATTAAGTTTGTGTTTTTGTTAAGTGCAAAGTTACACAATGGGCTATCTGTGCAGCGCCCACCACGAGTATCGAAGCCCAGTATGTAGCAGTATACTCGAAGAAAAAGGCGTTCAATTTTCTTCATAGAAAGGAAAAAGGACACTCGTCGTAGTTTTGTGAGACGTGTCAGTTAAGATCTGTCACTTGAAATAAAAATATAAAGAGAATGAAATACTTTGAATTATTTGAGATATCAACTGTAGGGTCAGTTTGTTGAAACCTATTGACCTTATGATTTCATTAAGCAAATGAAACTGAACGTCTTTTACATTATCATAATGCTTAATATATTAAAATATATACAGCATGAGCTTATAATGTTCTGGACCATAGAAGGTTAAGACAGTAACTGACTTCTAAAACTTTCCCAAAACAAATATAGTGCAAATCCTTCAACTGCAAAGTGAGAAAAAAGAAATGTCATCTGACCCAAAAATTACGGCAATGAAACTGTTTGTATTTCCTGGCACAGTTAACAACACAATACGCCAAAAGTTTCTATACTTTTAATTACGTCTCCAAATCAGCAACCTTTTTTATGAGAAATGTGTTTGAAGGAAGTAGAGTCTCAGCAATTCAGTGTGTTCGATCACATTCCTACGACGTCTCTCGAAGCATCTCCAACGGCCTTTCATAACTTTTGTCTCCTTTGATATTGGAAATTCATCTGCACGTATAACGAACAGCTAAGCTGAGCTTTTTGCAAAATTATATGTATTGCAGTGCTGACCAATGGTACGTAATTATGTCCACCAGAAAGAGTATTGTCAACGGTAGAGAAAGTGGTTTGAAGAAAATAACTGGTTTCATTAATATCGGTTTTACAAAGTAGGATTAACCTTCAGTAATACAAGCAAAAATACGAGACACCTTATGTTGGAAATGATCCTGACAAAACTTTTTAGTTTGTTTGTTTGTTTGTTTAGAATTTCGCGCAAACCTACACGAAGGCTATATGCGCTAGCCGTCCTAATTTAGTGGTGCAAGTTTAGCGGGAAGGCAGCTAGTCATCACCACCCACCACCAACTCTTGGGCTACTCTTTTACCAACGAATAGTAGGATTAACCGTCACATTATAACGGCTCCACGGCTGAAAGGGCGAGCATGTTTGGTGCGACGGGAGATTCGAACCTGTGGCCCTCGGATTACGAGTCGAGTGCTTTAAACACTTAGCAGTGCCGGACCTTTTCGTAGCCTAGGGTAGCCTTTGATTAATCATGAATTTATATAACTTTCTTTAAGGGCACGGATGCTCCATCTATTATATATATGTGTGTGTGTGTGTGTGTATTTGTATTTTGCATGTATGGCAAATATACAAATGCTACCTTGCTTTCTTTCCTAATTATAAATTACTGAACTAGAGGGAAGACAGCCATTCATCAGCACCCTTTCATCCACCATCCAAATTAAGGGACTGACTGTCACACTTATAGCGCACACAAAGCTTTTAAAGTGCAGATAACATTTTGTGATATCACACAGGTTCGAATCCAAATTTTTACCTTTGAGTTCTTCTGTAAATAATGTGTTTTTACACTCGGTCTATTCATTCTGTATTACAACAAGTAATTAAAAAAAAATTAGAAATGTTGACGTAACAGAACAGTTTTAAAAACTGTCTTTACTAACTGTAAAAACATCACCTCAGTTTTGTGTTACATTTTGGTTTATTTACTATCAAATACTCCGCAATCTGCCCTCTCTTGTGTTTCGCAAACTTGTCCTCTACCCTCACTCTAAAAGGGAGCTCGTGAGGCAAAGACCATCGAAAGCTGTTCAGGGAGACCTCCATCCGTGTTTTTCTAGTTTCTTCGTGAGGGATTAAGTTGAACAGAAGGAAATAAACCATCATAAACCTAGAATATCGATCTCCAACGGACAAGGAGTCATGCCTCACTGAGCAGTTGGGGGTCCTCATGGGGAGAAAGGAGGGTGAGAAGAACAAAGTTCTTGAGTTAAATAATATCACTCTTTAAGATCACTGACGTGACCAGGTCATATGAATAGAGGTTTTATCATCAAATTCTCTGAACTATAGGAGACTCTTGTATTCTACCGTCTTCTTTAGGGTAAGGAGAGGTGAGTGAATATACAAACTCAAAACTGATTTACTGACTAAAGGAAGGGTAACATTAGGGGCGGTTATGTCCTTGTGGTTAGAACCTTTATATATCCTTACAGACAAGTCTCAATAGAGTGTTTATCTTTGGCCCTTATATTCTGCCATCAAAAAGCCAACATGCGTTTTTAACTCTTTGTAGCTGTGGGGAGCTACATTTAGAGTCTTTGAAATTCATTCTGAAACGAGCATGCATTATGAAAGTGTTGTTTATTTATCATCTTCCCTGCAGTCACAAGTTACCAAACACCCCCACCCCCTCAGTGGCACATCCGCATGTCTGCGGACTTATAACGCTAGGAGTATGGTTTCGATACTCGTGATGGGAAGAGCACAAATAGCCTCTCGTGTGTCTTTGTGCTTAACTTCAAACATACAAAATTACAAAACGTACTGTTATAATGGTTACAAAACGTACTGTTATAATGGTTTACTTTCGCGAATGCGGTGACGTTTGGCAGAAGAAAGATATAGCGCATCTAACAATATATATATATATATCGTATTTTAAAACATTACGAGTAAAAAAGAAAATGGACGTAAAATCACGACAGTTAACAACCAAATACGTGTTCTTCTTTATACATATAATTTTGACCGAGCCGCAATTTCTATATACGTATGTGTATTTAATATTACTGTATCTGAATACAACAATGACATCATATCAGAACGCTATATTATTTTCCAAGAGCTAATTTTACTTCAAATATGAGTCGTTGTTTTTCTTTGTGCGCAATAACGCTTCAAAATATTAATTTTGTTTCAACCATTTTTGAAAAATAGTCCTTCTTGAACACCAAATTACAATACGATTCTGTAGATTAATGCAGATATATATCAGTATAGAGTTACTTAACGTCTGAATGGCCCCATTTTGATAATTGCGGTAGGCACAGAGACCGTCGTGTAACTTTACACCTAACAAAAAACACCAAACAAACAATGTCTCAATTAACACAATAGGTATTTGCATTAAGTATAAGCCCTTAATTACGTGTACAAAAATCAAAATTACTTTTATTTCAATAGTTTCGTTAGTAATAAAATGTTTCAGAAATTGATTACAATTTTATGCCTCATTGTGAGTATACATTCCGAGCTCTAGACAATAGATCAATCAAACAGTTTGTTTAATTTAGATGCTATTAGACATAATCTTTTATAAATTTGTTGATTTAAATTATAAAAATTAGGAACGTTAAATCAAGTTGTTTTTATTCAACGTTTCAGCTTCCATCTTTTGGTTAGTCTGTTTATTTTTCAACTTAGCGCAACGCTAGACGTTCGTTAGATTAATATTCATTTGCAATCAATTTTGAAATGGTCAAAATCACATATTATCAGCCGCTGCATAGTGGCTCACAGAACAGCTCTGAGTTTTTCCGGTGCAAAGGTTTAGCTTACAGACAGACCTGTCACCTCTAGGCCAATTCGAGATCCAATTACAGTTTTGGACTCAGGAGATCAAACCCTTTCGAACGATTATATCATCAAACCCAAGGTTCCATAGTGTTATCTACTCTAATCCTGCCTAAAATAATCTCAACCTGAGGGTAGGCTGGTCGCGTTTGATGAGCTTGGTTCGCTTTGAATTTCATGCAAAGCTACTCGAGGGCTATCTATGCTAGCAGTCCCAAATTTAGCACTGTCATCACCACCCTCCGCCAACTCTTGGGCTACTCTTTCACCAACGAATAGTGTGATTGACCGTAACATTATAACGCCCCCACGGCTGAAAGGGCGAGGATTTTTGGCACGACGGGGATGCGAAACCGCAACCTCAGATTACGAGTCGCACACCTTAACACGCTTGAACATGCCGGGCCAGGGAAATTTTATTGGTAAGAATGTCCAATTTCTATTTCATATGGGAATTTCATATGTCCGCCTTAAAATGGATTCAAATATGTTAAATTTGAAACATTGTCGTACGCAATTTCCTTTAAATGCTGGAAGAATGTACACGACAGTGGAAATATTTAACAATTTATAGCATATCACAGTTCTACACCACTGTCACTCTCATAATATAGCATATCACATTCACAGTTCTACACCACTGTCACTCTCATAATATAGCATATCACATTCACACTTCTACACCACTGCCACTCTCATAATATAGCATATCACATTCACACTTCTACACCACTGCCACTCTCATAATATAGCATATCACATTTACAGTTATACACCACTGTAACTCTCATAATATAGCATATCACATTCACAGTTCTACACCACTGTCACTCTCATAATATAGCATATCACATTCACAGTTCTACGCCACTGTCACTCTCATAATATAGCATATCACATTCACAGTTCTACACCACTGTCACTCTCATAATATAGCATATCACATTCACAGTTCTACACCACTGCCACTCTCATAATATAGCATATCACATTCACAGTTCTACACCACTGCCACTCTCATAATATAGCATATCACATTCACAGTTCTACACCACTGCCACTCTCATAATATATATATATTTTAAAGTTAGACATTCTAATTGGTTTGGCTAATAAAGAGAGGCATTTCTCTACATGAGTAGTTTTTTAACTTCTCTATATTATTTTCTTCTTCATAAGCTGATTTCTCAATATAATTGAGTCAGTTTTCCGAACCCTCCATTAGGCTAAGTGAATAAAATTCTCTGGAAACCCAAAGTATCTCGTTAGCAATAACATTCAGAATTTCTAGAAGTAAAATCAATACTTACATGTCGCTCACTTGTATTAAGGCTGTGTTGTTTTAATTCTGTTCGAGGGTGATGATATTGTGTTAAATAAAAAATGCTGTTTCTTTTTTTTGTCAATTTTTTTTCATCATTATTACACGGTACTAAGTAGACGTTTCACTCTGTACAACCAGAGACGTTTTAGTGAAGTGATGAATACATAAGATGACAAGATGTTGAAACTACTTTTCTTGTATTTGTTATCATTAAACGATTTTTTTCTTGCTATTCAACTTGACGTCTGAGTATAAAACGTAATTATAAACGTACTCTGACATAAAAATAATTGCATAGAAGATGAAACCTAAACCATCTTACATTTAGTCATCCAATCGATGGCTTCATCTAATTTGAGAATTTAGAAAATCGTGATTATCAAAATAGAGTTAAGCACATTTTAACCTACTTTAACTTTTAGTAAGATTGGGTTATTAAATTAAAAATATTAAAAAAAAACACATTCTCTTTTTTTATCTTATATTTGTAAATAAAATTGATTTGCTACATCTAGTGTTTAGGCCTAATGATGGTCAAATACCTCTGTAATTAACGAAATACAATTTTAGTTCGTGACATTAGTGTTTAGCAACATCCATACAGAAATTGTCGATACTGCTAGACTTGGTGAGATAGTAATTATTAAATGATAAGACAGAATTATGCGTTTATCTTTAACACAGATAGCTAGTTAATGTTGTTAAGATTAATTTTATAATGTTCAAGTGGACAATGGGATATCTCAATGCATTTGATTAACCTTATAATTAATTTTGTGGTAAAACCTATCATGGTATCGCATTTTAAATAACATTTCTTATGATTAGACATATAGACCATTTTCCTAACTAAGCTTTTAGCTCCATGACTCTTACACTGTTACCGCAAGAAACATGAGAAAACGCTCTCCGCTCTCGTTTGGAGTCGCATATGTTATAAGAGTAATAGTCAAATATCACTGTTCGATCTGAAAAAATAATCTTACATTGGTCAGTTGGTAATGTTCACTGGGAGCATCTCTACAAAAGTAGTTACTTTGCTTTTTAATTTCGCGTAAAGCTACTCGAGTGTTATGTGCGATAGCCATCCCTTATTTAGCAGTGAAAAACGAGAGGAAAGGCAGCTAGTCATCATCCCCACAGCCAACTTTTGGGCTACTATTTTACCAACGACTATTGAGACTGGCCGCAACATAATAACGCCCCCCTCCTAAAAGGCGCGAGCATGGTTGGCGGGATGGGGATTCGCACCCATGATCCTAAGAGTGCGAATCAAACGCGTTAACCCATGGCCATGGCGGGCCACAAAAGTAGGGAGGGTTAGTACAGACAACCATTGTGTAGCTTTACGCATAATCAAACAAACCGTGTATAAATTAACGGGACTACAATAAACACTTTCGGATGCGGATGTGGCCGTTCTCAAAAATATTCTAAAATTTTTGGAAGAAAACTGGATGGTTATTGACACTTTAGAAAAAAATAATGCCGAAAATGCGTCGAAGTTGAAGTTCGTAGAGTACTTCGAGTCTGGGCGAGTTCTTATCTTCACCCATTACCTCTCCTAGCTCACACTTCACTAGCTCATAAAAGGTAATCTCACAATACACAGCGACGATCATTGCTCTGTCCAACTTCGTGCGTATGACACGCAAAGAGTGGCACTTGTCTTGGAACTAGGAAAAAATGAGATCCTGAGTAAGGGTTCCCTCTACACTTGACTGTAAAATGAATTATAGGAATACTTGAAGTCGCAGGTTCTTCTTCAGCCTGTACAGGCTTCTTTCAAACATTTAATGAGCTTCTAACTGAAAACTACGCAGAAAGAAAAAAAAGTCGTTCATAAGAAAGAAGAAATGTTTGAAATATGAGAATTTGATCACGGACTAACAACCCAAGTAAAAGACACTTAGCTTACTAACTCAAGTCATTGTTCATTATGAGTTGCCACTACACTATATTAAGACAGCTCATCTTGAAAGACCCACTCCACTTTCTTCTTATATGTCAGAAAAAAATGAATTACCAAGATTTAGCACGAACTCATGCATCGCTTCTGAAAGGTATTTTTTTAAAACAAAACGTCAAATTAACTTTTGAAAGTTTTATGTTTATAACAATGGCATTTTAAAACAAAACAATGTATTTTGAAAATTTAATGTTCATAACAGTGTCATTTTAAAAGAAAATGACATATTTTGAAAGTTTTGTGTTCGTAAAAATGTGATTTTAAAACAAAAAAATGTATCTTGAAAGTTGTATGTTCATAACAATATCAATACAAAGAAAACAATATATTTTGAAAGCTTGATATCCAAAACAATGCTATTTACAAGCAAACCAATATATTTTCGATGGACTCAGCAGACAGCCCGATGTGGCTTTGCTATAATATACAACACACAAAAACTCCCAGTATATTTAATAATGTTTTTTATAGTTCTTCAAAATTGAAATCGACGAGAAGAAATGTTTTTTCTTTCTGATGACAGCAGGCTGAAATGATTTTACATGTTTTTAGCAAGTTTTATTGTGCCAAATAAGTTTAAATACTTAGTTTGCTTATTTGTTTTTGAATTTCGCATAAAGCTACTTGAGGGCTATCTGTGCTAGCCGTCCCTAATTTAGCAGTGTAAGACTAGAGGGAAGGCAGCTAGTCATCACCACCCACCGCCAACTCTTGGGCTCCTCTTTTACCAACGAAAAGTGGGATTGATGTCATATTATAACGCCCCCACGACTGAAAGGACGAGCATGTTTGGCGCGATGGTGATGCGAACCCGCGACCTTCAGATTACGAGTCGCACGCCTTAACACGCTTGGCCATGCCGGACCGTTTTAAATACTTAGGGGCCTGGCATGGCCAAGCGCGTAAGGCGTGCGACTCGTAATCCGAGGGTCGCGGGTTCGAGCCCGCGTCGCGCTAAACATGCTCGCCCTCCCAGCCGTGGGGGCGTATAATGTGACGGTCAATCCCACTAGCCGTTGGGAAAAATAGTAGCCCAAGAGTTGGCGGTGGGTGCTGATGACTAGCTGCCTTCCCTCTAGTGTTACACTGTTAAATTACGGACGGCTAGCACAGATAGCCCTCGAGTAGCTTTGTGAGAAATTCCAAAACAAACAAACAAACAAACAATTAAATACTTAGTTTAAAATATTTATGCAACTCTGGTAATGGAAAATATTCAACTAACGCTATTTGATACAAACTGTTTTTCTTTAGCACGTTATTAGCAGTTTTTATAAAACGTGATTTCCTACTTATCGAATATGTCATGCAAATAAAAAAATAACGAGTACATGGTTGATGATTAACAGAAAAATGAATATCTTATTTTGTACTTAGCTGAAAATATTAATAGTTATATAGTAGTAAACGCTCAGGAACTTTAAGAATGTTCTAACTCCTAAGTAGTTGGATGTTAAAAAAAAAGAGTTTCAACGTTTTATCACAAATATGATTCTGATAACGTTAGCTGTACAATAGGTAAAATGTTAGATGTGATCGTTTGAAATAGAGCCTGAGCTAAAATTAACGACTTATTAGTAGATTAATAATAATAGATTAGTTTTAGAAGAAATGTTTTTATTTAATATCATACTTTTTATTAGGCCTGCTAAAGACAACTATTAACACATAATAATAACATTTGTGTTAATGATGACCACTTCGCTTTACAGACCTAAACCTATGAGGTTGCAACGTATAGCAGTTTCCGGCTTGGCTATTTGTTTGTTTATTTCGAAAATTCACAGAATGTCATTTAACGGCTATCAGCAATAGCCATCTTTAATTTTAAATTGATAGACCAGAGGGTAGACATTTGGTCAACAGCACCCAACAATAAGTTTGGGTTAATTTATTCGAATAGTTGGATTTAACTGTTGCTCTTATGATGCACACATAGAACTGAATGCAGAGTACGGTTTTACAGCAACGGGATGATTACCATGGATTCTTAAAATCATAATCAGATATGTTAACACTGAGCCACGCTCTGCCATTTGCAGTTTGCGCCCTATGAAATTTTATACAAAAATGTCTGTTTATTTAATATATTATGCAGCCTCATAGTAATGAAGTGAAAGTCACTAATTTTAAAAATAACAAGGTAAAATTACAATTTTACCTTCATAAAGAGCATCAAAATATCAATGATACAATAGTATGTATTTTAATGTTACACATCTTAAGTTTGTTTCCTAGTGTAGTTTATTAGTATCATTGTGTCCATTCATGACACAAAAATCCAAACAATATTTATCCAGGTCATAATGTTTCAAATATCCTTTAAAATTGTGAATTATATACCAACCTTATTTCAAACTTGGATATAAGCCCAGCAGGCCCGGCATGGCCTGGTGGTTCAGGTACTTGACTCGTAATCTGAGAGTCGGGGGTTGAAATCCCCGTAACACCAAATATACTCGCCCTTTCAGCAGTGTGGGGCGTTATAATGTGATGGCCAATCCGTTGGTAAAAGAGTAGCTCACGAGTTGGCTTCCCTCTAGTTTCACTCTGCTAAATTAGGGCCTGCTATCGCAGACAGCCCTTGAATAGCTTTACGCAAAATTCAAAATAAACTAAACCAAACCTAGTAACCTGCTGAAAGTTTGAATGTTTTTAGCTGAATGCATTTGGAGTGAAACAAAATAACCAGGCTTTTATAAAACGATTTTAAAAACATGTATATGATTGTCTTTAATTTTCCTGTCTTTGACTGAAATTCTACAAAAGACTTTATTGACATTCCACAACGATCTTTGTTCTTGTGGGAAGGTATATATCAGGTATGAATAGATAAACCAGACGGAAAGCGATTAATCAGTAATACCATTCATCATTTCTGTCACTGCTTTTATGTGACTTAATAGCTGGATTTCATTATAACTTTTATAACACACAGCTTCGGTAGGCCCGGCACGGCCAAGCGTGTTAAGGCGTTCGAATCGTAATCCGACGGTCGCAGTTTCGAATCCTGGTCGCGCTAAACATGCTCGCCCTTTCAGCCGTGGGAGCGTTATAATGTTACGGTCAGTCCCACTATTCGTTGGTAAAAGAGTAGCTCAAGAGTTGGCGGTGGGTGATGATGACTAGCTGCCTTTCCTCTAGTCTTACACTGCTAAATTAGGGACGGATAGCACAGATAGCCCTCGAGTTGCTTTGCGCCAAATTCAAAACTAACAAACAAACAGCTTTGATAATGTGGAACGTGATTATGTGGCGACGTGACTTTCAAATTTACAGTCTTACGCGTTAACTATTAAACTATACTTCCGTTTTTATAAAAAAATGGTGTCTTCATATCTAGTAAAATCATACATGCAGGTAATGATATTACAAAGTTGAGATTAAATCCCAATAATGTACGTTTTGTCACTATGAATACACATCATATATTAATCTTGTCACGACGAGTTTGTATTAAATATTTCTTCAGTTATTATAGTGGAACTCCTAATGGAACTTTTCTAGTAGATGTGTGGTTTGAAACGAAAAACGGGAAAATAAAACGAATTCATATTACCTCATTTTTATGATGCATAATAAAATTGATTGATTAATTAGAATTGCTCTTACTAATTAAAATCTTCAAAAAGAGATTCCACAAGTGGAATTGTTACTTTGAATGAGATATACATGTATATATATAAAATCATAATGTCTTATGCAGCAATGATTGTAATACTTTTTGATATACTAAGACTGAAACTGAAAGGTGTGTCTGTTTCTTATATTGTGATAACTAGGTAGTTTAACGTGTGTATGTTTCTTATACCGTGATAACAAGATAGTTTGACGTGTGTCTGTTTCTTATACCGTGATAACAAGATAGTTTGACGTGTGTCTGTTTCTTATACCGTGATAACTAGGTAGTTTGACGTGTGTCTGTTTCTTATATTGTGATAACTAGGTTGTTTGACGTGTGTCTGTTTCTTATATTGTGATAACTAGGTAGTTTGACGTGTGTCTGTTTCTTATATTGTGATAACTAGGTAGTTTGACGTGTGTCTGTTTCTTATATAGTGATAACTAGATAGCTTGAGTCTATAAAATAATGCTTTAATAACAGTAGCGTCGGGTTGAAAACCGTCACAATTTTGTTTCCAAGTGATAAACAAGGAAAAAGACTATACATGAACTTGGACCTAATTTTTGTAATATGAGACGAAATGAAAATAAAAATGGGAAATCCACTGGCTAGTAATTCTAAAAATTTAGTTTCCAAATCCGCGACGGACAGAGCACGAATTGTGTATGTTTTTGCTTTAACAACAGCAGAAAAAAAAAGATAAAACTAAATACAAGTATCATAAATATAGTTGACAGTCCCTACAATTATAAACCCATACCTTAAGCAACAGAAAATTGCATGTTTTCATATCCTTATCTATGCACTCTTAATCCCAACAATATAATTTTATATATTACAGTCAGATTTTGTTATTTGACTCTTACAAATGAAGCGTGTACCTATTATTTGATATTTTGACTTTTTTAGATATATAAATTACATCCACGCTGTGACGGATAATCCATGTGTATCAAATTAAACGAAATGAGCTTGTGTGTTCCCGAGAAAATATAAGCAATGAAACATGCGATTTAAAATATCTTCGTGTCACACGACTCTCGACAGTCCAGAAGTTAAACCAGCCTTCATAATTCGAACCCATTATTTATTACAGACTAGGAACGTTAAACTTATTAAATATATTTTTAATGAACTTATGTACTCCATATACCAGTAAAAATCTATACATTGTATGTATAGATATCTGAGTTGTTTGTATATATAGGCCACACACGACCTCCGTAAAGTGAACAGATGTAACTGAGTTAAGAAGGATTTCAAGGAACGTTCGTTCGTCTCTAAACAAATAGCTATTTTTTAAAACTTATCGACTTCTGAATCCTATTCAGCATCTTATATGTCACTCTTCACTACAAAGGCAAACAAAGAGAAAATCTGTCTTTCTATAGAACGCTTTTAATAGTTTCTTCTTTCATAAAATCATAAAGAATATTCAAGCTATACCAGAGAAGAAAGTGAAGATTCCTGTACTCTAGAGAATTAAAAAAAAACGAATTAATTAAACTATGGAGTTTTCTTTCTTCACACAAATGTATTTTAATATACAAACAACAATACAATTTATAACAACAGTAATTACAATAGTCATTACAAATAGTGATTTATATACAACAGTTTCACAAAGTTACAGACAGTACCGAGTCTTATATCCGGTCTAGAACTGAATATTTTAATGATGGTTCACACAGAACGAAGTAATTTTATGTTGACGCATAGGTACCTCCTTGGCGGGAATGCTAGCTAGCTCTCTTCTTGTCGAGGCTTATGTTAGTCTCTCGGAACTGAAGTTATACAATGCCTTTGTGGAAATATTAACGTCCAAAGTTAATTCTCTGAAGGTGAACGGTTCGTAATCCTATAACCTATAAATATCTCTAGTCAGATATCTGTAGTTTTCCGATTAATAAGCGTTTATCACAGTTATAGCTTATAGTATACTGACAGTAGCGACCCAGCAATATCATACTGTCTCCTCGCGTATCAGTTCATAAACTTTAAGGCGACGTTCTCGAACATTCACTTGGCAACAATATTGGCAGTTACTAGTATTATATACATTGTTAATTCTTACGCTTGTCTTCTACAAGTGTAAATAACAGGCAAAACTTTTGCAATATACATTTAACAATATACGTTGCAATAATGTGAGCCTAGGTTTCTGTGATAATTTTGTTTCTATCTAATTGGTATACAATGTATTTCCAACAACACTAACTACAGCTGTAAAACCTATTTGATGCGTTAAACGACATATGAAATATCAACAAAAAATTAGTAAACACTACCCGAAGTACCCCTGCCCTGGACAGAAGTAACGTAAATTCACGATTGTTAAAAGGTTATCTCAGGACATGAAAAGCTGCTTCCTAAAGTGAAATTGTGAGGTAAAAGAAAACTTCAATAACCAAAAACAGAAACAAAAACGCCCATAAAATCTGCAAAATGCACAACTGAAAAATTTGTTTGTGTCTCTCCATGGAACCAATGAACTTCCATACCAACTTTGGTAAAGATCCATTTAAACCCTGCGAAGTAGTTACATGGACATACATCTTGATAGTTCTAAACATTATACTGACAGTTTTTACGACTAAATGTAAGTTAACATGATTTAGGTTCAATATCAAACTTATACACTTACAGAACGAACTATGGAAAAAGAATTTCAGTGATTTACTCTTGTGTTGCATTTGTGTCTGTCGTATTCCAGCCGGCCTGATGAGTTTTGGTACAAGAAGAAATGCCTTGTCGGCACCTGATGTAGAAAATATCGTATGGCTGGTATGTATCTGTATACCCCTCTTTACTCGCACCTATAAGTGCTTATAATGTATATCAATAATAATTATAAAGAGATAATTATATCATGCTTTCTGTTTTGTTAGGAAGACCAAAATCCTTACTTAAAGACTTAGCAACATAATTCTCTGTGAAAACTTTGGACTTTGCATGACCTGGTGGTTAGGACACTTGACTTGCAATCTGCGTGTCACGAGTTCGAATTCCGTTTTCGCCTTTCATCCGTGGGAACGTTATATCGTTACCACTATTCATTGTTAAAGAGTTGCTCAAGAGTTGATGGTGGGTCATGTTGACTAGCTGTCTTTCCTTCAGTCTATCCACCACTTCAAAATTAGGGATGTTAACGCAATTAGCTCTCGAGTAGCTTTATGCAAGGGCCCGGCACGGCCGGGTGGTTAGGGCACTTGACTCGTAATCCGAGGATCGTGGGTTCGCATCCCCGTCGCGCCAAATCATGCTCGCCCTTTCAGCCGTTATAATGTGACGGTCAATTCCACTATTCGTTGGTAAAAGAGTAGCCCAAAAGTTGGCGGTGGGTGGTGATGACTAGGTGCCTTCCCTCTACTCTTACACTGCTAAATTAGGGACGACTAGCACAGATAGCCCTCGAGTAGCTTTGTGCGAAATTCAAAAAACAAACAAACAAACAATTTGCCAAAAGCTGCACAAGGGCTATCTAAACTAGCGACCTCTATATTTCCACTGATAAAACGGAGAGAAGAAAGGTAGTAAATAGCCCTCTCTGGCAATTCTTAAACCACTTTAATCAAATAGTGAGAACTGACTGTCATTCTTACATGTCGTGAATCATCATTCTCGGATCCACAGTCTATCCCCAGAACCAGATGTCGCTAACTGGATGTATATATTCTAAACACTACCGCTTTAAAATGACAAACACAAATACACTGCTAATGAGAGAAAACAGGTGATTTGATTAGGCAGCTGGAATTAGCAACATGGGAAAATTATTCCTTTTAAATTAAGAACGACTTCAATTGAATATTTGAAAAAGCAAACTCCAAGACAAACGAGAGAACTCGTGAACGAGCAAAATTCGTAGGTGAAATAAAAGAAAGAAGTCTCCGAAGTGCACTACACATGTGAGTTTTGCTCTTCAGTTGTTATTTTTAACAGGCAACAAAATATAAAAACAAACTGTTGGTGCTAAGTTGCCGAAATCGAAGGAAAACTTGCTACCTTTAATTGTTTTTTGTTTTTTTACAAATCTGTCTTACTTACCGTGGTTTACTCCTATGTTCTCCCATAGACAATAAAATACAAGACAACCATTATGTCTTCTATGTTTTAGACTAGTATATAGAGGATCATTAATGTTTGTTTGTAAACTTCGAGAAACAGAAGAGGGCATTTTATTATTTTGACGTTCACTCAGTTGATAAAAAATAACAACAGCACTAGAGTTTCTACACGAACGATATTTTCTAGAAAATAAACTGAAGTCCGCCGTATCTTTCTGTTCCTTCAGCACGAAGCGGCTACATGAGCGGTGCCCGACCACCTCCTACACCATCCATCGCGTCCTTCGTCTTTTGCAAACATCGAAATAAGATCAAGATATAAATTGTAAATGGGAAGGTTAAACCTTCTTCAAACACGATTGGTTGTTGAAGAGTTGGAGTTTTGTCTAGAGGACAAGAGAAGATCTAATCGCTGAAGATAGTAAACTAATGCACGGTAGTTTATTAAATATTTATCTCCCTTGGGTAAATTCTGGATAGAACTAGGTTTTCAGCGTAGGTAAAGACGTTCGTCGTCTCAATCTCATTATTTTATTGTGAAAGTCTTTTATTTAATGGCAGTACTACCTAGGAGTTTTACGACGTTACTTTGCCACGTTTCTGTTGTTGTAGTATTATTCAACGGGCGTTAGTCTTTCTGCCATAACCACGAACAAAGTTTGTTTTTTTTAATAATTTCGCGCAAAGCTACTTGAGGGCTATCTGCATTACCCGTCCCTAATTTAGCAGTGTAAGACTGCTAAATCCAGGGAAAGAAGTTAGTTATCACCACCCACAGCCAACTCTTGGGCTACTCTTTTACTAACTAATAGTGGGATTCACTGTCACATTATAACGCTCCCACGGCTGAAAGGGCGAGCATGTTTGAAGCGACGGGAATTCGAACTCGCGACCATCAGATTACGAGTTATACCGGGCCAACAGACAATGTAAAACTACAGTCATAATGAAACGTAACTTGCTAAAAAAGTATCATCAGAAGACAGTTACAAATTACCGTCCATTAAAGAACAAAAACAACCGATATCTTATCGTTATAACAACAATTTAGGTTGAGAAAATCATATGTGAGTACAGTTTTAGCATGTTTTTTAGTATCCAAGAAAAGGCTGTACATTTGCATTACCTAGAGAGCTATGTATTAATAATATTCTCGTAACAAAAGCAACATGAAGAAATTAACTGACCTCGTAATTTGTTTTAAATACCATGTAAATATCTTTTTAAAACGTGTATTTTGTTGTGGGGGGCTAAATACGGTAAAACTCTAAATTATAGCAGCCATCTTTTTCTGTTAAACTAATAACGAAACTAAAATTATACGCACTGCAGCAAGAGATTAAGCCATATTAAAAATACTGATTATTTGAGGTAAAGAAATACGTATTTATATATATATATATTTCTAAATTTTACAAGCGCAAATGTATTACATAAAATTATTATACATAAATACTGTTATGTATTTATTATGTATTTATGTATTTATTTAAACATGTATTATGTTTATGTATTTATGTATTTATTTATTATGTATTTATTATGTATGTTTTATGTATTTATTTATTATTTATTATATAATATAATATAAATATTATTTATTTATATTTATAAATTAATATTTATTAATATTATGTATTATAATACATATGTATTATATGTATTTATTTATTATGTATTTATATAAATACATAATAAATGTATTTATTTGTTATGTTATAACAAACACTTATCATCCCCGTCGCGCCAAACATGCTCGTCCTTTCAGCCGTGAAGGTGTTATAATTTTACGGTCAATCCCACTATTCGTTGGTAAAAGAGTAGCCCAAGAGTTGGCGGTGGGTGGTAATGACTAGCTGCCTTCCCTCTAATCTTACACTGCTAAATTAGGGACAGCTAGCACAGATAGCCTTTGAGTTGCTTTGTGCGAAATTCAAAACAAACAAACAAACAAATACTTATACAAGAATAATTATGTACATTTATCAAGTGAAGTTAAAAATATACGTTATTACAATAAAAAGGTTAATATCTTGAAGATTCGAAACATATCTGAATATAAGTTATATGTACTTTGGTTATACTTCCCTACAATTTATTATTATAGCTATTATAGACCGACCGTTTAAAATAAGTGTTGATACGAAAAAAATGAATGACTGGCTATATTTAACTATATTTTGAGAGGAATTCAGTGATGATGTCATCAGTTTATGCCCAAAGTTTTGGGATTGTTTCTTGTTTGTTTTTTACCAAGGCAAATTTTTCATATTCTGTAGATACAAGATACAAAAGTAATATACGTTGTCAAAGGGACATGTGGTGTATTGGACTCAGTTTCTAGCATTGTAAGATCGCATACATATATGTGGGAGGGCAGAGATTCAAAGAGGCCCAGGCTACTTCTATCTTTTGAGGTCTCTGACAATTATAAAAATTTGAAAAACGAAAAATGACACATGAATACAAAATTAAACATAATGCAAAATAAAACTGAAAAATAATTTGAATATTTAATCTATATGTATGATTTAGAGCTCTGAGCTGAAAGTGGTGTGCCACATTTTGGTCTGATTGGGAGGCACATAAAACAAATTGCGAAACTTAAGAAATGCAAAATAATAATAATAACGTGTCTAAATTTAGATCATCTTTGATTTTAAGGAACGGTTCAAATGGCTCTCCTGTATTCCTCTCTAATTGGCCCTACTTATACTCAATGGGCCCGGCATGGCCAAGTGGATTAAGGCATTCGACTCGTAATCTGAGAGTCACAGGTTCGAATCCCCATCGCAACAAACATGTTTGCCCTTTTAGCCGTGGGAGCGTTATAATGTGACGCTCAATCCTACTATTCGTTGGTAAAAGAGTAAGTAGCACAAGAGTTGGCGGCTGGTGGTGATGGCTAGTTGCCTTCCCTCCAGTCTTACACTGCTAAATTAGGAACAGCTAGCGCAGATAGCTTTCGAGTAGCTTTGCACGAAATTAAAAAAAAAAAACTCATACTCGATGAGTTGGGAAGGTTATACCTCCATGGACTGAAGTCAAGATCATTTACGTCATACAACGTGAGCACAAAAGATTTGGCCTTCTTAACCTTTCTTAACTTTTGCAAATACGTGTAAATAATTTAAAACACATTTTAACCATTTTCGGATTTTTTTCATTGCACGATTTGCGTATGGTTCATGCAAGTCTGAATAGATATTGTTGTTCGTTGTTGTTCGATTACACGTGTCCCAGCATTCTGAGCTTAAAGTAAGGTTAGATCATCTAATTATCGAAGTCTTATTCACACACCAGTTCTGAGAAACCTATGTTAGGACAAACGCAACTCAACAGCACTGAAGAGTTTCATTTGTGACATTAATGGCATCATTCCGCCGGATGTACAGATGACACACCAATCAGTGTTGTTTTTCCTGTTAACAACATACTTTCACCATCGCCTTAGATGTTACGTTTTTGAAAATGAGGTTGGATCTCGTTCTAGGTTCTCTAGAAGTGAGTGTGAAGCGAGACTGGTTTTTGGAAAGACAGTCATTCTGTATGCCAAGGTTGAGACTGTCATTTGTTATAGATGCCTCGTCAGGCGAGCTGCTTTGTACCTTGTTGCTATAGAAGTGTGTTGTGCACATTGGTCTGTCTTGTAACAGTTGTACAAGTGGTTTTCTGCACTCGAGGTGTTCCACACAATGTTGATGATACTTTGAGACACATGGATTAATAGCCGTCATCTATTAAATACTCATTAATTCTCTAAGTGAGTGAAATGTCTAGTGCTTTGTAACCCGGGTAAATAGCAGTACGTTTGAGGAATATGATGTTAAAATCCTGGACTCGATTCCACGTGATGGACAAAGTGATTGCCCAGTGTGGCTTTGCTTTAAAACATACAAACAAATCAATGTTTTTTTCCGAGGCCAAGCTATTTTACTTCAAAGAGGTGACAATTTAAACAGGATTGTCTGAAACCACTTCATGTAATGTACGCTAAATGACCAATTATTAGCATTTCAGATCATGTGACTAACCAATCATAGGTTTTCTGAGGGAGTAATTGTATCGATTATGGCGTAATGATTTAGAATATAAACTTAAGTTGTGATAATAATTGATACCCAACAAGTAGGCTGTTTAGTACTTATACTAAGTGAGAAGAGACTTGAAGGTATACTAATATAAAGCATATAATATCATATTAATATATTTCTGTTTTGTCTCCTGTAACGCTGCACAACAATTTTTTTGAAAAGTTTTGCTTCCTGAAAAGTTTTTGATGATTCTGACAGGTATTTGGTGGGTATGTACAAATATAGTTTTGGTTTTGCTTTATCACGTAGAAACTCTGAGAAATAGACAGTTAACTGTTTACCGGCAATAACGTATTTAATTGCGTTTATGTTTCTAATATGCTATTAAGTTCAACATAATTAAAAGTGTTTTGCTCCTGATTTTCGTTTGTATTCAATGTCCGGTGCATTACGCTGCAGTGTCCGATAGTAGTCAGCAAGCATTGACGGATTCCAGTTGCCCTGATATCGTTTTTTCATTGTAGCAATGTCCTGGTGAAACTGAAGATTTCAATGAAACGGTACCTGATGGACAAATGTGGATGTGATTTTCGTGATCAGCAGCCAAAAATCTATAAGGAACACCCAACAGTGTTCAAGAAGCAAAAACTTTGTTATGCAGTATAATTGACTGGATGGTAAAGCAATCTTTTTGTGTTGTTATACGTAGAGTTTAGGTGTTATAAAAAACATTGTTGTTATACGTAGAGTTTAGGTGTTATAAAAACATTGTTGTTATACGTAGAGTTTAGGTGTTATAAAAACATTGTTGTTATACGTAAAGTTTAGGTGTTATAAAAACATTGTTGTTATACGTAAAGTTTAGGTGTTATAAAGAGACATTGTTGTTATACGTAGAGTTTATGTGTTATAAAGAAACAAATTGTCGTAAGTGAGTTTATACTATCACTTACAATTTGTCCTTTAGAAGCAGTAATTTATAGCCAAAAGTAATACTTGAACCGTTTCTTAAATGTGTTTTACGTACAACTCTAACCATATTCAAGGAATCATACACTTTCAGAAAAGGACCTTTGCGAGATTGGGCCGGGCGTAGCCTATTACTTAGTAGGACGTAATGCAGATCTGGTTCGCACAACGTTGCAACATGAATATGCTTTGTACATTGGCACCTTAGTGTTTACAGTAGCTGAAGAGTTAGTAGATGGCGCTGCTGAGTAGCTATCTGCTGTCTTGTCTATCATTCCAAAATCAGAAATATCAAGCTCATTATACACCATGTGTAGGTTTTCCAAAATACTCGAAACAAAACCTACAAGATTAGAGGCAGCCTAGAAACTGACTGAATTGGTGTAAATATATTTAGTTTGAATATCCATAGCTGTTAAGAACAGCTGGCATTTAGAAGTACGAGAGAGTAAAAATTAAAATCTGCTTTCTTATCCTCAAAAGACTTTTGGACTTAACGGAGATTTTGTACCATCTGAAAAGTCGTTGAGTCAGGAGGCCTGGAATTCCATACATAAACGCTAGAAAAACTTAGTAAGGCTTTTAGGGTAATATGGCAATCTATGACTTCAGAAAGTCAGGCACAATGATAAAGACTGTCGTGTGAAAGAAATAAATCCTGTCCTTGGTCAGTGGTGAAAGGGGTGATTGAAATATATTGTAACAAGCTCACAGATTTACTGCTGTGTTTGTGAGTGAAACTGACATCAATACGGAATTTTGCTGTAAATCAAGGGTAAAAATCTTTTTGAACTGTCATATTTCTAACCATTTAAATTAACTATTCTCCCTTATACTTCAGAAAGTCGTTTTACTAAATATAAAACTTTTTATGTAAATGTACAAGAAAACAAGCCATATTTCATCCTCCCGTAACTATAAAAAAATTCACTTTTACATGAATATTTTCTGGAATTTTCTTAAACTTTTATGTAAGTATTCTACGTATGGTTAGTCGATACCCTCGGAAACAGGACCAAAAAGGTTCTAAACTAGTATTGATCCCCTACATTGAACAAAAGTTGTATTAAAATATTATTTAGAAAGACTTATATTTGCTTTAACCTGTTTCTACAAGTTCTGCTCTCTCGGGATGGGTCGTACAGAAACTTGTACAAGTTAGTATAAGTGTTATTACACACCTTCAGATATAACTGAATCTTGATTAACTTTGGAATTATATATAAGCCTATAAAACAATATAAACTTTTCTTATAAAATAACATTGTTAAAAGTGATGTAATGCTTAAGTTTATTAATTTAATTTAGATTAAAACTGTAAATTTTTTATGTTTTGTTTAATCAACTTTTAGTGGAATAATGTTACGAACCTTGCATAATTTAGCAGGTTGTCTAGTGATTCAATAAATATTATATATGTAAAACATCAAACACATTAACGACGTTTGTTTTATATTTAACATCACTAGTAACGTTTAACTATTTTTTATATGTAGAATTTCTAAAAAAGACTGAAACTAGTGCACCAACTTGAAATCAAAGTTACGATTCTTGAAAGCTTTTGAAGAAAATACTCCATTTCAATAATGTTAGAATTTTGTTATATACGAGATGTACTACAAAAATCAAGACCTGAATATTTAAATTGATAATGCTGTATATGTCTTCTTTATTTGTTATATTCTTTGAAATGAAATATATATATAAAAGAAAACAGAGATAAATATGGTAAACTTAAGAAAATAGAACATCAAAATGAAATTATTGTGTGTTGGTAAAATACAGAACGTAACGATTGTAATCTTTGAAATTTGTTTAAGTTTTTAGAAAAGAGTCAGATCCAAAGAGCAAAAGATACAGTTATGACGTGCTGTTGAAAGGCCTTTCTCGATGCGACATAGAGACGTGTATCAGCCTATGTAAAACACATAGCAGGATTAGTAAAAATAAAGTACGTCACATAGATTCCGTACAGAACGAAAACCAAATATATTGTTCGTTAGAATTGTTTGCTAGTTATATCAAAGTGTAAGTCCACAAAAGATAGTGTTCTAATATTGGAGTTTTTATGTATCTGAATATTTGTAAGAAATTTGGCGCCCAGTTAAAACTAACTCTTATGACGAGAAACCCATTTGAAATAAAAATGTATCTCAGAACGGCTGTTATGGGTATTAACACTATTATTGACAAGGAGAGAACAACGTTTCGACCTTCCTAGGTCATCTTCAGGTTAAGAAAAAAAAAACTAACTCTGTTCTGTTTAATGTGAACTGAGCATGCGTAGTATTCATGTTAGCTTTAAAGAGAGCAAAGCTTTATATCCTTGCGTAATTATATATTCCGTTTTGGTTTTGGAAACCAAGTAACAGTCTACTGTTTATATTACGCTCTTCTATATAGATAATTAACTGAATTGGGAAGAATTGTAAAACAAAAAAAGCAAATCCAGTGATCTTAACAGTTAGTATAATTAAATATGAACGTCTATAAAAGTGGCCGCTTTTAGAAACAGCTGAAGATCATTACGGATTAGAACTTACTTAAATTATATTAGGATCACAAAAAACTGGAAACTAACCCTAAATAAATTCATTTTCTCTCCGAAGGTAGAAAAGAGAAATAAGAAAAATCAACGTTTCTACTTCTAACGGTCATTTCTTTCAAGCATTATTCAAAATTTCGAATAATTACGTGAACCGGTAGTTGCCGTGTAGGCCTGGGCCAGCGTTTAAGAAAACTAGTTCAAAAGTGGTCTAGCTATAAACTTTTCTTTTGGTGGACAGAAATGACTTTGTTATTTTCCTTATTTATAATTTCACAATTATTATCAAGATTAAACAACTTTGGTTTGTTTGAAATTTCGCACAAAGCTACTCGAGAGCTATCTGTGATAGCTGTCCCTAATTTAGCTTTGTTTTGTTTTGTTTTTTTGGAATTCCGCACAAAGCTACTCGAGGGCTATCTGTGCTAGCCGTCCCTAATTTAGCAGTGTAAGACTAGAGGGAAGGCAGCTAGTCATCACCACCCACCGCCAACTCTTGGGCTACTCTTTTACCAACGAAAAGTGGGATTGACCGTCAGATTATACGCCCCCACGGCTGGGAGGGCGAGCATGTTTAGCGCGACGCGAGCGCGAACCCGCGACCCTCGGATTACGAGTCGCACGCCTTACGCGCTTGACCATGCCGGGCCCCCTAATTTAGCAGTGTAAGACTAGAGGGAAGGTAGCTAGTCATCACTACCTATCGCCAACTCTTGGGTTACTCTTTTACCAACGAATAGTGAGATTAAGCGTCACATTATAACGTCCTGACAGCTAAAAGGGTGAGCCTGTTTTTGGTGTGACGTGGATTCGAACCCCCGACCCTCGGATAATAAGTCGAGTGCTTTAACCACCTGGATATGCCGGGGCGGTTACACAACTCGTCACAGTAAAGGTAACGTTTATTTTTCTACCGACTTTCTTGCGATATGAAGGTGGTAAAATTGAAATGACTGACAATTTCGAACTGTTTGTTCGATTGCTTTATCCAATTAAGCACAATATTTGGAGGATTTAGCTAAGATGTTCTGCCAAATTTAATCAAAATTTATTCAGCAAGTTCTTCTGAAAAACATGTCATATCAGACTACAGACAAAAATATGCATAATTCTTATTTATATGTACATAGATTTTATTTATCTATGTAGATACTAAAAACGATCATTATGCCCAATATTCAAAACTTTCCCAAATACATCTGTTTTCTGTCTTTCAGAGCTATTATTCGAATCATTTTGAGTGATATTTTTCACACGTTCTCAGAATGTAGAAAACCAAAAACTTTAGTAGTGTGCACGTGGAAGATTTGTTAACAAATCAAAACATACATTTGGTTTAGTAGTTGGTAAGTGTAACGCCGCACAAAGGACTATCTGTGCTTTGTCCTCCACGGGTATCGAAACGCGATTTTTAGCATCGTAAGTCTACATACTTCCTGCTGAGCGAATAACGAGGTAAGCAAAGAGTCTGACAAAATATGTAGATTATTTGAAAGAGTACTGGTGAATATTGATTGAACAAAAATGAGTTTTGAAAGACAGATTCGTATATTTTGTTTTCTAATATTAAGATTGTAGATATTATTGAAAACAAAGTTTAGACTTATATATGTAAAAACGGCTCGTTTGGGTTGAAAAAATATTTTATGTGGAAGAGCGAACAACGTTTCGACCTTCTTCGGTCATCGTCAGGTTCACAAAGAAAGAAAGAGGTAACTGACCGGAAGCTGACCACATGTTTGAAAGGGATTGTGTTATATATTCAAACACCTAACACCGCCCTCTACATTCCGACACTCAGTTACACAACCCCGCTGTACTAGCGGGGGCCAGAACAAGGAATTAGAATATAACAAAAAAATATGGACGAGCATGTCATATTGCTCAAGAAATAATACTAGCAAAAACTGTTTGAAAACAAAATCGAATAAAAGTAAACAGCAAAACAAATGTATGTAATATATTATGTAATTAAAACAGTTGAAAAGGCATTGAAATTCAAAAGAAATCGTGTTATTTGAATATGAAAATCAAACACGAAAACAAAATAGACATTCGGGAAATTCAGATTTTGAAAGATTTGGGGAGCATGACGCAGGTTGAAAATGTCACATTTAATGTTCTTGATACCAGAAGAGCAGTTCTCAGGATTTTTATTGTAAAAAACTAATTCCATTTTTCTGCTGTTTTAACTGTATATTTGGAACAGGTAATGCCATCAAAGAAATGTTCAAGTACGTTAATGGATTAAGTGACTTGGAAATAGCTTTGTGCTGATGAGAGATGTTTAAACGATCATAGCAGTTTGTCTATCATATTAAGATTTACTTTTTTCACACTGAATGACATAAGCATCATTATTATATGACATCATTGACGTGTTTATTAATGTTTTGCTGTAGTTGGTTATTGGTTACAAAAGTGACAGACATGCTTCATAAACCTGCGTTGAGTTTTATTTATTATCAACGTCCATTATTATTATTAAGATGGCCACCCTAAACGTTGCAGAGTCTGAAACTGTTTGGTCCTGATGGCTTGATGGTCAGAATGATCGACTTGCAACCTGAATCCCCGTCGCACCAAATATGCTCGCCTTTTCAGCCGTGGGAGCGTTATAATATGACGGTCAATCCCAATATTCGTTGGTAAAAGAGTAGCCCAAGAGTTGGCGAGAGGTGGTGTTGACTAACTCCCTTCCCTCTAGTCTTATATTACTAAATTAAAAACGGCTAGCGCAGATAGCCCTCGTGTAGCTATGCGCGAAATTCAAATCAAACCGAAATAGTCTAATAACAAACATTTCACACTGAAAAAAAATAAAAATATCATTTCAAGGTATACCCCGCATGGTCAGGCGCTTTACTCGTAATCTGAGGGTCGCAGGTTTGAATCCCCGTCACAACAACCATGCTCGTGGAGGTGTTATAATGTGACGTTTAATCCCATTATTTGTTGGTAAAAAGGAGACTAAGAGTTGGTGGTGAGTGGTGATGACTAGCTGCTTTCCCTTTAGCTTTTGCAGCTCGACAATTCTGCCACGTTCAAACTCTGTCAACTTTTTAGCCTTTGCCATGTTTTTAACCAATGTAACACAGGAGATGTTGACAACCCTAATGCTTGAACACAAATGACTAACTTTCATTACGTGTTTACTGATTAACACTTAGTTTCAGTATGGTCTTAAACTTTTGACCAGCTAGTATTTAGGCTAATTTCATAGTGTTCACATTTTCCCTATTAAATGCTAAAAAAAAAATATTTTTTTTCCCTTTTCTTATTTTCATCTTTCGAAGCTCTACTCAAATAAGTGGTTGAGTCTAACAACGCAAAATGCATATTTTTTCTTTATGTTCATTGGCCTTAAAATTTTAGTCAGCAGTGTATTTCTAGTAGTATACAGACTAGTTCTATAAAACATATTTCTACTTATTACCAAAATGTGAAGCAATAATAATGCCGCTATACCAGTTAAACTATTTGAAAGATCACGTTAATTTTTATCAGCTGAAGGTGTAACTAACACAAAATCAGTGATGTTAAAGTCTCCAGTTGGTTGTACAGCAAAGTGTAGTTCATAGATCTATCTTAAAAATGGGTCTTTGCTGTTAACTTGATTTATTGATATTTTAACGTTTTGAATAATTGTTTAAAAGGATTTCACAATTTAGAAAGCATGAATAACTTACAGTAAATATTTATTGCTGTTAATTTCTTAATGAATGTGTTTTACGAGTTATTCACTAAACTATCCGTCCCATTTGGAGTTTGTTATTAAACGTGAAATATGTAAAGACTAGAAGTCTGTTAATTAGAGTTTCGGTGAAAGATTTTGTGCTGATATCATTGTTTGTAGAGGTACACAAACATAAGCGCACAAATGTATAGTATGGTGTGATACTGAATCTATAGAGTTACTGTTTACTGAATAAAGAAGTACATTTTAGACGCGTTGATGACGCTTCCTGATTGATTATAAGTTGCAAAGGCAGTCACTGAGTCGAAAACAATGATTTTGTAACATAACTGAAATCATTCTCTTGAATCTTGACGTTCCCTTGGTGGTTTAGTTAGCTATTAAGATGTAGGAATATTGTAGATCTTTAATGAAGACATATGATTTATCTTGGACTTTTAATCTCCAATGCATTTAAAGTAGGTTTATCTTTAGTACACTGCATTTGTATAAAAGGCAATCTCAGTTAAATTTAGGCCCAGCATATTCTCTTAACGCTAGTTTAAAACTTTTGGGACGAAGTATTAAATTATTTTGCTCATTTTAAATAAAAGCATTTCTGTTTATGTTTTGGTCTTGTTTCTCTAAAAAAGAAATACATTGAAGGCAAGATTTACTTTAAAATACAAATTGTAAACTCAAGATAATATAAAAAATACACGCAAGTTCGTTTGTTTCTTTAATATGAATTTTGCGCAAAGCTACACGTATCTGCGCTAACCGTCCCTGATTGAGCAGTGTAAGACTAGATAGCAAGCAACATATCAGCACTACCTCCTCGCCAACTCTTGGGCTACTCTCTTACCAGCGAATAATGGGATTGATCGTAATATTATAACGCCCCCACAGCTGAAATGGCGAGCATGTTCGGTGTGACGGGGACTCAAACCTGCGACCCACAGATTACGATTCGACCCTAACCACTTTGCCATGCTAGGCCCAGTAGGCATATGAAACAAGGGTATCTCAACATTGTTTTTAATTTTTATTTATCGTTATTCTCATTTAGCTTATTGTGTCGTTAATTTTAATTATAGTAATTATTCAATATTAAATGACTTCAAACAGTTAATAACTTATACTGTCTTATAAGCCTAAATCAAAGCTTTTCTAGAAGATAAACCATTTCACTCTATAAGAATACAATTTAAAATAAGTAGCGATTAGCATTAATAAAGAAGTTATTATGGTGAAGTAAAATATGTTTCAATTTTATATCTGATATTCATGCTATATGACATTTCATTCTAATATAATTATTTACACAAAATATTATAATATCATAATAACATAACTTACTAACTGTTAATGGTTTTAAGTATAACAAATATTTGTTATCGCTTTCTATGTTTTTAGATGGAACAGCATTAATGTGTTTAGTACTCAATTTTAAATCACACATTTTTTCCTACTCTTGATTAAGATGCAGACCCATATAAACAGAAATGTTTGTGCTTATATGGCATAGACTGACAGCTGATATATTTTTAGTCTACAATATCTGTGTTTTTCACAAATCTCTTTTCATTTTAATGTAGACTTTTGTCTCTAAATGTAACTCCAGATAATTTGTTGTCTGAATATTCTCCAACATTCCATTAATGTGATATTTATCTAAACATTTCATTTGGCAAAATTTAATAACACGTTGTTGTTGTTTTGAATTAAGCACAAAGCTACACAATGGGCTATCTGTGCTCTGCCCACCACGGGTATCGAAACCCGGTTTTTAGCGTTGTAAGTCCGCTCACATCCTGCTGAGCCACTGGAGGGCATTTAATAGCATAAATAGAAATGTTAGCCTTTAATTGGTGTTCAAATCATATTCATTTTCCTTTTGAATTTCTGTAAATTAATTTTATGTTTAAGTTATCTCATAATTTTGTTGAAATAATTTGTAAACTCACATACTGATTTGTTTTCTAAATCATTATGACAAGATAACAAAACACCACAATTTGCATGTAAATACAATGATCTTTTGGGTTTTATATTAAACATGGCATTAATGTATAACAAACATAACATTTAACTCCAAACAGTTCTCTGGAGTACGCCTGTCGTAATATTTTCATTAGTACCAAAAGCATTTTATCTGGTAGAAATTATTAATCTAATTTTCAAGTACTTTTTCATCCATTTTGAAGCAAATGTCCCCAATATAAGATATTTAAAGTTTATTTAATAAAAACTTATGTACCAACATGTCAAAAGGTTCATTAAACTCTATAAAAACAATGCAATATTTTGTTCTTTACATTACTAAAAGCACCATTAACTACATCTGTAAAATCTATTAATAAGGTTATTGCTCTTCTATGTTACAAGCTGTGAGAATGCTACAGGTACTAATAATGTAGGCCTCTTACTCTAAAAAGGTTAATTTCACCTTTGGATGTATTTCTAGAGGAGGAACTGGTGACAATTTAAAAGTTATAATGTAATTAGAGGTTGTTATTTTGCACAGAATATGTGATAATAAACATACAGTAAAATCTACAGAGACGACTGTTTGTGTTGGTAGATGGACAAACCGACAAAATTATGCTAAATGGCTATTAATGATTAATGTCATGATGAATTTATAATCAGACGTAGATATAAAATAAGTAAAAACAAGTAGAAAGATAATTTAGTTTTGAGTGTCAGGAGAGTTCAAACAACAACGACTGAGCGGGTGAATAGCTGGCTAATAATATAAATGATTGTTTGTTTGTTTGTTTTAAATTTCTCGCAAAACTTCTCGAGGGATATCTGTGCTAGCCGTTCCTAATAGAGCAGTGTAAGACTAGAGGGAAGGCAGTTAGCCATCACCACCTACCGCCAACTCTTGAGCTACTCTTTTACCAACGAATAGTAGGATTGACCGTCACATTATAATGCTCCTCACGACTGAAAGGGCGAGCATGTTTGGTGTTACAGAGATTCGAACCCACGACCCTAAGATTACGAGTCGAGTGCCTTACCCACGTGGCCATGCTGGGCTAATATAAAGGAAGCAAGTGAAAAGTAGAAAAAATAATTTGTTTGTTTGTTTGTTTGTTTGTTTGTTTTAATTTCGCACAAAGCTACTAGAGGGCTATGCGTGATAGCCGTCCCTAATTTAGTAGTGTAAGACTAGAGGGAAGGCAGCTAGTCATCACCACCCACCGCCAACTCTTGGGCTACTCTTTTACCAACGAATAGTGGGATTGACCGCACATAAAACGCCCCCACAGCTGAAAAGAAGAAATAATATGAAATATTAATAGATACATAAATCAATGGATAGACTAACATGTTAACTAACTAAGTACACAAAGGACAAGAAACAAAATGTAAAATGAAGCACTGTCTTCCTCAACGCTAAGTCTGAAGCCTTATAACGTTAAAAATGACGTTCCGATAACTGAAGCTGGCAGAGCACAGATGACCCATTATGTAACTTTGGGTTTAAAACGAACAAAAACTGGATGATTGGTAAATATATCTGATTCGGTATTGAATAACTAGTAGTAAGTATCGTACAAACTGTATATATAAATATATCTAAACAGAATACTTCACAGACTGGTGTGATCACAGGCCTGATCTTACACGAGTTATGTGTGTATTAGAAATTAATCAACTATCCCATTACTAACGCTGTATTTATGTTATTTACAAAAAAACTAACGGAGCACCTTATAATGTCGGTTCATATAACTTTTGTAGTTCAAAATAAGTCTTATGAATCTTGTACAATCTCCCAATTTCACAGCCAGGACTTGCCACAAGTCGCAACGTTTAATGTTCAAAATCTTATTTAGAGTTGTGTGAATAATTTTCTGTTTTTTGTAGATGAACAGTATGGCAGTCTTTTATCATAGACATAGCTCAAAAAAGGTCATTTACCTGTCCAACTCCATGAATGCAGGCATAATACAGCCTGTTTGTCATCAAAACACTTTAATAGGTTTCGTTACTGTTGTCTACTCCTTGTTTCAAAGACCGGATTGATACGTTTAACCAATAATGTTGCTAATATATGAAGTGCTTTTCAACCTATTTGACTTGAATTCAATGTCGAACAATAACACATTTGAGTAACTAGTTTCATAATTTGTTTATTTAACAACGTCTTAAGAAAGACGTTACACGTTTAAAAGAGAATTTAAAGAGATTTTTTATTTATATTCGACTCTAAGCTCTAGAAATATGCGTAACCGGTAAATACAATTTTGTTAGACATCAGTATTCATTTGTTTGTTTGTTTTTAATTTCGCGCAAAGCTGCACAAGGGTTATTTGCACCGGCCGTCCTTAATTTAGCATTGTAAGACTAAAGAGATGGCAGCTAGTCATTACCACCCACCAGCAATTCTTAGGCTATTCCTTTACCAACGAATAATGGGATTGATCGTCACTTCATAGTATCCTCAAGGCTGAAGGGACGAACGTGTGTGGTATGACAGACATTGATTTAACATGTGGCGAATGCTTGACTTGTCCCTACAGTTTTCTCGGCGACATAACAAACAAAAATTTTCTCTTTCAGTTATATAATATAATAATAATAATATATAATACCACAGAAGAGCCTAGTGGGAACTTCTCACCTTTATATACCACAGAAGAGCCTAGTGGGAACTTCTCACCTTTATAACGTTCTTTTCAACCATTCCTCTCACTAAAATTGCATGTTAAAGATATAAAGAAATGTAGACTGACATGTTATATGCTTGGTATACCAGCGACTTCCTGCGGTTTAAGAAATTTCTACTAAAAAAGAGAATAAAAGTCATTTTAACTATTCATCACTATTCTTAACATTTTTAACATTCAGATGGCGTTTAATGTTAAGATAACTATAATATAACCTTTTTTTTTTTTAGATATGGAAATTACATTTCCATGAATATAAAACAGTAAATACTTAATTGTATCTGCACATATCACATAAGTGTGCATATTTCACATTTAACTTGTACACTTTGAATGGGACACTATAAAAAATACATAATACACATACGTCATAATTTCGTACCCTTCATAACACACAAAGATATCACACAACTCATAAAAATTCAAGAGTCTTAATATTATATCTTCGTTGAGAAGAGATAGCACACAATGACTGCAGTTAGCTGACCTGGCAGGACTCCTCTCAAACTTCCAAATTTTCGATTCCTATATAAATATTCAAAGATTACGGTTTCAAGATTCTGCCAGACACTTAGGCACTCATCGTTTCTGTTGTTTTTTAAGTTGTTTCTAAATCGTTTCAAAATTCACATTTTCCCATTAATAATGATATCCCGAGCAAAGACATTTAGCGTAAAAGTAACAGTTATGGTTGCATCTTGATAAAACAGTGTGATGGGTGAAACTAAGATTTTTAAGCGTTTGTTAAGTGTGGATATCACGTTTGTACATATTCTACACACATATAGACTTTAGAGGAATGTAGACAAACAATTTATGGTCTCTGAAAAAAAAAAAAAACCGTATTTGTCAAGATAAATAGAAAGACATGATAAGACTTGAACTTTGTTTTTTTGTTTTATGATAATACATAGCCCTGTAGGCCTGGCACGACTTGGTGGTCAGAAGGCTCAAT
This sequence comes from Tachypleus tridentatus, assembly GCF_004210375.1. Taxonomy (NCBI): domain Eukaryota; kingdom Metazoa; phylum Arthropoda; class Merostomata; order Xiphosura; family Limulidae; genus Tachypleus; species Tachypleus tridentatus. The sequence goes on from NC_134830.1 coordinate 39,839,879, forward strand.
TTTCAAACTGCTGATCACGAGTTAGAATTCAGTCACTTGACATGCTCTCTCTTTCAGCCGTGGAGACTTTATAATATGACAGCCGGTCACACTTTTTGTTAGTAAAAGAGAAGACAAAAATTAGTTGTGGGTGGTACTGGCTAGCTGCCTTCCCTCTAGTCTCTCACTTTTAAATCACAAACGGCTTCGCGTGACATTCCAAAAACAAATAAACACATCGTTTTATGTATGTAATTTTTGTTAAATGGCTTATATGTGCTCAATAATGAACTTTTCGTTTTACTCTTTTTGGTTAACCAAATGTTACTGTAACAGACCAGAGACCCCTAAAGACATTTCTTTTACAGCCTCTGGTGGGGGATTCTTTTATCAGTTTAGAGGTAAGTTTACGGACTTGTAATCCAAAAGCTTGGGGATCGATTCCCTATGGTTAACAAAATGCGGACAGACAGTTCTGTAGTTTTTCATAAGAAGACAGAAAGGTTTTCCCAACACCTGCATGAACTTAGATGAGTAAAGAATATTACCATATGTTTGTTTGCTTGTTTTTTTTAATTTTGCGCAAAGCTACACGAAGGCTATCTGCGCTAGCCATCTCTAATTTAGCGATGTAAGACTAGAGAGAAGGCAGCTAGTCATCACTACTCACCTCCAACTCTTGGGCTACTCTTTTACCAACGAATAGTGGGATTGACCGTCACATTATAACGCCCCCACGGCTGAAAGGGCGAGCATGTTTGGCGCGACGGAAATTCGAATATTACCAAAATCATAGTGTACACATGTCTGGATGGAAACGTTATTTTGTGTGGTTGAACTCCTTACGTATTCTTCTTTACTTTCGCTCATAAATTAGAAGTACTCATATATCGACGCTATAGCCCTTACCGATTCGTCAATTTTGGTTGACAGTAAATTTCGATTCAAGTTATAATAACTGTAAATAAGGATAAAAAATAAATAATAACGTATTATTATCCTTACACCAATTTGGAGTCTAAAATTACTACTCCCCTGTGAAACAGTAGTGTGTTTGCTGACTTACAATACCGGAAACTGAGTTTCGATACCCGTGGTGGGCAGAATACAGACAGCCCTGTGTGTAGCTTTGTGCTTAATAACAACTTGAAAACTTACTTAAATGATATTTGATAATTCCGCTTCACTCACTTAAAGGTTTTTCATGTAAATAACGCCTACACAGCTAATATGTCTTTTACATTCCATCCGGCATCACGAACCTCGTTGGTTCAGAACATAGGTGATGTAAAATGGTTGACATATTTGTCTTTACTTTCACCCTATATGTCAGAAAAGGAAGCAATAATTATTCTTTACCAGTTTATTTAGACATTCTCAAATTTCACACAGCTCGAAGAACATTGGATTGTAGATTAGGAGTTGATATTTCAAGAACAAACAAAATGTTACCAATTACCGAAATACACTTTGAACAGAATTTTGTTAACTGTAGCCCATGGGAACTTCCTATACTGAAATAACTTCGAGAAACATTTCATACCGCATATGATTTGGTGATACATAGCTGCTGCCGTCTGTTAACAAGTTTTTAAAATAATACCATACATTAAGACCTTCTCAACCTTTTCTAATATGCATTCCCTAAGTTTTTCACAACAGCTAATTATTTATTATGTCTTAAATATGATTCAAATTAAAATTAGGATAAATACAACATAAAATAAACAAAAAATAAATTCATTTATTAAACTGCAACTACGGTAATAATTAATTAACTTTTTGCTCTTGAATTTTTGCATATTTTATAACACCCTTTCACCATACAATTCACACCTATCATTTTCATTCGCCCTGATTCTGATGTCATTAACCTCTGGGTGAACCATTTTACCCAGTCGACAAACACTTCATTAGAAAACACAATATTCTGTAATATTTCTTTCATTAGCAAAATCGAAGATGCCTTCGAATAAAATCGAAATATATGTTAATTTTGCTATTATACTGTTAGGAAATATAAGAAAGCATTAGTAATGAGCCTTAAAAAGTAAAATTACGATTGTATGTCCTAAAAATACTTTGAAATAATAAATTGCTCTATTTAATCGACTCAGTAACTCATGATTTGACTCTCCATGTCTATATTGTAAAAATAACTATCGACTTATTAAATAATAACAAATAATAGCCATCATGATGAAACCTTTTGAAATATAAAAACACTTATCAGATATTGTTTTATTATTTTACTTTTGGTCTTGATCAAGATTATTTCGTAGAGTTTGATATCATGCTATATGCAAAATGTATTCAATTATTGTGATGTGGGTTCAGTGTTACAGTCTTGTGTTTTTCGTGTTTTCTAGAAATCATTATTCCATTAATACTCCCTTGAATATTGTTAGAAGTATGCGTGAGTGAGCTGAGACAAACTTTGCAAAAAACATCTTGCAGTATCCAATTTCGTATTTCATTTTTTAAACATATTATTAATTATTTTTGATAAAGTTCCAGAACACCCAATTAAACACGAATAACTTCGAGATGCTAAACATATGTAATTTAGTATATCGTGCAGATCTATTGAAACTGTCAAATGAATTCACAAACTCATTCCAGGTTTAATAACTACACCGCCGACTTACGCCATCTAGTTGAATTTGATCTGAATATAATCCTACATTTCCAAACAAGTACATTCTTGAAACTGGCTAATTCAAGTTTTGTTCGAATCTATCTTAATTAGAATTTCATAACGTCTGATTCTACTGATATATTGTTTAATTAATTCTTGTATGAAACCAAAATACTAAGGACTGTATTAAATGTTGAGATTTAATTATGCCAGAACTTGTGTGCTGTAACACAGTTCTTCACATTATTCAAAGCTTATTTCAAAGTATATACACTTTACGTAATTTTAATAAATTCGCAAAATATTAATCAGCAAAAAATTCTGGAAGATTAAAAATACATAATAAGTCTCATATAGTAATGCCGCCCATATTTCATGTATCTGTACACCCAAATAATACCTCAGTCCAGAAATTTTTATTATACTTAAAGAAAAAGCAACACAATGGACTATCTCTGCTCTGACCACCACGGGTATCAAAAAACGGTTTCTAAAGTTGTAATCCGAAGACATAGAGCTGCGCCATTGAAGGGGGGCGTTCCAGAAAGATAGAATATTGTCCTGCACAGCAGGCTACTGTGGATGATGACGTAGGAAGTCTCGCCAGCTTTCGAGACAAATTTTATGTTCAGTTTAATTATCAATGCCGCTGTGATGTAAATTTAATTTATTTAACCAACTTACGAACGGTAATTAGTATGCTTACTTATATGTATGCTCTAATGTAAATTAATGCCAAATTTGGAGTCCGTTTTCGAAGAATCCCCCATAAAAGTGTTTTCGTAAAATACCCAGTTTCCTCTAGGAATTGGGTGGTTTTTTCTTACCTTTGTGCAAACTCCGAGGCAGAGATGATTCATTTGGTATCGTTTAAAAGTTGGTGTGATCAGAGTTACGTGACGCACACACATACAGCGAATATTATTATATAGAATTTTCAGTAATAACCGAGTCTACCCAGCAGCCTCAACTCTTCATAAGGATCTAAAAGCGAAACGTTGAATTATAATTTACATTTGCATGATGACCAAAATGTCGTTTTTATTTTCTTCTGTAGAATTATAACACATCAAAACCTACTTAGTAATGATACTATTGTAAAATATTTGCTTAATATTTTAACTTAAAATGTTTTCGTTCACTAGAGGGATTGCTGAATTCTAGAAATTTCCTGAAAGTTTCGGCGTCTGGGGAATCTACAAGCTCTCTGCAGTAAAAATAAAACGAGTACAATATAGAGACATCATAGTGAGTGAGTTAATTTAATTTGTTCAGTGTTACTTAGCGAGTTCAACAGTGAAAGTTATTGGAAGTATTCCCTTGTGATTTAGTTACAAAACTAGTTGTCTTATATATTAACCAGAACATTATATTCTACAAGTGTTTATTTCTGTCTTATAAATTAACCAGAACATTATATTCTACAAGTGTTTATTTCTGTTTTATATATTAACCAGAACATTATATTCTACAAGTGTTTATTTCTGTCTTATATATTAACCAGAACATTATGTTCTACAAGTGTTTATTTCTGTCTTATATATTAACCAGAACATTATATTCTACAAGTGTTTATTTCTGTCTTATATATTAACCAGAACATTATATTCTACAAGTGTTTATTTCTGTCTTATATATTAACCAGAACATTATATTCTACAAGTGTTTATTTCTGTCTTATATATTAACCAGAACATTATATTCTACAAGTGTTTATTTCTGTCTTATATATTAACCAGAACATTATATTCTACAAGTATGTATATTTCTGAATTAAGCGTACATTAATTACACTGCACAACAACGTTTTTGCTTCTTGAACACTGTTGGGTGTTCCTTATAGATTTGTGGAGCTGCTGATCACGAAAATCACATCCAAATTTGCCCATCACGTACCGTTTCATCGACATCTTCAGTTTTGCTACAATGGAAAAACGATATCAGGGCAACTGGAATCCATCAATGCTTGCTGACTATTGTCGGACACTGCAATGTGATGCATCGGACATTGAATACAAACGAAAATCAGAAGCAAAACACTTTTAATTATGTTGAACTTAATAGCCTATTAAAAACCTAAAAGCAACTAAATACATTATTGCCAGTAAACAGTTAACTGTCTATTTCTCAGAGTTCCTACGTGATGAAGCAAAACCAAAACTATATTTGTGTATACCCACCAAGTACCTGTCAGAATCAGCAAAAACTTTTCAAAAAAATTGTTGTGCAATGTTATGGAACTTCTGTTGAAACATTATTTGTGAGGTTAGGCTCACAAGTGAACATAGCCTGTGCCCTGTAGCAAGCGTTATTGAAGCAACAAATTAATTTTTTATCCTTACGTGATTTGTACTTCAAATTATTTTTATCAAATAATCCAAATTAACTCACTCATCGACAGAACACGTTGCAACAGTAAACCATGGACACGGTTTGAAAGAAACTTTATTACAAGTGTATAAAGTTTTACAAGCTTATATGTCATCAGTAGGTTTCAGTTTTTTGTTTTTCCACCACCCTACTCACAATCAAAACTGAAACTAATAAACGAAACAAAAACATTAAACTGCAATTTACCATTTACCCCTGAAACCAATTAAAATATAATCAACGCTTGGAGAAAACCTGCCATTAAACATGAAGTTCCTGTCGACTTCAAATTCACACAAAACCTGGCCGTAAACTAAAGTCATAACTAAATACAAAATTTGTAAAATTATGCAACATAAACGTCGTTTATAAAATAATATGCAACAACTCTTTAAAATTCTACATAAGAGAAACGGGAAAGAATTAGAAACCAAATTCACAAAACATAATAAAATTTTTGTTTTTCACCATTGTAACTCAGAAACACACTATAGTCATACAAAATACTTTTAAAACGGCATATCAAAGTACGACAAACGGAAAACAAAAAAAGCTATTTTAACAAAACAATAATATTTAAAACCAATAACCCAGGATACCAAGATATTTGTTAAGCAGTCTCTCCTGATATGATCTCTTGTATATATTCACGTGCCTACATAAACCATTTGTATACGATAATGACATAAACTTAGCGATACGTTGTACATTTGTTATAATTATCTCCAACCTTTATTTCACAAAACGTGGGTTTCTAGTCGTCAAATTTTAATGCTTTTAAAGAGTAGCATTTTCTTCAATCCAAAAGCCTTTATTTTGAAATTTTTAAGGCATTTAAAATATTATTGAAATGTAAACGTTAGTAGTAGTTTCGAAACTTTCAACTACAACTGTGTTTGTTGAAATCCAATCACTATATACTTTGGTAAGAGATGAAAGGCCTTGTCGGCAACGATCTACAACAGATAAAGTGTGATTAATAAAGTTTTAAGACAGTTTGAAATATAAGTGAAAGAAACTTTAGTACAACGTGTCGACAATCTCGTGCTATCATCAGCTACCTGATGATGACATATGCTTGTCAATATCTTGTGCTGATTCAATAATGTTGAGGTCTGGTCTGCAAAGACTACTCCATGATGTCCAGCACCACACTTTCTCATTTTAAGTACAGTTTAATTGCACTGTCCGTATATTTAGGGTCATCATGATGGTAGAAAAGGAGTCCATCTTCTATCAATTATTTTCAGAAGATATAGTGCGAGATATCATTATCTACTTACACTATGTTGCACATATTCTTAAATCAATCTTCACCAGATCTCCTACACCAGTTGCCGAGATAGACAACCTCCATGCTTAACAGTTGGTTTACCACCCCAGGATAGCGGGTTCGAATCTACGTCCCTTTCAACCGTGAAGGGGCGTTATTTTGTTACTGTTAACCCCACTATTTATTAGTCAAAGAGTAGCTCAAGAGTTGGAACTAGATGATATTTACTAACTGCTTTCCCTCTAGTCTCGCACTGCTAAACAAGGGACGGCTAGCGCAAACAGTCCTCGTGTAGCTTTGCGAGAAATTCAAACCAAATCCAGTTGGTTTAAGCACATATCGTTCAACCCTAACTTTCTTCTATACTTACTGCCTTACTTTCGACCAAAAAACTTCAGATTTACTCACTGAATAAGATTTGTTTCTATTACTCTTGAGTCTATTATTTATGTTTATTCGCATATTTTAACCACTTTGTATTACTGCCCTTTACGTAATAGATTTTTGGATACCCACTTGTCCTTTAAAACCACTTTTCACTGAGGATATTTGAACAGTGAAAAATAGAATTTCACATCTAATAAATCTGATAGCTCTTGTGCTAACTTTTGGCTTAAGGAAGTAATCTTAGGACACTCTTTATCTTGTTCAGCATATATCTACATATATTAAGCATATAAATATATATACATATATTTAAATGTACAAATATTAACCACAGTAACTACCCAAATATAAACTGCACGTATTTTCTATAGCATAAACTCACACTGCTTGATGGGTAAATGTTCAATAGGCTGTGGAGAACCAAAGGTAAACATTGCACAAGCTCTCTACTATGACACAATTATCTCACTTAAACCTTAAGTAGCTACAGTAATTTACTTTCATAGTGAAGCAACCCTTCTTAATTATTTTATGAAATTAAACCACTTTGTTGAAGCTCAAGAGTATATGAAAAAATCTCTTCATACGTATTTACCTTTCATGGGAATTTTCTTTTTTCATTTTCAGAACCAATATCAGTTTTTAATATACCTTCTGTGTATTTTAAATTGCTGTTTAACAGTGTATTCAAGATATGCATGTTCCTTACACGCACAAAATGGTGACTGCAAGTAAAAACCAGGGAAAAACACAAAGAACAAATTTAATCAAAAGCATTATTAATATAAGAACTTTGAATTCACTACAATGATAGATTTGAAAGACTAAGATAGATATTTGGTCAAATGCAACATTAGGAAATAAAATACTCTATATGAAAATAAGGATAGCTGAAAATATAAAAACGAATTGCTGGTATTTCTTCATGCAATATATAACGGTAGGGCCTTTAAGGAATGATATCATAAGGATAATATATGATGATTACGGGATGGCTGGTTATTACATTCTACTTTTCCTCCAGTTTTAAGTAATGAGGATTCAAGAATTATATCTAAACTTAAACTTTGATCATGGGTTGAAGAAGTTGGTAACTTTAATTGGGAGTTTTAAAAAGAAATTGGAAAGTTTAAAAAATAATAAAGTATATGAGCCAAATAATATTTATACAGGGGTTTTGAAGGATTTCACGGATGAAATATGTGAGCTACTTGCTGTTATTTTCCTACAATCTTGAATAGTAGGCAGGTGTCAGAACAGTTAATGTTGGCTAATGTTACTCCTCTTTTCAAGGGTGTTGATAAAAATTGTCCCAGTAACTTTGTAATTAGGGGCCTATTAGTCTGACATCAATGCTAAGAAACGTTTCTGTTTTTTTTTAATGAGATAAAAATATGCTTTGCAAGGTTATTTAAAAATATTAATATTTTGTTGGATAATCAGCATAGGTTCACGAGGAGAAAATACTGCCTCATAATTTTTGGACATTATTTTAATAGGATACTGTGGAGGTAGATGAGGGTGCAGGTGTTGTTGTGCCACATCTACAGCTTCAAAAAGCATTTGGCATAGTGCCACACGAAAGGCTTCTTAAAAAGGCTTACAGATTTGCTCATTGGATAGAAAACTGGCTAGGTGAGAAAAAAAGCAGAGAATTTTTATAAACAAAGTTCAGTTAAATGGAGTATATGAAAACCCAGTGTTAAGACCTTTGCTCTTCTGGATTTACATCAATGACATAAATGAAGGAATGGTCAATAACTAATTTCTATTTGCTGATTGCAATAAAGTTGTGTATTATCAGCTGTGAAGAGGATGCTACTGCCTAACTAAAGAGTTTGAATTATTTAGTGAGTATGGTTAAAAAAAAAAAAAAGGCAGGTAGCTTTTAATTTTAATAAACACCAGGTACTCCACATTAGATATCACAATTTGAATCATGAGTATAATTTTGGTGGGAATAGCATTAAGTGTTATGGAAGAAAAATATCTTAGTGTTCTAGCTGATCACTTTCATAAGCCATTCAAAGCAGTGTGCTGTTGTTAGTGGTAAGGAAAAAGGAAGTTCAGGTTATATCTACAGAAATATCAAACACAAGTCCAAAGAGGTTATAATGTCACTGAATGGGTTATTGGTTAGGCTTCATTTGGGTTATTGAGTTCAGGCTTGGGCTTCTAACCATGTAAAGGACATTGAATTGTTGGAAAAGGTTTAGAGGAGGGGTTAAATAGGACAATACCTGGGATGGAAAAATTATCATATGAGAACATTTAATATTTATGAACTTGTTATTATTCAAAAAAAGACGTTAAACAAGGTGTAATTGAGGTGTTTAAGATTACTAAGAGAATTGATCGTGTTGACGTACCATCTTTTTTCATATTGGTAGAAAGACTAGTAGGATGAGGATACACAAAATCTAAGTTTGTGCAGAGTAGAAATCATCTTCAGTTAAGAATACTTTATTTTTGAAACAGTGTGATTGGCCTCTGGAAAAGATTGCATTCCTAGATAAACAAAAAGGTCTATTGCTGTCCCATAATGTTATGTTCTAAAATATGAAGTGTTATTAGACTTAGACAATTCTGTCAAATGTGTATTAAACTGCTGTTGAATCATTGTTCTACAAATTTCTTCTGCTTGGATTTCTGAAAGAGAAGTTGCAATACTTTTGTTGTTGGTTACCAGATATCCATAAAAAAACATGAGCTGTGCATCAATGTAACATATAAGTTTATAAAATCATACATATATTTCAAATGTGAAGCACAAAAGATTTGAAATGTTATATGACTAATGTATATTACCTGAGAATCAAAAACAAAGTGTGAAAAATGATAGAGTAACAAAAGGAATGTCACAGCACTTTAATTCTTAAACAATGAAAAGTGGTCTTGCAATATCTCAAAATTCAACAATCTGTTTGAACAGAATACACAGTATGAAGACATAACAGTCATAATATTTGTAATTGCGCTGTGAAAGTCTACATAAAATTCTAAGGTACACATGAGAAGTTATTCAACAAAATTAATTATGGAGCTTATGAGGGGAAGAGGGTTATTGCATACCATTAATTAAACAAGAAAATATACAGTTCACATATTTTATATAAAGGAAGTCTATCTCTAAAAGTGTTCAGTGTTAGTAAACACAGAGCTTCCTTCTCCCACATTTAATATTTTGTTTATATTAGTTCTGTACATAAAACAAGTTTAAAACTTGAATTTAGCAACATCAAAATACATCAGAGTTATTTTAACACTAGCATATATTGTTTTAAATCAAATGTTTAGTCCTTTAAAGTTTCAGAGAAATTTTCAACCAAGAAACTGGAGTACACTACAACACTTCTATAAGACTCTTTTAGATGGTTTTGAACCCCTATGTAAGAGTCCAAGCAAGATATCAAAATGGTAAATATGAACAAAATGTTTAAAAACAAAGCTTACAGTAAAATACTATATATTGCACTTACAAGAAAGTTAAAAAAAATCCAAAAAGATAGCACTCTAGCACCAGTTGTATCATTAAGGTTACACATTTCTCTTTAAGATCTATCTTACTTGGTGGGAAGCAAAGGTCTTAAACTATGTTTGTTGTTGTTTGCAAGACAAATCTTTGTCTTGCCTGACTGAAAACCTGCTTGGAGAAGCCTGAAACAAAATAGCTAAAGTCCTTACTTCAGTACCACTAGTTTAACTTGATTCCATCTTTATAACTTATCAAATGTTTTTAAATATTGTGTATTAGGATGAACCAATAACCCTTCATGATTTTGTTTTCCCAAAGAAGAATAAACAAATTTAAACACCAATTCTTCACAACTTCTTAGATAGCTACACAATAGCCTGTTCTTTTCTCAGTTAAGAAACTTACAGCTGTTCTATTTGGATGAAAAATAACATTATATTTTGAACATTTATGTTTAAGAAAAGCAATTTTGACCAAACTCAGTAAGTACAATTACATTTGAGTTTAACAAGTTTTACGATATATGATAATTAACACAGAAATATTTAACAAGTACAGATAATTTAAGAAAATGAAACAAACGCTATACTACACACAGATATTAGAAATATTTTGTCTGCTTAACAATACTGAATATGAGATTGAGTTAACTTTAGTGTTTTATAATGAGTAGTAACACTTCATAAATCATACTAATATATTTACACAAACACAAGCAAAATAAAATATACATTTTGTAATTGTAAATTAGAAGATTTGGTCACTTACACTAATTAATGTTTTTCAACTGTTAACTTGAGAAAATTCTCCTGTATCATATGCTACTCCCAACATAAAAACTGTGTACATTTCCTCTTTATAAACCAAACTTGCCAAGCTCACTGGAATATTTATCATTACAGGATATTTTCTCAAACACTCTACTATCTAAAACAAAATTCAATAAAAAAAATGTGCCTCGAAAAACTAAATTGGATTTGATAACTTTCATTAGTAATAACAGTACACTGGCTAAACTGATATGACTTGTTATTTATAACTGGATGTTTAGATAACCATATAAACATTACTAAAAATCCACATTTGGAAAAAATATCAAATGTGATAATTGTGGTTGGGACATACTGGAATGTTTCATATTGAATACTGTAGTCTTTGCACTAATCTTCTAATTGCTAAATTGTAACAAAAACTTGTAAGCATATTTAATAAATCTGTATTAAGCTTTACACAATGAAACTACTTACAACCTGAAATCCACAAGTTAAAACATTCTGATGTTAATCTTATTGCATAAAACATAGATAACTATCTTTATAAACAACATATGTACCAATTCTCAACAACAAGCTGCAGCCAGCAACCATTATGATCACAAAACTTCTATGATATAATACATTATACATATATTTCAACACATAGCCTGATATTCTACAAATGAAGGCAACACTGCACAACTAATTGTACCACCTACATCTTTATCCTTCTATACATGTTTAAAGTAAATGTTCACTACTGCTTGATAAAATATGCCATCTCTTTAATGGAAATAACATAATGTTACTTTAAAGTTAATAATTTTCAACATTGCAAGTTTTTCAAAGGAGGAATTAATGTGACTGGAAATTTAAAAAAAAATTACAAGTTTAGTGTTGAGTTTTATCAACTTTTAAATGCACAAACAAAAATAAAAACCAAAAATAACAACATTATAAATAAAAATAGCATGCATAACAAAAGTTTACCAACTTGTATATTGACTGAGATTAACAAAGGTAGTAAGAAAAAAAGAGATTCAGTAAGGTCTTTATGTCATAGTTATATGTACATTGGTTCTAAGTTACAGTATGCATTTTAATAAAAGACATTAGATTACATCAAATATATGCAACGTGAAGAACATGTAACACATACACACTTCACCTTGGCTAACTGTAAAATAAATACTTGAAAAGATGTTCATTCTAGTTTACAGTTCTCTCAAAATGAGCAAATATATTGTATTTATAATTAACAAAACTGAAGACAATGTAAGATGTACAAAGTAGTACACAAACTATGTGCAAATAACATAATCAATATTTAGTTCAATAGAATAAAGTTCACCTACAATCTATCCAGAAATCATTTCTGTTAAATTTAGTAGAAAACATAAACCTGTTTTCCTCAATTCCCCAAACAAAAATCTAAAACTTTACTCATATTTGAACATGTGTGCATGTTAAAATTAATTAGTCTGCAAGTCATCTACTATACAACTCTTACATCAAAGTCTAGAAACTTCTGTTTATAGTCTTAAGTATTAACACTCTTGATGCATTGACTGAAATAAACAATGTGCTAAACAACAGGTTTGTAACTGAGTATCAGTGTTCCTCAATGATACTAGATTGCTTTTAAGATTCATATTCTTCATACTAAAAAACTGGTGTTGCATAGTTGTATGCATACATGTTGAGTAATTTCTGGTTGTTGTGTCCAACTATAGAATAGAATATTTCACTGCACTTATAATTTAAGTGTACATATATTTCTATATAAATGAACAAAATCCTTTCACAACATAAGAAAAATAAGAGAAGATATACTGTTACTTTTTAACATACATTAACATTAAATGGATGAACATATTCATCCCCAAAATAAGATTTTTCAACACACAGATCTTCCTTAATCCTAAGTATGGACATTTGAAAAATCACAGTAACAAGAAATTTCCTAAGCCTACAGATATTTCAATAATAAGATGAAAGAAATGCAACATTTTTAAACATCAACAACCATCTTCTTGTGAATGTCTGTATTCCCAACAACCTGAAAAAAGTATAAAGAAAATATTACCTTAAGAAAAGAAATCTTGGTAAGTCCTACCTATATGTTAACATTATAGTAGTAACTAAGCACAAATGCATAGTTATTTTCATGCAGACTAAAAAGAATGAACGACATTCTTGCTACGTGTCCATACAAAAATTTCATACTCAACATAAAGGTTTGATTTTTAATACCATAAATTTTTAATTAACCTTACAAACAAACAATAATTAATTCTAAGGGATCAGTTAAACAATTAGTCTAGATTTTCAGAATATTTGAGTCAGTCAGTCTGCCATTAAATTAAAAAATTAGCAATCTCTTAAGATTTTCATCCCCTTGTCTCTTTACTGAAAGCAAACAGTCGTTTTTTATTGTTAAAGGATTTTTAAAAGATCCACTAGTAATAACTGAAATTATTGACAGCAGAATTTTATCTGACACAAAATGTAAGAGATTTTTAATGTTATCGAATATTGTACATCAATTAATTAAAAATATAGGGTTAAGGAAAAAAATATGTTACATAAGGGGTATCATTTAAAGAAAATGTAACAAAAATATTAAGACTCAAAGGAAAAATTCCTTTAAGGACTCTGACAAGAAAAAAAAACACATCAGGCTTAGTTCTGTAAAATAAATAAAAGCATGAAATAAGAAAGTACAGACTACAAAATTGCAATAAGTTTTTTATTTAAAGCTGAAAAAACCAAAATTTCATTCAATGCTGGATGAATAGCAGCTGGCAGTCCTATTAATAACTCTAGTTGAGGTAAAAAAAATAAAACTCTGCAGACGATGCTTGGTATCTCAGGATACAATCCTTATGAGATCTACAATGGTCAAGTACAAATCTTGCAACAACCTTGCTGTATATGCAAGAAGGAATATTGTACTGAGAACAGTAAAACACACAGTAACACAAAGTTATCTTAATGAGCATATAGCTCCTTGAAATACTGTTGATGAGAATAGACAAACAAATCAAAACATTGAGATGGATATTAGACCATAAATAGATGAATAAGTACAGCTGGAACTGTATGCTCTACATACTGCAGACTAATCTACGTTTGAGCTGTTTGGCATTAATCAATGATAGTCTGTAGAGTAACAAATAGAACAGTATTATTGTCAAGGTACAACATCTACAGTGACAAATGATAAAGGATGAGTTTTAGTTTGGATCTTTATATCAGTCAGTGATGTCAAGTGATTTACACAACGCTGACATCCTGACTGCTGACAGATTATGACCCATCATGTCATTCCCACAGAAACACAATTCAATGGTTAGAGATTCATTTACCTGAAATGTCCTAGAATAACCAAGCAGTTCAACTATACTTTCTCACAGGCTAACTACAGTCTTTGAGCTTATGGCTACATTGTAAAATATATGAGAATTCAACTTGCTTTTAGCATGAGTTAAACTGCCATTTTACAAAAACACATGCATTTACCAAGCTAAACTATGGACTTAGAACATGTTATGAAATGTCAATGTAAGATGAACATCAAATACACCTGTTAAGAACAACTGACACTGACTGCTTACCAGTGATAATGGAGAGGATTCTCACTTAAAGTGATTCTAACCAGATGGATATGCAAGTTTGAACAATTTTGTTAAGGCACATGAAATATAATTTGATACCATTCAGATGGAAGATGTTTATTCAAGACAGACAAAAATGGATGAGAAATGTTATATACAGTTAACCTTTTACATTATTTGACATCAAGTACCTGGTCACAGGGCATTAATCACTAAAGGAAGATGAGTCCACTCTAACTGCTGGACCATTCGCCTAAAATTCTATCCCTGTAAGTTTGAATGGATTATGATGCCAAATCATATAAAACTTAATGTCATTGGACCTAAAGTGTGGTTGTCCCCAATGCCAGGGTTGTTCCCAGCTGCAGAAGATTCCAGATCTTCCAGTTCTTTCAGCTTAGTTCCCAACAAGACATACAGACAGAAGATGGCAGTTTATCTATACATGCAAGACTTGCACTACACTAACTCCACATGTTTTAATTGCTACTCTCATATAACTTATATGTCAGGTGGAAATATCATGTAAAAGTTGTTAAATAATGCTGATAGTATGTTAAACGCTATGGATGTAATAGAAATTACTGAAAGTGTACCCTTTTATGTAGCTGATGTCACTGTTTTTCATTTATTACAAGCCTTCATATCTTTATCTTAATAAGTGTTAATAAAGTGTACATCTTTTGATGTAGAATTGGAGAGAAGAGAGAGTGTCATTTATTCTTTGCTTTACTTGTACATTTCCTCAAGATGGTTGACTTATGTAGCTACTTGTTACTATGTACCTAGGTTTTTAAATAAATCTATTTTAGTTGGTGTATTGTCACCCCAAACAATGCTCTCTCATCCCCAATGTAAAACAACCAAGAAAGAACATAACTCCATTGCATATAGCATGTGGTGAAGAAAATATCTTGACACTAAACAGGCTGATAGATCACACACAACAATGGATTAGTATAAAATCCCAAAATGAGACTTTATGGACTTATATAAAAACTGAGAATGTTAAATGGTAACCAAATAACTTACCCATATTGTGAGGAACAATGCAAGACATCCATAGCAATACATTTAAACACTGTATGTAGCAAGATAACAATTGATAATGCTCTGAGTAAGGCTGATCTTCTCACACACACAAAACACTTTCTCACTCTACAAATTATTTGCCTTTCTTTTATATTTTCTGTAATAATACTTTGTTAAGTTCATCATTGTTTATCATTTGTTATTCCTAATCTCTCTTGTGTCTTGGGAGAAATAAAATTTATGCAGAGCTTGATTTTTATTTCTTGTTGCATCATGTCATCTTTTATTTTCACATTTTAAAAAATAAAATATTATTTATCCAAATTAGGAAAAAAAAAAGCAAGTGAAAAAAATAAACATCTAAAATAAATAATTTCTTGAAATACAAATTCCATTTCTGCCTGACCAAATCCTGGAAAACTGATTACTCAACAATCTTGGAATATTAGAGAACAATCAAAGATTATGACCCCATCGAAAAACACAATTAAAAACTGAGACAAACATAGTTAAGTTCTAAAGTGTTAATATTCTGGGTATTACAAGTGGGTCAAATTAAAGCTGAATGTATGGGTACTTCTATTGTACAATGCGATACGACACTCTGACATTATTTCTTCAAAATGTGACAAAAATGATTTTCCTCTCTCACTTCAAAATGTTGATGAAGCATGAGCAACATAACCATGCTTTGAATGAACATTGAAAAATGCCAATTTTAGTTATTTTTTTACCCTAAGTTTTTCCATGTGTGAGATGACACAGAAGAATAATGTTATTATCAACTTAAAACTTCTTTCAAGGTTCTTCCCACAACTCATAGTAATAGTGCCTTGCAAAAGTATTTGTCCTTACCAATAATATCACATTCTGATGAAATACAAATAATAATTTTTCTATGCTAGAAATGTATTTCCAATAGCAACCTACCACTTCTCACAAGATTAGCTATTCTCATTTAGTGCTGCTTTCTATATGCAAACCTTTTCTTTATGCATACCACAAGCTTTGCACGCTCTCCTTGTTGGAATTAGTACATTCCAACATGCCTTTCATGCAAAGCATCATACATCATCTATTAACTAACAGTAGCATAGTATGCTCACACAAAACAAAACTCCTTCCACATTCCTCCACCTCAAGATTTCTGTGGAAAGCCTACAAGAGGAGAGAGATGCATGGAAGACAGTTACAAGAAAAGGGTAGAAATGGCAACATAAAGGTGGGCATGTTTGAGGTTAACATAAGATTCAGAAGCCATTGCCCTCCACAAAAGACAACAAGATATGCAACAATAGGTGACCTACAAACACAAGTTCAGCCCAACAGTAAGCTTGGAAGTGATTAACATAGACCCATATATCAAGAGAGGGAAAAACATAAAAATGTTGAGAAGAATGCTCATGCAACAAAGAGAATAGAAATCAGAGAGAGAGAGACAAAACATCAAAAACCTAAGATATAAAATCCACGAAGAATGAACAAGGCCGACTGGAATCTTCAGGCTGGAACTGGGAAGAAATAGCATACTCACAAGGAGATAAAAAACGATCAAAATTGTTACCATGTTGTGACTTCAGAGAATAAGCCAAGTGTCATTCAATCTCCTGACAGACAAAATCAGAAAGATTCATTACTAAGTCTCCCTCAACTGATGTATGACACAAAAGATTTGTCATTGGTGCGACTACTGGAATGATAATGTTTATTTCAGATTTGTGCAGAAAAGTGATGACAATAAACTGAAAGAAATATGGTAATGTATAACCAAATATATAATCACCTCAAACAAAAATAAAAAATGTATCATGTGAAGCCGCAAAACACAGTAGAAAACATCTATAATCAAAAGTTGACAAATGAAAAGTGAAAGATCAGTAGAAAAGTGTAGAGGAAGTCACATTCATCATGTAAGCACACTATCCTACTATTGGTTAACAGATGACACATGATGATTTGCAACAGACACACATTGGAATGTACTAATTCTAATAAGGAGAGTGCACAAAGCTTGTAGATGTATAAAGTTTGCAAATATAATGAGAACACTTAATACTGTGTGAGGAGGTAAGGACCATATTAGTAGTAATTTTTTTAATGAACTAGTTTTTATTCAAAACTCTAATAATTAAACCTAACGCTTATATGTGAAAAAAATTAATTGTTATCAAAACCTGAAAATATATAAAATGAAATCTGCTGATTGCATAAATGTTCAGCCCCCTAATCAGTACTTGGTGGAAGCACGTTTGGCAACAGTTTATGTTGCGAGTCTTTTTCAACAGGTCTATACCAGCTTTACACAACGGGATGGTGTAATTTTTGCCCATTCTTCCTGAAACAATTGCCCCAATTCTGACAAGTTCATTGGAGACCTTTAATGAGCTGCAACCTTCAAAGACTCACCATGAATTTTTTTATTGGATTTAAGTCAGGAGTTTGCCTGGACCATTCCATAACATTCACGTTCTTCTTTAGAAACCACTCCAGTGTGACTTACACCTTGTGTTTTGGGTCATAATCCACGATGAAGTGTGAATTTTCAAGATGGTTTTAGATTCTTGGCTAACTCAAGCAGGCTTTCCTATAAGACTTGCTTGTACATTGCACCATCCATGTTTCCATCAGTCCTGACAAGCTTCTCAGTCCCTGTTGATGAGAATCATCCCCCATAACATGATTATGCCACCACCATACTTAGGATGGTGTTGACTAGGTTACATGCTGTGTTAGATTTGCACCAGACATAACATTCTGAATTTAGACCAAAAAACTCAGTTGTTTTTTGTTTGACCACATAATCTTCTGCCACATCTGCAGCATCAGTTACATTATTTCCTGATGACGAGAAACTCACTTGAAATAAAAACGTATCTCAGAATGGCTGTTATGGGTATTAACACTTTTACTGATAAGGAGAGAACAACGTTTCAACCTTCCAAGGTCATCTTCAGGTTAAGAAGATGACCTTGGAAGGTTGAAATGTTGTTCTCTCCTTATCAGTAAAAGTGTTAATACCCATACAAGCTGTTCTGAGATACAGATACACAATTTGTCACAAACTCCATACAAGACTTGAGATGATTCTTTTTTAGTAGTGGCTAATTTCTTTCCACTTGCCCACACAGGTCAGCTTTGTGTAAGAACTGAGATACTGTAGATATATGAACACTGACTCTTATCTCAGTCATCGAACATTGCAAATCTTTCAAAGTCACTGCTAACTTCACAAATGCATCCCTAACTAGCTTTCTGCTTGCCTGGTTGCTTAGTTTGGAAAAGTGATATGATATGGGTTAGTGACTGGGTGGTATGAAGCACATTTCTCTATTAATGATGGATTTCACCATAATCAAAGAGATAGTCAGATACACTGCAATTTTCTTTTTAACTTTCTCCTTATCTGTGCCTCTATAATTTTATCCTTGACTTGTTTGGAAAGCTCCTTGGCCTTCATGTTGGTCTGTTATATCACTATGTAAATTGTGGCTTGAAGAAATGTATTTATTAAGTAGTCAAGTTAAACCACTTTGATTGCACAGAAATTATTACACTAATGTTGTGACTTTTCACACCAATCTTTTGCAACTGAACTGATTTAGAGTTGAAATAGCAAAGGGGTTGAAGATGACCTAAGAAGGTCAATGCATTGTTCTCTGCTTTATTAGTAAAAGTGTTAATACCCATACATTGGTGTCTAATCCCATCATAATAAAAAGCACATATGTTCAGATTTTTTAAATATAAATTATAGTGAATTAATAAGAAGGATTAGCTTAACAAATAAGTGAAAGTATAGAAATACTGTACTGTTTATTTGTTCTCTGATGCATGTTATATTTATATCATTTATATTTGTAATTTCTACTTACAGCACAAAACTCTTCAAAGGAGATCATTCCATCATTATCTTTATCAGCAAAGAGAATAGTTTTGTCAACAATCTGTTGAAGTTGTGTTTCTTTCAAGTTATTCCCTACCATCATCTTTAACACTTGAAAAAGTTCTCCATTGGAAATATAACCATCATTGTTCATGTCATAAATCCTGAAGGCAACTAAGGGTAAAATGAAATATCTTAATAAATACAAAAGACAAAAAAACTGGTTAATTTTCAAACACATTCATTACATTTTTTCAATATTTACAATGTTTTACTTTAAAAATGTCAGAATACTTTGTTTCAGTGACAATGCTTTAGAAACAGCTCCAAAACAGTCTGCCATATCTAGTTGTGGTTTCTAACAAGCCAAAGGGAAAAAACTGTAGCAAAACATGTGAAAAATCTTTAAACAAGCATTTAAAACAAAAACTATATTTGTATTCTAATTCAAACGGTTTCTTTACACTATAACCATGCATTTCTAAAATTAAATTCTATGATTTAGTGTGATGAAATGCCATACCTAGACCACCCAATACAATAGGCATCTATTTCTATAACTGTAGAAAAATTACTCAGTGACCTTTACAAACATACCAGCAGAATCACTGTACTTTCATTATGTATCAGCTCACAGGACAATATTGTTTCCAGCAATGATTTTATTTCAAGAGACCACTAGCAGCATCAAAATTATCACTGAATCTTTTTAACTAGTTATCAAACAAAATATTATAACTCTTTTATGCAACACTTAGAATACCTTTACCTTACACTACTGAGAGATGTGCATGATGAAGTGAGAATCAAGAATTATAAAGTAGATACAAGGCACAATAAACTGTTTAATACATCCACTCATAGCTCAACATTAAATACACATTTGTTTGTTCTTTATCTTGAGTAATAACAATGTACACAGCCAAGAAAACTGAATAACACAAAGTACTAGATTAGCAAACAATAGAAAATATCAATAATTATACACTTATAAAATTATATACTCTTTAATGATTAAACTTAAATGAATTTTTAATTTTTCTACAATTATCACTTTTGGTGTTAAGTGATGTAAAAGTTTATTCATTATTTTATGAATTACCCGACTTACCAAAGCATAGATATCACTGTGTAGTTTGAGCATTCCAGTCAGGATATTAGTTTTGACTCTGATTACAATCAACACAATTTATTGTGTAATTTAATTAGTTTTAAATCTTATAAATGTTGTAGAAGCATATTTTTTGGGGGTTTGTAGACTAGTTTTATTCTAATAATCTATTAAAATCTCTGTATGCACAGTACAGGTTTATTAACAATCAAAACATTCAAAATATGAAGTTCTGTTAACAATATTGTCAAATTTTGTTTAACAGACAGTTTATTCTGCTGAGCAAAACTCTCAAGTAAAACAGCTCTAAATATATTAAGGAAACAAGAAAAGTAATTGTACATTGTGTGTTCAGGTTTAACTTATTACTTACCAGGTGTTAACACTCATGATAAAGCTATAGCTCCAGGCTATTTGTTTGCATACGAGATTTATCTAACAATTTCACTGATATTAAAAAACTTCTTATGATGTTAAAAATATACATACATACATACATATATATATATATATATATACTGTGTGTGTGTGTGTATTTCCAATATTTTTACATAACAAATAGTAAAAACTAAAACTACAGTCTCGCAAAATAAGCTATGCTATTAGGAAGGCTAACAGATTAATTAATAATAGTTTAAAAATAATGGTTAAATTACAAAATAGCACCAACAAGATTGATACTTACATCTTAGTTTTGATTCCTTATCTCCTTTAACACTAAACTGAGACACACCTTGAATGAACTCTGAAAAACAGTTCAATAAAAAATAATTAAAAAGACAATTTAAGTTCCACATCTTAAAATAATTTTGATGATTTTCAAAATAATGAAAATGCAACTTTAAAGTGTATTTTTATCACAAAGAATAACTCAAAAATATATAAACATCAAATATTTCACAAACAAATTTATAAAATAAAGAACTAAATATATAACATGAAGAATTACTGGTGAAACAGGTAATTAACCCAATAATTTTATAACTATTACATATATTTTTTTTAAATATGTGTAAACTAAATTCTACAAAACAGTTAAGTGAAAACATATAAATCAAATTTATATCCCAACCTACACTGTACAACAGCTCACTGGGCTCTCTCACTATTTGTCATAAAGACTGTTCTTCATCATTTGAATTAAAAATTTCATTGCCCAACCAAATGGAAACAAATACAAATTAGTAATTCATCAGTTATTAATTCAGAACTATAACATGAATTTAAAAACATTGTGAATTCAACAAAGTTAAATACTCTGTTACCACAAACATTAAAAACTTCTCAGCAAAGATTGCATCTTTATAATGTACAGAGTATTTGTTTCAGGCTTTAACATCTGGAAATCTAACAAGAAAAGCACTGTGACGCAAATCATTTAATGCCAAGCACATAGTACTATTCAATGTTGGATGATGCTGATATCTGACATAAATGGACATTGTGATCTGATATTTAGTTCTAAAAAAAACTTGCACTTTTATTTTTCTTTTCATTAAGTACGTGAAAATGCATTAAATTTTTTTCTCAGCTGGAAAAATTAATATTTGTTGATCATAGAAATAAAAAGAACGGAGATTTTCACAATATATTCAATGACTACTAAAACTTTTGCTTGCATTTCAGGGTACAAGGTTATTATATCAAATTAAAATAGCAGAAATAACATTCCCATAATTAAACATTTATTTCTTAAATGGTAGATATCAAATTATTAATATGAATAAATAGAATTATCAGAGGTTAATAAATAAGTTCCAGCTAATGCATTCTTGAAGAAATTGGTTTTTGAAAATATTTTGAACAAATATCATTAATGAGAATTATGGCTTACAAAGAGCCAGAAATGAATTTGATTCTACCCAGACTGTTAAATAATAAAACCAATTTTAAAATGACAAATTAATATGACACTGAAAAGAAATTTTTTTCAAGATTGTTGGTACACATAAATTACCTTAAAAAATAACAACACATTAATCCACTTTGTGTTATTGTCAAGTTTCATAAAATACTTTTACAGTTCTTACTAGTATTATGATTTACTATGCTGGTTACAGGTGGATGATTAATTTCTTTATCATTATAAGCAATAACCTACAAGTCCTGATTACTTATTTGTGTCACATGAAACAATCCACTGACTAAAGTTACAATTATATTAGTTAATGTCATAAAATAACCTATTTAGCAAAATTAGGGTTTCCAATTATTCTAAACATCCAATAATTGAAATTACAATTTCATGAAAATAATACACTAATAATTATTGTTTCCAGTTACTACTGTTTTACAATTTCATGATAATAATACACTAATAAAAATTGTTTCCAGTTATTACTGTTTCACAATTTGACAGAAATAATACATTAATAAAAATTATCGTTTCCAATTATTACTGTTTTCAAATTACTTCAGCTAACAAGTAACTGAAATATTTCTATTATGTTTATTTTTTTTCATTAATGTTCAGTTTAATCTATTAGTTTCAAGGCTCAAATAACTAATCAAGCAACCAAAATTACAGTTTTTGATTATAACCATTTTAGGTTATTCCAACTATCCAACTCACTGGAACGTTTTTGTTAAGCATAATGCAACACATGAAGCTGTGCTTTTCCCACCACCAAATTTTTAGGGCTCTAAGCTTTCAGACACTGCTGAGACACCAAGGGGCAGCAACTGAAATATTACCTTTATACCAAATATACCAGTTCATACCAAATAGCTGACATGACCGATGACCCAATGTTATAAGTGTCCTATACTGAAACTATTTTTCTGATAGGCACTTATTTCTCACAAAATTAGCTATTCTTATTCAGTGCTTTTTTCTCTATATGCAAACATTTTCTTCAGACATTCCACAAGCCATGTGCTCCCCCCTTGCTAGAATTACTATATTCCAACATGCTTCTCACATAAATCATCATGTGTCATCTCTTAACCAATAGTAACATGATATGCTTGTGATGCACGTGACTCCCTCCACACTCCTATACTGAACCTCAACTTCAAAGTATGGCTAAAGGTATGTGCACCAGAAAAGTTGGGAGGAAGGTAAATACCCATCAAAAATTATGTATGTTATGCATTACTATTTTAAATAACCAGAAAGTTTTGTAAATGTTACAAGGAGACCATGTCATCTATTAATGTGACACTTCAACTCCAGTTGTATAAATGCAATCAGGAGGCCATGTCAACCAGCAAGTGACAGCTCAACTCTGCTAAAGGCAATACTGCATCTACATCAGCAGATAATCATCACCCTCTGACTGTTTCTAAAGAATTGTATTTAGTATGTAAAGGATGTAACACTGAAAACAAGGAAGTGGTTTAACTGGAAATAAAGTAAAGGAATAATTAACCACATAAATGATCCACCTAACTGGGAAGCATATGACACCAGTGAGAGTGACATATACAGAAAGAAAATATGAATGATATAAAGACTGCCTGTTATCTAAAAAGTGAGGAGACCAAAGACCCATAGTGGAAGAACCAGATAAAAATGTCCACCCCACTAGACATGGTAGAGCCAGACAGCTGAAACCTCCCTGACAGTAAACCAAATATGGAAGACCTACCACTTACTCTGTTACACTACTAGGTAAAATTAATGAATGGAGCTAGGTAACAAGGAAGTGATTCAACATGTGAAACCAAATTATCAAGCTAAGAAGGATTTGGTTAATTGTCCAAAGGAGCCATCCCCAGACAATGACAGGGGATAAGATGGAAATAACATCCAACACAGAGACAGAAGTTCAAAAACAGTGATATGCAAAGTGTTGTAGCCTGCAGACTACTGGCCCAAAGCATTGTTGTGATTGATCCATACCGCCATGCAGAAACAGAAGGGCCTAGGAAAAGATGTAGATCTGGATGCAAGGAAAGAAGTGACATACCAACATACGAGTGTTGTCCAGCGACCGATGCAGATCATCACCTAGGAAAGGAAAAAAATAAGTGGGGGTGGAGAGAGGATTCCTATCAAGGTTCTATAGTTTGTGTAATGCCTTCTGAAGGGATTGTAAATGTGCATACCTAAGGGGAAGAGTAACATTATGGAAAACCAAATCCATAAAATCAAATGAACCTTGTGAGTAGGAAACAGCTGTGTTGTGGTTAACTAAAATTTCATTAAATAAAGTTGTGAAGAAAAAAGCAGTGCTTAAAAAATATTAGGTTTGAAAGAAAGATTCCCAATTGGACCAGATGGTGAATGGGTCGAAGCTAGGACTTAAGCATTTTGACAAAACAGTCCATCTGAGCCACTGCAGAAAATAGCTGCTGAACATGAGTGGTTCATTCCAGTTAAGAAGGAACCAAAAGAAGACAGTCAGCCACATAATGAAATCACAGTCTCTGAGCATGGAGATAGCATGCTAAAATGTGGACAATTCATCCAAACATGTAATGTTCCAAAGCAAGTCTGAAAGGAAAGGCCTGAAACTGATTTACAAACCCAAGAGGACAAAACAGAAAATTCGGATAAGAAAGAGGTAATATACACACATGAGAATGTGCAAGAAACATCTATAAATCATGTCAATATCCCAAGAGAAAACACCTATTTCAGGGAAAGGATGATGCCAAAGTGAACTTAGATACTGATATAAAGAGAATGAAATTAGAGCAATCAATAACTGGTTGCCAATCCCTAGTTATATTGAAGACAATAAACAGGCAGAACCAAAAATCCAAAAAAGGATGGGACACAATTATGATTGCCAGATGCAAGAGAAATTACAGAACCACTTCTGAACTAAGCTAGTTGGCTACAGAACGTCAAGGAAAAGGGAAATGAAAACTAGAGATGGTGAATTTTTAGGGTGAGAGAAATTAAGGCATATAATGCTCTAATAGAGACAAATGGTTACAATATTTTAAAGGGTGGAATATTGAAGGGTCAATGACACTCGAGGCCTAGTAATTTCCCAGATTTTATCAAAGACAAAATCACCAAAACAGGGTCCTACTTAAAACTCTAGGATAAATCAAAGATAAACAGACTTAAGCTGATACAGCATCATGACCTCTAATGTTCCAAGAAGAAAAAAAAACATATATAAAACTAAGAGACTTATGGTTCCAGTAACAAGAAACTTAAGAGATACCAATTGAAAAAGTAGTAGACAACCTAACCAGCAAAATAAGATGAAGTCCTAAGGGGCACAACACAATAATCCCCTCACTTAACTGTGAGGCTAAAAGATCAGAATGGAACCAAATATCAGGGGAAGGAGCTACAACTAAAGGAAGTTTGGTCATGTAATCAGTAAAAATTAGGTACATAATATATAAGCCACCTAGAAAAAAATATCACAAACCTGAAACATAAATCTGTTAAGATTGAATTAGGCCTAAGAAGCACCACAAGATTAATAATGATTGGCAACTTCTAGAAACAGCAAAAAACAGACAAATTCCTTGTTAATCAGTAAAGGCTCAGAAGTGTTAATGGTGTAGGCTGAAATAAAGGATAATTCATGTTACATTTGACCTCCTGATGCATAAAGGCAAATAAATCTTGGGTCACCAGCACAACAGGCCTTAGCCTGTAACCTCTTGAATGGTAATGTTAACTTCAGATTCATAACACAGAAAGTATACATCACACACAAATTCAGAGATAAGACAATTTAAATGAACTCATAAAAACAAACATGATCAAGTTGAATAAATCAAATTAAGTTTAATTAAATACCTTAGGAGGAAAACAAAACTGAACATGCAGCAATTACACAGAATAGCATGCAGGATTCATGACCCCTAATCTGTTGTTATATGTAAAGAATAACATGCAAAATTCATACCCCAATCAGTTCTTATACATACAGAATAGCATGCAGGATTCATGACCCCTAATCTGTTGTTATAGGTAAAGAATAACATGCAAAATTCATATCCCAATCAGTTCTTATACATACAGAATAGCATGCAGGATTCATGACCCCTAATCTGTTGTTATAGGTAAAGAATAACATGCAAAATTCATACCCCAATCAGTTCTTATACATACAGAATAGCATGCAGGATTCATGACCCCTAATCTGTTGTTATAGGTAAAGAATAACATGCAAAATTCATACCCCAATCAGTTCTTATACATACAGAATAGCATGCAGGATTCATGACCTTAACCTATACTTTATAACCTTACTCAAATGTAATTAAATCAATATATAAACCAAGATCTAATTTTATTATTACCTAAAGATAAAAGAATTGTAAAAATTCAATTATGCTGTAGCTACTGATGCCAAAATCAGTATTAATGTACAGAAGATAGATCCAAAAAAACTTGAAAAAAATATTATATTTCTTAATTTTGATATCAGGACTATTCTTTGTTAGAAATACATTTGTTAACCTGAAGATGACATAAGGTAAAAATGTTGGTCTTTATTTTAATAAAAGTTTTAATACCCATACCTGACATCTTGAAATACATGTCTCTCTTGTTCAGCTATCTCCAATCACTACATTAACATTTAATTATATATTGAATAGCTGTATGCATTTTTAACTATCTTCTTTCTTAGGAATGTTCTTATAAAAACATGATATTCATATCTTCTTTTCTGTAAACTAAAATATACTTTTTCATTAACATGGTCAATAACAATAAATATCTGATAATAAATAAAAGCAGAATAATAAATATATTTTTATTTATAAATATAAGTCTAATCTCCATTCCTTTCCTTAATTATTAAGTAATTTTAAATAACTTACCTTTAAAGTCAACTTCCCCATTCCGGTCAGTGTCAAATATGTCAATAACTCTTTGCACTAGTGGGTTCTGTTGAAGTTCGGGCAATGACATAAACTCATCTACACTGAGAGAGCCAGAATTGTCCAAGTCTAGTTTACGAAACCTCTTTCCAAGTCTTTTGATTTCATCAGCATCGACTAAGAAATCATAAACCAATAAAATTCAAACAGAAGCAATATTAAACATACTCTTACCTCTACTAAGGTTTAAGTCAGTTAGTTATGCATTGTCCAACAACTCTTGTGTTAAATTACTATTATTGTTGCATATGCTTTCATATTTTAAGACTATTTCAAATGTATTTTTACTCAGCTTGAATAAGACCCCCTACTAGTAGTAGAGGACTGTATTTTGTCCATCTTCATTAGCTATACAGTATATCACTGTGTCTAATTGATATGTGTGATGTTTTGATAATTTACACTGTATAACATGTTGGATTACATATCGTGAACACATACGTCTATTATAACGCTTGGAAATGTATCCTGACTTTTCATATCATTTGTGTTCCTGAAGTAACCACAAACTCAAACACACAGCAACTTTCAATTAAATTTTCTCATTAAATCTAGCAGGTGATAACATTTGCTAGGTTTATTTCTGCACATGTAAAACAACTAAAGTGTAAGTGAGACAGGATTTAGTGCACTAACGAATTTTAAACAAGGTTGCAAATCTCTTGAAAATTCATTTTCAAGAATAAATGGCTTAAATGTTATGATAGATATAACTCCTCTGACAGCTAGTGCTCATACAACTTGGCCACAACGACAAAAATCTTCACCTATAGAAAGGTTAAATTACCAAAATGTACAAGTTAAAAAATATTTGTATGTTACCCATGCTCAAGCAATAACAACCGTTGGAGATAAAGGGTAATATACATATTTATGGTTTTGTGTATACACATCTATGACATTTACTATGCAGGTGAAGACAGTGTGAACTGGAGTGGAGCTGCTCCTTACCTTTCTTACGAACAGTGTAAGCAGATCAGCTGACTCTTATATGGACTGGATTGCTAGGCATATAACATGGTAGTATAAATCCAGTACTGCAACCTAACTAGAAAAAATTGTATGCAAAAGAAACACAAGTGAAAAATGCACATCTTGAGGTTTCTAAGAAATACATGTGCAAAGCTTAATAAATTAATATATAGATGCTTGGGAGCTAATACACTGATTCAAATATGGCAAGATTTAATTTTTCTAAAGTAATCAGTGTGTGAAAAGAGAAAGTGCATCCTCCTTCCCCAAGTATTAATCAATGTGCGAACAAAATGTTAATGATCAATATTTTAGGTGTTTGGCTGCTACTATGTTAAGAGTGATGAAAAAGTGTAAAACTTGCTATATGAGTAAATGGTAAATATTTCTAAGATTGTCATGTCAAAATGTATCATACAGCTAACCCCTAATGGTAAGCCTTTGTTTTTCTTACCACAATTTCAAATGTATCTTAAAGCAACTAAACAAATTAGTGCACATATTTCTGTAAATTAACAATAAAAAAATTAGCTTAAAAATATTTAGGAAACAAAAAAAAACAATAACCTGGAAATTAATGTTATTCTTCCATGCAACAATGAATGTAATCTAAAAAAAATCTAAACTACATATCTTAAAAAATAAATTTATTTTAAATGCCATTGATAAAGTTTTCATCCAACCAGAACAATAAAAACAAGAAGACCTATAACAAAGGTTTAAAGAATATGACAATTTTCTCAGATTACTTACATGTGGAACACATCTCCATAGGAAGTGATGTTTCATTTCCCTATGAAAAAGAAAAATAGCAAACTGAACACACATATCTAAAGATAAAATCTGAAAAAAATTCTCAATTGAAGTTCTCAAGTAAAAAAAGTAAACACTAAACCTGTGATTATAAATATTAGTTTTTTTTTCTTTTGTAATTCTGACAGCAAAATGTTTTGTTTTTATTATTTGAAAATGTGAACAATATGCTCATTGGTCCATGTAATGAAGTAATACAGTAAACTTGTATCTATACCATTTCTCTAACAAATTATAGACACCAGTGATATTTAGTTTTTTTGCACTTCTCAATCTTTCAATCATTTTATTTATAATTCAAGTTTTATGCTTTAAGTCAGACTGATAATTCCTCTGGATCAAGAAACATTTTTTTTTTTAAGGCCACAGCATATTACTGAATAATTTTAGCAATAACAACACATACCAACAAAGTCCTGATTGTTACCACACTAAGTTATGCTTGTACAATTACATAGTTTATCATAATTTTTCCCTAATTCTGCTTAGAAAAGATTTTAGTCTTATAGAATGTACATTACAAAAGGCTCAGTATTCACTGTTTATTATTACTTCTGCCAACATTTCATCAGTATTACCATTATTAAATACAACACTTATTTTTTATCTAGCTTGTACTAATACTAGTAATTAGGAGGTACCATTTGATAACTGAACTTGTAACAACTCCTACCAGTAAAACTAAATGCGAGAACTTAAAAAAAAATGTAAATCATGTAACTTTTTTTTAATTGTTATTAATTGTATAACTATAATTTCATGGCATTGGTAACATAACATTGTATTTTCAAGAATAAGAAATATCTTGAATTGAGTTCAATACTGTATAAGGGTATGAACATAAATTTGTGTATTACAATTTGCAGCACTATTATTAATTTATAAAACTAACTTTCAATTTTAATTTTTACGCCTCTACCCTGCTTCAGTGCACACTTACACAAACCATCACATCATTACCAAATCACTGATACAAACTGATGAATTATAAAGTTACAAATAATGAATTCAATCATAGATATTTTAAGAGGATGATATTCTGTTTCTTGAAACTTAAGGTTAGTCTTACCATTGTGATTTAACGAAATCAAAACGTCAAGCGTATAACAATTCTAAACCTCCCTTAACACTATACTTAAGCCTATCAGTATTAACTGATGCTTTTCTGAGTTTCGTTTCAGACTAGCTAACGCTAAATAATAATAATAAATTAGTAGAAATAAGTTTCTCTTGAAAGTAATACAAACTAAATAAAACATATTTAAATTAAGTATTAAATAAAGCATTATTATTGTATTTATTAATAACGAGAATATTGCATTGTAATTTTATTTTAAATTCTATTGTGGCGATTTTTCATAAAATGTATTTTTTGGCGAAAGTTAATTTTGAAAAATTGCCATAATTTACTCTTCTTTTATTCTGAGTAGATAAAAGATTACGTTAAATATATCAAGGAATGTTTTTCAAACTTTATAATGCAGGATTTTAGTAATGTGTATTTAGTTTAACGTCCTTATAAAGGAGTCGTAAGTTATCCGAATTAATTTTTTCTCGGACTGATGCCATGTCATAGAACTTAAAGATATACCTCAGAAAAATAACGATAAATATAAGCCAAGAAATATGAGCTATACCCATGCAGAAGAAAGGTAATGAAATGAGAGTAATTACTAAAGAGTTAAACTAGGACTGTGAGATATTGTATTAGGTCTCTGGCTTGTCTTAAAAGTGTGCTTTAGGCAATCCATACCGTCTTCGTGGTGTGAAAAAAAGAAAAAGTAATACAAGTCGTTATAATCATTTGGTTACTAACTACAGAATAATATTTGCTGAATTACATGTTTGTTACAAATTATCCCCAGTTACTCTAAGGAAGATCAGTATAATTAATAATATTATTTAAGAACATTTACTGCCATCAATGCATGTACAATTATTGTGGAATTTTTACTGTGTTAACAAGTGGATGTTCTTCCATCATCTAGTATGAGCACTAAAAGTCTAAACCCATTGAAATGGAATTTTCACAAGTCATATATCCAAGAAAGGATTTCTCCTAAATCACACCTCCCCGGTGCCAGACTCTTCATGTTGGTGATATTTTTCCTGACTTATGAATATTCCATTTCCATGGGTTTAGACTTTTAATGCTCATACTAGATGATGGAAGAACATCCACTTGTTAAGACAGTAAAACTTCCACAATAATTGTACATGCATTAATGGCAGTAAATGTTCACTACTAGTTAAGATAGGGGAACCATTAGCTTCTGGACCACCCCACATTATCCGACAAAGCTCAGTTTGTGCATCAGCCACTTGGAAAACTTACCATAAAGCAGAAAAAGTACTACAACAAAACACTTTAGGAATACATTTTCCAGCGCTGAAGCTTCTCCATGACTTTCGTACCTTTCAGTGGCATAGCAGCAGCTAGAATCGTGATCAACAGATCGACAAATAGAACTCTGATAATTTGTATAATAACATGCAAAACCTATCATCTGTGTGACACACAAAAATGCATAGAGCTCATTGATAAACTACAACCTCACAAGATAAACATCTTGTGCCTTAGTTTTACGAAAAATTTGAGTTTGAGACTGATCTGTCAGGATAAGATTAGGTTGTTGTTTTGGATCATCTCATTTCAGCTACTGAGGAGAAAGATGCTGAAAATAGTTATCTGTCAGTGCACAATGAGTCAGATATGTAAACACTTTAAGAGATGTTAGACAGTTTTAGTTGTTAGAAAAAGTTACTGATGACAACATTCTGATTATAATGACTAGTTTATTCTGCCAGACAAACAGTTAGGACAATCATTTGATTAAGAAACCAATGATTGAAAAAGTTTTGCAATTCTAATTCTCTAAATTATCAAATGGTATTTCTAACATAATGTATGAACTACAGTTTGTGATCAGTACTTTATCAAAACATCTAGGAAAGTTGGTTGGTTCAGAAACAAATGACGGAAAGGACTTACAAACTCTTGCTTTTTGAGATATTAGGTAGCTTTGTCTGACAGGAAGTATAGATATTATCTTGTGATTATCACTCAATTATTATAGTTTAGGATGGCTGTTACTGGTTGACGTAATGCATAGAATGCCAAGAGTTTGCTAGGACTTCATAAACTCAGCTGAAAATTTGTTGCAGCCTTTGCTTTCATAACTAGAGAATTAATTTCAACAGTGAAACAATTCAGAAAAAATGCTTGCCCTAAATGGAGCAGCAGCAATTATTTAGCATATACTGTAAAACTATTGTTATATTATTACCATCACACTTGTATGTCTCGTCTTTGTACATTGAATGAGTAGCTTTCTTTGACACAATAAAAAGTAGTTTGGTGTTTCTGAATCTTCATGGGATGGATCTTATTTCATTGGACTTGATTGTATTTACTTTTACGTAATGCCATCTAAAACAATTGACTCATATAAGGTTATACGCAAGGGCGTAAATTTTTTACACCCGATGGGGGGATAATTTTTGCAACTACTTACGTGGACTGTTCAATTTGCAAATTGGTAATCTCTGATTACGTGAACCTGAAAGCTGTAAACATGCAGTCACAGAGTAATCTTGTTGCCACGATTCTTCAAGGTTTCCATGTAAGTTTGTATAAGTGAGGTGTTGTGAACTGTTTTCAAAATGTTAATAAAATAAAGACAAATGTGTCACAAATTAACTGCCACATGAATTTATTCCTGCACACTGCACAGTATAAAAGATGGCTGTTATACTTGACAAGGTTACTAATAAATTTCATTGCATGAATTACGTTTTCAAATATTAATAAAATTAGTAATTACCTTTGATACGTTTATATCTACTGAAAAACTCTTCATGTTGTTTGATAAAAATAATTAAAATGTCTTTGCGAACTCTTAAAAAATTACACATCAATACAATGCAGCACATAATTATTCATACTTTTTATTGAAGTAAGATTCATTTAGTCCTCTAGTCTGCATGTTGCCGAAAGTAGACCCCTTTGTGATGATCTGTTTATGAATTCTTTCATAAGCTCTTCTATATTTTCTATAATTTTATATTCGACCTCATCTTTGTGAGTGTTACAAACTGCCACATGGTTGAGGCGGCACTGAGACATAGTTGACCTTAATCACGTCTTCAACCGTCTTAATGCAGAAAAGCTGCGTTCACATTCGCAGCTGAATACTAGACATACAAGCAAAATTTTCATGAGAAGAAACACTTCACTAAACATCTGCTTGTTTGTTTCATGCATTTTACATTAACCATTCTTTGCACCTTTCAGAGATACTGCTTTTGTTGTTCCTTTGAACATGGGCAACTGAAACTCGAGCCGTTGTGCAGAGATTTCTGGATAGAAGTTTATAACCGAGTTGTCAATCTTGCCAGATGTGATCATGTTCTCAAGTGCCAGATATTGCCTCAGGTCATTATTGTCTGCATTGAATCTAGTGGTCAGGTGTTCTATGACTGTGTCCACAAATTCAAAATATTGGCTTTTGTAGTAATCTCTAGCTGTTGTAGAATAGTGTGCTGAGCCATCACCTGTGATCCTTCTGGGGGGTTTGCAAATGCGTGGTAGTTCAATAGGCACCAGATCTAGGGAAGTTACCTTTTTCTCAGCTTCATCAAATATCTTGTTGTAATTTTCCTCTGTTCGCAATACCCACAGTTGCTCAACAGTCATTGCAGATGCTTCAATCATGCCAGATACTGTCGCTGATTTTGCTTGGAATGCACGGTTTAATTCCTCTAATGCAGCTAATGGATGCTGAGCCATCAACAATTCCAAAACTGTCTTTCCTTTGTCAAATCTGTTCAGCAGACCTCGTGCTTTCACTGCTACATCTGATTTTTCACGTGCTAATTCAGACAAAGAATCAACAATGTCACTGTAGTGATCATTAGCATATGTAATTGCAGATAGGCGGCACAACCAGCGTGTTGGACACAGTGGGCGGATGTATTTAACGGGATCATTGTGGCTGTCTGACGATACAATATTTTCAAAGATTGTCTTGTATTTGCCTGACCTCTGAAGCAAGACATCAAGTTCATGTACCCACTGGATAGAATCTCGAACACATTCACAAGCTTCAACTGCATGTTGCATTATTAAATTAGCCTTGTGTGCTCTGCAGTGAAAAAACAAAGCTGACGGTTGCTTCTTTTTTACTTTTGCCTGGCATCCACTGTACGCACCATTCATGTTAGCGGCTCCATCATAAGTTTGTGCTCTTAATCCTGACAGTGGTAAATTGAGTCTAGTCAGTAAATCAAGTATAGTCGAGGATATTGTTTTACCAGTTGTATTGGAAACACTGTACAAACCAAGAAATGTCTCATGGACGTCAAGGTTCTCATTTATGTATCGTACACATATTGCTTCCTGTTCGACACCTGTAACATCTTGAGTGCCATCAACCATTGATGCAAAGATTTTACTTTGCTGCACTTCGTGTGCTATGTTCCTCAGTATTTGATGGCTGAACATCTCCATTATTTCATTCTGAGCCTGGGGTGATGTGAATGGGGTTTTTTTTGACAAGTAGACCGTCAACTCAGGATCTTCCTCTTCCAGGAGCTTCAATAACTGCAGGAAGTTCCCCTCCGTATCAGTATGTCCACGTAATGCTAAACCTTGACGCAGTAAAAAACGTAAACTTCTGAATATTTTGGCTAGACTTCTTTTGCATTCTTCCTGCTGCTTCTTTTTTCCCTCTTGTAGCTGGACAGTCGCTGGAGTTACATCAGTGAACCTTCTGGAGATATAGGGAATCTGTGCTGAGAAGAGGATTGGTGTTCGTTGAATTTCTGTTTTGCCTTTTTCTAGTTGCAAAATCCTGTGGATATGAAGGTATACTCCACTGGCCTCTCTAATTTCCCTGTAAAAAGGCCTCTATTTTCCGCCTTGGCACAATGAAAGCATATGACTTTTTGAGTCTGATTGTCAAAGTGCAGCCATGGGAACTCATCAAACCACTTGCTCTGGAAGTTGATATTTTGAGATTTTGCTTTCTGTCGCGTTATGCATCTGGATGATATGGCTTTCCACTCTGTATCTGTGGAGTGTCAGATTTTTCATTACTGCACAAACTTGTTTCACAACTATCTGGTGGTTCATGATGTGCAAGAGTTGCACAAGCATTTTCAGACTCGTTCTCTAATGAACGTGGTATTTCCTCTGTATGGCAAGTTTCTATTCATTTGCTTGAGGTTGTTGGATTATCTGCATCTGCATTGTCACCTGTAGTACTAGTAACTGGCTTGCAGACCTGTCTTATATCGGAAAGTTTCAGACGCTTGCTTGTCATAATTGGACTCTGTTTCCCAGGGGACTCAACAGGCTAAAATACAGTCTTTATTGAAAAACTCTAACGTACAACGAACGATGATAGAACAAAATGGAAGTAGGACTGAACTGTACAATGTATTTAAGTCGAACGCGCGAACCCCACAGTGACTACCGAGCCAACAGACTGCCTGGGCATCGTTGGGACAATAATGTGTGCTAGTTACAACACAAGTAATTGCAAGTTTCTCGAAAAATACTTAAACAATCACAAATATACTATATTCCTGTTAAAGCTCATCAAAAGGCAAACACGTTGTGATATAATGTCTATAAGCACGTTTATTAAATAAAAACACCTAAACAGAAACTAGCAATACAATTCGAGTAGAGACTTCAGGCCGTTGAAATTGCTCCTTTTGGGTTCTAATTATTCAAGAAAATACGATATTTTTACTATCTATGATAAGAGAATATATTGTTCTTTTACCATAAAGCACCAGAACTTTGTTAGAGGGCGGTGATAATCTGAAATTTCATGGATTAATGAGGGCCACAAACACAGGTCTTATGAGCCCTGTTGTAAAATCGAGGCTCAGACTAAAGGGAGCGGAAGGGGGTGATGTAGGGCGCGTCTGAATCCGAGCGGCCCGAATCTGTCGTTAACTGTACACTAAACGTTCACTGTGGTCAGCTGCTTCGGAAGCTAAGGAGAGTAAGGCGTTCGACAATAAAACCGGCTAGACATGCATAAGAACAAATGGCGTAGGAAAACCGCACAATATACACATAAGATTGATGCAGCTACAAGCTACAAATTTCCTGCCAGATCTAGATCATAGGAGTTTATGCTTGGGAGTGATATTTTCGAATTTCATGCTCTGTTCAATCTGTTGTGA
Source organism: Tachypleus tridentatus (assembly GCF_004210375.1). Classification (NCBI taxonomy): domain Eukaryota; kingdom Metazoa; phylum Arthropoda; class Merostomata; order Xiphosura; family Limulidae; genus Tachypleus; species Tachypleus tridentatus. The sequence goes on from NC_134830.1 coordinate 39,876,188, forward strand.
TGAAAATTTTACTTAATCTTACACTACGTACAAGACGTAGGTGGTTTCTGTGATAGTGCTTGCAAGCCTTGCATGTATAGTATACTTAGGCCTACTGACTGATACTTCGAAGGACGCCTATATGAAAGACGTACATTTCGGCAACTGAAAAAGCCTACATCTAGGCCTAATTATGTAATTCGATTGGTAAGAACACGAGAATCTCAAGAAGAAACACACAATTTGTAGGCCTGTGATGCAATAAAACAATTCAACAGACCAAATTGTAGGGGGGAATGATTGTATGTCCCATACCACTTTCCTAAAATGAGGGGGATATACCCCATCACCCCAGGATCTACGCCCCTGGCTAAACAGAGTCATGAAGGTATGTGATTGCCAGTCGTCTTGGACAGTAAAAGTAAATTTATTGTGCATAAATGTATTCAACCAAAGTTGTTGTGAGTGTGTATTGATATAAAAGGTAGTAATAAGACACATATTTATTTCGTAAATGATAATATTAACTAAAAAGTCTAAATTCAGCTAAATGCTCTCAGTAATTAGTTATTTCATAATACCAATGAAAGACTGATGAGTTTCGCTATTCAAGAATGACAGCATGTTATCACATCATGATTATCGGTATATGAGAACAGACCAAGTTGGTAATGGTGCACAAACCTTATGTGGCCTATTGACAGCTATTAACATATGTGACAACGTGTAGAAATTGAGATACACGAGATGTGGAAATAGTTAAGTTAAATGTAGCCAGTGAAACATTATTTTGAAGGCGAAAGATGCCTATTATTTTCATATCAGTGTGTGAATGAATATTTAAGTGTGAGACCCGCGGACGCTCCCTGACTTTCTCACAGGTAGTAGAAACTTTATTCTATAGGCCAGATATAAGTGAGTACATGCAAGGCTGTAAATGTTGTACTTCAGCATACTAATAATTTTTTATACTAATAAGAAATTTATGGCAAAGGATTTCTGTAACCAGACCATTAGCTTTGATTCAAACATTGACCCTACATTTTCGATGTCAACATTTGCTAGTTAAAACAAAATTCTTAACATTTCTAGAATTTGCAAATATTACTCATTACACTGCCAAAAAATGGGAGGTATCTACAAGGAAAACTGTTTTTGGTGATTTTTTTTCAAATATAACAGAGATTTTGACACTACTAACCGTGCCAGGAACTGATCTCATCTTTACCTGGTCACTACAAATGGAGAGGATACATTGCTGAATGATGTGTTTGACTTGCAAGTCCTACTCATGGCTGCGAATGAACTAGTCTTGAAGGCTGTGTAGTGCCAGAAATTGCCATCCACCACCATCACAGCACTGCAGGTTGAACTAAGGAGTGAGGGTTCAGCCAAAACTTTGATGCCAACTTGCCAGCTTTCTAGCAAGTATATCTTGCTCCAGATTCAACTTCTCTGAAAGTGAATATCAAGGTAAAATCGAAATGCTAGGATGAATTTTTCAAGTGTTCTGTTGGAGGGTGCCTTTATAAAGGACAATCACAACATTGTTTATTCACACACAACCAAATAGGCCAACGTATTCGTCATCCCATGCAATCCTTCCCAGTGCTACATTTAAAATAATGGTTGTCAAGCAAGAAGGAAGTTCAACAGTCCACCATTCCAACACGTTACTGTAACATTTGGGAACAGCATTGTTAAAAGTTTCATCTCTCAATGTTCAGGTGTCATCATTGGCTAACTCAAGAACTGCGGACTGAAAATTTTGAACTACCTCCAACTCTCCAACAAAGATTAATGAACACTTCACTCCAAAGTAGATCACATTTTTTAAGTACCATTGCTAAAAGTAGGTAACCAGACGGATGATGTCCATCATAGCACATTACAATTCCAAAGCTGTGATGGAGGGCCTATTATTGGAGCTTCCTTAGATAATTAGTTAAAACTTTTCTACCTAATTTTTATATACATTGTGGTGAATTATTGTGTATATATATGGTAGTGAGTTATTTGTTCATATTTTTTAAATTTATTCATGTAATTAGTGGTGTGTACATAAACTTATTCATGTAATTAGTGATGTATACATAAACTTATTCATGTAATTAGTAATGTATACATAAACTTATTCATGTAATTAGTGATGTATACATAAACTTATTCATGTAATTAGTGGTGTATACACAAATTTATTCATGTAATTAGTGGTGTATACATAAATTTATTCATGTAATTAGTGGTGTATACATAAACTTATTCATGTAATTAGTGGTGTATACATAAACTTATTCATGTAATTAGTGGTGTATACATAAATTTATTCATGTAATTAGTGGTGTGTACATACATTTATTCATGTAATTAGTGGTGTATACATAAACTTATTCATGTAATTAGTGATATATACATAAACTTATTCATGTAATTAGTGGTGTATACACAAATTTATCCATGTAATTAGTGGTGTATACACAAATTTATTCATGTAATTAGTGGTGTATACATAAACTTATTCATGTAATTAGTGGTGTATACACAAATTTATTCATGTAATTAGTGGTGTATACATACATTTATTCATGTAATTAGTGGTGTATACATAAACTTATTCATGTAATTAGTGGTGTATACATAAACTTATTCATGTAATTAGTGGTGTATACATAAATTTATTCATGTAATTAGTGGTGTATACATAAATTTATTCATGTAATTAGTGGTGTATACATAAACTTATTCATGTAATTAGTGGTGTATACATAAACTTATTCATGTAATTAATGGTGTATACATAAACTTATTCATGTAATTAGTGGTGTATACATAAACTTATTCATGTAATTAGTGGTGTATACATAAATTTATTCATGTAATTAGTGGTGTATACATGCAAATTTTTTTTTGATAAAATATTTCCTGAATTACACATAATGTATTTGTGTCTGTTTCTTTTTGTGGCTGAAGAAGAAGAAGTCTGTGGGCTTACGGTGCTAAAACCTGGGAGACTCTCTTGTGTAGCTTTATGATCACCAATAAACAAAACTTTTCTGGGTAATTAGTGAATATATTTTGCATATATACATATGTATGTGTTTATTTAATATAAGATATGGTAGGTTTAATTTTAAATTTTAATGTGCATACGTAAAAGATTTGTATGTGCTGAATATATATGTATACGTAATCATGTTTTACTTATGTTCTTAAAAGGTGTATGCTACGCTTGAATCGTGTTAAAGGGTTAGTGTTTTACGTATTTTGACTATAGAAACAATATTTCTTTTTGCTTTATGAGTAATTCTAAATTATATGACTTGTTTTGTATTTTAATACGATTTTGTGCTAAAGCTTTTTTACGAGTTGTATTAAATCGTTTGTGACGAATTTTGTTTAATTTTGTTCATTTATGTTTAAATGGCTTAATTTTCTTTGTTTGTATATATACACGTTTCCTTGTTCTATGAGTTATGTTGTATGTATCAGTATTATTAGTCACCCTTTTCTACACGGTGGATAACAAACTGTGTTAAACGTTTCTTGCTTTTATTTTGCTGTAGTTTATTTTACTGAATCCATTTTGTTGTTTTGTAACATTATTTTATTTCTGTTTTAGTTAACATCGTTTGTTTAGCTTTAAAGTGGTTTTACTGGAGCAAAGAGCTGTTATTTCAAGTTGTTAGTTGCCACAAAGCTACACAATGACCTATTTGCCCACCACGGATATCAAAACCCGACTTTTAGCAATGCCGTCATCCTTCATTGCACCAGTTTGGTGCATAGTTAACTAATTAAAAATATTTGGTCTTGAAATTTGATTGTTGTTTTTTCGATTTTACAGTCTGTAACTTCGACTGTCATGATGTGGTTTAACTGTTTATGTCTCAGCTTCCAGAAGTCACAGACTAACGACTTAAACACGTAATGAAAGTTCATTTTCTAATGGTCTCAATTCTATAAATCAAGTTTTCAGTTTAGATAAGAATCACGTATAACTTTAAATAAAGCGATACAAACTTAGTTCGGAAGAAAAAATTGCTGGAAGAAAATGTTTTTGTGAATAACTTTTACAATCCTGAAATTTTAAAACTTGTGAAAATCTTGCTTTAATTTTTTAATTTTATTTGAATCATGTTCTTCAATATGCCAGGAAAATAAATGTTTCTTGTGGAAGAAAACATTTTCACTTGATCGTTTCAGAACTTCTCTGTCGCTCTGTTTAGACCTTATAGCGAAAGTCACTGGTTGAACAAGCACGGGAAAAATTGCTTAACACAAATGTATAAGAAATGTATAGATGAATATAAAATATAATTTAATATATATGAAGTAAAACTTTCTAGTTAACAGTCTTCAAAAACCATCTTGTTTATCACTTTTTATTAGGATAGAAAGGTAATTTTGATTGTGTGACAGCGAACAAAGAGAAACTGTATCTGGTGTTTCTCGAGTCAGATTTTACAGTTTTATAAACTGAAAAACGTAGGTAGGTTTTAAAAGAATTTATAAGGACATAAAAATCGGTAATCTAAACCCATAGCAAAGGTTAGTATTTTAAATTCTTTCTTAAAGTGATATATCACGGTGTTGTGAGCTTTTCAAATTTTCAAAGGTGTGAATTCATCAAAATATCATACGTGAAAACAATGCTTAAATTGTATTAGTTAAGGCAAACTTTTTGAAGTTTCAATATGTTTTATCCAGTGGTTTGTTTTTCAAAAGCAATAAAAGAAACCGCACAACATGTGCGTGAATGAATGCAAGGAGCGCCTGAGAGTTAAATTAATCCAGTCTGACACGGGTCAGGCCATTTACCATCTTGGGCAGACACATCATTTGACATGCACTAAGAAGAGAGGTAACTACTTGTTTAGAAATTCATGAGCTTCATATTACAGGATATATATCTGGAATGATACAAGCTTCAAATTACAGGATATATATCTGGAATGATACGAGCTTCAAATTACAGGATATATATCTGGAATGATACATAGAGATGAGGCTGAGTTACTAGTAGCAAATAAAGCATTCAAGGTCACATGTGACTTCACTCTGCGTGAGTCTCCTAGAGTGAAGTTACCATTCTGGCCATTTAATTTAAGTTTCATTATTACAAATAGTAAGATATAATTGCTGCAAGTGGAGTGGTACACCTCCACCTTCATCTTACTTAAGAAACAAAGATTACTGTCATTGATGAGTATTTTTGGGATGAAGTTCCGAACAAGTTTCACTTATGCAACAGATAAATTGGAGTTTTATAAAAAATTACATACTGTGTTAAGAAGATTGGATCAGTTTACAGTAGACTGCTTCTGAAGATGCCCCCCGCTACAACTATCGTTGTAGTCTTCGGATTTACAACGCTAAAATCAGGGGTTCGATTCCCTTCGGTGGGCTCAGCAGATAGCCCGATGTGGTTTTGCTATAAGAAAACACAAACGCTTCTGTGGATGAAGTCTGGTATAACATTGTTGCATAATACATATTATTTTATAAACAGATGTCGCCCCCCCAGTGGCTCAGCGGTATGTCTGCGGACTTACAACGCTAAAAACCGGGTTTGGATACCCGTGGTGGGCAGAGCACAGATAGCCCATTGTGTAGCTTTGTGCTTAATTAAAAAAAAAAAAAAAAACACAACAAAAACAATAAATAGATGTTATACTGGATATGCACCAGTTCTGTGTCGTAATTACAAACATCGAATCTCTTCAATTTTCAGTTGAAATAGCTATTAGAACGGCACTGGAGCAGAAGCAATATAGTCCACTGACGTAACTGGCAACACTGAAACCATATTGTGACTGTTGATAATGTTCATCAAGAACTGGGATACATACAAGAAATCAACACAATGTTTTAAACTTCCGTAAAGTTTGCTTACTGGTTTTTTTAGACCTAATAGATAAAATAGGAACAACACATAATTACGTATATACAGAAAAAAAACATGCCCGACAAAATAAACATAAAGATTTTACCAAAATATAAATTAATTTGGTGTTGAAGAATAGAACATTACAACCTTTGTGAGTTCGTTATTGTATCCAGTAGTTACTGGATAGAAGTATGGGAAAAGTAATATTTTACTTGGATCTTTGGTGCATGAATGTAATGACACATTTATATATTTCGTTTGTCATAGATGGGTGAATCTTTGAAATTATTTAAATAATTGTTAACTGAGTATGCTACATCTCATTAGTAGCTACCGTCAAATCGAAGTGACTGATGAAGAAAGCCTATAAGTTCCAACTGGTCTTTGTACTACACCTGTACTTCTGAATGGCTGGTGGATCTCATGTTGAGAGAAACATAATGAGAAAAGTGTTTGTGGACAAGATTTAGTTACTTGATGGATGTTTCATGTCTTCATTGATAATTAAAAATGATCTTTTCAGTTGATCAGATAAAGTAAATTTGAGATTTAAACAAGGAACGTGTGTAATAATATGCAGAAAGAAGGAATTTTTCCGTCAAGTAGAAAGAAGTGATGGAAGCACTGAAAGTGTAAAAGTCACAGCAGTAAAGAAGTGGAAATTTGTAACTGTTTAGGTTTCTAATCACACTATCAATGGCTTGTGTCTAATTACTAGGAGATAACCATACTACTATTGGTAATGGCTACAATTTATGTTCCTTTTGCTTAAAAGCAAGAATACCAGAAAGCATTCCTGCCTTTAAAAAGTACTGTATCAATGATATAATGTTGACTTATTGAGTTAACTTCATCAAGACCATATTTTCTTCATGAATACCATTGATAATGGAAATGGACCTGTATTTCTACAGATAGAAGATGACATGGAACGTATAACTGTATAGGTGAGTCATATTTTGCAAGTCTTTAGCACCATTACGATGTGATTATTGTTTGTTTGTTTTTGAATTTCGCGCAAAGCTACATGAGGGCTATCTGCGCTAACCGTCCCTAATTTAGCAGTGCAAAAGTAAAGGGAAGACAGCTAGTCATCACCATCCACCGCTAACTCTTGGGCTACTCTTTTACTAACGGATAGTAAGATCGACCGTAACATTATAACGCCCCCACAGCTGAAAAAGCGAGCATGTTTGGTGTGAAAGGGATTCGAACCCTTGACCCTTAGATTATGACTCGAATGCTCTATTATTTTGACAAATTAAGAAATAACTATTTACAGCTGTAGTGTTTACGAAACATTACTGTCATTACCTGTTTAGTACCAGTCTGAACAAGTTGTATACGCAACGTTTCATAGAAGTTCAAAGATATAAGGGCAAAGAATTCTTGCAGTGCAATACATTCATCATTCTTAATGTAACAAGATTCCCTATAATAATCGAACCTAAAAATGAAACTCAAAATAACACAAACCACATTCACAAGTTAATATTTAGTCAATATTCCCTTGGACTTCAGTACTGCTTCACATTGACATGGCATGCTTTCAGTGAGTTTGTGTAGAGATTCCTGAATGATTGATTGACTGTCATCCTTCTTTGAGTACTTCAAAAAGTTAATCTGCCGTATTTGACTTGCGATTTTTTTAAATTGTTTTAACTCCGACCATGACCACCGGCATGACCAGGTGGGTTAAGGCGTGCGACTCGTAATCTGAAGATCGTGGGTTCGCATCCCCGTCACGCCAAACATGCTTGCCTTTTCAGCCGTGGGGGCATTATAATGTGACGGTCAATCTCACTATTCGTTGGTAAAAGAGTAGCTCAAGAACTGGCGGTGGGTGGTGATGACTAGCTACCTTCCCTCTAGTCTTACACTGCTAAATTAGGAACGGCTAGCACAGATAGCCCTTGAGTAGCTTTACATGAAAACCGAAAACAAACAATCATTCTTTATCGCATCATAGGCCCTGAATAGCCATGTGGGTTATCGGAGTCTGTCATTGAAAGGCAAAGTTATTGTTGTGAACTTGTAGGCTTCCAGTACTATTTAGTATTATTTGATGGTCTTGCCGATGGAAAACAGGATTTATCTGACAATTAAACACGACAATTACGGTTTATATGGGATGGTGGAGTACATAAAGTGCGTTGTGAAATTTTAGTATCTTCTAAAGACAAAGATGGTCTCAATTTAACAGACGTCAAGATGAAAAAGGCGACGTTTAGGTTGAAATGGTTCTTCAGATCAGCAGATTACAACACATTTCCATCTCTGTTTATCCTCTTTGCCCATCTTTTAGACAAGTATGGTGATTCAAATCTTGGGCACGATGTGTGACATTGTTACACGACACATGATGAATATTCCTACATTTTATTGTGAAGTATTAGAGTTTTGTAAAACGCTCGTTAGGTGTCGTCGAATCTTCCCAAATAACACAGAAATTGTTTTCCGGCAACCACTGTTTCTCAATGTTTTTGTTCCCACTATGGGATTAAGCACATTCTACAATAAAAAATTTATTAGCGCGGGTCTAATTCGCTTAAGGGACTTTACTTACGAATTTGACCCTCGTTGGCTTCCCTTAAAAACTATTATCGAGTTATGTCAGGATGTATCAGAAAGTGTGATACCTGTTCAAGTCAGGCAGTATTACAAAAAGTTATATGATGCTATTCCAGAAGAATGGAAAGTCTTGGTTGAAAGAGAGATTCACACAATTACAGGTACGACAAAACTTATTTTTGAGATGTGTGACTCAGATGGTGAAAATGTTATCCACTTCAATGATCTTCCTGTTAGAAAACTGATTAAGTTAATATACCAGAACTCCATCGCCGCTACTGAAGAAATTACTGCATGGAAAGATATTTTAAGAGATACTAACTGGAAAAAAAATACATAAATATGCTTATCACCCATTTAAAGGCTTTATCCTTGCTGATGTGGATTATTTATTTTATCACAATGCTTTAATGACGAACAATAAACTTGTTCATATGCAAAAAGATGATACTGGTTTATGTACACTTTGTGGTAAAGACACTGAAACAGTGAGACATTTATATTGCCTGTGTCCAATGGTTCAACCATTATGGACATTAGGTTTCGACACTATTTCCTTTATCATTCAAAAATCAGTACCAATGAATCAGAAACAGCGAATTCTTGTACAGGGCTTCCTAGAAGGATTGAGAAAAGAGGACAGCCTACAGTGTATGTTTGGATTACATTAGCTAAATATTGTATTATGACTTAGGAAAATTTGTTTAGCCAAAAATATTCATTTAAATCTGTTGTCATTTTATAAAAATCAGTTGAGAAAAAAAATAAGTTTTGATTATTTCAGGTATGTTATTCGTAATAATGTCAATTATTTCTTTCAATTTTATTGTAAACTTGTACGTCCTTGTTCACAACGTCACATTTTTGTGTGTCCTTTGATATGAACAATAACAGATAGTATCAGGTGTATTCAATTGTATATAACTGTGTATTTGATTTTTGTACTTGTTTTGTATGTAATATGGGTGATTATGAGGCCTCTTTTGGAGGTTTGTAAATTTAAAAAAAATAGTGTTCGACTTATAATCTGAGTGTCCTGGGTTCCAATCCCCCCTGGTGAAATTTTAAAAACTATAGCTTTTAAATTCATTCCTTTGTTTATACATAACATTTGTATTTATTCCTTCAAATTAAAATTCTGAGCCAGTTAGTGTAATGTTACAACTATTTATAAAAATCATCCTTTAAATCTATATCTATTATATGATACTTCGCTTTGCCAAAGCATTTTAAACCGATAACATCTTAGTTTTACTTTCTGGACAGAGATGGCGCTGCACTGTAAGCCACTTTTTTTTTTTTTATAGGATTTTTGCATAAAGTTACACGTAATAAATATTTGCGCTTTGTTGCCTCTAATTTTGGGCTGATAGACCAGATGAAAGAGCTGACTATTAACTAATGTCTTAGTTTAGTCTGATAAAGAATAGCAAGATTTTACTACTATTCTTATAGGGTCCACCTCCTATCCCAAAGCGTGGAGTGGTTTTGTAGCAGCCTTGGATGTACGTACAGTACAGGTATCTAACCACTAGGTTACGGCCGCTCCTACAAAGTAAAAATAAATTTACAAACCTTGTTTATTTCAATGTGAATGTGATTTGATCAAGGTTTAAATACTCGAATGAATATTTAACGAAATAATAACAGCTGAATCTAACTGTAATGATAATTGAAGCATTCTTTCAACGCTATTGTATCTATCAATACAACAATGTTGCACAGGAAATTGCTTTACTCATTCCTGTTAACACTATTCGCCAATGTATCTAAATGCAACGTTCCGGACCACTAGTTTTAAAGCGGAAACAGGACCGCAACTCTTGTTTACCTGTTGGTGTCTGTAATGTAGGTGGAGGTGGGTGGATCAAATACGTTGCATTATATAATCTACATGCTGAAGTGGAACAGCACGCCCCCAGTGGCACAGCGGTATGCTTGTCGTCTTACAACGCTAAAAAAAACCGGATTTCGATACGATATTCGTGGTGGGCAGAGCTTTGTGCTTAACTACAAACAGCAAAGTGAAGTAACACAAGAAACTGGATTCGCAGTCTCAGAAATTCAGGGTTCTTACGATAATAAATTAATTAATGGGTGCACGCCCTCAAACTTGACCAATAGAAAAACGAATAAATAAACACTTCGTTGCATTTCTTTGCATAAAATTACTATTACAAAACAGCAGTGAATGAATCGTTTAGATGAACAATATCACAAGTTCGCTTTCCCTTCTAACACTTGTACTTAGGTTGATGTAGTAATAGAAAATCTGATAACTTCATGAGTACGTTTATAAGTACAATTTATTATTTACTAAATTCTATAAATAAAGTGTAAAAACTTACGTCTTCGATATTCACAAATAAGCAAGAAACCCCAACTTTCATGAGTTAAATACTCAACTGACTGCTTGGTTGATATTAAGATATACCCTTCACTTTTTTTTTTAGTCAAAGTCAAACTATAAAATGCATAATGCACCCATAAAGTTTGGGATGGGATTGGTGAACTGAAAAACAAAGTTTATAGCGCATGCGCAAGGTTGACAGGTAGCGAAGCGTTCTTGCGTGCATTCAAAACGACAGAACACATGCACGCATAGCAATTACAAAACATAATTCAGAGATTTCCAACAAGCATATAACGATGTTGCAAGTTCGAAGCAAGTTGATGTAAATTAGTCCAACATATGGGTTGACAACTCCACGTAGTAATAAGAAATCAAAGTACAACTATGGTTGGATAATTTGTTTTGAATTTAAACTTCCCGTATATTAATAATTTCGACCCACGAAACCTCCAGACTGTTTCCATTGGTGAACCACGACTTCAACCAATACCTGTTAACGCTGCTACGGTAATATACGCGTACAGTGAAGTGTGTACTTTTCATAACAAAACTCGCCAATATAAAGATATTAATTTTTTTTTTTTAATCTCTGATTGACAGCTAATGTGAGACCGGTGATTACACGAAGTATCTTCTGTCTTGTGCTGATCTACTTACTAAATCGTATTGGTAATCGCAAGCTGCATTTTGCTATTAGACAACATAAAATGGGGCGTGTTGGACTCAATCGCATAATCACGGTTATCACACTGTTAGGGTTGATGATGGTGCCGAGCAATGCCGCTAGAGAACTCTGTTATTCTCCCAGTGGAGTTGCCGGAATCGTGATTGCCACTTTTATAGTCACAATGATACTTTGTGGTATTGTTCTGGTTGCAGCATGGTATTTCTGGAAACGTAAGAAAGGTGAGAATTATTTTTAATATAAATTGTTATTTGGTAAAATTATGTGTGTGTTTATGTGTGACCGGTTATAACTTGCGATAGACCCGACCGATTTTCACTAAATCTGGTTTATACTCTTAGGATACCCCGTTCGGATCTTACCCTGCTATGTCATACCCAGTGGGCTCCTATGTCTTTTCAATGCTTCCTATCTTTTTAAGTAATTAACGAACCCGCCGGAACAATTCGTGATGACGAGAAACCCACTTGAAGTAAATATATATCTCAAGATGGCTGATATGGGTATTAAAACTTTTGTTAAAATAAAGTAGAGAACAACGTTTCGACCTTCTTAGGTCATCTTCAGGTTAACAAATGGAATTTCTAATAAAAGAAAGCTCAGTTTTATTATTTAAGTAGTAGGTCAGAGTAACGTGTAATCTGTATGATAGTCGACACATAAAAACCCACAAGCAAGAAGTGACTTATGTCCTGGTGTGATTTTTGTGTATGTTTACTGGTGTGTTTAAGCCCTTTTCATTCAAATAGGGTTTCAGAGTACTTAGCTAAGTTTAGCACTTAAATTTTCTTCGCGTTTCGGATGTGTTAAATGTAACATGATCACATGTTTACTTACATTAGTTAACAAAACACATACCATGACCAACCGTAAACTGGACATTCTCGACCAACTATCCCAGCCATAAGAAACGATACTTTGAAATAAGGGTTGGTTTATGTTACAGCAACGACATGATAATTCGATATTCACTTTCCTGGTAGTTGAGTCTGTTTTTGAATTGTGACAACATTGGATTTATATAAAACTGCAACAAGTGATTCAAGAATTAGCAATACGTACTTTTTCGTTCTCCATGAAAGGAATACAAGTGTTTTGTTAATTTTTAATCACGTGTGTTATAATGTTGTTGTGTTGTCACTGCTTTTTACGAAGTTGCAGTAAGTTCTTTTCCTTCTTGAAACATATCGGCTCTAATTCAAAATACGGTTGGAGCTTTCCAATGACTGTAGCTACAAGAAGGTTATCTACGCTAACCTTCCCTATTTTAGCAGTGTAACACTAGAGGGAAGGCAGCTAGTCATCACCACCCACCGCCAACTTTTAGGTTACTCTTTTACCGACGAATAGTAGGTACGATCGGACATTATAACGCCTCCACGGCTGAAAGGGCGAGCATATTTGGTGTGAGGGAGATTCGAACCTGCGACCCTCAGATTACGAGTCCAGCGTCCTAACCACTTGGCCTTGCCAAACCTTATTTCAATAGTAACTCTACCATTCAGTTTTCTTCTTGTATCGATAAAAATATGTTACTCTCATGTAATAAACGTCGGTGCTATTGCTGCTTCAACAGAACAATAAATTTTTGTCTTATTTTGTAATTTTTATTTCTTTACCTTCGCGTTTAAGGTTTTTTAAGAAATGGCCAGGTGGTTAAGGCGCACGATTCGTAATCTGAAGGTCGCGGGTTCGAATCCCTGTCGCACCGTGGGAGCGTTATAATGTGTGATGTGACGGTCAATCCCACTATTCGTTGGTAAAACAGTAGTCTAAGAGTTGGCGGTGGGGGATGATGACCAGCTGCCTTCCCTCTAGCCTTATACTGGTAAATTAGGGACAGCTAACGCAGATAGCCGTCGTGTAGCTTTGCGCGAAATTAAAAACAAACAAACAAACAACTCTTTGATATGAATATACCCAATACATCACGGCAAGAATCAACACATCTGATTCTCTGTAGAACTGGAATATCCCACATGTGAATGAGATCCATCAACCCCAAGTTGAAGAAGTGTCCCTGTAACTTGAAATGTTCTGGTTCTGTGAACTCTAAAGCACCATACAAAAATAAGAAGAGTATTGAATAATCACCTCAAAAGTCATCACAAAACATCAAGTCTTTACAGGTGCTCTTTCAGTCTTTCTACCTAATGAGGCATCAAACGGTTACAATTTGCTGCCAGTGACAAGATAACTGCTTACGAAGTTCGAACAATGTAAGGTATCGCTCCATGCCATTTTGTTAGATATCTAGGATACTGAACTTCAACTTTCTAATTTCCAATCCTAATTAAACTTTTTTAACTTCTAATCTGCTTCTGAATCTTTAACATCTTAAACAAGTTTTCTGCTTGCTAACTTCTTCACTTCAGTGATAACGTTGATAGGCATCGTGGTCCTCAAGACGTTATCCAGTACTAACTGGTTACATTAATTAAAATGTGTCCTCCGTGTGTGATGTTGCTTTTACTTGGATTGCACAAAAAGGAAAAGGCAAGTGGAACTACTTCACTTTATTAAATCAGAAGGAAAATTGGCCAAATATTTGTGCCTATACTTTTATTCTAAATCATACCTATTTTTTAGTAGAAGAACCAAAAAACGTTGAAAAGCGAGAGTTACAATTCATAGCAAAGTCAGTCAGCTGACTTTATGATTCCAGGGTAAAATCCCGCTAATAGCAGAGCGCTCAGTAAATACACTATAGCTGATTAACATTTGAACGACATTGATAAAAAAGCTATGTAATTATGAAATTTAACCATTTAAAACGTTCTAAGTTATTAATTACATAAACGTTAAACGTAATAAAGCAAGAAAAAACATATACGAAACCCTGTTAATATAAGGATAATAGAACTTAGGCTTAACAAATAGAGATATGAGATGAACCAAAAGCTATGTGTGTGCTACGTAAGTTACTGTTATTATTGTTAAATATCTTATATTTCCCTTATACAGCTATAATACGTGTTTCCAACTTTCTTAATTTTCCATTCTCTACATCTAAGGGCCTCAGTAGCTCAGCAGTAAGGCTCCTGATTTATAACACTAAAAATGAACTTCGATACCTGTGGTTGGCACAGCACAGATAGTCCACTGTGTGGCTCAGTGCTTAACAATAAATAAAAAACAGTATCTCTGATACATTTCTCTCAAAATGATGGACCACGTTATGGACCAAGTAATCTACCTTCAGATCGATTTTTTTTTTAAGTTAAAAATGTCATATTAATTTTAGCTCCAGCCAGATATGACAGCTGAGCTTAAGCCTTTAAGTTAATTTCATTTAAACGTTTCAAACGTAAAATTCTAAAACACGTGCCATTTGGCTTGAAATAATTTGATTGCAAATACACTTTTAATTATAATTACAAATCTCAGTCGTAGTTAATTATGCTAAAGCGTAGATCTTAAAAACTGATCCATTTCAATTCCTGTTAGGATTCAATTAAATATAATTCTCAAACACAAAATTTCATTATATTTTACTAGTTTCATGACTGAATGCATAAAACAATGAAGTGTAAACTTATAACTTTAAGGCATGAAATGAATCATTAGCTTTCACAAAACTGATTGTATCGGCAGAAACTTGTCTTTAGCCAGAAAACATTACACGAAGAAATGCTATTTCTATAGGGATAGCAATAAGATTATATATTGATTCAAGGTCATAGGAAACATTGGTATTGTAGTTCTGACAAGTTTTTGTTATGTTATTTAGTTTTAGCCCACTTGAATTTTATACTGTTAATTGTAGCAACACAGGAACGACTCTCATCACACATTATAGTCTTGTATGATGTTTACCGTATTAAATTGTAGCGGAGGAAATGTAAGAAGAGAAAACTAATTGAAATTAATCATATATATACATATAGATATTTCTAATGCCTAAGCAGGTCATACTCTGCGACAAAACAACTAAATTAAAAAGTCATAGTAATAAAAAATATTAAAAATAGCGTATTAAGAGATAGGAAAATTACATTCCTTATTTTGTTGTTTTCTAATCTGACCACATTCCGTAAATGAAGTCGAAGGCCTGATACCTGTTTATTTAACTATAATGAAATAAAAAAGTAAGTGAATACACCGCAGAAACGTGTTGTGAACTTTGATTAGAAGAACAAAAGTTTAACCAGCTCAGTTTTTTGTTTTTGTTTTGCCTTTTAAAAGAATTGATGAAAACAAATGAAGCACGGATGTGCTGCCATCTTTACGTTTATGAGCAAAAAATAATAAAACTTGTACAATATTTATTTTCTCCCCAGAAACTCTATCAAAAAAAATTCTTTCGCAGTATTTACATGTCAAAGAAGAATATGCATTTTTCGTAACCACTTAAACCATAAAATTTAAGTAATTTTACTTTATTTTATTTTATTATTGTTTATTTCAAATCGTGTCAAATTCGACAGAATTTTGATTTAATGATATAATTTACTTTAATCATTTGGCATATAAAATAATTATATAAATTAATTCCGAATTGCATGCTTCATAAATTATTTTTAGTCATAATTTTTAACTATAAATAATAAAATAGAATTCACTTACTCATAATATCAAATAATCAGTTTTCTTTCTTTTTTAAACTTCGCACAAAGCTACGCAAGGGCTATCTGCGCTAGTCCTCTCTAATTTAGCATGTAAGACCAAAGGAAAGGCAGCTAGCCATCACCACCCACCACCAACTCTTGGGCTACTTTTTACTAACGAATAGGGAGATTGACCGTCACATTATAACGCTCCCACGGCTGAAAGGGCGAGCATGTTTGGTGCGACGGGGATTCGAACCCGCGACCCTCAGATTAACAGTCGAACACCTTAACCCACCTAACCATGCCGGGCCCGATCAGTTTTCTAATTTCTATGAAATACGATTTTCTTTAGGTAAGCAATTATGATATACTAAAGCTACGCAAGAAGCCATAAAAATTGCTGTAAGTGTGAAAATCATCGTAAACACATGTATGATTTTCTCGTGTTATATTCAGATCAAATGATAAACGTACTGTCGATGATATTTTATGCATTACGATTGTTATTAAAATTTATTGCACTTGTTTCTTTAGACGTTTTAAAATAAAATTCTACGTTTTTATTTGTGTATTTTTTAATTCATCAACGGCAGACAGCTTGTTGTTAACTTGTTTTGGACAAAATATTTGAAGTAGCTTATTTCTACATACTCATTAGTAAACTGGCCAATATTTTCCCTGTCACACCAAACATGCTCGCCCTTTCAGCCGTAGAGGCGTTATAAACTTACGGTCAATCCCACTATTCGTTGGAAAAAGAGTAGCCCAAGAGTTGGCGGTGGGTGATGATAACTAGCTGCCTTACCTCTACTCTTACAGTGCTAAATTAGGGACGGCTAGCGCAGATAGCACTCGTGTAGCTTTGCGCGAAATTCAAAAACAAACCCTTTATTTATGTATGCACGTGTGTTTCTCTACCAAATTTATTACATCTTCCTGTTTATCTTTCTCTCTACGTCACATTTTTTTTTCAGTCTCTCCAAGTTTTCATTTATCTTAACATCACGTTTTGCATCATTTTATTCCCGTCTTCCGTTTGATTTGGTCAGTATTTTTTCTCACATCGACCGAATCTAATTTCACTCTGTCACATCTAACTGTTCTGTCAATGCTACCCCACAGAAATGGTAATCATTTTGTAAGACAATGTTAACTATTTTCAGAGATCTTCCAACTAAAACCAACCTCTCCTCCTTTCTCATAGATTTCTCTTCACCGACCCAGATGTTTATGTATCAAGAACGATCCCAATAGAAGACACAAGAAAAGCCGTAATCTGCAAAAGGATATATTGATCAGAATATAACATCAGTTACATTTACAGTATATAAGTTTTCAAAGTGCAATTTTAAACAGTTTTAACGTAATTTGAAAATCGAAACTACCATAACTGCCACACAACGCTGTTAACTGTCCTTCAATAGAACTTACATTAATAATTAACTAAAGCGTTAATTTATCATCCATTAAATAGAAACGTATAATCAATAATTACCATGACTAATACGTGTTTGGTCGCAATTAAAAACAAAACATTGTAATCTGTATCACATGGTTTATAATGACTTGTAAAAATGATCAACTATGAGCTTTTACGCTAAAATTAATGAGACCATACTGTGTTAAACATTCATCCACACTTCTTTGATGAAGTCACAAGTAATGTATTTTTTTCCTGTTTGAATATTTTTTTACATTAAAATATTATTTACTTCGCTAACTCTGGTGTAATATTTAAAATAAACTCTACTCTATAAATCATTTTAACTTCAAGAGATATTCAGAAAAGTCATTGATGTTAGGGTTTAAATAATATTATTGTAGGATGTAAGAATTCGTGTGATAATAAAATATGGTAAATACGTATATCCTTAACTGGATTTATGGCATGGAACTGCAAAAGGTATAGTGTGCTAAGACACTTTAAAGCATTGTGGAAAGACATATTGGATGTTTCTTTCCTTAGAACCTAGTAAATAGCAATAATTGGTTTTGTATTTTATAAATAGGCTTCAAAAACGTGTTAAAATATTGGTGAGTATTGATTTCTGTTAGCTTTGGGTTCACAGCACCTATCAGTTATGTTTTCCTTGATACCTCCTTCGTTTCATTGTGCGGGTCAACACTATTGTGTTTACAGCTTTCTTTCATATAATCCTGGTTTCATTGTACCGGTCAACACTATTGTGTTTACAGCTTCCTTTCATACCATCTTGGTTTCATTGTACTGGTCAACATCATTACGTTTACTGTTTTTTTTCATTGTTTGTTTTGGAATTTCGCACAAAGCTACTCGAGGGCTATCTGTGCTAGCCGTCCCTAATTTAGCAGTGTAAGACTAGAGGGAAGGCAGCTAGTCATCACCACCCACCGCCAACTCTTGGGCTACTCTCTTACCAACGAATAGTTGGATTGACCGTAACATTATAACGCCCCCACAGCTGGGAGGGCGAGCATGTTTGGCGCGACGCGGGCGCAACCCGCGACCCTCGGATTACGAGTCGCACGCCTTACGCGCTTGGCCATGTTTTCTTTCATACTTCCCTGGTTTCATTATGCCAATCATATATTTTGTTGATTTCTTTCCTCTTTAAAAGATGTCTTAACAAAAAAAAAAATGTTTTCTTCTGTGACATTTTTATTTACCTTGCTACTGACCCTTGAAGTTTTTAAACCTTTAGATCATTAGTATAGGTTAATTTTTTTTCTTCTCAGTTCGTTTCTTATACTCAGTGATCCATGGTCTAATTTATTTCATTCTCCACGGTTACTTAGTGTAAGTAATTTCTAATAATTTAAAAAATAATCTTCATTAGATTTTCCTTGGTGTTTTTACGTCTTTGAATTTTGTTCTTGTTTTTGATAACATTAATCCTTTTAATTTATTAATATTTCCAATTCTTGATATTTTAATAACTTTATAGTTTCATGTTTTCTTTCTTTGTTTTATTATTTTTAAGTGCTGTACATGGTTCTGTTATCTAAATGTGTTTGTTTTTTCATCTCACAGTGTTTTTAATACGTTACTCACTACTTTTATCTTATCCTTATTTCTAATGTTCCCGAAGTTTCACTTGTTTCACAGTACTCCCGACGTTTCACTTGTTTTACAGTGTTCCTGACTTTTTACTTGTTTCTCTATTTTTGGTTGTTGGTGATTCGTGACTTTTTGTTATCGCTGTTGTTTTCCAGTCGTCTATTGTGTCTGCTTTTTTCTAATCCTTCGTATGTCCCTCACGAAGCGACTCCTGATTCTTTCCTACTATTTTTTTTTCTTTAGCTTCGTTTCTTGTAATCACTGACCCCTAATTCTCTACCTTTTTATTTCACTTTGATGCTCTTGCTAAATTATTTCAACACTAACTTCTTAATACCAAAGTTATCGTCGTCTTTATTGATTGATTTATCTCTGTCTTTTCCTTAATTATAGTTAGTGGTCCCTTATATTTTGTTAGATGTTGTTTTCTCAGTTTTGATAATCCTTAATGTTTTCCTTAGTAAGGTCCGGCATGGCCAGGTGGTTAGGGCACTCGACTCGTAATTTGAGGGTCACGGGTTCGAATCTATGTCACACCAAACATGCTCGCCCTTTCAGGCTTAGAAACGTTATAATGTGACGATCAATTCCCCTATTCATTGATAAAACAGTAGCCAAAGAGTTAGTTGGCGGTGGGTGGTAATGACTAGCTGCCTTCCCTCTAGTCTTACACTGCAAAAATTAGGGACGACTAACGCAGCTAGCCCTCGTGTAGCTTTGCGGGAAATTCAAACTAAACCATTGTACAAAATTGATTATAGGCCTGGCATGGCCAAGCGCGTTAAGGCGTTCGACTCGTAATCTGAAGGTCGTGGGTTCGAATCCCCGTCGCACCAAACATGCTCGCCTTTACAGCCGTGGGGGAGTTATAATATTACGATCAATTCCATTATTCGTTAAGAAAAGAGTAGCCCAAGAGTTGGCGGTGGGTGGTGATGACTCGCTGTCTTCCCTCTAGTCTTACACTGCTAAATTAGGGACGGCTAACGCAGATAACCCTCGTGTAGCTTTGCGCGAAATTCAAAACAGACCAAACCTTTCTTAATTTCGGTCCCTGTGTTTGTACCAGTTTCTTTCAATACTGATTTCCTGATACCCATATCCTTCATGTTTATAATGATTCTTTTATCGTTCTTCCTTATGTTTGTTTTATTTTTATACTCTGACTTTTTAGTATTTTCACTTTAAAAAACACTGTATTTCTTGACAACGGTGAGCCCTCTGGTTTATATAGATTCAAACTTAGATTTTGCAGCTTAATGTGAATGTTCGTGTTAATGTTTAAATACGTACTTGATTGTACTCATATTACAAAGTACTCTTTCATATTCTTTTGTTCACATCGTGTCTTTCCTGAACTTTTCAGTATAAAAAAACATGAATATATTTTACGTCTGAAGCTATTTTATGGATGTTCACATTTATCTATGCTACATTAAATACATCAATGCTCTTTCGTTACATGTAGAACCCATTACTATGAAGAATTGTAACGGTAAGAGACATTACGAGTTCGATATATACATACATCGGTTTTCTTTACAACAAGCCTTGTGAACGTTTTTTCTTCCTGAAAATCGTCTCACTAATACTTAAATTATGCCGCAATATTTGTGTTTCTATAATCACGTGCCATAAAAGAAATAACCAGGTGCAGCTGATGAGATACGAGAGTTCCAAATTAAGGTGTCGATCACATGTTTTATGTCTGTTATTCGCAGTACTTATTTTTCTGGCTTTTTAGAGTGTAAAATTTTTTTTTAAAACACTGAAACCATGAAGTAATAATCTGACACTTTTAATTGTTTGTTCACGGATGTATTCGTGCGCTTACAAAAATAGATAGACGTTGAAGTAAGTATGCGGTGACATTTTCTACGGATATTCTCGTTCGTTATTCTGCATCTTATTACACAATCACTTCATATTTTCCAGCAGCTACTAAAAGGCTGATTTTTTCCGCAGAAAATTATCTAAACTAGATGTATTCTATGCTTCTCACTTTGTAGCATGGTTCTGTTCTTTACCGACGTGTGTTTATTTCACCATTATTTAAAAACAATTTCCCAAACTTGTATAAAAATATATTATTTCAAGCCCCCCAGTGCCTCAGCGGTATGTCTGCGGACTTACATCGCTTAAAACCGGGTTTCGATATCCGTGGTGGGCACAGCACAGATAGCCCATTGTGTAGTTTTGTGCTTAATTCAAAACAACAACAACGTGTTATTTCAATTTTTACATTTCTGTTTATATGCTAAACAAAAGTCCATAAACTGTCTTTGTTACGATACGCATAAATATGTAGGAAACATACGTTATTAGGATACGAAAGGATGAGGTGCTTTGTCTTCTCAAACGTGGACGTGTTTTGCACACTTGACTCTTCATGTAAACTTAACGTATCGTTCGAAACGTTTACATGGTCCGTTACTCAAGTAGCGTCACAAATCGGCACTTACGAGAGACGAAGTGTGACAGAATAATTAGCGTAAGAAACATTACCTCGTTAACCTTTTCATGGTAATAGATGTAATAGGAGACAGAATGTCGCATTATGAAATATGTCAACCTCAGTTTTCTTCATCTAGCTAACATCTATCAGTATGATGTCAATTAGCATAACATTTAA
Organism: Tachypleus tridentatus; assembly: GCF_004210375.1. Classification (NCBI taxonomy): domain Eukaryota; kingdom Metazoa; phylum Arthropoda; class Merostomata; order Xiphosura; family Limulidae; genus Tachypleus; species Tachypleus tridentatus. The sequence goes on from NC_134830.1 coordinate 39,897,882, forward strand.
GGACAACAAATGATATTTTCGTCTGCTTGGACCGTCCACCTGTTCACTGAACTAAACCCAACATTAAAAAACTCGAAGCCAATCTTTATAATTCAAATACTTATCAAAGTTTCCTATAAAGTCCTTTAAATTAACTTTATCTACTGCTTGTGAAAACAATCCATTCCAAGGATCGACCACTCTGTGAGAAAAAACAAAGTAGAAGATAATTCTTATCACTCTTACCACTTAATACGTAAGATGATCAGGTATTAACACTATCAATACAAAAAATGATCAGGTATTAAAACTATCAATGCGAAAAATGATCAAGTATTAACACTATCAATACAAAAAATGATCAGGTATTAAAACTATCAATGCGAAAAATGATCAAGTATTAACACTATCAATACAAAAAATGATCAGGTATTAAAACTATCAATACGAAAAATGATCAAGTATTAACTCTATCAATACAAAAAATGATCAGGTATTAAAACTATCAATACGAAAAATGATCAAGTATTAACACTATCAATACAAAAAATGATCAGGTATTAAAACTATCAATACGAAAAATGATCAGGTATTAACACTATTAATACGAAAAATGATCAAGTATTAACACTATCAATACAAAAATTAGCAGGTATTAACACTATCAATACGTAAAATAGTTAGGTACCAACACGATTAATACGAAAAATGGTTTGGTACAAACATTATCAGTACGAAAAATGGTTTGGTACAAACATTATCAGTACGAAAAATGATTAGGTAACAACATTAACAATATAAAAAATGATTAGATACCATCACTATGAATTTATCTTAACAATTTTAAACACAAAAATTAGATTCCATCTAACTCTTCTCTTTTCAAGACAAAACAAATTCAGACAACACCAGATATCATCTTAGCCGTCCTTCTCTGAAGTAAAAGGCTCCAAACTACACATAAAACTTCAAATATGTTCTAATCAGTGAATGACATGTGCAACGGTATTATTAGATCTCCAGACTCGTGTCTAACATTAGATACAACCTAAAATCTTATTTGGTCTGCCACTAGTAACAGTACATTGCTTGGATGACTCAAAACTGATCAACCACAGCACCAGGACCTTTTCTTCCATAACTTTGTTTAGGTAGTTTCCATCCAAATTATGCTTATAATTTAAACTGTGATCTCCCAAATGCACTATCTTGCATTTATTATAATTTTGTCATCTTTTACTTATTCGTTCAACTTACCAAACAATCCACTTCCGTTTGTAAAGTTTCTTCACACTCGTCATAAATTATTTTTTCAATCATATAATATTTATTAGGATGATTTCGATTAAACCTCTCTCTACTTAATTTCATCTATATCTAACTTCTATTAAAATAGTTACTAACTAAACTTATTATGGTTTCCCAATTGCTGGACAAAACTTTCATTCCATGTTATTAATATATTGCATGGTAGTGAAAAAACACTCAGAAAAAATTAAAAAATGCGATAAAAATATTATTATTTTATAAGATGGCGTAGAAGTTGTAAATTTCTCTGACTTAGTAACCTTTTCAGTATGTAAAGTTATTACTACACAGCTCGTCTGAAATAAATTATTGAGATTATTAATAATAACAAACGTGAGTCATTAGGGTTACATGCTGTGTCCAAACAGTACATATTGTTTGCACTATTATAGTATATTATAGTTGTCCAATAGTTGGCGGTGGGCGATAATGACTAGCTGCCTTCCCTTTAGTCTTACACTGTTAAATTCGCAACGGTTGTCGCAGAAAGTCCTCCTGTAGCTTTGCGCAAAATTTCAAAACAAGCAAACAAACAAATTCTGGTCTTATACCACAGCAGGTAAGCTGAAGCTACATCACTTTTATATAGTTTGTTTTCTTTTTTCTAATTTCGCGCAAAGCTACACGAGGGTTATTGCGCTTCTTTCAGTAGGCGGAAACAGTATCAATTCTCCTTTTCTAAAGACCTCTTAAACCTGATGTGGTTTGTTTGTCGGTTTTTGTTTTTATCTTTCTCGTCACTGTAAGGTTCGTTTGGATAACAATATGAACAACAAAGTTCTATTGACAAATGAACCAAATCGAATTGAACTGAGTCCACTAGAACACGCGGTCCGTTTGGTAAAGGAACTGAGTTTGTTTTATTTGAAAAGCTTTAATGTGAACAATGGAGGTAAGTGTTAACAAAACACGGAAGTGAACCATGAACACGAGCTAGAGTTATTTTTCAAAACGAGCACAGCGTGTTTTATACACAAGGCAAGTGTGAGAAACAAACAAATTCATCAAAGCTAACGAACTGAACTGAGGTCGTTTGAAACAGACCCAGTGTAAATAGTTCCTGAATGTTTGCTTTTAGCAAACTTGGTGATCATTTCTCTGCATATACGCTAAGCCTTATCTATTTTATTCAACACATTTATTTATTATTAGTATACACCGTATTGGGATTTGCACCTCTATTCATTATGTAAGACAAAGCATTATTATTATGTTATTTACTTTCGTAATAAATACAGGTATAAATCCTAATCCGATGTTTATTTGTGATACTTTTAATTAATAACTCTGGAAAACTAGGCCAAAATGTAATGATAGATCGAACTCCTTAATAATTGTTCTTTCACTAATATTTCATGAAGGAACGAACTGTGTGTGTAGATGTTTCTTCTTAAAGCAAAGCCACATCGGGTTATCTGCTGAGTCTACCGAGGGGAATCGAATCCCTGATTTTAGCGTTGTAAATCCGTAGACTTACTGCAGTACCAAGGGGAACATGGAAAAAAATAAATCCTGTAATGTCTTGTAATGGTTATTGAAGGATTATTTCGTGACTGCATTATTACATTTATCACGAGTACTTTGGATATGTGTTATAAAGATAGATAAGATGTATATGTGTTATAGAGATAGATAAGATGTATATGTGTTATAAAGATGATAAGATCATTAGAAAACAATGTTCGTTTAAGTGTTTATTCAGCTATTTTTGCTTCTTACATATCCTTCTTATCTGTTTCCTTATACTGAATAACAACAAGAAAATTATGGATGCTGTCAACCAGGGTGAAAATTTAGGGCGAACAAATACTTTTTGAAAAGAATGTCATTCCGTTCCTTTAGTTGAGCGGAAGGTGTGGTTTATATAACAATAGATTCTACTATATACTCGTTCACAAACTGGTATGATTGCACCGGCTGGTAATATATTTTCTTATCAATAACAACATTTGCTCCCTAGTGGCACAGCGATATGTCTGTGGATTCACAACACTAGAAACCGGGTTTCAATATCGGTGCTGTGCAGCTTTGTGATTAATTTCAAACAAACATAACATTATTGGTAGCAAAATCCCTTTTTACACACAAGTGTCTTTTATTGAAAAATAACACCAATATTATAATTAAAACCCACTAATTAATGCAGAGCTTCATTAGATATTTTTTTCCACGGAAAATGAATTATTTACCTGCCCCGGCATGGCCAGGTGGTTAAGGCACTCGACTCGTAATCTGAGGGTTGCAATTTCGAATCCTCGTCACACTGAACATGTTCGCCCTTTCAGCCGTGGAGATGATATAATGTGACCGTCAACTCTTGGGCTACTCTTTTACCAACAAATAGTGCTAATTGAGCAGTGTAGGACAAGAGGGATGGCTAGCGCAGATAGCCTTCTAGTAGTTTTTCCGCGAAATTTATAACAAACCAATTATTTTACCCAGTTGATTAATTCTTTAAGAGATAAAACCATGAGGTTACCAAACATGAAGCAACATTTGAGCCTCACAGGTACACATATGCCAGAAAACAACATTTAATGTTGATAAAGAATATACCCTAGGCAATAAAAGGTTGGAGGTTATAAAACTATAATGTAGAGTATTATTTTCTCTTTGGTTAAATACGAGCTTGTATCACTCAGCAGTTAAAAGTGATTTTAATAACAATTCTGAGGAAAAGAAGAAACAACTACAGCTATGATAAAATTACACAAGTGTGGAAACTATTTTTACAGAATAACGAGGCTCTTTAATATCTAAGTTTTTGATTTCAAGCACAAGTTTGGTCGCAAACACGGTTATCGGTACGTGTTAGTTTGCTTCATTGAAAAAAACAACAAAAAATAATATAATTAGTTTAATTCAAAAATAAGCAAGTCAGAATTTACGGAGTTCTAGTAATTTATAGATAATTATTTGGAAGTGTCAGGTATCATATGTTATCAGATAACTGTGTTCGGCTGGCAGTCTTCGTAACTTCCGTTCTCATGACCTATTTACCGGAAGAAGAAAATGAGAGAGACAAAAGAAAACAGGATGGAAACGCTTGTTTCTTGTCGGTTATAAATAATGAAGCCACGTCTGGTCGGTCGCAGTGATTTTCAGTTTAGCTGCTGTACAAATCACTAAAGTGTGCAACGTAACTTAGATTAAGTTAACAAACGTTGATTGCCACACAAAAGATCAATGGAAGTTTATTTATCGAATGTTAAAATTAGAGGATATGTCTCGAGAAATGTGTATTTTATACAAATTTAACAGAGAAATAAGATTGAAAAAAACAGCAACCAAAATACGACCTCTACTCTAATGGACTATCTGTAGGACCAACTGCAGCTACAAGATATATGCCTAACGCAGGGTTTAGACACTTCTAAATGACGTTAAAAGTGAATAATATTTGTAGCTGTTTGTTGTTGTGTAATATGGTTATTTCTTTAGTTCTTACTCAGTATATAGCATTCTATTACAATCTTTAGTTCTTACTCAGTATATAGCATTCTATTACAATTGTTGTGTAATATGGTTATCTTTAGTTCTTACTCAGTATATAGCATTCTATTACAATTTCCATATATTACATCTTTCTACATTTTACACTCCGCAAACAGTTTTTTCATCATCTTGACATGCCACTCACTGTTTCTTTACACACCACTCACTGTTTCATTCCACATTTTGAGACACCATCTACAGTTTCTTTCTACATCTTGACAAATTACCCACACTTTCTTTCTACATCTTGACACATTATACACAGTTTCTTTCTACATCTTGACACACCACCCACAGTTTCTTTTTACATCTTGACACACCATCCACAGTTTCTTTCTACATCTTGACACGCCATCAACAGGTTTTTTTCATCTTGATACACCATCCTTGATCTCGACACACCACCCACAGGTTCTTTCTACATCTTGACACACCATCCACAGTTTCTTTCTACATCTTGACACACCATCAACAGTTTTTTTACATCTTGATACACCATCCATAGTTTTTTCTAGATCTCGACACACCACCCACAGGTTCTTTCTACATCTTGACACACCACCCACAGTTTCTTTCTACATCTTGACACATTACCCACAGTTTCGTTCTACATCTTAGTATACCATATACCACCTAAGTTTATTTCTTTATCTTTACACACCACCCACGGTTTCGTTCCACATCTTGACACACCACCCACATTTTCTTTCTAGATCTTGACACACCACTTACAGTTTCTTTCTACATCATGATACACTACCTATAGTTTATTTCTACATCTTAACACTCAACCCACAGTTTCTTTCTACACCTTGATACACCACTCACAGATTCTTTCTACGTCTTGACACACCATTCACAGTTTCTTTTTGTATCTTGATTCACCATCCATAGTTTTCTAGATCTTCACACACCATTCACAGTTTCTTTCTACATTTTGATACACTATCCTCATTTTCTTTTTACATTTTCATACAGCACCCACAGTTTATGTCCACATCTTTACACACCATCCACAGTTTATGTCCACATCTTTATACACCAACCACATTTTTTCCACATCTTTTTCCACAGTTTCTTTATAGATCTTGACACTACCCACAGTTTCTTTCTAGATCTTGACACACCACCTGTAGTTACGTTTTACATCTCAGTACAATACCAGCTGCTGTTTTTGCACGATACATCATTCCCAGTTTCGTTTTACAATTTGACTTCCTACAGCTTCTTACCTTTGGTTTTGTTTTCCAGGAAGGTTTCAAAACATATTTTACATTTGGTGGAATGTGTTAACATTTGTGGACTTCACCTAGAATTCTTTGAGACCCGACAGGTTGACTTGTTATTTGCTTATATAAGTATTACAATATAAACGTTTGTGTTATTTAGGGTCGACTTTATCAAATACTAGCTTTGTCTGATCTGTTAAAAAAATGACAGGTTGAAGTTTTTTAACCCGCTCTTCTTACAGAACGTATTGTTTACTAAATCTTTCCCACATAGTTAAGATAGGTTGCGTCCCAGTAAGCTTATTTGGTTCATACACTTAGCTGGTTTTACCTCTGTAAGCTGTTGTGACCTCCACAATTAAGACTGGTTTTGCTCCAGTAATCCAATGTGACCTATACAATTGAAATAGCTGTTTTTTACGTCTTAAGGTTTGAATCTGATACTTATGTATATAGTTCTGTTGTTAAGAGACACAGACGAACAGAGCGTTACCAAAATACAACTGGCTTTTAGATATATGTTAAATTCTCCAAAACTGAACAATGTCTCAGTACATTACAACATATTAAACACGAATCAGATTTTCAAATGCAATGGTTTTTTTTTCTTTTCTGTATTTGTATTTGTTCATATAGCATCTCAAAATGCTTTTCTAGAGTATTCATTATTTGTGTTGAGCTTGTATGAACAATAAACTTGGTAGATGCACTTGTTTCAATGAATTGGTTATTAAGCCCAGTGTGCCAACACTCGACAACTCAATTAATTAATCGAAGTTTACGATTTTAATTAACAGTATTGCTCTAGAATAAATAACTTTTGTATTTCTATTCGAAACAATATAAAATATGTATCCGGATATTTACCTTCTCAATTTACACCCAACATGTTAATATATACAGACACCCCTTAAAACAATGCAGGTGTTTTTCTGTTTACCAAGTTGTTTTCAACAATTTATTGAACAACTGATGCATCAAGGTAGTTTTAGTATTTGATTCCAAAGTATTCACCGTACTTACCCGATCCCATACTTTCGACGTTCCTTTGCCTATTACAATATTTCTAATGTGTGCGTGTAGGCTTTGTTTTTTTTTTTTTTAAATCTATGATTCACCAAAAAGGTTTCTCATCTTCATGCAAATACATATTTTTATTGCTTCCAGTAACAGCTTGGGTTTGCTTTGTTATTTTTCTTTCGTGTTATGAAATCATACATATATATATATATATATCTTCTTCAGGTTTAACTATGCATTTATTTTTATATCCTAAATAGAGTTTTAAAATATAGGTGTCTAACAGGCGATAATGACTTTTACATGTATTTAGTTCATTCAGTTTTACCGAATTTCCCGAAAGTTGGTGACTGGTTTTATTAATACTCTGAGCATTTCTTATGATTTAACATAATTTTGATGCTATAAAAAACTAAGTTTTGAAATGGGTGGTTTTTTGTGTAGTTTTACAAGCTCAATACAGTTTGGTTCTTACTTTAATATCAAAGCGTTCATTTCAGACATACAAATACATTTTATTACTTAAGCTAACTTAAGTTAAGTAATGTGTCGACTTCTAAAGTACATTCAGATTTGGTCTTTCATCTGATACAGCAGTGACATGATAACTAAACTAAGTGAATAATAACATTAGGATCCAATTGTTAATTGCGGAGAACATTTTGGAAAACGTGAAAGGAAAAGTAACGCCCCCCAGTGACACAGCAGTAACTTTGATTTCTTATGACGCTAAAATTCGGATTTCGATATCCGCGGTGGGCACAGCACAGATAACCCGCTTCCGAGCTTTATATTTAACAATAACCAAACAAAAAATTAAGCGTCTATAACATTCTTGACCATTTAGTTACAGCTAAAAAGAAACAGTAGTTATTTTTTTAAAACTACTTTCGTGTCTCATTGGTACAACGGTATATCTGCAGCATTAAGAATGGGGTATCGATACATCTGGTAGCAGAAATATCTCATTGTGTATCTTTACATTTAATTTTAAGCAAACATATAAGACTAAATTATAATACCAAGAGTCATTCAGGTAACGTTTAAGGAAAATTAATATTATTCGCTAGATAATTCACTAAAAATATTTCTTCGAAAATAAAATGTAATGAAGCATTTGGAATGGTTGAGAAAAAATTTGTTTTGTCTACTGAAAAGTACTGACAGAAAAAGTTAGATGTAACGTATTGTATAATATTATACAGTATATTTTTATTGTATTATATTTTCAATGACACAGTTTGGTAAAACTGATTTTGTATTATAAGGTGAAATTATTTTTTATGCAAAATATGTGCTCCTGATCCAATATTAAACTTCATTTTACTGCGGGAAAAGCTTGATGTTTCAAATATATAGGATGTATTAGAACATTAACTTATTAAGGTTTGAGCTGTATAACTCTAATCATTTTACCAAAACAGGCCAGAAACATATTTTATTTCACAGGATATTCACAAACTCCTCGACACTTTGGGAGCCTTTCAAAGGCCCGGCATGGCCAAATGGTTAAGGCACTCGACTCGTTATGTGAGGGTCACGGGTTTGAATCTCCATCACACCAAACATGCTCACCTTTTCAACCATATTGGCGTTATAATGTGACGGTCATTCCCACTATTCGTCGGTAAAACTCAGCTCTTCATTTTTGTACATTTCATAGGTTGATAGTATCTACTATTTGGGGATTTTATTTGAGTAAAGTCGGCTATTTTAAAATATTGTAGATACATGTAGGATTTGTTTGTTTTTAAATATCGCGCAAAGCTACACGAAGGCTGTCTGCGCAAGCCGTTCCTAATTTTGTAGTGCAAGACTATAGGGAAGGCAGTTAGTCATCACAACCCACTGGCAACTCTTTAACCAACGAATAGTGGGATTGACCCTCACATTATAGCGCCTCCACGGCTAAAAAAAAAGGGGAATCTGTTTGGGATGACGGGAATTCAAACCCGTGACCCTTGGATTAGAAGTCGAGTACCTTAACCACGTGGTCATGCCAGGCGTACATGTAAGAACTTGTAAATACACATGTATCACGTGTTATTACGATTTTATTGCTGAGTTCCAGTAAGTTATTTCAAAAATGAGTGTGTGTGTATTTTTTCCTTATAGCAAAGCTACATCGGGCATTCTGCTGAGTCCACCGTGGGGAATCGAACCCTTGATTTTAGCGTTGTATATCTGTAGACTTACCGCTATACTAGCGGGGAACAATTTCAACACTCTTAACATAAGTGTAGACTGAACACTGTTAAAACATGAGCAGTTGTTTTTCTGTAACAAAAAAAAGGTACTTCACAACAAATGTTTCGTTGGTCCAAATGAAATTATAGTAAGCTAGAACAAATAACATTTGATATTATTATCCGAAGCAATATAAAAAAAAATATATCTGGATAATTACCTTCTCAATTGACCCTTAAAATAATACAGGTGTTTTTTTGTCTTCCAAGGAGGTTTCAACAATTTGCTGAACAACCAAGGTCGTTTTAGTATTTCTACTCATTCTTTTAGTTTCTCAAGTTTGCTAATAGATTCTTAACATGCAATTGTAGATTTCTAATGAAAATTAAATACTTCGGCTTTCACATTAAGATAGTGTGTCCTTTATACCCTCTAAGCCTAATATATAACAGAAAAAATAACAAGTGTTCAACAGAAATGAGTTTAAGTTCTAAAGATAAAAAATTGTTAATTTTGCTTTTAACAATTCGATTATTTTTTTTCACAGTTGATGGTCTCAACACTCATTCTCTTGGCACACAAGCGAAAAAACCAGGTGGAGCCAGTAAATACGCCTTTGATAACCCATATTTTGGTCAAGACGATGTTGAAGGATTGCCACGCGAGACTATGCAAGGTAAAACAAAAGTGTTTCTTAAAGTTTCCTGGCACACGCCCAAAGTTTGTACTTCTGCGACTTTCTGTTTCCTTCTTGAAATTTGTTCTTGACAAACATACGGACGAGAATATTTCGTAAAAAAATAATTTTAATTACAGAATAAGCTCAAAAAGAGAAAGTTAAATTTTTTTACACGAAATGTTCTGTCAGCTTCTATCCGTTTAAGCCCATTTATCTGTTTAAGCCATACAAAAATTTCACTTGCACATAAACAGGTTAGGTAAAAAAAATAGAACATTTTTATGATTTACTACATAAAGTAAATGAATATGATAAAATGGTAAATATTGTTTAATATGTGTTAAAATAAAAAAGTTACATTTTTTCCACGTCACTTGGTAATATCGTAAACATCATTCGTGTAGCTTTGCTCGAAATTAGAAACAAACATTTGGTGATGTTTATACACGCCTTGAACTTTTAAGTGCATTTTAATTTTCAGTCTGTTGTTTCGTAATTTTAAGTAATATGATTTACGTTTGATAGTTTATAATATTTTAACGGTCATTAAGTTTATTAAGCCTAGAAAGGCTAGGTGATTATGGCACTTGACTCGCGAGTTCGAATCCACGTCATCGCGCATGCTCGTCTTATATTGCTGTTGATTGGGCCAGCCACCCGAGTTTCAAAATTCTAAAGTTCACAATAGCACCAACCGACTGGCTAGAATCAAAGTCGAATGAGGGAGTTTAATAAAGTCTAAGTCTCAATAAACATTTATCTGTCATATATATACAATAATTAAAAATATTAACTATGGAAAAATCCTTTTACTTTTCGTTGTATTTGTTTGTGTGCGTTGTTATAAACTATCTCGAAATAAGAATATTTTTGATAAACTCGAGTCCTGTATGGCCAGTTGTTTAGAACGCTGACTCCTAATCTGAGGATCGCGAGTTCAAATCCCCGTCACGCCAAATGTGCTCGTCCTTTCAGCTGTATAGGCGTTATAAGTCACGATCAATTCCATTATTCATTGGTAAAAGAATAGGCCAGCAGTTGGCGGTGGATGGTAGTGACTAGCTGCCTTCTCTCTAGTTTCACAGTTTCATAGTAGGGACGGCTAGCGCTGATAGCCCTCGTGTAACTTAACGCCAAATTCAAAACAAAAAAAAAGGCCCTGCATGACCAGGTGGTTAAGGCACTCTACTCGTAATCTGAAGGTCACGGGTTCTAATCCTCGTCACACCAAACATGATCGCCCTTTCAGCCGTGGGGCGTCATAATGTGACGATCAATCCCACCATTCGTTGGTAAAAGAGTAGCCCAAGAGTTGGCGGTGGGTGATGATGACTAGCTGCCATCCCTCTAGTCTTACACTGCTAAATTAGGGACGGCTAGCGCAAATAGCCCTCGAGTAGCTTTGCGCGATTTCATAAAAACAAACAAAAACAAAATAAGTTTATAAACTCAAAGTTATAACTAAAGATGTAAGTTTTCGTGTTCGAAATATAACTTCATAGAAGTTTTGATACAAAAATTGGTATGCTGAGGGACATCAAAAATGAAAATAAATAAAACATGGGTATCGTATTGAAATTCCAAGCTGCACCAAAAAAGAAACTGTCCTCACATAGAGATAAACGAAACTCGCGTGACGAGCACATGCACACATGTATAAAACAAAACAACGACTCTCTATCTAAGTCACCTTGAACTCGTGATTTTAAGGTTGGAGAAACGTTAAATATACTGTAATTACAGCTTGACCCACGTTGTCTTCTTTAAGGTTCGTGGTTTTAAATTCATGATCTATAGAAAGTCTCGGCTTTCTCACGTGACCAAATTACATCAGCGGTATTCTAATTTAATAAATGCACTTCGCAAAAAAACCTCATGCATTCATTACGTGAAACATTTATTAAAAGTAAAATTCAACGTTCGAAGTTTGTAATTTTTCGTTATATTTTTCTTATGTTTTAACAATGTTGGCTTCAACTGTAGCTCTCAAATCAATTTCTGTTTCATTAAAATAAACAGAATTTTTGTGAGTACTAATAAAGTAGTGTTAACTGATAAATTTTTGGAGATTTTGTTTCTAAAAATGTAGATATCTCGTCAACAATCATATTATCAAAGTTTAGAAAACATAAATAGCTGCTTTTGTGTGTGTTTGTTTTCTGATAGGAAAGCCACACGGGGTTTTCTGCTGAATCCACCAAGGGGAATCGAACCCCCCTGATTTTAGCGTTGTAAAACTGTAAACTTACCGCTATACCAGCAGGTTGCCTTTGTGCACATGCATGTGAATGCTTGACACAATGGTTATATGTTAAAATATTTGCATTTTCTTGGTAATCACATATAACGTTATGAAACAATTGATTTTCTAAAAACCTTTAACCTATCAAGCTAAGTGTTTATTTGCTAAATGAATTCTTTTGTATTGGAATCAATGTTTGAAACTAGGGATGTTTTGTTGTGTTTTAGCCTACCGAAACTCTTTAAATACTTGGAACCTTGCATTAAAAAGGCTTCAGTGAATTAGACGATACAAAGAAAGAAGCGACATTTTATTTATTGGGCGTGTTTCGGCTTTATGAGATACAATCCAAATAATGTAATTTGTAATTGGAAAAATAAAGTTTGAAAATACTATAGTTTTTAGATTGAGATGGGGTAATTATAAACTCAGATTTTTAGAGCATATTTACAACTGGATGTGTGTGTTTTCTTATAGTAAAGCCACATCGGGCTACCTGCTGAGTCCATCGAGGGGAATGGAACCCCTGATTTTAGCGTTGGATATCTGTAGACTTACTATTGTACTAGCGGGGGCTACATCTTGGTATTTTTGTCGTTGTGTTTTTATCTTAATCTAGTGACACCTATAGGAATGTAACCAGTGGCTCAGCAGTAAGTCTAATGAATTACGATGATAACAGTTAGGTGTCGATACCTAGATTAATTAGAGCACAGATAGCCCAAACACCTAGATTTTGAGGAGCTATAAGAATCGCGTTGTATTACGAGAATAGCATGGTCTATGTTTGGTCTATGTCTCTGTAGATATAAATTCGTCGTTTTTCGTACGAGACTCACAATATCTGCACTGAACTGAGGCATATTTAAATAAACGAAGAGTAAAGATACTGGTTTTTGAATCATTTTAAAATCGATTTTGATTCGGTATAAAAACCTGACAGAGACATAGTATGCATTCATTATAAAGAAAGTATAACTTTTCAGTGGTTAAAGCACTTATTGTTAAACACATTTGTTGAAAAGAAATGGCCTTCACATCCAAAATACCTATACTCGAATTCTAGTAATAACCTTACGATCAGATCAAGGTATATTTTAATTAAAACAAGATGAAATTCTCAGTAGCCGCGGCAGTTGAAATTCTTTTTGGTAGAATGAGAATAAATTAATCTTTGAGACCTTGGGCATATTTTTAATACGTCAATCGAAAAGGTTTGACCTTCTGAGTCCATAGCTGTAACTAGATTTCAAACTGGTCAAGAGATGACAGAGTTATGAGTTACAAGTTTATATTTGAGAAAAACTAAAAACTCAAAGCCCTTCTATGTGGTATGCAGCGGCTAAAAATAAAAGTAGATTTGATACCAAATAAGGTTTATTTATAAAGCGTGCGTCTGAGATAAACAACATATAATTACCCTTGTTAGATTACATATATGAAATGCAGATTCTAACGAAAAAGTGGATTTACTACATTCAAAGATTTCAGACAGCTTTTCGTCAAGGTTATTTAAATTTCATAGAAAAAAATTACAATATTAGTTGCATTATGTTTCATATGAACAATGAGTTTTCCACTAGGTTATAGCAAAACAAAGGCTTAGGGATATAAATGTAAGAAATATAATATATAGAAATAGTGTAGTTACATAATGTGATCCTTATAAATTAAACAACTTTTAGCTGAATAAGTGCATGAGAAGCTAAACTATAACAAACAGTATATATAAGTGTTATATAAATGTTATAAAAAGGGAACAACAGCTGGCCCACTGCTGGTACTGAAACCCGGTTTTTTTCGGTGTTATAAGTCTTCAGACTTATCGTTAAGACAGTGGATGGCTGGAAAAAAAACACTTGGTCAGTTCCTTCAGATTTTGGCCCGGCATGGTCAAGCGTGTTAAGGCGTGCGACTCGTATTCTGAGGGTCGCGGGTTCGCATTCCCGTCGCGCCAAACATGCTCGCCTCCCAGCCGTGGGGGCGTTATAATGTGACGGTCAATCCCACTATTCGTTGGTAAAAGAGTAGCCCAAGAGTTGACAGTGGGTGGTGATGACTAGCTGTCTTCCCTCTAGTCTTATATTGCTAAATTAGGGACGGCTAGCACAAATAGCCCTCGAGTAGCTTTGTGCGAAATTCCAAAAAAAACAAACAAACATCCTTCAGATTTACACCATGGAAACTCGAGTGTTTCAAAACTGTATAAGTCGTACGTTATACAAAAAAAACAAACCTGATGTAAGTAGTAATCTAGTGTCTTTTATACAGGTGATGTATGAACGTTTGAGGTTGTGGTCACTTTAAGAAAATCTTAACCTCTTGCGAAGGAATGATATGGTGTAGTTTTTGCCAATGTTCGTAGTTTAGAGTAACTATTGCTGATTTTATACATTGAATGGAACAGAAAGGAATAGGTTTCCTTGAATCTTCTTTCGGTATTGCATTTTTGTAGTTACTAGAATCTTGCTTCTTGAAATTGAACTAATCGTTGGACTGATGTTTTGGGTACTTAAACTCTGTTGTTGGTATTCAAATTGTCAATTTCACCAACAGGTTCGTACAGTTCTAAAGGACGGAATGTTTCTCAAATAAAAAATCAGTCGTCTAATTCGTGGAGACCATCAATTCACGTTAACAAAGAACAGATTTCGCGTCACTAAAGCGTTAAGGAGCGTTAGGAGAGGATTCCACGACAACACATTTCAGGGACTTGCCTGGTTTCTCCCTCAAATCAAATATTACTTCAGATTTCTTCATGATTTTTGGGTTGGTATAAGGTACAACCAAGTGAAATTAATATGAAAGTTCACCCCCCCTTCTGTTAACAGCTTATTTTTTACTAGAATGTAAAACTGTCTCATGTGTTTCCTGTTGACCGATTTTTTAAGGGTAGCTGTTAGTTTAAAGTATAACACATAACTCAAAGCTCACAGGTCGCTTAGTGACTTCAAAGTTCCCTTCTTTTTTCTCAGGAAATTAGCCATGACATCCCGCATGGATGAAGCAGCCTAAACTCAATGAGTGATTTGCAAGATTTATTGAAAACATCTGTAATTAAATAAATGATTATATAATGGTTACTCATGGTACTATTCTTAAAATCCAAGCTGCTGGTTGTTATTAGAATATTTTAATGAAAATTTGATGGAAGTTTGTAATACATTATGTAAACCATTCTAAATGGCTGTTTCATAATTCAAAGATGAGGTCAATGAATTTGAAAATCTGGGTTTAGGAACAACTCGCCGTTCTAATGAAACACGTTTTTTAAAAGATATGGAAAAATGTGAGAACAATTAGTTCAACTCGTCACCCAAAGATGGACCCTTTTGTTTCGTTTAGAGAAATCACCATTTCATTTATTTGTTGTTAAGCACAAAACCATACAATAAACTATTTGTGTTCTGCCCACAACGGTTATTACAATCAAGATTTTAGGGTTCTACGCCTTCAGGCTTTTTCCTGAGCTCTTGGAGTGCAAGACACTATTCAACTCATAATAACTGTTATCGAGAATTACTATTTCAACTCATGAAAAAGGGCATGTGCTACAGTTATTTCTAAAAAAAGTGACCACTGTTAAACTTTTCATCAGTGGAATGTATAACATAAAGCCTTCATAAACTGCGTTCTAAGTTATGTTCTGGGCACTGGTTAAACGCGAAAAAACTCATTTTAAGATTGTTTTGTTTGTTTGTTCGCGCAAAGCTACTCAAGGGCTTTCTGCGCCAGCCGTTCCTAATTTAGCAGTGTAAGACGAGAGAGAAGGCAGCTAGTCACCACCATCCACTGCCAACTCTTGGGCTACTCTTTTACCAACGAATAGTGGGATTGACCGTTACATTATAATGCCTCCACAGCTGAAAGGGTAAGCATGTTTGATGTGAGGGGGATTCAAACCCGCGACTCTCAGATTACAAGTCGACTGCTTTAACCACCTGGCTATGCCAGGCCAAACCCAAGAACTAGCGGTGGGTGGTGATGACTGTCTGCCTTCTTTGTAGTCTTAAACTGCTAAACTAGGGACGGCTAGCGCAGATAGTCCTGGTGTAGCTTTGCGCAAAATTCAACTCCCCAAAAAATGTTATTTTACAAAGTGTAAAAGAGATATATATACCCAGCTTTTGCCCCCCACTAGCACAGCAGTATGTCTGCGGACTTACACCACTAGAAACTTTATGCTTGACTATAAATAAACAAACAAGTACATTTATTTTTTTATATACTGAATCAGTTATTTCACTGTTAAAAGTTTTGTAACGTAAGCGTTTTGGATATTTTCTGCGCAAGTTTTTGGCAGGTTTTGAATTTGTTTTAGTCACGACTTTCCTATTGTTTTAATATAAGTTTCTGAAACGTTTTGGAAGTTATGTTTTTGTAGAACATTTTATTTCATTTATAAGGAGTATATTTCCATGACTTATGCACAGTGTTAACCAAAGTGTCATGTACAAGATCGTTCGAAATTTCTAACAGATTATAGTTAATGTATATTTTCTAATCTTCTTAGAAAATCTATCTTTTCTTTGGAAACTAAAAATACATTCTATACCAAGAGGTTTCACTTTTTCTGCGAAGCTTCCTTACGTGGTACCAACTGAGGAAAATTTGTTGAAGAAATGAGACGTCTTGATATAGAATTTAGTTTTAGTTGTCCCCGAGAAGCTGGTATTATCTGAGGAAGCTTCAGTTCAAGAAGTGAAACGTTTTGTTGTAGGATTTAATTTTAGCTGTCCGTGAGAAGCTGGTACTAGCGGAAGAAGCTTTATTCAAGAAGGGAAAGGGTTTGTAAAAGGATGTATTTGTAGTTGTCCTCGAGAAACTGGAACGAGCTGAGGAAGCTTTATTCAATAAGTGAAACATTTTGTTATAGGATTTATTTTTAGTTGTTCGCGAGAAACTGGAACTAGCTGAGAAACCTTTATTCAACATATAAAACGTCTGGTTTACAATGTATTTTCAATTTTTCTGCAGTCTTTTCAGAAAAAACGTTTTAACTTAATTCTCGTAATTTGTGGTGTTCCAGTAATTTCTTTGCACAAACAATCGAAAGTCCCAGTATAAGAAAGGTTGATAAACTTCATATGTCAGGTCACTGACACGTTGAGGTATTAAGTTGATGTAAAGTAGTTAAAAATGATAGAAATTAACATTCTAAAAGAGTTGTTCAATTTTCACAAATATTAACGTTCACATAATCATGACCTTTAAGCTGTTTTAAAATAATTCCTCTGGATATCTTTGTCTTATGATGGTAATTTATATAACCTGAACAGTTCAATGAAACGTTGTATTTTTTATAGATAGATAGTAGATACCGTACATGCAGATTAGGACTAGTTTTTTGGGCTTGTTTTTGGTTTAAAAGCCCGACATAAAAGCGACAGACAAAAACGCAAGTGATGGAGTTCTTGACTTTTGGCAGCAGCTACAATTAGATGTGATAAAAACCAACTACACTTACTGAACACTCACCATTTAAAAATCACTGTTTTTCTTTAAATAAGCTATCACATAATCTCGTACACTTCTGTGGTTATTAGCTTTTCAAGTATCCAGAAAATCCGCATAAAAAACAAAATATCCATATAATTTTCCAAATTCCTCATTGCCTCCAAACTTAGAAATATAAATGAAAACTTTTTTGATCATTTAGCTTCGAGTATGGGCGATTCAATACATATTTTCGTGGAGAATGTTGCTGGTGATCTTCAAAAGAACTCGTATTAGCTATCATCATACTGCTGTAGATGGAAGTGGTTACAACATAATTATGAGCAACCACAGTCGTCCCGAACCAATGCCAAAAGTCAACCACCGGCTGTTCTCTGACTTTTTGTTTGTTTGTTTAGAACTAAGCACAAAGCTACACAATGGGCTATCTGTGCTCTGCCCACCATGGGTATCGCAAACCGGTTTCTAGCGGTGCGAGTCGTAGACATGCCGCTGTGCCACTAGGGAGCTTTTCTGACTGACCTGTTAAATTATTCGCATTTAGAATATACGGCTGCCAATTACAAAAACAAAAAGACATAAAATAGCATTGGCAGCATTAGAAGCTGAAATAACATCTATATTCACTCTTCTTTCAACGAAATATTTTGAGAAATGTCTTGCTTTGGAAAAACTCCTACGAGATAAAATATCTTTACGTTTCTAATGAATTGTTAAAGAAAGTTTTATGCGCTAAAAGGTTTTTTCACAAACGAATAACCAAAATATATTTTTAGACCAAATATCTTTGAGAATTTTCGGAGGTAACATTCCTTCCACTCTGACTGTGACTTGGTATTAATTTATTGATGGTTTACAGTTTATCACCCTCGTCGTATCTCCAAATGATTTCTTTTATTTCGGAATATTATGCATTCATGTGGGTGTTTTCTTTCGCTAAGTTATCCTTATCACAAATACGTAAATGAATTTGTCATCGGTTATATGATTTATTAAGTATCGAAAATTTTCATTAGGACAGAAGAGTTGTTTCACAGTCAAGTAAAATAGATATTAATACCAAATTTCCTATCATCCTTGATTTATAAAGCAAGCCAAAAATTAAATTATATTCTAATTCGGAATTTTAGAGACAAAAAAAGCTACGTCATATATATAAAAAAATGTTTCCATATATGACATGTCAAATTCTAATTTAATGTTCACTTGTAATGGCTCCCCGCTAGTCCAACGGTAAGTGTACCAGTTTACAACGCTAAAATCAGGGGTTTGATTCCCTTTGGTTAGCTCAGCAGATAACCTGATGTGGCTTTGCTACAAGAAAACACACACACTTGTAATGGCTCTTCATTTACGAAAGGAATTAGAACCTAAATTGTTTGTTTTTTATTTTCGCGCAAAGTCACACGAGGGCTATCTGCGCTAGCCGTCCCTAATTTAGCAGTGTAAGACTAGAGGGAAGGCAGTTAGTCATCACCACACACCGCCAACTCTTGAGATAATCTTTTACCAACGAATAGTGGAATTGACCATTACATTTTTAACGCCCCACGGTTGAAAGGGCGAGCATGTTTGTTGTGACGGGGCGTTCGAACCCGCGACCATCAAATTACGAGTTGAGCATCCCACCCACTTGGCCATTCCGAGCCACACCTAAAACTGAATCGTGTTATGAGTTCCAGGAGAAACCTCTTTAACACAACTATAGATATGTCCATCCGACGTTATGTATTCTTAAATAATTTTAATTGTCACTAGAAGCTACTATCGTCCTACTGTCAGTGACGTTAATCAAATGTAAAGTTATTTTAAAATAAGGTAAGCTTTCCAATTCCCTTTAGTCTCTGAATTTTTACTTCGGAACAAGTTTTTGTATAGGATACAAAATACAAGCTCTAATTATTTTACATCATTGCGCCTGTGTTGTTTTTTTAATTATAGAATATAGTTTTTTATCTGAATTCTGATGATTCTGAATATTTTGAAATCAGAAGAAAAAAAGAATAAATTTTTTATTTAACTTAACATTACATTACGTAGCTTGGTTGTGATATAAGTAGCAGTTGGTAAGTCAGGCTATGTCCGGTTTGAAGGGTCCGACGTTCGAGATGTCGTACCGCTGAAAACGTTCCGCATTCTTATCCTTAGGTGTGTTAGTCAATCACGTTTGGCACTTCACAAAATCAGGACCCGGCATGACCAGGTGGTTAAGGCACTCGACTCGTTATCTGAGGGCCGCGGGTTTGAATCTCAGTCGCAACAAACATAATCGCCCTTTCAGCCGTGGGAGCCTTATAAACTGACGATCTATCCCACTATTCATTGGTAAAGAGTTGCCCAAGTAGCTGCCTTCCCTCTAGTCTTACACTGCTAGCGCAGATAGTCTTGGTGTAGCTTTGCGCGAAATTCAAAAACAAACAAACAAATAAAAAAGTCAGACAGGTGCTTCAGCTTGTCTTTATCCCTTCTGGTCAGTAGTTCAAAGTTAGGACAGACGATTGCATAGAAGGTGCCGTTTATATTAAATTATGAATGTGTCCCTTATATATAACATAAATATATATATATATACATATAAAACTTAGCTTTGGTTCTTTCAATAGTTGAAATGTTGAAATCGTTCTTTGATCATGAATGAAATATTTGTAAAGTAAATGTTATCAGATTGCTATAATCGGAATATATATCAATTATAAAGACAACTATACTTTTGAATAAAAATATGAAAACGTAGCTATTTCGGAAACATTGTTTTAAATATCTTGCTCTTCTAAGCGAAACAAATTATTAAAAGTATTCTTGTAAAATTTAGATGTTTGATTTAAATATGAAAAAATGTATAATTATTAAACTTCAAAGCAATACTGTCCTATAGTCATTCAAAACAAACCTGACTTCCTTAAGTAACAAATAAGTGGTAATGATTATTGCGTTTGTTTCACAAAGATGATTTATAATAATAATAAATTATCACAAAATTTTGCTCTTGTTTTACAATTAATTATTTCATACAATTAGTCTATTAAACCATTCTTATCATTTTCTTAAACCTTTTCAAGTTTTACACTGAGAAAACTTGTTGATTTATTAGAAAATTTCAATGGTTACAAACAACACACCCGATCATATATATCCATTTTCTAAATCATAGATAAATAGAAAAATACAACATACGTAGTGGCTTGCACAAGTTAAAGGTTTAAAGATACCGTATTTAAACCTCGATAAAAAAATCAATGTGATATACGTTGTATCAAAACGATTTTGGAGCTTATCCACGTTATTAAAGTTCATGCCTCCCCATCCACTCATGCTCTGTTTGACGATCTTACATATTAAAAAAAAAGCTGCAGTGTTCCTTTGTAATTAACTCATGTCCAAAGCATATCACCCGTCCCACTTTCTTTCCATAAGCCATTTAATGTACAAGGAGGATGGATTCCATTTGGCAGTCTGATCTTAAAGAAATCTATACATGTTGCACCTGACGAGTGGTGTATCTTCATATAGATTATCATGAATACTCGTTTCATTCTTCAGTTGCTTAAGACTCGCAACAGTTGAATATATATGTTGTTGAAGCATCTTGAGTACACGTGAAATGTGTCACTTTTCGAAATATATATTCTTGATTATATTGCAAACTGTTGGACCTTTGGATCATGGAAGACCTTTGCCAGATTTTTATGTTTGTGAATTTTCACCTATTGTAAGACGATGCAGGTCTTTTTTATGGATGGTCTTGGAAACACAAGCTGATCCACAGTCATTCGTTTTATAACGCAAATAAATACAAGAGATATTCTCTTCATAAAAATTCTAAATAAACAAATATTTATGATCTGAGAATACGAATATTTTGCATCATAAAAAGTTGTTACATGTCTTTCCCAAAACTGACCCACGGCCAGTGACATCACAGTATAAAACATTTAATACTGATATCGTTCACTCCACCACTATTTAAAATCGGCTATGATTGTCACGTGCCTTGCTGATTTACATACGCAAATCGTGTAAATATAGAACATAGTAAACTCAACCCTCTGTAAAACACACATACGCATACAATACGTATATTACAATCTCATGCAAACACACACACTCATGTATATATGCATAATTTCACTGCGTGCTGTAAGGTAGAACATAACTTTTAACACAATAATTGTAGAATTATAAGTTCTGACATTTCAAGCTAAAAAATAAATGGTTTTCAAGTAAGGTATGATAATCTAAACACTTTTTTTTTTTTTTTTTTTTTTTAACAGACCAGACTCCAACGGGGTTAGTGTCCGACAGAGGCCGCAATACCAAGGTCAGTAAAACCGAGATATCTAGTAACCCTTCATTGATGGGAATTTCCCAGGTACGGGTAAAGTGAATCCTTACATGAAACAAAATTCTAAAGACACGTGCAATCTCGTTGGTGACAACCAAACATTCTAATGAAATAAATAAGTAACAGATAACACACTTATGTATATATTATAGGTGTAAGGGTGTAATAAAATTATAAAATATTACTTAAAACAGAACTACACAAGGTCAAACGAACATCCTACGATAAATAAAATGATTTGTGAGTAATAAAAGAAACAATGAATCTTTATATAAAGAGGTAACAATGATAAATTCAAGAACACAGAAACAAATCAAAATAACATAAGAACAGAATATAATTCCTCAAGAACTGCAGGACTAGTTTTATGAATAACACTTGATGAATGATTTAGCTGTTTGCACTTTGAATGTGTATTAAAGGCTAGAGCATAGAAATACACTTTGATGTTTTACTGTTTTATGCAAAATAAAAGGTTCCTCCCAGTGGGACAACGATATGTCTGTGGATTTGCAACGTTAGAATCCAGGTTTCGATACTTGTGGTGGGTAGAGCACAAATGGGCTATTGTGTAGCTTTGTGTTTAATTACACTGCGCAACAACGTTTTTGCTTCTTGAACACTGTTTGGTGTTCCTTATAGATTTTTGGCTGCTGATCACGAAAATCACATCCAAATTTGCCCATCACGTACCGTTTCATCAAAATCTTCAGTTTTGCTACAATGGAAAAACGATATCAGGGCAACTGGAATCCGTCAATGCTTGCTGACTACTGTTGGACACTGCAACGTGATGCACCGGACATTGAATACAAACGAAAATCAGGAGCAAAACAATTTTAATTATGTTGAACTTAATAGCGTATAAGAAACATAAACGTAATTAAATACGTTATTGCCGGTAAACAGTTAACTGTCTATTTCTCAGAGTTCCTACGTGATGAAGCAAAATCAAAACTATATTTGTGCATACCCACCAGGTACCTGTCACAATCAGCAAAACTTTTCAGGAAGCAAAACTTTAAAAAAAAATTGTTGTGCAGTGTTACAAACAAACAAAAAATTACGGCTTCCTTCATTGTCTTTTGAGAAACATAAAACTAAGAAAAGAAGTTGTCTTGTAGAAGTTAACATTAATATCGATAATTGAATGTGATCTACAAGCAAGCACCATTGTTATCAAATCACTTCCTTCCTGTAGTTCTCGTTCAACTATTAAATCTATCTGAAGACTAACCAGTGAAAAACATCCAGACGATGTGGAACGCATGAGAGACATGAAAACAACTCTCTAAATAATATTTTTATTGCAGGAATTGAACAATAATATTTTAAGACGTTGCTTCAACAGTTACTCTTCAGTTTATCTGAATCTGTTGTTATCAGTGTTGAGAAATTGTTATTCTCAAATGTGCAAGTACATTACAAGCATTTTCTATTGTATTTGGCAAGTTTTCCTATATCAGTTTTAAAACTAATTATATAAAGGTGCTCAAAGAAATAACGTTTGCTTATCAACATATGCAATATATTTAGGTAACACTTTTCCGGTGGCTGAACTGTACATCAGCGTGGCTTATAACGTTAAAAATTGGGTCTCGATACCCACGGTGGGCAGAGCACAAATGGGTTATTGTGCGCCGTTTGTGGTTAATAACATCATCAGTACAAAAAGTAATTTATATAAATAACTGTCATTCTTGATTGTAAAACAGTGTGAATTTCGCACAGGTTTCAAGTATTGGAATATTGGGGTTGATACAAATCATTAGGAATTTGAAAGCATCTTTCAGTGCCAATAATTACATGTTTACGTATTGTACTTATTTTGAATTAACGAAAGTCTGATGTATCTTTAAAGGTAAATTTTACAGAAAAAGAAAACTTTGCAGTCAAAAGAACTACTCATACTGATTAATTTTGCAGGTTCATATTTTTTATAAAAAATATGTGCTAATAAATGAAACACAGAACTTGGTGCAGAAAGAGCCCTTTCCGAGCGGCAATCCGAATGTTTTAGTTTTTACGTTTGCCGCTAGGAAAAGTACTGTGACGTAATGGTTGCCAAACAAACCGCCAACACCAGCGCGTTGAATGTAAATAAACATGGCCAGTGCATACGGAGAAACAGTGGCAGAGTTTGTTTTGACTTTGTGTTCTGAACAGTGTCGAGTAGCACCATATCAATTCGAACCTACTCTGAACGAACCTAGAACAGTTACTTTTGACACAGATCTGACAAGTTCTAGTGATGAGAACAGTTCCACGAGCGAGAGTAGCGGAGCTGTGAGTGATACTGATAGCGCTCAGGGCGGTCTCGAGTCGGTCATACCTCCAGTGGAAGAACGGTAAGCCTAAGTCATGACAACAAATATAGTCTGTAGTATTTCACGTGCAATTTTAATCATCTCGAAACCTGTCTGGTGTTTATAAATTATTGGTATCACAGACTGGGTTTTATTTGTTTATACTTTGCCGACTATGGTAACTAATACTCGACCCTTCCACAATCATTGTACCGGGTATTTATGACTCGTAACAAAATGAATTTCAATTATATGTCATAATTCTGTTTATAAAATCAAACTAGATGTAGCAGTCTGAATAGTTAATATAATATTTACCATAAATGTATAATTTATATGACATATTCCATATGTTTGTGCAAGGTGTAGGTGTGGTTTATGCGAGCAGATGCCAACCAGGAGAGCGTTTGTTGTCGCTCATACGACAAGGTGTAAAACCGATTAAAAGATTAAGAGTGCAT
This sequence comes from Tachypleus tridentatus, assembly GCF_004210375.1. Lineage (NCBI taxonomy): Eukaryota > Metazoa > Arthropoda > Merostomata > Xiphosura > Limulidae > Tachypleus > Tachypleus tridentatus. Next base: position 39,922,587 of record NC_134830.1, read on the forward strand.
TATCCAGACTCGAGGCTTTGATGAAAATTGCCTGAATATCGATGTCTTGGAAGCATCATACTATGAATTTGTTGACTTGAATGGTCCCTTCCGTGATGAGGAGCCAAGTCACGAGTGTATATTTTTCAAAATGCAGTTAAACCTAAAATAGTATATTTGAGTTTAACCTACAATTAAAGATACTGTTTATCCAAAACTATGATCCTACTTGAAACCCACGGAATCCAAAACAGTGGTATCCGACACAAAACATGAGCTTTCAAAGTGATCTTTACAATGCTTTGCACGGTGTAAAGGAGTCCAGTTCTTCCTATTGACCATCCGCAACCACTGTCGCCATGTTGCCGGTTCCTTCTCCTTGCACGGAAACGAAAAGAAGCTTTTGCCCGATTCCAAACCATTTTTACAACCATAAGCAATGCAGTAAACCATGTTATCATAAAACAAACATAAAGTAGCAATATCAAGACAAAAATAGTCTCACAAAGTATGTAATCCGAAAAAAGCACCGATAGATTTACATAAAGCACCAGCACTGAAAAAAACAAAATGGTCAGCGCGCAACGAAGCGTGTTTGGCAACTATTACGTCATAGTTGTAAAACGTTACGGAAACAGCCGAACAACCGAGAGGAACTTGAGTTTGAGGACCCGCATATTTTGTTTCATTTTTTACTCAAAACCTAAAGAGCTTAAAGATATGGCAACCACGCAGGAATTATACCTAACCAAAGTACAGTTTCTAAGACAATTATTAAATTTGTTAAAAATTCACCTTTAAAAAATAACATGAAGTTTAGCTTTCGTAAAATCTCTCAGTCCAAAAGAGAATAGAAGAAATGAGCTTGCAAACAGAGTGTGGTACCTCATGAAAGATCAACGAATTATTTCAGAAAAACGCACTTTTATTATATCCTTCCAAATAAGTCTGGTATATTTTTTCCTCAAAATTATCTAGCCTCTAGTAGCACAGCGGTATATTTGTGTACTTATACAGCTATAAATCGAGTTTCGATACCCATGATGAGCATAACACAGGTAGCTCTTTGTGTAGCTCTCAGTTTAATAACACACAACAAGATATTTCTCCAATGCTGTAGCGACTAAGTCATAAGATTCTTCCCCATGTAGAAACTATGTGCAATTAAACTCAAATAATATATATATATATAGTAATGTTTAAATACAACATTAACTTCGCTCCTTGAAGTTCTAATTAAGAGAGCAAACTATACAGCACTACTAAATAGCTTAATGTACCCTGTTCAGTAGTATTTATAAATATCTTAACCACCAGCTGATATCCGGTTGATTGAAATGAACAGAACAACAGGCTGGAAATCTAAATGCTAAGACGTGTTCTAATAAAAGACACACGATATCTGATCACGTTGTTTACTATTTTATAATGCACTGAATTCTGCGCTAACCGAAGTGGAGATGCACACTGAATACACAGTGGCCTCTATGTTGGCTTTATTTGCAGGACGGCTTTGCCTCTTCAAATGTGTTGAAGACCAGAATATCCAAGTCAAACCAGTTTCCCAGCATTCCTAAACAACCAAGAGCTGTTGACGATACCTGTGTTGGACTGGTATGTATTTATATTTTTATTTGGTCCCCATACGTTACTGTGAGATCTGTATGTATGTAAACCAATATTTCATCTTTCATCATCGTGTAAAGTCCTTATTAATGTGCATTGTTTAAATATAATACATTTTTCTTAAAAATACATATAATTTTGTTCATCACGTCGATTTTAGGGTAACGATTACAATAAAACCGAAATACTTCAAGGCAAGCATCCGTGTTTTATGTATTTACTTTGGTATTTTCCACGTATTTTTAAATTGACTCTTTGGTTCAAAGGCCCGACATGGCCAGGTTGTTAGAGCGTTCGATTCGTGATCTGAGATTCGCTGATTCGAATCCCTGTCACACCAAACATGCTCGCCCTTTCAGCCGTGGGGGCGTTATAATGTGACGGTCAATCCCACTATTCGTTGACAAAAGAGTAGCCCAAGAGTTGGCGGTGGGTGGTGATGACTAGCTGCCTTCCCTCTAGTCTTACACTGCTAAATTAGGGACGGCTAGCGCAGATAGCCCTCGAGTAGCTTTGCGCGAAATTCGAAAACAAACAAAGGAGCAGTCTGCTTCAAAATCTTCAGTGATACATCAACTTGTGTAATTATTTTTATTTCTAATATTTTTATAAAAAACAATTGACAATATATATGTAGTTTTATTTTATTTTCCAAAACCTTGTACAGGAGTTGGAGCGAGTTCTTGTACCATTGCGAGGGTATGACTTCACGGGCCTAGGTTTTAATATCTGCGGGAACATGAGAGATGGAATATTTGTAAAAGATATTCTTAATAGAGGTCCTGCAAACGAATCTGGAAAAATCAAAGCAGGTAAGATATTTTAGTCGCCAAATGTATTTTCATATATAAATTAAAACTGTAGAAAGTGGAATATAAAAATATGTCAACTGGACATACGAAGGTCATTTAGTTTAAACGTTGACGAATTATTTCTCTAACAACTATAATGAGTTTAATTACTTTTTAAAGAGATTTTTTATACGTTTATATTTCATCACATTATGACCGTGTCCGTTTAACATTCACTTTAGATTTTCAAAAAATATATAACTTGATTTCGTAACAGATAGAACCGAATACAGTGATACTATTTTTATTCGAGAAAAATTTAGACTATTACAAGAAAAGTCCTTTTAGGTGTGACATTACAGGGAGACCAAAAAGTGAGGTGTTTTTTTTCAAATACATGAGCAATAATAAATAAGCACACAATTGTTTAGCACAACCGAAACTTTCAAATGCGAATTATTTTATCGTTTAGGATATCGAATTTTCAACATAAAGTTTATTTATTTCAAACACTTATCTTTCTTAATACTGTTGTAAATGTTAAAATAACAGAAAGTAATAAATTTGACTTTAAGAGCTCAGAACATTTAAGTACAGTTATGCGTATTAGCAGTTTATAAGTTAATTTAATTAATACTGATTAATGTGAATAATTTAGTCTCTTGATGAATATAATAAATACATATTTTTTATTTTATGTTTTTTTTGCTTTATTTTTGAATAAAGCCTCATTGTTATATCTGCTGTGTTGAGCCCCGGATTTTAGCGACGTAAGGTCGTAAATTAACCGTTGTCTCACAAGAGGACTCTTGCTTTAAAAGCGATTTATATTGCACTTTTATCGGTTATTTTTTATATAATTTCACCCACTTTCTGAAATAAGAGTTCCGTGCAGTCTATTAAAGCGACATCACGAGAGATCTGGTCGAAATAAGAGTTCCGTGCAATCTATTAAAGCGACATCACGAGATATCTGGTCATCGTAAATGTTTGCCTCTCAACATTTATGTATTATGCAAAGATGAATGTTTTGTTTTCTTAAATTGTTAAAGGGGCACGAGTTAACCGTGTGGCCTGTTACTTTCGTATTCTCCCACTTTAAGCTGTGATCGCGCAGTAATTGTGACAGTAAATTCCTCAGTATGAATGGTAGGTGGTAGTGTGTTTTTGATCGACTGCCTTCACCCTGGCCAGTAGGTTCTCAAACGGAACAGCGGTAAATCTAAGGACTTAAAACGCTAAAATCCAGGGTTCGATTTCCAGCGATGGACATATTAATTCACCCTATGTGGCTTTGCTCTAAACCATTATAAATTGACCTGTAGTCAAAATTAAGAATGGCGGAATATACGCTTAGTAGATTTGTCATAAATATAAAATGAAATAAAATTTGAAACTGTTTATTTCACATTAATGTAACAAAACTTTTTTGGATCTGAAGTTTGAAGAATAATTTCATATATGTTGTAGTATTTAAAAATGTTTTTGAGCCACTGTAAGCGAAATGCGCTTAGTACAAACTACTTGTAGTTTTAATTTAAAAAAAATAAAGTCACAGCTCTTAAGAGCATTCAAAAATAAAAAATAAAAACATTTTGATTACATTTATTCTGGTATTTGAAAAAAAAATGACTTTCACTTGGACAATATTATCATAATCCAAAATATATGACATATTACGTTTAGTCAAATAACAGATTGAAAATGATTTCCACTTGAACAATAGGATCATAATCCAAAATATATGACATATTACATTTAGTCTAATAACATATTGAAAAAGTAAAGAAATTGTGATTATCCTACTTTTTGCTTATTGAACTTGTGATTAGTAGTTACATACACGCTAACCTTATGTGTATTTTCCTTGCGTAAAAAACTGGCTGAGGTAATATAACTGGTTATTATTAACGTTTGAAGAACTACACACACACACACACACGCTGGGCGGAAGTGCAAAATCTTTATTGCTATGCATATTTCTTGAGTATTTTTGGGTGTCGTTGAACAATAGTGATTGAAATTCATGCGTTTAAAGTCAACAGAAAAATGGTATCTTTATAAATGTTGTCTTTGTTTCATAATACTTTTGTTGGCGTGTAGAGCTATTTATAGGTCGAGTAAGCGAAACCAAGTTATTGTACCTATTCAATAAAAAAAACATTACGGTCTGAAACAAATTATTTAGAAAACATTTCTATTGAAATATGTTTTCACAAAGCTCTGTATAAAGTGTAACGTTTGTGCCTCAATACATGTATAATATGTATACTTACTACACACGACTATATATTTGAAAAAGATATGACAGGTATTTGTCTTTTTTTACTAATTACATCCTTATAGTTTGGTACTATCTATAACATAAGCTCTTAAAAATCCAGCATTATATTCTATTGTCTTCTGACTGTATTATTTCCTACGCAGGTGATCGAATCTTGAAGGTCACAGTGTCTTTCTCCAGTATAGTATACGAGGATGCTCTAACGATATTAAGTTATGCTTCTCCTTATGATGTCCAGCTGGAGATTGAGAAAACTTCTGAAGGAACCCAGCCTATGGCTGCAGCTGGTAGACGTCTCACATCATCTAGCTTTAACAGTGGAGGACAAATACTTTTCCATCCTCTGTACCGTAGCCAGTCTATTGACGATCTTACTCAAATCGGAAAGGATTCCGTTTTCAGCCATCTGGCAGGACAGTTGACACTAAGAAATAATTCTAAGTTTACATGCAGAGCAAGGAACTTTCTGGAACAAGAACAAGAAAATTCGCTTACTATTCCAACTGGTTCTTTGAATGAAAGAATGCTGACAAGCACAACAGGAAAAGACGACAATTTTCCGAAACAACAATCAACGAGATCTTACCAAAGAAGCAAGAGAAGTTTGCTTTTAAGTGAAGAAGGCATTGACCACACCAGAAGGTCTCTCCAGATGTCTAAGTCAAAACAAGACAGTACTGATGACCTTGCTAAAGCAAAGTCTTGTTCGTCCTCAGAATCTAAATTGTCATTAAGCTCATCTTCCATTTCTGCCAATGACATCCTGTTAGACAATGATAAAAATAAAAAACAATATATTACTAATAAGATTATGTCTGAAGAAACTGACATGCTTCGTAATCGGAAAGTTCAAACCACTGCTCACGTTCATCAGATCATGATTCAACGTCAAAATCAACCAGGGAATATGTATTACAAAGACCAAAAATCCACAACTAATAAGTCTGGAAATACATTTTTAAAGGACAGTGGTTTATCTAAAAAAGACAGTTATACAACAAATTTACAGAGCACTGATCAAAATATAGATGTTGATTCGTCTCTAACATCTGACAACTCTGAAAGCTCCTATAAAAAATCTTTGGAAAATGCAGATGAACAATTACATTTCAAGTCTTCATCTCTGGGAGATTTGACCGAAATTATAAGACCACTTAGCCAGCCACACATATCTTTTGAACGTGCCGTATCTTTAGACCTTAATAAAGAGGGATTAAGTAATGGTGATCTTCAGCATCAAACAAAGATGTTGGAAAATTGTATCTTCATCCCGTCGGAATATAAAAACAATGTCAATCCGGAACACTCGTTATGCAAAGACTTTTCTCGACGGTCATTGACATTAACTTGTGCTGACAACACAATGGGAAGTAGTTACACTAGTTCTGGAAATTTTATGCAATATCCTTCAGTTAGAGAAATAACGGAACAAACACACTTTACCCAACCAGTCTCCATTCGGTCAAAACATCAACCACCTTGCAAATCCCCCGAATTGCATGAAAACTCCGTAGACCATACCTGTCAGGAAACCAAAGAATTAAGCCAAGTGACGAATAAAGAGATGCTACGTACAGTCGTAGATGCAACCAGATCCGCATTAGTATCTTCTAGTTTCAAAGACGGGCTCAAGTGTACAATGTCTGGTGCCATTTCAAGTAATACCGCTAAAGAGTCGACCATGAGAAAAGAACATTCGTATGACGATGACCTGCTTTTAAATCCAAACCAATTCAATCATTCTAGCGATAAAAAACTTATGCAGCAGTCAGAACACGGAGGAAAGATTGAGGAACCACTTCTGCTTGATTCCCTTGTTTTTCCACCATCTGCTCAAAACACATCAGTCTCTCCCAGAGTACCGTTTCCAACTCCCGACACACACGAGAAAGAAGTGATAGAGATCAGTAGAGATGAGCTTGATAGTGTTATGATTTCCCACCGAGAGTTTCTGTTGAAACAAGTTAATAAAACTGGGTTGTGTGGTAACTTGAACTGGAAACCAACGCATGAAACAGCCAAAGACATTGAATTTGAGCCTTGGTTTGTAACTGATATAAATCATAATTGCAACGAAAGAACAAACGAGATTTCTGAAAATTGATAGATACAGCAACAACATTCCGATGACTGTATTAGCTCTGAAGCCTCAGGTTACGTGGCGAAATCAGAAGATAGAAAAAAGAAAGCTTTCGCTATATCTTCACCAACATCATCTACAAACCGTCCAGGAAAGAAGCTCAGGTCAACGTTTAGACTTTCCTCCGCCTCAGCTAGGGCGTCCACTTTGACAGGAGGTCGATATCTGAAACGAAGCTATTTTTTATAGATTGATATTTGCGTGGTACTACTTTCTCAATGTTAAAAAACACAAGAGAAAAGCAAAAAATTCTTGCCGCTATGTTTTTCGTTCCGTAATGTTTGCAACATTTCATGTGCCTTTAGCATATAATTAGAATTAAGGGAATTTGTTTTATGTGATACGAAAAAGTAAATCCCTGTTTTGTACAAGAATATTACGTTAATAAGGTGACCAAATTAATCGGCGATACCCACGATTAAAATAGTATGTCAAGAGCTCTTTCGCAATTTGCCCTTTATTAAATATTCCAAAACACGTTTTGTTACATTCCAAAGATATTTTCTCTCACTATAGTGTATCTCAGGATTTACCTTTAAAATTTATTTTCGTTATTTTGGACATCGCCATGTGATTTTCAGTGGTAACTATTCGACTGAAATGTAAAGTAAATCTATAACAGTATAAATAACCATCTTTTTCTTATTATTCTGTTACCATATTCTAACTGAGATATAAACTAGATACCTCAGTTTGACTTCTGTAAAGTTGCATATGATAAAGGCCATGTTACATACAGTTGCGTATGAAGTGTATGACAGACTGTAATACTTTAGCGTTCTCAGTTTTCACAATGTAAATGAAAAACTGATTTGTTGTCGTTTGTTACACCAACAATAAAACAGATACCTGAAGTTCAATTGTCTTATGGAATGTATTGTTGCCCTGTTTAGTGAATGAACAATACTTATTCAAGCGTTGTATTAAATCATATCAAAATTTATTTTATGGCTGATTTTCGTTTAACAATTCTTCTATTGTTTATGTTCGGATGAAGACGTGTACTTATTGCAGTAAGTACGTTTAACAGAATAATTCACTTATACTGATTTTTATTAAACATGAGCAAATAAATAATTTGAAAGTAAAGATAGGTTTTCTTATATGTTTTTGGGGCTCCAGAAGAAAACAGATATATTATCATTTAAATGTTAACTCTTAATGGTCATTACAGCTTTGTTTATTTTTAATTAACAATAAGATAATTGTGTTTGCAAAGAAACTAAAACCAGTGTTTTTCTGCAGGTTGTGTTAAACCAAATCTTTTAGGAAGTTATAATACTTTTTTGTGGTGGTTTGATAAAAAAGTTAAATATCAGTGAAGAGTAGGGATATCGTGAAACTACTTGTCTTTAGACCGTTTCATTTCTATCAGGTCATCCCTTCAGTAATGTCCGATTTGAGGTTCAGAAAACGAAAAACGATTTCAAACCTTTGTACTGTTATTTAATCAATAAAGTATGTTCCATTATTATTAATTACTTCCTGTCAAAGATTCACAAGTATCTGAATGTCACTTATATAAAATTTTTGTGGTCTTGAGGAAAAGATTGTAAAGAAGGTAGTTTTAACATTTTCATGTCTTCCAAGCTCTTTTCCATCAAGATAGTTTGGCAAACTTCGGAAAAGATGATAATCAGATGGGTCAAGGTAAGGAGAATAAGGAGGATGTGTAAGTTTTCCCCAGCCTATCTCTTCAATCTTTGTAGATGTGAACCTTGCTGTATGGGGCCGTGCATTATCCTGGTGTAACACAACACCTTTACGATTGATCAAAGCAGACCTCTTTTCCTTCAGTGCAATATTCAAGCACTCTAAATGTAACAATAGAAGTCTGATGTAATCGTTATATTGAGTGACACAAACTCAAAGTAGATCACATCAACAATATCCCACCAAACGCTTAACAAGACTTTCCTAGGATGGAGGACAATTTTGGGCTGTGCTTTAGCTAGTTTACCTGCACTGCGCCATTGTCTGCAGCGTTTAATATTTTTAAAAAATATCTATTTTTCATCTCCAGTGATTAACCTGTCAAAAAAGGTGAATTACATTCACAAGAGTGCAGAGAAGTGCAAATGTCCACTCTTGCTTTAAGGTTAGCTTCTGTCAAATCATGGGGGACCCATTTTCCAAGTTTTGATACCTTTTCAAGCTGTTGCAGATGACTGTGAACTGCTGTATGGGTTGAATTAAGCTTCCGTGCTAGTTCTTCAACTGTTACAGCACATTCTTTATCATGTGCAGCCAACAGCATGTCATCATTAAACTCAACAGGACGACCTGAACGTGGTGCATCACTTAAGCTCACCTGATCTGAACTTCTGAAACCACCTTCGACATTTTTCTTTCATTGAGAGACTCTGCACCATAAACAGCTTGAATGTCTCGTGTAATTTCTGCTGCACTGTTGCTTTTTTAAACTCATAAAGCATTATATGCCTAATGTGTTCCTCAGACTCATCCATCTTCATAAGGTTTTATTTAAATAATTATCTGAAAATGAGGAGTTGGGTTAGTTACTTTTATTTGTCTGAACATTTTTATACACGTTCTACTACATATTTTAATCATTAAAGCCTTCTACAAAAGACAGAAATGATGATACACTTTCTGTATTAAATTTTCAGACATTACTTATGGGATGACCTGATGTAATATGTTGACGTTTTACATATCTTTTAATATACATGAAGTTGTGAGTCCTAAAACTTACGACGCTAAAATCCTTGGTTTGATTCCCCGCGTTGTGCATAAAAAATAGCCCAATGTGGCTTTTCAAAACAAAACAAAACTTAAAGGCTGAGCGTGGTATAGTACTTTACGTACTGGATGAAAAGGGCTATGGTTTGAGTCGCGATGGCTTTGAACACTGTTCGCTGTTTTCAGCTGTGGTTGCAATATACAGTTAACAGCCAATCTCATTAAATCGGTTCAAAACTGATTGGACGCCTTCCTTCTGATCAGTAGTTAAAAATTAATGTTAAAAAGTTAAAAACAAACCTGTAAGCTTTAGCTGATTGGGGCAGTGAATGACATATATAATTATTCACTAAACACTTGCAACTTTGATTTTGATTATTTCTAAGATTAAATGTGTGCATTTAAGTATTTGTGTTTTAAAATTTTCCCTCTTAAAGCGCTTCTGGCTGCTCCCGTTTGCTTCCTTTGATTTTAATGGTCCGATATCTTTCTAAGCCAGACCTCGACAAATACTTTCCGACCTAGGATCCAGGTCCGATATAGAAAAGTTATGGAATATATTTTGAGTCGTTTGTGTGGTTATAACACGGAAAGTGCAGTTTTACACTAAGAAACAAAGGGTTCATTATTGAACTGTATAAAACAACACAAGTTTAACTTGAATATGAACAACTATTAAAAATAGTAGACCAAATAACTATAACTTAAGTGTATTCTTGCAATAAATAAACGTAAGATGAAAATGATCACTGGTGTTGATAGGACAAATAGGTTATTTCAGAATAGGTCTGGTCTACTTATCACAAGAACACTGTACAATGAAAATAGGTTATTTCGGAATAGGTCTGGTTGTTTATCACTATAACACTGTACAATGAAAATAGGTTATTTCGGAATAGGTCTGATCTACTTATCACCACAACACTGTACAATGAAAATAGGTTATTTCGGAATAGGTCTGGTCTACTTATCACTACAACACTGTACAATGAAAATAGGCTTGGCCTAACTTCATTGCTGTATGTACCGGGAAATAGGGTCTAGATATACTTATTTACTTCAAAGCAACGAATGAATGCTATCAAGTTTAAACACGCACACGATTGGGTTAATTAAATATGTGTGTGTGTGTGTGTGTTTTCTTATAGCAAAGCCACCTCGGGCTATGTGATGAGCCCACCTAGAGGAATCGAGCCTTTATTTTAGCGCTGTAAATCCCTGGGTCAATTGAGGGAAAAAGACAAAAATGGCGCAAAATTAGAAGCGTGTTGAGTTACCGCATTAATTTTAAAAAATGGAGTTCTGAACACACCATTAAATTCCCAGAAAGAAAGTTTGATTTCGGACTCGAAGAACGCAAAAATATAAGTGTTCTAAATCTGAGTTCTGTTTAGCACATCCCTACTTACTAACAAAATGGGATTAGATAATAGGCGTCACAATGAATTTTTTTGTCGTTGTGGCTACTTGGCCTCCGCAATTTCTCGAGGCCTGTTCTAAGCAAATGTGCAAGTTTGATTATTAACTGCTGTTTTTGCGCAATGAGCTACACTCAACAAACTGTCAAAATCAGGTGTGAGAGAGGCTAGAACCGTCCAAAGATTAAGGATAAGGTAAGAGAAGCTGATAAAAACAGGAAATTATTTCAATGAATAGCTTAACGAGATCTAGTCTTAATGAATTGATATGCATTTTCATAATTGTACTTTGTGCCACTTTAATCAAAAAAATCAAATAAAAAACCAATTATAACCACAACTTGACAAATAATTAATACAACTTCAGATATCGTAAATATTAACATTTTAAAAACAAATGTTTTGTAAAAGACAATTCCGTAAAAGCTGATATACTTAAATAATTTCAGTTTCTTCCAAATAATCCGCGGCTGCTCGAATAATAATCATCAAGTCCGAAATATGTCGCCTGATTTGTTGCCACTGTTTTTCTTTATCCATGGGGTCTAAAGCAAACATAAGATCTTGCAGTTGAGGAAAACCAACGTTGGAATACGAATCGTACTTACTAGGAGCAAACGCTACATGCCTGGTATGGAAAAAGAGAACAAAAGAAAATGATTTAATTAATTTCTATACTAACTTCAAACGTATACATTTTGTGTTGTAAGTATTTGAAATGATTTAATAGAATATCACTTCTTAAAGTCCACTATCATTAACATGCACGTGGTCAACTAAACATCTAATTGGAAAAGATTACCGTACACATACCTGTATTTTCTAAGAAATGTATTAACTGAGCGATTCACGTACCACGTGGATAAAATTTCATTATTTTGTCCTTAAATAGTTTTTTACAAATATTGGTTGTCATAATACTGCAAGTTACGTTCCTTTAAGAAATTATTTCTCTTGGACGAAAAGGTGATTATTCTTCTAAACATAGTCATCCAATAAATATAACACATCAACTCTAAATTTAAGCCTTCTAATAACCTTACGATGAAAAGCTCAGTAAAAGATCAAATGTAATTGACTCAGGAAATAGATTCTATCTATATTTGTCTAATATATAAATTCCTATTTATCTCAACAACACTAAAAACAAACGAAATTATTTCCACGTGCCTTTCGCTGAGTAAGCATAACGTAAGAATAACTGAAGCCTTGGTAGACTTAAAAAATTCTAATATAAAATTAAAAACGTGCATTTCGATCCATACTCTTTGATTTAAAAAAAATTCAAACTTGGAGGTTCATTGCTTGACAGGAATAATTGTACAGTTATTGGTAACTGTAAAACACTGTTTTGTAACAAGAATGCGGATAGTGTTGTATGTAAAGATATCGTGTGTATATATTTACAAAATACACATGGGAAGTATCCGCAAAAAATAATATAAAATATTGTGGAATTTTCTTCATTTGTTTAAAGATTAGCAAAGTATTATAATTTTCTTGACTTTAATATGAATATTAATATCCAAATGACAATAGAGTACATAATATTCCGTATTAAGAAATTTTAAAATAACTTAATTTTGACAAGTAAACATATTTCTATAAGATTTGAGTTCCATGAACCTGTGACAAAAATGAGAACTGATTTTTGTATCCAATTTAGACATTCACGGCAAAAATTACCTTACAAAGTATCGTGGTGGTAAACCTTCAGGCTTAATGAAGATCCTCTCTATCATCATCATCTGGTCATTAGCTTGGCGGACCGCCAGGGGGCTGAAAACAAAAATAAAAATATAAAGTTCCTGAAGAAGAGTGTATGTCTATTTTCTTACAACAAAGCCACATCGGTCTATCTGCTGAGTCCACCGAGGGGAATCGAGCCCCTGGTTTTAACGTTGTATTTGTTTTTGAATTTCGTACAAAGCTACTCGAGGGATATCTGTGCTAGCCGTCCCTAATTTAGCAGTGTAAGACTAGAGGGAAGGCAGCTAGTCATCACCACCCACCGCCAACTCTTGTGATACTCTTTTACCAACGAATAATGGGATTGACCGTCAAATTATAACGCCCCTACGGCTGAAAGGGCGAGCATGTTTGGTGCGACCGGGATTCGAACCTGCAACCCTCAGATTACGAGTCGAACGCCTTAACCAACGTGTCTCTAATTTTCTTACAGAATGATAATTTTTCGAAAACTTCTCAGATCATAGCTTCACAAAATTTTACTTACCACAGAAAACTTTTTTTTTCAAGTACATTTTAATACGACTTTTCAATCAATCGCATGTATCGCTATAGTTTTTAAAAAATACGGTTTTAATAATTGAAATGCAAGTATGCTTCATTTTGTACATATTATATTGAATGCAAAATCTTTACTGTTAAAAGTCTAATATATTCTTAACAACCGACCTCTTAGTGTGAGTTTTGTCGAACTGAAAGCCTCGCCATAACCAAAATTCATGATGGCGACCAACAAAGTATACTGAAATCACATTATCGTATTCTACATAACATTTTTGATTTGATTAAGTATCTGTTCTAAAGTCAAATATTTGATATACATTTTCTCAGAAACAACTTCTACTACATTCGCCTTGAAAATCTATTGAAGACTATTCTCAAAATTTTCCATTAAACAAACATTTTAAAGTACTAAACATAACAAATGAAAGCAATACTTTTCTACGATGTATAACCTATATTAAAACCGCTTCAGACTAAAGTGATTTACTTTAATCTTATATTATGTATACAATAAAAATAAACAACATACTTGGTCAGGTCAATATCCTCTAATCTTTTGTGCCAACTGTCAGCTGCGAAACTAAAGTTACGAATTGCTCTTTGTAGGAAATCTGGAACAACCAATTGAAAGTTTCATAAAGCACTTTTCGTAACGATGCCACAACTACAAAAACAGTATTTCATCATTATAATGATGCATCATATATAACGACCTTTCTTTTTGTGCATAACATTTCTGTGCATAATTTAGCAAAGCTGCATAACTGTGGCATGCCCAGGACGATTATCGAAACCAGATTTTTGGCGTCTTAAGCTTGCAGATTTATCTCACAGCCTTTGGGGATCGCTATAGAAATGAAAAGGCTTAATAAATCACATTCAAATATTCTGGCTAATCTTTTGTTCTTCAGACAGGTAGACGCATAGTAAATGAAAACAAAATGTTTGTTTGATATACGGTTATAATTTCTTACAGTTCAATTGAAGTTAATAACCGTAGGTAATGTCTCTTAAGAAGTAAATATTAATTTTATTTATCTGTTTCACAATCTTCAATCTTTTGAATGCTAATAACATTATGGCTTCAAAGAACAAAAAAATCAATACCTAGTGTAACGTTGTTGTCTTTAAATTTCTCAATATATTTTTGTTTGACTTCTTCCAGTGATCTCATTAGCTGCACGCCATAATCTCTGAGGTTATAGGGTAGAATAACAGAGCCACTTAGCTGGTGTAACAGCAGGCCACTAAACTGGGCACAGTTCTGATGATACGTAAATTTCGGGTCTAAAATTTTGGCTTGCATGTCAAAGGTGTCGAAAGCTGTATGATATGCAGGGTACATAGAAACACCAGTCTTTTTCTGTAACAAAAATCCATAAAAAGACTCTTAAAAGTAACAATAGATACATGATTTAAAACGTTATTTGTGTCCCTCTAATCTAGTCAAGTAACTATATATTATTACTTCAACCGACTGAAACTTTTCCTTTTGTTTTAGTTTTTTATTCAAAACTATACGTCATGTATTCTAAGTAAATCTTCTACTAAAACAGTTAAGCCTATATCGTTAATTTTAGCTATTGTAATGTAGAAAACAAGCAAATAAAATGGAAAAAAACCGAGAACAAACATGAATCAAATATAGAGAAAGAAATTGTATGAGTGTAGCGAAATTACCAAAAATTACAAATAAGAAAAACAAGACACAAATAAATAAAATATGTATATTACTTATGTAAATACTTCTGTCTAAATAATTAATATTATATATAATAGAAATTAAAAGAAACAAAACGTATTTGTTCAGAGGCAAAGCGTACATATATAAATGTAGGGAAATTAATAAGTAATGAGAATTCAGGCATAGGGGAACAATGAAGAGTTAGATTACATTTTAACATACTTGTTTATTGCATCATAAAAGCAAACAAGGGAAAAAATCATATCAAATTTTGTGATATTACAATTCTCTAAAACCATCGTTAAAATCGTTCAATCCTAGAGTAATATTTGAAAAGATGGTATAACTAAAGACATTTCAAATTGGCTATGTTTTAATATGACATTGAACCAACAATTAAATTACGAAACATTCTGCACTGTTTGTTTTAGCACATCGTTAGGCATTGAACTAGCTGCACTGCTTTCAGCACGAAAAATCGAAACCCGTATTTTAGTATTGTAAGTCCCGTAAACTTAACTCTGACTCACGCATTAGGTGTATATCATTATGCATTAGTCACTTAGGAAAATATCATTATGGCAGTTTTTGAATTGTGTCAGCATTAATAAATGTCCCCCGCTGGTACAGCGGTAAGTTTTCGGATTTACAACGCTAAAATCAGGGGTTCGGTTCCCCTTGATGGATTCAGTAGATATCCCGATGTGGCTTTGCTATAAGAAAACAAAGCACACACACACATTCATAACTACCAAGTTTGGCCGAAGTACATACATAATTAAATCGCTACAGTGAAGATAACCGAGATGTCAAAATATCCCTTCACCAATTTCATTGCAGATGGTTCGTAGCCATCTGTACTTTCTAGAATAAATACAATGTAAATCTATAAGAACTGTCATATTTTGAAAAATTGCTTAAATCCTGTGTTATCAATGGAAAAAACACACTGAATTTTGTAGATACAAATTAATTGATATTGCCATTATGTACGCCCAACCCCCCTCCCAGTGGTGGGCAGAATACAGACGGCCCACTGTGCACCTTTGTGATTAACCACAAGCAAACAAGTCGTTATGCTCCGATCATTTTCAAATAATAAATATTGGCCTTGGCTCTGAAACACGAGTTATAGTAGGACAAAAATTATATTATAATATACATATTAATTTACTATAAACATAAACACGCATATAATTTTGCTAGTTATTGCTTGAATTTTTGAGAACCGAATTCAATATCGAGTATTAATTTTATCTTCAATTCGAACGTTAGAAAACATTAGACAAGATAACCATTGAATCTTGCGTCCACTCATCATTATTTCTTCCAGAGATCTGGATACTTGTTGACAAATAAACAGAATTCAAATTATTACAGATGAAATAACGTTAGAATAATTTTAGTTGTATTGCTCTGTAGGGGGACAGTAATCACATGCAAACAGCCATGATAACCATACAAGCTGAAAATGAAGATTATATTTTATTATGTGAGCTATTTTCATGTATAGATGCCACGTATCACGAGATAAACAAACACGTATCCCAAGTACTAGATTTGTTCCATGTCTACAGTTGGCTTATTTTTCGCCTCTATTTTACTCCTTCCAGGTGTCGCCAGAGAAAATGGAAATGAAGATAATATAAGCCATTTTCGCGTCTTGCAAACCCGTATTCCAAGTACTACACTTATCCCTATGCTTACGTTTGGATAGCTTTGGAGCTCTATTTTTAACTCTATTAAGATCCCATTTAGGTCTTTTTGAGGTTCTTATAAGCAGTAGATGGGTCCTGCTTCTGTCTTATCTTTATAATATAGCTATTACTGCTTCAGTTTCAGTTTGTTATTCTCGCTAATGGTCATTTTCAACACAGTAAAAATAGGAACTGATCTCTGTCTTTGTAATTATCTCTAACACCCAATATTACTCTGAAGTCTAACTATTTAACCTTTAATAATAAAGCTAATGAGGGGGGGGGGTATAATTCCTTGTTTGTTTTTGATTTTCGTACAAAGCAACACGATGTCTATCTGCGCTAGCCGTCCCTAATTTAGCAGCGTAAGGGTAGAGGAAAGGCAGCTAATCATCATCACCCACCACCGACTTTTGGGCTACTCTTTTACCAACGAGGAATGTGATTGACTACTACATTATAACGCCCTTCGCAGCTGAAAAGCAAGCATGCTTGGTGTAACTAGAATTCAAACAAGCGATCCTCAGATTGCTAACCGAGCACTCTAATCATGTGGCCATGGCGGGCTTAGATCACAATACTAAATTTAGGGTTTAATACCCGCATTGGGTACAGCGAAGTTAACTTTAAACTTAACAGTCACTTAAGAAAAACAACATCTGTTGTTTGTATGGTTCCTGAAATAACCGAGTTTTGTTGGTTTTTATTTTTGCCTACTTTTATTATTATTATTAATGTTTTTAATGAAAGTAAATCAAAACTGGCGGTATTACACACTAAAACATTACCTTGAGTAAAGTCTGTTTTGAAAGCATATAAAGACAGCAGGCTAGAAATCCACCGATTCAACAACTGGTTCGCCTTGGATTTGGAAACAAACTAGAAATTACAAGTTTTCTTTCTAAAAGGTTAGTTGGGTTTTATCACGATCAACTCAAAATTACCTTTACACTTCATAGTGTATTCTTGATAGCTACCAAAAAAAAATCAGAAATTGAAACGTAAGAAGTTTGTGCTAAATCAATGGAAACGTACAATTCTAAAGTATTTTATGTGTCTATTAAAAACACTTTAAATATTGATAGGTATGCTCGCCCTTTCAGTGGTGGAGGAGTTATAATGTGACATTATATTTGTTGGTAAAAAAGTAGCCAAAGAGTGCTGATGAGTGGGGGGTGATAACTAGTTACCTTCCCTCTAGTCTTACACTGCTAAATTAGGGACGGCCAGCGCAGATAGCCCTCGAGTAGCTTTGTGCAAAATTCAAAAGCAAACAAAACAGTTAGTTTCCTGATTTTCTACCATTTTTATTCGTTTGTTTCAATTTCCATGGCTATTAATTAATACTTATTGTACTTTGAAATAATGTTCAAGTGTTTCATACCTATTTTATTAGGCCTATTGTTTATTTACTTGAAGTATAAGTAATACTTTAAATATTGTTATTTTCCTGTATATTTACGTATAATAGTAATATTTTTGTGCGCCTTGGTATGTTACGTAATCTTTTAATCTTTAAAATTTTTAAGATCTTATGTTAAAATTAAGTTGTTTTATATTATATTTCTTTACTTCACACATTTATTGGTGAGAGAGTTTTATTTGGAAACTGAATACTTTGGAAAAATGGAGAATTATGTATTCCAGTAGTCATCAACCCCTTTATAATTACAGGTCAATTTCTTTTCGAAATATTTAGCATTGAATCGGGTCAGTGATAGTCATATATTTCTGAACACCGGTACATGTATTTAGATTATGTTTTTATTTGCATACGAGAAACAAAACTAATAAGTTCGACAAGTTTCAATATTTTTCCCTAAAATTGATCTTAAAATTCTCTGTAGCTGTGACTCACGGGTTGCAATAGTGAAGTCAACTTTTTGGCGGGTCAGCCAGAACATTGCGACGGGTCATAAATTGTCGACCACTGATGTATACCTTTGTCTTAGACTAAAGCCATATTTGAAAATCTGTCTTGCCCACTATGAGGAATCGAGCCCCGGGTACTTGCGTTGTAAGTATTTAAATTGACCCATCGGGGAGACGAAAAATGTTCTGTCGCTAGTGTTATGAAAATAGAAGAACGTTTTCCAGTACAATAAAGTTTGTTTTCAGTTTGTTGTTTTTTATGCGCGTACGTTCGTATATAAGCATGTTTTCCAACTATATTTGAAGAAACTTGTATTGTCGAGTGATATTTGGATTTTACGAATAACACAAAATATCAACAAGTTATTGTACTGTATATATATATATATATATATACACTCATGTGAAAAAGTTAGGACATCCTATGAAAGCCTGTGTATTTTTGTAACATTTTTGGATATATAGATATTTAATCTCAATTTCAACAATACTGAGAGATTATAGGAATATAACTAAACAATTAAAACTGAAGAAAAGACTTTTCAAGATCTTCTTTACATATAATTCTACAAAAATGCATATTATAACTGAAGAAAAAGTTAGGACACACTATCCCCTAATAGTTAGTGTTACCCCCTTTGGCTGAAATAACTGCAGTGAGACGCTTCTTGTAGCCATCTCCCAGTCTCTGACATCAGTCTGAAGAAAGTTTGCCCCACTCCTCAATGCAGAATTCTTTCAGCTGTGAGATGTTTCTTGCATGTACAGCGCGTTTAAAGTCACCCCACAGCATCTCAATGGAATTAAGATCTGGGCTTTGACTCGGCCATTCCAGGACTCTTCATTTCTCAGTTTTCAGCCAGTCCTTGGTGGATTTACTGGTATGTTTTGGGTCATTGTCGTGTTGCAGGGTCCAGTTGCGCTTCAGCTTTAATTTTCGTACAGATTGTCTCACATGATCCTCAAGCACCCTCTGATACACAGTAGAATTCATGGTGGATTCTATGATTGTGAGCTGTCCAGGTCCTGCTACAGCAAATCAGCCACAAACCATGACACTTCCACTTCCATGCTTCACAGTTGGTATGAGATTCTATTTCTTGAATGCTGTATTTGGTTTACGCCATAACATGTCCTCTGTTCTGGTGTCCAAATAATTCAATTTTGGACTCATCTGTCCAAAGAATATCATTCCAGAAGTCCTGGTCTTTGTCTACATTCTCTCTGGCAAACTTCAGTCTGGCCTTGATGTTTCTCTTGGAGAGAAAAGGTTTCCTCCTTGCACACCTCCCAAGCAAGTTAAACTTGTGAAGTCTTTTTCTGATTGTAGAGGCATGCACTTTCACATCAAGAGTAGCCAGAGCCTGCTGTAGGTCCCGTGATGAAATATTAGGGTATTTGGAGACCTCTTCTAGCATAATGCGGGCTGCTCTCGGGGTGAACTTGCTTGAACGATCAGACCTGGGCATGTTGGCAGTTGTTTTGAAAGCTCTCCACTTGTTGACTATTTTCCTGACAGTGGAATGACTGATTTCAAAATATTTTGGGATCTTTTTAAATCCCTTACCAGACTCATAAGCTGCTACACCTTTCTTTCTGAAGGCCTCAGACAGCTCTTTTGCTCTCATCATGGTGCTCACTCTCACTTCAACAGTCAGGAGCACACCAAACTAAATGACTGAAATTCAAAATGTTGAGTAACAATCTTCTAATCATGGCACCTGGTGTGATACACCTGTGTGTGAGTTGAGCCATTTTAAGTGAGAATAAATGTGGAGGCGTCCTAACTTTTTCCTCAGTTGGAATATGCATTTTTGTATAATTACATTTACAGAAGATCTTGAAAAGTCTTTTCTTCAGTTTTAATTGTTTAGTTATATTCCTATAATCTCTCGGTATTGTTAAAATTGAAATTAAATATCTATATATCTAAAAATGTTACAAAAATACACATGCTTTCATAGGATGTCCTAACTTTTTCACATGACTGTATATGCCTAAGAGACTAATGACCATCTATTCGCAAAATTCCTCTTACAGACTAAGTCCGATTTTGACGAAACTTAGTACGGTTTCTCAATATCGTAAGGGCCTGACATGGTTAGGAGATTAAGGCACTCGACTCGTAATCTGAGAGTCGCGAGTTCGAATTCCCGTCACGCCAAACATGCTCGCCTTTTCAGCTGTGATGGTCAATTCCACTATTCGTTGGTAAAAGAGTAACCAAAGAGTTGGCGATGGGTGATGATGACTAGCTGCCTTCCCTCTAGTCTTACACTGCAAAATTAGGGACGGCTAACGCAGATAGCCCTCGTGTAGCTTTGCGCGAAATTCAGAAACAAACAATATCATAAGAAGAAGTTCTTAAGAATGTTTCGTTAAAATTGGGTCTCTTACACACATGATATTCATGGCATTGTCAAGAACTGGATCACCTGACAACATGTTCATACTCCTAAAAGAGTCAGGTAAGATAACTCACAGTGTTGTATGTCAAGTTCTTTAGTCAGTAATAAGTTGTTTTAAACGTTTATTTATATTATATTGGTTGAGGTTATCATAGTAAAGTAACTGAGCAGAAGAATCAACGATACCTATGGCACAAAAAACTGTCACAAACGGCGTCTCTATTTCATGAACAATAAGCATTATGCTTGAATTATAACAAGATAAAGTAACGTACACGAAACTGTTGTGTAATATCTACGTAAGATCAAATTACTGAATGGTGAAATATCCAATGTAATAACATACTAAAAACCAAAACGTAAAACTGTTAATTTGTATAATACAAGACTTGTACTTTTAAAGTGTAAACCTGTTACGCCAATTTTTCCTAGATATCAATTATATACAGAATTGCCAAATCTTTCTCTTTTAAGAATAATTCTATGTTTATTATCGCATTAATTATTGTTTTGTAAGCTCATATTAAGTTCTTTATGAGTTTTTATTTCTTTATTAGTCTATGCTTCAGAGTTTGTGTAAGTCTTGAAAACCTACAAAACTTATTTTAGATCCTTTTATTCTGCTGTTAACTCTGTTTATTTTACAAAAAAGCCATGTTGAGCTATTTGCTATAACAAACGCTGAGTAACGAACGCGGACTTTAATGTTCTAAGTCCATCAACTTATTGCTTTCCGACTGGGGAAAGCGTGTATTTAACTTAATCTATATACGTAATGTATTTAACTTAATATATATACGTAAGAAGGATTTTGTATTTTTTTGTTTCAAAAAAGTACTTTTCACGTGGATTATTAACAAACACTGTTTCAGTGATTACGTAATGAACCTCAAAGTTGCTCATACGTTTTATATAATTTTATTTGTGTATAATAGAGAAATTACTCTGTTATTCATATCAGATAGAACGTTCATATTGCACTTTAAACTTAAAGCACTACCTCTATGTCTCCCCCATACTCTTCATGAATGTAAGCTTAATCTCGTCATCAGAGTCTCTTACCTTGTCAAAACCCCACTTTATGTTGATGGAGGGTACTCCAGCATAAAAAGCAAATGGTGCGTGGTCAGAACCTGACCTCAATATCTGGACTCTAATGCGGAATTAGATAAAGAATAGAGAGTTTAGTTCATCGATACAAGTTTAAAAGTTAGTGAATACAAAATAGAAATGAAAATTATATAATTATACATTTGAAAGGGGATTGTTAATGGCTGTATCTACCCAGAAAGTTTGTAGACAACATTCCTAGCTGATGAAGATCTTGCTTCAAACGTCGTCCAAAAAAAAAAGTAACTTTCTTCAGATTAACATTTCTTTCAAACACTTACTTATTTATTCTCAATTAATGTTGATCCATTTCCGAGAAGATTGAACGTAATGTACTAATCGCAGTCAGATATTTCTTAAATTATCACGACGCATGATAAAAAATGTCATGGCTAATGCACGACAGGAAGACATTAATACACAATTACTTATTTTAATTACAACATTGGTGTTATATAACATCGCGGAGTAAGATAAAATAAACAAAAGATCACAGATACGTTTGAACATAGACAAGATTGAGAATGACTGTACATGTTGCAAGTTGGGCTTACTCTGGTTCAGCGTCCGTTTCGTTTGTAGTTGCGGATTTCCAAGTCTCATATAAAGTTTTCTGTGGGTTAACGGGGTCTGGAACCTGTGAATTAATAAGTTAATGACACTATACTATAAAATAATAATAATAATCTATTGTCTTTCAATGTCAAGGTTAAATCATAATCTTATAATAATGGACTTAACGCGTATGTTAATATCTATATGTAACCAAAACTACAGAGAAGTCTTTAAGCATTAACATATTGATACAGAGATGGGATATTGATTGTTTAAAAACATCTCTACACTATTAGGATGTGTTTCAAGCTTAAGAAGATGATACGAAAGAAAATTGTGTTAAAATAGAACAAGATCTCGATACCAGAAGTAATCATTGTTACTTGTTGCGACATCTATAGAATTGTACCACAAACAGAAATCCATGAAAATATTTCACTCTTTAGGTATTCCAGATTCAGACAATTAGAAAAATAACTATGCTATGTGCAATAACCATTTCTTTATAACACAAGTACTCAAATCACAACAAGAACGTGACTTTTACTAGAAATGTAGTGAGGGTTTGATTATATTTTTATTATATTATTTTTATTATATTTTTATTATATTATTTTGATTATATTAATTTTTAAATGAAGGACTGAGAAACTGGAGTTCTTATAAAGCTAATATTTTACTCAATAAACGATAGCACCTTTAACATATAAAAACATTATAGTTTATATCAGTAAAATGTATGGATATTTTAAACTCCGTACCTTTAATTATTTTAATGCAATAAGTTATGTTTGAATAAAGAGTACAATTCGAGCTATTGTTTCCTTGTTATTGTTATTAATCGTTGTATTTTTCTAGAAAATGTTCACTTTTTTTAGAACCTTTCGAATTGTTATGAATACTATGATTATTGATTACTAGCACAAACAGTTTCCGCTAGTAAAATATATTGGAAGAAATAATTTTGGTCTACGATAATGGTAACCATTTTATATTTGCACATTTTATCTAAAACACACAATATGTTAGTGTTAATACAGCTGTTAATATGACTTAGTTAATCAAAAGGTTTATTAGTAAACCGATTCACCTTTCATATAACCAATACAAAGACTGTTTTATAACTATTTATATGATGACTTGTATATGATAACACAGTGATGAATCTCTGCAGCGGTTTACCATGAAAGGCACCACAGGGAACATGTTTATATTCTGTACATTCAGTTCAGACCGTCTGACGTGCAGTCCCGCTAAGGAAAGGACTTATAGATGGGGGTATTTCCACAGCCTTACCGAGGATAAATGTTCCTATAACTCATAACTAGTTTGGCAAACGATGTAGTGCCAAAAGAAAAAACACTTTGGTAAAGGATGTCGCCAGCGTTCTCCATGGAAACAAGAAAGATCGTCTAGCAGAGTGTTAGGACAGCAGCGAGTTCATGATCCAGGTTATAAGCCTCTACAAATTAACATATTCATCCACAAAGGAATATTTTGGCTACAAAAACAATAAAAACAAGACTCTCCAACTTTGACTCAAATATTTATCGTGGTAAAGCATGGCATATCTCTAGGTTCCATTAACGACATAATATTCAAAGATTTGAGGTTAATAAAAGCTTTCAAAGACACTGCGAAATCAACAGCTCTTTTCATGAGGAGGATTGACAGTGGGATCACAGAAATCCCATTTTAAATATGAATATTAATCATATCTTCCGATGTAGATTCAAAAACAGTTTTGCATCTTCAGTCTGCTTACATACGTTCGTGTACAGTAATGAGACACTGGAGATCTTCTCAGCACACATGGTCTGAGATTTCCCAAAACGTTCTCTATAGAAATTTTCGCAATATAAATTGCGCAGGTGAGGAATACGGCGTAGTAATTATCAATAATGGTCATCACAAGAAAATCCATTACATGATGGAAATAATGATTTCAAGTTCAAAATGGAGCTCTAAACAGTACACCGTAGTGGTCTGCTTACACTTGAAAAACAAAAACCAAAGTTAAAAATAATATGTTCAACATATTACTTCTACAAAAGCCTTCAGATAAATATTTTGCAACTTTTTATTTTACTATTACATACTGTCATATAGCTATATTTAAAACAAAATGTTTGCCATATTTCTGGTCTACCCATTGCAATTTAACTTTTCTCTTCTCTAGAAAACACCACACAAATGTATATCATGTTTTAAAGGCAACATTCTAGTTTCAGAAAGCTGAACGAACACATGACGGCATGCAGCTGAACGTACCAAATTACATGAAACGTTTGTATTATCGTTTCAACTTAAAAACGCAAATTAAAATTCTTATGCGTAGGAAAAAAACCGAAATCCTAACATGCACATATTATATTCATACATAAGACTGCATAAATTCCATAATTCGAGAGAATTTGCGCCAACTTACCATTCTCGTAGAAAAATTAAGCTTATTTCAGTTTGTTCGATTTGTTATTGTCGTGAATTTGTTATTTTGTATTAACAAGTCAAACTAATAAGTTGGATGTTTTTCATTTCATGTCGAAAAGTTCGATTCGTTTCACATCATATCTTTTAAGAACGTGAGAACACGTTGATTGTGAAATATATAATTCCGAGTTTTGAATAATTAACTTATATATTCAACTGCTCTTAGGTTTAACATCATGCTAGTTAGGACTACAACGTAGAAATGGATTGCGAAGAATATTTTCTAATTTTGCTCAGAATAAATACATATCCAACTGTTTTCTTCCAATCACAGAAATATAAAACTACTATGGAAGATCGTTCAGG
The DNA here is from genome assembly GCF_004210375.1 of Tachypleus tridentatus. Classification (NCBI taxonomy): domain Eukaryota; kingdom Metazoa; phylum Arthropoda; class Merostomata; order Xiphosura; family Limulidae; genus Tachypleus; species Tachypleus tridentatus. The sequence goes on from NC_134830.1 coordinate 39,947,903, forward strand.
ATTCCTTTCAAACCAACTGCAACAGTAAACTCACCATTTTTGACGTGCTTCTAAGCAAACTCGCCAGTTTAGGGCTTGCTTGCGCCCGAAACGATGAACCTGATTGAAAGACAACGTAAATATTAATCTATCTAAATCACCAGAATTTATTTTTTATGTTTTTATTGGTAAAACAGCAACTATAGATCACACGAATTATTTTGAGTAAAGTTTGAGATTTCTTTACTGTCGAACCGCGAAATTACACACTGTTCCCACGCTGGTATTAAACGTGTTCTAACATTATGAATAAACTTTGAATTACAGTGTTATAAGGTCTCAAACGTATCTCTGAGCAACAAGGATCCATTAAAGAACTCCCTACGTTTTCTTATATTTGGTCTAGTCAAACTTAGTTTGAGAGCTGTTTAGTCAGTAACTTCAAGTAAACGTAGAAACCAGCTTCTGGTGTCCAAGCAATCCAATCTCAGTAATCACTGTTATACGTAATTTGATATTTAACTTTGTACTAATGACTCCGAAATCTTGAACTCAGCTAATGCTGAAGACATTACACTTAGTAAAGAGTATCTCATCATATATTGACATTTCCTGTAAATTAACGTGTTTTTTTACCCTAAACACTTCAAAAGACAATCAGATCCGTTGTGGGATTACCTGTTCTTTCATTACTAAATAATTCTAAATCAATTCCTAAATTCAGACACAAACAAAATTAAGTAACAACAAGGTAATAATAACTAAGTTTAAACACAAAATAACAACACAGTGTTCACTAAAAAACACTTAAAATGTTCAGGAAAACAATCAATCCAGGTGAAATGCTGCTCCAGTTAAAGACAATCAGAAGGACATCAGCTGTAAACCTGTAGGTTACAATAGCAGTACTGAGCAGAACACAGAAGCTAAGTGTGTAGTGTAGTGATTTTTTAAGATAAAATAAACATAAGCAGGAGCTAATAAAAAAAATAACACGAAAATTCCAAAATCAAAGTGATCAACTAATAGATCAATAGGAAACCCATGTGATCAGAGGATGTTTTGTACTGTGCACAGTCTTCCAAGAAATAGAAGCATGCAATACTTACACATAGATTATATATTTCATGAATAATGAATATGAACTGGCAGGGTTAACGTACTAACCTCCAGAACAACTGTCTACGTTAATGTAGGCCACGGCACGTTCTCCAAGTTTATGAATATGTTCCTGTATTAGCAAGTACAAGAAAAACCAAAGACTCGAATGACAAATGTATTTTCAAAAATATGACATGAACTGTGTCGTACTTAAAATATCAACAGAAAATGTAACATGGAAATATGTTTTAAATGTACGATACAATCACAGTGTGATAATTAAAATGAACACAACAAAACATTATAGAATATAATACTCAAAGCTTAAGACATCAACGTATATTTGTAGATCACTAAGCATTAATAATAAGAATACTTCCTTTTCTAAATGGGGCATCAACCCCACCAGTCAATGTGCACAGTTAGAAATTTGTACAGCTCTTAAACAAGTTGATGAATCGGTACTCTAATGTGTGGTTTGAATTTCCCGCAAATTTACACGAGGGATACCTGCCCTAGCTGTTCCTAATTTGCAGTGTAAGACTAGAGGGAAGGAAGGAAGCCCAACTCTTGGGCTACTCTTTTACCAACGAATAGTGTGATTGACCGTCACATTATAACGCCCTCACGACTGAAAGGGCGAGCCTGTTTGGCGCGACGGGGATGCGAACCCGCGACCCTCAGATTACGTTTGTTTGTTTGTTTTTTGGAATTTCGCACAAAGCTACTCGAGGGCTATCTGTGCTAGCCGTCCCTAATTTAGCAGTGTAAGACCAGAGGGAAGGCAGCTAGTCATCACCACCCACCGCCAACTCTTGGGCTACTCTTTTACCAACGAAAAGTGGGATTCACCGTCACATTATAACGCCCCCACAGCTGGGAGGTCGAGCATGTTTGGCGCGACTCGGGCGCGAACCCGCGACCCTCAGATTACGGAGTCGCACGCCTTAACACGCTTGGCCATGCTGGGCCTGGAGAAAGAGGTAGAGTGTGTGTTTTTCTTATAGCAATGCCACATCGAGCTATGTGCTCAGCCCACCGAGGGGAATCGAACCCCTGATTTTAGCGTTGTAAATCCGGAGATATACCGCTGTACTAGCGGGGGGCCAAAAACAAATAGCAATAGAAGATTTATAAAACATAAAATATATTCAGCATTTATAATACTTTTTTATAAATTAACAATAACATTTAGCTACATTTTACTGAAATATGATTTCTTTTGCTTCTTTCTTTTTCAAAGAAGAAGTCAAATTGCACCATTTTACCCCTCTTATCACGCAAATCCTTTGATTAGGTACGTATGCTTGAACCTAACTCTCTTTTTTAGCCAAATCTCGTAGTATCACACGTGCACTGAAATATGCTCACAGAGCATGACGGGGATAGGTGTGATACCATATCACAGTAGAGGTCAGGATAGAGAACGTAACTTGAGGTTTTATTGGTCTTTACTACGATGTAATGTTACATCTACATACCAAGAAATATTATTATATGTAACTTAAGATGGCGTTATGTGCTTCAGTTCTCTACCTTGGTATTGCAGACTACTATGTATAATATTAGCAAACATTCCATACAATGAGTTTGAATAAGGAACAGTTAAGATATACAAAAAATCAAGGCCATACTAGATAAATATTTCATATTCATTTCGTTTGTCAATGAGCTACCAGTTTTTCTCAAATATTAAAGTAAATACCCTGGTGGACATAACCTTTCCAAATCATACGTTGTAAAGGGTAAAGGTAAGTAAATTTAATACAGTTAAAAAGAGAATTTACATTTTGTTCACACAAGAAAATAAAACATTATATGATTTCGTAATGCTTATGGACTTTGCGTTTTATTAATTGAACAGAATAACATAGCACGAGCAAATTATTTTACGATATTCATACGTTTCTAAGCTAATTTGTAGATTAACGCACAGAATGTTCCTTTTTTTATTAAATATTAATGAATAATATTTAAACATAAATGTATGGTGCCTTACAAACAAAACCTAACGTTTTAGCAGAAGTACACAGGCATGATTTTGTAAATAAACAAACCTCCACCCACTCAGTAGATCCACTCAGTCCAAACTCTTCTGCTCCCCAGCTTCCAAACACTAGGGTGCGTCTTGGGCGCCATCCATCCATCAGTAGACCTCCCAGCACTCGAGTAAGCTCTAGTAGCTGAGAAGTACCCGATGAAGGGTCAATTGCTCCATGAGTCCAAGCGTCAAGATGGTTTCCTACTAAAACATATCGATCTGTAAAAGACAAAAAAAATTAGAAAGAGTCATTCTCGTGATAATGCTTTCTTTGGAATGGGAGAGGGGATTAATGTATGAATGTTAATTTTCAGAGATCGATTTATGTACCCCTAAATATCTTCACACTTAACAAGAGATAAGCTTCATGTGCAGGCTTTTTGAAGGATTTCCTTTCATAACATGAGTAGTATACATAGACCTTCCCCGATGGAGATAGTTAAATAGCTGTTATTTTAGACCATTGGTTGTAATATTTATACTACAACTCTTTATATATATTTCTTCTTGGGCCAGTGACCTCATGGATTAAAAATGGTTTACCACTTTCACAGGCTGTGCTGGTAGAATACTAACAGTATTCCTCAGGTCAAAAGTTCAATAGTTCATATCTCCCTACATCCTAAGAGTGCAGATTATACACACAACTAGTTCAAAACCAAGCCAGCAGCGTTGTTATGCATCTAAACCAGGTTAAGTAAAACAATGAGAAATCTGTGGGAACCTTTTTTTTGAAAAAAAAACGAACTCTTTGCATGATTTTACAACCTCTGAGAAAATAATTTATAAGAAGATCCGCTTACTGTCAGCTTCCTGTTCCCAACCCCAATCTTCTGGGCTCGGCAATTTATTTTTGTCATTTCATGACTGCATTTACCTGTTCTGTAATAGAAAAAACTATAAAACTATCCTGTTGTAACACTGTTTGTTTGGAAATAGATGTTGGCACACAGGAAAAATGGAAAATGCTTCTGTAACATATGGGAGAGCATTTTGTGCACTCCAAGATGTCCTCTTCCTTCTACCATAGTGGCCCAGCATGGCCAGGTAGTTAGGGCATTCGACTCGTAATCTGAAGGTCGCGGGTTCGAATTCCCGTCGCACCAAATATGCTCGTATTTTAAGCGTGGAGGCGTTATAATTGATTGTTAACCCTACTATTCGTTGGTGAAAGAGTAGCTCAAGAGTTGGCGGTGGGTGCTTGTTGCTAGCTGTTTTTCCTCTAGACTCGCTCCCAGTGGCACAATGGTATGTGTTCACACTCACTCTGCTAAAAGCCAAATTTCGATACTCCTGGTTGGCAGAACACAGATATCCCATTGTCTAGCTTTGTGCTTAATTTAAAACAAACCCTATAGTCTTATACTGTTTGCATGGCCAGGTGGTTAGAGCACTCGACTCGTAATCCGAGGACCGCGGGCTCAAATCCACGCCACACCAAACATGCTCGTCCTTCAGCCGTGACGGTCAATCCTACTATTAATTGGTCAAATAGATGTCCAAGAGTTGGTGGGGGTGGTGATGACTAGCTGCATTCTCTCTAGTCAGACACTGCTACATTAGAGACGGCTAGTGAAGATAGCTCTCGCGTAGCTTTGCGCGAAATTCTAAACAAACAAAACAAACTCATACTGCTAAATTTGAGACGGTTAAAGCAAATAGCCTTCGTCGAGCTTTGCGCAAAAAATTCCAAATAAACAAACAAAATGAATCTACCACAGGATGCTCATGCCATGTTGCACCCTGTAAAGCTGTGAAGAACGATTAAGCCTTGAATTTATCATTACCATTACTGTCTATATTATTATTGACAAGTATATATCTCAAGTGGTTTGTCACTCCAAAAGAAAAAAAACACACATTTCTTCAGAGAAAAGTGACTTGAATGTTACTACAAATAGGAATTACAATATCGGTGTCCACGGACCTCATCATGACCTTGCGATGACTTCTATTTGAAGTCAACAAATAGTGTGCATGGGAAGACTTGTTCCAGAAACAATGGTACTTCCCTGTCCAAACACGTCACTTCAGTCATGTATAACGTAGTCTTCTTCCTTGAAATAGAAGATTCCGCCAGAAGACAGCTGTGCCAATTGTTTAGACGAAATAAAGAGATACAAACCATTCTTATTGTTCTCAACTCAAATAACGCCAAGTGTTGGGAAGAAATGTTGAGGTTTTGACTATAACGCAATGTCCATTCATTTCTGGTTTTGTATCTTATAAGATATTATAGTGTACGACGTGCTGTACATGGCGATCCATGCTGTGTTATACTTTACCATATGATACCTATTAGGAATCTATAGTTCAAATTCCACTATTGGAAAAGTATGACAAGAGAAAAGCATTCTGTAATTTCTGGTACAGTTTCTCTATAAAAGAGACAGTCAGATCCTATTATATAGTCAAGGTAGAATTATTGGTTGGAGCTGTTGGCTGTGGTTCCCGGTGGCTCAGCGATGAATCAGAGGGCTGCTTATAATGAGAGAAATTAGTTTTCGATACTCGCGATGTGCAAAGTAGTGATAGACCATAGTGGGGCTTTGCTAGATAATTCTAAAACGAATTTGTGTGATACGGACATGAAAACTGAGTAACCGTGACTTAGTGAAAAGTTAAATCCATAATATTAAGGTTTATTCTTCTCGGTTTTCATTATTTCATGCTTTTGAACATGAGTTTCTGGAAATATGTTCATCATTAACAATTCACGTGAAAATAGTTCTTGAAATCACTAATGATTCTATTTATGAAAAGTAAACGACAACGCGGGAAATGGTTGGTTTTATAGGATAAATAGGCTCGGCATGGCCAGGTTGGTTAAGGTGTTCGACTCGTAATCCGAGGGTGGCGGGTTCGAATCCCGGTCGCACCTAAGCATGCTCTCCCTACCAGCCGTGGGGGCGTTATAATGCAACGGTCAATCCCACTATTTGGGTAAAAGAGTAGCCCAAGAGTTGGCGGTAGGTGGTAAGGACTAGCTGCCTTCCCTCTAGTCTTACACTGCTAAATTAGGGACGGCTAGCGCAGATAGCCTTCGAGTAGCTTTGCGCGAAATTTGAAAAAACAAAAACAATAGGATATATATATATATATATATATATTACTTATATATGGACAAATACACCAATAACGTTGTGGTCCTAGATCAGTATTCAGAATCTAATTTTCAATCAGTACATTACATATATAAATTCAACAACTTAGGGTAACTTACCCGGTTCCACACTTCCTCGAATCACTCCAATAACGTTATAGATAATCTTCGATGTGTACTCATTGTTGACAACCAAACGAAGTTTTCTGAAAGTTGGTGAAACAAATCCATATTAATATTTTAATTAAATCTGATACGCCGCGTATAAAACATTCAGTAGTTTTATACCACACAACAAGAAACTATTGAAGTTATTACTGTGAATATCCAATTATCCTTATTTCTTCCAAGGCAAAAATAAACGTGGTACGAGAGGTTGAAAAGGTGAAAAACTCGTAAGGTAAAAAACGCAAAAACATTGTTTAAGTCAGTTCAAGAAAAACAGCTTACACACAAACAACATTCAAATTAAAGTACGTGAATAACATTAAACACAGTCAATATATTCTGTGTTGTTGTTGTTGTAGCTCTATAATAACATAATTGCACGTACGCGTCTGCGTGCTAAAAATATTTTAAAGCGAAAGTGTGCACTAGTGTTAACAAATTCACCATCACAGCATATCCCTTTACCTGGCGTTACTTTCTGGTTTAAATCCAGGACCGTATCGATAAGTTATGTTCAGCAAACCTTTCCAGTTGTCCGGTACAGCCTGACCATCCATCAACCTACGATAAGAAAATTATAAAAATTTATATTTTTGTAAACTAATACAAAATGTTGTCTTTCATTGCTTCATATGTTTTCTTGTTGTTTTTGAAAGATAACATGTATTCTAATCCATGCATTAATATATATAAAAAACAGCTATATAATTGAGTGAAAATAAACGTACTTGAAAGAAAAGGTAATATTGTGGGTGATAAAAATAAGAAATTTAAGAGAAATTTTCTAACTTAAGAATGTTCTGGGCGTCACCATAACCGATTGGTTGACACGGGATCCTTGGCAACTTAACCTCCTCCGGTTTATACCTGAAAGCGCCATCTGTGAAGCGAGAATATTTAATTTTACTACACAGTCCCATTATTTCTGCAGAAAAGCGATAATAAAAAAGTGAGTAAAATAATTCTAGACGATATTAAAACATAACACTGAGATAATTCTTAAAATATTAAACTTTAAATATTTTTATTCAGGTGGTAAATCTATAAGATATAAATAAGCATCTAAATGAATGAAAACAATATATATTTGAAATTACAAAACATAACGATATAACAGGTTATCAATGTTCTGCCCACTACGAGTATCAAAACTCGATATTTTTAGCGATACAAACCTCCAGACCTGCCGCTGATCCACTAATGGCTCAGTTAATGGATGCGAGAGTTTAGACAAATACATATGGTAGCGTTAGTTAGACTATCTATATAACAAAGCGTGCTGAAGTTAAACACTGTCCAAAACTTATTTTCAGTAAGTTTTCGCCAGCCATAGCTAGGTGGTTAAGACACTCCACTCGTAATCTGAGAGTCGCGGGTTCAAATCCCCATCACACAAAATATACTCGCCCTTTCAGCCGTCGGGGCATTATAATATGTAATGTGAAGGTCAATCTCACTGTTCGTTAGTAAAAGAGTAACCCAAGAGTTGGGGCAGGTGGTGATGATTAGCTGCCTTCCCTCTGGTCTTACACTGCTAAATTAGGGATGGCTAGCTCAGGTAGCTCTCGTGTTGCTTTGCGCGAAATTCAAAACAAATCAAACTAGTAAGTTCTATATGTATTTTAATTATTGTTGAAAGACAAAGTAGAATTGAACGCTTACATAACGAAACGTTAAATCAAAAAAATAAAACAAAACAAAGTACATAAACAATTATTATTGTTTTGCTTGTTTTGTTTTGGATTTCGCGCATAGTCACATGAGGGCTATCTATACTAGCCATCTATAATTTTGTAGTGTAAGGCTAGAGGGAAGGCAGTTAGTTAGTCATCATCATCCACCGCCAACTCTTGGGTTATTCTTTTACTATCGAAAAGTGGGATTCACCAAACATTATAATGCCCCCACGGTGTGACGGGGATTCAAACCCGTGACCCTCGGATTTACTATTGACAAACTCGTCAAAACTTTTAAAGTTTAGAAGCCATTTTATTTATTTGAATCTTATTTCTACACTGAGACAAAAAGCAAATCATGTTGAAACAATTACAGATCATGTACAACAAGTAAACATTTAACATCAATTTTCTATAATCATTCGAATCCAAATATGTTTTGTGCAATGTATTTTAAATAATATTTACCAACAGACGGGTAATTCGGTGTGACAGGGTCTCCTTTAACTAGCTTAATATTTCCTCGCTGTATAGCAGTTTCTGGAACCCACCATGAATTCGGAAAAACGTTCTGAGGTTCAGTACCGTTTCGGGCAACTTCGGAAGGGTCCGAAAACAACACGACTCCAACTGCCCCACGGATTTGAGCATTTTCTACCTGCATGTACACAAATATATCAAAAACAAACAATCTGTTGCATTTGGTTAAATGTTGTGTTCACCACTGCTATCAAAACCCTTATTTTTAGCGCAAATAAGCCTTCAAACTGATCGCTATCTATTAGGGGTCATAACTAAATTTAATTTTTGCATAATTTTCATATTAGAAATGTTCGAGTAGCTTAAAAATAAGTTAGATCAATACTGCCTTGGAAGAGCTTGTATGCAAAAGCAAACGAGAAATTTTCTTTCACTAATTCACTGTCATTGCACACATGCATTGGTAAACCAAACTCAAAAAATCAAACCAACAGACTTTCAATGACAACTCGAGATAAGATTAGTTCTTGCGTTTCGGTCATTAACTAGCTTCAAAATCTGACTCATTACAAACATTAAAATTTAAATTTCTTTCGAACACGCTACATAAAGATGACCCCAAAACAAATCGTTTTTACTTTAAAAATATTAAGTATATTTAGCCAATATCTTATAATATGTGACACTGTCACAAAGTTTAATTTTCAGGCTAATAAACTCTACATGTGTTTATTGTGTTACCTTGTTTCCACGATATATTTTCCCGTAGCGAGCAATGCAGATCTTTCCTGAGACATTAATACCCAGTTTCTCTAGTTCTTCAAAGTCTTCAATTGTACCATAATTGACGTAAACTGGCAAAGCCTACTAACAAAATGAAACGTTGAATGTATCTATTATCAACATCTTGTGATTGAAACAAGCTAACTACGCAAGCTAGAACTAAAATGTAATATGACTAATTTCATATACTCTTCTAACTACGGGTGTGTGACGTAAGTAAAACAAAGACATGTAATAATTAGAATGGATTAATTCATTGGTTTGGTATTTTATCTGTTAGTGATACGTTCTGCCGTAATCCTAAAAGCTTAAGAGAGCTATATTATTCTTAAATCCATGTACTATGCTAATAAGGAAAATGATATTGAAAATAATAATAGATATAAATAAGAGAAGAATGAAAGTAATTGTATATATTAAACACTTTAACCTATACTTTTAATTAAATTAGTATTACAGAACTGGCCCGGATAAGGCACTCGACTCGTAATCTGAGGGTCGGGGGTCCGAGTCCCCGTCACACCAAACATGCTCGCCCTTTCAGGCGTAGGGGGCGTTATAAGGTAGTGATCAATCCCACTCTTTGTTGGCAAAAGAATAACCCAAGAATTGGTGATGGGTGGTGATGACTAGCAGCCTTCCATCTAGTCTTACACTGCTAAATTAGGGACGGCTAGCGCAGATAGTCCTCGTGTAGCTTTGCGCGAAATTCAGAAAAAAAAGTATTACAAAAATGGAGTTTTATTCACAATATACATAAGACCTGCTTGTTTCTTTCACGCGCTACCACCGACTTCCTCTCTTTTTGTTTAGAATTTCGCGCACAGCTACTCGAGGGCTATCTGCGCTAGCCGTCCCTAATTTAGCGGTGTAAGACTAGTCATCATAACCCACCGACAACTCTTGGGCTACTCTTTTGCTAACGAATAGTGGGATTGCCCGTCACATTATAACGCCCCCACAGCTGAAAGGGCGAGCATGTTTGGTGCGACCTGGATTCGAACCCGCGACCCTCGGATTACGAGTCGAACGCCTTAACACATTTGGCCATGCCGGGCCACGATTTTCTCTCTGTAGGTAAACTTACACTCATGGTTCTCAGTAACTTGGAAATTATTATTTCTGTCAAAAGCGATAACTAGCCCTACGAATAATTAGTGTAAGTATAGAAATAGTAAATAGCCTTACTAATAAGATAAGTGATACTTAGAAAAATACTTTAAATAGAGAAACGAAAACAAACAGTCAATTGTAAAAAAATTGATTCTAAAGTATGGCCTGTCTAATGATTATCTACATTTACAGATCAGGTGTTTTTCTGGCCTGTCTTATAATTATCTGTATCTACAGATCAGGTATTTTTTTCTGCCCTGTCTAATGATTATCTGTATCTACAGATCAGGTGTTTTCCTCTGGCCTGTCTTATGATTATCTGTATCTACAGATCAGGTGTTTTTTTCTGGCCTGTCTTATGATTATCTGTATCTACAGATCAGGTGTTTTTTTCTGGCCTGTCTAATGATTATCTGTATCTACAGATCAGGTGTTTTTTTCTGGCCTGTCTAATGATTATCTGTATCTACAGATCAGGTGTTTTTTTCTGGCCTGTCTAATGATTATCTGTATCTACAGATCAGGTGTTTCTTTCTTCATTTTAACTCCATTCTAACTTCAAACAAATTTGAACCTAATGTACGAAACGTCCTCGATGTTGTGTCAACCGACTAACTTTTTTTTTCGTGGTATTAAAGTTACTCTAACGAATTGAAATCTAAAGTATGGCATGCCTCATGATTATATACAGCTACAGATCAGTTTTTTTTTTTTTTGTTTTCCGTGACATTAACACCACTCTAATTTGAATATGAATTTATAACTCGAAACATACAAGTTCACATTAGTTCGGTAACATATAAAGCAAATTTTGTGTTTTGTCTGAATGTAAATTCATCATAAAATTGGCAGACAATAGTGACCTGCCACTTGATCAAATTTGGAACAAAATAAGTAAAAATAGTCTTTGAAATGTTATAAATTTCATGCAACGCTGCAAATAATTTACCGGTTTTTTGTTGACAAATTTACAATAACGAGTTAAAAACGAAATTTATAATTTATTTTTGGTATTAAACGAGAGCTATCTGCGCTAGCCGTCCATAATATAGCAATGTAAGACAAGGTAAAGGAAAGTAACTAGTTATCACCACCAACCGCCAACTCTTGGGCTACCCTTTTATCAACAAATACTGGGATTAAGCGAACATTATGACGCTTCCGCAGCGGAAAGAGCAAGCATAGTTGAAGTGAAGGAGATTCGAACTTGCAGATTTCGAGTTAAGCGCCCTTTACCACCAGACCGCCTCACAGCGGTTATCGAAATCTGAGTTTAGCGTTTATCAGTTACTGAAGTGTATGTGAATAGCGTGTGTTTAATGTGATGTTTGACATGTGTTACATTATAGAAAGTAATCCTGCTGCATCCATTTAGTACTAGTTGTTTATTCTGCAAACTGAATAAATGAATCTTATATGAAAAGTGTACGTGAATGAAAGATATTTGACATAGAGGAAACGTTTCATTTATTCGAAATTCACTGAACTTATCAACAAGTAGCATAATAACATACGCATATTTATCATAATTAATATAATAAATGCAACAGGAACACGACACTTTTATGTATCATAGATATATCATGTCTAGGACCAAGATAAATAGATATTTACCGTCACATCACCACGAGGTGCGTATCCGTTGAAAGCTGGAATAATGTCTTTGGGAAAGGCTGTTGGATCTTCAAGGTTTCTCGAGCTGAAAGTAATCCTCTCGTTTTCGTCAATAATGTGAACCTACAAATGTTAATATATTTTGTAGCCTGAAACGGATAAACGAAGCGCAGAATTGTTGTACAGTGATAGTCCATAAGTATTTTAACAGCATATCTAAGAGGACACTGAAGTTACCTAGAAAACGGACAGAGTTAATAACGATTAGTTTATAGGGATCTGGATCATTTTAGGGATCTATGAGGATCAGGTTTGATTATGCACCTTTTCCTCCTACCCTTTGCACTAATGTTTTGTTGTACTGCTGAATATCACGTAAATGATGGTCACTGTTATAATTATAACAACTCTATCAGGACCATGTCCATCTACGTTCAACGTCCACTACATTCACTCATGTATACTTTGCTTCATTTATTGTGCTGAAGTCTTACATGTCACAAACTGTCTCGTATAATCCAGTGCTGATTAGCTCCGTAGCGTACCATATATTTATTTAAATAAACACACTCATTTTTTTAAACATTTATTACATAAATGATTAATTAGGTAAGTCTAGCAATAGGTGGTTGGTTGTCATTCTTATACATGTTTTGGCCCCCCGCTAGTACAGCGGTATGTCTCCGGATTTACAACGCTAAAATCAGGGGTTCGATTCCCCTCGGTGGGCTGAGCAGATAGACCAATGTGGCTTTGCTATAAGAAAAACACACACACACTTATACATGTTTTAGGGTAAGAGATACCTAGAGTCGAGCAGTGTTTATAAATAACAATTCAAAAAACCCGCTGCACCTTGCATTTCAAAAAAAAGATCGTAATTTATCAGGGTTAACTGACCCTTCCAAAATCTTCGAGTTATGGAGGATTTCTGTTGCGTAAAGTATTACAGAATTAATAAAGATCAATATTGTAATAGATTTACTGTTATACATTTATTTTAGTGTCTACTACTTGTTTTTGTATATTTTTCATTTTTTGCAAGTAACGTATATTATTGACTATGTATTGCGCAGGTCCAGTCCGTTCTCGAAATTCGTAGAATATTCTTGGGTAAATATCAAACATTTACTGGGTGTACATATAATACCGGTGATTGACATTATTTTTGCAAGCGAACTTTAGCAAATGTTCTGGAGGCTCGAGAGACTGATATATAAAAACCGATGCGCCAAGAGACATATAGTATTATTATTACTGGACAGCTACAATCAGTGTGTTATAGGCCGCGAACGCTATGATTGTGATTAACGCTAATAATCGGAAAACTACAGAATTTGAACAGGAACGATTATAAATTCCGAACATTAAAAGCTACTCAACTTCAATGAATTAGCTTCGGACATTAGTATTTCTACGAGAACATTAAATATCTTCGCTGTAAAAATTCAGCTTGTAAGGGTGTGATACCAATCAAGGTAGGCACCTTGAACGAGATGTGGCAGTGTCAACTCAGAATGTATTTGCTCGTCGTGGACCTAGATCATGGATAAAACATTCAATTCTATACCGGATACAAGACTCGGTATTGTCTGTAAGTTTGTAAAACGTTTGTATATATAGTTCATTATTTGTAATAACCATTAGTAATAACTGTTATCATAAATAGTACTGGTTTTCGTTTGTATATTAAAATATATTTATTTTAAAAAAGGAAATTTAATCTTGTTGGTAAATATCATACATTTTACACATATTAACATTTATTTTATTTTATTAATTTGGGGTTGTTTGAAGTAATATTACGTAACATACGTAATATAACAAATCGGGAACTCCTCTGGAATAAATTAAACTACGTAACATAATAACACTGAAAATAAAACTACACATAAAATAAAGCATAAATATTTTTTTCTTTCGATGTAATATTACATTCCATAATACTTAATTTTATACACACTGTCATACTGCGCGAAATGTAGAAATGGTTCGCGAACAACTATTTTAAACTACCTTATTAGGTTTGTCTTTATCCGGATAAGACAGTAAGATATCATAAGGCACCATGTGAACTTTTTCTAGACCTTGCGACTTCCAAGTATCACGGATGTATCGTGCTAGTTCTTTATCTCTGGCAGTCCCTGCCAAATGCGTCTGTTCCGTCAGATAGCTGGAAAATAAAGAGGAGATAACGTCATATGTTGAACCTTATAAATATTTTAAAATTTTTATTCCGGTAGATACACAAATGCTTGTTTATTTTTCTCTACATATTGCCAAATCGAGTTGTATAGAGATGTACGTAAAAAAGGATGACGTATACATCTGACGAACAGCACGTATTGTATTCTCAAGAGTCATATATAGAATGAACCACTCTGAAATCAAATAATAAAATTACCTAAGGTAAAGTGGCATAAAACTATCGGTGCCAATGAGCACTGAAAATAAGAAAATACTAATAGTATATCAACTAACCAATCAGAGGCGTGGCTTGGGGAGGGCAAGGGGCAGTGACACTCACTGAACAAATCTAGGCATATTCCTTAAATATTATTTTTCAGCCTTTATATATAATAAGAGCCTGGCATGGTTAAGGCATTCGACTCGTAATCCGAGGGTCGCGCGTTCAAATCCCCGTCATACCAAACATACTCGCCCTTCCAGCCGTTTGGGGCGTTATAATATGACGGTCAATTCTACTACTCGTTGGTAGAAGAGTAGCCCAAGAGTTGGCGGTGGGTGGTGATGGCTATCTGCCTTCCTTCTAGTCTTACACTGCTAAATTAGGGACGGCTAGCACAGATATCCCTCGAGTAGCTTTGTGCGAAATTCCAAAACAAAACAAAAGCTTTGTATTTTTTTCCCGTCAATATCCTCGTCGACCTTTATGTCAAGCGACACCTTACCAAAATTATGTAATTCATTTCCCTTCAAACATTAATGTATACACACACGCATTCAAAAGTGATACCTAATACTACACGTTAAGTCACCATAAATATATTCATTTTATTTATTGTTTATGTTGTTTATTTTTGAGTTAAGCACACAAAAGCTACACAACGGGCTATCTGTGCTCTGCCCACCACGGGTATCGAAACCTGGATTATAGCGTTGTAATTCCGCAGATATGCCGCTGAGCCACTGGGGGGCTCATTTATTGTACAACAGTGAGAAGTGAGTGTTACTAATTGAATCCATAATTTTTCTCTGGTTGGTTCTCTGTTTTAATAAGCACGTGCGGCATGTTAGTTTTAAATACGATAGAAACACACTTAAAAGAATAAATGCTTGCTATATTTTCCAGTTTTTAATATTTGTATATAAATGTACAATATAAACCTGGTATATTTCTCTGTTGTCTGAATGCTTCCCGCCCCACTAAATGCCTTTGAACACCACTCTCTGCGGGGTACGACTCGGTAGTTTAGAGACCTTAACATGAAATATTTTCAACTGTAATTTCCTCGACTCAAAAATGCCAATGAAATGACCTCAAAGATATTGAACTTAATCGTGCAAAAGAAATTTGGTGAGGCCTAGCATGTTCTGGTGCTTAGAGCGTTCAACTCTCAACCTGCAAGTCATGGGGTGGAAATTCGTAAGCGAATTTTTAGCCAAGGTTAAGTGATAAAATGTAACATGTCGTCCCACTGTTCGATGCAAAAATAAGCAAAAGTTGGCATTTAGTGATGTTGATCTACCCCCCCTCCTTTCTGTATTTACAAAATTAGGCACAACTAGCACAGAAAGCGTGAACTCGAATATTTTGATTGATTCACGTATGTAAGTATTTATAATTTACATTCGTTGTCTTACAGTAAATATACTCTTCAAAAAAAGAAACGCAAAAGGCAAAATTTGAGACATATTGTTAACAAGTTTATTCCGGGTAGTTCTGTATGACATGTGTGAAACTTTGCACATTCATTGCTGAACATCCAAAGTCTGCAAAGGCGAAGTTTACGCTCACTAGGTGAAGTTTAACGTCACTCAATGTCAATAACGAGTATGCCCTCCGTGAGCATCAATAACTGCTTGGCATCTCCTGCCCATGGAAGCGATGAGATGACGAATCACATCATGTGGAATGGCTGTCCACTCAGCCTGCAAAGCTGCTGCAAGCTGAGGTAGAGTCTGCTGTTGAGGTTGTCGCCGTCGCAGCATCGGTCCAACTCGTCCCAAAGATGTTCGATGGGGTTTAAATCTGGTGATCTGGAGAGCCAGGGAAGAACTTTGATGTTGTGGTGTCTCAAGAAGACAGTGGTGAGTCGGACTGTGTGAGGACGGGCGTTGTCATGTTGAAAAACGTCGTTGACGTTCACCATGATGGGTTGCACATGGGGCTTAAGAATCTCGTCGACGGTTGCGTACGGTCTGATTGGAAATCCTACGCAGCCCTGGTATGGTTGAGGCAGTAGACGTCGCAGTGGTGGTCCTATCCCGAAGGTGACGTAACCGGATGTAGCGATCTTGTGCGGGCGTGGTCACACGAGGTCTGCCTGATCGTTGACGGTCACAAGTTGATCCATGTTGTTGGTGACGATTTCATAGCCTTGTGATGGTGCTTGGGTGGACATTCACAGCTCTGGCAACATCTGATCGAGATTCGCCTGCTTCCAAGCGACCAATGGCGTTGTTGCGTTGTGCTTTAGTCAGTCTTGGCGTAACTGTCTTGCGTGTCGGTGGCTTAACACTGAGCTATGGAAACCGGAACCCGTCACTTTTATAGGGATTTTGCACATGTTGTACTTGCAGAACATACAGATCTCTCAAACAAATTTATTGGACACGAATGCGTTTTGGCGAAAAATCCGATGTTTTCTCCGTTTTCAAAGTGCACAACTTTTATTGTCATTTTGGTCTGACAATCTGTGCCTTAACATGTGTAACATCACATACTCTGAGCTTGTAACGTTATTACATATATTTCTCTTTCAAATAACAAAAATATCCCTTTTGCGTTTCTTTTTTTGAAGAGTATATAATGATATTTATTCAGTAAACATAAATCTGTATTTGCCCCAACTAAGCATTGATTCTGACATACTTGACTGTTTAATCTAACGCTTATCCATCCCCGTCGCACCAAACATGCTCGCCCTTTCAGCCGTGGGAGCGTTATAATGTAACGATCAATCCCACTATTCGTTGGTAAAAGAGTAGAGCAAGAATTGGCGGTGGGTGGTGATGACTAGCTGCCTTCTCTCTAGCCTTACACTGCTAAATTAGGGACGGCTAGCACAGATAGCCCTCATGTATCTTTGTGCGAGATTCAAAAAAACAAACAAATAAACTAACGCTTATCAATATTAACTGTAGTAACTCGTTATAAAGTCTAACATACAAATTTACGTTCATGTTAAACGAGTATGTTACAGATTTATCATTTCTATAAACTAATGTACAAACATTGTACAAACTAGGATATTTTAAAAACTGTTTAACTTCAGTAGCCAGAATATTTGTACATAAATGTACAATATAAACCTGATAATTTCTCTGTTATGTGAACGCTACCCGCCCCACTAAATACTTTTGAACAGCTTCTTCTGCAGGGTACGACTCAATGATTTAGATACCTTGATATAAAACATTATCAACTGTAATTTTCTAAAAAGGTTTACATCCAGATGAACAGGTATGCAAGAGGTATTCTCTAATTCAAACAACAAAAAAAGGTTTTTTTTAACACGACACTAAGAACTTAAGAAGTACAATAACACTATGCAACACAAATTTTGTTCCTGGATAGTATATGTTATTTCTTAATTGCTTATGTTGTAAAAGTACAGAAAATGGCCATTATTGCCTTCAGACTTTGCTTTTACGACCTGGATAATGAAATTTAGATATTGACCTATTTTCTATGTAAAAACGGGCAAATTTGCAGATTTTCATTTACATAAGGTCTGAATAAAATAATATATGAATCAATATTTATATTTATTTATACTAAAGTTATACAAAAGTGAACAAAAATGTTTAGAAGTGAGTAGTTTTTCGAGATTTGCAACCGTAATGTAAATCACTTTCACGTGTCAGTTCCCAAATATACTCTCTCACCATATTTTCATTATACGCTCCCAGATCACAAAAGCAAAGTTTTAAGAAAAAATAGGTCTTTTCCATTTACTTTAGGCATAAGCAATTGGGAAATAACACTTTCTGTACAGGAACAAGTAAAAGTAAAAATGCTGTTACATTGTGTTGCCTTTTATCGAGTGAATATAACGAGAGGTGACTAAAATTACAGATATGCAAAATGTTTTGCCGGATACAAGAAATTGCCTAATAGTTTTAATTAAAATGTCGTGCAATATGCATCGATTCTACGACTAAAGCGGAGAAAACTTCTTAAGATTCGTTAATATATTTTTGAAACGTTGAACTGCACACCATGACGAGAAACCTCATCAGTTGATCTACGGGAATAACATTCATATACAAGGCAACCTATTCTTTCATATAAGCTAAACTATCTTTCAGGTTATTTAGCTTGAATAAAAAGGACAGCTAAAATCGATCCCCATAGTGGATCACAGCAAGTAGCTCGCTGTGGCTTTGCTCTAAAGCAAAACAAACAAATTTAAATAAAAGAATCATAATTAAGTTCATATACGTTTTCTTATTCTCAAAGGGACCAGATGGATCAAAGAAGACATCCATACACTGGTTAAATAGCTTACTAGTTATCTGTCTTCTGCTGGTACAGCAATACGTCTACGGATTTACAGCGCTAAAATCAGGGGGTTCGATTCCCCTCGGTGGACTCAGCAGATAGCTCGATGTGGCTTTGTTATAAGAACACACACACACTAGGTATCTAATACAACTATTTATAAATATATATGTGGGTGTGGATGTTATATGCTTTCATTTTATAAATGAGGGTTATACTTTGGAAAAAATTTGGAGTGACTGGAATGAGTCAGACCTCGACTGTTGAAACTTAAGATAACCAAAACACTTTTAAATCAATAAAATAAACATTGTCCAAAGTTATCATTCAGTTCATCGTCTATCACAGAGTTATACTAGTTTCATCTTCGTCAATGACCTGAACAAGAACAAGTAAAAAAAAGGCTAAAATCATCATAATTATACTGATACTAAACGTTTGAAGTTGAACTTTCAGTTTAGGGTCAAACGCAGCCGGGGTTGCTAAGATATACATTTCTCTTCAACTTGCTCGTGATGAGAGGTTATTTTAAATAAATACGTAAAAACCAAACACAAATCTGGCACATTTGAAAAGCAGAATGACACAGAGGAAGCTGAAAACATAAACAGAAGAGAAAACTTTGGACGTTACTTAAAAAAAAAAAACACCAACGACTAATATATGATTTATAGCGGTGTTGGATCTATATATCCGATGTCTATATTACTCTATGGTGGGAAAACGAAAAAACTCTGAGAAAATCCGTTTTCACTGGCTGTGTTTTTGTGGCAAAACAAACAAACAAACACCTGAAAGGCTACACATGTCACTTACTAACATTAATTTAGGCCTGGCATGGCCAGGTGGGTTAAGGTTTTCGACTCATAATCAGAGGGTCGCGGGTTCGAATCCCCATCGCACCAAATATGCTCGCCCGAAAAGCCGTGGGGGCGTTATAATGTAACGGTCAATTCCACCATTCTTTGATAAAAGAGAAGCCCAAGAGTTGGCGGTGGGTGGTGATGACTAGCTGCCTTCCTTCTAGTCTTACACTGCTAAATTAAGGACGGCTAGCGCAAATAGCCTGCGAGTAGCTGTGCGCGAAATTCAAAAAAACAAACATTAATTTAACCACAAACTATGCACCAGAGATTTTGCGTCAGGAATTAGGTGACCAAATAGAAGACTAAAAAACACTTCTTTCGCACTGAAATTGCACGAAAATTGTAAGACAATAATTATGTGTAACAATTTCAACACTGCTACATAATTAAATATTATGAGTCCTTTGGGCTCACGTTTAAGCTCTAAACCTTTTCACTATTGAATTCACTGGTTCGAATGCATTCTAAAGGTCCACTTTTCAAAAGCGCTCGGGTTATAGGGTTTTTATTAATTTCTATCAAGACTTTTTGAACCTACGTATTCTTCTAACGTCATGAATTTATTGGTTCAATAATGGATCATACAATCCTTTACAACGAATGACCAAATTTCATATTTTAGTTCGTCTATAAAAAAAAAAAGACATGGAAAATTTCAACTGTTTTCTAGCTAGGGGTGTCGCAATAAACAAAAAATTGTATTTAGAGAAATGAAGGGTAAGCCAATCATTCCTGCCGCTCATCTCAACAATTGCTTGAAACGTGAATGGGTGCAAAAGGAGTGTGGCACTATTCCTGGTGATGAGCATAAGTTCGAACCAAATAAGCCAAACACACAAAGTCTATCTGACGGCGACTACTGCATTAGTAATTTTCCAGCTTAAATTTCGGTGTGTTGCCACTGTATGCCTGTTAGTGGTATTAATCCATACCTGGATCCACATGACTGTCCAGTAGAGACACTGAACTTTTGGAGTATCAGTTATAATTCTGGTTAACTGTGTATGGTTTGGTTTAAATTTCGTGTAAGATTACATGAGGGCTATCTGCGCTAGCCATCTCTAATTTAGAAGTGTAAGGCTAAAGGGAAGACAGCTAGTCATCACCACCCGCCGCCACCTCTTGGTCTACTCTTTTACCAACGAATAGTGGGGCTGACTGTCACTTTATAAATGCTCCCATGGCTAAAAGGGCGAGCATGTTTGGTGTGACAGGGATTCAAATCCGCGACCCTCAGATTATGATTTGAGTGCCTTAACCCACCTAGCCATGCCAGGCCATATCATGGAATGGATCTACGAGAAAAGATGGAAAATAATCATATCAGTGAATGGTTCAGTAAAGGAAAGACCTTATTTATGGGCCAAATGTTAAATGGCCAGTGGCCCAAAGTGAGCGATACAGTGAAGTCTGGAACAAGATGTGAGGCATGTGAGGATATACTTGTATGCTTGACCAATAACAGTGAAAAACATGACAGACTCACACTTTTGACAGAATTGCAGAGGGGTTTGGTGTGAATACAATTTTATGGATTGTAGTTTGAATACATAATGTCTACACTACCTCCAACCTTGATTCCATAGTTATTTTATAATTCTTACTTGTTGGTTTTGAAATTTCTAATTTCTTAATTATCTTATACTAAAAGAATAGACATCTTCCAAGTGTTGAATACCAAGAAATATCCTTACTTGACATCTTTTATCATTATCGTAGAAAAATGCCATACCCTGTTAATTTTTAAACACTCCTAGGCCAACACCAAATACCACTAGAGCCTTGTTTTACTTGTATTTACTAAATAGAATAACATTCAATTAAAATTATCGTTATCTCATTGTTGTTGCCAATCGACAGCACGCACAAGTTAGGTGTAAAAAAGGTCGTTAAAAATACAAGTTTCAGAATTTATTTTTTAACTTTTTCATGCCTTACCCATAAATTTTCATTTCAAGAACGATCAAAACGTCTCTATTTTTGTATATTTAAGTTATAGAAGAAAACAAAGCTGCTTAATTGTTGTTAACGAGAAACGTTAAGGTGTTTTATGAAATCAAAGAAGAACTTCATAGAATTCCCATTCGTTTATTAATTTAACATAATTCTTCTTTTTTAGTTCAGTACTAACACGTTTATAGAATCTTAGTTTAAAGAGACCCATTACTTTAACAGCCACTTCTTAAACTTTCAAACTTAACATACGTTGCTTGAAAAGAATTTGTACTATAATGTTAGAGACCTGAATTCATCATTAAAAAGTGAAAGATAGGGAATATATAGAACTGAGAAGACGTGGGATATCAGAGAACCTGTAAGTAATTAAATGTTGGACTTTCTTTAAGACAAACAATATTCTCTTCTCCCAAATGTTTACTCTCGTAAAACGTTTTTCTTTCAAAACTCACCGCAGGTTACTCTTTATATTTTCTGGGCTGACGTCCTTAAGAATTCTCTGTGTTGCATCATCGTATGGGTGATAAGTAGAAAGTGACAAGAGATCTATCACTTGAAGCTTAGCTGCCTGTTCTTCGGTTAATCCAGAAGATATTCCATAATAACCAATTAGGAACCCCAGAATAAACACCACAAGGATCACGCAGAAAAGTATGACCACCACCGGCTTTGGCGCCATTTTACCTACAAAATATACACAAGTAGAATTAGATGACTTCAATTAACCAACTGTTTTGTTTTCGAATGAAACTTTGCCAGTTTTCATCTACTACGCTTTTCTCGAAGTAAGTGAGGTTATCGTAATTTGAACCTGTTGAGGTGAACACGTGCTTAACTAAATCATGTGATCAACCTCAGCCAATTACAAGTTGCTTTGTTTGTTATTGGACATTGGTGTAAAGTAATTCAAAAAATACTTGTGGTGTGTAACCCCAATTGAAATTAATAGACTGGAGGAGAGACACCCTATCAACAGCACCCATCGCCAACTCCTGTGCTACTTTTGTTTGTCCAAATATTGCTACTGACCACTATCTCCGTAATGAACTCGTGACTCCAAACTATGGATTTTTTAATTTGTTGTTTTGTGGGACTATAAAATGAGTCCACGCTTCACCCAGATTATTTTTTATATCTTCTTTATCTTAGAATATGTGAAGTGAACAAAATCGTCAAGACGGTCATTCCACAACGAATAAAACAACAAATAAACTATGTTTTCATGTACAACTTGTTTGTTTTTAGTTAAGCACAAGGCTACACAATTAGGTATATGTGCTAGCTGACTATGAGTATCAAATCCCAGTTTACGACCTTATAGATGGGCAAACTTAACGTTGTGCCACTGGGGAACGATTTGATAACCGTTCATACAAGCAATAAAAAGACAGTAACAAACGTGTCATCGATTTTTATTCAATTATTAATTTTACCATAAGGAAAACAGACTTTCAAAAGTTTCACCTCCAGTCTAACGTTTCATGTTTGTATATGACTGTTATATTTCTACATTTATTTAAACTAACCTTCACATTCACCCATTATCTAAGCTATAAACGAGATACATCTGATGAGTACTCCTTGCACACGTGTTTAACGAACCAAATACACCAGCTCTTTCTGTTTATCATCCTTTTTCACGACTTAAAACTATTAATACTAACTAGAGAAATATTCCTATATGTATTACTGGATACATGCGTTGCCTCATGTATTTATAAAATAATATTTAGTGCAGGTTATACTCAAAGAATTGTCGCCAAGTTAATTGTTTCCTAGTTGTATCTAGGTGTTTATGAATTTCCTTTGTTTGTTTGTCGAAACGTTTCATTTCGGGCTATAGTAATATTCTGAGAATGAAGTCACCTGTTTTTATATTCACAAAATCACTAACACGCAGCCTAATGTTGTTAAAATCCGCACTCGTCATTCTCTTTCGTCTCGTGCATTTTGCGTTGCAAACCACATCAAAATTACTACGTCTGCGTAATCCTAACGAGACGCTGCGCGAGACAGTGAGCGGCACGTGACGGCTTGTAGACTGAAATCCCCTGTATACTCCACTCATCTACATCTAAACATCGTGGAATGGAATTAGAACGAAGATACCTGGGAGATCTAGGAACGTCTTTAAAAGTTCCATAATAAACACCTGCTATAATGTGATTTACAGTGTTAAAAAAATAGAGAATGTAGAAATTCTATATAGTTATTGTAGTGGCTTCTGAATGTAGCAAAAATTTCCCATCCTGTATATATACACTGCTGACCAAAAACATAAAAAAAAATATGCATTTTGCGTTGTTAGACTCAACCATTTATTTGAGTAGAGCTTCGAAAGATGAAAATAAGAAAAGGAAAAATAAAAAAAAAAATGTTTTTAGCATTTAATACGGAAAATGTAAACACTATGAAATTAGCCTAAATACCAGCTGGTCAAAAGTTTAAAACCATACTGAAACGAAGCGTTAATCGGTAAACACGTGACGAAATTTAGTCATTTGTGTTCAAGCATTAGCGTTGGCAACATCTCCCACTGACATTTCCTGTGTTACATTGGGTAAAAACATGGCAAAGGCTAAAAAGTTGACAGAGTTTGAACGTGGCAGAATTGTCGAGCTGCAAATGCAAGGTCTCTCTCAACGTGCCATCGCTGGTGAGATTGGGTGTAGTAAAACTGTTGTTGCAAATTTCTTAAAAGATCCTGAGGAATACGGAACGAGAATTTCAAGTGGTCGTCCCAAGAAAATTTCGCCGGGGTTGAGCAGGAGGATTCAACGGGTTGTCCGACAGAACACCAGCCGATCGTCGAACCAGATTAAGGCCCATACGGACGCAGAATGCAGCTCAAGAACAATAAGACGACATCTACGAGAGAAAGGCTTAAAAAACGGAAACGTCTTCAAAGGCTATGCCTCCTTCTACACCACGAAACAGCTCGGTTAAACTTTGCTGAGAAGCACCAAGCATGGGACGTAGAAAAGTGGACGAAGGTTTTGTTCTCTGATGAAAAAATTTAACCTGGATGGTCCAGATAGCTTCCAACGTTACTGGCACGATAAGGATATCCCTCTGGAGCCATTTTCTACACGACACAGTGGAGGAGGTTCCATCATTATCTGGGGTGCTTTCTCCTTCCATGGAACAATGGAACTTCAGGTTATACAGGACATAAAATAGCAGCTGACTACATTGGCATGTTGGAAAGACCGTCTTTCTTAACTGAAGGATCTCGCTTGTGTGGAAATGACTGGGTTTTTTTAGCAGAAAACGCTGCAATCCACAATGCCTGCAGGACAAAGGACTTTTTCATGGCGAATAATTTGATTCTTTTGGACCATCCAGCGTGTTCGCCTGAACTGAACACTATTGAAAATGTTTGGGGGTGGATGGCAATGGAAGTCTATAGTAATGGACGTCAATTCCAAACAGTGCATGATCTTCGTGAAGCCATCTTCACCACTTGGAATAACATTCCAGCCAGTCTTCTGCAAACGCTTATATCGACCATGCCAAAGCGAATGTTTGAAGTTATTCGCAATGACGGCCGTGCAACTCACTACTGAGACCTCTTGTTAGGCACTTCCTACCCTGTTTAGGACTTATTTTCAGTACGGTCTTAAAATTTTGACCAGCTAGTATTTAGGCTAATTTCATAGTGTTCACATTTTCCCTATTAAATGCTAAAACGTTTTTATTTTCATTTTTCCTTTTTTCATCTTTCGAAGCTCTATTCAAATGAGTGGTTGAGTCTAACAATATAATATGGATATTTTTTCTTTATGTTCATTGGCCTTAAGATTTTGGCCAGATGTGTGTGTGTATATATATATATATAAAAATTTGGAATTTCTTTAGATGTTGTTGTTGTTTTTAATTTTGCACAAAGCTACTCAAGGGCTATCTGTGCTAGCCGTCCCTAATTTAGCAGTGTAAGACTAGAGGGAAGGCTTATCATCACCACCCACCGCCAACTCTTGGGCTACTCTTTTACCAACGAATAGTGGGATTGACCGTCACATTATAACGCCCCCACGGCTGAAAGGGCGAGCATGTTTGGCGCGACGGGGATGAGAACACGCGACCCTCAGATTACGACTCGCACACCTGAACACGCTTGGCCATGACGGGCCTGAATTTCTTTAGAATTGTATAGAGATGTTTTATTTAATTGTATAGAGATGTTTTATTTAATTGTATAAAGATGTTTCATTTAATTCTGTAGAGATGTTCTATTTAATTTTATAGATATTTTGTTTAGCGGCATTTCTAATGACTTTACGATGTCGACTATTCAAGGTTTCCCTGGCGACGTCCTGTTTTGTGGAATTGGCTACACTGTAGCTGTTCCTTAAACCATAGTTTCGTGTGTTTTTTTAAATACCCTTTATTTTAAGCTTGTGTTAAACTCTTTACACATTTAAATATATTTACAAGGTTTAGACAGTTGAGGAAAAAAGGACCGCAACATTGCAAATATACAAAACTAATTCAGAAAAATCAGTATTAACGGTCGGAGTGGTGTTCTGACTTAACAGAAGTAACAGTTGTCAAGTCAGTAATGGTTTGACAGAATTAACAGTTGTCAAGTCAGTAATGGTTTGACAGAAGTAACAGTTGTCAAGTCAGTAATGGTTTGGCAGAATTAACAGTTTCCAGGTCAGTGGTGACTTGACAGAAGTAAGAGTTGTCAAGTCAATGGTACACTTGACAGAAGTAAGTGTTGTCAAGTCAATGGTACACTTGACAGAAGTAAGAATTGTCAAGTTAATAGTACATTTGACAGAAGTAAGGGTTGTCAAGTTAATGGTATACTCTTGTCTTATCCGACTAAAAACTAAGAAGTACCAGATACTTCCACAGAATAAAATATTCCTTGCTATCATGAATAGCGAACAGACTTTTGTAACATTTCGTGAAACTGTTTTTGGCATTTTATTGTTGATCTGGGGAATTATCTCCCGGGTCTGAAACTTCGTAACAAAAATCAAAGGGGTTTCGATAATTGATGATACAGCAATAAAAAGTTATACATGCGGGGTTATACTACTGTTTGAATGTTAAAACCGATTATTTTAACGTTTCTCCCAACAAAAGCAGAAGAAATTCAGAAGGCTCAAGAAAAGGTAAAACCTTCCGCGTAATTTTTACGGAGACAGTTACTAAAGGACATAACCATAATTTCGATATTGTGTTATAACGACTAGGGGTGTCGCTACGCATGGCCTGGTTATATTTGACAATGCTCCAAATCTCCAGTTAATAAATGTAAATGTAGAAAATATCCTCGTCTATGAGCCCGTAATCTTTCAAACAGCTAGCGACATCTTTTATCACGACGCTAATGTAAGAACATCCCCAACATTAATGTTGCCTCTACGTGATCTTATTACAAGTATTTTCACGTACACATGTTGCTTAATACGAGTATGAAGCAATCGTGGCCAACCGTCAAAGTGTTCCAAACAGAATGTACGACTGACGTGATAACGTTTTAAAAGTTATAAAACACTTGCTCAGCAACCTACTTTAAACGTTAAAATGCATGCAAGGGAACATCTTTCTGCCATGTATGTTATCGTAAACAATCTGAAATCACGCTCACAGATTCATAAAGAAGCAAAACATTCTCCAAAACATTGTTGGCATGGTTACCTGTAAAACGAAATGTTTTTCAACAGATTTGTCAAAAACGGTCAGATTGTTTTTTCCTCTTCCAAAACATACGCGAAGTGCGCTTCTAACTCTAAACTTTATATGCTGGCAACATGTGCTAGAAATAATGTAGCAGATTACTATAATCAGATCAAGCGTGTAAAAAAAGTAATCAGAAGTTAGCTTACACACAGAACGTGTGTTATTGTCAAATCCTTAGCTAGAAAGAGTTTCTAATTATTTAATTTGTGTGCACATTTCTTTCTAATAGGTTTTCATTTCAAGATAAGCACAATATTACACAATGGGCCATCTGTACGTCGCTCACCGCTGGTATCGAAACCCGGTATTTAGCCTTATAGCATAGAATAACTAATGGGAACAAATAGCTCTATTAGTGTTAGGAAGAGATTAGTTTGTTTGTGTTTTTTTTTTCCTGTAGGAATGTTGCATCTATACGTAATGAATAACTTTAGCACATAAAAATTGAAGCCGAATTTACATACCTGACATATTGATGAAGAGATTAGAAAACTGACAAACGGCAATAGAGACCGATTTCTATAAACTGTGAAGACAGTTGACAGCTCTATAAGGTTCTCGACAAAGTCCTTCACTTGCAAAGAAATCAACGAGTTGAAGTTAAACACAAAACTACTGAACACTTGAATAGCAAACCGGTTTGGTAGGTAACCACCAATCAAAGCGAGGTGAACTTCGAGCCAGTCAAAGGGTTTGGTTTGTTTTGAATTTCGCACAAAGCTACATGAGGGATATCTGCTCTGGCCGTCCCTAATTTAGCAGTGTAAGACTAGAGAGAAGGCAGCTAGTCATCACCACCCACCGCCAACTCTTGGGCTACTCTTTTACCAACGAATAGTGGGATTGACCGTCACATTATAACGCCCCCACGGCTGAAAGGGCGAGTATGTTTGGTATGACGGGGATTCGAACCCGCGACCCTCGAATTACGAGTCGAGTGCCTTAATCACCAGTCAAAAGGAGATTCGCAGTTTGTTATGCAGACGTGTCCGAAAATCGAGTCGTGCAGTACCTCTGCTAGCAACTACCAAACTCTTACGTCATTCTCTTAGTTCCCTCTAAAGTCGACGACGAAACATCTAACAACGACTGTGGATTTCCATTACAAACAATAGCAACTCACCCTCGGTGGGCCGAGCCACACACGGCATCAACTAAACTTCACCCACAACTAGATCAGCGACCGACATGGGAGTAATTGCTGCTACAGGTTGATAAAAGGAAAGGATTCACCAACGATACTGACATGCCCGACAAAGTCAAAACAACCGACTTACGATATGTGCTACATCTTCGGGAAAAAGTAACTCTGGTATACGTGGCCAAGATCATAAAGATTATAACTGTTTATTTTGAATTTCGCGCAAAGTTACACAAGAACTGCATGCGTTAGCCGTCCCTAATTTAGCAGTGTAAGACTAAAAGGAAGGCAGTTAGTAATTATCACCCACCGCCAACTCTTCGGCTACTCTTTTACCAAAGAATAGTGGGATTGACAGTCTCATTTTACCGCCTTCTTGCGTTAAATAGCGAGCATGTTTGGTGTGACGGGGAATCAAAACCGCGACCTTTACATTACAAGTTGAGCATCCCAACCTCCTAGAAGAATGGTCCACGGTTGCTTCAAAATTTAAAACAGATCAGATTAAGATACACCTCCTAAGAGCAAGGTTACAACCTCGATCCTGTGTGATCAGGGAAGTGCACTACACAAGAAACACAGACAGAAATCCTGTGTTATGAGGGAATTGCACTACACAAGAAACACAGACAGAAATCATGTGTTATCAGGAAAGTGTACTACACAAGAAACACAAACAAAAATCCTGTGTTATCAGGGAAGTGCACTACACAAGAAACACAAACAGAAATCCTGTGTTATCAGGGAAGTGCACTACACAAGAAACACAGACATAAATCCTGTGTTATCAGGGAAGTGCACTACACAAGAAACACAGACAGAAATCCTGTGTGATCAGGGAAGTGCACTACACAAGAAACACAGACATAAATCCTGTGTGATCAGGGAAGTGCACTACACAGGAAACACAGACAGAAATCCTGTGTGATCAGGGAAGTGCACTACACAAGAAACACAGACAGAAATATTGACACAACAAGGAATCAAGTTTATCAAAGTAGAGATAATTATCATGATATAACAAACATAACAAAAAACCTACAAGTTTAGTAACAGTAGAAACAGATAATGCACAAGGCATTACAAAACAAATTAATGTATGTATGTGTGTGTGTGTTTTCTTATAGCAAAGACACATGGGGCTATCTGTTGTGTCCACCGAGGAGAACTGAACCTCTGATTTTATCGTTGTAAATTCGTAGACTTACCGCTGTCCTAACGGGAGACAAACTAATTAATAGTGGTATCATTATGTGGTACCAACGATATACAGTGGAACAAACTAAAACACCCTCCATAGTGGTGACACATGTTACCATTGTCAAAGGTTTGGGCACGTCTCGAGGGCTTACCAGGCAGCTCCAGGTTACGGGGTGGGGGAAGGATCAACACATTTCACAATACAAAAAAAAAGAGCACCCTATGTTGTAACTGTGGCGAAAAACACACGGCAAGCTACAAGGTATCCCAAAAGTATAAAACCATTAAATCACGAATATATAAAATAAAGAAACCCAACACACAAAAACAAACACAAACACCACAAACAAACCAGAAAAAACAACAGCACTAGTACCAACATCACAGCTTCAGAAAACAACCACTTATGCCACAACAGTTAAGAACACAAACAACTAGTGAAAAGAAAGAACACACACAAAAAACAAAAGTAAAAGTAAAAGTTGAAAATGCAGCCAATGTTTCGGTAGCAGAAATATACTGTTCACTATGTAAAAACTAGATACCAACGTGTTAAGTTTTAGTAGTAATCATAAGTCGAATACAGTAATAACCGATGATCTCAACAGGAAACATCTTATATTTCACTGTAAATCAACTAATATTAACGGCAGAATTCTATATAAGTACCTATTACAAACAAACACTGTTCTACTAAACGATGCAGGCCCGGCATGACCAGGTGGTTAAGGCGCTCGACTCGTAATCTGAGGGTCGCGGGTTCGAATCCTTGTCACACCAAACATGCTCGCCCTTTCAGCCGTGGGGTGTTATAATGTGATGGTCAATCCCACTATTCGTTGGTAAAAGAGTAGCCCAAGAGTTGGCGGTTTGTGGTGATGACTAGCTGCCTTCCCTCTAGTCTTACACTGCTAAATTAGAGACGGCTAGTGCAGATAGCCCTCGTGTAGCTTTGCGCGAAATTCAAATACAAACAGACTAAACGATGCTACTCCGACACGTATTTCATATGCATATGGTACCAGAGATCCTGGATCTATGCCTGTGTTCGTACAATATAAGACGAAAATTTTTAAATTTCCAAGTAGGTCAAGATATTGACAACAACCTGTCTGTTATATCTTCAGTCTCAC
Source organism: Tachypleus tridentatus (assembly GCF_004210375.1). Taxonomy (NCBI): domain Eukaryota; kingdom Metazoa; phylum Arthropoda; class Merostomata; order Xiphosura; family Limulidae; genus Tachypleus; species Tachypleus tridentatus. The sequence goes on from NC_134830.1 coordinate 39,978,642, forward strand.
CCCACACACAAATCAATGAATAGAAAAATAAAAATTTAACTACAAGAAAGCAAATTGGACTAAATATCAAACAATACTAGAAAAAATTCTATCGAAAGAAACAGTAAACAACACATCCGAAAGAGATGATAATTGTCACACAATCAGTGAGTGCCTAAAAATGCAGCAAACCATACCGCATTCAAACTTAAAGAACCAGTAACAACACAAACATGGCAACCTCACTTATAAATAATAGAAAGAAGCTACGAAGACAATTCATACAAAGCAGAGATCTCGCACTAAAAACATAATTAAACACACTAAGAAACAAAATAATAAATGAAGTCTGACAACTAAAACATGAGAGCTAGGACAATTTTTGTTCACAACATAACGACAAAACTAACTCAAAACAGTTCTGGAAACACTTAGAACGATTAACTAACGCATGAAACTAAGACAATAATCACCCACCATTAGAAACACAAAATAAAATACCATACACTAACTCTGAAATGGCAAAAATATTTAAAGAGCACCTGGAAACTACGTTTAAAATACACCAGCAATTAGATATGAGCATCTATTTCAACAGTGAAGTTAGTAACTCCATAAAACTTCACGTATACACCAGAATTCCCAGTCAACACCCAGAACATAACAACAAAGTTAGATGAAACAGAAAACTCCATTACACACCATAACAGAAGAAGAAGTAAAACTAGCTACAATACCTACAAAAAACAAGACAACAGAAGATGTCATACGAGCCATTATCCTGAAAAAGGGAATCAGAGACATAACAGCACTCTTTAAATTATCACTCAGTTCTGGGTAAATGCCGGTTTCTTAGAAGCAAGCAATTGTTCTTATGTTCCGTTAAAATGAAAAGTTAGCAAATAAATCAAACAACTACCTCCCGAAATGTCTGGCCAGCTGTATAGGAAAAATTATGGAAAGAATAATTAGTCATAGACTTTCAAATTATCTAGAAATAACTTTACAATTCTCAAAATTTCAAGATGAATTTAGAAAATTTAAACAGACCACAAATCATATGGTGAGATTAACAGAAACTATTTTAGATAGTTTCGATGAACACGAATGCATTGTCGACTGCTTTCTCGATATCGAGAAAGCTTTCGACGCAGCGTGGCACAGTGGTTTAAGATTTCGTAGAGCCGAAATAGAATCTCCCTGAGGATTATTTGCTGGCTTTCCAACTTCTATTCATCATGTATGTGAGCAATATGCCCTTACAAGACTCGAACTTTGGGTATGCATCACAATTCGTGAACGCTGTTGAAGTCTGAAAAAGTGCCATCACCCCCTCCATAGCAGCGACAAATAATATAGAAGAATATTGCCAGAGATGTCTTATAAAAATAAGTATACCAAAAAAAAAATCCTCCAAAATTATACGTGAATGGAATACATCTACAGACCACAACTTCCTAGGCTTAATCTTTGACACAAAACTAACGTGGGCGAAACGTACGAAAAATGCATTAACAAAAATATGAAAACGTACTAATTATGCAAGAAGTCAAAGGCCCGGCATGGCCAGGTAGTTAAGGCGCTCGACTCGTAATCTGAGGGTCGCGGGTTCGAATACTTGTCACACCAAACATACTCGCCCTTTCAGCCGTGAGGGCGTTATAATGTGATGGTCAGTAACATTATTCGTTGGTAAAAAAGTAGCCCAAGAGCTGGCGATGAGTTGTGATGACCAACTGCCTTTCCTCTAGTCTTACACTGCTAAATTAGAGACGGCTAGCGCAGATAGCCCTCGTGAAGCTTTGCGCGAAACTCCAAACAAACCAAACCTAACTGCCAAAAACCAGGAACCTCACCAGACAATATAATTTGTGTAATGGAATCTACTTTATAAAAGTGCTCCAGTTGACGTTTTTCTCATTGTTGGGATTTTAGTCTTAGAGACCTGGGAGGGTCAGGTTCACTTGGACTTCTTCCAACTGTTTCTACTGTTGTTTTACTTACTGTCGAATGGGCCCGGCATGGCCAAGCGTGTTAGGCCGTGCGACTCGTAATCTGAGGGTCGCGGGTTCGCATCCCCGTCGCGCCAAACATGCTCGCCTTTTCAGCCGTAGGGGCATTATAATGTGACGGTCAATCCCACTATTCGTTGGTAAAAGAGTACCCCAAGAGTTGGCGATGGGTAGTGATAACTAGCTAGCATCCTTCCCTATAGTCTTACACTAGCAAATTAGGGACGACTAGCACAGATAGCCTTCGAGTAGCTTTGTGCAAAATTCAAAAACAAACAAACAAACAAGAATATCTCCCCCTCAAGTTTATAAAAGGTAACCAAAGCAAAGCGGGAAGACAGTCTAATATTGTTGCTTTGATACAGCCAGTATACTATAAGTTATAGTTGTGATCAACGCTCATTAATGTGGAAAGAGTAGATATATGACCAGAAACGCTTATAGATTTCGAACATTACAAACTGTTTAACTTCAGAGAATTAACGTTAGTATTTCTACGAAGACATGGCAGAAAAACTCACGTGTGAGCAGCGAGAAACAGCTTACCTGTTAAGTGAGCTATACCAACATCAACATAGAATAACACTATGTAACACAAATTTTGTTCCTGGGTAGTATGTGTTATTTCTTAATTGCTTATGTTGTAAAAGTACAGAAAATGGCCATTATTCCCTTCAAACTTTGCTTTTGTGACCTGGATAATGAAATTTATAAATTAACCTATTTTCAATGTCAAAAAACGGGCAAATTTGCACATTTTCATTTACATAATGTCTGAATAAAATAACATATGAATCAAGATTTACAAGTATTTATACTAAAGTTATATAAAAATCAACAAAGGTGTTTAGAAACGAGTAGTTTTTGAGATTTGCGACCGTAATGTAAATCACTTTCATGTATCAGCTCCCAAATATAGTCTCCCGTCATGTTTTCGTTATACGTTCTCAGGTCCATTTACTTTAGGCATAAGCAATTGATAAATAACACTTTCTGTCCAGGAACAAGAAAAAGTAAAAATTTTGTTACATGGTGTTATTTGTTCATCGTAAACGGTGGATAAAACATTCAGGTCCTGACCAAACAGAATATTCAGTATTGTTTGTAAGTTTATAAAACTTCTGTATATGAATCATTATTTCTATTAACTGTTATCATAGATTGTACTGCTTTTTTCATATTAAACTACATTTGTGTTAACAAAGAAAATTCTGTGTATCTATCTCGTTGGAAAATATCATAAACGTAACACATATTAACATTTAATTAACTTCTAAATTAAAATCAAAATTTACAGCTATTATAAATCGCAATATGTAACATAATAATTCAGACACTCGTCCGAGATAAATTATAACATGTGATCATGTACAAACTAATGTATTGAAAACATGCGAATCAATATTACTCCTTGAATTGGACATGGCACGAAAATGGTTTGTTCATGAAAAGTGTGGATAACGGACAAAACTTAACATAATATGAATATTGTAACAAAGTAACAAGAGTTATTACCTAAGATTAAGTAACAGTGTAAACAAAATAACAATTCTTGATATGAGAGGAAGAGGTCAATGGTCCAAACCATGGGCCGAATTCCGATAAAGAAGTAAACTGAAGTGATACGTAAACGTGTTATGAACTTATTACCCTTTAGAGTGACGTGTAATTATTCCAAATTTTTGGTCTCATACTTTCCACAGTGTCGTAGCAGCTACACGTTGGCCAGAAACGTTAGTTAATTTTAAGCCCTTGTTCAGTTCCCTTCTCTGTTCTCATTGGAGAGACGTATACCTGGCACGCCGGAAAAACCCAGCATATTATAAGGTATCCAATTCCTTATTGTTGAAACCTTCTTTGTTAAACAACTATGAAGTTGAGCTAAATGGTTGGGTAACAGTGACCAATACTGCCCAAGAACATGGGGTCATGTGGTACTGCTTTCTTCTAGAAAAAAATGTGATCGTTCTATTTAAAGTCAAACTTGCTTCCTAAGTTCTGTTTCCTATGAGACTGTCCAGCGAGAAAACTCATTTTCGAGGTCAACATGTGTAGTCAAACAGATATTTGTCTTAATAGAAAGAAAGCTACATAAATATCTAATGGAAAGAACATCTTCACTCTCATGGAAATTGTATCGCTCGTTAAAAGCTTTGAGATGGTATCTTAAAGCCGTCCATTGAAAAAAAAGAAAGCCTACAGTAAATAGGTACCTCCACCACCCTTGGATAAACCTAGTCGAACCATGCTAACGAACCACTTCCATGAGAAAAGACTTCAAGTCAACCACACTATCCTTTAGTAAGTGAGTAGGACTATGCAAGCCCACTGCAAGTTCCATCAACAGGATACCCTTCACAGCTGTGGTTGATATTTTCACTTGGATAAATGGGAATCATTCAAATCAGAAAGAATGAAGCATCTACTTCACTTTTAGCAATGTGGGACATTGCCAGAAGAATGTTTTGCACCTTGTTGGACACTGTCAAAAGAATACTCTGCAATTTATGGGACTCTGTCAGAAGAACACCCTGTACTTTGTGGAATATTGTCAGAGGAATGTTCTGAACCTTGTGACACCACAAGGAAAACAACGTAGTAGACCTCTGCAAACCTACAACATTGGTACTCTAATGAGTTGGAAGATACGCAAGGGTATCGATACTGACTATCTGATTAGCAGATGATGGCCAACGACGAGTGATTGGTGATGTGATTAATGCTTTAATAAATAAATTAAATCCAGATCATTCTCCCTTATCAGTTTGGGAGTACACCATAGTTGACTGTTACCAAGGAGTCTGAGAGTCAGCCCAACACTGTTGTGGCTGGGTGGGGCCTAGTATCTTCTGACAATGGTACGAGGACAAGAAGAAAAGTCCCTGGTGAACACAGAAGCAGTGAGAACCCTTGTGGATGTTGTAGTCTCCAAAGTCCTTAGAGTAAAACCATTAAAAATGGACATTATGCTGAAAAATAGCAACAAAATGAATGTGAGGAGGTAGTTAAGCTCTGACTTAGTCAGGGAAGAGTCACTCTAAGAACAAAAGTAATGATTTCTGATGGTGGATTTGAAATAGACATACATGAGATGTACATCTTTTGAAGTTGTTGGTTATTTTTGCCGGTGTTACAGGTAAACTGATACTCTGTTAATAGATCATTCAATTACCCAGATTGAACTTAGGAATAGTAGACAGCATGCATGAGTGTATATAGCAAGGGAAATGATAGTATCTTCTTACTCACAAGCAGTGTTCAATGGGTTGATTGTAGAGGGTCACATGTCTCAGTGCGATGTAACACAGGTATAGAGACAATACATAAAATTAATAAGTTCCTGTCCAAGAAGTGAGTAGCGTTCGTGTAAGAAATGACTTACCTGAAAGAAGATTAAATATCACTGCTGCTTTGTAATTATGGACGATTGGTTTTCTAGTTGGATGTTTTTATAGCCATAAGATTGGTAAACAAATTCAAAGTGGTAAAGCAAGTAGCAACACTGGTGTCACGTCTGTCATACTGAAACCACAAACATATATAGGACTACCAACACTTCTGAGGACGTTGACTGATGATTGTGCTGACAGACAAAGTCCAATGCTTGCCTGATAAAGTAACTTTTACGCCAACTCCATTGAAACACCAGGCAGGTGACAAGTCTGAAATACAGAATATGCTCCAAGAAGGCAAATTAAAACCTTCAGAGAAAGTTTGGTAATCTCCAATAGTCATTGTCAGAAGAAAGAATGTAGTTCAAAATTCTCTGTGGACTTCATGTGGGTGACACACTGGGACAGCGGTAAGTCTATGAATTTACATCACTAAAATCAGAGATGTGACTCCCCCTCAATGAACGCAACAGATAACTTGATATGGCTTTGCTATAAGACAAACACTTACATACCTTGTCATTACCAGAAGCAGATCAATGTTTGTACATGTTAAAACGTTTCTACCTGTTAAACATCTTGGATCTAGTGAGGAGTATGATAAAACTTTCCAATTCCTGAAGCTAGTATACCTCCATCAGGACTGTGAGTTTCTCCTAGACACTGGTGACAGTAATACTGGAATAAAAGCAGTGAGGTTACAGTGTAACACGTGATTGGGTATGTAAGATATATGCTAACAATACCTGAATACAGATACTGAACAATGAAGAAGGAACTGCTTGCTGTGACAATGTTAATGAAGCGCTTGTATGATATAATGTTTACCGTTTCAGTAATTCATGTTTCGGTGAAGTGGTTAATCACCTTTAAAGATTCATAGGGATGATCACACAATGCATAACAATTTTGAAATTTTCCCGTAACTCATTTCCTGGGTCTGCAACATGAAAAAGCAGATAGATTATCTTCCTGCATGGTAAAACATAGCTGTTTAGTGGAATATCTTGACTATAGATTCTGCGTGGGAGGTAAAACACTATTGTAAGAGCCATAACAAGAACAACAAAATACTTTATGGTAAAAAATTCCATTAATGGATGGATTCCAAAGCTAATGTCTCAGGAGCTTCAATAAAAGTAACTGAAGATCTAGATTTAGCATGGTTACTCCTTGCTGTACATCAGTATGAAATGCAAATTGAAGAATTAAGCACGAATATGTGCAATCTATGATATCTGTTTGATGAGTTACAAGTGTAGTGAGATGTGTTTTACCATTGTTACTAATCAATATGTGCAATCTATGACATCTGTTTGATGAGTTACAAGTGTAGTGAGATGTGTTTTACCATTGTTACTAATCAATATGTGCAATCTATGACATCTGTTTGATGAGTTACAAGTGTAGTGAGATGTGTTTTACCATTGTTACTAATCAATATGTGCAATCTATGACATCTATTTGATGAGTTACAAGTGTAGTGAGATGTGTTTTACCATTGTTACTAATCAATATGTGCAATCTATGACATCTGTTTGATGAGTTACAAGTGTAGTGAGATGTGTTTTACCATTTTACTAATCAATATGTGCAATCTATGACATCTGTTTGATGAGTTACAAGTGTAGTGAATTGTTTCAATGCAATCTATGATATCTGTTTGATGAGTGTACGTGCAATCAAGTGTAGTATGCAATCTATGACATCTGTTTGATGAGTTACATGTGTTTTACCATTGTTACTAATCAATATGTGCAATCTATGACATCTGTTTGATGAGTTACATCTATGACAGTTACAAGTGTAGTGAGATGTGTTTTACCATTGTTACTAATCAATATGTGCAATCTATGACATCTGTTTGATGAGTTACAAGTGTAGTGAGATGTGTTTTACCATTGTTACTAATCAATATGTGCAATTTATGACATCTGTTTGATGAGTTACAAGTGTAGTGAGATGTGTTTTACCATTGTTACTAATCAATGAAAAGGTTTGTCAAACTATATATCACCTAGTGAGCCACAGAACACTGAACCATAAAATTCTTGAACAGATTCTCTTTCTATGACTACCTGGAGTACCAGGCTTATATTTCATTTGCTGTTACTTCTTTGCCAAGGAAAGTAAGAAAAGTCACCACCATATCTACGATGGATTCTTGTTAAAACATTAAACAAAGACAGAATGGGTCCAAAATGCATTTTAAATGTACTTGAGAATAATAAAAACCAAAGAACAAAAGTACTGATGACTCAGATGGCTCATTCAGTGGTACCTGGTCAATCGGAGAGCCTCAACCTCAAGGGGTGGAACCAACAGTCGACCAAAGAGGTTATACGCTATTGCAATCACTGAGATTTTTCTGTTAGCTCAAAATAAACTAAAAGTGGGATTTATCATCCAAGACCCTTATAGTGGCTCACTATAGAACAAAGTTCAGTGCTAAAATAGCACTATCAAGTGATGTCCGTTGTACAAAGGCCTGAACTCTATAACAAGGAAGAGGACTGGTTGAGACAGTGAATAACTCCTCTATTGAGATACAAACAGAAGATCCAGTGTCCATACAAAAACTACCCAAGACTAAACGAAACCTTGTGACGGTCTGTACAGAACTTGTAGTGCTCACCACTGTCAGTGAGAAAATAATTGCGGTGCTGGAAGCTTTGGTAATAGGGATTCAGTAAGTAAGGATAAAGACTAGTTCATTTCCTAAGTTCGTGTACATAGTGTATTATGGAAGTGTTAACATATTTATACATTATATACATAGCACCACTTACCTTTCCCCCATAACAGTAGTATATACTCTGATATGTATTTATTTTAACTGAAACTTGAGTGGATAGGAGGAAGTCGTCTTAAGCATCTGTAGGTAGTTGCAAAGTGAGAACAGAAGTGGCGTTGAAAAACAAGGCATAATAAAATAAATAATATTTATTTATAAAAGAGTTAAAAATATATAATATTTTTACAGAATTTGTTTCAAAAAATGTACTAGTATATGACGTAAATACTCCACTGGTTATATTATTGTTAACAATCATTGGGCGTACTGCATAAGTGCACAAATGTAACTGTGACACTAGAGGTTTTTATTTCAAAGTAAAATGAGTTACGAAAATCAATTCTAAATAAGACTCAGTTTGATGTAGCATATTTTGTTTCTTTATAAATGCAAATACAGAAGTGGATTATATATAGCAACTGGGTTGGAAAGAGTTGATAGCTCTGCGGTTCATTTAATTATAGTACATAACGTTTCTCACCTGAACAGCATTTATAGTTTTGTAGTTGATTTTCATTAGTTTATATAATGTCACTTACCAAGGAATAATTCACTGCTACTCGATTGATTTTGATTATTTATCCTAGACTTTGACCACTAATTAAATGTTATACTGCATTTCTGTTTCTGAACACCATCTAGAACGTACCAGAAGTTCTTTCGATGTCTTCCCACCTTGTAAGTAGGGTTATGAAAACAAAATGTGATCCTAATTTTTATAGCTTATTCGAGGACACACAAAGGAGGTGAGTTCCCGCACTATAAGAGTACATTATATTTTATTTTAAAGTGTTTTGTAGATGATGTAATAGTAACAGATGAGAATGAACTCATTCCTTTTACTGAGATCTTAAACAACAGTATTTACTGTCTGCTGTATACGATTCTGTGAACCAATCTGACATTAATATTTCAGTTAAACGGATAGTTATAAACATCGAATATAAAAGAACCATTGTGAACACCTAGTTACACTTAGGTCCAACCATCCACTTCATGCATAAATGCAAGTTAGAAGTTCAAAATGACCAAACCTTATTTCTAGCAACATACACAATGACGTTGTGTGTTTTTTTGATAAAATATAAGGAGACACCAAACTAGAAAAGTTAACCTTTTAAAACTTAAAATCTGCTCAAACACGTGATAGAAATCCCAAGTAATGCAAGTAAAGACAAGAATGATGGTCAACTGAGTAAAAATAGCATTTATTTGGCTTAGATAAAGCCGCGTTAAGGTATCTGTTATGTCCACTTCAGAGAATCGATGCTCGCTGTCTTACCGGAATACATAATAATAGTACAAATAAAACAAAACAAATATCTTTCCAAGACATACATAAAATATAAAGTAAAAATAACCTAGATTATTCTCAGTCATATTCAACTAAGACAGTTTTATTTTTCTAATAGGGTGGCTGGTCATTAGAATGGGTTGAGTTCAGATATTGTAGAGACAGCAAACGTAAGTGAGTTTAAGAGAAAGCTTAATACGTATATGAATGATAAAGCTTATTTCAATTTATTCGTTTAATAGTTTTAGTTTAGTTTAGAGAATCGGACAGAGAAATGATTCCTTGTTGTTCCAAAACATTATATTATCTTAGTTTTTGTTTTTCCCATATTACAAGATTAAATACTATAGTTCACGTAGCTAGTTTAACTATATAATTAAAAGTTTATTTATAAAAATACATTTTTCAGTTGTACTAACAAATTTAATTATCTAAACAAAAGATATGGCCCGAGAAGCCGACTTGGGATTTTACCAACTTTTCAAATGAATCTTTGTTTGAGATACAGATATATAAAGACTTTAGTTTTTACTCTTTTATTTAAATTATATAATTTTATTTATTCTCTAAATATTAATTACAAATGTTAAATATTTTTATTGAAAATAAGCTATGGTTAAGTATAATTTTACATTTAATTTATTAATTTAGTGTTTTTGACATCAAATTCCAATTTTGTTTCAATTTTGCGCAAGGAGGATTCATAAACCCCAAAGAAACAGTCATAGAGATTGTAATGCTAATATACTGCCTCTCTTGAGTAACATCAGAAAAATCTAGACACGTTAAAAGTTGGTTAATATTAACTTATGTAAGCAAACATCAATTTGAAAGTACTAACTATTAATTTCAATTCATATTAAAAATAGACTCATTATGATTTCGAAATTTTAAATTTTGCTAAATACGGTGTATTTCTATTTCTACGCTTGTTTGAGTTTGGTTGTGCATCCCAAATGATACGCTGTCTGTAAAGCTACCATTGTATGTAGAGATTTCCAGCTGTCCTATTTTTCCATTCTGAAGCACAACTGACGGTGAACTCCAGTTTGTACATGGATCGAAATCGGAGATAAAGATACAAAGTTTTTAAAAACTTGTTATATTTTACGAAACACATGGACACCTTCCATCCCAGATTTTTAAACTGTTGGCTAGACTTTGCTTTTGGAAAAAAACGTCCTTCAAACTTTTATTTGAGCCGTAGACTATTATTTAGCACCTATGAACTTCTGTCTAGAATAATACAATAATACAATACAGCTGATGACATCATCATCACACTGTTCTCCCTCTTAGAAAGAGTGAACAAATTATTAGTGTTCATTTCTGTTGTTTTTCACATCTATTGTTACGAGCAATTTAATACGATACATTGTTTAAACAGTCGTTTTATCAACAAAGGAGAGCAGTCAAGATTGTTTAAGCATTTACAAATATTATCGTAGAGTGAAACAACAGCATTAAGCCTATAAATACCTTTAAAGACAAGTAATAAACGGTCATATAACATCAGTCAACGTTTCGTTTTACAGCTTCTTCAGGAGCGCGCACTAAAAGACAAACTCTAACTGACGGTACAAAACATTTTTAGTTTAAATAATAAGTATAATTACAATCATTGACATTTTTCATAAGACATTAAGAGCTTATATAGTTTTCCAACTACTGCAAGACATTGTTGAGTAAAAAAACGATCGCTTTTACCACGTTTTGTTGGTGAGTTAATTACGTGAAGCTAATGAAGCTGATCATAGTTCTAGATATATAAACACAGGTAACCGTACATGTGTTTTGGACATATCTTGGAGTGAAACGTTACGCATGATCCTCTGGTAATGCAAAGTGTTTCTTAATAAATAGAGCAAATTATAATACGATCTTCAATTACTGGTAACTAGGTAGAACGGTCTGCAATGGAGTTCGTCTCTTGCTGGTTTAAAATATTAGCGTTTCCAGCCTTCTGATTGGACCAAACTGTGTTTCATGCTGCTATTACCGAGTGGATTAGAATTGTGATTCCAACTGTTTCAAAACCAAATTTAGCCACTGCTGGTACAATAGACTATTAGATAATACATGTTTTATATATTTCTCTTTCTCTTCTTGCATACTAAAATACAGTGTTACCTTGTTCTCCTCTTTCTCTTGTTTTATAGTAAAGTACAGTGTTGATTTGTTCTCCTCTTCTGATGTTGTATAGTGAAGTACAGTATTGATTACTCCTCCTCTTTCTCTTGTTGTATAGTGAAGTAAGTGTTGATTTGTTTTCTTCTTTCTCTTGTTTTATAGTAAAGTACAGTGTTGATTTGTTCTCCTCTTTTGATGTTGTACAGTGAAGTAGAGTATTGATTACTCCTCCTCTTTCTCTTGTTGTATAGTGAAGTAAGTGTTGATTTGTTGTCTTCTTTCTCTTGTTGTATAGTGAAGTAAGTGTTGATTTGTTTTCTTCTTTCTCTTGTTTTATAGTAAAGTACAGTGTTGATTTGTTCTCCTCTTTTGATGTTGTACAGTGAAGTACAGTATTGATTACTCCTCCTCTTTCTCTTGTTGTATAGTGAAGTAAGTGTTGATTAGTTTTCTTATTTCTCTTGTTGTATAGTAAAGTACAGTGTTGATTTGTTCTCCTCTTTCTCTTGTTGTATAGTGAAGTACAGTATTGATTACTCCTCCTCTTTCTCTTGTTCTATAGTGAAGTAAGCGTTGATTAGTTTTCTTCTTTCTTTTGTTGTATAGTGAAGTAAGTGTTGATTTGTTTTCTTCTTTTGATGTTGTACAGTGAAGTACAGTATTGATTACTCCTCCTCTTTCTCTTGTTGTATAGTGAAGTAAGCGTTGATTTGTTTTCTTCTTTCTCTTGTTTTGTAGTAAAGTACAGTGTTGATTTGTTCTCCTCTTTTGATGTTGTAAGTGAAGTACAGTATTGATTACTCCTCCTCTTTCTCTTGTTGTATAGTGAAGTAAGTGTTGATTTGTTTTCTTCTTTCTCTTGTTTTATAGTGAAGTACAGTGTTGATTTGTTCTTCTCTTTTGATGTTGTACAGTGAAGTACAGTATTGATTACTCCTCCTCTTTCTCTTGTTGTATAGTGAAGTAAGTGTTGATTTGTTTTCTTCTTTCTCTTGTTGTATGGTGAAGTAAGTGTTGATTTGTTTTCTTCTTTCTCTTGTTTTATAGTAAAGTACAGTGTTGATTTGTTCTCCTCTTTTGATGTTGTACAGTGAAGTACAGTATTGATTACTCCTCCTCTTTCTCTTGTTGTATAGTGAAGTAAGCGTTGATTTGTTTTCTTCTTTCTCTTGTTTTGTAGTAAAGTACAGTGTTGATTTGTTCTTCTCTTTTGATGTTGTACAGTGAAGTACAGTATTGATTACTCCTCCTCTTTCTCTTGTTGTATAGTGAAGTGAGTGTTAATTTGTTTTCTTCTTTCTCTTGTTGTATAGTGAAGTAAGTGTTGATATGTTTTCTTCTTTCTCTTGTTTTATAGTGAAGTACAGTGTTGATTTGTTCTTCTCTTTTGATGTTGTACAGTGAAGTACAGTATTGATTACTCCTCCTCTTTCTCTTCTTGTATAGTGAAGTAAGCGTTGATTTGTTTTCTTCTTTCCCTTGTTTTGTAGTAAAGTACAGTGTTGATTTGTTCTCCTCTTTTGATGTTGTAAGTGAAGTACAGTATTGATTACTCCTCCTCTTTCTCTTGTTGTATAGTAGTGTACGTGTTGATTTGTTTTCTTCTTTCTCTTGTTGTATAGTGAAGTAAGTGTTGATTTGTTTTCTTCTTTTGATGTTGTACAGTGAAGTACAGTATTGATTACTCCTCCTCTTTCTCTTGTTGTATAGTGAAGTAAGCGTTGATTTGTTTTCTTCTTTCTCTTGTTTTGTAGTAAAGTACAGTGTTGATTTGTTCTCCTCTTTTGATGTTGTAAGTGAAGTACAGTATTGATTACTCCTCCTCTTTCTCTTGTTGTATAGTGAAGTAAGTGTTGATTTGTTTTCTTCTTTCTCTTGTTTTATAGTGAAGTACAGTGTTGATTTGTTCTTCTCTTTTGATGTTGTACAGTGAAGTACAGTATTGATTACTCCTCCTCTTTCTCTTGTTGTATAGTGAAGTAAGTGTTGATTTGTTTTCTTCTTTCTCTTGTTGTATGGTGAAGTAAGTGTTGATTTGTTTTCTTCTTTCTCTTGTTTTATAGTAAAGTACAGTGTTGATTTGTTCTCCTCTTTTGATGTTGTACAGTGAAGTACAGTATTGATTACTCCTCCTCTTTCTCTTGTTGTATAGTGAAGTAAGCGTTGATTTGTTTTCTTCTTTCTCTTGTTTTGTAGTAAAGTACAGTGTTGATTTGTTCTTCTCTTTTGATGTTGTACAGTGAAGTACAGTATTGATTACTCCTCCTCTTTCTCTTGTTGTATAGTGAAGTGAGTGTTAATTTGTTTTCTTCTTTCTCTTGTTGTATAGTGAAGTAAGTGTTGATATGTTTTCTTCTTTCTCTTGTTTTATAGTGAAGTACAGTGTTGATTTGTTCTTCTCTTTTGATGTTGTACAGTGAAGTACAGTATTGATTACTCCTCCTCTTTCTCTTGTTGTATAGTGAAGTAAGTGTTGATTTGTTTTCTTCTTTCTCTTGTTGTATAGTGAAGTAAGTATTGATTACTCCTCCTCTTTTTCTTGTTGTATAATGAAGTAAAGCGTTAATTTATTCTCAACTTTATTTTGTGGTGCAGTGAAGTACAGTGTTAATTTGTCCTCCTCGTTTTATTGTTTTTAGTGAAGTACAGTATTGACTTGTTCTCCTATATCTTGTTTTATAATGAAGTACAGCGTTGATTTGTTTCCTGTTTTTATCGTTTTATAAGAAAGAACAGGGTGATTTGTCTTTCTCTTTATTGTTTTATAGTAAAGTACAGTGTTGATTTGTTCTCCTCTTTCTCTTGTTGTATAGTGATGTACGATAGTGATTTATAAAAACTAAATAAAATATTAATATACATATGTTAAATGAATAAAAACGATTTACGTTTCTTATTTTCCAGGTGGGGTAAGTGTCCACTCTTTCTCTCCACGTGAGGTCGCCCATGTTTCCAGGTGTTAACAGCCCATATTAAAAAGAACTCACAAATTAATTTATTATACATGACTTTCATGAATCACATTTCAACTAATCCTTGTGCGTTGTAATGTGATCTGTCTAGGTGTTCTGGCTTTTATAGAGTGAAGGTTTCTTCAACAGTGGAAAACTTAAATGACATAATGCAAGTCTCCGGTCAGAAAAGTTGGTTATTACATAATTAAATTATCATTCATCATCTACTTGAAATTAAATCATGATGACTACTTCAGCATTAAGAATAAAGATACATTTTTAAAAGTTATCAAAAGTCAATGATTTCCAAGTAACAATTTACAGTCTATATATATCAGATATTCTTCTCCGGCTTCAATAACTGCAAGACATTTCATTTCACTCTTGTGTTTACTACTGTATAGCAAACGACAGTATAGAAAAGTAAGAGACTTGTGAAAAATGTACCCGACTTTTTGTTGTTGTTGTTTCAACTATTTTATTCATTTCAAGTAAATTTTATTTACATTTGATATAGAAATTACTTCACTTTGTTCTTAATGTTACACAGAGCAGAAAATATTCACTTTTCTCACCTTTGACCTCTGGATGCAAAGAAGAACGGCCTTTTACATCTTAAACTTTCTATATTGGTTCAGTATAATCAAGATTAGACAGATGCCTGCGCTTATATAATGTTAAGTATCTAATAATACTTCACTGTTCATAATCGATAAAAAAGAAAGAAAAACATTTACGTCAAACAAATAATGTTATTTCAATCATTTCAAAAGTTATTTGTCTCAAATCCCAATAGATGGTGACACTTTCGCGGTTACAATACTTCACTCACCTTATAGTATAGACCTTTGTTAACCTGAAAATGACCTAACGAGGTCGAAATGTTGTTCTGTACTGTATTTTAATTGATGTGCTAATACCCATACCAGCCGTCTTGATAATACACAAAGCGAATGCTTTTCATTGGCTAAAACGCGTGTAAAAACTAATAAGAAACTGCTAAGAATTATAGGAGAATAGACAGAAGTGTTACAATAAAAATATCTTGAAATACCATTGTGTCGTTAACATAACACAGTGACACAATTTAATTATCCAAATCCTGGTTTGTTATCACTTGCTACTAGACATTGCTTTTGGCATCGAAATAAATAAAAAACTAAATTATTAGATGTATTTCTCTGATGCTGAATTTCATCTTAAGATAACATAAAAACAAGATAAATACAAAATGGATGTCGTGTTTGTAGTGTAAGAGAAACTAGACTGTTAGATGTATTTCTTCCGTGTTGAATTTCGTACATAGGTTACATAAATCCAAAAAAAATAAAATATGTATATCATGTTTGTAGTGTGCGTAGAAGCAACGTGTTTAGCTTCACTTTACATTTTTCTAAAACACGAAAATTAAATATAAGTTCACTATTGACGTCACATTGTCCACTAAGTTACTAAAGATGCATCTCTTTTGTCTTTCTTCCTGTTTGAAAGGATGTTACACAAGAAAAGAAATCAAGGATTGTGTTATTAAAGGCCGAAGGAAATAACAAAAAAGAAGTTTTGTCAAAATAATTTCAAACAGTCGATGTTCAGTCACGTGACATCCTTTTGTTCTTTATAGAAACCTTTCAAATTATTAGAATCAAATTAACATTATTTACATGTACCAAATAATATAAGTAATATTAAGTATTATTAATATATCTACATTTAACCAATAGTATAAGTAATATTAAGTGGTTAAGGCACTCGACTCGCAACCCAGGGGGTCGCGGGTTCGAATCCTTGTCATACCAAACATGCTCATCTTCTCAACCGTCCGGGCGTTATAATGTTTCAGCCAATCCCACTATTCGTTGGTAAAACAGTAGTCGAAGAGTTGGTGGTGATGATTAGCTGCCTTCCCCTTAGTCTTACACTGCTAAATTAGAAACGGCTAGCTCAGATAGCCTTCTTGTAGCTTTGCGCGAAATTCAAAACAAACATACAAATACCCCTTTTGTCTCGTAGAAAGTGTAGCAAACAACAAAATCTAACGAAGCAGATATTTTAACATATTGCAATATATCAACATACAAGTCTATTGTTATCATTGTTACTCACAGCAACATTAAATAGAAAGTGTGTAACTTCCTTATTGTTAAATATAAAAACATAGTGATTTAAGTAATTACTCAAAAATACGAGGGAAAATAAAAGCAATGTTATTGTTTACTTTGGAGCAAACCAAACTGGGAATCGAACTTCAGATTTTAGCTTTGCAAGTCGGTAGTAGACTTACCACTGTCCCAATGGAGGACAAAAAATTACCCATAATGCCGATTTGTAAGCGCATACGAATCCCTGTTAGGTACACTCCTTTTTTGTATGTTTTTATGCCCTCTAAATCTCTGTGCTTATTTAGCTGAAAATCGGGTTTCGATACCTGTGGAGGTATTTTGTTTTACCCATCATCATGTCCCAGATTGAATAAATTACGAGACTAAGCTAAATAGTAAATAAATATTTGCTGTAAAATTCTCATCAATGCTGTAAGTGTAGCTACCAGTTTGGCCACCAGTTGTGGTTATGTTCCATTAAGTAGCACAATAAATTCTTTTCTGGCCTCACCTTTATTGTTTTTGTTTGTTTGTTTTTGAATTTCGCACAAAGCTACTCGAGGGGAATCTGTGCTAGCCGTCCCTAATTTAGCAGTGTAAGACTATGGGGAAGGATGCTAGCTAGTTATCACCACCCATCGCCAACTCTTTGGCTACTCTTTTACCAAGGAATAGTGGGATTGACCGTCACATTATAACGCCCCCACGGCTTAAAAAGCGAGCATGTTTGGCGCGACGGGGATGCGAACCCGCGACCCTCAGATTACGAGTCGCACGCCTTAACACGCTTGGCCATGCCGGGCCCTCACCTTTCTTACACACATAAAATGTTTGTGATATAAGATCTGCCTCAGTTTATTTGACTAATTTTCATAAGTGTTATTTTTCTGTTCCATCTTTACATAATAAATGATGCATTTTCTTCTCTCTCTCAAAACATTTAAGAATAAAAATGGAAGTGGTAATTGCTCAGTAGCAGAAAACTTAAGTCTTGACAATATCTATAAAAGATATTCCATAGCTGGTTTTCTTTTTGAGATAGTTGTTTTTCCCATAATGACGTTTTTGTATGGCTTGTTGGTTAAACTAAGATATTATAATTTTTCTTAAAATATTTCGTCGAAGAACATTCGATGTATTATTAATAACAAGCTCGCTATTGCTGACTAATTTACGTCTGAGACAATGCAGTAACGATGTTATTAAATGTAGCATTGTCTAAGAGGAAATTAGATACGGAGTACTTCTGCAGTCAATGATAAACGTATCTTATCTAAAGCCGTGATAATACAGTAACCATGGCTAGCATACAAACTAGAATTAGAGTACTTCTACAAATGTGATCAAGTTATTTGAGCTCTTGATAGACTTAAAAGTTAAATTGGACTACTTGAAAAATTTGTGTACATTCAGAAATAATGACCAAGTAGTTAGAGGTAACAGTGGATTTAACGTTATACATTTACCATTACCAGTCCGTTTCTTAGTATGATCCACGAAAATAAGTCCATGTCATACTAAAGAAACTTCATCCAAGTATTACTGGAAGTATATAATATCACCTTCAATACAGAGAAACTTTAATTACAAATAGTTTGGTGAAAATAAAACCCGAAATACATAAATTAAATTTATTCTTTGATAACTGGTCAGTTTTATCTCTTTTTTTTTTTTTCTATTACTAGAATATTTTTTGTCATACGTGATTACAAGAAAAGTGTTTAACCTTGTATGATGGCGAAATATTCTTGTCAATGTGTGTGTTTTCTTATAGCAAAGCCACATCGAGCTACCCGCGGAGTCCACCGAGATGAGTCGAACCCTTGATTTTAGCTTTTTAAGTCTGTAGACTTAGCGCTGTACCAGTGGGGGGCGAAGTTTATTATGGAATGTTAGTAAGTCAAACATGGATATTAGGAAAGAAATTTACACTATGCCAATCGAGATATTAAAGAAACAGTGAAAAGAGCCCTGACAAATTTGATGAGCATTTACGTTAACAATGTAGCACTGTTTGAAAAATATTTAATGTCAAGAATTTCATCTCTATATTATAACAATACATCTGTAACATTCTAACTGAGGGACTAGAAATTAGATATTACAATACACAGAAACTACGGCTCATTTCATGTGAAATCAAAGTCGAAGTAATTTACGATTGCAAAAATGCATTTTAAAGTTGAAAAATAAAGGGGGAAATCTCAATAGCTGCGGTACTTGAGATTCTTATAGGCAAGATTAGAGTAAATTAATCTATAAGTCTTTTATTTTTTCTTTATGTTGGTTATATTTTTGTGAACCGAGCATTAGGCAGGTTTCTATACCATTAAATTCTTTACTCAACAGGATCACTACCAACCTACTTTCAAATTGAAATTATTTTAGGCATGAAATTCGAAAATATTACTCCCAAACGTAAACTCCTCTGATCTACATCTGGCAGGCTATTTGAAGCTTGTAGCTGCATCAGTCTTATGTGTATATTGTGCGGTTTTCCTACGCCATTTGTTCTTATGCATGTCTAGCCGGTTTTATTGTCGAACGCCTTACTCTCCTTAGTTGCCGAAAATGCTGACCATAATGTACGTTTAGTGCACAGTTAACGACAAATTCGTGCCACTCGGATCCAGTCGCGCCATACATCACCACCCTCCGCTCCCTTTAGTCTGAGCCTCGATTTTACAACAGGGCTCATTAGACCTGTGTTTGTGGCCCTCATTAATCCATGAAATTTCAGATTATCACCGCCCTCTAATAAAGTGCTGGTGCTTTGTGGTGAAAAAACAATATATTCTTTTATCATAGATTGTAAAAATATTGTATTTTCTTGTATAATTAGAACACAAAAGGAGCGATTTCAACGGCGTGAAGCCTCTACTCGAATTATATTGCTAGTTTTTGTTTAGGTGTTTTTATTTAATAGATGTACTAATAGACATTATATCACACCGTGTTTGCATTTTGATGAGCCTTAACAGGAATATAATATATTTGTGATTGTTTCAGTATTTTTAGAGAAACTTGAATTACTTGTGTTGTAACTAGCACACATTATTGTCCCAGCGATGTCCAGGCGGTCTGTTGGCTCGGTAGTCACTGTGAGTTTCGCGCGTTCGACTTAAATACATTGCACAGTTCAGTCCAACTTCCATTCTGTTCTATCTTCGTTCGTTGTACGTTAGAGTTTTTCAATAAAGACTGTATTTTAGCCTGTTAAATCATCTGGGAAACAGATTCCAATTATGACATGCAAGCATCTGAAATTTTCCGATATTAGACAGTTCTACAAGTCCAGTTACTGGTACTACAAGTGACAATCCAGATGCAGATAACCCAACAACCTCAAGCAAAGGAATAGAAACTTGGCATACAAAGAAAATGCCATGTTCATCGGAGGACGAGTCTGAAAATACTTGTGCAACTATTGCACATCATGAACCAGTTTGTGCAGTAATGAAAAATCTTACACTCCACAGATACAGTGTGGAAAGCCATATCATCCAGAGGCCAGTGGAGTATACCTTCATATCCACCGAATTTTGCAACTGGAAAAAGGCAAAACAGAAATTCAATGAACACCAATCCTCTTCTCAGCACAGATTCGCTATATCTCCAGAAGGTTCACTTGATGTAACTCCAGTGACTGTCCAGCTACATGAGGGAAAAAAGCAGCAGCAGGAAGAATGCAAAAGAAGTCTAGCCAAAATATTCAGAAGTTTACGTTTCTTACTGCGTCAAGGTTTAGCATTACGTGGACATACTGATACGGAGGGGCATTCCTGCAGTTAATGAAGCTCCTGGAAGAGGAAGATCCTGAGTTGACGGCCTACCTGTCAAAGAAAACCACATTCATATCATCCCAGGCTCAGAATGAAATAATGGAGATGTTCAGCCATAAATGCTGAGGAACATAGCACACGAAGTGCAGCAAAGTAAAATCTTTGTATTAATGGTTGATGGCACTGAAGATGTTACAGGTGCCGAACAGAAGTAATATGTGTACGATACGTAGATGAAAACCTTAACGTCCATGAGACATTTCTTGGTTTGTACAGTGTTTCCAATACAACTGGTGAAACAATATCCTCGAATATACTTGATGTACTGGCCCGGCATGGCCAAGAATGTTAAGGCGTGCGACTCGGAGGGTCGCGAGTTCGCATCCCTGTCGCGCCAAACATGCTCGCCCTTTAAGCCGTGGGGACGTTATAATGTTTTGGTCAATCCCACTATTCGTTGGTAAAAGAGTAGCCCAAGAGTTGGCGGTGGGTGGTGATGACTAGCTGCTTTCCCTCCAGTCTTACACTGCTAAATTAGGGACGGCTAGCACAGATAGCCCTCGAGTAGCTTTGTGCGAAATTAAAAAACAATACTTGATGTACTGACTATACTCAATTTACCTCTGTCAGGATTAAGAGCACAAACTTATGATGGAGCCGCTAACATGAATGGTGCGTACAGTGGATGCCAGGCAAAAATAAAAGAGAAGCAAACGTCAGCTTTGTTTTTTCACTGCGGAGCACACAAGGCTAATTTACTAATGCAACATGCAGTTGAAGCTTATGAATGTGTTCGAGATTCTATCCAGTGGGTACATGAACTTGGTGTTTTGCTTCTGAGGTCAGGCAAATACAAGACAATCTTTGAAAATATTGTATCGTCAGACAGCCACAATGATCCCGTTAAATACATCCGCCCACTGTGGCCAACACGCTGGTTGTGCCGCCTATCTGCAATTACATATGCTAATGATCACTACAGTGACATTGTTGATTCTTTGTCTGAAATAGCACGTGAAAAATCAGATGTAGCAGTGAAAGCACGAGGTCTGCTGGACAGATTTGACAAAGGAAAGACAGTTTTAGGACTGTTGATGGCTCAGCATCCATTAGCTGCATTAGAGGAATTAAACCGTGCATTCCAAGCAAAATCAGCGACAGTATCTGGCATGATTGAAACATCTGCAATGACAGTTGAGCAACTGTGGGTATTGCGAACAGAGGAAAATTACAACAAGATATTTGATGAAGCTGAGAAAAAGGTAACTTCCCTAGATCTGGTGCCTATTGAACTACCACGCATTTGCAAACCCCCAGAAGGATCACAGGTGATGGCTCAGCACACTATTCTACAACAGCTAGAGATTACTACAGAAGCCAATATTTTGAATTTGTGGACACAGTCATAGAACACCTGACCACTAGATTCAATGCAGACAATAATGACTTGAGGCAATATCTGGCACTTGAGAACATGATCACATCTGGCAAGATTGACAACTCGGTTATAAACTTCTATCCAGAAATCTCTGCACAACGGCTCGAGTTTCAGTTGCCCATGTTCAAAGGAACAACAAAAGCAGTATCTCTGAAAGGTGCAAAGAATGGTTAATGTAAAATGCATGAAACAAACAAGCAGATGTTTAGTGAAGTGTTTCTTCTCATGAAAATTTTGCTTGTATGTCCAGTATTCAGCTGCGAATGTGAACGCAGCTTTTCTGCATTAAGACGGTTGAAGACGTGATTAAGGTCAACTATGTCTCAGTGCCGCCTCAACCATGTGGCAGTTTGTCACACTCACAAAGATGAGGTCGACAAGATAAATATAGAAGAGCTTATGAAAGAATTCATAAACAGATTATCACAAAGGAGGTCTACGTTTGGGAGCATGTAGACTAGAGGACTAAATGAATCTTACTTCAATGAAAAGTATGAATAATTATGTGTTACATTGTATTGATGTGTAATTTTCAAGAGTTCGCAAAGACATTTTAATCATTTTTATCAAACAACATGAACAGTTTTTCAGTAGATATAACCTTATCAAGGGTAATTACTAATTTTATTAATATTTAAAAACGTAATTCATGCAATTAAATTTATTAGTAACCTTGTCAAGTACAATGGCCATCTTTTATACAGTGCAGTGTGCAGGAATAAATTCATGTGGCAGTTAATTTAAATTGTCTTTATTCTATTAACATTTGGAAAACTGTTTACAGCACCTCACTTATACAAACCTGCATGGAAATCTTGAAGTATCGTGGCAACAAGATTACTCTGTGACTGCATATTTACAGCTTTCAGGTTCATGTAATCAGAGATTACCAATTTGCAAATTGAACAGTCCACGTAAGTGGTTGCAAAAATCATCCCCCCCATCGGGTATAAAAAATCTACGCCCCTGCTTAGAGTAAATTAATCTGTGAGAACTTAGGCGTAGTCGAATACACCAGTCAAAAGGGTTTGACCTCCTGAGTCCAAAACTGTAATTAGATCTCAAATTGGTCAACAGACGACGAAACTACGACCCAAATATCTGTACTTGAAATAAAAAAAAAAGCAAAAAATTGGTGTTATTCTCTGAGTAGCTATTTTGCGGCTCTTAATTAGAATCTGATCATGTACGATATGATAAAAATTTTCAGCCTTGCTTCTCTTGGAATATCTCATATCAAAAGAACATTAACATCCATATAAACTCTAACTAATATGTAGAAGCTTAGTTAACCAATAGAACAACTCAGCTACTTCAATAACATGTTCGTTACTCACTACTTTAATATTTGGAGCATCAAACTTTACGTTTATTTCTTTATGGTTTTGTTTAGCATTCATTTATCATTCCTTCTATCAAATAATTAATCTGTAAATTTTTAGTTACGGTAAACTCACTTTCTAGCTGATCACGTTGATTTTAAATTTGTCTAAATTATAAGCCTTACATCAGCTTCCCCTAACGGTGACATACAAATATTATTGTCCTTGCAAAATATTACGTAAATTTATGGTTATCTGAAACGTAATCTCGTGATCTGATTACTGACTAAAATTCCTGCCATAAACTTCGACAAGTCATTCCACTAGAGATAGTTGACGGGTATTACATAATGTTGTTTGTGATTTTATAGTTGTGTAGGTATGGAATATTGTTATTTTGGAAATAAGTTTTTTATCCTCTGTGTGTGTGTGTTTTCTTACAGCAAATCCACATCGGGCTATCTGCTGAGCCCAGCGAAGGGAATCGAACCGCTTATTTTAGCGTTGAAAATCCGTAGACATACCGCTATACTAGCGGGTCCCTAGTCCTCTTTCCTGATTCCTTTATTTATTGGAAAATTAACCCTAATATTTATTGTATATTGTTCCTTGATGCCAGTAATAAGTCCTGTTCAGATTATGTTTTACGAAATGCGTTTCGGAAAAAATATAAATTTCGTATTGTAATAGTTCGAAAGTTTTCATTTTTACCTTCTGTGGCTATTAAAGTGCAATAAACTAGATACACACATGTGTAAATACACATGTAATGACCTCATTCTCTGTCTCATACAACATCATAAAATATACTACTAATGATAAAACTATAATCCTATTTTTAAGTAAAATAATATTTTATTATTACTGTGATGACGTGTTTTGTAAATGCATATAGTTGTTAATCATATAGTTCTGTATAGATATAATTTATATGTAAACGCAGCGCTTCCCAAACTTTTCTAACTACGGACCGGTTTGTTTCTTTAATTTTTCGTGGGACCCGGACTCCTCACGTACCCACTTAGATAACACGCCAAGACATGGCTAAGTCTTAACATCAAGCTGAGAGCAACATTTAAATCAATACATCATCTATTATACAATATACAGGTGTTTTATATTAGTACTGTGTAAAAATAAATTGTACTTCACTCTTATTTAATTTTTACATTAACTGTATATTTATTAATGATCTTTTAAGTAAACAAACGTTGAGAAGCCTGATTCGTATTTATAAGTCGTGACAAAGGGCATAAAAAATCTCACTGCGTTTTCTGACAAATTTGCAAACTCAGCACGACAGCTCGGCCAAAAATTAATTAACGACACTTGACTAAAACTATCTTTCAGTGCGATGTCATAGGACAGTTCAATAATAGAATCAATTTCTGATTCAATGTATTGTAATCCTTCCTCATTTTCCGTGTCAGCAGTAAAATGATTCATTATCCATATTTTACTCCTGTCAACTGGAGGAAAATATTCCTTGAAGCATGATTTTAGCCACAAAAGATGCTCTTTGACTGATGAGGAACTATCATCTGGAATGCTACCTTTTTCATCTTCGTTTTGTAATTCTATTAAAGTATCATATCTGCTTTTATCTTTTCCTAGACTTTAAAAATATTCTTGTTAGCAGTTGGTAAATTTAGATTTAACGCATTTAATGTGTGTGTGTGTGTTTTTCTTATAGCAAAGCCACATCGGGCTATTTGCTCAGCCCACCGCGGGGAATCGAACCTCTGATGTTAGCGTTGTAAATCTGGAGACATACCGCTGTACTAGCAGGGGGCTTAACGCATTTAAGAATCCAGAAATATCACATAAATATTCCACCTTAGTTAAACAATGCATATTATGAAGCCTGTCTCTAAATTCAAATATTGAATCCTTTACTAATGAGGGATGTTGCTCCAAAAACAAGATAACTCCATTCTTCATTTTGATGAATCTTCTCAAGAATTTCACAGTGTAATAGGAGATGCTCGTGTTCACTTCCTAATTCTTTGCTCAAACCAGTAAAGATTATGAAATTCAATGAACTAGCTTTTATATAGTTTATAAATTTAACTCATTCTTACATATAGTTGAATTTCAAAGTAAGGGCAATTTCTTCACAGCTAACACCTCTCTGTGAATACTATAATGCACCCATTCACAGGCTGGTGCTACTGCTCGGATCCTCTGGAAAAGTTCTATATGGAAACCTGCTGTTGAGCGAACACCATCGATACTCAATACAACACATTTTTTCCATTTAATACCATTCTTAATTATAAAATTATTCATTAAATTAAAATTTCATCAGTCATTGTTCTTGTTGGAAATGGTTTACAGAACAATAAATCTTCATGAATTGTGTCCTTGTAATTTAGAGCTTGCAAAGCACATTAAATTGGTATTATCTGTTTGTGATTTTATTTACTTGTAATGATAAAACTGATCACAGTGAACTCAACGTATAAGAGTTTCATCAATATTTTTCACCCTCTCTACAATTCCACCTTCACTGTATTATAAAATGGGGACAGTAAATTCAACTGACTTTGTGTTTTTTATAAACACGAGATGTAATTATTTTTACTGCAGAGAGTATTAACGTTTCACAAATAGCATGTAAATAACCTATCTCGGCTATTAGTTTTGAAATGTTATATTAGGCAATAACCAAGTCTTCATTGGAAGATCTCGTGGAAAAATAGTGCGAAATTATTTGTTTGGTAAAAAAAATATTTCATTTTTTCTTATTTATGAAAAAAATCTATTGGCTTATTTGAGTATTCTGGATGTTTGGTATCCAAGCGGCGTTTCAATGTGGATGGTTTCATGATAACGTTGAATAACAAAGAACACACAGTGACAAGTAATTATTGCTACCACCACTTATAAAACCATACTTTAAGTATTCATCACAATACTATCTAGTCCAATAGGTATTTGTTTTCTTTTCTTTGATACCAAGCTGCATACCACTTAAACGTTTATAATTAGGCCTATTATTTTCACTAACTTCAGTTTCACTTGAACTTGAGGTTATATTCTGTGATGCTTGTTTTTTTCAGCTATCTACCCATATTGGAGAGAGGTTTTCTTAAAAATGAACAGATTAATTTTTTTTATTAGTATAAACTAAGTCACAAACAATTTTCTCTCTCCTCAGAACAAACAGACGCTTCTAGCACTGGCCACTAGCAACTTATCTGTTGCCACCTGGAGTTACCAGACGTAAGAACTCACCTCTCACATACTTATCAATTTCCATTAACAGAATAAGGAAATTTAACATATTTGAAATAAAATTCCTAAAACTTTGGTGTCGAAGAACCAGTTAACTTGAATGAATAAATCACTCTTCTATGTAAGACAAATTCCGTTCTTTGATCTTACCTGCAGACAGAAATGAATGTTTTGGACTCATCAAAACACGTGTCTGGGTAACATATGGTTTAAATTTACGGCCCGGTCAAGGATCGATGGATCAAGTTGTCCTGACTGGGATCTAGAGATCTAATGCCTCGGATTCAGGTGTGAGGGGAAACGGAAGTACCCCGAGAAAACCCACTTTCACGGCCATGGCGCCGGATAATCTACCCTGACAGTGCCCGAAAGTTGCCAAAAAGGATATCAGTGTTAATAAGACATACATGAAAAAACACATACGAATTAAGGCAGCAATATAGAAGTAGCTAGTTGGTTGGTGAACTGGAAGACGTATATCTCCATAGTCGTAAAGCAGCGAATTAAGGCAGAAATGTAGAAGTAGCTAGTTGTTTGGTAAACTGGAAGACGTATATCTCCATACTCGTAAAGCAGCGAAAGCGTTCAGGTTGAACTTGCGTTCCCACCTGATAATCAGAGGTGGTGAGGGCGATCGTGATGGTGGAGGTGAGTCTTCTGGTTGTTCTTCTTTGGTGTATTGTTCTTCTTCGGTCAGGGATGATTTGTGTCTTCTTGCAATTTTAGTTTGTGTCTTCTTGCAATTTTAGTTCGTGTCTTCTGAGTGTTTGTGACCTGGTTGTCTGTTGCAACTGATGCGTCAGGTAATTATAACTTGCGTGGTTTAGGTCTGGTTTGTGATTATATTACACGGGGTTATCGTTGGAGTATGACTAGATTTGTTACTTTTCTTCTTCTGGTTAGGTCTTTGTTGAAGGTTAATGTAATCGTTGGTTTCAGTGTCGTTGTCTTTTGTCCCAGTAGCAAGTACTGAGGTGTTACTGGCAGTCGAGGTTAGCGGTATCGATCAAGTGGTAGGGTTTGCTGGATGTGGAGTTCTATGTTTGTCAGACTTACTCAGATGAAGTGGGGTTGATCGTCGGCTGAGACGTTCGACTCTAAAATGAAAATAGCATAATACACAGCCGTGGTTAGATATGTTCACTGCCGCTTGTTTGTGTTGAGTCACTACTTTTATGAAATGAGTTGGTAGACCTGTGGTCCTGGAGCGGATTCTTTGTGCTGCATGGAGTTTCGAGGACGTGGCTATTTTCAGAGAGTGTTGTATTTCAGCTGAAGTTATAGAAAGATGAACGTTCCTTATGAATACAGAGTACAGAGTGCTAGAGCTTTTAGTGGAAGAGCACTGGACGTTAATGTTTGCGTTCCACGGTTTGCACAAATAAGCGTGGTCCTGTATTGTGGAAGGCTAGAGTAATAGGGTACCACGACGCAGTATTGTTGTTTTCCTTGGATCGACTGAAACGTAGGGTTACCGCGGGTACGGATGACGTCGACGTAGACCGGAAGCTGTACATTGAAGACATCTTGACATTGAAACATTCAGACGTCTGACCTGTGGCTACTACACTGTTTCGAGAAGTGGCGGTTCCACTTAACGTGCTGGTCTTCATAAGAGAAATGTTTAGTGAATCACTGATCTGAGGTGGCAGTTCCAAACAATGTCCATGAAGAACTTCAAATTCTAGTAAAACGAAAATGGTTTCCTGTACCTTTTAATATACATGTAAGTCTGCTTTGACATTTAATTGAAATAGATTAGCAAATTTCAGG
This sequence comes from Tachypleus tridentatus, assembly GCF_004210375.1. Classification (NCBI taxonomy): domain Eukaryota; kingdom Metazoa; phylum Arthropoda; class Merostomata; order Xiphosura; family Limulidae; genus Tachypleus; species Tachypleus tridentatus. Next base: position 40,006,848 of record NC_134830.1, read on the forward strand.
TCTGTCTCAGCTGCTAGATTTGAAAACCTTAAGGTATGATCAATAAAACCATATAAATATCGATGAAGTATAATAGAAAACCCACCACTATAAAATCTTTTTGTAAATGTTCATATAAATACAGAATGTTTATTCATTATGATATAAGCATTCAAATCTTTGCCTCACGGCCCGGCATGGCCAGGTGGGTTGAGGCGTTCGACTCGTAATCCAAGGGTCGCGGGTTCGAATCCCCGTCGCACCAAACATGCTTGCTCTTTTATCCGTGGGGGCGTTATAATGGGGCCGTAGTTATTATTAAATAAGAGTAAATACACATGCATATATAATTATATTCTCTAATCACTTATGTATCGTGATGTTCATAAATATTTAAAGGGCTAATTTTTCTTTCTTGTAATTACTTCCAAAATGAACACAAATATTCCACTCTCGAAACCCTCAATGTTCTACAAATAATATGGCCGTTTTTCAGTAACTTATTATTAAGAAGTTTCTCACGGTTAATTGCGCCCTCTAAAAAAAATTAATATAATTTCCTACTTTCCAAATTATTGGGTTATTTCCTTTTTTCACGAATGAGATGCGTCATGTGAGCCCCGATGTTGAACTGAAGATTTTTTTTTTGCCAGTGCCACAATAGCCAACAAGATATAGTCTGGTACGTGTAACGTTAAACATTTTTTACTGGTTATGAAAACAATAGGAGAAAAGTTCTTATTATATATTTCAACTACGTCATCACACCGATTACGAGACTCTGAAATGGAAGAAAGGCGTATTAAATCACAGCTGGAGCTCCAAAAATTATAGGCGTCCAGATCGTAGAACTGGTTTTCTATTGCAATATAATTATTATTTCACACGGTCAAACATATAGCCTTTGGGTGTTACACGTTCATGTTTCCAGTTCTTACACGTCATTGTTATTTGTGTTCTCTTATACTGCAGTCGATTGTCAGAGTCTTTCGGAGTTGATATTTTCAGGCTACGTCTGGATTTTGAAAATATTTGTTTGGATCTTCTCAGCGTTCATTTACACATAAAAAATAATTAATAACTATTTATTTCTACTGTTTAAGATTATATGTTACAGTGACAGTGCGTAAATGACTTGGCCGATAAGCGTAAATTTTGAAGTATGTTTGATTGGTTTGAATTTGGCACAAAGCTATCTCTGCTAACCATCCCTAATTTAGTAGTGTAAAACTAGAGGGAAGGCAGCTACTTCTTTTACCAACGAATAGTGAAATTGACCGTCACATTATAACGCCCCCAAGGCCGAAAAGGTGAGCATGTTTGATGGGACGGGGATGCGAACCCGCGCCCCTCAGATTACGAGAAGCACGCCTTAACCCACCTGGCCATGCCGGGCGTGGGAAAAAAATACTAATTATGATTATATATAGTGCAAAGTTATTCTAACAGCTGATCTTCTTCTGTTTAACCTCTCACTCCCAGTAGCACAACAGTATGTCCAAGGACTTACACTGCTAGAAACCCAGTTTCGGTACCCATGGTGGGAACAACACCGATAGCTCTTTGTGTAGTTTGTGCTTAATAACAAACAACAATAGCTTTTGTGCAGCGAGGAGTACATTGTTGTGTTGATTAGTAATTGTACATGCGCACGTGCTAGTTATTTGTTTGAGTGAAGTTAAGCACAAAGCTACAGAATGGGCTATCTGTGCTATGCCCACCACGAGTATCAAAACCTAGTTTCTAGAGTTATAAGTCCGCAGACACACCGCTGTGCCACTGATAGACACCGACAATTAATTAATCATATTACTTAATGAACAAACAAAGACTGAACTTATGAAGTTTGTTTGTTTTTTTTAATTTCACGCAAAACTACACGAGGGCTATCTGCGCTAGCCATCCTTAATTTAGCAGTGTAAGAGTACACGAGGGCTATCACCGCCAGCCAACCCTTGGGCTACTTTGTGACAACGATTAGCGGGATTGTCTAACGCCCCACGGCTGATAATGTAGCATGTTTGGTGCAAGGGAATTCGAACTCGCGACCCTCAGATTACTAGTCGAAAGTCTTAACACACCTGGCCATGCCAGATCCTAAACCTATAATCACTTGTAATTTGTATATACATGTTTTTAAACAATGCCTTGTACATAAAGCATAGAAGAGTACCCATGATAGAATGTTACTGTGAATGTATTGTAGTAGCGGATAGTAAAGTTATCTTGTGACCAAGACCAGAAAACTCCCAGAAATCGACAAAGTTTTGAGCCATTATATTTTGACTGGGTCATATAAACCGTGCAGTGCTTACTAAAAATGAACATGTTTAAGACTTATAGTTCAAGAGATCAACACCACATATGCGTCTTTGTTTGATATTCTACAGCAAATAAAGCACGTATTCACAGCAATTATGAAGGCAATCACAATGTAAAGTAATCCATCATAAGATGCGTTAGTCGTCCCTAATTTAGCAATGAAAAACTATAGGGAAGACAGCTAGTTAAAACCACTCACCGTCAACTCTTGGGCTACTCTTTCACCAAGAAATAGCTTACGGCTGAAAGGGCAAGCATGTTTGGTGATGATGGTAGAGTGAATCGAACCAGTAACCTTCAGATTACAAGTCTATCATCCTGACAATTACGCACCTTTATTGGCTTCCATAGCCGTGGTGTTTATCTTCTGGACTATAAGTCATACATAAAGAAGAAACTGTCTTGACAAATGGCAGAATCGCTTATAGTCAACGACAATATTATGGAAGAAACAAACTAAATAACTTTTGGGAAAACGCAATAGTTAGCTGTTAGCGAAAGGACAATAAAACAATGTTATATCTTAAGAATTAGATTAGATTTAGGTGGATAGTTTTAAAGATTAGAGATTAACAATCGCATAGTTTTCTCTAAAGGACTAAAACTATAGATTGTTTGTTTTGAGTTTCGGGCAATGCTACACAGAACTATCTGTGCTAACCTTCCATAATTTAGCAATGAGAGACTTCATGGAAGGCGGCTAGTCATCACAGAAGACAGAAGTGCAGCGAATGAAGCAGCTACAAATGCACTCAACCATACGGTTGACGCCCCACCTGGTGTCCTACTTAGAGTAAGTATGAGTGGCGCGCAAACATAACGTTCAATAACGTTAGTAATAAAAATACAAAATACTGAATCCAAATAAAAGAGTTGAACGAAAACAAAAGCTAAAGTTGATTTGATGGAGAATAAAAGTATATTTGCTGCTAAACACAACGCCAGACAATGTGCTGTGCCTCTCAAAGGTATCGAAATCCGGTTTTTAGCGTTGTAGTTCTTAAAACTTACTGCTGAGCCACTGGGGACACCAATAAAATAGAAAGAATAAATGTTGTTCATTTATAAACCATTCTCTAAACATGCACGATCAAAACATTTTTAAACCTTATTTCTGACTTTATGTATGACATGGATACGTTTTATGTAAATCTCACTGTAATTGTATCAAATAGTTAACTATCTTAAGACCTATATATTATAATGGTAAGATTTCTGTTCTGGTACATTTGTTTCATCTGGTCCTGCCACCAAGAAAACTACTCATAAACAGGCACCCAATACTTTAATTTGTTGTGTCATCTTTATCAAAAATAAAATAATAGTTAATCACATTATTTGAAATTTAATTGTATCCTAAAACAAGATATTAATACCATCAATATCTTTCTTTATTTCTGTTAAAATCAGGGGTTCGATTCTCCTAGGCGGACTCAGGAGATAGCTTGATGTTGCTTTGCTATAAGAAAACACACCTACACACACTCACTATTTCCTGGTCTAGACAACAGATACACTGCTAATTAAATATTTTCACAAACATTTCCTTACTTTCTAATATTTTTTTTAATATCCATGTTAAATGTTCTAAAACTTGTTTGTTAAATATTCCATTTCTGTAATCTCTGTAACACGTTTCTTAATTATTCAATTTTTGTAATATGTTTGTTGAATATTCCATATAGGTAATACGTGTCACTATAGATAGAAATATTTTACTAGTTTAACTGCAAACAATAACTTCCAATAGCCTATGAACTGCTAAACTAGTCAAACAATTTATTTTTGAGCAACAGATTACTGTAAATATTTGAACATTAGATAGATGAAGCTTTCTATTTCACCTAATTCGTTAAAAATCGTTACCTAGGAATTACAATTCTGATTGCCTCCCAGTGGCTCAGCGGTATGACTGCGGACTTACAACGCTAAAACCCAGGTTTTGATATCCATTGTGTAGCTTCGTGCTTAATTCAGAACAACAACAATTCTGATTACCTGGAACTAAGAAATGAACATTTTTAGCTAGGTTTGCACTGAAAGAAGAACATAGAAAATAAAACATCTGCATTAAGGACTCACAAGATGTGTAACTGTTGTGTTGAATCTGAAATTCCTAAAACTACTTCTAGTTAAAAATATTTTTATTATTGTTTGGCTGCGTATGATACTGAATCATGAAACGCACAGCCCCACTTAAATTACTCCTATCTACGTTCGTTTTTGTATCTTTTCATATGGTCCACATAACATTCACTCAAAATGACATCATCATTCAACATGTTTGTATCAATATTTATTTGCTTCATATAAAAATTAACATTAGAATATCTAGTCATAACTACACATAAAAGTCACGTTTGGCTGTATTAACGGAAAGCGAGATTAAAAGAACAAGTTATTATACAGAAACAAATAATCCAAACAACAGCAATAAGGTGTTAACACTAAGTTTAACCCCGAAAGTTAAAAATACTGAGAAGAGGGAGGCTGGGTACAAAATAAAAGTTCTATTACTATTATTTAAAATATTTAATACTGAATAGAAAACAATAATGTTGTATATATATATATATGTGTGTGTGTGTGTGTGTGTGTGTGTGTGTGTGTGTGTGTGTACGTTATGAAGCATTATACAGGGTGTTCGGAAAGTCACTGTGCACTTATATATCTATTAACAGACAAAACTGCACAGTGACTTTCCGAACACCCTGTGCTTTGGACAATTGATTACTACTATTATCTGGTTTCCAATATGAAAAATAAAAACAGAAACAAAATAATTTTACCACTTTATGTCTTTGTTTGAACTGTTACATTGAATTTCTTAAACCTAAACGTACAATAATAAAATGATTATTAGTGAGATTACATTTGCTTAGTTTATGAACCAATGGAACACTAATTTGTTTTAAAACATCCAAATAGCACTAAATATACAAATAAATACGAATTATAACAACTATCGGCAAGCATATCAGCTCTCCGCGTTATGTTCTATATAGATATGATACAATTTTTCTCTTCAGTGTAATTATTCAACTTAATGAATTTTATTACATGCTCTCAATAAACTTTGGAACGCTTTGTTTAAACTAACATCAAATAGGTGGTGCTAAGTGGTGTTACGTGGTAATTTTACAAACTATATTTCAGAAGGAAGACAAGATTATAAATGGCGGACTTGATATTTTTCATGACAATATCCTATAAATCATTCTTTCTTTTACAGTGCTTTTCAGAAGATGTCTGTCAAAGCTAAACTGGCTCCATAAAGTAATTTTTTAAGATATTTCTGGAAGCAGTAAACAGAGAATTAGAATCGCCAATTCGAACAGCACATTCTGTGCATGTGCTAATCATTGGGCCTCACCCGCCCCATCAAGGAACAGATTATTACAATTCTAGTAAAATTAAACAAAATGACTAAACCTAAGTGAATTAAATTACACAGGGAAGTTTCTTTAATTTTTTGGAACTCATTTTTGTCCAGCGAAACACAGAACCTTTTTTACACTGAAGATGATATGTTACATTGATGAATATTACACCTTTATTATGGTTTATATCACAAGATCTGAGAAACTTTTCAATAAATAATATCTTAGCTTCTGATGATCTTTACGATAAAATTTGTTTCAACAATAATAATGAAGACCTACGAAAAAATAAGTTACAGACGATGATTAGTTGAAGAGAGTTAATAGTTAGTTACACGTGGACCGTGATCTTTATTATCATCCATGGAGAGAAGTAAAAGATATGAAAGACATTGATTTTTTACCGGACATCATGTGTTTCTAAATTATATTGAACATTATAGCACATAAAAGAAATAAGGTTAGAGGTCATTCCCGCTATCTTATGTGTTATAAATTCCATATTTGTTCACTATCATTTTTAATAACATACCTTTTTAATTGATTGTTTCATCTTGTAAAGAGCGTTTCTATATACGCTCGTAGTAAACATGCCTAGAGAAGGCTTAGTAACGATTTTTGTTGAAGAATATTTTTTCTTTCATAATTATTGATACATTAAAATCACCTACGTACAACATACCTAGTAACTTATGTTCATCATTTAGCTTAAGCCTAAAACTTTACAATATATTTCAGTAGTAATGAATACAAGCAGTTCTTTGGTTTACATTTAAAACAAATATTTTTCATTACATAATTTGATTAAATATTCTTAACTGTTTGCCTATGTTAGTTACATTTTACACAATAGTTCAACTTAATGTAATGTTGTTGTTAATTACACTTTATATACAAATACGTAATATTAATAGCCACTGATGAATATCTGTGAAAAACACGATTTTAAGATCTCTCTGTAAAGCTTCAAGAAAACACTTGAACATGAAATATGTCATATGTGAAAATGCACTTTTTCAACTGAGCAAATGAGGTATTACTGCACGAACATTAGACAAATAAAATATACCAGGAGGGCAATCATTATTGTTCTTGACAATAACAGCTACCTTGTTCAATAACCAGAGGACTAGATACAAGCTTATAACTTCAACACTAGTTCTCTTGTTTAACTATAGAGCATTCAAGACCTTCTTGATAACGAGAAACCCACTTGAAATAAAAAGTATATCTCAGAACGACTAGTGTGGGTATTAACACTTTTACTGATAAGGATAGAACAACGTTTCGACCTTCCTAGGCCATCTTCAGGTTAAAAAAGAGAGAGTTTGCAAGTGACCGTTGTGGGACACATACATGTCTTAGTGACGAGAGTCTAAACGGGTACGGAATTGTAGGTAGCGTTGCAGTTGGATGTTAGGTTATTAATAAGTATAGGTATAAATGTGTTCCTTTATATTGGTTTTAATTTTGGTTTTAGTTGCTGTATAAGTAGGACTTCTTTGATCAATTCAACCTTACACCCACAACTATACTGATACAGGTATGTTGATGATACAGTTGCTGGATTCACATCTACAGAACACACACTTAGTTTTATCAATCACATTAGCTCGATACGCCAAAACATTAAGTTCACCTGTGAGCAGGAAAAAAACTAACCACAAAGCATTTCTTAACCTGAAGATCACTAGAACTGATACACAATTCAAAACAGAAATCTACAGAAAAATCACCCATACTGGATTATACATTCCTTGGGACTCAGCACATGAAACAAAACAAAAACTAAACATATTAAGAAACCAAATAAACACAGCTACAAAACTATGTTCACCTGACAAAAGTAATGATGAAATTAACAAAATAAAACAACATTTCATCAACATCAACAAATTTCCTCAAACAACCATGGAAAAAATTATACACACACACCTAGACCAATAACAATAAACCCCAAGATACAACAAACTACAATACCTTATACTGCTGCATACCATATGTTCTTGACATCAGCGAAAAAATAACCAACATTTGAAAAAAAATCTTATAACAAAACACAACATTCCAGTAAACACCAAATTTATTCAAAAACCACGAACAAAACTAAAGTCTATACAATGTAAAAACTACATTGACTAACACAACACCAACATTATTTATAATATACAATGCAACAACTGCCACAACTTCTATATTGAGAAAAAGCAAAAAAAATAAAAACTAGATTAAAAAAAAGAAACCACCTTCACACGTTTTTGATCACTGCAAATCAAACAAACACAGTATAACTATAGAAAACATCCAGATACTAAGTAGGGAAACAAATATAAACAAACGCAAAATCAAAGAAGCCCTACTTATACAGCAACTAAAACCAAAATTAATCTAATATAAAGGAACAGCTTTATACCTATGCTAAGTAATGACCTAATATCCACCTATAACGCCCCCTACACTACCGTACCCGGCAATGGTCACTTGCAAACTCTCTCTTTCTTAACCTGAATACAACCTAGGAAGGTCTAAACGTTGTTCTCTCCTTATCAATAAAAGTGTTAATACCCATACCAGCCGTTCTGAGATACATTCACGACGTTCTTAATTAAATCTTTAAAATATCATAAACACGAGATTGGTTATAACAATATAAACAAAGTAAGAGTTAACATAATGACTAAATTAAGATACTATCTTTAAGCATATCTGATTTTTTGTTAATGAACATCTTACACAAGAACTAGTTTGTATAAATAGTATAACCCTATTTGTTATCAATTTTAATACGTAGAAACGACACCAGGTAGTGATGTGATTACACAATGACTTTTCAGAAGCACATCCTCTTAAGTTCTATAGACCGTAAAGATAAACCACTCCCACTGTCTCATACATAATTAACTCAGTTTCATATAATCATAATTTGCCGAAAGAGAATGTAATACAGGGAAACGTCGTGTATATCTACTTCTTGCCTCAGTACTCTGACATGATGTTAATATTGCAGGGGCTCAAACTTTAATTTGTAATGCTTGTTTATTTGCTAACTGATAACTTCATCATGACCGTCCAGAGTCTCGAGATACATCTGTACAACCTTCCATCGGTTTCACTAATATAATCAATTCATATACCTGCCATATTGTTTATGGCAGTATCTTTGGCAAGATTCATGAAGCTTTTTTTTATTGTCGATTGAGCAAGAAAATAGAAAGAGTGAGAAAACATAACTTTTTTTTCACTGAACGTATCGAATCTGTGAGCTTTCAGCAACGTATACGTTCCTTTAATGACATAACACTAACTTATTTCTAAGTATGTATTAAGATGGGAGAATATATGAAAGGTAGAGTTGACTTCAGAATTCTACGCGAGGACTTTTATAGTCGAGACGAAAGTCACTGATGACGGAAGAAACTGTCACTAGTGGAGAAGCGTCGTTGTCTAACTGTTTGATGTTCTTCTGTGTTGACTTGTATCACTAGCGTTTCTGTTCTATCTTGTGATACTGAGCTCTAGGGAAAAAGGAACACAAACGTTAAATCACTGATTGAAAAAAAAAACAATTTGAGACTCAAGTCTATTTGTGTTGAAACATTTTACGTTCAAAAGAAAATCTGTATTACAAATTTATTTAAAAGTTTGTTTAAAAAAAATCTTTTTCGAACTTGAAGACACATACGTACACTACTCATTTCTCAGCCAGAATGCAACATGTCTGTGTAGCGATCATGGTTCCTAACTAGTCATTCTTTTATCAGTGGATCCACTTTAAAGATTTAGCTTTTCTTATATTGTCTTCCTGAGGCCATAAGTTCCTTTAATCATATAATATGATTTATTTGTTAAGAATGATCATCTGTTTGAATAAGCTGCGGTTACATCCTTAAAAGATACATTAAGCTCTGTTTTAAGTATGCCAACGACAAATAACAATATACATAAACCCGATGAAAATACACAGAAGTAGATCGAAACGTCGTTCAAGGCACCTGTTTCCAGTAAGGTTGTTCATTTTAACAACCTTCCACTTACTACAATTACACTGCACAACAAAGTATTACACTGCACAACAAAGATTTTGCTTCTTGAACACTGTTTGGTGTTCCTTATAGATTTGTGGCTGCTGATCACGAAAATCACATCCAAATTTGCACATTACGTACCGTTTCATCGAAATGTTCTGTTTCACCAGGAAATTGCTACAATGGAAAAACAATATGCTGAATACTGTTGTACACTGCAACGTGATGCACCGGACATTGAATACAAACGAAAATCAGGAGCAAAACACTTTTACTTATGTTGAACTTAATAGCGTATTAGAAACATAAACGCAATTAAATACGTTATTGCCGGCAAACAGTTAATCGTCTATTTCTCAGAATTTCTACGTGATGAAGCAAAACCAAAACTATATTTGTGAATACCCACCAGGTACCTGTCACAATCAGCAAAAACATTTCAGGAAGCAAAACATTTAAAAAAAACTGTTGTGCAGTGTTATCTACAGGCATCGTGAAAAAAATAAGAAATTTTATTTCCGTAATATTTCTGAGTGATACCGAAAACAAATATTTTCTTATAATCCATAGATTTAGCGGTGAAGTCCATATTGGCTTTTTAAAATAATATATCCACCGACTTACTTCTGGATCCATGACTTCGTTGGTTATAAGATTCCTATTAAAATACAAGTCACAAGAAATAATATGTATAACTGTTGAAATTAATCCACTAATTATTGTTGAAATTTCCATATTTCATATTTCACATATTTTGGCAAATGTTCTAGAGTACAATAACGTTTACAATGTCACAAATTTTCTCAAAGAGTTTTGTGAATGGCCAGAGAATGATGATAAAAGAATTCAAATATTTAAACATTGTTCCACTTTATCATTGGTTTATGTGGTATAGTCATTAAAACGAAATTTTAAAAAATATTAAAATTAACAACAAATGACGTTGTTCTAACTTTACATAAAATAAACAAGCCTTATTATGTCGTTCATGTTTGTGTCAATATTCACTACGGAGATCTTTCTTACCTATCTCTATCGAAATGCTTCTGATGTTCCTAGATGATCCATCTTCCTTCCTTTTACAGTACCTATTTTCAATCTACAAAGTACTTAATGTAGCTCATAGGTTTAACGACCAGGTCAGATACTTTAAAGTATCAAATATATTCATATGTAATTTAAAACTGCTGACCAAAAGGAAAGAAACCAGCGAACACCAGCCACTCTTCACCTATCTACTCTAAACCAAATAGAAAGAAACCAGTGAACACCAGCCACTCTTCACCTATCTACTCTAAGCCAAATAGAAAGAAACCAGCGAACACCAGCCACTCTTCACCTATCTACTCTAAGCCAAATAGAAAGAAACCAGCGAACACCAGCCACTCTTCACCTATCTACTCTAAGCCAAATAGAAAGAAACCAGCGAACACCAGCCACTCTTCACCTATCTACTCTAAGCCAAATAGAAAGAAACCAGCGAACACCAGCCACTCTTCACCTATCTACTCTAAGCCAAATAGAAAGAAACCAGCGAACACCAGCCACTCTTCACCTATCTACTTTAAGCCAATTAGAAAAAAAATCAGCGAAGACCAACCACTCTTCACCTATCTACTCTAAGCCAAATAGAAAGAAACCAGCGAACACCAGCCACTCTTCACCTATCTACTCTAAGCCAAATAGAAAAAAACAAGCGAACACCAACCACTCTTCACCTATCTACTCTAAGCCAAATAGAAAGAAACCATCGAACACCAGCCACTCTTCACGTATCTACTCTAAACCAAATAGAAAGAAACCAGCGAACACTAGCCACTCTTCACCTATCTACTCTAAGCCAAATAGAAAGAAACCAGCGAACACCAGCCACTCTTCACCTATCTACTCTAAGCCAAATAGAAAAAACCAGCAAAGACCAACCACTCTTCACCTATCTACTCTAAGCCAAATAGAAAGAAACCAGCAAACACCAGCCACTCTTCACCTATCTACTCTAAGCCAAATAGAAAGAAACAAGCGAACACCAGTCACTCTTCACCTATCTACTCTAAACCAAATAGAAAGAAACCAGCGAACATCAGCCACTCTTCACCTATCTACTCTAAGCCAAATAGAAAGAAACCAGCGAACACCAGCCACTCTTCACCTATCTACTCTAAGCCAAATAGAAAGAAACCAGCGAACACCAGCCACTCTTCACCTATCTACTCTAAGCCAAATAGAAAAAAACAGCGAACACCAACCACTCTTCACCTATCTACTCTAAGCCAAATAAGAAGAAACCAGCGAACACCAGCCACTCTTCACCTATCTATTCTAAGCCAAATAGAAAGAATATAGCGAACACCAGTCATTCTTCACCTATCTACTCTAAGCCAAATAAAAAGAAACCAGCGAACACCAGCCACTCTTCACCTATCTACTCTATCTAAGCCAAATAGAAAAAACAGCGAAGACCAGCCACTCTTCACCTATCTACTCTAAGCCAAATAAAAAGAAACCAGCGAACACTAGCCACTCTTCACCTATCTACTCTAAGCCAAATAGAAAGAAACCAGCGAACACCAGCCACTCTTCACCTATCTACTCTAAGCCAAATAAAAAAAACCAGCAAAAACCAACCACTCTTCACCTATCTACTCTAAGCCAAATAGAAAGAAACCAGCAAACACCAGCCACTCTTCACCTATCTACTCTAAGCCAAATAGAAAGAAACCAGCGAAGACCAACCACTCTTCACCTATCTACTCTAAGCCAAATAGAAAAAAACGAGCGAACACCAGCCACTCTTCACCTATCTACTCTAAACCAAATAGAAAGAAACCAGCGAACACCAGCCACTCTTCACCTATCTACTCTAAGCCAAATAGAAAGAAACCAGCGAACACCAGCCACTCTTCACCTATCTACTCTAAGCCAAATAGAAAGAAACCAGCGAACACCAGCCACTCTTCACCTATCTACTCTAAGCCAAATAGAAAGAAACCAGCGAACACCAGCCACTCTTCACCTATCTACTCTAAGCCAAATAAAAAAAAATCAGCGAAGACCAACCACTCTTCACCTATCTACTCTAAGCCAAATAGAAAGAAACCAGCGAACACCAGCCACTCTTCACCTATCTACTCTAAGCCAAATAGAAAAAAACCAGCGAAGACCAACCACTCTTCACCTATCTACTCTAAGCCAAATAGAAAGAAACCATCGAACACCAGCCACTCATCACGTATCTACTCTAAACCAAATAGAAAGAAACCAGCGAACACCAGCCACTCTTCACCTATCTACTCTAAGCCAAATAGAAAGAAACCAGCGAACACCAGCCACTCTTCACGTATCTACTCTAAGCCAAATAGAAAGAAACCATCGAACACCAGCCACTCTTCACCTATCTACTCTAAGCCAAATAGAAAGAAACCAGCGAACACCAGCCACTCTTCACCTATCTACTCTAAGCCAAATAGAAAGAAACCAGCGAACACCAGCCACTCTTCACCTATCTACTCTAAGCCAAATAGAAAGAAACCAGCGAACACCAGCCACTCTTCACCTATCTACTCTAAGCCAAATAGAAAGAAACCATCGAACACCAGCCACTCTTCACGTATCTACTCTAAGCCAAATAGAAAGAAACCAGCGAACACCAGCCACTCTTCACCTATCTACTCTAAGCCAAATAGAAAGAAACCAGCGAACACCAGCCACTCTTCACCTATCTACTCTAAGCCAAATAGAAAGAAACCAGCGAACACCAGCCACTCTTCACCTATCTACTCTAAGCCAAATAGAAAGAAACCAGCGAACACCAGCCACTCTTCACCTATCTACTCTAAGCCAAATAGAAAGAAACCAGCGAACACCAGCCACTCTTCACCTATCTACTCTAAGCCAAATAGAAAGAAACCATCGAACACCAGCCACTCTTCACCTATCTACTCTATCTAAGCCAAATAGAAAAAACCAGCGAAGACCAACAACTCTTCACCTATCTACTCTAAGCCAAATAGAAAGAAACCAGCGAACACCAGCCACTCTTCACCTATCTACTCTATCTAAGCCAAATAGAAAAAACCAGCGAAGACCAACCACTCTTCACCTATCTACTCTAAGCCAAATAGAAAGAAACCAGCGAACACCAGCCACTCTTCACCTATCTACTCTAAGCCAAATAGAAAGAAACCAGCGAACACCAGCCACTCTTCACCTATCTACTCTAAGCCAAATAGAAAGAAACCAGCGAACACCAGCCACTCTTCACCTATCTACTCTAAGCCAAATAGAAAGAAACCAGCGAACACCAGCCACTCTTCACCTATCTACTCTAAGCCAAATAGAAAACCAGAAACCAGCCACTCTTCACCTATCTACTCTAAGCCAAATAGAAAGAAACCAGCAAACACCAGCCACTCTTCACCTATCTACTCTAAGCCAAATAGAAAGAAACAAGCGAACACCAGTCACTCTTCACCTATCTACTCTAAACCAAATAGAAAGAAACCAGCGAACACCAGCCACTCTTCACCTATCTACTCTAAGCCAAATAGAAAGAAACCAGCGAACACCAGCCACTCTTCACCTATGTACTCTAAGCCAAATAGAAAGAAACCAGCGAACACCAGCCACTCTTCACCTATCTACTCTAAGCCAAATAGAACACCAGCCACTCTTCACCTATCTACTCTAAGCCAAATAGAAAGAAACCAGCGAACACCAGCCATTCTTCACCTATCTACTCTAAGCCAAAGCCAAATAGAAAGAAACCAGCGAACACCAGCCACTCTTCACCTATCTACTCTAAGCCAAATAGAAAGAAACCAGAACACCAGCCACTCTTCACCTATCTACTCTAAGCCAAATAGAAAGAAACCAGCGAACACCAGCCACTCTTCACCTATCTACTCTAAGCCAAATAGAAAGAAACCAGCGAACACCAGCCACTCTTCACCTATCTACTCTAAGCCAAATAGAAAGAAACCAGCGAACACCAGCCACTCTTCACCTATCTACTCTAAGCCAAATAGAAAACAGCGAAGACCACCACTCTTCACCTATCTACTCTAAGCCAAATAGAAAGCGAACACCAGCCACTCTTCAAACCAGAAACCAAACACCAGCCACTCTTCACCTATCTACTCTAAGCCAAATAGAAAGAAACCAGCGAACACCAGCCACTTTTCACCTATCTACTCTAAGCCAAATAGAACCAGAACACCAGCTATCTACTCTAACCAAATAGAAAGAAACTCTTCACCAGCCACTCTTCATCTACTCTAAGCCAAATAGAAAGAAACCAGCGAACACCAGCCACTCTTCACCTATCTACTCTAAGCCAAATAGAAAGAAACCAGCGAACACCAGCCACTCTTCACCTATCTACTCTAAGCCAAATAGAAAGAAACCAGCGAACACCAGCCACTCTTCACCTATCTACTCTAAGTCAGATAGAAAGAAACCAGCGAACACCAGCCACTCTTCACCTATCTACTCTAAGCCAAATAGAAAGAAACCAGCGAACACCAGCCACTCTTCACCTATCTACAGCCAAATAGAAAAAAATCAGCGAAGCCCAACCACTCTTCAAATCTACTCTAAGCCAAATAGAAAGAAACCAGCGAACACCAGCCACTCTTCACCTATCTACTCTAAGCCAAATAGAAAGAAACCAGCGAACACCAGCCACTCTTCACCTATCTACTCTAAGCCAAATAGAAAGAAACCAGCGAACACCAGCCACTCTTCACCTATCTACTCTAAGCCAAATAGAAAGAAACCAGCGAACACCAGCCACTCTTCACCTATCTACTCTAAGCCAAATAGAAAGAAACCAGCGAACACCAGCCACTCTTCACCTATCTACTCTAAGTCAGATAGAAAGAAACCAGCGAACACCAGCCACTCTTCACCTATCTACTCTAAGCCAAATAGAAAGAAACCAGCAAACACCAGCCACTCTTCACCTATCTACTCTAAGTCAGATAGAAAGAAACCAGCGAACACCAGCCACTCTTCACCTATCTACTCTAAGTCAGATAGATGAATTGATTTCACTCTTATCATGCGACATATTGTAGCTCGAACCTTGTAGAAAATATACAGATTTTAAATCAGAATAAATTAATACAAATCGCTTGTGTAAGGTATCCAAATATAAGTTCTTTAATATTTTCGTAGCTCTTTAAATATCTGTTTACTTTTAACTCTTTGGGGAAATATGATGAATTACAGGTTAGGCTTTGCTTCAAAGAACCTTTTATTCGATAATTTAAGAGGAAATTTAATTATTGGTTAGTAACATAGATTACGCTTTATAATATTTACTTTCTGACTGAAGATTCTAACTTTTATATTATTCTACATCCTATATTATTAATATACATTATATTTTATAAGATTTAATTTATAATTGAACATTCTATGTCTTATATCATTCTACATGTTTTATAGTTTTTTACAAATATACTTATTTTATTATCCATTTTAAAAATGTGTTGTTTTATTTCATTGTTTATGTACAAATGAAGCATTCATCTGTTTTAATATTTTTGGTTTATTTTCTATTTTAATTAGTTATTATCCTTAACAGCTTATGAAGATCAGTTAAAATTGCACAATCTAGTGAGAAGTTCTGGCTGCTTATGTGTACACTGAACAGCCATATCCTTACAACTGCACGCAATGGTTTGGATAATATTTTGTTTCATTAAGACCATAAACCTACCATTCTTTTCTTGTGATGCTGAAAAGCCCTGCTCGTTTTAGTTCATTCATCAAGAAATATAATTGTTTGTTTTGAAATTTCGCACAAAGCTACTCGAGGGCTATTTGTGCTAGCCGTCCCTAATTTAGCAGTGTAAGACTAGAGGGAAGGTAGCCAGTCACCACCACCCACCGCCAACTCTTGGACTACTCTTTTATCAACGAATAGTGGGATTGACCGTTACATTATAAAGCCCCCACAGCTGGGAGGGCAAGCATGTTTGGCGCGACGCAGGCGCTAACCCGCGACCCTCGGATTACGAGTCGCACGCCTTACGCGCTTGTCCGAGAAATATAAACTGTAATTAATTTGTGAGTGTTGGAACGGGATTACCGTGACGAAGACGGAGGTCAAATTAACGAGATTTATTATTTGAATACTTGTCGTGACAATGAAAGACGAACTGATTGATTGTGGTTCTCGTCGAACTAATTTTGTAAAATACAATCCTGTTGTATTACCTTTTGGAAACTTCTGCTGCTAAAGGGTGAAATTTTAACAACATTGATTGGCAATGGTCGTTAGCAACGTTTAGATATCCTCTAAGCCTTATCTGACGTTTTGAAAAGAAATCAAAGGACCCAATTCCGCAAAAAGAACGTTCATTACACCTTTATGATACTAACACTGTTGGAACAACATAAGCGGATTAAAGAACGTTCATTACACCTTTATGATACTAACACTGTTGGAACAACATAAGCGGATTAAAGAACGTTCATTACACCTTTATGATACTAGCACTGTTGGAACAACATAAGCGGATTAAAGAACGTTCATTACACCTTTATGATACTAACACTGTTGGAACAACATAAGCGGATTAAAGAACGTTCATTACACCTTTATGATACTAACACTGTTGGAACAACATAAGCGGATTAAAGAACGTTCATTACACCTTTATGATACTAACACTGTTGGAACAACATAAGCGGATTAAAGAACGTTCATTACACCTTTATGATACTAGCACTGTTGGAACAACATAAGCGGATTAAAGAACGTTCATTACACCTTTATGATACTAACACTGTTGGAACAACATAAGCGGATTAAAGAACGTTCATTACACCTTTATGATACTAGCACTGTTGGAACAACATAAGCGGATTAAAGAACGTTCATTACACCTTTATGATACTAACACTGTTGGAACAACATAAGCGGATTAAAGAACGTTCATTACACCTTTATGATACTAGCACTGTTGGAACAACATAAGCGGATTAAAGAACGTTCATTACACCTTTATGATACTAACACTGTTGGAACAACATAAGCGGATTAAAGAACGTTCATTACACCTTTATGATACTAACACTGTTGGAACAACATAAGCGGATTAAAGAACGTTCATTACACCTTTATGATACTAGCACTGTTGGAACAACATAAGCGGATTAAAGAACGTTCATTACACCTTTATGATACTAACACTGTTGGAACAACATAAGCGGATTAAAGAACGTTCATTACACCTTTATGATACTAGCACTGTTGGAACAACATAAGCGGATTAAAGAACGTTCATTACACCTTTATGATACTAACACTGTTGGAACAACATAAGCGGATTAAAGAACGTTCATTACACCTTTATGATACTAACACTGTTGGAACAACATAAGCGGATTAAAGAACGTTCATTACACCTTTATGATACTAGCACTGTTGGAACAACATAAGCGGATTAAAGAACGTTCATTACACCTTTATGATACTAACACTGTTGGAACAACATAAGCGGATTAAAGAACGTTCATTACACCTTTATGATACTAACACTGTTGGAACAACATAAGCGGATTAAAGAACGTTCATTACACCTTTATGATACTAACACTGTTGGAACAACATAAGCGGATTAAAGAACGTTCATTACACCTTTATGATACTAACACTGTTGGAACAACATAAGCGGATTAAAGAACGTTCATTACACTTTTATGATACTGGTAACGTTGGAACAACATAAGAAAAAAATGTTCTTTTCACCATTATAATACTAGCAATGTTGGAACAACACAAACAGATAAAAGCACGTTCCTTACATCATTATGGTACAAACACTGTCGGAACAACACAAACAAATAAAAGAACGTTCCTTAAATCATTATGGTACTAACACTGTTGAAACAACACAAGCAGATAAAAGGACGTTCCTTACATCATCATGATGATACTAACAATGCTAAAACAACACAAGCAGAGAAAAGGACGTTCCTTACACCATTATGGTACTAACACTGTTGAAACAACACAGCAGATAAAATAACGTTCCTTACACCATTATGGTACTAACACTGTTGGAACAACACAACCAGATAAAAGCACGTTCCTTACACCATTTTGGTACTAACTCTGTTGAAACAACACAAGCAGATAAAAGTTCCCGATGAGATTTTTTCTAGGATTTAACGTCAGTTTGTTTCCTGTTAAGGACATATCTATGCAATGAGTAGCCTGTGCTATAACCACCAGCCAGCATTATAAGCACTTACTGAGCCAATGAGGGACGTCAGTTAGAATATGGTGAAATAACTTCGTAGATGACGTCGCACGTTCCCAGTCACCCCTGGTACAGAGTTATATTTTAAGCCCCTCAAGTTGTGTTTTCCTTCTTGCATAAGAGATAAAAATGTTTATCAACCAGCTGTTGGATGTCATATGACAAGTTTAGCAAAGTATTTTTAAGTTACTGTGGAAATAACAGATTATTTTCTCTTGTTGAAAGAATGGATCAGTTGGAGCAAATATGACGTCTGTTTAACTTACAAGACTAGTTAATCATCTTCCTGGATCATCTATTGCTTGTAAGACAACTGTGTGACATACAGTACACACTCTACTCGTTTTCTCAAAATCTGTTCTAGCTTACGAGCCTATCTAATAGTCTGTGAGACACTGTATAACTTCAAACTTACGAGACAATCTAATAGTCTGTGAGACACTGTATAACTTCTAGCTTACGAGACTATCTGATAGTCTGGGAGACACTGTGTAGCATCTAGCTTACGAGACTATCTAATAGTCTGCGAGATACCTGTCTAACCTATGTTACAAGTTGAGATAGTGTGAAACTGAATTAAATAATAATTTAAATTTAGAAGTTCATTAAATGTCGATACGTATTAAATTTATTATATCTACCAACAAGATTAATATACACAATTTTTGTAAATACAAATATATGTTAATGTACAAACAATAATACAATTTATAATAACGATTATTACAAATGAATATTTTAAATAATGATTTATATACAAACGTTTTACAAACTTACAAACAATATTGTGTTGTTGTTGTTGTTGTTTTGAATTAATCACAAAGCTGCACAATGGGCTATCTGTGCTCTGCCCACAACAGGTATAGAAACCCGGTTTTTAGCATAGTAAGTGCGCAGACATACCGCTGAGCCAGTGGGAGGTACAATACGAGGGCTGTTCACTGTGTCGGTATTTGGGTATTGATGTTAAATACCCAGGAGAGTCAGGTACATTTGACCTCTTCCTCCTACGAGGGCTGTTCAAAAAATACGCGGACTGTTTGAATTGCGCGGCTCCAGTTGGTTCCAGGAGAAACCGCTTGGTGTCGCTAGGTTCGCACAGATCAGCTGATTACGACGCCATTTCCCGATTGCAGATATCTTCATTTGTGTATTAGCTACGCGGTTTTAAGTGAAGTGCGATTTTTTCGTTTGGCGGATTTCAGAATGAATGACCTGAAGGAGCAACGACTTGCTGTGAAGTTTTGTGCTAAACTTGGAAAATCTGCGATTGAAACTTTTGCTATGCTTAACACGGCTTATGGTGATGTTGCTATGAAGTGTACGGCATGTTTCAAGTGGCATGAACGTTTTAAGGATGGTCGACAGTCCATTGAAGATGATGAGCGTCCTGGACGTCCTTCCACGTCAACTGACGACCCACACGTCGACAAAATCAACACTCTGGTGCGGGCAAATCGACGTCTGACTGTCAGGGAGCTTGCTGAAGAGTGTGGGATATCAGTTGGATCTTGTTACGATATTTTGACCGAAAAATTGAAGATGCACCGCGTTGCTGCGAAATTCAGCCCTCATAACTCGTGAGTTTTTTGCCAAACACTCGATCACTGTTCTTCCCCACCCCCCTACTCACCTGACCTTGCTCCTTGCGATTTTTTCTTGTTCCCCAAACTCAAAAGACCCTTGAAAGGAAGAAGATTTGAGGCGATTCCCGAGATTAAGGCAAATGCGACGAAGGAGCTGGAGGACATTACAAAAGAAGCGTACCAGGACTGTTTCAACAAGTGGAAACACCGTTGGGATAAGTGTGTGAGTTGGGGATGAGAGTACTTTGAAAGGGTCCCAGACCTGTAACTTCTAAATAAAGTACATTTTGTTTTATGACGTCAGTCCGCGTATTTTTTGAACAGACCTCGTATTGTGTTTTCTATTTGTTCTGGAACTGGATATTTTAGCGAGAGTCTACGAAGAGCGAACTAATTTTGAGTTAATATATGCACAATTCACTTGAAAGGGAACTAGTTAGTTCTGCGTCGAGTTTTCCACCAATGAAGTTATATTTATGTTTTCGTAAAAATACTAGTATCCGATGTGAAGCCACCAAAGTTAGAAATCTATAAACGTTACTGACCTGGAGGTTTCCGATTAGTAAGGGATAATCACACTTACAGCTTTCGAGGTTTCGTAGTACAACAATTGTAATGAACCAATAATATATACTATCTCTCGGTGCGTCGCGTTGGTTACAATTATATATTATAGGCGTGATGATTCTTATATTCGAGAATCTTCTACAACTTTAGTGAATAGGTGGGAATTTCGCAAAACAAATTTAACAGTATAATATACATACGTTTCTAAATATATGTTTAACTTAAACATCGATATTAAAATAGATATATAATAGTAAATCCGTCATATAGTTTAGACGTAGTCTAAACGTTTTCTCAACAACTGCATGACATACAAGACTGTCTAATCGTTTTACTACTGACACACGTTTTCCTTAGATTGACACTGATCAATTGACAAATAACTCTTCATTTTGTTAATGGCCCTCGGTACTAAGGGATATTACCCCTCTGATTGTCAGAGGAAATCTTAGTTTCTATCAGTTGTAGGTCTGGCATGGCCAGGTTGTTAAGGTGTTCGACATGTAAGCTGAGAATCGTGAGTTTGAATCCCTATCACACCAAATATGATCGCCCTTACAGCCGTGGGAGCGTTATAATGTGACAGTCAATCCCACTATTCGTTGGTAAAAAGTAACCCAAGAGTCAGCGGTGGGTGATGATGACTAGCTGCCTTCCCTCTAGTCTTACGCTGCTAAATTATGGACGGCTAGCGCAGATAGCCCTCTTGTAGTGTTGCGCGAAATTCAAAAACAACAAACAAACAAACAAATCTATCAGTTGTATCGCAGCGTAACATGATATACCCACATCACTGTTATCATCTGCCGTAAAAATAGTCAGATTTTACATGTACAAATACATTATAATTTGGACATTCAAATAAATAAAGTGCTCTATAAATATTTGAGAAATGTCCCTAATTACGTGGCCAATAAGTATAATAGGTAACTACAGAAAGACGGTTGGAAAACTTAACTTTTAATATATTTTTACGATTGAATTATTCACGTAAGTGAAACTTTCTCTGCTTTTAGTTTTCTTCTTCAAATAATCAAGACCACCCTTTAAAATACAAGTAATGTATTATTTACTTCAGAACTCGAATGTCTAACTAAATTTATAGATATAAAACACAACGTGCAATAAGGTTCGGTTCAATAAACAACACGTTCTTGCCTGATGGCTCTTGGCTGGTCACGTTCATGATCACATTATATTGATAACATTGTTACATATCTTCTTGTTCATAGAATCAACATTATTTTCTTTACCTGAACAGAAAAATTTTCAAATTCTCTACTGACTCTCCTCAAAATGGATCCAGCTTCACGTACCCGTTCTTCAAACGACAAGGGAACAGAAGAAGACCGGCCACGTGTTTGGGCTAGTGGAGCTTGGACCACATCTGGGAGAGTTCTGTCGGCAGCCTGGTTGTCTGTAGATGCCGGAGAACTGGTGTCTTGATCCGGTAAGTGGAAGACTGGATCACCTAAACAGAAATTTTGGAATAATTCACTGAGTCGTCATTTAGACAGCGATAAAAAAAATCAACACAAGTTGTGTTAAAAAGTAAACTGTTAAATATTTTTATTTAACAAAAACAATAAAAACACTTGTTACACAGAACCTTCTGTTACCACATAGACATAACACTGGGCGCCTTCTTCAGATTTTGTATATACATATATTTAACTCAACAAATTATCATCTTCTTTCAGGCCGATTCCTGACAGTGTTTGTAACTCGTTAGCTGACAGACAGACATCTTATGGATATCTATAATTTATGTTAGTGCTCAATGTGCAGCCCGAAACGTTTCTCAACACATGGAGAAACGGCAGATGTCCATAAAAACTCTAAACACCAAAAAATACCATAATGTCACGGAGACTTAACAACTACAATTACCTAATAAACGGTAAGATTAAACTCTCATTGAACATCGAACTAAAACCCTTGAATAAACTAACCTTCATCAAACAAACAATTTCTTAAATAATTTTGTCACTAGATATTTAACAATAAAAGTTGTTAAATTGATCAACTAATACTTAGGTTTAACATTAAAAATATGTCAGTGTTTAGAGTGTTTTACAACATGCCAGACATCACAAGAAACCACGAAGTTTAAAACAGTATCGTTGGGTTTCGTACGTCTCACGTTTTTTTTATATTATGACTGTTTATACGTGAACATTCACTTGTGTCTTTACAACTAAGTTAGCTTGATGTATTATGACACCACAAAGAAACTCCTCATTGGTGGAACTTGAGATATTATCAACGTTAATGATTTGAAAAGCCGTTCTGTGAATACTTTTGGCTGAGAGGCTCGAAATCACCACACAAAAATAACTTAGGACGATATTTGTACCTTATTATCACTTCTATTATAAACTACCTCTCATAGAGATAAATTTGGATGTCTGTTTAATTTATTCGTCACCGGTACTGTTTATTAAAATTCGCTGGCCTCCCAGCAGCACAGCGGTATGTCTGTGGACTTACAATGTTAGAAACCGGGTTTCGATATACCCATGGTGGACAGAGCACAGATACTCCCTTGTGTAGTTTTGTGCTTAATTAGAAGCAAGCAAGAATCTGCTGAAAGTATTTAAAAACTAGTGTCTTTCTAAGGTTGGTAAAGGAGTACCCCAAAAGTTGGCGGTGGGTGGTAATAATTAGTTGCCTTCCCTCTAGTCTTACACTGCTAAATTATGGACGGCTAGTGCAGATAGCCCTTGTGTAGCTTTGGGCGAAATTCAAAACAAACCAAAAACTTTAGTGCCTTTTGGGGAAGCTAATTATTTGTAATTCTTCAACTATCACAGAATATAAATAGTTGGGAAATTTATGCTTTAATTTCGTTTATTAAGCCTATCTAATCCATCTTACACTATTCTGTCACAAAAGGCATTCAGCAAAACATTTCTGCTAAACTATAAACACTGAACATGTGTTTGGTTAGGTATTCTGCCTCCAAATGTGATCTGAAGATTCTGTCAGTTAAGTTGGAAATTAATATTTTATGTAGTGATCGGAAACCTATGATGTCACCAAACAGATTTATTCAGCAGAACATGTTGTTGGTTATTTAATCAATGAATAAGGACTGTTTATTAACCATCTTTTCAAGAAAACAATGTTCAGTAAACCATGGTGTGATATATAAAGTACTAAAATAGAGATGTTCTATAATCATCCTTTCAAGAAAACAATGTTCAGTAAACCATGGTGTGATACATAAAGTACTAAAATAAAGATGTTCTATAATCATCCTTTCAAGAAAACAACGTTCAGTAAACCACGGTGTGATATATAAAGTACTAAAATAAAGATGTTCTATAATATACTCTTCAAAAAAAAAAACGCAAAAGGCAAAATATGAGACAAATTGTTAACAAGTTTATTCCGGGTAGTTCTGTATGACATGTGTGAAACATTGCACATTCACTGCTGAACATCCAAAGTCTGCAAAGGCGAAGTCCACGCTCACTAGGTGAAGTTTAACGTCACTCAACGTCAATAACGAGTATGCCCCCCGTGAGCATCAATAACTGCATGGCATCTCCTGCCCATGGAAGCGATGAGATGATGAATCACATCCTGTGGAATGGCTGTCCACTCAGCCTGCAAAGCTGCTGCAAGCTGAGGTAGAGTCTGCGGTTGAGGTTGTCGCCGTCGCAGACGTCGGTCCAACTCGTCCCAAAGATGTTCGATGGGGATTAAATCTGGTGATCTGGAGGGCCAGGGAAGAACGTTGATGTTGTGGTGTCTCAAGAAGACAGTGGTGAGTCGGGCTGAGTGAGGACGGGCGTTGTCATGCTGAAAAACGTCGTTGACGTTCACCATGATGGGTTGCACATGGGGCCTAAGAATCTCGTCGACGTATCGTTGAGCCGTAAGATTCCCTCGAATGTGCAAAAGGTCTGTTCTGGCATTGTAGGCGATGGCAGCCCACATCATGACGCTGCCACCACCAAATCTGTCAACATCCTGCACACAGTTTGCTGCGAAACGTTCACCTCGGCGAAGGTAAACACGGGTCCTTCCATCCTGCCTACGAAGCATAAAACGTGATTCGTCGCTGAACCAAACATGCCTCCATCGTCGATGAGGCCATACCCGATGTGCCCGAGTCCACTGCAGCCGTGCTTGACGATGTTGCTGGGTGAGGATGACGCCTCTGACTGGAATTCGAGGTCGGATTCCTGCATCTAGTAGACGGTTGCGTACGGTCTGATCGGAAATCCTACGCAGCCCTGGTATGGTTGAGGCAGTAGACGTCGCAGTGGTGGTCACATCCCGAAGGTGACGGAACCGGATGTAGCGATCTTATGCGGGCGTGGTCACACGAGGTCTGCCAGATCGTGGACGGTCACAAGTTGATCCATGTTGTTGGTGACGATTCCATAGCCTTGTGATGGTGCTTGGGTGGACATTCACAGCTCTGGCAACATCTGATCGAGATTCGCCTGCTTCCAAGCGACCAATGGCGTTGTTACGTTGTGCTTCAGTCAGTTTTGGCGTAACTGTATTGCGTGTCGGTGGCTTAACACTGAGCTATGGAAACCGAGAACCCGTCACTTTTATAGGGATTTTGCACATGTTGCACTTGTAGAACATGCAGATCTCTCAAACAAATTTATTGGACACGCATGCGTTTTGGCGAAAAATCCGATGTTTTCCTCCGTTTTCAAAGTGCACAACTTTTATTGTCATTTTGGTCTGACAATCAGTGCCTTAACACGTGTAACATCACATACTCTGAGCTTGTAACGTTATTACACATATTCCTCTTTAAAATAACAAAAATATCTTTTTTGCGTTTCTTGTTTTGAGGAGTATATATTCTGTGGTTATTTAAACAACAGAAAGAAGAGAAACTTGTGATTGTTAAAACACTGAACGAAGAGTTGAATAAAACTAAATGTTGACCACACACATTTCTCCTCGCCGGTTCGGCGCTTGGCTCTGGTTTCGATATACAGTAGATAGAGACAGTGGAAATCTCGTTAATCCATTTATGCGCGTCACTAATTAGATGACGAGTCGTTTGACTACCTTTAGAGAGTCAGATTTCGAGTTAATGGAAATCAAAGCATATATTATTTAAACACTTTTAGAACATCTAAAAAACTATATTTTTTATAATCTAAAACATCAAGCTACTCTAAAGAACCATTTTAAACAGATATGGTTATTTAACTACAAACCAAAAACCCATCTCAAGTTATTTTATCGTTTAAAACATCAAGCTAATTCACAAAATCAATTTAGACAAATGTGGTTATTTAAAAACAAGCATATTTTGTGACGAGTAACATTGAAACGTTAAGTTTTCTGGAAAATCATTAGTAGAAATACTGTTTTTACCCTGAAAACTTGAAGTTGTTTTGTTTTGAATTTCGCGCAAAGCTACACGAGAGCTATCTGTGCTAGCCGTCCCTAACCTAGCAGTGTAAGACTAGAGGGAAGGCAGCTAGTCATCACCACCCACCGCCAACTCTTGGGCTACTCTTTTACCAACGAATAGTGGGATTGACCGTCACATTATAACGCCCAACGGCTGAAAGGGCGAGTATGTTTGGCGCGACCGGGATGCGAACCCGCGACCCTCAGATTACGAGTCGCACGCCTTAACACGCTTGGCCATGCCGGGCCTCTTGAATAAAATAAAATAAATCTATCCTTAATTGGGAAATGATGAATGAATACAAGATCTGATGTTCCTTACTGATATACTGAATGATCCACAAACTCTCAACTTGGCACTTCATGAGAAGAATAAAATTGTTTCTGATCTTACTCAGACAATTTTCAGCTTTTAAAATAAAATAAAACTTTTTCAAAGAGACATATTGTCAAGAAACTTCAGTTACTTTTCCAGTCTCAAAAGGAGAGTAAATACATTCCCTGATATTGAAATAAAAGACTACAAATTGGAATAATACAAAGATAAATTACAAGGATTGCTTGATAATTTCCTAGACAGGTTTGAGGACTTGCAGGAGCTGAAGCCCTGCTTCGCCTTCCTCGTAAATCCATTCATGGTTAATGTGATCGATGATGGTTGTCCAATTCTCGAACCTCTGGTTACAGAATCATCTGGTGTGAAATTGGAACTAATAGAACTGCTGGAGAACCTAGGTCTAAAGATGATCCATAAATTCCATTCCACAATTGAGGTCTGGAAGCAAGTTCCAGAAATAAAATATTCTGAACTAAAGAAAACCAGTTTGCGACTCATCTCAATGTTCAGCACAACATACTGCTCTGAATCATTGTATTCTGTAATGAAGTTTGCGAAGTCGAAGCGTCATGCAATCCTCACAAATCAACACCTGACGGAACTAATTCGTACATATTATCCGGAACTTCAACGAATCACAACCAAGATGGAAACTCACAAGACCTCTACTAGCAGTAAATAGCCTGATAATTGTATCAATGTCTGTTTGTGTCAGTATCGTGATAAGACTAAAATTTTGTAAGGTGTATCTGATTAAAATATCTCGAATTTTATTGTTTTACATATTTTCCTCATGTTTTGACCGGATATTTACTAAGACAAATAAATATCATTAAAAATATCTGTTTTACCCCTTTTATTTTTATTTTTTGGAAATCTCATTTAATGTTAATGAAATGCAAATTTGTATATTTTTCTTAGACATTTCCATAGTTCATTACTGTATTAAATACCCTCAATATACTTAAAACAATAATGAGCCAGGATTTTGAAAATATTTCATATATATATGTGTACTTTGTGATCATTGAAACGAATACAAATAAACAGTTTTGAAACTACATGCATGAATAAATATTATTATGTACATCTATTTATTAATATTTATATAAAATTTATGTTACACAATATGCATGTGACAATAAAAACGTGTGTAATATTTGTTCATGTCTTAGGGCTCTCAAACATCTGAAGTTTATGGTATGTTCGTTTGTTTTTGAATTTCGCGCAAAGCTACTCGAGGGATATCTGTGCTAGCAATCCCTAATTTAGCAGTGTAAGACTAGAGGGAAGGCAACGAGTTATCACCACCCACCTCCAACTCTTGGGCTACTCTTTTACCAACAAATAGTGGGATTGACTGTCACATTATAACGTCCCTATGGTAGAAAGTGGCAGCGCCAATGGGGTCTTGGGAGCTCCAGCCCCCCAAATGAGCCAAGCCCCCCTCAGCCCCCAATATTGTTACTTACATATATTCATAAAATATGGAAAACACAATCGTCGTTGTTGCTTAACAATTAACATCAAAGAGACACAGATCTGTAGAGCTCAACGTCTTCATTAAGACGGAAGTATGTGTCAAGCGTCCCATAGCAACGTATTGAATGCACTGAAACTCATGCGCTGTATTGCTGCTCCCTGTGTAATGCCATTCTATCTTGAGCTTTGACGAAAATTAGACAACCACGTTGATTTCAAGTTACAACAGATCATCAGGGATTTTACTTGATAAACCAAAGGTTTCACAGGTATTTACCCATTAATTTCATTTATCTTTTACTGAAAAGCTATGAAGCATTTAATCGGTGTTGTGTCCTCTGTAAGATCATTTTGCATTGTGTATCAGCCATCCAAAATTGTACTGATGATTGTGGCATACACTTAAAATTGTAACTTACAATCCAATTAATGTTATACTTATAATTAAATAATAACCTTACATGTTAACTGACCAAATAATATTTCTAAACAACTCAAGAATGAATTTTGAAATAGTCATTGGGCTATTTAGAAGTGCCTAATTTAATGTAATGTAGTAGTTACATTATTGTAACAGGTGCTTGTCACACTTATGATAATAAGAACAATATCATAATCACAGTTTGGCCTGTATGAATAATGTGAACTTATGATGAAACCAGCCTTTCTGTGAAGGTCAACTGCAATTTAGACATTTTGTTTTGGTGCTACTATGACCATTCAATATCCAGGCCGCGGATTTGCTTTGTTCGAGCGCGCGATTCCCGCCTCGAACGCCTTAAGCGTATGATCACCGATCCGCTTACCATGGTGTACGCACTACGTACGGCTAACGATCGGCTCAGCCCGATCGAGATCCACATGCCACCTGCACGCCACACACCCCCGCTCACTCCCATTAGCTGCCTACAGTTTTACAACATGCCCTATTTGTAATAATGAATTATTAATCAGAGTATGAGTTTCCAATGAAAACTGAATTGAAATTGCAGTTCAAAATAGCACACCTTTCTGAAATGTACCTTGGTATTTACATTATTATAATTCAACATCTATATTTCATATTGATGGCATTTTGGAAAGCCCCTCCATAGTTTACCTCAGCCCTCCCCAACGAAAATATCCTGGCGCCGCCACTGATGGCAGAAAGGGCGAGCATGTTTGGTGTGATGGGGATTTGAACACGAGACTCTCGGATTACGAGTCCAGCGCCTTAACCCCCATGGCCATGCGTTTATCGTATGTGGTTCTTACGTTAAGTAAATATGGCCAACCCTGAAAAAGTTTACAAGGTTTCTTATATGTGGCTCTTAACTCTCAAGAGATTTAAAAATAAAACTTATTGTGGAAAAGATTATGTACAAAATAAATTCGTCTTTTTAACGTAAATAATCTCGAAACATGAAAGCACAAACGGTGCAGAACGATGCAAATATATTTTAATCGCAAAAATACACAGTCATGAGACTCTAGCTAACACAGTCATGAGACTCTAGCTAACACAGTTAACCAAAGAGAGTACAGTTAGAAAAGATTCGGTTTGTTTTCGAATTTCGCTCAAAGCTACACGAGGGCTATCTGCGCTCGCTCTTCCTAATTCAGCAGTGTAAGGCTAGATGGAATGCACCACCCGCCGCCAACTCTTGGGCTACTCTTTTACCAACGAATAGAGGGACTGACCGTCACATTATAACGCCCCCATAGCTGAAAGGCGAGCATAGTTGGTGCGACATGGATTCGATCTCACGACTCTCAGATTACGAGGGGAATGTCTTAACCATCTGGCCATGCCGGACCAGTTAGAACACATAATACAAAATGTTTTGTTGATATGTTTTTCTTAGTTCACTAACCTACTAAAAAAAATCCAAATAACACTTAAGCTTCAATTCCATCCCTAAATTTGCCCATCTTTTCCGCCGTAAAGGCGTCATTATGTTAGGCTTAGTACCATTATTCGTTGGTGAAGAGTAGCCTTAGAATAGGCGGTATCACACCCTTACAAACTGACTTTTTCCGGCGAAGATATTTAATGTTCTCGTAGAAATACTAATGTCCGAAGCTAATTCACTAAAGTTAAATGGGTTGTTATGTTCGAAAAATATAAACGTTCGCGGTCAAATTTTGTAGTTTTCCGATTAATGGGCGTTAATAACAGTTATAGTTTCCAAGGGCTACAGCACAATATTTGTAGCTGTCCAGGAACAATAATACTTCTATCATGTTTTATATGAATCACGTGGGTTTCTTGAACTTTCATTAATGTTCGATTACGAGCCAATGTTTTCGAAAAACAAATATTGTTGATTTTTACCCTCAAGAATCTCCTACACGTTTCGAAAACCAGCGGAATTTGAGCAATACATATCCAACAATATACGTCACAGGCAAAAAAGAAAACTATAATGAAACATGCGTAGATAATGAAATAAACGTATAACGGTGAATACGTTACACCTTACACCTTCCATAAGAATAACTTGTTGTTTGAAATATAAAAAAACAATATATTTTATGTGAGCCGAAATAAGAAAAACAAATCCCATTTGTATTCAAATGTTTTCAACGTATTAACCCAGACTTACGCAAAGGGCGATCTATACAAAGTCGTTTCTGATTTCGAACTCATGGTCTAGGCAGGAGTCAGCTTATCTACAGCGACCATGCCCACCCGCATACTACGCTTGTCCGATCTAATAACGTATATCGCCTGTCACTCACACAGTAACCAGAACAGCTGGTTCAGTACTCCGTTCTTTCGACTTGTAATGGTATTATTTAGACTTCCAGGCTGTCCCGTGATATGTTTTTGTGTTTTTCAGCAAGACACTTTAGTCCACTTGCTTCAGCTGGGGTAGCCCACATTCTGTACAAAAAGAATGGGTTACCGTTCTCATTAACTTTGGTAACTTGGAACCGGAGATCAAAAGAAGGACAACGATTCATGATGAACCGTCGGATCCACAGTCCCAACCCATTAATCTGCCTTTCTTGTACGTTTAATTTTGTTATAATTGTTTAATTAATTTTAAACTAATAATAGACTCCACAAGTAGAGAACAAAGTATAAAACAAAGGTTATAAATACATTTTCGTGACACTCATTTCAATTAAACTGACAATATTAAGTCAGTCTAGTGAATGTTCTGAAAATCAGGTTATAAATACATTTTCGTGACACTCATTTCAATTAAACTGACAATATTAAGTCAGTCTAGTGAATGTTCTGAAAATCAGTTTATATCTAATTAAGAAAATTTTCATACATGTAAAAAGCAACTCATTAGTACACAAAAAAAGTAAACAATTGTATTTCCAAACATTTTAGGCCTAGCATGGCTGGTGAATCGGGCTCATTGCTCACTACCTGAGGGTCGCAGATTTGAATCCCCTTCACCGAACATGCTCTACCACTTCGCCGTGTAAGGGAGGGGGGTTATAACGTGACGTACGTTGATAAAATTGTACCCCAAGAGTTTGGCGGTGGGTAGTGTTGACTAGCTGTCTTTCCTCTAGTCTATCACTGCTAAATTAACGACGACTAGCGCATATAGCCTAAACAAACCAACCAAATCTTCTATGTAACCTCAACTTCTCGACAATGGCTGTATGAGTATTACAGTATTTCATAGCCCAGTGAACGTTACATAGAATTATAACAGAGTGATTTCATAGGAAACTGAAAGGTTCTTAATGGTTCACTTACTATGAACTTCTCTGGACATTCTTATTCGAAGTATAACAGATTTTAATAAATAGCTCTTCTGATTTCGCCGGTATATTGTAGACAGGAGTCATGGAGGGCTTGTATCAAAATATGCGTAACAAAACTATATTAATGTTGTACCTTTACACAACCTCACTCGTGAAACGTATTCTGACTCGTGTACATTGAAGTGTAACTCACTGCTACGTAACGTTTACGTAATACGTGTTGCTGTTCTTAGTTTCTCTATCACAAATGTAATATGGCTCTCTTTTTTATCACTGTACGTTTACGTCTGTTTTAATGTGATAAGCTACACCACATTACTGTATGTTAGATATGTGATTCATATCGGTAAGATAAATAATGCTGCTGAAAGAGTCTCAAGTGATTAGTTCATTTCATCTAGCTACATTGTATACAAAAAACAAATACGTTATTTGATGTTATTTGAAGCCTTACATCTTAATTTTAAGGAACAAAAATTAAAGAGGGCGTAAATTCCCACCTATAGGGGTGTATGTGAAAAAATAATATGCAACATATGCTTTAAAGGGTTTGAATATTCTTTACGTATAGCTATCCCAGAATGTTAACAGTATCCACAAGTGAAATATTTTAAACGTTCTCCAACCTACGAAAACTGATTTTAAGCTGAGGTAGAATTCCGAGTTATATTTAAAACATTTTGTTCGTTTGTCAGTCGAAGAAATTAACGTTCATTACGTCGTTCGAGTATGCGACAATATATAAGACACGCTGTGGTGTGTGTATCTTACAGAATTATACAATACTGTCAAAAGTACTTTGTGTCAGAAGGACGTTATTTG
Organism: Tachypleus tridentatus; assembly: GCF_004210375.1. NCBI lineage: Eukaryota > Metazoa > Arthropoda > Merostomata > Xiphosura > Limulidae > Tachypleus > Tachypleus tridentatus. Next base: position 40,039,731 of record NC_134830.1, read on the forward strand.
TATTGGTAAATAAAAAAACAAACGTGGAACGTCTGTTATATGTGTTATTATTCCTTTATGGCCGTGTAACTACAAAATATTTCAAACCAATTCAAGTTAAGTATTGATTATAATAAAGTTATTGGTTTAATAGAATATAAAATTCAAAATAACAGCATCTCTACACTATAGTGTTCTAATAACAACAAAAGTCTATGTATTAACGTCCTATTTAACACATTATTGAAATAAAAATAACTACGCCTGCAGATATGTTTTACTAATATAGATGTGGTTGTATCCATATTTATCTTAATTTCTCCTACATACAGATTATAGTACACAGCCTGTTAACGTTGTGTGTTACTAAGCGCAAAGCTACAAAGTGGGCTATCTATGTTTTGCCCACCACGGGCATCGAAACCCGGTTTCTAGCAGTATAATTGGTCAGAGCGTGCGAGAGAGATTCAAAATCTTTCGCGCAAAATGCTTTAAGGGTTAAAAATTGAAATTTCAAAATAAAATGTATTATACTGATAGACATCGTTTTACGTCAAAAATTGTCTTAAAATAATGTTTGTGCAGAAACTTGTTAATTTATACAATTTTTACTTAAAGAAGCCTTAATATTCTTAAGATTTCAAACTCCAAATGTAGATATTTAACGGCATATTTCTGAAATATATATATTTCATTTGATTAAAGCTATTTTCAGCAACTTAATGATAAACGTTATATGTCTTAGCAAACAAAGGGGAGATTGAATTACATATGTAATTTAACTCTGTTGGTTTTTAACTAAATCATCTGAAACCTATCATATATTTCTTCTTACAGGTGGCTCCGAAGAACAATACCTTTTTTTTTATTAGCAGATGGTGTTACGCCATTGAAATCTAGCTCCAGATACCAAAAAGAAGCTTATGTATTGTTATAATCTTTACGTTTGACGTATATACTATTGCACTCTTAGTTGCACATGTTCAGTCCAAACAGTATTTTACTGCCTTCGTTGTACTTAGTCTATGTTCAATATCTGTTGTGTGTGTTTGTTTTTGCGTGTTTTTCTGTTTGTTATTTTTCCACAGATGGTTGAATTGGGAATTCAAAGAACCTACACATTTTATTTATGAAGTTTATCTTAACGTACAGTTATAACACATATCTATAATAAATGCCTCACATCTGATGAAGCATTTATTTACTGTTGCATCTTTCCAACTTGGCTGATGATGGCTTTTTTAAACACCTTGTTCCTCTGTTTTAGAACATTGCTCCAACTGACAGACTGTGTTCAGTTTAGGGCTGAATTACATTACTTTTCATATGGTCCCCCATGGATCAATGGTAAATTTGTAAGATTTAAAATGGTAAAATCCCGAATCAAATTCCTCACTGTGGACGAAGTACAGTAAATCTGTCAGGTAGTTTGAGCTAAACAACTATTTTTATATACGTATATCTTTCATATTAAAGCTTCATTACAGCAAAAGCAATAATAGAAACAGCAAAACTGAATTCGAAAATATATGTTATTGGTCTTTATAGAGTTGCTTTTTTTTAATTCGGCGCAAAGCTACACGAGGGCTATTTGTGCTAGACGGCCCTAATTTAGCAATTTGAAACTAGAGGAAAGGCAGCTTATCATCATCATCCACCGCCAACTCTTGGGCTACTCTTTTACGATCGAATAGTGGGATTGACCATCACATTATAGCTCCCCTAATACTGAAAGGGCCGGCATGTTTGGTGGGATGGTAATTCGAACCCGAGACGCTGAGACTACTAGTCGAGCGCCCTCACCACCTAGCTATGCCGAGCTCGATCTTTATAGAAACCGGTATGAACAAAATCTTCTAATTATATGTGCTTAGCCTCGTTAAGTCTGATTGTTATATCATTTAGGATTTAGGATATTGTATTATATTTGTTCAGCTTTGATAATTCTGATTGATATTATTTAGTACACTGTTCTATACCTTTGTAAAATTGGTGTCTCAAACACAGTATTGATCAGAAAACATTATACGGGCCGATGTAATATCACCACATAATTAGTGCCCATAAAACATTTCTTATTTGTTCGATTTCTCTTTTTCGGAGACTAATTTGTAATGACGTTCGAAAGCAGGTATTAAATTAATTTTTAATTCGTGTATTTCGTTCTTCAGGTTAACACCAGACGGTAAAAAGGTTATATTTTACTATCATAATTATTACTGATTATTCTTTTTGTATAACAATCATCCACTTTATCCAACCCCTCACACTTCAGAATCATATGATAGCTGAAGTCAAGCGTGTATTAAAAGAACATTTAGTCACCAATCATATAATTCTAAAAAATGATATTGTTGCAACTCAAATACCATGACAGTTTTATGGAGGGTGGTTTAACCTTCAGATAGTAAGGCTTTCACTATCTTCTGTAGTAGAAAATGATCAACAGGTCCAGTTTAAAAATTAAGTGTGGGTACAATTGTTTGTTTGTTTATTTTTGAATTTCGCACAAAGCTACTCGAGGGCTATCTGTGCTAGCCAACCCTAATTTAGCAGTGTAAGACTAGAGGGAAGGCAGTTAGTCATCACCACCCACCTCCAACCCTTGGGCTACTTTGTGACAACGAATAGCGAGATTGTCTGTCACTTATAACGCCTCCACGGCTGATAATGCAAGCATGTTTGGTGCAATAGGGATTCGAACTCGCGACCCTCAGATTACGAGTCGCACGCCTTAACACGCTTGACCATGCCGGGCCAGGAAGCTAAGGACACTTACTGATATTTCTCAGACAGTCCATAATCTTGAAGTGTCAACAGTTCTATTTTAACATAGAAGTAGGAATATTAGTATGAAATGTACGTATCTTTCCAAACAATAATTTAGTTACATTTTTAAAGTAAATGTTACTTTTAAAGTATATGTTATTTAATAATACTATGAATGTAACCAAACTTTGGTGGCAGCAAGAAGTGTCCTCACAAATAGTTTTTGTTTATTTAAATACAAATATTTTGTTTACATTGTATGCTACGACTGCGGAAGCGGTGTTTCTAACATAAAGAAATACTGTACCTACTAAAATTTCATGGTTTTAACGTTTCACCTAAATGGAAATACAAGCTCCAATCATCTGTTAAATGACACGTTGACTCCATCTTTATATTTGCTGTGGCTGTTTGAAAAGCGTTTAAAAGTAATTTATAACGTCAATAATAACGAAGAAATAATTAAAACAAACGTACTTCTGAAACTATGATAGTTCCAAGTAAAATTATTTACTATTATTCGATGTAAGGCGATACTGTAGACAAAATGAAAAGAAATAATGTGTTTTGTTGTACTTGTTGTAAGTACTACTCTCGTCTTCCAAAGGCCTGGCATGGCCAAGCGCGTAAGGCGTGCGACTCGTAATCCGCGGGTTCGCGCCCGCGTCGCGCTAAACATGCTCGCCCTCCCAGCCGTGAGGGCGTATAATGTGACGGTCAATCCCACTATTCGTTAGTAAAAGAGTAGCCCAAGAGTTGGCGGTGGATGGTGATGACTAGCTGCCTTCCCTCTAGTCTTACACTGCTAAATTAGGGACGGCTAGCACAAATAGCCCTCGAGTAGCTTTGTGCGAAATTCCAAAACAACAACATATTCCAAAACAGAATCATCACTCAGACAAACATTTACAATTCCTGTATTACTGAGAAGGATTGGATATGTGAGCCACTTGCTACTATTTTTTGTAAGTCCTTGAAGGTACCAAAGAATTGTAAGATAGCTAAAGTCACTCCTTTTTTCCAGAAAAATGATAAAAACTATTATTGATCCATTAGACTCATACCAGTTCTTAAAAAAAATTGAAAATTTAATAAAAGATACCTTTCAAAGCCAATTTACAAAGTTTAGTATTATATTAATAGTCAACATGGTTTCACTAGAGGTAAAACACGCCTTACAAATCTTTTTACATTATTTGAAAAGGACACTGCTTATTCAGATGACGGTAAGTTTGTAGATTTGGCAAACAAAGGTTTTCAAAAAGTATTTGAGAATGTGCCACGTAAAAGACGTATCAAAATCATCTTTGTAGGTGTGAGAGACAATTTAACTTATGACTGGATAGAAGAAAGTAGAGGGTTGCTTCAAATGGAGTTCAACCTAACTGGATTAGTTAGCGTCAGAAGTAGGGTTACCTCAGAGCTCAGTGTTAGGACCTTTGCTCTATTTGATTTACATCAATGGCTTAGATGGACGAATAGTCAATAAATTACTGAAATTTATAGACGATATTAAAGTCTAGGGTGTTTTTATCTGTAAAAATAATACTGCTGATTTACAAAAGAATTAAAATCATTTAGTGAGTTGAGCAGGAAAATAGTGATTTGGTTTGATTACAATAAACGTTCTTCTCTTTCTCTTGTTGTAGAGAGAAGTACAGTGTTGATTTGTCCTCCTATTGTCCTTGTTTTATATTGAAGTACAGTGTTGATTTGTTCTCTCTTTTCTCTTGTTGCATAATGAAGGGCCCCCCGCTAGTACAGCGGAATGTCTCCGGATTTACAACGCTAAAATCAGGGGTTCGATTCCCCTCGGTGGGCTGAGCAGATAGCCCTTTGTGGCTTTGCTATACGAAAAACACACAAACATACACGCATAATGAAGTACGTATTAGTTGCACATGTGAGAGAGTCAACACTTAATAATGTTTCTATATTTTCACAAAGAGTAAAATACAGCATTTTATTACCAATCATTATTATCTTTTTCAATACCTCAAGACTGCTTCCAAGATTCTTTATATGATTTGTCGAGTAACATTTGATTTGGTTGAGCGCTATCTATGCGACATCTATAGGCGCTATTTGGTAATTATGATTTTTTGTGATGACGAGAAACCCAGTTGATGTTGTTGTTGTTGTTGTTTCGAATTAAGCACAAAGCTACAGAATGGGCTATCTGTGCTCTGCCCACCATAAGTATCGAAAGCCGGATTTTAACATTGTAAGTCTGCAGACATGCCGCTGAGCTACTGGGGGTAACTCAGTTGAAGTAAAAATGTATTCTCAAGATGGCTGTTCTATATTTTATTTGAAGTGCTAATACCCATACTAGCCGTCTTGGAAATACAATGATGATTTTTGTTTTATTTCATTTAGATGGTTCACATTATCGATATAACTAGATAAAGAATTATTTTATTTAAAATAGAACTCCATTTCTGTGTATCCTCTTAATTTCTAAAACTTAATCAATGAAAGATTAAAAGGACAAAAAATGTTAGTACAAGAATAACCAACCTAAAAATACTTTTACTTCCCTACCTGCCAGGCATGGCCAGGTGGGTTAAGGCATTCGACTCCTAATATAAGGGTCACGGGTTCGAATCCCCGTCGCACCAAATATGCTCGCCCTTTCAGCTGTAAGTGCGTTATAATGTTACGGCCAATCCCATTATTCGTTGGTAAAAGAGTAGCCCAAGAGTTGGCGGTGTGTGGTGATGACTAGCTGCCTTCTCTCTAGTCTTACACTACTAAATTAGGGACGGCTAGCGCGGATAGCCCTCGTGAAGTTTTGCGCGAAATTCAAAAACAAAAAACAAACTTTCCTACCTCTGCTCAAAAAATGTACCTATAAGATTAACCCTTTCAAGTGTGCAGAACCACGTAGTATACATTTATAAACAAAATTATGCAGTGGCACGTATAATTCGAAAAAAAAAATCAAGTTTTCCTGCATCTAGCCGGTTAAGACAAAAAAATATATATTTTTTTAATATTAAGACATATTGGCCCCATTCAGTTGCAACAGTTTAAACACACAAAAATAAAACCAGGAAAATAAAACATTTTTTTCTCAGCCGGTAATCAGTACTTTTTGAGGCGAAAGTTGGGGAAAGGTAAAAATCGATGGGCCTAACACTTATGGTAAAAACATGTTATACAGTAGTTTTTGTTGCTGTTCACATTATTTTTAACGTGTCCATTAAAACTCCCACATCAGATGCATTATAGATCTATTTGATTTCAAATAATTAATAAATATTAAGAGGAATATGTGGGAAACAATCTGCTAATATGAATTTCATCATAGAAACTAAGCCTTTAACCTTTTTTTTAATATTAATATATAAGTTGATAATGTAACGAGGTGCCAACCCTAAGTCATGTTTTGAATGAATAATAAAGCCACCTCATTGTGTCAGCAACAAATATAACTGTTTTAACGGTATATTTATCAACCTTGGTGTTGCTTGGTGATTATATTTTAATTGTTTACGGATGTCCAAGCATCCTTGATAATAAATATCTTCCATTGTTCTTATGTACGAGGCCGTAAAAAGAGGCCATGTCTCGTTACACGAGAGATAAGAACTGAAGGTCGTTTAATTTCATAAATATATGTGGTTGTCTAATTTTAGAAAAACATTTTTATTCTGTTATTTATACAACATAAATGATTTCTCACAACTTGTTGTCTTTACAATATATTATATTATGTTAATAACAGTAAACTACAAAATTCTATGAAAGTCATGTGAAACATATAAGCGTCAAAATAGCAACTGGAGAAGAAAACTGTTGCAAATAGTATAAATGAATGTTAAAATAATTCAAAATATTCAACATACGGGAACTTAGAAATGTGACAACTGGTATAGATAGGGTTTGGTATATACCTTCAATACACAATTGAAAAGCTTGTGAAACTAAAACTGCATGTAACGATATAGACGGACTAAGTAAAGTTGGCCGTTTTTGTATTACCAGATTGTCATAGAATCAATATTTGTGAAGCTACACCATCTACAATGTTTAACGTGCTGTTGAACCCTCATAATTTTGTAAAAAAAAACGTGAACTGTCTTTACTTGCCCAAATTTCACACTGAAGCATCTTAAGTTACGGCTCTTACGATAATGAGCTAATAACTATTCCAATAATTAATATAACTAATTAAATATACTGATCTGGCATGCAAACTTATAATGCTTAGAATGTATTGAATCATCATCTGGGCAACCTCACTGTTGTCGAGGTTTTCGGCCATAATTCCAATAATAACTAAATAGGTTCGGCTAGTTAAAAAGATTCAGGTTTGCTGTAAATGCACATACTAAGCTAATAATTCCAAATAATATTAAAATTTATAATATTAACAATGAAAACGTCCCAAGTGTCTCAGCAATAAGTATGTTTATGGCGCTAAATTAAAGTTTCGAGCTCCGTGATAAGCAGAGCACAGATATCATATTGTGTACCTTTAGTCTTAACAACAATGAAACCAAACAATCAAAAATATTAATAAGACATCTGTTAAGTAAGCTAACCAATAATATTAAATAAAGAACGTGAAGAGTTTCGAAGAAACTGATAACAATAATACGTCTCTGAGGAAGAAGTAACAAGAATGTTCAACTTGATAAAATAATTAGCATAAACTAATGTAACTTAACTAATAACGTAATCTTATACTGCATGGGAAAATGTTATTGAGTTTGTATTAACTAAGTAAGAGATTAAACTAACATGGTTAAACCATAGGCGCTAAACTACAGTAGTTCATTTATAATTTGTTTAAGAAATTAAATTGTTGGCATGGGAGTTTTGAAAAGGCCGAGATATTACGTCATATAAGCTGTAATCAATAGATACTATAACATACGTATTTGTAATCTTTTTATATGGAAACAGGAAGTTTACTTTTAGTATGAAAGTAAACTTTCTGTAAGTAAATCAAGTAAGTATTCAACTTACTTGGTTAAAGATAAACCAGATAACTTGTTTTCTTTGTAGTAAAATAACTCTTTCCCAGAGTGAGCCTTAATAGATAAATATTTTTTGACAAGTGATAAAAGTATTTTGGTAGTTCGGTTACAGGAATGTCATTTGTTTCTCAACAAGAGTGACCATTAACTATTACGTCCCTAACAGTAACAACCATATCAGTCTGATATATGATAATTCGCAATTTTAATTATTGGTAAGAGATTTTTCCGAGTTTTGTAAATCTGAAAATTAAATAGACTAAATACAGTTTTTACTGTTTTTTTGTATTTTTTACCTACTCAGGTTTTAGACTGATTTATTTTCTCAGTATTTTAAAACAATGATCCAGTTCCCCCTTTTTCATCTCATTTTATTTCGTATAACAATTAAATGTGTGTATTTTTAGGGAAAAAAGCTGCATCAGGTTATCTACTCTATCCACCGAGATGAATCGAACCCATGATTTTAAAGTGTCCATAGACTTACCGCTGTCCCATCGGGGAACAACATTGGAGTATACAAAAATATATAAAGTTTTTGTTTTTTTTAAGAATTTTACGTAAAATGTAAAATTCTTGCCGCACACAGGGCTTTCGTAGTCTGGTTTCAAATGGCAAAAAACGGATGAAAATGATGACCCCTTCTCTCTGGACGGTATATCAGTCAGTCGTATGTTAACTAACCATCAGGTAACATCCCTCATACAGCAAGGTAGATGAAAGAAATGGGGTAAAAACCAACCACGAACTTATAACCATCCAACTAGGCGTCAAGATTGCGAAATAATCGCGCTACCATGCACCTACTTACTATTCTTAGGTTATGAAAATCCACAATCTTTTATTCTAAGACTGGTTCATCATTCACGAATTTGAGGAATTCCGTGATGGCCGAGAAACAAAGATTTTTGAAATACGAGTACTTGATAAAGTTAATTTAGTATTTGCTCTATGCACTTTTTAATAAAATAAAACTCACGAACTTCATCCACTTTTTAACTTGCTTATTTAATATGGCCAGGTGATAAGGGCGCTTAACTCGTAATCTGAGGGTCGCAGGTTCAAATCCCCGTCACGCCAAACGTGTTTGCCCTTTCAGCCTTGATAGCGTTATAAAGTTACGGTCACTCCCACTATTCGTTGATAAAAGAGTAGTCCAAGAGTTGACGGTAGGTGGCGTTGATTAGCTTACCTCCCTCTCTAGTCTTTCAATGATAAATTAGGGACTGCTAGCGCAGATAGCCCACGGGTAGCTTTACACAGAATTCAAAACAAACTTATTTAATACTCAATTACACATTTCTGCATTTATGTATTATCTTTCATTCAAAAAATCGAACCCCAGTGGCACAGTGATATGTCTGCAGACTTACAACGCTATAAACTAGGGTTTTCGATGGCTCATTGTGCAGCTTTGTGGTTAATTACAAACAACAGCATAAAATCGCACCTATTTAAGTTCTGTATATATATATACATATATATATTTTACGAAAGGCATTTTACAACGGGGGGGATCGTCCTCTTCAAGTCTTATGACTCTGCCACACCCAAAGTATTACTTGTAACCAGTTTATATAGATTGTTCATTATAAGTAATCTGGTAAAACAAATGTATTCAATGACCTCTAGGATGTTCATTTACTCCCCTTTTATCTTAACCTGTTATTCATGATCTATCTTAGATAGAATTAGAAGCGCACGCAGACCTGGGGTCATTGTCTGCTTTGACACTTGAATTGAAACGAGTTTTTATTCCAAGACCCATTAAATATCCAAAAACATGGGCTATCGCAATGTCTGATTATCTCATACTAAAACGTTATTATAGGAAACATGCAAAGAATATGCTAATATTGTAGATCTAATGATTTCATTCTTTGAAGACATCAGCATTTCTCCATAATTATATTTTCTTTTGTTACTACCTGAAGTTTATACACCCGAGAAAAGCAGATTGTGATACCTGCACGAAAACAGTTTAACAAACAACTTTTGTTTTTATGGCTCTTAGTTGTGATAACTTTCATGATGGTATGAATTCATTTTACAGACCACGAAAGAGAATTAATATCCTAATTTATTCTTTCAACGAATTACATAATATACGTTTAAATCGGTGTTATTAAATCATATATTTTAATTAGGCCCTGTACAGTATGATAGTTCTGTTCGGACAATTGGCGTGTTTTGTAAAACCGAGAAGAAAAGCGAAAATTCGCTCGGTTTTATCTTGGATCACAGAAATGCTTGTGAAATGAAGATACAATGTTTAGAGTTTAAACTGTGCAATGAATCACGAAACGTTTATCTTGCAAACGTACGAGTCACCGTTCAACCATAAGAAACAACAAAAACTCTGCATGATAACAACACACGCCGTTTAATTATACAGGAAACTATATGACGTTTGTCATTTTCAGTCCTCTTAAAACCGAACTGGGACATGGGGTTTAAAAGATATGTTTAGTTTGAGTAATCTTGTATTTCCGAGAAAATAAAAAAGCTTGAAGGTAGATTTTTGAAATATTTTATCTTCTTTCGTGCTTTCATAATTTTATACGTAGTTTTTTTATTTATAACTTAAACAATTTAATTCAAAGACTCGTAGTATCAAATATATATAAGAACAGTAGTAAAGCCAATTAAGCTACACATAAGAATAGCCTAACAAAACGTTGTAGAAAGATTCGCTTACAGAAATGTCGCTCTCCCATGCACAGTTCGTGATAAAATACTAGACAAATATCAGAGTACAGTTTCACAATCACCAGGTAGAATGTAATTTAATATATTTGTTTACTGTAAGAACTAATAACACTGCACAACAATTTTTTTGAAAATGTTTGCTTCCTGAAAAGTTTTTTGCTTATTGTGACAGGTTCCTGTTGGGTATGCACAAATATAGTTTTGGTTTTGCTTCATCACGTAGGAACTCTGAGAAATAGACAGTTAACTGTTCACCGGCAATAACGTATTTAATTGCGTTTATGTTTCTAATACGCTATTAGGTTCAACATAATTAAAAGTGTTTTGCTCTTAATTTTCGTTTGTATTCAATGTCTGGTGCATCACGTTGCAGTGTCCAACAGTAGTCAACAAGCATTGATGGATTCCAGTTGCCCTGATATCGTTTTTTAATTGTAGCAATGCTCTGGTGAAACCTTTCACCATGTTCGTCACTAACAGCACCGAAATTTGCGGGGAAGAAGTCCAAGTGTGAGTGGTGGAAATGAATCTTGAGTGATATGTTGCACTTCATTGTTTTGTATGCTTTGAGAAGTTTGTCTACCAGCTGAATGTATTGTGGGACTCTGTAATTGCCAAGACAATTAATTGTTAACAACGTCTTTGAAGGCTTTCCAGGCAATCTTTTCCGGCTCAACTAACAGATCTTCGAACCACTTGTCACTCATAACATGTCTGATCTGAGGGCCAAAAAAAATGCCCTCTTTGATCTTGGTATCAGTTATTCTTGGGAACATCTGTCTTAAGTAATGAAAACCTTCGCCTTCTTTGTTCATTGCTTTCACGAACTTCTTCATAAGTCCCAATTTTATGTGAAGAGGAGGCAAAAAAAATCTTTGCCGGGTCGACAAGCGGTTCATGCGCCACATTTTTCTGTCCTGGAACTAACGTTTTATGGAGTGGCCAGCTCTGTCTAGAATAATGTGACTCTTTGGCACGACTGTCCCATTCACAGAAGAAACAACAGTACTTTGTATAGCCGAGCTGCAGTCCCAGAAACAGAGCAACGACTTTCATATCTCAACACATATTACAGTTGTACTTGCTGTACTGGATGTGCTTCAGCAACATTTTCATGTTCTCGTAGGTTTCTTTCATGTGTGCTGCATAGCCGACAGGTATTGAAGGGTGAACGTTGCCATTGTATAACAGAACAGCTTTGAGGCTTAACATTGATAAATCAATAAAGAGACGCCACTCTTGCGGGTCACGGTCATAACCAAAAGCAGAGAACAATTCTTTGATGTCAACACAAAAACAGAGACTGTCAAATTGTGCAACGAATTTGGTTATATCATCTTGGCGGCTTCGAAACACAGAAATTTTCTTACCTGGTGACAGCAAACATCATTCCTGCAGTCTCGAACCCAGCAATTTGGCTTTTGCTTTTGACAGACCCAAATCTCTGATCAAATCGTTTAATTCTGAGTGTATTGTAAGATGTGGATCGCCTGAGGAGCACGGTTCAAAATCCGGATCAATGTCACTGCCAGTTCCCTGCATTGCAGTTTCTTCATCTGGTTCGTCTTAGGTCCATTCCTCTGATGGTTTCGAAATTGGGTGACTGTCGTCACGTGGCACGGGTCTAATTGCTGAAGGCAGATTAGGGTATTCAATTGACTTCTTGTTTTTGGCAGAAAAACCAGACATATTAGTCAAACAGAAGTAACAGTCCGTCACATGGTCTTTCTGTTCTCGCCATATCATCGGGACACCAAAGGGCATTGTCTTTCGAGTGGCTCTGAGCCAAGCTCTCAGACAGACAGCACATGTTGCACAACAAATGTGAGGCGCCCATTCCTGGTCTTGATCATCAATTTTACAGCCAAAGTACAGATGATATGCTTTCTTCACAAGAGCAGTCATTGAGCGTCTCTGATGAACAAGTGTATATTCGTCACAAATATAGCAGAATGTATCGCGGCTGTTACGACATTGAGGAGACATATTGACCAACACCAATCGTCCTGTAAAACATCTATAACATCTAACTAACTTGTTACAGTGCAACTAAGGTAATGGTATATTCTGAAACAATACGTACACACTATAAGGTCTATATTAATCCATGAGTAGCATCTGTGTATGCAAGCCACTTTTATAGCCTGCTGAGACAGTGTCAAGCTGACTCTGGTCTCCCCAGGCATGCCCGGGCTGCATACTTCCACAGAATAGCTTCATGCCTGGACATGCCGAGACTGCACAAAACATTGTTCATAGGTCTCTTACAGAAATTAAATTTTATGGACACAAATATGAGAAAAAAACATGACAAAACTGAAGATTTCGATGAAACGGTACGTGATGGGTAACTTTGGATGTGATTTTCGTGATCAACAGCCAAAAATCTATAAGAAACATCCAACAGTGTTCAAGAAGCAAAAACTTTGTTGTGCAGTGTAACCTATTCTGAACGACCCGGCATGGCCAAGCGTGTTAAGGCGTGCGACTCGTAATCTGAGGGTGGTGGGTTCGCATCCCGGTCGCGCCAAACATGCTTGCCCTTTCAGCCGTGGGGGTGTTATAATGTGGCGTTAAATTCCACTATTCGTTGGTAAAAGAGTAGCCCAAGAGTTGGCGGTGGGTGGTGATGACTAGCTGCCTTTCCTCTAATCTTACACTGCTAAATTAGGGACAGCTAGCACAGATAGCCCTCGAGTAGCTTTGTGCGAAATTCCAAAACAAACAAACCTATTCTGAACACAACAATGTCTTTCCTTACGTATGTTTGTTCTGTTGTTTCGTTGCTACATGTAAACTTTTAAGTGTATCTTAAATAGCCTTAGTGTGATTTTCATAAGTATGTTTTCCTGTTGTCCGCTACTAACACATGATTTAGATAATGTGTAAGTTGTGTTAAAACAGCAGGGGGAAACATTGTATTTCTGCCAACAGTTTTAAATGCATAGATTCAAACTTTTATGTGTGTTTAAAGCTGATTAAGTTTGATTAAGAAGAAACTAGAGGACAAAAGTCCCGGTGGTAAACATGATAATATATCGTCAAGGTCAACAGTACAAGAACATGTATGGAAGGCTCCCAGGCTGGGCGCAGGACCTCCCCCTGTATTTGTTCCTTATCTAAACCAATTGGGTCTCTATTCTTTATACTTAGCGGTAGCCACTTAAACTTGGACAGGGAAGATCAGCTTGGCTGCTGAAGGATTCACTATACACATACCGGGCGTGTGACATATCGACTCCTTACAGACACAAAAACAAGATCAGGTCACACAGATTTAAAACTACAATATAGTCTATAAGCCTCAAATTATCACTTGAAATGAATGTATATATATGCATCATACGTGTTTCAAAATAATGTATTATTCTACTCTGTTATAGTAGTTTATTTATCACCCACATTTCTATGCGAAAGATTCTGGTGATTTTGTCAGCAAGATTGCGTAAAATATAATTTTACGTTTTAGCCAAATCCTATTAGTATAAAAAAAATAATGAGTTCACATTAATTCCATGCCTTGAATCTTTGAGCTAATTTTACTTACTACATAACTAAATAAACGGAAATAATATTTTGACTATTATGTCACCTTTAACATAAAATACAGCTATACTTTACTGATATATTATTTATTACTACTGTAAAACTAGGACGTTCCGAATTGTTGAAGTACCCAAAAAATTCACTTGACTGTTATGTGACCTAATAAACAGAAGAAGGTTACATTTGACTATTATGTCACCTAATAAACAGAAGAAGGTTACACTTGACTATTATGTCACCTAATAAACAGAAAAAGGTTACACTTGACTATTGTGTCACCTAATAAACAGAAAAAGGTTACACTTGACTATTGTGTCACCTAATAAACAGAAGACGGTTACACTTGGCTGTTATGTCACCTAATAAACAGAAGAAGGTCACACTTGTCTGTTACGTTACCTAATAAACAGAAAAAGTTACATTTGACTGCTACGTCACCTAATAAACAAAAACGTTTCACTTGAATATTACGTTACCTAATAAGCAGAAAACGTTACACTGACTGTTACGTCACCTAATAAACAGAAACTATCGTCTACAAGATTGTGACTTAATTCGACTTCCTTCTTTGCTGTTCAACTTCAATTACACATATAATGGATAAGAACTTGTGCTGACACCTGGTGTCTACTTTATCGCACCGACAGTTTTATATCTGTATCTGTGCAGTCCTTCACTGTATCTAATGTCCGTTGGCTTTCGCGATAAACTTTTGGGCTTATAATGCTTAAAATCATGGGTTCGATAATACCCACGCTTACAAAGAAAGAAACAAGCAGAATAACAAGGACGAAAAGTTCTCTGTGTATCCAGTTTCATGTACTGGGAAACACTGCAGCCGTGTGTTTCAGTGCAAGGTACTGGAACATTACTATACTACACACATTGTAGGTACACCTGTAAGATACGAGTCTATCATATGTCGTGTAATGAGTGCATCGTTGTTTTATAGAAATTAAAAAAAACTGATATAAAGTTATGAAAGACGTTGAATAATATCTCTGTACTCTTATTACAGGTCAGAGTATACTTATCTTGACAACGTTTTGATTTTCTGGAAAAAAAGCAAGATAGGGGTCA
This sequence comes from Tachypleus tridentatus, assembly GCF_004210375.1. NCBI lineage: Eukaryota > Metazoa > Arthropoda > Merostomata > Xiphosura > Limulidae > Tachypleus > Tachypleus tridentatus. The sequence continues at coordinate 40,054,802 of NC_134830.1, forward strand.
GTATTCACTTTGTATATCACCTTCCATACAAACACAAACAACTGAACACCATTGTACATGAAACTGTTTGTTTGTTTTTTGGAATTTCGCACAAAGCTACTCGAGGGCTATCTGTGCTAGCCGTCCCTAATTTAGCAGTGTAAGACTAGAGGGAAGGCAGCTAGTCATCACCACCCACCGCCAACACTTGGGCTACTCTTTTACCAACGAATAGTGGGATTGACCGTCACATTATAACGCACCCACGGCTGGGAGGGCGAGCATGTTTAGCGCGACGCGGGCGCGAACCCGCGACCCTCGGATTACGAGTGGCGCGCCTTACGCGCTTGGCCATGCCGGGCTTTGTATGTACATGAAGCACGCGTGTTTCTGTAGATAAACACTGCTCACGTGCAGTTAGATTACGCGATATACACCAATTTTATTTGTTCTTTTTGGATTGGTCAGGAAACCTAGAATGGTGTGTAAAGCACACTTTGGCACGCTAGTGCTAGAGGGGGGGGGTTCTGAGGACATGCTCCATAGAATAATTTCTTAAGAATAGATGCTCTGAGATTGAGTTTTGTGCAAGTGTTACAGTAATTTATTAATAGTGTTACTCACTTGCAAGCAGCTCGTTATGATTCACAAAAACAGGTGGTCACTGGCATTTACAATCACCATAGATGTAAGCAAGCTCAAGCATGTACACTTGAAGATTACAAACGTAATTTGTTATTCTTGTTATATTGATTCACACATACTACTCAAGTAGCTAGAAACAATTTTTGAAGTGCAAGTTAGGGTTTAAAAAAGTCCTACAGTTATAGTTAGCAAAATAGTGGTTCGGCTGCTGTCCGGTTTGCAGGATCTGCTCCAGCACTCATGTTCTCTACTTTGGATCTACCAAATCATTGAACAAAGAAAGTGAAAACAGTTTCAGATAAATGTAATTATGTAATTACCCTACAAAGGGTGATTGGAAGTTAGGCAACGACACATTTTAACCAGTTGAAACAAAATATGGAAATGGTGATCCACCTTAACTGTGATCTGATATGCATATGATTGATTATTGAGTCTGTACTTGTAAATGAATATTTAAAAGAAGTGACTTCGCTTTTTTCACAGTTCGTTTCACTCCAGCATGAAGTGTGATATTGATAAACAGTAACTTACATTAGAGGCTGAAGCTCTGAAATCATTGTTGATGGGGTTCTGGGGTATCCTGAAAGGAGCGAACACTTAATCAGTTCCGTTTTCTTGTTTGTTTTTTGAATTTCGCGCAAAGCTACTTGAGGGCTATATGCGCTAGCCGTCCCTAATTTAGCACTGTAAGGCTAGAGGGAAGGCAGCTAGTCATCATCACCTACCGCCGACTCTTGAGCTACTCTTTTTACCAGTGAATAATGAAATTGATCGTAACATTATAACGCCCCCACAGCTGGGAGAGCGAGCATGTTTGGTGCGACCGGGATTCGAACCCGCGACCCTCGGATTACGAGTCGAACGCCTTAACACATTTGGCCATGCCGGGCTCAAAGTGTTTTTTTTTTTCTTATAGCAAAGCCACATCTGGCAATTTGCTGAGCCCACCGAGGAGAATCGAACCCCTGATTTTAGCGTTGTAAATCTGTAGACTTACCGCTGTACTAGCGGGGGGCTGTCCGTTTTCTTAAAGTAATGTACATCAACCAGTTTAGGAAAATGGGGACGGGTAAGTCACTTGTATAAGCATTTGTCGTCATAAAGCCTCGTAAAAAGGTGGGCCCTATCACGTGTGGAATTACTGGTACTATTCCACAGGGAACAGAATTAAACATGTCCACTAATGCTTAGTCCTACCCACATATTATTCTCATCATGACGGTGTGCTTTCTTATGACAATAAAGTTCGACCTAGCTCTACGTTATCTCTAAATGACTGTTAGCTGGCTGTCAAATAAAGCATGACTCATATATAAAACAAACTGAAGTATATTGTTACGCATGCTTTTGGCTCACTTGATATTTTTTTGACACCATTGCGGGCAAGCTGGTTTGTGTCTTGTAATGCGAAAACATAGCTTGCGTATAGACAAGCCAAATAAAATTTGTTACTAAACTTTAACTATACTAAAACGGCCACATGTCTAATTGTGACTGTGATAATCAAATACAGTCTCGAAAAAGGTAACCTACGCCACAAACCAAATTGTGGCAGACAGAGCTCTACTGTTTGCTTTGTGGAGGATGATTTGTTCTGTGTGAAAATCAGAGTAACAACAACATTAATTTGTAACCGGAACCTATTTGGAACAGTCTACTGTGATGGGGCAGCTTCTGATAAACGACCCCCATCCCATCCCGGTGGATAAGCGGTAAGACAATGAGCTTATAACGCTAAAACTCAGGTTTGTGTACCTGCTAATGGTTAAGCACAACTAGCCCATTGTGTAGAATTTTTATAACAAACTAATCAGTGGCGGTTTTCCGGACGAGTAAGACTTCCAGCTATCTCCTTTGAGATCTTACAAAAGTTCAGGAATTATCTGAAACAACGTACGAGTTAGACTTGGCAAGTTAGATTTTAATCATCAACAGGGCCAATTGCAGGGCAGGAATTAGCGTGCCCAACAGTGAATCTTAGTTTCACGTTTCATTACTATAAAAAGTACATACATTTAACTATAACATTCTCTGCACTATGGAGTCGTGAGTATATTTTATGAGGGACTATCAGTTCCATTATTTAATTAGGGAAGCTCAAGAGTTGGCGGTGGTTGCTGTTGACTAATGTCTTCCTTCTAGTCTTTCGGCTGAGATTTAGAGACGAAATGCGTAGATATGCCCTATGTAGCTTTGCGTGAACATTCGTAACACGGTAAATGATACAATCAGTTCAGCTACTTCGTTATTATATTTCATATCATCATACTATAATGGAACTCTTGCTTATATGATACTGAAAAAACCTTTTTCTTACTTAATGTACAGCCCCCAACTTCGCGAAATTCTTATCCTGTGTAAATGAAGATTTGCAATAGGGGTCACAAATTTCCTGTTTCCCCTTCGTTTCCCGTCAAGGAGAACTTTATTTTACTCATGATGCAGATATGACGTCTTGAATAAATCACGGGCGAATTTAGTGCACTAGCACCACGGGTAACTGACTGATGAATTATAAAATTAGTACACGAATATGCAATACTTTTAAGTGTGTTTATTATTCATAAGTTAAGGTTAATGGGGCATTACCATACTAGAAAATTCCCGGTCCTTACCCATCATTAGTTCTAGTGTGATGGACGTACTAGGGTATCAAACGCTCAGTAGCGGGCGCACAATGGGCGAGGCTATTAAACAGCTGGTTTGCAGAGGCGTAGACAAGTGGACTAAGCCCCCTAAAAATCTAGGCATATTTATCACATATTATTTTCAGCTTTTGTATGTAATATACTCGTTTCGTACCATGTAATTAAAAATATATCTTGTGTGACCTCTATTACATTTGAGTTGATTTGATCAGTTTCAGTTTCTTTTTAATTGTTGGCTCCCTTCCAATTTTTCTCGTTTCCCCTTCTCATAAGTGTGAAACTTAACTACGCCACTGCCAGTGGTTAGGAACAGCATTATTCCTTTGCAAGGCTTACTCCTAACTGTCCATGTCGTTTAACATTTAATGTTTCGGTTAATTTGATTGATATTAAAAAAATGACTAGTTTCTGTTTACTTCGAATTTACTTTATAGAAATTTACCTAAAATTGTGACAACACTGTACGTCGAAAAAGATGCTCAAAATTATCTCTTCGACTGCTAAGCAAAATTACAAGAAAAACACAGAAAAGCTGAAACTCCAAGTCTAAGAACGAATGTCAAGGACATAGAATCAAAATCCAATTGCATTTCAACACTTAATGTGTTTTCTTTCTTCACACATGTGTACTAAGAAAAAGAAATTAAAAATATTGAATCTTATTACCTTATTCCTCTAACGCTAAAACAAGCTCAGTAATTTTCAGGATGTCAGTTATTTAAAATTTGTCTTTTTTTGCGATATAATACTAAACTAATTTTCATGTTCAGGGAGATGAAAAAGTCTAACTCGTTACTATTATGACTAGACCATGGATGATCTAAGTTGAAGTGTTGACGTCGAGGTAGCCGTGGTTACTGGTGCGTCACAGTTCGTAGTATTTAAAATAATTTGGTTTGATTTTAAAAAATAACCAAGCATCACATAGACATTGTAGCGCTGGCTTGAAACATTCTGACTGTGGAAAGGCGATAAAGAAACAACCAGAAAACCTAACGAACTAGTAACGAGTTTTAATAATATCTTTTTTCACACGTTTAAGCCTTATCATTTTTTTCTTTATTGCTTTTTTCCTTATTCGACACTTTTACTATTTAAAACAAAAAGCAGTTGACTTAATTGTCAAGTTATTTTTGGGCCTCACGAGCAGAAAGCGCGGAAGTTATAAGGCCCGGGATTTGCCCGGGCGACTGACTGACAGTCATAACTTGAAACACCACATAAGCATAAACATGAGTAACTAACACTATACAGATACCACACTTGGCATCATGCCAGAACTTTGATCTGTTTATTTTTTGATGTTCTTTTACAAAGCAAAATGTAAATACTAATACACCTAGCTGATAGAATGAACTGATTCAGCTCAGTGACTGACTCATAGCAATTCTAGTTTAAAGTACACATTTCACTGAAATACTTCATATAAAAAGGTGTGTATGTTTTTATTGAGTTAAGCCTAAAACTACACAATGGGCTATCTGTGCTCTTCCCACCATGGGTTTCGAAACCCGGTTTCTAGTGGTATAAACCCCCATATATTCCACTGTGTCACTGGGGTGGGGGCTAACATAAAAAAAAAAGTTTAAAAGGTTAAAACTTGTACCTGATTTTTCAAGTTTAACCAGTCACTAAGTATAATATCATACTGGTGTAGATCCGTAATTCTTTAGTTGTTTTGTTATGTGTATTGTGATAGAAACATAATCTAAAAGTCCAAAAATATGATCTCATGACCTTGTGATTAAAATAAGTAAGAGGCAAACCTTTCTTTGATTTTACACTTTAACACTTTTAATTTCTCTAAAGTACAAAGATGAATAAAATATTTAAAATATAAAACAAGAATAAAACAACTGGTACCATACACTTAAAAATCGAGTTTTACCGAATTGCCTTTATAAAGTACAAAGAAACAGCCTGTTATAAGCCGGAAAACAAAAAGTGAAAAAGTGTTAGGTGAATGATTCAGATTGTTTTATTAACATGTATATTTGACATATGGTAACGAATATGCAGCTAAAACTTATATCACTTATATAGAATATTAATAAATCTATTACGCATGCGTGCTTCTAGCAATTTTCCCTGTACGTATAAATTTGCATCTGGTGTCATACGATAGCGCTGTTTAAGAACTTCCTTTAAACAATCGGTTTTCACACTGTAGTATAAGCCTTAAGAGATTGGTTTGATTTAGTTTTTGAACATCGCGCAAAGCTACACGAGGGCTATCTGCGCTAGCCGTCCCTAATTGAGCAGTATAAGACTAAAGGGAAGATAGCTAGTAATCACAACCCACCGCCAACACTTGGGCTACTCTTTTACCAACGAATAGTGGTAAAAGTTTCTGTTTAACGTTTGTCTATTAGAAGATGTAAAGAATGCTTGGCCTGTAATTCAAATCTTAAATTAAAAGGGAAAGTACGGATTTCTACAGTACGTTTCACTGTTCTCAGGTCTCCCGTTTTACTTGTGTTTATATATGTATATATATACTTAACGTAAACGTTTGACCGCGTTGGTAATGACACATGACTGGCTCTTCAAATGAAACACTGCGTTCGCAAACTATTTTCGTAAAACTGTCATTAACGCTGTTTTTGAACAAAGACGTCTATTGTATCTCATCTGACGAGAACTACGGTAGTGAAACATTGCTGTTACAATAACAAATCCGAATGACTCATGTTTCAGGCACTGAGATACAGGACACGTTTGACGCATTTTCTTTTTCCTGTTTAGAAACGAACTGAAACCTGAAATACTGGCATCGTATCGGAAAGTTCGCTTTCAAAGTTCAAAATTCTCTGTTGGCAAAAACTTGTTTTTAAGATTAAATGTAAAATATTGGAGATCAATAGAAAGAGAGTCGTGCTCTATATGGTAGTATCGATGCACGATGGTGATCTCTACGCAAAAAACAACATAATAAAGAAAACGCGACGTGTTTAGTTAGAAATAAGAGTTTATTGATATATATTTTGAGGGGGGGCACAGCGTCTGAAAAACAAACCTCTACACAAGTTCATATAAGGTTTTATGGAAAGAAAAATATGACATATGGGCGAAAATTTTCACGATCAAATGATTTTGCTTATTCAACGTCATATCTCCCATTCTTATGTTTTGATTTAATCCTATTATTAAGATAAAGATAAGAATACTAAATCAAACCGTCTTTACTCTCCATGTTAGGGTAAGTTTCTTCTTTAAACTATACCACAAATGTCCCTCATCACAGGATAATACCAATAATGATTAGTATAGAATTAAAAACTGTATGCGTTTAACTAGAAATTTATCATTTTTATTACCCATAATCGTGGCTTTAATCGTGCATTATTTACAAAAGTGCAAAAAGTGTTGTATTTTCTTCAATAAAAATACGACCTTCATTTAACTGTACATAATTTCTTCTCAGACCTTAATGAGGAAAAGATCTACACTTTTGTATTATGAGACATGATAGAAAAACAACCGTTTATTAAGTATATTAAGAAGTGGCACGTGAATGAAAATAGTCTGCGTGATGATATCGTGAAAACGGGTTTAAATCTACTCTGTATTTCTGCTTTTTATCACTGTACGAAAATTTGAAAACAAAAAACATACGTAACACATTATTTCACGTCAACTAACAGAACACTTGTAGATACACTGTAAGATGTTTGCTATTGAAACACCCACACCTGGGTTAATAGAATATCATCAAATAAACGATGTATGAGCTGGCTTAAACGAATATTATCAAATATACGCTGTGGGATCTATATTGTTAAAGAATAGAACAAAGGCCATTACGTGGTCCGGATTAATAGAATAGCATTAAACATATACCCTGCTACTTGGATTAACAGACTTTCTACGAAAATGCCTCTTGCAATCTGGATTAAAATGGGATAAAGACCTGTTGTTTAGTTCAAATTAATAACATATCAACAAATAGACATTAAGTGCTTTGGATAAATACAGGATAAATACACCATCAAACAATAATACAGTAGGGAATTCGAATTTAAGCAATACACACGAAAAACTTACACTATTTGAGACATTTCAGATAAAAATCAAGAAAGAACGTTGTGTTTAATACATAAGAGGCCTAAAAATTGAGCTACAAAACTACATTGTGTTAGACAATATAAGATATACAAGGTCTGCAAACCTACATTATATAAGACTGTTAAGGCTTAATAAGGTATAACACTTACATTGTGTAAAACAGCATAATATAACATAACGTTTTCGGACAACATAAGACCTATTGGTTCATCTTGGTTGTTCCACATTGTAAACACAATTAACTTAAACAAAAAACTTAAAAACCAGGCCTTATTCATCTACTTATCAAGCCTTTCTTAAGCTTATTTAAGTTTACTGCCCCTACAGCAACCGATCCCAACCCATTCCAAAGGCTAATCATCCTGATAGAAAAGTGAAACTGTTTTAGTTGAAGATGACTCCTGTCCTACCAAAATTTGTATGTGTATCCCCTAGTCCTACTATTTTCACTGTTAAATATGACAAAAAATGATGCATCAATTCCCTTTAAAATATTAAATATCTAAATCACATCCCCTCTAACTCTTCTTTTTTCAAAAGAGATATTTTAACCTCTCCTCATATGATAATCCAGTCCTCCAAGGCACCATTCTAGTAATTCTTCTCTGAACCCTTTCTACTTATTTAATGTTCTTACTAAGATAAGGAGCCCAAGGCTGAACACAATATTCCAAATATGGCCTAACCATTGACATGTACAATGAAATTATAACCTCTTTAGATTTATATTTTATATTTTTGTAGATACAACCTAAAACCCTATTTACCATACCAATACCAACAACACACTGCTTGGATGGCTTAAGAGACTGATCAACTATTACATAACTTTGTTCAGGTTATTCCCATTCAAATTATGATAATCCACGTGCATTATTTTGCATCTGTTATAATTAAACTCCATCTGCGATTTTCTTGCCCAACTAACTAAATTATCTAAATCTTTTTGTAAATCAGCAACATCCTTTTCACAGTTAGCAACACTCAAGACCTTAATATCATCTGCAAATTTAAGTAATTTATTGACTATTTCCTCATCTATGTCACTGATGTAAATCAAAAGGAACAAAGGTCCTAAGACTGAGTCTTGAGGTATCCCACTTGTAATATTAATCCAGTTTGACTGAACGTCATTTGTAACAACCCTCTGCTTTCTTCCACCCAGCTACTCTTCTATCCAGTTTGGTAACTTATTCACCATACCAACAGAGATAACATGACACGCACGACTTTTCAACAAGGAAAGTGCTATAAAAGATAAAATGATGTCTTCTTTGAGGTATTACAATGCCCACTTGTGACATTAATTCAGTTTGACTGAATACCATTTGTAACAACCCTCTGCTTTCTTCCATCCAGCTAACTTATCCCCCTTACCAATAGAAACAAGCCTTTTACTTGTCAAATGCTTTCTGAAAATCCAGATACACTCTCTTAGTGTATAAAGTAATCCTTACTGTTAAATTTTACATTTTCAGCCAACCCTTTCTCATACAACATTTTCCTAATTTCCTGTTTCACCAAATTTATAGAAATTCTACAATTTTCCAATTCTCCTGTTATACCAATCAATTTAAATGTATTACATTTATGATCCTTTACGTTAATTTTATCTGTTCAACTCTTTGTAAGCCAATCTGGTTTTTACTGCAGCAACCATTTTCTTTCCTAAAGAAATATGTTTATCTTGAATATTTCAAAATTCATCTTCACTCGTTTCCACATCTTATCAGTAGCTCCAAGTAACTCAGTTGCTCAATTCACAACAGATAATTCTGGTCGCGTCCTTTCAAACTTTGCTTTTTTGAAAACTGTAATTAGAAGATCGTTATTTCTTTCAAGGCATGGTCAGGTGGTTAAGGCACTCGACTTGTAATCCGAGGGTCGCGCGGTCAAATCTCCGTCACACCAAACATGTTCGCCCTTTCAGCCGTGGGGTTATTATAAAATGAAGATCAATTCCATTGTGCGTTGGTAAAAGAGTAGCCCAAGAGCTGGCAGTGGGTAGTGATGACGAGCTGCCTTCCCTTTAGTCTTGCATTATTAAATTAGGGACGGCTAGCGCAGATAGCCCTTGTATAGCTTTGTGAGAAATTCAAACAAAAAAAAAACATTATTTCTTACTTACATATGCAGGAAAACATTGAACCTAATACAGCAATTATCACTTGCACCTATATGTTCCCGCAATTTCCACCTTTTCAATCATTTCTATATTTTAAAAGTTAACAATAAATTTAAAATAACATACAAGGTCTTCAAACGTCCATTTATAAAAAAAATACATTTTAAAATTTACAAGGTATACAAATATATATTGTTTAAGGGATTAAATAGCATACAAGGTTTGCAAAGCTACATTATGTACGATAGTTTAAAACGTACAAGGTCTACGAGCATACATTGTGTAAAACAGCTTAACATATATAAAGTCTATTAACATATATTATGTGTGATAGTCTGAGGTGTAAAAAGATTACAAACGTACTTTATTCATTATAGTTTATACCACAATAAATCTTACAAAGATATATTTTGTGGGACAGCTTAAGATACAAGAAAGAATTAGGTCGTGATATTATTTATTTTTACAGAAATGTATCATAATAAACTTCAGTTTGCGTTAAGAATAACAACTAAAAATATGCCCGAAAAATATGCACATCACAGCATAATAACTTTAACCCGATCCTATAATGCACAATGTTCAAATTTTCTTCCAAACACCTAATTACCTAAAACTTCAAGAAATTATCATCCAGTCACTGATTTGTTTATCTATTTTCAAAACTTTACCATCAATGCCAACTTGTAACTTCTATAATGAAGTGTCAGTTAGAAACCAACGAATAACATACTTCGTTAGAAACGCTTAATCTAGGTATCTCCGAGTATAAAATGTTACAATATGAATTCTGAGTTATTCACCAGTCTTTAAGAGTTCATACAACTGTACACTATAATTCAGTTATCCGATTATAAGGAACCCCTACCGTGAAGTATTTATTCGTAACGAAGCAACCGAAATACTCCAAATATGTACTGCTAATTTTTATTGTTCATCTATATTCAAGAACTCGACTTATCATACAGTACTGGGCCACTCTTCAAGTACACATTATTACTTTGATACCTGCGTCAAATATAGCATTTCATGGACGTATGTAAAAACGTGCAACATGCCTTACTGACTTATAATATAATTAACTTTTACCGATTTACTAAAAAAGAATCCTTATTAACATACTAAGTTTTCTACTCACTTCTTGATGGTGCAACAGCCCCGTTCGAATTATTTCCTTGAACTAGGTTCTCGAATATCGTCTGGGTTGCAACAGAAGTAGTTTGGCTTCCTGCCAGTGGAAGCGAATCTCCACCAATTGTCCAATCACAACGGGTGAGATCAATAGTATTTTCGGACTGGATGGAGCGATAGGTTGGACCATAGTGGCACGAAGCCGAAGAAGACATGAAGAAAGCATGTGAAGGACTGGCATGAGGGATGGAGCTGCGTCGTACGATAGTGTTGAAGGAAGATAAAAAAACATTTCTGGTCTGAAGATTTCTAGAAGAGTGAGGACTGATAGAAATTGGAAGGGAATGGCTAACAGAACTAGGAGAACCACTATCTTCATCTCCATATGTGGACTGAACTGTACAGGAAGACGATAAGCAACAATTCTGGTTTTCTCCACAAACACAAAGACAAGAATGACCACTTATTTCACAAGGGTCACTTTCATGGGTTTCTAATTCTGCCTTGCTTCCTAGTTGTTGTTTGTCTTGTGAATCTACGACTTCAAGTGGCTCTTCTGTGGTACTATCTGTACCGAAAATGAATATTTCTTGACAGTTGCTGCGAGAAGGTGAGGCCTCGTAACCACTGTCTAGAGATTCCTGAAGGCGTGGTCGTTCAGATCGATCCATACTAGTTATCATAGAGCAGTCGTCCTCAAATACAGGTGGATATTCAAAAAAAGAGGAGTCCTCATCTCCATCCATTACTACGTCTGTAAAGCACAACACAAAGGTAGTAAGAAAAGCATAACATGGACTAGAGGAAATTATATTAATGGTAACAAAATCGTCTCCAGTGCCAACCTTTCTGTATGAAGAAACAACAAAAAAATACTACAGTAACTATTGCATAAGGGTAATTTGTTTGTTTGTTGTTAAACGCAAAGTTACAGAATGAGCTACGTATGCTATGCCCGCTACGGTTAACCCGGTTTTGAGAGTACCAGATCTTCAGAATTTTCGCTAAGCCACTTAGGAGCACATAAAATTAAATCCGCTGTCTTCTACTTTAACTTTCGAATAGCTGTTCTGAGTAATGTTTTAAATTTACATCTAGCAGTTTATATTTCTGAAACTCACATCGTCCATTTTTATGCCTTCTCGTGACTTTTTGCGACAAAATAAAAGAAACAACTATGACCCCAAGTTGACCTAAATTAGAAATGACACGTATGTTTTACAATTGTAAATTATGTGAGGCATAATAATATTATTTTCGAATAAATAACTACCGGTAAATGCTAAGTTAGTATATTTTTTGCATAGAAATATAGTTCGTATTGGTATCTTAGTACCAGATGAGGGCTCATGATAAAGTACTCGGATAACGGCTAATGATGCAATGCATCCTACGGATTTTATTTCTGTGTGTATTGACGTATACTATTATGTTCCGTCAATTAGTTTGTTGTACAGAATCGACTTCACCAATCAATGAGTTACTACAAACAGATAGATTATTTCGTTTCAAAATTAACAATAACAATCACGTAATAACAAATACATGTCTTATTACGAAAAACATGTTAGAATGTGACTTACTTTACAGTCGCAAATCTACAAAAACTAGTCACTTCTAAACATTTTTGTATAAATACATGTAAATCTTGATTCATATGTTGTTTTATTCAGACCTTATGTAAATGAAAATGTGCAAATTTGCCCATTTTTACATAGAAAATAGGTTAATTTCTAAATTTCATTATCCAGGTCACAAAAGCAAAGTTTCAAGAGAATAATGGCCATTTTCTGTGCTTTTACAACATAAGCAATTAAGAAATAAAGCATACTATCCAGGATCAAAATTTGTGTTACATAGTGTTATTACATATAAACGTACTCTTCCAAATGCTTCACTAAAACAAATACCCATCTGGTATTATTCAACGAGAAATATTTCGAATGTTTCTTTTCTTTAGAATAAAACCAAATTGGGCTATCGCCTGTGGCCATCGTTGAGAATCGAACCCTGGATTTAATCTCCATCCGTCAAGTTACCGCATACTGCCTGATGGACGCTATTGAACGTATCGTACCAGTGCGTTTAAAGATGACAGCACTTCAACAATAATGCTTAACCATGGTGTTATTTTCTAATACTTTTGTTATCAGTATTCGATATTTTAGGGCCAACAATAAACAGAAAAGGTTTAAGGAACAGATTCTGAATATTTTACCACGTAAAGTTATTTCAGCGGCTGATTTTGTCAACCTTAAAAACAAAGTAAAAATATAATCGTTTAAACAGCAGAACGTTATAGGTGAAGAACCATTTTGTAACTTATATAGTAACACACAGAAGCAAAATACCGCAGTGACCAAGGAATATGGCTAGTTCGATTATAATCAAGAACATCTTTACAGAGTTTTTGATTGGTTTATTTTTGAATTTCGCGCAAAGTGACACAAGGGCTATCTCTGCTAGCCGTCCCTAATTTAGCAATGTAGGACTAGAGGGAAGGCAGCTAGTCTTCTCCACCCACCGCCAACTCTTGTGCTACTCCTTTACCAATGAATAGTGGGATTGACCGTCACATTATAACGCTCCCACGGCTTAAAGGGCGAACATGTTTGGTGTGACGAGGATTCGAACCCGCGACCCTCAGATTACGAGTCGAGTGCCTTAACCACCTGGCTCTGCCGGGCCACAACGTATTTGATATAATATCAAATGTTATTTATAATTTACTGAACATTTCACCAGACGTCACACAATTTTATTCTCTAAATAATTTAATTTTTTTTCCCTAAACAAAAATTTGTATTTTTCTTATAGATAATCACATGAGGCTATCTGCTGTGTCCACCAAAGGGAATCGAACCTTTAATTTTAGAGTTGTAACTCCGTAAACTTACAACTGTTCCAGCATGGGGCCTGTAAGATAACAATAACCTAAACAATTCACCAGTCAACTGTGTAATTTTTTCATGTTCTTATAATATAGAATAATATATATAATTATAATATAATATGATATAATATAATATAATATAATTTAATATATTTGTCAATTACATATGTATAATTTCTTGTTCCAACAGTTCGGAACTATACAAAGAGTCTAGACTTCTGTGTTTTAGACGTAAGAGACTGTAGGAAATAGAATGATGAACGTATTATTATTGAATTATTTTAAAATATCTCATATTATGTGGCTTTTATTTCCACGCTGTTTACAAGCTTTAAGTAGGCTTCTGTATTTGTACTGACAGACATTAAATAGACTTCTGTATTTTTATTATAAACATTAAATAGTCTCCTGTATTTTTACTATCAAAGATAAGTAGACTCTTGTATTTTTACTGTCAAACATTAAGTAGACTCATGTATTTGTTCTGTGTAACATTCAGTAGAAGCCTGTATTTTTACTGTCAAACATTAAGTAGTCTTCTGTATTTGTATTGTCAAACATTAAGCAGACTTCTGTATTTGTACTGTCAAACATTAAGTAATCTTCTGTATTTGTACTGTTAAACATTAAGTAGTCTCCCATATTTGTATTCTTAAACATAAGTTTACTTCTGTATTTGTACACTCAAATATTAAGTAGATTCTTGTATTTGTACTATCAATCACTGAGTAAACAGACTCCTGTATTTGCACTCTCAATTGAGTAGATTCTTACATTTGTACTTTTAATCATTGAGTAAACACTTGTATATGCACTTTCAAACACTAAGTAAACGTCTCTATTTATAATCTCAAACATTACATGGACTCCTTTATTTTTAATCTCAAACATGAAATATAATTTTACGTTTCTAATCCCAATATGAAATAGATTCTTGTATCCATCTTTCAAACACAAAGTAGACTTTTACATTTATAATCTCAAAAGTTAAGTAGAGTCCTGTATTTATGCTCTCATACATTGAGTAGACTATGTATTTATACTCTCTAACACTGTGTAGATTGTTGTATTTGTACTATCTTACATTATTAAATAGACTCCAGTATTTCTACCCTCTGACTTACTTGTATGAAATATAGAAGTAAAACATTTCATACGATACAGCGAAGGGTAAATATAAGAAACAAAATTTCTGAAGATTGAAACTGATATAAGCTGATTTATTCGTTCGTTGTGGTGTTTAAAACAGTACACTAAACGTTGATGCTTAGTCCAAACAAATACCCGAGTGATTTTATAACCTTCAACGCCACTATAAATGTTGATAATTAGTCCTAACAAATACCTGTGTTATTGTATAAACTTGAATGATATTCTATAAATCTTGATAATTAGCCATGAAAAATACTTGAGTTGTTCTGTCAACGTAAACTGTACTCCAAATGTTGACAGTTAGTCCTAATAAATACCTGAGTTGTTGTATCAATTCAAACGGTGCTCTATAAATGTTGATAGTTAGTCCTAACAAATACCAGACTTTCCGTACAAACTTTAACAGAGCTTGAAATCTTGATAATTAGTCATACAAAATACCCGAGTTGTTGTATCAACATGAACGGTACTCTAATGTTAATAATTAATCATAACAAATACCTGAGATGTATAAACTTAACGGTATTGTATCTATTGATACTCAATCGTATCAAATAAACCAAATTTGGTGTTTAGGGATTCTGATTCGCTGTTTTATATAACGGTCATTTTAGATGAATATGACAACTTGAACAATTTTATGTAAAAATACCTTTTAATGGAAAGTCTGTCTGTGTAGTATCTCTGTGTGTCTGTCTATTCAGTCATCTTGTTACAATATTTGAATTTATCTGTTAGCGGTTACTATTCCTTCACTAAACAACGCTTTCTGCTTCTGGTCAGTATTAATCACCTCAGTAAAAGCATAAAACACAACTTAACCTCTTATAAAGACCAATCTATCCATGAATAAGAACTTAATTGGAAACAAAAAGAACAGTTACTTACCGGGTTAGTTTTAAACCTTTTGAGCTGATATAAAAATCGTGGCGGATAACAGCTACTCAACCAAAACCTACAACTAGCACTAAATGTTACACACTAGAGACAGAAGAATCCAGCTTATGTAATATTCTCCGAATTTCTGAGACATCTCTGTCAAATTGAGATATATAGATATACCTAAAATAACTCTGGACCTCTACATCGTTGGCCCGCGTGGACAGTATCCTGTTTTTCATTCCCAACTTGGCATCAGCGCTGTATGAAATTCAGATTACATACTTAAACCGATTGTCAACTTTCCAAAACACTGACTTTTACCTTTAAAACAGTTCTCTGAATGCTAACTGTTGTTTCTGAAAACAAAACCAAAATTTTTATCACAACGTAAAGGAAAGCGGAGACTCGTCACGTTACACAGAGCTATTAAGTTTGTTTGTTTTTAGAATTTCGCAAAAAGCTACTCGAGGGCTATCTGTGCTAGCCGTCCCTAATTTAGTAGTGTAAGACTAGAGAGAAGGCAGCTAGTCATCACCATCCACCACCAACTCTTGAGCTACTCTTTTACCAATGAATAGTGGGATTGACAGTGACATTATAACGCCCCCACGGCTGAAATGGCGAGCATCTTTGGCGCGACGGGGAAGCGAACCCGCGACCCTGAGATTACGAGTCGACGCCTTAACACGCTTGGGCATGCAGGGCCGCTATTAAGAGATTAAGTTATCTTGGACACTGAATAAGTAGGACGCACATAAAGTCCAATATTTAAGAATTACAAAACAGCCTATTTATTCAACATATCTACTACGTTTTCCCATTATTCTTTTAAAATATTTTGGAAAAAACAAATTGATCAGTACCTACAAGATCCTTGTTTTTACAAGAAACTTCGTCACATATAAAGTTAAAATAGAACACGTAAATATTATGAACATTTATACTTAAACACTATATGTAAACTACAAACTTATTTAGGTGAAAACGATGCAGTGTTATTACGTTATTATTAACTAAGTGTATCGAACTTGTAGATATATACACGTTTTTAGAATTGTAAACAAATAGAACGAATAATAAAAACAATATATTTCAAAAGAAACCAGTAAATAAAGTTAACGTTTAATGACAGTACATGCTGAAGATAAAAAATGCTCTTTTATCTTCACTTAATGTAAACAACATAAGACTGCTTACATGTGTACATGTAAACAATACACATTAAAGCATTAGTTATCCTAATTATTATATTTAAATCATAAAAATACAACCTAGTGGTTTCACATTTGCGACGATAGTTACAAAGTTTGCTTTCAGTTTTTGATATCGAAACAGAAATCACAAATGTTATACTTCACATACCTTGTGAAAGTAAATCATATGGTAATATTTCGTCCAAGAAAAATATGGTTATTATTAAGTTGATATACGAACAACAAAGAGAAAAGGAAGAAATCTTACAGGCACGGCATAGCCAGGTGGTTAGGACGTTCCACTCATCATCTGAGGGTCGCAGGTTCGAATGCTCGTCACACCAAATATGCTCGCCCTTTCGGGCGTTGGGGCATTATAATGCGACGGTCAATCTCACTATTCGTTGGTAAAAGAGTAACCCATGAGTTGGCGGTGGGTGTTGATAACTAAAGGCCTTCCCTCTAGTTTTACACTGCTAACTGAGGAACGACTAGCGCTCTTCAGTACAGCGGTACGTCTACAGATTTATAACGCTAAAATCAGGGGTTCGATTCCCCTCGATAGACTCAACAGATAGCCCAATGTGGCTTAGCTATAAGAAAACACCCACACGCTGTTTGCACGATATTCAAAAACAAACGAAAAATATTACACAAAATATGTACGCACAATTGCATTGTAAATGTGTTGACAAACACTTTATAACTGATTAAAATCTAAATAAAACATCCCAAAACTTTATTCAAGTCCTTAGTTATTAAAATCTGTTCTATACTTCAGAGTCCAGTTATACTACTCCACTAAAAGCAAACGTTACAGAACTATTGAAATATCCTAACACTATCAATTTATAATTGTTTATTACCAGTGTAAAAATAAACTATTATTTTAATAGCAATTTACGCAGACAAAATCTGTATAAGGTATTGTACTCTAAAAGTCTAATACGGGAAATATTCGCTGTACCTAATATTAAAAAAAACTCCATAACTGACACTCAAGGCATATGAATGTGCTAAAACTTCTCGTGAATGGTCGTAAAGCACACTAAGGATTTATTTTAATTATGAAATACAAACTGCCTCAATGAAACTTATAAAATCAGTGTTGAATTTTAAAGCTGAAAATTTTAGCCGTGTACTATATACGGCATATACTGTGGGAAAAGTAGTTTGGTGTATGTTAAGTAATAACAATAACAATGGTAATCTTATTCACACCTTTCCCTAGCGATCTCATCTGGGTTTCCATAACAATGGTAATTTTAGCGATCCTATCTGGGTTTCCAATACAAGTAATTATATTATAACTGTACTACAATCTTTCTCTAATACCGGAGTTCACCAAGTAGGTTAGATTACGTCACGTGAAACATCAGTTGATGTTATATTTATAAACGTCGACTATTTAAGAAATACTAGGCCTTACGACGTATTAACGCCTAAACTGGCGAAACCAGATAATTTAGATAATTATTGTTATATCATAACAAGGATGATGATTGTATTCACACCTTCATTAGCTAAACATGATTTGGTGTATACAATGGTTTATGTATCTACGGAAGGTGCTAGGCTTACCTATAATAACAAACTAATGTATACAGTGGTTTATGTATGTACGGAAGATGCTAGGCTTGCCTATAATAACAAACTAGTGTATACAATGGTTTATGTATGTACGGAAGGTGCTAGGCTTACCTATAATAACAAACAAGTGTATACAATGGTTTATGTATGTACGGAAGGTGCTAGGCTTACCTATAATTACAAACAAAACACTGTTTTAACTGCACTTATCCATAAGCTCGTGGATATCGCGATTTGGTCAAATATTATAATCTCCCCTATCTATGACGTCTAACAATTTACCAGGGATACACTTATATAATTTGACTGGGCGGTCAAACATAGAATAGTTTTAATAATTTTCTAGCACTTTTTATTACGCTGTTATTTTTTATATCACTAA
Source organism: Tachypleus tridentatus (assembly GCF_004210375.1). Classification (NCBI taxonomy): domain Eukaryota; kingdom Metazoa; phylum Arthropoda; class Merostomata; order Xiphosura; family Limulidae; genus Tachypleus; species Tachypleus tridentatus. Next base: position 40,073,490 of record NC_134830.1, read on the forward strand.
ACTTTCGGATACACTAATCTGATAAAATCTACAGTTTATTCTTACCTGAATTTAGGAGCGACTGTGAATCATTAGTATTAGGTCTCGATAATCGCTGATCACCTTAATTAGGAGCTCAAACTATCTTTATCGAAATTGATTTATAGTACTCTTAAAGAGCTAGTCAGTCTCTTTCGATGTTTCCTCAGATGTGCTTGAATTTCTTTACACGCCAGGGCAGAGCATGGGTTTGTTTACTCTGGTTACGTCACCCGACGTGGCACAGATCAGCCAATGAGGAAGGAGATGCGATCATCATGTCTAAGCTCATTGTGTGTTTTCAGAGCTAAAGCAAAGAACGATCGCAAACCACTTAGTTACGGACGTTTCCTCTGTTGCTAAGCGAACTTCACGAAATGAACAAGTATGTTATCGCGTATACGTAACTTAAACATATATGGTTTTAAATAAAATATCGAAAAAATTATTCTTATTCTTAATACCAACACACAGATGTGTGATGAATAAAACATAAGGTAAAGCTGAATACAATAAAGAGGAAATGGTAGGTTGATGCTACGAAACACAATGGCATTTAACGTATATAGAGCCTCCAATTCAGAGCAACCAGAAGCACGGGTAAGTTAACAGTTTATATGACAAGAAGTAAAGTATTTATTCACGACTTGTATAGGGGCCTGGCATGGCCAAGCGCGTTAAGGCGTGCGACTCATAATCTGAAGGTCGCGGGTTCGCATCCCAGTCGCGCCAAACATGGCCGCTTTTTCAGCCGTGGGGACGTTATAATGTGACGGTCAATCCCACATTATACAATTTTACCACAATTCGTTGGTAAAAGAGTAGCCCAAGAGTTGGCGGTGGGTGGTGATGACTAGCTGCCTTCCCTCTAGTCTTACACTGCTAAATTACGGAAGGCTAGCACAGATAGCCCTCAAGTAGCATTGTGCGAAATTCAAAAAACAAATAAACAAAGCAATGTGTATTATAAAATTAAATAAACTACGAACTTTAAATTAATCAGTTCTTGTCAAGAGACAGGTGGTGCTAGTGTACATTATAATTCAAATTTTCATATGATACATCATTTAATTTCGAATTTAAAAGTGAATATTAAACAAACACATCTAAACATTGATTTTTGTGTGTCACGTGGTATGTTGAATGCAGCACTGTTTCAAATGAGATCTTTGTGATGTCATGATACAAAGACTAATTTTGTACAAATTAGGAGCTCAAACTATCAAGGCCCGGCATGTCCAGGTGGTTAAGGTACTCGATTCGTAATTTGCGGGTTCGATTCCCTATCACACCAAACTTAGCTGCCCTTTCAGCCGTGAGGGCGTAATAAAGTGACGGTCAGTCACACTATTCGTTAGGGACGGCTAGCGCAGATAGCCCTCAAGTAGCTTTGCACGAAATTCAAAACAAATTAAACTATCGGTATTGACAAGCTAGAATATAAAATAAAAACCTTTTATGTTTTTTATATATTAAGCTATCACTATATTTAGTGAATCAAACACAGTGGTCCCCGCTCAACTCTTTCCAATTTTGGAAACGGTCCTTTAAAAACACTATTCTTAATATGGCATGTGAATAACCAATCGGTAGCTCAGAATATCCCCTTAGTAATTTTTCTCCACCATTTTGAAATATAATGACGTAATCTCATTCTTTCGAGACACTGCCCCCAAATCTCTGTTTTGAGTAAAACTGCTTCGAATCGAAATCCCTATCATGGACTTGCTTTGCCTTAGATACAAACTTCGTGCTGGTAAATGAAGTCTTTAGTCTATTCGAGATTTCGTATTTTCTTCATATAGAAATACAGCTTGGTTGTTAAATATAATAAATTATAATGGAATTCTGTAGTATCAACGAAATAATTTACGATATTTTCGTTATTCAAATATAAATATAAAACTTGAAAAAACTATTTAGTTTCACATTCTCCATGTGCGAAATTTCTTAAGACTAAACCACAACGTGTACAAAAATTACAACTAGAAGAGATAATTGTCTGCTTTATTTCTTTATTAACTGTTCTATGTTTTAAGATAAATAAGATTAGGAACTTGTCTGTATATAGTAATAATCTATATATAAAAAACAATTTATAATAATTAAAATGTGCCTGTATTTTGCCAAATACTAGTCCATTAAAACACAACCTAGATAGGTAATTTTGTAAAATTCTAAAGGTTAGTTTAATAATACTGGGTACGTGACATGAGTGCAAGTGAGCTACGTCATTGTAACTTGTGTATTGTTAGCCAGGCACAGCTGAAAGGTCAATATAATATAAATAATAAATTTATATACATGTATAATGTTGTGAGATTTAAGCTATTTAGCCTAAACATCTCTGTTTTCATGATGAATCTGCATCATTCTAGAACGAAAAGGCATAATTTGTATTCATTTCTTAACTTTATATGATTACTGCGAAATCGGACAACTTGACCGAATACACAGAGACATTTGTTAGTGAAAATAACACAAAACATAACGTTTTTCTCAAGAAAAGATTGACAAAATTATTTAAACACGATAATGACTTCGTATGTGGAATTTGAAGACTTTGTAATACATAAAACAATTTTAATCTTAAAATGAAAATTACTTTCCATATTGGATAAGCAATGTAAAATATAAAACTAAGTATCGGTGTTTGTACTATTAATACTAGAGGGCAGTAATTAAGGTCCAATAACATAGGAATTGTAATACTTTACAAAAAAATCTGATATTTTCGTGTGAAAGCCTTGATAATCTGCCAAATATCGTAAACATGAAACTATAACAGGCAAAAAATGATTACGAGGTCGGGCCAAGAGACCGAGTCCGTGTTGAAAGCATCGAATAAAAGTTATGATGTTGAACTTTTCTAAGACAAAAGTACGATGGTTTTTGAAGTAAAACATATAATACTGCATGCAGTATGCATCAAACATCATAAGTTGCTGCAATTATACAGTACAAAATACGTTACTGATCTCAAAAGGTTAAAATTAGAAGTATTTTAGAAACTACAAAATACTATCAATGTGAGGAATGATAAAATACAAAGGTAGTTATCAGCTTTGGACTATTGTTTGAAAAGTGGAATTTGGAAATTTTGGATAAATACGTTCAAAGAAAATGAACATACAATTTTAGAACATGACAAGCACGAATTTTCAACAAGGAAAGTGCTATAAAAGACGAAACGGTGTTTACTATGAAGTATTACAATTCCTATGTTATTGGACCTTAATTACTGCCCTCTAGTATTAATAGTACAAACACCGATACTTAGTTTTAATTATCACTAGAAATCATTTAACACACAGAAAATCGGCAACGTCACAAGGCACTACCGTTTTGGGAAATTTAAGATATACAAGGTAAGTACAAGTTACTAAGTTATATATATAAAAGCTATATAGTTTCAGAATATATAATAATTACATCAACAACCGACGAAGTTACGGGCACCATTACAAGTGCAGACGTGTTTCAAAATGGGTTAGAAACTTCAAGTTGTGTATATAATCTAAAGTGTAAACCTCATCATAAAAAAAAGGGGGTTTATATCTATGAAAATACTCTCACCAAATATTGCAGGATTTCATCTGTCTGCTACTGAATCTAAGATTATGTGTTCAAAAGAATAATTAAACTCCATACAGAGCTATTAACTAAATAGGGTTAAGTGCTATCGCCTTAAAATCGTCTTTAAATACTTTCGATTTTTTCTCTTGAATATAATTAATTAACTCGATTAATGAAAAGAAAAGTAAGTTTAGGAAATAACAAAGTTTATTAGTTCATTTTGTGCTTTAAATACATTATCATTGAGTGAATGATAGCTTCTTAGCGTCAACAGGAGATATTTAAAAAACTATATATTGCCTTGACGTAAAAAAATAATTTTAACAAAAAATAAATAGAAAAAGAAAACATTTTCACTCGCACCTGTTTGTTCTATCACGAGACTTACATTTCTCCGTCTCTTTTCCTGCACTGTTCTACATTATAGATATAGTTCAGCAAGTGTTATTGCTTTGCGCTATAGACAAAAAAACACATATGAAAAGGTAGATTGAACTGCAAACTCTACAGATGTGCATTAATTGCATTAAGGTTTCCATTTTCGGTTTTCACAAGTGCATGCACGCAAGAAGAAAAGCAAACTGCAACTAACACAGTGGCCATCTGGTTTTGTTTTGTTTTAGTTGATCGCACACATTGTATGGAAGAAATGGATCTTATAATCATTACGGTAGAAGGGGTAAAGTTGCTATGGCTGTCATTATTTTATTACGGGTAGTTCTTTTTGTTCAATAGAAAATTGTAATTAATTTCAAATTTTTAGTTATTGCGTATCCCAAGAGTACGGAAAGTATCGACGGATACTGATGGGAAGATCTTCTCACAAAACTGAAATGTCTTTTGCTTTAGCCATAAGGACGCTATAATGTATGGTCAATCCCACTATTCGTTGGCAGAAGAGTAGCCCAAGAGTTGGCGGTTAATGGTGTAGACTAGCTGCCTTCTCTCTAGTCTAGCACTGCTAAACTAAGGATGGCTAATGCAGATAGCTGTGGCGTAGCTTTGCGTGAAACTGAAAAAAGCAAACCACCTCACACACCACAAGCACTCAAGTCTAAGGTTCCGAATACTAGATATGTGACTACCGCGAGAAACCATTCGCTGGTTATCAAACGCTATAGAAAATAGGAAATGTTGGATTAAATATAGAGAGCAGTTACTCGATGTATTTTTGTTTCTGGCGTAGGGGTAGTTAGTCCCATACTCTTCATCATGATTCTGAGTGAAATAACATTAGACGACCAAAAGATTTGCTTCACCTCGCAATTGTAGACGATGTAGCTATCTGGAAGAGTTATGAAACGCCATATAACATATCTACAGTCCTCATTCAGAAATACAAATTGATACACGAGAAATACAAGGCTTAGTATTTGCAAAAACTAAAGAAACTAATCAAAATCAATCTCCAAAGTATATCTTAACTGAATACTCCTACAGATAGCTACATCAGCAAATTTTATTGGTCTCACATATGATATAAAATTAACTTGGCAAAAAAATATAAAAGACATTTCAAACAAAATCTGGCAAAGAATATCTCAACTTGGAAGTGTGTCAGGAAATAATACAGAAACAACACCAACTAATATATTAAAAATATATACAAACCATACCTTCGGCCAGTTATAGAATATGCTTGTCCAGTATGGATTAATGTTGTATCTAAGAAAATTAAAATTAGACTACAAAACAACTAACCCCCAACGGTATGTCTGCGCACTTAAAACGCTAAAAATCCGGATTTCGATATCCGTGGTGGGCAGAGCACAGATAGTGCATTTGTGCATATAAATTTCCTCTTTCAATAAATTCTAACTTTTTACACAGATATACAACCACGTCATGACAGATTTCTAAGTAAATCATTCACTTACTTCTAGATAAATCTCTATAAATATACCAAGCATGGCCAGCGTGTTAAGGCTTTCAACTCGTATATCCGAGGGTCGCGGGTTCGAATCCCCGTCGCACCAAACATGCTCGCCCTTTCAACCGTGGAGCGTTATAATGTGATGGTCAATCCCACTATTCGTTGGTAAAAGAGTAGCCCAAGAGTTGGCGGTGGGTGGTGATGACTAGCTGCCTTACCTCTACTCTTACAGTGCTAAATTAGGGACGGCTAGCGCAGATAGCCCTCGTGTAGCTTTGCGCGAAATTCAAAACAAACTCTATAAATACGAAATGTTACACGTATTAGATCGCTTTATCAGACGTGATGGAAATGAGCCTAAATACCTCTTCACGACATGTATTATAAGTTTAGTAATATGCATCTATTATTAAATCTACTTAACTTATCATTTTATACTATTTATAATATAGTGTATCAGAAAAGTATGATAATTATGTAAATGCACATAAAATAAACCAGAATATAAACGACATTGGAATACATGGATTATAAATAGCGAGTGCATCCCAGTGTAAATGATGAACGTTATAAATGAACAAAGCCCTGATAGGAGAATTGAATTCATAAGATAAACATTTGTGAGAGCAATGCCTTTTTTATATCAAATTCAACATTGGACAGTGCTTAACACCGATGTTGAAAAATTATAAATAACATCCATGATACGTGAGGAAGAGATAATGATTAGATTTGACCTTTCAGGTCCAAACAAATGGCCTAAATCTCCACTGACACAGCGGTGATTCTAAAGGATTATGACGTAAAATCCGAGTTTTGTCACCGGTGTTGGACTGAGCATTGATTGTATAGCTTTGTGTTTCATTACAAACTAAAGAAAATCCTATAATTTTCCTGAACAAACTTATTTATTATGTTTACAGAGCATGCAAAAAAACAAATTTAAGAATATTATGTTGATAAAAATTACAAATGGTTTACTAATTTGGAAGTAATAGCATGAAAACTATAACAACCACACTGTGGTTACGAGGTCGGTCCCAGGGACTAAGCCCATGCTGAAAAGGTTAATTCTAAGCAAACAAACAATCTTTTTGTGTATCTAATGTTTGATTCTGTTATGGATTATAAAAATGAATTTTTATAAATTCTTTAACTAAATGGCTTTAACTAAATATAGGCTGATAAGCCTTTGTTTAGCAGCTTTAGGTATGATATTTGTGATATTTGTCAAGCTTTATGCTTAATAGCATAAAATATGCCTCTAATTTTGTGCTACAGACCAAAATGGCAACCACTTAGTAGAAACAAATCTACAACCATATAAACCGGGTTACTGGATTAAATATCTTTCATAAAATAGCTCAAAACTGGTGATTAACTTTATAGTTTACCACTCATCACAATGATTTTGCAGTTTCTAAACTATCACTTATTCATTCTAACCTTTCGATATCAGCAGTATACTTTGTAATGTTTAATTGCAGCGATTTATGATGTATGATGCATAATGCATGCAATATTACATGCTTTACTTTAAAAACCATAGTACGTTTGCTTAAGAAAAGTTCAACATCCTAAATTTTATCTAACCAATAGGCTATGTCAGGCTTAATTTTGCAGTAGCGAGGAGCAAAATAACAGGTATTGTAGAAATGAAAATAAGATATTAATTAGTTCTCACTCTGGTTTCGTTTGTTGTCAGTCCCAAGGCTACACAGTGGGCTACCTGTGCTGTGCCCGTCAGGTTTGTAGTAAGTGATGAGGAAGAGCACAACAATGTATCGTTTCTCAAAGTGTGGAGCGAGCGCGAGAAATTAGGGTAGAGCCTATAATGTAAAATTAATCATTTTAATATATTTTTATTAATGAAAACAGTAAGTAGTTTCTACAACAGATATGGTATTTTAGTTTTTAACGATGTATTATATCTCATCAATTAACTCTTTTACTCATTTAAAAAACGTAGTTGGTAATGTTAGCATACTATAAATGCTAGCAGCTGAAAGCTGTTAGTGAAACTTGGTCATTCATATATGCAACGTTTGTTTGTTTGTTTTGAATTTCGCATAAAGCTACTCGAGGGCTATCTGTGCTAGCCGTCCCTAATTTAGCAGTGTAAGACTAGAGGGAAGACAAGTTAGTCATCACCACTCACCGCCACCTCTTGGGCTACTCTTTTACCAACAAACAGTGGGATTGACCGAACATTATTACGTCCCCACGGCTGAAAGGGCGAGCATGTTTGGTGTGACGGGGATTCAAACCGGCGGCTATCGGATTACGAGTCGTTTGCCTTAACCACTGGGCCAGGCCGGGCTCTCGTATAGAGGAATAGGAATAGATGGTAACTCTTATAACGCGCTCACAGTTCCATATTGCGGAATCCGTTTTTGGGGATACAGAGTCGAACCCTAGGATTCAGTTACGATGCAATATTATGGACATTATGATTTTCAAAAGAAATAAAAACGCTCTGTTCAGCATTTTTTAAAATTAAGCGACAAATATAATTCTATAGCCTTGACATGTTACACTGTTGTAATGCTTTCAGATTATACAATCCACATTTGGTCCAGTGAGAAGGTGTACACGCGTAATGCAGTTTGTTTTCATAGGTATAAACCAATATATACAAAACCAAAAGCGCAGCTTACGTTGCATATAGGCCCGGCATGGCCAAGCGCGTTAAGGCGTCGACTCATAATCTGAGGGTCGCCGGTTCGAATAGCTCGTGTAGCTATGCGCGAATTTCAAAAATAAACAAAAAATCCCATATACGGTCAGATTACTGTAACTTAAGAGTAGGTGGTGGAAGATGCTAACTGGTAGCCTACAAATTCATAATTGGAACTGTTCAAGCGAAGATTGCCCTATGTTTATCTTTGCCCAAAAATTCTGAAGCAAATAAAATTTTGTCGTGAAATCAGTATTTCGGCCGCTCGGTTGCTTGTTGTTATTTGTTTTTGCTTAAACATTATTGATGTACGCGAATGTTTCCAATAATCTACATAAAGTAATTAAAGATATATGTAGTTTGACAGGATCGTATTAACAGAGAATGATAAGCGTAGAGAGCATGCGCAAAATGTTACATAACACACGTACATTCACAACTTTCGTGATAGATAGCCTAGCTACTTTGTGCCATAAAACATTAAATCATCTTTCGTGATGTAAGTGTAATATTGAGAGTAGCTTACTGACGTCGCGCTTTCGGTATTTATCATTATTGCAACACATGGTGACTCAGAGATGCTCAAACTCAGTATAGTCACGCGAAAGGTGTAACTGCTCAGTCGCCCGTAACACGTCAGATTCTATCTGATATCGCGTGCAGGTCGCGTGTATATATAGCGTTATCTTGCATAGGCCTTTCACCTTTCGTAAAGAACATATTAGCCTTGAACTTTCGCTTGTCCTCGTATTAAACTAAAGTCAAGGAATTAAGAATCGTCATTGTTTTCAGAAGTCACCTGTTCCATCCCTAGATAATCTATATTTCACTACTTGTTCTTCAGTAGGTGTAATAAACATTTTGAACAAAGAAACAATGCATACTACATTAATAGTATAGTTGTGGAAAGACTTGAGAACGTGCACGTCTCGTTACCAGCATGTGCATAAAAAGAGATGATAGAAACACTTTACTTATAGTTAATACACATATTATTATCTGTTTTGTGTGTACATTAACTGATAAAAACACAAAGAGCGAAAAGGATACAAGTTTAAAGTCAATGTGTCATGCTTTATCTTTCATGTTATCGTGGACTTTCATACTGATACGGATTTCTCTGCACGATGTTAAAATAAATCCTTGAATTAATTGGACCCTAGTTTGCTCGTAGCAGTTAGAAAATAAATAAATAAAACTAATACGAAATAAAATGACATTAACTGAATCTCAAGGCATTGCAATACTTAATGAAAGATTGCTATGTTATTAAGACTTCTTGGTCTGTAGCGCTTTAAGGGTTTATAACGATATCACCTGTTGCTGTTAGGATATTACGCTAAGCCTAAACATAAAACAGATGCTGGCTGAGCTAAGCATAGCTACCGTCGTTCTGAACTTTGTACGAAGTTCACCTATTGCTGTTAAAACAGTACCAGGCATGGCATGGCCAGGCGTTTAAGGCGTTCGACTCGTAATCCAAGGATCGCGAGTTCGAATCCCCGTTATACCAAACACGCTCGTCCTTTCAGCCGTGAGGTTATTATAATGTGACCATCAATTCCACTATTCGTTGGTAAAAAGAGTAGCCCAAGAGTTGGCCGTGGGAGGTGATGTCTAGCTGCCTTCCCTCTAGTCTTACACTGCTAAATTAGGAACGACTAGCGCAGATAGCCATCGTGTAGCTTTATGCGAAATTACAAAACAAACAAACAAACAAAACAGTTGTCCTCAAAATAAGTTTTAGAAAGATTGGAAACCAACTCAAAAAAATAGAAACAGAAATATATTGAAATATTTATTCATATGTAATTCAGAGGTTAAAAGGACTTTTTGAAATATTTTTTGTAAGGTTTGTTTGGTTAACGAAAATACAAATTATAACTCAATAAAATATTTCTTTGAGTGGCATTTCTTCATAGGAGAAGCCTCTTCACGAAATCTTAACTAAAAATACCTCATATTTCGGTCAATTTATTGAAATTAGTGTTTACAGTAAGTAACGTTTTCAATACACTTACAATATTTTTGTACCGAATTGAGATATTGCTAAGCACCACAGTAAACTGAATCTTCTCTACTGGTGGAGTTTTGTGTGAATATCTGAAACAAACAAAACTATACGGGAATTATCTGCAATAACTATCCCTAACTTTGAACTCATAAACTAGAGAGAATACATCTTATCACATTCACTGCCAACTCCTTGGTTTCTCTAATTGAATCGCGGGATTCAACAGACATTCTTATAAGTCACTTTTGGCGCCATAGTGCTGAACGTATTGTCTCTTTCGCGGAAATGAGACACGAACCATGGATCCACTGATCCATAATTCAGCACTTTTAACCCAAAAATATTCTTATAGAAGGTCTAAACTATATAAACCACATGACACCTACTTTGTATCTGCAATCTAATTTATGAAATTAATTAACCCAGATGGACCAATAATTAATTCAAAAACAAATATCTGTTGTTGTTTTGAATTAAGCACAAAGCTACACAATGGGCTATCTGTGCTCTGTCCACCACAGGTATCGAAACCCGGCTTTTAGCATTGTTAATCCGCAGACATACCGCTGAGCCACTGGGGGGCAACAAATATTTTCAATGTTAACTCGGAGCTTCACCCGGTCTATTTAGTGTTCATTGGTTACTAATTTGCTCAGTAGTAACGTTGTGGTTATTTCCGAGAGCTCACTATTCAATATTTTACAAGTACATACAATCGAAAAGCATGTAAATTAACTTTTACTTATCGGTTTTATAACGCACGGGAAGAGCAGTTATATTTGCGAAAGGCCCGGCATGGCCAAGCGCGTAAGGCGCGCGACTCGTAATCTGAGGGTCGCGGGTTCGCGCCCGCGTCGCACTAAACATGCTCGCCCTCCCAGACGTGGGGGCGTTATAATGTGACGGTCAATCCCACTCTTCGTTGGTAAAAGAGTAGCCCAAGAGTTGGCGGTGGGTGGTGATGACTAGCTGCCTTCCCTCTAGTCTTACACTGCTAAATTAGGGACGGCTAGCACAGATAGCCCTCGAGTAGCTTTGTGCGAAATTCCAAACAAACAAACAAACAAATATATTTGCGAACGTCACTGGCATAAATTGTTTAAACAGAGGTGCGTTTCAGAAAGACGTAGATTACACTTGTGTCTTAGAAAGTTACAAGTCTTTTAACAATTTTATTAACGTTTTAATTAATTAATATCTATATCGTGTAGCTAAAAGATTAAAGGACATGTTTATTTTAGCGTAAAGCTAAATAATGAGTTATTTGTTGCTGTGTCACCGCAGAGTTATGTTTTACTCTAACTCGATTGACTATTTCATTAACTACTATTTTACAAATAAGAATAAAAAAAATACACAGCTTCTTTCTTTAACCAAAATTACTCAATTTCAGACAAGACATCGTCCAGAAAGCTTAAACACTGAACAGTTGTGAGTCACGTCTAACATATGAATGTCTTCATCGAAAGGTTGTGGAGCAGATTAACTCATACTTTTACCTCTTAATATACTGACAAGTTTGCTTAAGCCATATAGATTGTTTTACCTGTAGATGGCGCTTACTTCGAGTGGTGTGTTAAGACTCGAAAGGCTTGTTTGTTTGTTTGGAATTAAGTACAAAGCTACACAATGAGCTACGGGTATTGAAATCTGGTTTATAGCTGCTGTGCCATTGGGGATCATGCAAAAGGAAAGTAAATTTACAATAAACTACGATAACGCATAGAAGAGTTGTTTAATAAATCTATATCACGTAATATGTTAGTTTAACGTCTTTGGGTTTAATGACACTTCCTTGAAAAGCACAAAAAGATTTGAATATACTTGTACTACTAATACCTATTCTCTATAATTAAACGGCCCATTAAAACCACACTTAACCCGTCTTTCAATGGACAGTAATCATTGTTCTAAACATCACGCGTTAAAATAGTAGAGCACGGTTGAACAAACACGCAGTTAAGAAATTACAGTCAAGAACAATCAACAAAGAACATTGGAATAACGAGTTTAGAATAAGACATGAACAAAGTGTTCATCGAACTAAAGACTTCATTGTGAATATAACAACAATAACTCTTGACGCTTTATCTTAAAGAAACAACTGTAAATAGATTGCTAATAATAAAACAATACACATATGTTACAATGTGAAATTTCTACTCTCATTGTTGATAGCTATCTGATGGAATTTTAAACATGAAATTATGTTTCTGTATATATATATATATATATATATATATATTCCAGTAGAATATATCACGCTTCCTTGTTTCATAACAATAGTAATGTTGTATTACGAAGCATGGTACATTTAAACAAGTACCACAAGTAGAACACAAGTAAGGTGCTACTAGCTAGTACATGCATTTATAAGTACGAACACAAAAGTGGTAAACTGAACATACCTCTTTTGTTCTGCAGAACAATCCATTAAAAATGATGTGACTGTTATGAGTTTAATACAGTCATTATTTAGGTTTTTTTGTTTGTTTTTGAATTTTTCGCAAAGTTACAAGAGGGCTATCTGCGCTAGACGTCCCTAATTTAGCAGTGTAAGGCTAGAGGGTACGCAGCTAGCCCACACCACCTACCGCCAACTCTTGGGCTACTCTTTTACTAACGAATAGTGGGATTGACCGTAAACTTTATAACGTCCCCACGGCTGAAAGGGTGAGCATTATGCAAGTTACCGTTACATATTATAATTTATCCCCAACATGTGTGTGTGTGTTTTCTAACAGATAAACCATATCAAGCTATCTTCTGTATCCACAGTGGAGAGTCCCCCAGATTTACAACGCTAAAATTAGAGGTTTGATTCCCCTCGGTAGACACAGCAGATAACCTTTTGTGGCTTTGCTATAAGAGAAAAACACACACATACCTCAGAGAATCGTACCCTTGATTTTAAGGTTGTAAATCCGTAGACTTACCGCTGTCCCAAGGGGATATTTATGCCGAACGACTTTTCGGGTTATTATGTTACGTGTGTTACGTATTGCGATTTCGAACAGCCTGCAATTTTAATTTCGAAATTATTTAAATGTTGATATGTATTAAATTTATGACATTTGTCAACAAGATTGATGCACACAGTTTTCTTTCTTAACACAAATATATTCCAATTTACAAAACACAATACAATTTATAATAACGGTTATTACAAATAATTATCGATATACAAACATTTTACAAATTCACAAACAATATTCAGTCTTCTATCTGGAACTGAATATTTTGTTGACGGTCCAGGTCCACAACGAGCGAATTAATTTTATGTTGATGCACAGATACACTTCACTTGATAATTTGCTGTTATCGGGTTCCAATCCTTGTCAACGAACATGCTCACCTTTTTAGCCGTGGGAATGTTATAATATAATGTAAATCCCAGTATTTGGTGATAAAGAGTAGCCCAAGATTTGACGTTGGGTGGTGTTGACTAGCTACCTTTTCTGTAGTCTATCACTGCTTCGATTAGGAATGGCTAACGCAGTTAGTTAGTGTTCGAGTAGCTTTGTACGAAATTAAAAATAAACTAAACTAAACAAGAACACTCAAAAATGGAGGAAGAGGTTAAATACACTTGACCTTTCCAGGTAACGACCAAATCCCGACGCAGAAAGAGAGGGAGTAATCAGCGAGATTGTATACCCTAGCCCTGCCGCTAAATTTTGTTGTTGTTGTTTTCAATGTGCGGATGAAATTTGGTCCTATTCCGATAACTTTGTATACAGTAATTTTCAACATACTGAGAAAATGCTCAATACTTCCATTATACTGATACGAGCAAAATATTGGGAGAACTGTTCTATGGAGGAACCCTATCTCCAGTACAAAATTCAGGTAAATCAATTTATTATCTAAACAAAGGAGAAAGAGAAAGATATATAGGCTCACTGATGTACATATAGAGTGTACTCCATAAAAGTATAAGCCAGGACCCGTATGGCAAAGTGGGTAGGGTGCTCTACTCGAAATCTTACCCTTGCAGGTTCGAATTCCTATCATCCATCTTAACCCTCTTAGTCGTGGAGACGTTATATAGTGACAATCCATCCCACTATTTGTTGGTAAAAACAGTAGCTTAAGATTTAGATAAATTATGTCACGCTTATTCGGAAGTTCTTTCGTCATTTTCTTTAAAATTTTGTTTGTTTTTGAATTGCGAGCAAAGTGGCACGAGAACTATCTACGCTAGCCGTCCCTAATTGAGCAGTGTAAGACTAGAGAGAAGGCAACTAGTTATCACCACCTACTACTAACTCTTGGGCAACTATTTTACCAATGAATAGTGGGATTGATCGTAATGTAATAATGTCCTTATGGCTGAAAGCGTGAGCATGTTTAGTATTACTGGATTCGCATCTGCGACCCTCATATTACGAGTCATTCAAGTGCCCTAACCACAAGGTCATGCGAGGCCTGCTAAACTTACAGAAAGTAGCCTTGTAATATACCATACCAGTACTATTGACGAAAAAAAAAGTTTTTTTTATTATTTTTTAGTGAGAGTGTTTTATGAACAATCGGTATACAGCTAAGATTTTCCTTATTATTCAGACACAGAAAATAACGTATAATGTGATTTTCTGTTTTATTGGTTTGAGAAAGTAAGAGATAGTTTATATAAGTATTACTTCTTAAATACAGAACAAGAAAAAAGACAAAAACCGAGATAACTGATTTATTACTAGAGTAGAAACTTTCAAATGATTACTTTCATTCATATGTCAGGATATAAACTTTATCACACGAAAACTAATTAACAAATTCAATTGAATGTTTAGTTTGGATAATTGCTTACTGCACTGTATGATAAAGAATACCAGTATTCACCTAACTCGTCAAACTTTCGAATTCCAATTGCTTGCCCTCAAAATCAGTTTGAGAAAGATTTGGAAACCAACTCGACAAAAAAATAGGAACAAAAACATATTGAAATATTTATTTATATGAAATTGAGAGATTAAAATAACTTTTTGAAATATTCTTTGTGAAGTCTGTTTGGTTACGAAAATAACACAAATTAAAACTTATTATATTCTGATCATAATTCTTCGTTTTGAAAATATTAAAATTATACGATAAAACTTATTTTAATATACTATACTTCATATGTTATTTTAAGTTTATTTCGTAATTAGTATGCGTTTATTCTTTGCAATGAAATACGTAACTTTATTGTCATTAGCTAATTACAACCTGAATAGTTTTATATAGATAAGAATAATCACAACCTAAAGAGTTTTATATAGATAACGATATATTTGTTTCCTTTTTAGTGGCTATATTTTATGCTCCAGCAATACCAAGCGTGGTTTGTTTTGAATTTCGCACAAAGCTACACGAGGGCTATCTGCTCTAGCCATCCCTAATTTAGCAGTGTAAGACTACAGGGAAGGCAGTTAGTCATCACCACCTACTGCAAACTCTTGGGCGACTCTTTTACCAGCGAATAGTGGGATTGGCCGTAACATTATCATGTTCGAAAGAGTGAACATGTTTGGTGTGACAGGGATTTGAAACCGTGACCATCGGATTACAAGTCGAGTGCCTTAAACACTGGGCCATGCTGGGCCACCAAGCGTGGGGCGCGCATATACCTGATTCGATTTTATTACTCATCAGTATTTCTATGAGGTTACCCTCAAATCTAATTACATGCCCAAAGTAACACATCATCCGTCTTCGACACAATAAAGGAATCATCTGAGACCCGAACAGAATAGTTGTCTGAAATAATTAGAGCGATAAGATTCGTCTTTTTTTTTCTTTTTTTTTTGTACTCTTGTCTGGAAAAATCACTTACTTTCTCACTTGCTTGGATGAAAATTCGTTGAAATAGCGAAATTTCTATACACTACATAAACACGTATATAGTGATTACGGAAGCTTTATAAGTACAATGAATAAGTTTTACTTTTGCTCAGCAAATACAGTGAAGTAGTCATTGTTAATGTACAGACATTTTAAAAGTGATTTTAAACGAGAGATTTTTGGCCCGCCATTTTCTTTCATCACGATTCTTACTATTAAACAGTACCCTGTTTAAAGATATTTATATATGAAGACGTTTAATGAAAATGATTTGAATAGTTAATGATAATAACAGTAATGATGCGTGTAATTATCTTGTCCCTCAGTAGCTCAGCGGTAAGTCTGAGGGCTTATATTACTAAAAATCATGCAGCTTTCTCGTTAATCAAACAAAAAAAATAACAGTTTAATTCTATGTAATATTTCCATACAGAAAGGTAAATTTTAATAAAAAATGCCAAGAAATTACATTAATGGAACTATTTTGTTGTGTTTAACGAGCACCAAAGAACGGTTACAAGGGCTTAAATTAGTTCCATCACTGATATATTGCAGCATACGTGGAGTAATATTATCATAGCATCACACGAACCCTGTAAAGGCTTAAACACTTTCAGAAATATTTTTTTTATAATTTGTTAATATAATTTCCGCGTACCCTTATTATATTTTTCGAGACAAAATGGCTTCTACTAGGCGGTACTTTAGATGTTCATAAAATCGTTTTGAATTGTTTAAAACTCTTAATTGTAAAACAGGTTCAAAAATAAAATAAAATTCGTAATCTACGTTGCTTTACTAATATTTCTGAAACATTATCTGAAAGCTCCTTCCAGTAATCATTAGTTATTTCAAAGTTTGGTACCAGATGGCACTAGTAACACTAGTAATTTATTTCGTAGGTTTTTATGATTGTACAGATCAAGAAAACCAATATAATTTTAACGGTTTTGCGATCACTTTTAAAAAGGAAGGAAAGTGGAAAAAGAAAACTTATTATTTTCCAACCTGTTTGTCATACCACGCAAAACAAAATTGTATTTCTCTTGCCAGCCTAATTAAAAACTTCCATAATTTCCTGTTATTAGACAATTAAGTTGAAACATCTAAATATGTATATTTACAAAGAGCAGCATAGTTCAATATATACATATATATGTTATTCTACAAAATTTCCTTAGTTTTTTTTATCTTTAGTCTCGCATTTAGAGTAAGTCACACAGCTAAGCGTAAAATTATTCAAATACAAAAAAATTATGTTTCTAATACGATAAAACCACCATAATTATTATTGTACTGTCATTTTTAAAGTAATTAATACTTATTAATTTTTGATGGTTAAATTTTTAACGCCACGTTCAAGTAGCTCTACAAATTGGCGACAAAGTAATTATTGCTTTCTACCACTTTTTGTGTTATTCCTTTAGTGTAATCAGTGTTTTTGTGTTATTCCTTTAGTATAATCAGTGTTTTTGTGTTATTCCTTTAGTGTAATCAGTGTTTTTGTGTTATTCCTTTAGTGTAATCAGTGAACGTTTTTTAGTTTCCATTTCAAAAAGCTCCACCGGTTATTGTAGAAATTCAGTTTTTTATAATGCAAATATCTGGTTAAATAAATACGAAAAAAATATTTTTTTGTTTTTTGTTGTTTTTTTAGAGTCACTTATTGAATAAAAATAGCGACCAGTGCTGTACTTCTCACATTTTTAGTTATGGGCGTTTCGTTTTTATAATTTACCCAGAGTAACACCTAGATAGCAAAACTTATCTTCATCAAACGCAGCTCACCCCCATTAGAACAACGATATGTCTGAAAACTTACAACACTAAAATCCCGGGATTCGATAGCCATGGTAGTAAGAGCACATTGCCCTTTGTGTAACTATCTATTTAATTTCAAACAAGAAAACAAATTAACAAATGCAAGAGAGGCATTTACAAGTTAAAAAACCGTATGTAAATTAGATACCTTTTCCCAGCTAATGTCGATGTTGTCCCGAGGAATATAATGTAAAGTTCAGCTACGAAGCAGAGCCTTCTGACCCAAAAGTCATTGCGATGTAACTGAAAACTAGTTCTTGGTGACGTTAGCGAACAGGAAGTTGGCGAAGGCTTATAATGCGGAAATTAATAGCAGATTTCACGAGGAAAATATTTAAAAAACCTTTAATGTTTTGTACACATCTCTAAGTGTTACGTTAGTACTTTTGACCTACTTAATTATACAGTGTAGGAACCGCAGATCTGATACTTATTAAGTGTCATATACTGTTTCGCTTATTTGTTGTTGAAAGCTATAATTTCTTCATAGCGTGGTATGATGGAATATACAATCAGTTATATTAGCTTTAATACGTGTTTTCCTTCTTCTTCACTAGAATTGAGTAAACAATATGCATAGTTCATTATTCTAATGGAATGAGACAGTCTAAGTAGGCATATCGTATTACAAACAACATTTACTATAAACTACATAACATTTAAATATACCATTGTAAAGTTTACGTCTTAGATGTATGTTTCTGTTTCTGGCAAAATTATCAAAGTGTTCTGGTTTGCTTTGTTTGTTTGTTTATGTTTTTTTGCTTCAAAAGTTTCTCACAAAACTACAAAAGTACTCTCTACGCCGTATTTTAAGGTTTAAATTTCGCTCAAAGTTACACGACGGCTATTAGCACTAGCCGTCCCTAATTTAGCAGTGTAAGCCTCGTCATCACCGTCCACCGCCAACTCTTGAGCTACTCTCTTACCAACGAATAGTTGGATTGATCGTCGCTTTATAACGCTCTCACGGCTAAAAGGGCGAGCATGTTTGGTGGGACAGGGATTCGAACCATCCACAGGCAGATAGCGAGTTGAGTCCTCTAATCACCTGGCCATGCCAGGCCATGCAGTATAAGATTTTGAACTGTCAGATCAGAGATAAAGCAACTATTCAACAGTACTAGTCGTACATTCTTGAGCTACTCTTGTCAGTGCGGTTTCACAAGTCATTCTTATAGCGTCTCAAAGTGCAGAGTGCGTTTTTGGGACAACGTATCAAATAACATTAATCCATGAGCATCAAGTCCGGACACTTTACACAACTTTACAGCGAGCCTTTACTAATTACACTCTGAACCTGAAAACAACATCCACGTGTGTCAGCTATCAAGTAGACCATTTCAATACCTACATTAAAGTCTCAAAAAAAAACACTGGCAAAGAGATGGTAAAACATCTGTGTGGTTTGCCATAATTTTCATATGACGTTCATTTGTGTATAGAAATGCACTATTAGACTGGTCAACAGAGAACGTTTGGAGATTGCTACTAAATAAAGGTTTGTGTTAAGGTCTTTGCGCAAGGCTACTCAAGGATTATCTGTGCTAACCGTCCCTAATCTGCAAGTGATAAAGAAAAGGTGAACTCAATCCATCGCTAACTCTTAGACTACGCTTCTCTGATCGATTGGTTGGATTTGACTGTCGTCCTTATAAAAACGACCTTAAAGTGCGTAGCGCATTTCTTTGCAGTATTGGGACATGAACAATAGATGCTTAGATCCATAGTTAAGCACCCTGACCACTAGGTTATCTCAATAAGTGATATAGAAATGAAAACAAACAAACTCAGACTTAAGAAACAAATTACTGTATTGAGAATGTCTTAGAAGGTCATTACAAATTAGATCGTATGTCGTTTACGATTTTCATAAATACTGCTGACAAAATACAGCAGAGAAAGCTTTGCCTTTCCATATCCTTTAACAAACACCTAGCCCGGCATGGCCAAGTGGTTAAGGCACTCGACTCGTCATCAGAGGGTCGCGAGTTCGAAACCCAATCGCACCAAACATGCTCGCCCTTTCACCCGTGGAGGCATTATAATATGACGGTCGATCCCACTATTCGTTGGTAAAAGAGTAGTCCCCTGATGGAGCAGCGCTGAGTTTTGGACTCAAAACGCTAAAATCATGGGCTCCATCACTCTCGGTAGATACAACAGATAAGCCGATGTTATAAGAAAACATACACACCTAACCGTACTTAACATGGAACTACTAGACTACTAAAGATATTCAGAGAAACACTTCCTGTAATTCAAGCTCTAAATAATACATTATGTATATTATTGCTCCATGATCGTAAAGAGACTCAAACATTTGCTGTGTTAACTTATGTAAGGAGAATAATAATATTTTTTCATTCAAATCTTAACTTCGTACATTTGTTATCTTTCCCGAACAGCTAAGTAATTCCCTTTCAGTATGTGACCCTGCATGTCCTGATGGTTAAGGCGCTAAACTCGCAACCTGAAGATTACGGGTTCGAATTCCCCTCACCGAACATGTTCGTCCTTTCAGCTGTTGGAGGGAGGGTTACAACGTGACAGTCAGTCCAATTATTCGTTGGTAAAAGAGTAGCTCAAGAGTTGACAGTAGATGGTGATGACTAGTTGCCTTCCCTCTAGTCTTACACTGCTAAATTAAGGACGACTAGCGTGAAATTCATAACAAACAAACAGTTGTCACTAGTGCGGCTGGCCAATCCAGTAGTTAATCAG
This sequence comes from Tachypleus tridentatus, assembly GCF_004210375.1. NCBI lineage: Eukaryota > Metazoa > Arthropoda > Merostomata > Xiphosura > Limulidae > Tachypleus > Tachypleus tridentatus. The sequence goes on from NC_134830.1 coordinate 40,094,016, forward strand.
TACTACTATCAATATTGAGATTCCTATCATAAAATGTCTACAGAATTTGATTTTTTTATTCTTTTAGCACAAAGCAACATTAGTTTCTGTTCACCGTGTATAAATGAACCTCGATTTTAGCTTACTGCTGACCCACCGGAGAGAACCGAATCCGAAACATTTGAATGAAAGTATAAGGCAGAAAGTTATAATAACCATTACTTTATTGTGGTAGTTTTGTATTAAACAATAAAATACTATTATCTCCGAATATTCTCGGCAACAACCAATCACAAAACGCCAATACACGACCATCACTTATTCTATGATATGATAATGGCACAATAGGCTGAAGGAAGCTTCAACTGGTGAAGCAGAAGCGTAAGGAAGGCTAAGATGATTAACGAATGTTTGTTTGGCTCGTGTCTTGTTTTCTAAAACTTTCATTAATTGCTTAGGTGTACAAACGTTCAAGATAATAAATACATTGATACAAATTTCGATATAGAACAAAACTGTGGTAGCAATTAGAGCGTTAATGAAAAAATGCAAAAACAAATATTGTTCAAGGCCACAGTTCTAAAACCAATAAGGTTTCTCGACATCACTGACCAAGGAAATTAAAAGTCCTCCCATTAAAATACCCGTCACAGACGCGAATTGCATATCGTGTATAGTAGGATTGTTTGTTTTCTTTTGTTATGCGCGGCTACACAAAGGTCTATCTGTGCTCTGTCCGTCACGGGTACCAGAACTTAGTTTCTAGCAGTGTAAGTCCGCATACATACCACTGTGTTATTGGAAGCATGTATAGTACGCTAATATGACATCGGAAATTTAAAAATTAGCGGTTATTTTGAAAAACAGTCGTCACAATTCGCTTCCACCTACATCTGAATGATTTGAAACGATCTTTTAAAACAATTTAATAGGCTCAAAATTAAATAGTTGTGCAGACACAAAATATATGTTACTGTTATAATGTGCTTGTAAAGTTTTGAAACAAACAACAACATTAATAACAATATTCAATTATCAAAGTCAAATGAAATAATGGTCCTATAACAAAGAAAAATTATAACATATTATCTTGAAAACCGGGAACGAATGACCAATCATGACTCGATGAAAACAAACCGATCAGCAGAGTGAGAACTATTGTGGAACCCGTGATAACAAACAATATATTTTATATAACCGGTCATATAGTTGCTCTGTTGTCCATTTTATTTCATGGTTTTGTTTGTTTGTAATTAATTAGAAAACTACACGATGGGATATCTGTGTTCTGTCCACTATGGGTATCGAAACCCGGTTTCTAGCATTGTAATTTCGCAGATATAGTGTTGTGCTACTCTTGAACTTACCATTGGAATAGCGATTAGTTTACAAACTTATAACACTAATATTCAAGGTTCAATTCCACAGCAGATGGCCTAGTGTCGCTTTGCTCTAAAACAAACTATTTTCTAATTTGTCTTGGAAAGGAAATTATTGCAAATCTGAAGTTGGTTTTCTTTAGGTTAATTATTTGATTGTTTATCATTATATTTGTAAAGATTTCTTTTTACCAACAATCAAATAGTTTTACTGAAAAGCGCCATTTCAAGTAGAAAATAATTAATTTTAATGAAATCATTTTGCACTGTAGATACTTTTCCCGATCTAAGTGAATTCTGAAATTAACAAAAACGTATAACGAGTCTAGTATTGGCACATGAAGGAAATTAAAACTGCCTTTAGAAGATACTTTCTGTTTTGTTGTTTTCTTTAAATAACATGGACCCAATTTCTATTACCAAGTGGTAGTAATATACACACGCGTTTCTGCGAAAAATTGGCTTTTATTCTGTGCTTCGTGACATGTGTGTTGTGACAGTAGAAGCACGATACATATCATGATTAAAACCTCTTTCGCCACTTTTAACCACTCATCTTAAGTTGCATAACTTTATCAAGTCATCACGTGTGAAAGTACTCTGAAGGAACATAGGCCAGTTAAAATTATTATTACTATCCTAAGTAATATATTTACCTTTATTAATATTTGACTCAAGTACATGCTAGCTTCGTAAGGTTGGATGACGAAGCAAAAATGAATTGACAAGGTAACTAATTATTTTGATCAAAACTCATGTCTGTTGAGGGTACGTAAAACGAGATTTATACGAGAGCACGTGATCTCAGTCACGCTATTACTTAAAAATAAAACTTACTTCTCGTAATAAATTATAATAATAACGAATTTAATTTATTTGAATATGTAAATTATATTTATAGCATTCAAGGTTCGTTATTTGTTTATTATAAATTTTAATCACGTTAAATGAATCAAAATATATTTCGATCTTAATTATTTTAGTTGTAATATTTACAAGGTTTTCTTTTTATATGCATAGTAAACAAACAGTTGTTATAAGTCATATCAAAACGATATCATACACAAATATTAAATATTATAGTCAATAATATTGGATCTGTGGGTCTGTGTCCCACCTTTACAGGATCGCCGTAAAGCTTTTTTTTTTAAAACCAAGTTACGAAAGGTAAATAGTTGGCCTGATTATATATGTGTAAATTATTTACGAGGCCACCATTGTTATGTGACTAACACGCGAATGTATTTGAAACTGAGTTTTCTGTAAAGCTAGGCTTAAGTCAGAAGTTAGTGTAAGGTGCGTGGATAATATAATCTTGGTGTAGCCTGATGGCAACGGTAACCTAAAAGAATTTTCTATTTATTTGAAGAGTAAAGAACCGTAAATATAAATCACATATGAAATTGAAATAATTATTAATAACTTACATTTTGTAGACGTACTAGTTGAAAGAAAAATAAATGGTAACATGGAAACATCAGTTAACAGAAAAACGTTTCCTGTTGTCATGTCATTACACCTGGAATCATGTCATATAAAACTATATAGGTGATATATATTTTTATTTTACCATTACGTACAAGACAAACAGGTGTATATAATGAATTATTATTAATTAAGTAGCTGATGAAAGAGGATTTGGACCAAGGATAGTAGAGAGACTATTTAAATTAACAAAGGCTTAATGTTTCTTTAAAATACTACCTTTAGCCTTGTTTGAGAAGAAAAACTATCTTATATTCCAGGCTTAGCAATTCAATTATTTAAAACTTCTAAGAAGCAACAACACTATCAATAATATTAAAGAAATGTTGGCAAGCACAAAGAATTAAAAATAAATTGAAAAATAAAAACGAGATTTACAAAATAGAATACGAATGTGGGACTGTTGGTATTGGTTAAACTAAAAGGAAATTAAAATACAGATTACAAAAGCATAAGTGTTACGTAAAAAATAAAATATAAGCCTCGGCTATAGGAGAACAATTTTTAAAAAACTATAATTTTAGGTCACCTCGTAGCTTTACAGTTATAAGTGTCGAAGAATAACTGTTATAAAATTCAAAACTGAAAAAGAAGAGTCGGACAGAAGTGAAGGGAACCATCAAGTAGAAAAATTTACATTTATTGTGATATAATATAAGTTAGCTAAGGAATTTTGTAGATACAAAAAGCAATGAAATATCACGTGGTAGAAAAAACAACAAACAAATTAGTATGTCTTGCTGGTAACTTTTAAATACGACTTAGAGGACATTGAAACATTTGTTCGTGTAGAGTTTATTTTGAAATTGGAAGTCGTTGACGCATTCAATTAAGTTTTTAATATTGTGTAAATATGAAACGTTGGTTGTAGATATTTATTATATTTTAGACAGTACACAAGTGTCGGTCATTCATATTTGTGAGCCAATTAGTTGTAGAGATGGCGGTTGGGGGAATCTCTGAGTTCCCCAAAGGCATGGGGTGTAATTTTTTACATTTGTGCAAACTTCTGGACCGTGACGAATTGTTTGATATCAATCATAGCTCAGTGTGGCCAGTGGTTTAAAAGGAGTTGAGTGAGACACAGACACTGAAACTTATTACATAGACTTATTCTTTCTAACATTGAGAATTATATAAACGTGAATGGGAAATGCACATAAAACCAGTTATTCGTTCTTCCAAAAAGTAAATGATAAATACCCAGTAACACTTTGATTTCCATAATTTTGACCACCTATTAACGTGAGTTATTACTTTATCGAACTATTGCCGTGTATGGAATTAAAACTGAAAAGCAGAAAGTTTCTCTGAAAGCCAACTTATTACTTTTAAATGTAAAATTCAAAAAATATGTCCGGAAGGTTAAATAAGCTTCACGTGTACAGCCTTACTTCTTATAACTCTGCTAGAGAGCTGAACTGTGTGACGAATCAGATAATGCGTTAATTAACGACATCATACACCTCCAGTTATGTGGATACTGGCCGTTTAAAGTTGGTTCAACTGATATAACTGGTTATTCAGTTACTCAAAAAAAAACCTTATTATTAAACTTTAAAGCTAACATAACGCTAATTCTTCTTGATAAGTAAAAAAGTTAATGTTTATTGAAATTAATTAATAAATTATATCATACCTACTAAGATAATGAAGGCATACAAACTACTTACTATATATGGGCATAAATTAACGCCACAGCAACAAATCATCGTTAAGATTCAAATAATTCTAAGATGAAAACACTTCTGTTCTATAACGCTGGAAGTAAGAATGGTTTGAAATGTATCTTAACCTTCTTACCCTCGGAGTTAGACGCGATTTTGTTTAGACAGGTTAATTTCATATCACTTCTGAAATATTAAAAACCAGAATAACAGATAGATTTGTGAAATAATTTGACGATTAAATGTTTGATATGTTAAGTCGCAAATAAGCGTAAAATTACCGTTAAAATAGTACGATTCGTTTAACTTTATTATAAAGATTGTTGGGATTTTTGACTCGAAGAGTTTAATCTTGTATCACTAGGACCTGACCTAAGGTCAAAGTTAAAAAGAGGTAGGTATTCGGTAATGCTTGACAAATAAAAATAACTATAGCTGTTATCATACAAAGAGAAACGCTTAAAAATACAAGTTAGACATTTACGGAATTGCTAAAATAAAAATGAGATTTTAGGTAGTTTTTATGTAAATATAAATTAAAAAAAAAACTATTCGCTGTTGTGGTAGTATGCAGATTACTTGTGTGCTATTTATGAAATTAAAATCGCTAAGAATCAACTTATAATAATAAAGACTCGTTTGATAAATACGAAAATAAGCCAGAAAACTTTAAAATCTACAAAATTAAGCAAAGTAAAACACAATTAGTTTATAATCAGTGATGACTAGAAAACCCACTTGTAGAGAAAAATATATATGTAAAAACGGCTCTTTTGGTTGAGAAAGTTTTTTTACGTAGAGAAGCGAACAACGTTTCGACCTTCTTCGGTGAACCTGACGATGACCGAAGAAGGTCGAAACGTTTTTCGCTTCTTTATGTAAAAAAATTTCTCAACCCAAACGAGCCGTTTTTACATATATACAATTAGCTTATTTTTTCTCAAAGTTTTATCTTATAACTTGTTTGAAAGCAAGTGACATTCCATAAAATGTATCTAAGTTGTTGTTTTTTTGCTACAAAATACTTATAACGTTTTGAATCTGTGATTGGCTGATTAAAAACAAAATAATCATAACTTCTCAAGTGTGTTATTGGCTGACTAAGAAACAAAATAACAATCACTTATCAAGTCTCTGGTTGGCTACAATTCCATGTATAATTTCTTCTCAAACAATAAAGGAAAAAATACTGAGATGATAAGGGAATGTGTGTGTGTGTGTGTTTTTCTTATATCAAAGCCACGTCGGACTATCTGCTGAGCCCACCGAGGGGAATCGAACCCCTGATTTTAGCATTGTAAATCTCTAGACTTAGATAAGGGAATGAACAAGGATTGCGTAAATGATGTAATAATAATTATAGCATGAGAATATAAAAAATTCTAGTCACAATTTCATGTGTAGAATACTGAACATTCGTTAATTAGGTCGTGGGTTTAGTTGTATCACTTATTACGTCCTAAATTTAGTTCCTGAGTTTAACTGTCTCACTTATTACGTCTTAAGTTTAGCTGTATCATGTATTACGTCCTGAGTTTGATTGTCTCACTCATTACGTCTTAAGTTTAGCTGTATCATGTATTACGTCCTGAGTTTAGTTATTTCTAATAATATTGTTTTATTGTTGGAACTACCAACCTATCAGCTACCACTATACGTATTCATACATAGTTTGGCTAGAAATCTCTGAGGCTCTTAATACTGAATACGTTGTCATGTTTGTAATACTTTATATGATAAAAGGAAATTAGAAAGTGTTTTTCGTTCTTTAACTCAACTTATCTATCTTGATCTTCGGATTTATTCTCTCAGTTTCGTCTCATCTTAGCAACTGTCCAGTACAATTCAGTCTCGGTTTCTTACAAATGTCTTAAAAGAGAAACGTTCAAGCCAGTTTTTGTCCTGTAAAACAAGTCCAAGTTCAGGAAGGTCAAGTGTCAGTCTGTCTCAAGGGTGTATTATCTATATGTTATGACATAATTTAGACTAGATGCTAGTCTGAGTCTATTAACTTCTTTCATTCAACTATTAAAGACCCGTATTTACAAAGATAAATCCGAAATTAGAATTTTTAATGCAGGTTATTTTAATCTAGGATCACTAGTGTCTGTACAGCTGCTTCGCTTCCAGGATTTCCTCCTAAATCAGCTAGCACACTGCCAATCAACAAACAAGATAACCACGTTTCTTTTCTTTGGCGTCAAACAAAAGAAATACCAAAAAAATAATGCACAATCAGACATTATTAAACTGAATGATTAGAAAACAAACCTGTGAAGAGGAAGAAATATTTTGATGTTATTTTATTTATAGATAAATATTAAATGTGTTATCATCGATTTTGATTTTATGTTTGGAATTAACAATTCTTAGTTACTATACTAGTGGAATATTATTCTATATTTCTTCGAGTTACCCACTCATTCTTTTTCCATGTATGCTTGATTTTGAATACTAAATTCACGCAAGCTTGAGTTGGAATCTTTACTTGTTATTCCGGCTTCATTCAGATCCAATTCTTTCTTGTTCATAGTTAACCGATGACCATCTTCTGGAACATTTTGTGAACTGTCTCTGTTGAGGTCATCATTCGTTGACGACGAATTCTTATACATTAAAGTGACGATAAACCTCTCCAGACTCCAAAACGGAGTTTGGTAGAATAACGAACAGAGGAAACCTCCCAAGTAAGATACACTAGTATATGCGAGGAACAGATAAAACTATAATAAAAAAGAGCAAAGAAAATATGTGAACAAGTAGAGAAAAATTGAATGATTTTTTAACTGATAATTCTCAAGGTTTACTTAAAATTCTTGATTAGCTAACGAATGAAGTTTTGCTAAAAACAACCCTTTCATTTTGCAACACTGAAAATATCCACACAAAAAAGGACTTTCGAATAAGAAAGGAATATTTGATAAGGAAAACTTAAAAACAAATAAATTTACATTTATAAAACTAGAAATGGTTAAAATATTGATGAAAAAAAGAAAGAGTCAACCTTGTTTGTTTTATGAAGCTTCATGCAAAGCTACACAAGGGCTATCTGCGCTATTCGTCTATAATTTAGCAGTGTAAGATTAAAGGGAAAGCAGCTAGCTAGTCCTCACCACCACCGCCAACACTTGAGCTATTCTTTTATTAACGAATAGTGGGATTGATCGAAACATTATAACGACCCTACGGCTGAAAGGGTGAGCATGTTTGGTGTGACGGAGATTCGAACCCGCAACTCTCAGGTTATGAGTCGATTCCCCTAGTCCTCCTGGCAATGCCGGATCGGGTCAATCGTATTCAGAAATAAACTCATGATAGTCATACAGTGCACATAATGTTATATATTTTGAAGTATTTCTTCAAGTGAGTCTATATTGGTTTACAAATGTTACAGTTTTAAAGGTTTTTTTTTTATCCTTTGGCTACTTTGGACCACTGGTAAATGAACGTCACCACAAACTACAAACTAGTTAATACATTATCGCGAAAGTCAAACTTAACGTACTTTATAAACTAAAACAGTGATTTACCTCAAATATTAATGCGCTTTTGTAAAATTAAATTTATACTCACAGAAAATAGTACGTAGTTAACTCTTAACCAAATATATAGGAATAAGGTATGGTTCGACTAGTTTCTATATATACATATAAAGTTTACCACAAGGCAGCTGGAGTAATAAAGAGTTGAACGGTAGTGACCAAAGAAGAAAATAATGCAAGCTGGGTGGATAAGAAATACCAGGTAAGACACTCGGCTTAGAGGGACGTAAAACTTCCAGCTGAGTAGCGAGTTGATAGTGCCTGTGTCAAAAAGAGACAAAAGTTACTGTAGTAGAAACTCAAGGGCTATTATACTATTATCTCAAAATCAATAACACATTTCTTGTACTTTTCTAGCACAACATTTGTGTATCGGTATGTATTTAAATCACAACTTTACATAATAGCTATAATATTGGAAATTGTTATAGAAACGCACAGGTAATGCAAATATAGGAGTTACAAAGAATGAGAAATAGCAGTAAACGGTTCCTTTCACTGTTTTAATGGAAAGACATACGTTGGGCTATCTGCGCTATGTCAGTCGTCAAACCTAGGATTTTAACATTATAAGCCTACAAACTTACCGATGACCCAGCAGATCAATTTATCTTTAAACCAACTCATTATTATTATGCTTGTTTGTTTATTTAGAATTAAGCACTAAGATACACAATGGGATATCCATGATCTGCCCACCACTGGTATCGAAATCTGGTTCCTAACGGTATGAGTCCACAGACATACCGCTATACCACTGGGTGGGAGGCTATTATTATGCAAAAGAAAATCAAATTAATTGTACAGTATGATTGTATGTTTTACTTGCTTTAAACTTTACACCTTGTTTTTGTTATCATACATTATTCAATATATGATAGTGAAACGTATAGTTCTACAATTCAATCAAGTTGTTTGAATGACACATGACCTTCTTAGTTTCTACGTAAGCTTATACAGGTATGTGAAAGTTCAAAATGAACCTTTCTGCAACCAGAATGATTCTCGTGTTTCTTCTCTTTACAGATATAATTTCACTAAATTTTCTGCATGTTTTAGATAACTGTCTTATTAGAAGAGAAATCCACGTGAAACATGTTTTGTTCCTAAGGGAATAGCATAATGGATAATAATATGCATGTACATTTCGGCAGTTAGGGTGTCATCAGTATTGCGTACATTTATAATTTCATTGGCTGAGATCCATCCCATATTTGTGTTGGTCCTCCAGAATGCTTTACTTTAGATGATGTATGATGACCACCACACCATTCACTTCTCTGCCATCAAACAGATTGTTATTGATTTTTGCCATATAAGTTCGAAATTTTATTCATCAATAAAGAGTTCCTTTCTATAGCACAAATGTAATAGAATAATGTCAATCACCATCCTCCTGAGTTAATATTTCCATGTACACAGTCATAAGATGATCCAATGTGTTACTAATGATTAACTATTAAACCTAAGCTAACTTATAGTTTTGCAGTTTTATCATTTTGTAACAAAAGAATGTTTAGGATTAACAAGGTGCCCATTGACCTTTGTCAGCTGTCCCATACTCTAAAGTAAACTAAAACTATTAAATAAATAAATTTAAAAAATCTTAAAGCCAGCTCTTATCATTCATACACTTATTAAGCTTTATCTTAAACTCACTTAAGGTTACGGTTACCCACAACATACGAATGCAACCCATTTCAAAGGCAACCAACCCTCTTAGAAAAATAAAACTGTCATGGCTGAAGATGACTCTTATCCTGCCAAAATGTACTTATATTTGTGTCCCCTAGTTCTACTATTTTCTCGCATCAATGCTGACAGTTCTCTTTACAATCTTAAACACCTCAACTAGATTCTATCTTACTCTTCTATTTCCATAAGAAAACAATTTGAGAGATCTCAATCCCTCCTCATTTGATAACCCTTTTATTACAGGCACTATCCTAATAGTCCTTCACTGGACCCTTTCCAACAATTCAATGTCTTTTCTAAGGTAAGTAGCCCAAACTGAACATAGTACCCCAAATGTGGCTTAACCAATGGCATATACAACGGAATTATAACCACTTAAGTCATGTATTCAATATCTCTGTATATTCAACAACCTAAAATCCTATTTGTCCTACTACTAGCAATAGCATACTACTTGCATGGCTTAAGAGACTGATAAACCATTACACCAATATCCCTTCTTTCATGATGTTATTAAGGTTATTCCAATCCACATTATACTTATAATTCAAATTATGATAACCCATAAACATTATCTTGAATTTATTATAATTTAAATCCATCTGCCATTTATTTGCTCAACTAACTAAATTATCTAAATATTTTTCTAAATCAGTAGCATCATTTTCACAGCTGACAACATCCAAGACCTTGATATCATCTAAAAATTCAAGTAATTTATTGACGATTCCTTCATCTATGTCATCGATGTAAATTAAAAAAAGCATAGGTCTAACACTGAGTCCGAGGTACTCCACTTGTAACATTAATACAATTTGACTGAACTCCATTTATAACAACCCTCAGCTTTCTTCCATCCAGCCAATTTTCTATTCAATCAGCTAACTTATCCCCACACCTACAAAGATAATTCAAAACATTCAATGTGGAATATTGTTATCAGACAGCAAGAGCCACCTAGCAATATTTTACTTTCTTAAAATCGAAGTAATGTTGCCAGATATATCTTTGTTTTCCTGAGTAGCGTTATGGGATACTATAATCTTTAAAGAGGATTTCATTCATGCTTAAAATGATTTAACTCTAAAGGGCTTGCAGATCGCTTCATTCAGTAAGTTTTCCTTTCTTCAAGGAACGTAAAATCCAATTTATAATGGTTAGGAGCTAGCTAGAAATTTCAATGAATTGTACAAGAATACAACAGCACAAAGGGATATAAGGTCATTATGTTGTCTATACCATTAATGGAAACAGATAATATTTCATCAATGCTAATTTTTGCTGCACTGTACTTCTCACACTGCTCATAATATCATCATACTAGGACAATTAACAAGAAAACTGAGCTCTGATCCAGGGAGTCATTTATAAAGTTAGTAATACTTTGGATGATCAGGTGGAAGAGATACCAAATAAGATATAATTCCAGAAGAATTTTTGTAACAATTGTACTGAGACTCTGTAGCAAGAAATATCTGTCATTTTCCAGCATCTAAGGGGCCAGTGATTTATAAATCTTTAAGATTTTGGGCAAATTATTTCCACACCTCATTGTTTCATGAGTGTGACGTATCCTAGAACAGCCAGGAAACAAGAAATACTCATATTATACATCAATTAGAAGCTTGCAATTTAATACAAAGGTGTGATTGCAATAAAAACGTGTGACTTGTGAGAACTCAAGTTAAAACCCCATTCGTAAACACTTCAGGATTTGAACCAATACGAAGCAATAACATAACTTTTGGCACTAATAATCTTTTAACTCTATATAATAAGATTAGTTTAAATAGATGATGGATGATTGCCCTAACGAACAGAAAGGTAGTGACATGAAACAGGTTTCATTCCCATCATCTAACTCATCAGAGATCTTAAATCACTTGTTTGAGTGATTTCATCAGGTAGCCAATTGCTTCTAGGGATATTGTCATCACTAAGTTTTAAAGTAAATCAATACAACATAATTTATGCATTATTTTTCTAACTATAGCTCTGTTTATAATAACACGATATGATGTGCTGAATTCAGGTGCTGAGTCTCAGGTAAAGTATGGTCCCAGTCTGAGAAGGATGAAGTATCTGAAACTAGTTGTAGAAATAGTGTAAATCGGTAGCATAATTTCTGTGTGCAAATTCATGATGTCTGAAACTCCTCAGATCACTGGTTGAAGACGTTGAAATAATGGAAGTATAGACTATAAAGAGAGTTCGGAAAGCTACTGGTGAAGTTTGCCAAATGATTGTTTAGAAGGAAGAAACACTACTTCAACACATAGGTGTTGAAGACATGGTTCTATGGAGTATCTAACCTTGTAGACTCCTTTAGAGCACCAAGAATATAACTAGTATGTGAATAGATTATATATTTAAGACTTGAGAGTGTAATATTATACTGTATCTTACCTACATATGTAACAGAAAACAATGACTAAGCCTTAGACACTACTAAATACATAGAAATTTGGAGAATGTTTGGTCAGTTGTGAAGTTACTTATTTAACCAGGCATTAACCTCATGTGGTCGAATTAAGATGTTGTTGTTTTACTACTGAAGCAGAAACAAGTTGTAAATTGATGGTTAGTAAGTACAGATTTTGACTTTTATGTATCACGTAGGTGGTATGGCATATTAACTGCTCTTTCTCAAAGTACCTGAGTATCAAGCTATGTTGCTTCTTATTAAAACAGCAATTAAATACTTTGTTTTATCACTGAACACAGTAAGAGCTTTACGATCTGAGAGCACTTCGTGTAGCAGAGAAATCTGCCTGCGGGTTTGAAATGTAAAGCTTTGCAAACTATTTTAAATTAACGAATCAGAGGAAACACCATAATGAACTTAATTCTCTATTTAATGAACTTTCAAAGCAGATGTTGAAACACAGATTCCTGATTAGGGTAAATTAGTACTGATCCCATTTGCTGTTCTTCAATAAATAAAATCTCAACACTATATATTTAAAAACGGCTGGTATGGGTTCAGAATTTTTTTTTATGTAGAGGAGCGAACAACGTTTGGACCTTCGCTTCTCCTCTACATTAAAAAAAATTCTCAACCCATACCAGCCGTTTTAAATATATATTTCTCTACAAATGGGTTTTCTCGTCATCACGAAAAACCTCAACACTGTTTTCAACCATCGATTTGTGGTTTTCCATTGTAGGAACATGGAAGCTGTGCTAGAGTTCAGTATCTACACCTTTAATTATTTTGCTGATTGATATGGGTTAGCCCTTGCTTATCCTTACTTTCCATCTTCTGAGAGAAGGTAGAACATGAGATGCTTTGGTGAAAGAAGCTGTAGTTCACCTATTAATTGCATGGGACATAAAAATTATATTGAACAATAACAAACTAAAAGCAACGCATATAGCAAAATAAATTTTGGGCTCGCCTTTGACGGGATCATATTTTACAAATAAAAACAAAGCAAAAATAGATGCTAAGCAGAAGAACAGCTAAATGGCTTTTGAAAGTTCTTGGTAAGACGTTCTACCTGGTGAAGAAAATTATATTTACAAATCAAGTGACAATGTGTCATCTGGTATCCTCCATTGTTTCATTATAAGTCACATAAGATTATTGGTTAGATTATTTGTAACCCAAAAACTATGAGAAGAGAGCTTGGTCACCATCCTGATAGACATCAATGCAAAGTAAGTAATGCACTGATGTCATTTTGTTTTTCTAGAAAACCCTCAGAAGCTGAAAAGATAATCCAAGTCAGTCTGTTTCCGTAACGTTTTACAACTGTGACGTAATAGTTGCCAAACACACTTCGTTGCGCGCCGACCATTTTGTTCATTTCAGTGCTGGTGTTTTACGTAAATCTATCGGTGCTTTTTTTCGGATTACATACTTTGTGAGACTATTTTTGCCTTGATATTGCTACTTTATGTTTGTTTTATGATAACATGGTTTAATGCAACGTACAGGTTCCACCCTCTGAAGAATAAACTTAAAGGTATGTGTGAAGTATAAAGCGATAAACAATAACTAGTATAATATAATAATTTAAAAAGTACAAGTTTTTGAAGAATGTAACTAGACATACACATTTCACATTTATGAGCGTGTTTTGCATTTATGGCACCTGAAAGTCAGTGAAACCTTGATTTCTTAGTCTAGACAGTGGACAAATCTATCTCAAATAGAGTATATTCCAAGTTTAAAAGCTGGAAGATCATTCTGAAGATGTTTTTTATCATTTTTAAATATGGAAAAGTTTGAAGAATTACATTTTTCAAATTTAACATTTCAAGATAAATTAACTATTCAGACTGCTACATCTATAATTGAAATTCATTTTGTTACGAGTCATAAATACACGGTACAATGGTTGTGGAAGGACCGAGTATTAGTTACCACAGTCGGCAAAGTATAAACAAATAAAACCCAGCAACCAGTCTGTGATACCAATAATTTATAAACACCAGACAGGTTTCGAGATGCTTAAAATTGCACGTGAAATAATACAGACCATATTTAATGTCATGACTTAGGCTTACCATTCTTCATCTGGAGGTATGACCGACTCGAAACCGGCCTGGGCGCTATCAGTATCACTCACAGTTCCGCTACTCTCACTCGTGGAACTGTCCTCATCACTAGAACTTGTCAGATCTGTGTCAAAAGTAACTGTTCTAGGTTCGTTCAGAGTAGGTTCGAATTGATATGGCGCTACTCGACAATGTTCAGAACACAAAGTCAAAACAGACTCCGCCTCTGTTTCTCCGTATGCACTGGCCATGTTTATTTATATTCAACGCGCTGGTGTTGGCGGTTTGTTTGGCAACTATTACGTCACAGTACTTTTCCTAGCGGCAAACGTAAAAACTAAAACGTTCATATTGCCGCTCAGAAAGGGCTCTTTCTGCACCAAGTTCTATGTTTCATTTATTAGCACATATTTTTTATAAAAAATGTGAACCTGCAAAATTGATCAGTATGAGTAGTTCTTTTGACTGCAAAGTTTTCTTTTTTCTGTAAAATTCACCTTTAAATCTAGTTGTATTTTAATATTTGTTCCCGTGATTTAGTTTTGTGTGACAAAAGTAACTAAGGTCTAAAAACAGTTAGTTTTATTTCTTTCACTTCACTTAGCAACAAGTAAATCGTTGCCTCTCCGCTTAGTGCTTGTGTGTTTATATTCAAAACCTTAGAATATCATCAACTTTAAGGTTAGTTGCGGTCAAAGTTTTTGTTTTGTTTTCTTTCTTTTTAGAACTCTAAACAATCTATTATTTGTATACTATTGAAATAACAATAGCACAATACAAACAAACATGTATATTAAAAATAGCAACAGTACGAATGGACAAACTTACCTCCATATCCGTTCATACAAGCTACAACAACCCAGGAAAGGCCTAGCGTCCAAACAAACCGACTTATGCAAGCATACAATGCTCCTGTCACCAGACCAGGTAAATACCCACGATTCCATGCGTAAACTCCAAAAACAACCGCCAGGTTGCAGGTGAAAGCTACGGTCCAGCCCAGCAAGGCAACAATCTATTTAATATGGATAAGGATAGAAAACAAAGCATATAGAACATATGTTTTGAATATTTCTTTAAAGACGTGACGGCACACGATGACGGAAGAATAACTCTGGTTTCAAGTTTTGGAAGAAAACTTGGACTGTTGCGAGATTGAAACTGGTTCTCGTCGCACTATTATATTCTTGAGAAAGATGCTTTATCCTCTAGGAGGGTACGATATGTTAGCCCTCGGCGTTTGTGCCAATTAATCCGGAGTTTAACACCAGATTCTACGCGTCATCTCGACATGAGAAGTTACTATGAAACCATATCTTACTGGTAACAGTTCTCTTTCACCCACACGTATAGTTAGAGACACATAAAGCTAAAAAAATTGTATTTTTATATTCTGATAGCCTTTGTATGTTTTGATATATTAATTTATTTTTAACTTTCCTTAACTAAAGGAAAGCCCTCTTAAGGAAAATGCATTAAAAGCTATCCTTCACAGAAATGTTTCTGTTTCTTAACTTCGTTTCGAACTTAAAATATTTGATACATTTGAATAATCAAGTTGAATTGAATGACTTATATACAATAAGAAGTAACGGACGTCGCTAGAAAATGATTATTTATTTGTTTGTTAAATTTCACTCAAAGCTACTCCAGGGTTATCTGCGATAGCAGCACCCAATTTAGCAGTGACAGACTAAGGAAGAAGAAGACAGTCAACACTACCCACTGCCAACTCTTGGGTTACTCTCTTAACAACGAATAGTGAGATAAATCTTCACTTTATAACGCCCCCACATTATTGATGCCACATATGACATACCAAATCATCCTTCAATTTAGTTTATTATAAAGTAATTTTACATTTATTCTTACCATAGTTATTGTAGAAATAACAGTTTATTGTTTTTTATCTTTATTCACTCATAAGAGGAAAAAAATCAAACGACCTATATTATAGTTTATCTTCTTTTGTCAATCATCTTAACGATATACATAAGTTTTTACACTTAAACTTGTTTGTAAACAAGAAATATTCCAATAAACGTACTTACAATAAACAAACAAAGTTGGTTCGGATATGATCAGTATTAGAGATTTTAACAAGCAATTTAATCTGCCTCTCACAAAGGCTCTTTATTTCTATTTAAATATTGTAATGTTTTACAACATCTTACTGGATGTATGCTTATCTTCTTATCTTTATTTCTATCTAAATATTGTAATTTTTTACAACATCTTACCGGATGTATGCTTATCTTCTTATCTTTATTTCTATTTAAATATTGTAATTTTTTACAACATCTTACCGGATGTATGCTTATCTTCTTATCTTTACATCTATTTAAATATTGTATTTTTTTACAACATCTTACTGGATGTATGCTTATCTTCTTATCTTTACATCTATTTAAATATTGTATTTTTTTACAACATCTTACCGGATGCATGCTTATCTTCTTATCTTTACATCTATTTAAATATTGTAATTTTTTACAACATCTTACCGGATGCATGCTTATCTTCTTATCTTTACATCTATTTAAATATTGTAATTTTTTACAACATCTTACTGGATGTATGCTTATCTTCTTATCTTTACATCTATTTAAATATTGTATTTTTTTACAACATCTTACTGGATGTATGCTTATCTTCTTATCTTTATATCTATTTAAATATTGTATTTTTTTACAACATCTTACTGGATGTATGCTTATCTTCTTATCTTTACATCTATTTAAATATTGTATTTTTTTACAACATCTTACCGGATGCATGCTTATCTTCTTATCTTTACATCTATTTAAATATTGTATTTTTTTACAACATCTTACTGGATGTATGCTTATCTTCTTATCTTTATATCTATTTAAATATTGTAATTTTTTACAACATCTTACCGGATGCATGCTTATCTTCTTATCTTTACATCTATTTAAATATTGTATTTTTTTACAACATCTTACTGGATGTATGCTTATCTTCTTATCTTTATATCTATTTAAATATTGTAATTTTTTACAACATCTTACCGGATGCATGCTTATCTTCTTATCTTTACATCTATTTAAATATTGTAATTTTTACAACATCTTACTGAATGCATGCTTATCTTCTTATCTTTATTTCTATTTAAATATTGTAATTTTTTACAACATCTTACCGGATGTATGCTTATCTTCTTATCTTTATATCTATTTAAATATTGTAATTTTTTACAACATCTTACCGGATGCATGCTTATCTTCTTATCTTTACATCTATTTAAATATTGTATTTTTTTACAACATCTTACTGGATGTATGCTTATCTTCTTATCTTTATTTCTATTTAAATATTGTAATTTTTTACAACATCTTACCGGATGTATGTTTATCTTCTTATCTTTATATCTATTTAAGTATTGTATTTTTTACAACATCTTACCAGATGTATGCTTATCTTTTTATCTTTACATCTATTTAAATATTGTAATTTTTACAACATCTTACCGGATGTATGGTTATCTTATCTTTATTTCTATTTAAATATTGTAATTTTTTACAACATCTTACTGGATGTATGCTTATCTTCTTATCTTTATTTCTATTTAAATATTGTAATTTTTACAAAATCTTACCGGATGTATGCTTATCTTCTTGTGGCGGTAAACAAACAAAATGTATCCTGTTGCAATTCCAACACAATACGGAGCGAAATGGGTGTACGGCATGAAGAAAATTAAACGTGCAAACTCGTCTTGAATGCTAGTTTAGAAGGAAAACGGTAAACAGTATAAAGATAACTATGGAATAACAGTAGAAATGTATGTATTTGTGTGTATACATAAGTCTGTTTCTTTCAGGTACCACTTGAAATCAGTATATGTTTACAAAAGCAAGAGGTAAAACTGTTTGTATCTGATCGGTATATTTTCCTATATATTTTATTTACTTTTTAAAAGAAAACGTCCATGTAACGCTAAGAAATAGATATTACTAGCAAATCTACCTCTGCCTCGCTCTGCATTTTTTTTCTGGTTCACGGGGACTGTGGAACGAAGAGCGTGAGCGCCGTTCATTGAATATATACAGTATGGTCCATAAATAGGTATGGAGTTATATATGTTCGATCTATTAAATTGAATACCGTAGGAAATCGTCGAATGTCGACAAAATGAAAGGGTTCATCACAGACACATTTTTTAGAACTTCATGGACAGGCAGACAAACGTGTGTTGGTTGGTTTGTTTTTGAATTTCGCGCAAAGCTGCATGAGAGCTATTTGCACTAGACGTTCCTAATTTAGCGTGTAAGACTAGAGGGAAGGTAGCTAGTCATCACCATCCACCGCCAATTATTAAGCTACTCTTTTACCAACGAATAGTGGAATTGATCGTCACAATATAACGCTCCCACGGTTGAAAGGGCGAGCATATTTAGTGCAACGGGGATTAGAACCCGCGACTCTAGGGTTACGAGTCGAGTGCTTTAACCACCTGGCCATGCCGGGCCTACGTGTGTCATAAAGTTTACAGAAGTGTAGCAGGCAGACTCCAGGTTTTATGTGAACAGCGACAGGTTTCGGTTTAAACACGCGCAGGATATCAGGTGTAAAAGTGTCGTTAAATAAATTATCAATTATCAACTGTATATGTTAATTTAAATTTAAGTACTTTAAATACATTATAAATTAACAGCCGTGTGCCTACTTCTGGGCCGCCATGTATATTCGTATCATCACATATTGTAATGTTATATTTCAATTTAAACGAAAAATTAGTGCCACAAATATTTTAAAGGCATACATAATTCAAGATGTCCTAACGAACTGGTAAAATAATTCATAAATATTAGCCTACTTAAGAAATTTAATGATACATTGTCAGCATGTTGTGCTAAATGGATGGATCAACGACACCCATATTATTTATTATAATAATACTAAGTTTCTGCCTGTCCTGAAAATGCACGCGGTCCTTACTGTGAAAACGCGTATGTATATTCACTTCACTTCAAAGGATATATATATATATATAAAGGCAGATATAAATACATTTTTGCAGATATTTTGTACAACAGTATATTAAACGCTCATCAAAGTTTGTGTGTAGCCACATCGGGCTACCTGCTGAGTCCACCGAGATGTAGATGCGTATACTTACCGCTGTACTAGTGGAGGATCAAAGTTTTGAAAAAGGTCTAACGTTACGTCGTATAATAACATTGATAGTATTAAGTACGGTAAAGTAAGCCTTAACTAAATTAAACCAAAAATGTACACAGTTTACAGTGTTAATTTATTTCTTTAACGAATACCGACCGTACTTAATAAAGATTTAACTGATGTTAAGCGTGAGAAAGTAAACTTATAGATTTTGGTTTCTGTGATTAGAATTATTTTCTATTATTCTAGAAATCCTGTATTTAATAGAAGACTAAAGCAATAAGGGTAATAACTCAACTGCAAAGGTTTTGTGAGTTTCCACTTGTATATTAAATATTTTATAGTAATTAGGGTTATTATAAGAAATTATTGGCGAGTTCCAGCACTAATAAAATGAATACTATTTATCATAAGGCAATAATTATTAGCAGATATACCGAAAATGACATGGGAAGACGAATCCGCGATCACCACTGATGTTCACCAGAGGGCGCTACTTCTGATCATTATTTAAGTAAACGAGGGTCAAATTCTTAGGATAAAATGGTGGACCGCTGAATGTAGTTGATCG
The DNA here is from genome assembly GCF_004210375.1 of Tachypleus tridentatus. NCBI lineage: Eukaryota > Metazoa > Arthropoda > Merostomata > Xiphosura > Limulidae > Tachypleus > Tachypleus tridentatus. Next base: position 40,113,982 of record NC_134830.1, read on the forward strand.
ATATTCAGCATGGCCACATGTTGTCAAATGGCCACTGCCAAGTCCGTCAGTGTAGCAGGAGCCCCATGATTCTCGACTGACTTGAAACATCACTGTTTCCAAAAGTCATCTGGTAGCATATAGCCATATTGAATCTAGTACAACTTACCTCAACTGTTTACTAAATCATCTCTTCGATGCAGGCCATCTTTGACGGTCACGTGGGACAGATGTAGCGAATGTTCTTTATTGACTAATTCCGGTAACTTGGTTTGGTTTAGTTTGAATTTCGCATGAATCTACATAATTTTATTTTGCTTAAATTATAACATGTATAATTTTAATAATTTATATTTAGACGTGTAAAAGAACGTAGTTAAACCTCTCATCATGACAGGAGGTTCGTGAATTTGGGCAGCAGGTGAGATAATGATTAATGAATATAGATGGCAGAATAAGTGGCCAGACAAATTGAACGTGATTCAGGTTGGTTTGGTTTCTTTGGAATTTCTCGCAAAGCTACACGAGGATTATCTGCGCTAGCCGTTTCTAATTTAGCCGTGAAACACTAGAGAGAAGGCAACTAGTCATCACCATCAACTGCCAACTCTTGGGCTACTCTTTTACCAACGAAATGTGGGATGAACTGTAACTTTATAACTCCTCCACGGCTGAAAGGGCGAGCATGTTTGGTGTGATGGGGAATCGAACCCACGACTCTCAGGTTGTGAGTCGAAAGTCTTAACCATCTGGCCATTCTGGACCTTTCCAGTAATTACGACTCGCGTTTTCCATGGTCTTATTGCTATGTCCCAAAAGAGTTGTAATTCTGTGACAAACAGTATTCATTTTGCTAACTTTCGAACACTCCAAGGAATTTACGTAAAACACACCCAAATATATATATATATATATATATATATATATATATATAACTGAAATTATTTAGTATGTAACCCTAAAGAAATTAGTGTCTTAAAAATCTAAACAATTAATAATACAAAATTCTTTAACATACTAAGATTGGACAGTTTGGATCAATGTGTCAGATGGCACATCTGTAGAGTTTTCACTGTTACATGTTCAGAGTTATTCTCCGTAGAAAGAAAGCTATTAGTTTTGATTCAGTAGCTTACAAAATGCAATGTTGGTCTTAAAATATAAATATTTGTATTTTATGCTGAGATATTTTGGTTTAATTTCTACTTGAAGTTTTTGTTACACATGATAAAGATGTTTTATAAGCTGCATTACCAACTGACATGCGACAGTACTCAACATTGTTTTCCATCGGTAATTAAATTCACTATTTTACTATTTTACATGATACTAAGTTTTATCGAATTCATAGCTTTTGTTCTAGAGTAATCATGTATAACTTAGTTTTATTATTAGTTTTATAAAACATAAATGCCTCATTTACTTATTTGATGCGGTAGTGTTTCACTCCTTGTTTTGTTATATTATTCTAAATGCTGCTGTTATTTCACACATTATTCTGTAAGTTACTTACTTATTTGCTTTGACATTGTGTTCTAAAACTTATATTTGTTTCACATTTCAGCATCTTTTCTCCACGTGATACTTTTGGTTTCGTTATCATGGAATTCTCTCTAGAGCATTACTTATTTACTTATGTCTGTATATTTTACTACAAGATATTTGTTAATTTCTTTTTCTACAGGATGTCACGTCTTTACTTCTATCGATGTCCTGTTTTATAACATACGTAAGTATATGTTCTAATTACTTGAACGTAATATAAATTAACATATCTTATGCTATGAGACAAAAAACAATTTATTTTATGTTGTTTTATTCATCAAGAATCTTAAGTTTTAGGAGGTTTGTTTGAAGTTCAACACAGCAGTACATAATGAGCTATATGTGCTCTGCCCACCACGTGTATCAAAACCCGGTTTCTAGCGTTGTAAGACCGAAGACTTGCTACTTTACCAAATAGAGGGCGTCTTAGTACGATTGTTGTTGTTTCGAATTTCGCACAAAGCTACTCGAGGGCTATCTGTGCTAGCCGTCCCTAATTTAGCAGTGTAAGACTAGAGGGAAGGCAGCTAGTCATCACCACCCACCACCAACTCTTGGGCTACTCTTTTACCAACGAATAGTTGGATTGACTGTCACATTATACGCCCCCACGGCTGGGAGGGCGAGCATGTTTAGCGCGACGCGGGCACGAACCCGCGACCGTCGGATTAGGAGTCGCACGCCTTACCCGCTTGGCCATGCCAGGCCATCTTAGTACGAAATAATTTAACTTTTCTGAGTTCACACCCTTAGTCACTAATGATACACTTACTTCGGTTCAGTTATAGAGAAAAGTAAAGTTGGCATCTGGTTGAACAAAGGTGTAAGAATACCCACGGTAATCATTGAACCAAAAATTCCTAGGGCAAGCAGCAGTTTCCCAACAATCGCTTTTCTAGTACAAGTGAAGAAAAAAAGATCACAATTTATTTATTGAGGTGTTAAAACACAAATACAAAAAAAATTTAATATTTGGTAATTAAAATGACCACTGTTAACAGTCATGAAATATCCAAGAAGGTACTTACAACATTTTAACACGCTTATGTAAAATAAAGCTACAAATAAATGAGATATAACAAAATTAAAAGATAAAATTTACAGTAAAATAACTGAACCTTGAAATCACAAATCTTGTGCAAGAGTCTTCAAAGTAAGTATTTAATAAAAGCTTTCTAGTCGTATGTTATCATTAGTCAGAAGTGCAGCACGCCAAAAGTCAATGTAAAATTCGTTGTTAATAGAGCGTAGAATGGAATCTTAAGTTTAAAAAAAATAAAAATTTTGCCTGACAATTCGAAACTGAAAATATTTATTATCAAGTTTAATTAATAAACAAACTTCTCTCAACAAGAGAAATAAACGACAGTTAAAGAGAAGATTGTGGTATAAGAGACGATAGGCTATTACGTCAGCGGAGAAATGAACGCGAGATTGAAATCATTTATAGCTACAGTACAGTGTTCCCTTGTTTGATATATGTTATAAAACAATTGTATATTGCTCTGACAGTCCCAATATGAACGAACTTCTTTAATGTTGTAAATGAACAACAGCAGGTATTCTTTTCAAGCATGAATTCTGTTTGCCGAATGTTCCACATTTTTATTTTAAATGCAGCAGTCTTTCATTTGACTCAGCCTCAAATAAATGTCATTGGAGTTGACAGCAATTTGCCCCTCCTAAAATCTGTATCACCCCTAATACGAACAGTTCAGCTTCCCTTTTCTTCCATATGTTTGGTGAGTGTATTAATTTAATATTATTTATTCTCAGCATTGGCCAAAATGTGGATTTAAAGAGCGTATCTTCAGTATAGCCAATCTATGGTCTCTATGTGTGCTGTATAAAGCTGTGTTCTTTATGGATGGGGGTCCACCTTCTATTCATAAAAGGGAGCAATGGAATTTTAGTGTTTTGTTGTGATCCACACAAATTATATGGGAAGAAGAAAACGTGCTTAGATGTTTAATTATATTTATTAATATATGTATAAAGGTGTTCCTTTGTATTGGTTTATTTTGGGCTTGAGTTGTTGTATAAGTAAGGCTTCTTTAATTTTGCGTCTGTTTAAGTTTCTTTCTTTGTTTAGTATTTGGGTGTTTTCTATGGTTATGTTGTGTTTATTTGACTTGCAGTGTTCGAAAACGTGTGAAGGTGACTTTTTATGTTCTTTGACTCTGGTTTCCATTTTTCTACTTGTTTCTCCAATATAGAAGTCGTGGCAGTTATCACATTGTATTTTATAAATAATGTTGGTATGGTGTTTGTCAGTGTAGATTTTACATTGTATAGACCTCAGTTTTGTGCCTGGTTTTTGAATAAATTTGGTATTGACGGGAATGTCATATCTTGTTACTAGTTTTTTGCCAAATGTTGGTTATTTTTATGCTGATGTTGGGAATATATGGTATGCAGCAGAAAAATAGTTTTAAATCGTCGGGTACATTTACTTTAAAAAATCACGTAACCATATATTTAAGTCTATACAAAAAAAAATATTTTATTTTTTGACCTAGAATCAGTGAAAACAACTATGATACAGAGAGGTTTCTATGCTGCTTCCCAGTAAAAAGAATCCAATCGTTACTATCAGTTTTATTGTGACGTAATATAATACGAAATAAATATTCCTAGCAGTAAATGTTGTTTTATCCAAACTTACCTATATAACGTCATTATAAAGACGGGAGACAAGAGAAAAAACTGCATTTCACAGGCCAGGTAGAATCCGTGTGAAACGCACTGAAAAAAAGAAAAAAATTATAATTGTTCAGTTAGAATGATGCACTAATTTAGTGTTACTGCTAAACCAGTTGTCTGTTCAAAGACGAAAACAAAGTCTTACTGAAACACCAGTGTCATTATTTATGCAATAAGTGCCTTGAAAAACATAAAGTACTTGTATTTTATATTTACTACAAAACTAATAAAGCTGTCTATTGTCGTCCCTAATTTTGACACATATAACCCACGGCGTAGCGTTATGCCAAATTCTAAACAAACAAAAGAAACCCTGATTTTCAACTTCTGACCAAAGAGATGGTAGCTAGACACCAGAATCCCAGTACCCGCTTTGCATGCTTCGGGAATGACTGTCATCATTTTCAACGCACTCAAAACCAAGTACAGAAAATATTTTGATATCGCTCAGATTCGAACCCGATTCGCAAGCTCCAAAATCCATAGTTCTAACGCAGAGCAAGCTCCAAAATCCATAGTTCTAACGCAGAGCAAACTCCAAAATCTATAGTTCTAACGCAGAGCAAGCTCCAAAATCTATAGTTCTAACGCAGAGCAAGCTCCAAAATCATAGTTCTGACGCAGAGCAAGCTCCAAAATCTATAATTCTAACGAAAAACTTCGTTCTAAAAATGGAACGAGAAATGTTTATAATTCTTAACAAAAGTAACATGCTTATATTTAATTATTTACCTTTTTTTATGTACTTTACTTGAATGAAGTGTCATATCATCATTATTATGTGAACCGAAACACACTGTGTTTCTAAGCTGGGTTAAAAGGAAATCACTGTCAGGCATAAATCTCCCGTTATATATAAACTGCAACTTGATAACATTGTAGGTTCTTAAACAACTGTTTTGTATATATCACTTTCACTTTAGGAAAAGCACTATATCATCTAATAAATCAAATGTTTCAGAACATTAATTAATCGTACACTTGTAATGATAACATGTTTATGATTGTTACTAATCCCATAAAGTTCGCGCCTAATGACCAAAGAAAGCTAATAATATCTGCAGATGTGATCTTTACTGCGTTCGTGTATTTTTCTTACTAACATGTTTCATTACCTTATACTTTTACACTATACGCTTTCAGTAAAGAAAAGTCGAGTTAAAAGGCCAGACTCTGTATGTTCGACTGCAATGTGCTACCATCTCGACGTAATTATAGGCAACTTTGTTCTCATGACCCCACGTATAAACACATTGAAGTATTTTTTGTTTTGTTGTTTTTTTATTTCGCGCAAAGCTACTCGAGGGCTATCTGCGCTAGCCGCCCCTAATTTTGCAGTGTAAAACTAGAGGGAAGGCAGCTAGTCATCACCACCTACAGCCAACTCTTGGGCGATTCTTTTACCAACGAATCACTATTGACCGTCACATTATAACGCCCCCACGGCTGAAAGGGCGATCATGTTTGGTACGATCGGGATTCGAACCCGCGACCCTCAGATTACGCGTAGAACGTCTTAACCCCCTGGCTATGCCGGGCCACGACATGGAAGTAAGAATGCGATGTGTATGAATGGTAAAGCGCGACTTTATTTTGTTTTTGAGCAGTCTTAACATAAAGTGAGAAATGGGTTTTATATATATTTACGAAGTATATATTTCAGGGAACTTTCTTGATTTAAAACAATAAGGATTTATAAACAGCTAATTATTCTTTTTCTTAAAACGTGTAATTGCTTTACGATAAGCGACTCAGAGGCACATCCCTTTCGTTAATCGTTTTACCCCACACCAAAGGTACGTATTTCAGCCATAGGCTTCGGTCACGTTTTACGTAATTACCCCACACTATTGCACACGTTATTTTGTATTAGTTTCCTACTTGAGTAAGATAGTATACTATACTAATATAATGACAGGTAAACAAATAACAATTTATCAGCATAAGGTAAAGTTTTATTAATGGTGGAACATACTACATGCTTTCTTGAGGTCTGATCTGTACCAAGCTAAGTTTAAGTCAATTAGGTATAGTTAGAAAATGCAGCACTTATTTTAAATTCCAGTTTCTATACCATTTTATCCCGTCTGGTGTAAAAATTTCCAAGTTTCGTGTATTTCAGAAACGTGCTACTGTTCGTATTTTATCAGAAACGCTCCACTGTTAGGACTTTAAAAAGCTCCTTTTCCTTCCAAGTTTGATGCCAATGTATATTTAACTGTTTTATCTTATATTGTACAACAACATTTGTTGACAATAACTATCAATATATATAGTAATTCTGGTCATAAAATAAATAATCGAAAACTAATGGGAATATCTATAGAAATTACGTAACGTGTATGACTCAAAGAGTATAAGATAAGTTGAATTGTAATTTACACACAGAAAGCGAAACGATCACTTTACTCCCAGGTAAGTGTAAACTTGAGAAAATTATCGTAAGTACGAGTAAAATAAAAAATAAGAAACTAACACGATTGGCTATTTCACAATTTAAGAAAATTAGCTTTTTTGTCTTACAATAACATTGACAATGAATACCTCCTACATGTAGATATTCACGTATTGTGTACTATCAGGTATGAAGGCACTGAAGATGATGTGTATGTGTTTGTTTTCTTATAGTAAAGCCACATCGGGTTATCTGCTGAGTCCAGCGAGAGGAATCGAGCCCATGATTTTAGCGTTTTAAGCCCGAAAACTTACTGGTATTTCAACTGGGGGCGCCACTGATGATATACAGGGTGTTTGGAAAGTCACTGTGCAGTTTTGTAATCATATGTCTATTCAGTCTATTTCAAGCCAGCAACTGATAGCAGTGTTTAGAAACAAAATAAGAAGGATCCAGGCCTGTATTGATGCCAACGGGGATCACTTTCAACATTGTTTGTAATTGTCATTCATATTTACCTCCTGTATTCTATATTGAAACATGTCTGTTAATAAATATATAAGTGCACAGTGACTTTCCGAACACCCTGTATTTGGAGCAAAATTTTCACGATGCTTTATTATAGAATATACAGAAAATGAACAAAGTTTTATATTAAATTATGTTGATATTTTATGAACTTTGATATTAAAATTTTAAATGCAGATATAAGTTACAAAGTTCAGAATTTGATGTTTGTAGCCCACCGCTAATACAGCGGTAAGTCTACGGATTTACAACGCTAAAATCAGAGGTTCGATTCCCCTCGGTGGGCTCAGCAGATAGCTCAATGTTTCTTTGCTGTAAGAAACACACACTGATGTTTGTATACATTACTTCGACATGAAGTAAAATGATAATTATAAATGATTTCGTAATAAAACACGTATGGAATTCTCTGATTTTCAGAAACTTTAACATATGTCTTTATACACACTCCCACTCACATTGATATGTATGGTGTCACTGGTTATTGTATTTTTAAGACTATGAACCAGTTTTAAAGGCGTTGCCGTTATAAGAATTATTGGTAAATATGGATCTCAGAAACTAGTAAATCAGACTAGTACTTGTTATTTTCAGTATCTTTAATATTGATCGATATCAGGCTGGTACTTCTGTTAATATTTAAAATATTCACTCCAGTAAATAAACTATTATTAAGGGTATCTATAGTTTCCACTGCTGTCAGGTGGCTCCTGATGTCAATGTGTTTCAGACTCAGAGGTTTCTGGACTAGTTGAAGGTTCTCTTTTCTGTATTGCTACCTCTTTCAGTATTAGTGTGGATACTTATTGGTTTCAGTACACTATATTTTTTATGTGCACAATATTTTGTTATGGCTGTCTGCCTATATATACTTCAAAAAATTACCACTTTAGGTAAATCAAACCATTGAATATTTGTGATTAGTCAAATATATATTAACATATTCTCGTCTTTGAACTTATTTCTAGTTTGTCAAGTTAGTTAAGGATATAAATAAGCGAGTTATTTTACCACTGCTTTTGTAGGTTACCAAATTAAGTAAGCTTGTGATGTGGTGATGGTATTACTCAGCACGTTATTGGTTTTACGTGTAAGAGTTTTCACTTACGATTTCCTCAGGCTTTAAAAAGTTACTTATGTACAGTAGGTTCGTCCACCAGTTTTTGCGGCATACTTTTGCTGAAGAGTCCAGTTTATCGTGCCAGAGAGGTCCACTTCCAAAGTTTGGCGCAATTATAATAAGTGCTGATATTAGAATGAAAGCCGGTGTTAACCTATATATATATAAAATATGAGTATTGTTATAAGCCACTCTCGAGAATGAGAGACTTTGTCTGTTAATATTTTCAGAAAAAATAAAAGAAATTATTTTGTGTAAACTTCACAAGTGTTTTTTTTTTAATTATAATAATTGGGTACTTTAACGATTAATTCTGCAGTTACTAAAATAATCAAAACAAAGGATTTTTTGCAGTAATAAAACATACACAGAAAATCACGTTGTGACAAACATTGTAACATTTTTCATGCATTACAAACGGTGCACAACCCATTCAATGTGTTTAAAACCTGCTGAGCAACAACAACATTCCAGCATCGAAAGTGAAACCTCATCTCTAAATCTGAACATTCTGGTATATCAGCTTTATCTTTTGTTTCGTAGTGAAGTTACTTTGGTCTAGCTGTCGAATCGAATCCCAATTTTTAGAAATTTAAGTCGGTGAATCTTGGATTTTTACTTATGCTGTTCCGTAATAATGAGAAAAATATCGCTATTATTCAGTAAGACTGGCAATGACTTAAAAACACAACTGAAATATTTTCAACTCGTTGTGACTCTTTTCTATTACTTTACTAGAAATAGGCCAAGTCACTCGGTTTGGCAGATGTAAGTTTACGGACTTACAAAGCTGTAATCCGGGGTTTGATTCCATGCAGTATACACAGCAAATATGCCAATGTAATATTGCTATCAAAACAACTAAAATTTGGCTGATGTCTATATATTGTTGATCCACGTGGACACGTGTATGATATGTGCTATACCAAAATCGTGTTTCAGAATGTACCACATTTAGAACACTGTTCAACAGTTTGTTTACTGTTCCACAACCATGGTTACTAGCATCATCAAAAAGAAAATTTTTTGCACGTACAAACTCAAGGATGCTCAGTTTTGGCCGCTGCTATTTCTTATAGAGGGATAGTAAAGATACTTAAAATAAAAAGATGCAATGAAGCTGTTACTAACATTTGTACATAACTAAATGATTGGACTGTTCCGTAACTCAAACTGAAGTACCTAAGTTGTACAAGGTTGAGAATGGTAAAACTTGCCTCGGTAATTTGCATATAAATACTAAAACTTTAAGTAAGTCTTTCGTTAAGGTCCTTCCGTGAGTAAGTAGTTGGCGAACTTACAGCGCTAAAATCGTTCAGTTCCCCCCACACACACACACACGGTGCACAGAATGCAAGCAGTGTAGCTTTTCACTAAGATGACAACAATCTTTCATTAGGTAATGTTTGTTAGAGTGTGCATTCTGTAGCACAAACTTAGGTGTAAAACGATGAAATTCAGAAAGGAATCATCTGTCCTCTTATATCTTGTGAAAAATATAGAATATTGGAGTGAATAAGGATACATAAACAGAATAGTATTGAAAACTGTGAATGTTCTACAACATCTGAATGCAATCCTAACCAAACAGAGGAACATATATATGTAAAAACGGCTTGTTTGGGTTGAGAAAATTTTTTATGTAGAGGAGAGAACAACGTTTCGACCTTCTTCGGTCATCGTTAGGTTCACAAAGAAAGAAAGAGGTAACTGACCGATAGTTGATCACATGTTTGAAGGGGGTTGTGTAACTGTGTGTAGGAATGTAGAGAACGTGATTATATGTTTGATTATATCTATTAATACAGGTATAAAGGTGTTCCTTTGTATTGGTTTATTTTGGGCTTGAGTTGTTGTATAAGTAAGGCTTCTTTAATTTGGCGCTTGTTTATGTTTGTTTCTTTATTTAGTATTTGGGTGTTTTCTATGGTTATGTTGTGTTTATTTGAGTTGCAGTGTTCGAAAACGTGTGAAGGTGACTTTTTGTGTTCTTTGAATCTGGTTTTCATTTTTTTACTTGTTTCTCCAATACAGAAGTCGTGGCACTTATCACATTGTATTTAATAAATAATGTTAGTGTGGTGTTTGTCAGTGTAGTTTTTACACAGTATAGACCTTTGTTTTGTGCCAGGTTTTTGAATAAATTTATTATTAACTGGAATGTCATATTTTGTCACTAGTTTTTGCCAAATGTTGGTTATTTTTCTGCTGATGTCGAGAATATATGGTATGCAGCAGTATATGGTTTCATGATTTTTTAATTAGTGGGATATATTTACTTTTGTTAGTTGATTTTGCTTTTTGTCTAGGTGTGTGCGTGTAATATTTCTTACGGTTTGTGGAGGAAACTTATTGATGTTGATGAAGTATTGTTTTATTTTGTCTAATTCATCGTTAATTTTATCTGGTAAGCATAGTTTTATGGCTGTGTTTATTTGGTTTCTTAGTATGTTGAGTTTTTGTTTTGTTTCATGTGCTGAGTCCCAAGGAATGTATAGTCCAATATGGGTGATTTTTCGGTGGATTTCTGTTTTAAATTGTAACGGTCCTTGTAATTTTGAGGTTAAGAAATGATATTTGATTGCTTTCTTCCTGTTCACATGTGAAGTTAATGTTGGGATATATAGAGTTAATGTGATTGAAAAAATTAAGTGTATGTTCTGTAGATATGAATCCCTCAATCGTGTCATCTACATATCTGTACCAGTATAGTGGTGGATGTAATGCTGTGTTAATTGCTTGTGTTTTATCTTGTGTCATAAAAATATTGGATAAAACTGGTGATACTGGATTACCCATGTTTAGGCCATTTGTTTGTATGTAGTTGTGGTTGTTGAACATGAAGTTTGTCTTCATCGTGGTGAATTTTATGAGAGTTGCTAATTGGTTCCTGGGAATGTCTGCTGATGGGTTAGGGTCTCGAATATAGAGTTCCAAAAACACCCAAATACTAAATAAAGAAACAAACATAAACAAACGCCAAATTAAAGAAGCCTTACTTATACAACAACTCAAGCCCAAAATAAACCAATACAAAGGAACACCTTTATACCTATATTAATAAATATAATCAAACATCTAATCACGCCCTCTACATTCCTACACTCAGTTACAAAACCCCCTTCAAACATGTGGTCATCTATCGGTCAGTTACCTCTTTCTTTCTTTGTGAACCTGACGATGACCGAAGAAGGTCGAAACGTTGTTCTCTCCTCTACATAAAAAATTTTCTCAACCCAAACCAGCCGTTTTAACATATATATTTTTCTCTATAAGTGGATTTTCTCGTCATCACTGAAACAGAGGAACATATTTGGAACTATGTAATAGGACTAGCTAGACCAGTGGTTCTTAACCTTGTTGGAGGTACTGAACCCCGGAAGTTTCGTACTTGCATTCACTGAACCCTTCGTAATCGCAAAAATAAAATATGATTTTTTTCAAATTCAAAATTATAAGTAGATATTTTATTGGTGCACAAAATGAACCATGCATCAGTTGCACACAATATCACTGTGTTCAAAAAACAAAACCAACAAAACATGAATTTCACACAAAAACACACCTCCGCTGAACCCCTCAGACTGACTCACCGAACCCAGGTTGAGAACCACTGACTGCTAAACTTAGAATTTTAATTAGAAAATAGGAAATAAGCCTCTTAATATTGATAAATGTTGAAAGGGATTGTTGCTGAGTGGAAAACTGTTGGAAGTTGCTATCTATTAGCAGTCTTAGAAAAAAATACAGCCTCAATTGCCCTTTTTAAAAGTCTTGAGACGACTGGTCAAGGAAAACAATAAAAATAATTTAATCGAGTTTAAAGGGAAAAGAAAGCGGAAAAATAAATGCAAGACCACAAGAGAAAGAAATGTTGTGAGACATTAGGAATATAAATTGCCGGTGAAGTTATGTAAATGTTTTGTTCATTGTTAAGCACAAAGCTGCACAATGGACTATCTCTGCTGTGCTCACCTCTGATATAGAAAGTCAGAGCTACCACAAGAGGAAGATCACCCGTTTTCTTTGTAACCGTTGTTCACCAGGTAATGCTGAGAATAGTTATCGGTGGATCAGGGATAAATTTGTTTGTTTGCTTGTTTTAGAACAAAGCCACATTGGGCTATCTGCTCTGTCCATCGCAAGGAATCGAACCTTTAATGTTAGAGATCTCACTCCGTAAACTTACCCACTAGGGAACTGGCAATAAACCTCGAGGATTATAAGGTTAAAAATGGTATGTCGATATCTGCATTTGGTAGAACAAAGATTACCATTGTTTAGCTATGAATAATAATAAAATTACCTTTTAATGTACGCTTAAAAAAAGTATATATCTTACACGGTTATGCTCAAATGTGCTTTTCCATATTTTCAAACCGCACTTACCTCCAATAACGGTGGATGTAGAATTTCAGTAAATTCAAGTGGTCTTGGTTTTCTCCAAGCTTTCTCAGTGTTCGGTGAGTAACTAACAAGCCACTGTCATGTTGTACATAATTAAAACCAAACAAAATATTTAATAAATAAATATAACATGTCGTTCCAGATCTCAGACGTATTTATTGTAATCAGATATGAACTGTCCGAGAAAACAAGATATGTTTAGGTTTTGACCATAGATTCATAACATACATTTAAAACTAATTTAGAAAGTAACAGATGGTTAATTAATCACTTATTAGCGTATATTAAGAAGTAATGTTTATCATATTTGGTCCTTTTGATGTGAGAGAAAACAGCAACATATATATATATATATATATATATATCAATAGTTTTGACCATTAACAACCCCTATTACTTTCTGTAAGTTTCTTTTCCTTAATATACAATGACTCACAACTGAAAAATCAGAAGAAAAATGCATTTTTTAGTTACCTCGAAAACTAAGATACACTTCCCCTATTAACTGGATAAATTATTTATTAGGTTATTGATGTTTATGTAGACTTTACTTAAACGCCCAAGCATTTAAAGAAGAAGAAAAAGTGCAAATATATCATTAATATGTCATCCACGTATAACGTATCTTAATTACCACAACCATTAATATTTGTATCGTATTTTAGTGTTTATAATTATAAGTAACTAATATGTATGATTGCAGTTCAATGTAATAATTATAGTTTTTAATGAAATTATTCATACAGAACTAACCTAATGAAGAAAAACGTGTCCACAGCAAATGTAGTTTGAATAACTAACTGGAAGGCTAAGTCTTTTCCTAAATCCAAAACTTTTGTCAGAGCACCTGGAATATGCAAGTTAACAATATGAGTGCAGAATTGTCCACTAACATGTTGGCTTATTTATTGTAGCATACATAAGGTGTAAACTGAAACACATTTGAAATGTTTGTAACTGTGGTATTAATTTTAGTTTTTATTAAAGTAAATGAAAAATAACGAGTTTTTTTACTTTAACAGCATTCAATTAACAGGTAAATTCGTTATTTCTATTTAGTTTTCAATATTATTTACAATGACTACCACTCCTAAAATAAGCCATGAATTTTAAACGAAGTTAAATATACATAAGTTGTAACATTATAATTCGTAGCTAATGCTCCCTTCCCCAGCGGGCCCGGCATGGCCAAGCGTGTTAAGGCGTGCGACTCGTAATCCGAGGGTCGCGGGTTGGCATCCCCGTCGCGCCAAACATGCTCGCCCTTTCAGCCGTGGGCGCGTTATAACGTTACGGTCAATCCCACTATTTGTTGGTAAAAGAGTAGCCCAAGAGTTGGCGGTGGTTGGTGATGACTAGCTGCCTTCCCTCTAATCTTACATTGCTAAATTAGGGACGGCTAGCACAGATAGCCCTCGAGTAGCTTTGTGGGAAATTAAAAAAAAAAAACTTCCCCAGCGGCACAACGATATGTCCGCGAACTGTTACTCTAAAAAAACCACGTTTAGATACCAGTGGTGGGTATAGCAAAGATAGCCCATTGTTTGGCTTTTTGCTTAACTATGTACAAACAAACGTCATTAACACTGCTGTAAAACTGAACATTCAGAAAAACATAGTTGTCACGTGCTATTTTAATTAATGTTTTACACAATGAAAGGTTCCTATGAAAAAATCAAACCTTCAAGTATATTAAGTCATCTTTTATTTACTCCATTATGACTGGTATTTGAGCACCTGGAGGTTTGTTTATTTATTTGTTTGTAGTTAACCACAAAGATACACAATGGACTATCTCTGTTTTGCCTACCACAGGTATCGAAACCCGGTTTCTAGCACTGAAAGTCAGCAGAGATACTGCTTGCCACTAGAGGGCGCACCGGTAGAATTTTGAGATAATAAAATTTGGATAATAAAACAGTAACTCTCGCAATGAATGAAATTAACACTATAGAATATTCATTATTGTAAATGTTATTAACTAAATAAATTGTCGCTTCTAAAAAGCTTAAGTCTTGAAATTTTGGAAGATAATTTACACACAGTTTACAAATTGTTGATTGCCAAGTTACAATATCTGCACTGAATCATCCCATTGAGTTAAACAATGGTTACACTAAAATTGTGAGTCATTTATAATGAAATATGCGAGTGCGTTTGTGTTTTTCTCTTATAGTAAAGCCATGTCGGGCTTTACATTCCGCCGAGGGGAAACGAGTCCCTGATTTTAGCGTCGTAAATCTGTAGACTTACAGTTGTTCCAGCGGAGAATTACATAGTGAAATAAAGTTCAGTTATAGATACACAAGAGCAAATTGTTTCTACCTTTTGTGATGTAAATACTGACATGACAAGCTAGTTAAGGCACACGACTAGTAAACTGAGGGTTGTGAGCTCAAATCCTCTCATCAAACATACTTGCCCTTTTAACCGTTGGTAAAATAATAGTATAAGACTTGACACAAGGGGGTGTTCACTCGCTCTCTTCCTCCTAGTTTATCATCTCATAGTTAAATGACAACAGTGTAGATAGCAGTTGGGTACCCCACCGGTTTATTTATTTCACAATTATATCCAACATTAAGGATTAGAAAGTTTTCTTTTAGAATATTCGTCTGTATATATACAAGAAATGAAGTAATTTCAATTTTATTATCAACTTGGATATAAATTAAAACAATTTAGTTGCATTTCGCGCAAAGCCACACAAGGGCTATTTGCGATAGTCGTTCCTAATTTTGCAGAGAAAGACAAGAAGGAGTGCAGCTAGTCATCACCACACACCATCCACTCTTGGGCTACTCTTTCACTAACGAATACTGTGATTGACCGTCATATTAAAACGCCCCCACTTTAAATCGGTCTGCAAAGGATGATATACTTTAAATCAATCTGTATGTGTGTGTGCGTTCTTATAGCAAAGCCACATCAGGCTATCTGGTGTATCCACCGAGGGGAATCGAGCCCCTGATTTTAGCGTTGTAAATCCGAAGATTTACCGCTGTCCCACCGGGGGAAAAATCAGCCTGTAAAGGATGAAATACCTTAAATCAGTCTGTAAAGAATGATATACTTTAAATGGGTCTGTAAAAGACAACATACTCACCCATTTGATTATAAGATAAAAGATAAAAGGTATTCCCGAGAATTATCCAATTGATGCTAAAAACCCTCATTCCATGGACCACAGGAAGATCGTGATTTCCAGATTTTGTGGTTAACGTGATTCCCACGTTGGTGTATAAAGAGAAACATCTAGTGAATTCTAAAAATCCACCTGAGTGAAACAAACAAAAACAGTTTCCTTTTCATGATCCGTTCATAACAAAGAAAAAAAAATATTTATAAGTTAGTTGTACGCAAAGAGCTAAACCAAGTGCATGTGACATCGTTTAGGATTTTGATAAAATATCGAAGTTTAATCTAATAAATAGTTACTTACGTGAAACATATAACAGTTATTTAATTAATACGCAATAGTTTTAATTGTGAATCATCAAATTCAGTTCTACGTAGACAGTTATGTGTAAAAGATAAATAATATATACTACAAGAAAGGAAATTAACACGGAAATACCTACCAAGAGAAGACTCGTTTCTTATGAGAATATAAGCTTAATTTCAAACTTACAATAGGCTGAATAAGACAGATATCTATCTATGTATGTTATTACTTAATGTGTAAGCTCTTTGTTTTTTCCAAAGCAGAACATCTGGTCAATATGTTATTTTAAATTTATTTATGAAAGTGGATGGAACGTTCCTTTAAGTACACTGTAGCATGTCACATAGTACCATACCACTTGTTGATAATTTACTTCTTTTTCATGTCCACTGTAACATGTTACACAACACCATATGTTGATTGGTTACCTATTCAGCTCTTATTTATCCCTCAGTGATGTTCAGATCTGAACTTTAATCTAGTTAGTATGGCCTTTGTTCCAACTACCTGTTTCACCATATTTATCACTTACTCAGAGCCGCTAGGCTTTTGAAACACAAACCCATGACCAGTTAGACGTGTTGTATCCTGAGATCTGTATTTCTTTGCTGTCATGTATGTCCTTAACCTGCATAGATTCACTTCCAAGTTTCTTTAAAGCTGTTGCAGTGTTATTGTCCTCAGTGGACTCACTAATACACAGTTTCCTGTGTCAGACCTGTTGGTCCTACTGTTTTGTTACCACTACCCTTTTCAACTTTCTTTTTGAGTGTCTCTCTACAGCGAATATTGTTTTTTCTTATTGTCCTCGTAATGACTTATACATCTATACTTGAAAGCCAGGTTAATGGTTAGATCTGTAATGAAGCGTCTATCTTGCAGTGAGTGTATCCTAAGAAATCCAAAACGTTCAGAACGTCCTGTTTATGGCACATACCAACACATATTATCTATCGCATTACGTTATCCTTATAACCCTAAACGCTTGTCATGAGAAATTTCCTTCCCACAATGCATGCCATGCCTCGACCAAAATATTTAAATGCAACTAAAACGTATAATAAACTTTAAACAATTTAGTAAAGGTGCCTGTTCTATACTCACTTAAACTGTGATGTTTGGACAAAAGTTCTTCAACCCATGATGTTCGAAATGTCTATGAACAACCTCCACCAAAGTTGCCAGAACAAC
This sequence comes from Tachypleus tridentatus, assembly GCF_004210375.1. NCBI lineage: Eukaryota > Metazoa > Arthropoda > Merostomata > Xiphosura > Limulidae > Tachypleus > Tachypleus tridentatus. The sequence goes on from NC_134830.1 coordinate 40,131,295, forward strand.
CACAGAGAAAAGAAACAAGTTGAACCATCTAGGAATTTGAAATTTAAAAAGTGAATTACGTCATTGTGAGAAACAGGAAACTTATCGTTGAAATTATCATGTTAGCTATTTTTATAAATGAATGAAAAAGATTCTTCTCTCTTTTGAGAATAAAAATTCAATTAAAAACTGTATAAATATTAGTTATCTTTCAAGTGACATATGGAATTGGAAACCAACTGATGAAACGTAGAATGGACGGCAACAGCCTTTTGTGGAGACACAAGTGTAGAGGACGACGTTTCGAAAGTCTTTCGCCTTTCATCTTCGTATACTTTACACAATAAATTTCGATGTAAAGTTTCAATACATTTGGAATAAAAATTTGTTTTGACCAGTACATGGTAAGCGGAAAAGATATTTGCAAACAAGGACGGTAACACCAATAGCTTCAATTGAGTTTCAATGCGTTAAGTACATTTTCTTAACATGGAATTCAGGACGCACTAGCAGCAAATAGGCCTGAATGATGCAATTTGATGTAGATGGGTTGTAGAGTCATAAAGATTCAGTCTGCAGAAAGGATATTCGAGCAAAAAACACACAAAACAAATCACTGAAAGATGTGAGTGTCTATTGCTTTAGTTGCATCTCATATATTAGTACTTCATACACACACACATATACAACTGTAAAACTTTTAAGATATGACGTAATTTACTTTAAAAGCTCCAGTAATGTCTTGTAATGCTTCATAAAAACTAAAGTTTTAACACTAAGTTACATGTTAAATTAACGTTCTTTCACTTTTGTATTTCTATTCACTGTATAAAGAGAGTTCTTGTATAATTATACTTCGTAACAAGTTTCAAGTCTAGTCTACATCTTATAATGAATATCGAGAAGAATGTTTGGTGATAGAAGTAGACCTGGACAGAATATACGTTAATATCACTTCAAAGTAAGTTTAGCTCAGGTCTGATACTTATAAGGACGATAAAGAAAAATGTTTGATGAGACAAGAAGACGTGGTGAAAATAGATGTGTTTGAGTTCTGACCGAAGATTACAACCTCCAGAAGCAGCCAAATTGAATGATCTAAATTCTTTAGTCAGTTTATAGCCAACGTTTCATGTTTTGTTACTAACTTGATAAAACTGATAATATTGATTCTTTACACTTTAAATAATAATTCATGATAAATATGTTTAACATTCTATGTTACTTAAACAAGTCCCTATGTATTACAACTTGTTTTAGTGCTCAGTAAGTATATAATTAATTACAAAATACTTATCAGTCGCTGTTGTATGAGTTCTGTTTAAACACACAGTAAGTCTAATGGTATGGTAAATCAGTTCCTGCGTTATTTAGTGTTAGTTTGAAAGTAAAAATATTTTGAAATAGACAGTAAGTGATAAAGGTGGAATGGGTCTTCATCATTGCCAGAGATTTTAAACTTCCATCACTTAACCTATATTAGTTTTATATTGTATTTATTACCAAATGCATCATCATTTGTTGTAGTGAATGTTTACTCTTTCTCAGAGTTTCTTGAAACTTATATCCATCCATTAATTTGCATTAGTAAGACGGATTCATGTACGAAATCATGCTTGAGTTGAGTTGTTGCTAGAATATTTTATAATTTCTATAAATATTCTTGTCTAAATGTTTTATTCAATTAGTTTGCAATATTCACCACATGTGCCGAATGTTTGGCTTTATTTAGTAAATTTTTCACGAATACCAGCTTGAAAATTTTTGTCGCTGATTTTCCAGTATCACAGCTTGAACATAAAAATGCAAGTCAAACTAGAAAATAGCTTTGTATTACCATTTCTCCCCTATTACTTACGTCATTATATTTTTTATTCTGAAGGTTATAATCTTCATCAGATCTTTTACTTCTCTCGATGTAATGTTACTCCGAGCACCATCGGTAGAATAAAATAATATTTAGAATAACCATTCCAAAACATGAGTGATGCCTTGGCCTGGCAATTAAATTGGTGCAACTGTAAGAGAGGAACCATTCCTGATTCATGGTGTATTTAACTTAAGTTATGGTGGACCTTCCTATGAACATAAAAATCCAATTAGAAACGACACATGAGTTTTGACATTTGAAGGCTTCTTTTATTAACATACGTTAAGTTATTTAAACTGTACTAATCAAATGTATTTGTTAATAAGTAATTAACACAACATGGGTATTTGGATACAAAGTGCCCCTAAGCACCAGGAACTAGAGGTCATTCGCTCAATGTAACTGTACCAACATGAGTTTATCATCCGGGTTTGCATGTCAAGTAAAATACTAAAGACATCCATCCCCCCCCCTCACCTTGAAACTAACATAATTATCTGAGAAGTATATATATAATAATATCCTTTAATTAAAGCAGTATATAAACTTATCAAATGTTTTTTTTTTTTTTTTTTTAGTATGTTATGGCTCTCAGTTTATCAATTATGTTAATAACGCACATAACACATGGTCAAGAAAGACATCAAGCTTATTTCATTTTATCTGCTTTGTTTCTTGTCATTCTATAGAGGTAGCATTTGTTACTCCTTGGGAGGATGGTTATAATGATGTACATTGTACATGAATGACAACAGCAGTGTCTATCCTCAGTAGATCTGATTGTATTTCGAGATTAGAACCTCCCAACCTTATGCTGGAAAAGAAAGGTCAGTCACGTGAATACCATTAGTCACCAGATAAATCAGATAGTATAAGTGAGGTAGTGAAGTAAGGAACGTTGTATTTAAACAATCTGACAGATTATCTCGGCCACATCGATTAGAGAAAGTAGTTTCTGATCAACTACAAGAGATAATCACACACTGCATTTGTGTCTCTGATTTAGTAAACACTGAGCCATTCTTTCTTAAACTGTATCCAGTTGCTTTATTTCAGTGACCTTATCTCAGGTATTTAAAGAAACACAGTATTACTCTGTAGTAAATATGTTGTCAAATCTGATATTCAGCGGACCCATCCAATAATAATACGTTGTCAAATCTGATATTCAGCGGACCCATCCAATAATAATTTTACTATTATTATAAAACAGAATAAAACTTTACCAGTGAAAGTCACTTGTTAGATCTCATTTTATCTCTTAATCTGGAACCCATCCTAGCCATGCATTTAAGGTGCTTGACTCGTAATCTGAGGGGTCGCGGGTTCGAACAACTGTCGTATAAACCATGTTCGCCGTTTCACCCGCGAGGGCATTATTGCGTGACCGGCACTCCAAACCTTCGTTGGTATAAGAGTAGACCAAGAGTTGGTAATGGGTGATAATGACTAGCGGCCTTCCCACTGCTAAAGGCCCGGCGTGGTCAAGTGTGTTAAGGCGTTCGACGCGTAATCCGAGGGTCGCGGGTTTGAATCCCCGTCGCACCAAATATGCTCGCCCTTTCAGTCTTGGGGGCGTTATAATGTGACGGTCAGTTCCACTATTCGTTGGTAAAAGAATAGCCCAAGAGTTGGCGGTGGGTGGTGATGACTAGCTGCCTTCCCTCTAGTCTTACACTGCTAAATTAGGGACGACTAGCGCAAACAGCCCTCGAGTAGCTTTGCACGAAATTCAAAACAAACAAACAAACAAACAAACCCACTGCTAAATTAGGGACGGCTAGCGTAAATAATTCTCATGTATCTTTGCGCAAACTTCAAACAAATAAATCATTTAATTTGAAAGTATTTTAGTCAATGACCGATATTTTGTAAAACATTGTATTCAGTATAGCCAGTTTGAGACAACAATTCAGCTAGAAATTGCCAACGTATTTATTTTCTTAAATTATAAATAATTTTGTTGTTTAAGCCTTTCAGTGTTAAAACAAATAAAATGCTCATTAAGAGTGTGTGTTTTTCTTATAGCAAAGCCACATCGGACTATCTGCTCAACCCACCGAGAGGAATCGAACCCCTGATTTTACCGGTGTAAATCCGGAGACATAACGCTGTACTTGTGGGGGACAACTCATTAAGCAGTATTGGTTATCTTGAGATAAATTACAAAATATTAAAAAAAACATTGAATAGTTATTTTTAATTTTATGAATATTACGCACAAATACACGTGACTTAAGCCTTTTCCACCTGAATAAAATCGCCATGTTATTATTTTCTTTAAGGCTTCAGTCCACCTCATCAGCTGTTATTGTGATGGAAATCCCCTTGTAAATAACCTTCTCCTTATAACACACTTCAATGCACTATTCATTTCAAGTTCAGTTTTATTTATTATTTCTATTCATTTATTTAATCATTTAACAGATTTCCTTTTGCTCCAGTATTTGTACTAAGAAAATAGTTACTTATCAGTTTGTTCAAATCAGTGGTTCTTAAGTTTTCAAACATTTAGTTTCCTGCTTTTATAGCATTAAATATATTCCTACACATATATAAAACCCGATTTTTAACATATTATAGATTACATTAAAACAGTTACGAAAAAATTAAATTGTCACAACAAAATCGACTTTTAAATTTACTTGCAAAAGTTTAGTTTTAAACTCAAAAAACACTAATTGAAAATTTGGACAAACTACGTACGGTTTGGTTTTTGAATTTCGCGCAAAGCTACACATGGGCTATCAGCGCTAGCCGTCCCTAATTTACCAATGTAAGACTAGAGGGAAGGCAGGTAGTCACCACCATTCTTGGGCTACTCTTTATACCAACGAATAGTGGGATTAACCGTCACATTATAACGCCCCACGGCTGAAAGGTCGAGCATGTTTGGCGCGAAGAGGATGCGAACCCGCGACCCTCAGATTACGAGTCGCACGCCTTAACACGCTTGGCTATGCCGGGCCCCAAACAATAAGTAAGTAGACTTACAGAACACTCCTTTCAACGTTATCCCAGTTCCATGGTTGCTTAACGTCACACCAGGGAACAGTTACCTTCAACTGAATCTCTTCTTGCACTTGAGATAAAAAAAACACATTAGATAACGTATATCATTGAAAGGTTCCTTTTAGGTAGATAAAAAAATACCATTTACCATTAAGAAATTTTATCTCTATTTACATATCAAAAACAAAACGTTTTAAATTTTATCTCTATTTGCATATCAAACACAATTTTTTTAGTTTTATATCTATTTACATATAAAAATAAAACGTTTTAAATTTTATCTCTATTTACATATCAAACACAATTTTTTAGTTTTATATCTATTTACATATCAAAAACAAAACGTTTTAACTTTTATATATATTTACATATAAAAAAACAAAACATTTTAAATTTCATCTCTATTTACATATCAAACACAAAAATTTAGTTTTATATCTATTTACATATCAAAAACAAAACGTTTTAAATTTTATATATATGTACACATCAAAAACAAAACGCTTTAAATTTTATCTCTGTTTATATATCAAAAACAAAACGTTTTAAATTTTACCCCTATTTACGCAACAAAAACAAAAAATTTTAACTTTATCTCTATTTACACATCAAAACCAAAATGTTAATAATTATAGCTGTTGTATCAAATTATATGACGCCTTTTTAATAATAATAATAAGTTAAGAAGTGGACAAATCACAATATAAAAAAGCCCATTACTCTGGAACTTTGGGAAAGTATTTTTTGTCTAATGACTAAGGTACTCATGAACTTCATTCCCCCTTCCATAATTAGTATGAATTACACCTTTATTCAAGTGTATTTACGGAATATTTTATCTAAATTTCCGAATAGTTTCTGCTTGTAGCTGTGACATTTTACTTGACAGGAATCTCAAGACAGTAAACGTGTGGTAATACTTTTATACAGGTAAAGGCTAACAGGCAGTGAAATACATCAAGAAGTTTGTTTGGGTTGCTATTAATTTTATTTTCTATTTATGTCTGTGTTTTTTGCTAATATTTTATACTCTATATTACATATAAGTGCGTTTATTCCAACATACTATGAAAATAAGACATATCTCCAAGTTCCTGTATGTTTCAACGGTAATAATAATCTGTAATATACTGTGGGAAATTTAACCGCTTATAACAGAGTAAAAAACATGTCCGTGTTAACGAATCAAAATGTTGTGTTGTGATATTACAAGATGGTCATTTAAGGAAATAAAAATCTGGAAACTCACCTTTTTTTGCAATTTTACGAATGTCATCTATTGTACACTTGGAGGGAACACAAAACCCAAAACGAAATTTAATACGGTACATACGAACAAGCAGCTCCTCCATTTCGTGAAGCTACAGAAACACAACAAACATCACTCATCCCATCAAGTGTATACAACATAGAATCGAAACTCAAAATGATGTCTTTTTCTTTTTGTGTATATACTAGCACTGAAATATTATTGTAGAAAGTAATGCAAATATTCAAATTACGTTGCAAGGCTTTGTAATTAGACGTCATTACCCATGTCCAATAATTTGTTTAGCTCAATAATTTGTTGTTGTTGTTACTAAGCTTTTGTTTATAGTTATTTTGAATAGATTAGAACTTGTCAACGAAGTTTTCAATTCAAGAGGCTCCGTTGTACAACTGTCATGCCAAAAGCAACCCTTACTTTCTGCTGCTTTTCATAATCCACCTAGTGCATAAGAACAATTGTTTCCCGACACCTGTTTCAACAGTTCGATCGCATAGAAATTTAGAAGTGCCGCACCAGATGGCATGACCGATATGTTTTCGTTCTACAGCTATTTGAGGTACAAGAAGATTGAACGGATATGAAATGTCGTGAAAGCAACTTGTAAGCACTTCTATCGCATTTCCAGACCGAGATAATACTCGATGATATCGCCTCAGACATCTGAACGTTTCTTGCCACTGATATTTGTGTTTGTGAATTCTCAGATAATAGTTGGAGTATGACTTGTCTCAAGGCTTTTTTCATGGTTCAGGTACCCCAAGTTGATCCATGTGATTTTGTTTCCAATACAATAAAATAGAAGAAATATGAAATCATCTTTCTCATTTGAACATACGAATATTTCGAATGTATGTGTGTACTGGGAAGCGAGAGTGAAGAGTCTATTATATACCTTTCTCAAAAGTGATCTATTTTCGGTACCATCATGCTACCTACTAGGCCAAATAATGTAAAGATGTATTTCTTATTCATGGTATTCCACTGCAACACTATATCAGAATGTGGATATTACGTGAATTGCTGATTTGCAGTAAAAATCGTTTCAGTGTAACATATTCATGCCTCTGTGTTACACGAGTTGAATAATCCCAAAATGTATAACATTTTAATTTTTTCTCAGCTTTATGTAGAAAAAAATTAAAACTTAAAATTTACGGAATTATAGAGTCGATCTATCTCACACAAAGCGTTGTAATACAGGGCTATTAACCTCAAAAACTTTCTATTTTTTTTAATACATATATAGAAGTGGCTAACAAAATTTATTATTTTCTAAAGTAATCATAAAGGTGGTTCGATTTTGTTATAAAAATCACCATAGTTTAATAATAGCATATATAAAAAACCAGATCTTTTAGAACCAACTATTAATAAACCAAAGAACTGAGCTATGATTACCTTGAAATATATGATTAGATATAATTATCCATACTTTTAAGCTCTTAGGAACGTGTTATCTATGGTAACAAACAAGGGTATTATTAATACTTTCAAATAAAAAATCACAATATGTTAACGAAAAAATCCATAAGCTATGTATGGTAACAGAACCAGTTTTTGTTTTTGCTATATTTTCACGTCTATGTTGTTTTTTTTTTGCATGTTTAAACATAAATACTACGCAAGAGCTCTCACCGATTTGTTGGTTGTGTAGACATGGTACTCAAAGTGATCTGATAGAAGAGGCTGAACATTGACAGAACAATACTGCCCTTGAAACAGCTCTCTCCCTCTAGTGTTCGTCGCCATGATGTCAAGGCACTCTTCATAATCTCCCATTTCTGAGACTGTTCCATGTAGCATACCACTAGGGACCTTACCAGAGGCGTCTAAAACTAGGAAAGAAATATCCAGTCCCATGTCTTTATATTTACGTAAAAGTAACGCTTAATATTCTATCTGACCTGTGCACAGTAGTGCTAGGATAATTACGATATCATGTTAATATGGTATTATCTGATTAGTTAAATGGCAGCCATTCACAATGTAAACTGTCAGCATGTGATTGTAAACTGTAGCAATTCGTTTTCGTGTATCTACTATAGGAAGATATATTTACATGAAATGTGCATTTTATACACATTTTAGTAAAAGTTTAGATAGGTGTTTTCAATACTGTAGATATATGTATATATAATATTTAAGTTGTTACACATTGTGACCTTTGTGGTCAGTGTTTAAGACTATTTGTTTGTTTTGAAGTAAGCACAAAGCTAAACAATGGGCTATCTGTGCTCTGCCCGCCACGGGTATCGAAACCCAATTTCTTGTGGTGTGAGTCAGTGGGGTCAGTAATTTTAATAATTATTTTGATATCTAAGACTCTGATAACTAGGCTTGGTCTTAAACTCTCCCTACACGACTGACATATCAATTTTATTTAAACAGTTTGGGTAGGCCCGGCATGGCCAGGTGGTTAAGGTACTCGACTCGTAATCGCGGGTTCGAATCCCCGTCGCACCAAACATGCTTGCCATTTCAGCCGTGGGAGCGTTATAATGTGACGGTCAATCACTATTCGTTGGTAAAAGAGTAGTCCAAGAGTTGGGGTGGGTGGTGATGAATAGTTGCCCTCCCTCTAGGAGGGAGATACGACAGATTAGTTCGTATCCTTCTCTGTTTCTAACGCAATTTTTAATGTGGTTCAGTTGTCAAAATATTCAGTAAATTTATTTTTCGATTTATTTCATGGCCCGGCATGGCCAAGCGTGTTAAGGCGTGCGACTCGTAAACCCAATTTCTTGTGGTGTGAGTCAGTGGAGTCAGTAATGTTAATAATTATTTTGATATCTAAGACTCTGATAACTAGGCTTGGTCTTAAACTCTCCCTACACGACTGACATATCAATTTTATTTAAACAGTTTGGGTAGGCCCGGCATGGCCAGGTGGTTAAGGTACTCGACTCGTAATCGCGGGTTCACATCCCGGTCGCGCCAAACATGTTCGCCCTCCCAGCCGTGGGGGCGATATAATGTAACGGTCAATCCCACTTTTCGATGGTAAAAGAGTAGCCTAAGAGTTGGCGTGGGGTGGTGATGACGAGCTACCTTCTCTCTAGTCTTACACTGCTAGGTTAGGGACGGCTAGAGCAGATAGCCATCGAGTAGCTTTGCATGAAATTCAAACCAAACCAGTGTGGGTAAAAATAATTTATCTTTGGATGACATTAAGAGTTATACCAATATATTTCCACCAATGTTGTTTATATTAAATTATAAAGTATTTCATTTACAATTTCTAAACCTACCTGACTTATCATAAGCATCAAACAATGATAAGGTTTGTTGGGGGGGGGATCACTATTTTTATTTAACTGAGCATAAACCAAATAATTTGCTCTATGCGAATCTCCTATTCATGGGTAGTAAAACCAATACAGAAATAAATTCATGTTTATAAATAATAGAATAAATACATTGATGTTTTGTGAAATCATTAACGCAAACATTGAACTATTTAAATGAATCACTCCTCTAAACTCTTGCCGAATGGTAAGAAAAAACAAACTGATAGTATGTATAACACACATTAAAATAAAGTACTTACGTTTTAAGGCCCAGTCCTCTAACTTTCGTAAACCTAAAATGATATGGAAAATACTTGAAGAGCAACCACCTGATAACTTAACCTGAGAACTGTACCGGATTAACGAAGGTAAAACCTGCTTCATGGCGGCGGAAACCAGTTGACGACCTCTTTTTCTGTAGTCGTTGAAAATTCTAGAAACTTTCTGAATAGCATTAGGGGTTACTGTCTTCACTGGGAGATCGGTGGATGTTTTCATAGGGTGAAATGTTGGGATTTCTGTGATATTAATGGTTGCGTTTGGTAGTTGCGTTGAAATTTTAATCGTTACATTTTTAGTCTTTACCTTTAATGGATTAGCTGTCTGATCTTCAACTTTAAGATAATCTAATGCCACTGTTTTAATGGTTGACAGCATGTTTGTTGAAGCTGTACTTATTGGTATGTTAGGTTTAGACATATTTGTTAGATAACCGTTTGTTGAACTACTAGGAGCATCGATAAATAACAATTCCGTGGGGGAAATTTCTGCGTGAAACCATTCCTCTTCTGTTGAAGTGTTCTTTATGAAACCATCTTGCAGAATGAATGAAGTATTTGAAAAGTTCTGCCCTTTCACAAAAAAATCTTTGTCTGTCCCATTCCATGTGCTTTTTGTTAGCAGTGTCTTGTGTCGATTAGAACTTATCCCTAGTGGTAATATCTCCTTTCCTCTTTCTGCCCGTATCTCCAAAACATAAAAACATACACAGAAGATTACACACAAGCCCCACATTTTACAGCTCCATGTATGATTTAACGTTTTTCATTCAGATTGTAGAGTCAACGTTTAGACGAGCACGAAATGTAGCTAAAAGGCTTGGAACCAGACCTTGAGAACTAACCATTCAGTGTGGAGAAAACTATAACCCTCGAGGGTATTTTTACTGAGACATGTTTGTGCATATCCTTGAATACCGCTAATGTTTTCGCTGAGTAAACATATATGTATGACATTCACAACTGATGAATTTATCAGACTAAGCTTCTTTAAATAGATCAAACTGATGCTACTGGCCTCGAGTGTGAGCCTTTCACTAGCTTAGATTTATCATACATCCTAGCGTAAAAGACAAACTACATTGCAATAACGTTAGATCTAACTTTATGCTAGCTAGTTCCCCCACACACAAATTAATGAAATAAAAATTGTCTGTAGAATATCAATCAACCTGCCAAACTTTATTTTCCATAGTTTGAGCAGATCGACGTTTCTTGAACATTCCCAATCTGAAAGGATTCGAGCATCCTCATGCAACACAACAAGACATTCTGAACGAAATCTAACTCCGACCACCTCACAATTGTCGTAGACGCGACCTATATCATATCCAAGAGATTTATAAGTACGTATAAAGGGAAACAAGATGGCTGGTATAAATCACATACTCAGTATCAGCCTATCACAGCCGACTGGTATACACGGCAACTCTGCACTGAGTCCTTCCCAAGAACACATGAAACAAAGTTTGACATAATTTCCTATGAATTTTTTACAGCTTTCTCACATTTTAATACCGATCTTTTTCCTCTACATCAAACAAAATATTTTGTATTTTGTTCTACTTTATACGCCGAATTCAAGTGTTAGTCCTTTTATATCAGCCGGGCATGACCAGGCGGTGGTTAAGGCGCTCGACTCGTAATCATAGGGTCGCGGGTTCGAATCCCCATCACACCAAACATACTCGCCCTTTCAGCCGTGGGGGCGTTTATAATGTGAGGTTCAATCGCGCTATTCGTTAGTAAAAGAGTAGCCCAAGAGTTGGCGAGGGGTGGTGATGACTAAATGCCTTCCCTCTAGCCTTACACTGTTAAATTAAAGACGGCTAGCGCAGATAGCCCTCATGTAGCTTTGCACGAAATTCAAAACAAATCAAAACAAATCTTTGATATCGACATCGTCATGACAACATAGATTATACAACACGTAAGAGTGAAATCAATAAGCATACGTAACCAGCTGGTGATTTTCCAATACTTTTCTCATAATTTGTCTGTCGAGCTTCAGTACTTAGCAAAATACCATGGTGTGCATATTTATTACAATTTCAGATTATTATTATTGATACCAATAGATGTGCTACTCAGGTCTGCGATTCAGAATATCTCTGGTGTTATAGTAATGTATCATATCACTTAATTTTTATTCAAATTTCATTTTCTCTTGCAAGTATGATACGATGATTATTGGTGTGCACAATTGCCCCTAACAGCTAGTCGTTCCTTCTCAGTGCAGCTGGACCGAGCTGGTCATGGACTAGTGACCACCGTGCTTGGACTGTGAATTCAAGGATTCATGGTTCATATGTTGTTATCACAAACACGTGTGATTCACGTTGGAAAAGTGAATACGCTGTAAAATTCATCTATTTTGATCGAGTTTTGATTAAATTCGAAATTACGAACTGTTATGCGCAGTTCTTTGTGCACTTTTGAGTCAAATCACTGAAACAAATAACAAACAAACAAATCGAAACCACTTGATTTAACTGTAATATAAAACAGTAAAAAAAAGCTGGGAATATACTATTAAGAAAGCAACTACCGAGAAATTATAAAAGATATTTACTGTATATCATAATATTTACTGTATATCATATCTGAAAAAAACTACTGATAAACCAACAAATTTGGTATGCATTATTCGAATAATTATACTCCTGTCCCAGTAAAATGATACTCAAACAACCTAATTTTCCATATTTAACACACCTATTAAAGACTGTTCTTGTGAAATCATATTATTTATTGGCTTATACTCCTGTTTCAGAAAGGATATTTGTGTTCAATAACTGGAAGCAAGAGATTACTTAGATAATTTTCATTGAATCAATGATTATTTAACAAGAGGCAATCCTCAGTATTTGCGGCTATAACAATATTTCAAATCGGATAAGAGGTGAAGCTGTGAGGTAAAGGTTTGTACTTGCAAAATAACTCAGAGCCATTTTATGAGCCGATGTGCCGCGGCTGAAAATAACGTGAAAGAATTTAACCCAATGCAAACTAACACGAGAACTGAAACAGCTGGTAATGACAAATGGTGGCCCAAGCATAGACAGGTGGTTAGGGCACTTGACTCGTAATCTGAGGGTCACAGGTTCGAATCCCCGTCACGCCAAACATGCTCGCCCTTTCACTCGTGGAGACGTTATTATGTCACGGTCAGTCCCGTTATTCGTTGGTAAAAGAATAGTCCAAGAGTTGGCAGTGGGTGATGACGACTAGTTGCCTTCACTCTAGTTTTACACTGCTAAATTATGGACAGCTAGCGCAGATAGCCCTTGGGTAGTTTTGCTCGAAATTTCAAAAACAAACAAACAAACAAACAAACAAACAAGCAAAGGACAACGGAAATTATCAAATGTCCTCGTCAGCTTTCCTGAGGTATTATCTTCTTGAAAAGTTCGACGAAGCGAAACTTTAATCGCTAGAAAAGTGACGTGATTCTTGTATATATAAGGTGACCCTTTACTCAAGGTCTCCCATAAATCAGTACTAAGTATTCTCGCTTTGCGACACAAATCTTGAGCAATGTAGGTCACCTCTCACCGTTTTTCGCCTGATAGGTTTATTATAATTATATATCAAGTAACCCTGTATGGTAAAATTAATTTTACTTATATCTCTTCGAGGTGGTCCGGCATGGCCAAGCGACTCGTAATCCGAGGGTCGCGGGTTCGCATCCCCGTAACACCAAACATGCTTGCCCTTTCAGCCGTGGGGGCGTTATAATGTGACGATCAATCCCACTATTCGTTGGTAAAAGAGTAGCCCAAGAGTTGGCGATGGGTGGTGATGACTAGCTGCTCTCCCTCTAGTCTTACACTGCTAAATTAGGGACGGCTAGCACAGATAGCCCTCGAGTAGCTTTGTGCGAAATTCAAAAAACACACCACTGTTTCTACCTTGAAGAGTTATCGACTTATCTTATTTTGATGTGTTTGACCGTTTTAGCGAGTTGGTGTGATGTTTATGTGTAATGTATAATTTAAGTGGATCAGATGAACACAGTTACAACGTATGTTTTTCAATTATATATATATATAGATGTAGATACAAATAAAAAGCCAAATACAGCGGAAATGTCGCTGAGTGCTGTTGCTTTAGTGAAAAATCTATTTATAAGTTAAAGGAAAATATATTTCTGTAGGATACTTTATTATAAGTATTATACTTTATCTCGGACGAGTCTCTGATTTATTCTGTTATTTATATCAGTAACGACGTCAGCCATGAAAAGATTTGATGTCAAAAAACAACCAAAATATATAAAAGGTTTGTTTGTTTGTTTTGGAATTTCGTGCAAAGCTACTCGTGGGCTATCTGCGCTAGCCGTCCCTAATTTCACAGTGTAAGACTAGTGGAAAAGCAGCTAGTCCTCACCACCTACCGCCAACCTTTGGGCTATTCTTTTACCAACGAATACTGGGATTGACCGTAACATTATAACGCCGATGTGGCTGAAAGTGCGAGCATGTTTGGTGCGACGGGGATTCAAACCCGCGACCCTCGGATTACGAGTCGAGCACCTTAACCCCCAGACCATTAATAGATTACTTAATATTTCCAAAACAACTTCGAAACACAGCGTACAATAAAAAAATTTGAAGTGTTTTATAAAACAAGGTGTCCCATATTGTACAACTATTTGTGTTTATTTCTATTTTATTTTGAAAATCTGACATTATTGTTCAACAATAATTGTGCCTTAACTGCATGGTCATGCCGGACCATATAAATCACGCAAATGTATAAATGTGAGTAAATTAAAGAGGAAACTTGGTTTTTTGTTATATTAATGTTATATGTTATTGTTATATGTTGCTGCTTGTACCAGTTGTAATAAAATATGGTGGACAAGAAGTCCTCACTCATTTTGTAATATTTAACTTATCTTCTTTCGTAATACATCTATATAAGGTTATCAATTCTTTATTCTGAATAGGTTGTTTTTGTACATGTAAAATGATTTCATTAAATATCACTACATTCTGCTTTGTTTTAGAGAGGTGTGAAGCCACTTCACGAAAAAATAGCTTATGTGTTTAAATATTTGGCAGATGGAAATTAATAGTGTTTGTCCATTTCTCAGTCTCATCAGACAAACCGCAATATTTCGTAGCTTTACGTGCGCGGTAGTCCTGGCTAAAAAAAAATAACTTATTTGCATTTACTGGTTTTATATCATTCAATATTTCCAGAAATAACCTGCCTATAAACGCCCACCTTAATATATTAAGAATGCAACATTTCTCTAATGTCCGCTAATATTCTTTTCTGTGTTCTTGTTCTGTTATTTGGCTGCAACTGAGTACTGAAGTGGACTTTCTAGGATTATTTTTAAAATGAGAAATAATAATTTTATTTCTTGTGATGGGTGAAAACCTCTATATTTTTTGCTTTCTGTTATTTGTGCAAATATTTTTATTTGATTTTTTTCTCTGTTTTAAATTCATTTCTATCGTCAAATATTGCAGATTTACTTCCAAAAAGAAGTCATTAATAACTACTACGGATAGAAACTAAAGAAAACAGTAAAATGACATGTCAACCATACTGTATCATCTATAATCAATGCCCTCTTGGCCTTTCATCAACACCATGAGTCTTCTGACGCCGGTTGCTATGCAACAGACATGGTAGTCGAGGAGGCGTTACTTTACAAAAAACAAACACTTGATGACAACTGTTACGAAGTGGACTTGTGTAAATTGGTGATGTGTAATTTAACAACAGTTAAGTGTTGTTGGACATTACTGCAGTGTTTTCTAGAGTCGTTGTGATGTTTGTCCGTGAATAAAATGTCTTAGTAAATAAGTTAATCGTCTGTTCTATAGATGTTACACGTCTATATCGTCTACATAAGAGTTTGTATATCCTTCAAAATCGAGTATTACTTCAATATGTATTCGCAATGGTATAACAACCAAAACTTAAAACACAGGAAGCCTCATTCTATCCACACCAGTATGGTATTTAACAGTTAAAGTGAAGATAACCCTATTATATCCACACCATTACTATAGCAACACCAGTATGAAATTCAACACTCAAAAATATAGACCCATTACTTACGTTTAACTTACTTCGTTGTAACCACACCAGGGTCGAAGCGAAAACTTAAGGCACAGTCAACCTCATACATAAAAAGACTTACCATACGTCCCGGTTTGAGGAGTCTGTCCCGTCCGGTTTACTAATTTGTCCTGATTGACTGAATTGTCTCGAAATGTTCCAGTTTTTGATGAAAAGACATAAACTCCAAAAAGGACAAAAGTAAAACGTTAAAATCTACATAGAGTCCTGACTTGGTGTCGACAAAAAATAATATTTAAGTTTTCGTTTTATTAGTTTATGGGTAGAGGAAGGCCTAGGAAGTTCATTCAAGTGAAAAATATGAATGGTCACAAAAAAAAGTGTTCAGTGAAAAATTAATAAAATTTTGATGTTTCTTGCCTCGCTGAATTTAAATAAATGTTAGAGATATAAACTATCAGTATTACTTTATTTGTGGCAGGATTAAAGCTTAAGGGAAGTTAGGTTATGAAAACACATCTTTATTATACCAAGTCGGTACCTATAATATAGATTGAAAACTGTCCTGGTTTGAGGCTTGGAGATTATGGTTAAGCCTAACATAAACAATATGGTGGCCGTACCTTAAGCACAAATAGCCTCACCCCATTCCCATTCATATTAGTATGATTACTAACACTAATAACATATAATAGTTGTAGTTAAATATATTTTTAGAAAGAAAACGACATTTTATATATGTTTATTCGAACATATGTGGTTTAATATAATCTTACACAACTAATAGATCTATGTTCTGGAAGTTTTAATGGCACATGTGTAACTTGTACGTTATCAGTAGAAGTTCTGTTGTACTGGATGATGTCTTTTTACATCTCATTATGAAGATTCAATCATTTTTCATTTCTTTTCATTAATGCTCTTACATTACATATAACTCGATCTCTAAAGAATACTGTTTGTAATCTCGGAATCACACTCAATCAACGTATTCATAGACTTATAAAAAAATTTATGTTCTGTTTGTTTGGAACTAAGCACGAAACTACGCCATGAACTATTTATGCGCTGCCCACCAAGAGTATCGAAACCCGGTTTCTAGCAGCGTGAACCTGCAAACATACTGCTGTACCACTGATAAGGGGTGAGAGGTGAGAAATTTATTTCTAAACGCAAATGTACAAAACAGGTAGAGTGACTCGAATAGAAAATTAAGGGAATGTAATATTTTATCTTAGTTGTGTTTTCAAGTACTGAAGACAGTGGGGTAACTTTCTAGGAGCTCCCAACCTTAACAAGTGGATTTGCATAAACCCAATTATGAATATCCTTGGTCGAACTCTAGGACCTTGGAAACTCGCCAAGTGCTATAACGCAAAACATGTAGACATTTCAGCATGAAATGTCAGCTTTCTTTGACTCACTTTAATAAATAAGAAAATGTACTTATTTTTGTTTATTGCTATTATTATTATTTTATACGATAAACGTGCAAAAGGAGTGACTTTATCAAACACTTAATTTACAATTGTTTAAGATTAAGCATACGGCCATATACTACATGAGTTATCTGTGCTGTATTCACCAGGAGTATCGAAACCCGGTTTTGAGTGTTGTAAATCTGGAAACATTCCGCTGAGCCACTGAGAATTTTGAATTAAAGCACTCCACTTACAACCAGTTTATGAAAAATAACTACGACATCTTAAAGGTATGCATATCATGCGCATGCGTATAAGATTGCACATGGCATGATTAAAAAGAAATAGAAAATAATATGAAATTACAACTGGAACGGCAATAAAAAAGTATTCCCAAAATTCATAACACCTTAATATTAGTCCTATTAAGTTTTTTAAGCCCTGTGTTCTTAGTCTAATTCCTCAGGGATTTTCACGAATTAAAAGTGTAAAAGGCGTACACGTCATAACAACTGTTCTCATTTCAACTGGCCTACATAAATAGCATTCCGTCCGTTACTGTGTTTGTTGCACTCCAGACGCCCTGAAATGCTAAGGATTGAGCGGAATTCGTTGTCGATAATGGATGTTAGTGTGGGAGAAATATTATTCTTACGCCTAAAATTCTGTATGTTTCACAAATATAACACTTTTATACCACCGGAAAAGGAAGTGGTAGCAAAACTTGAAGCAAAACTGTTTTGAAAAACACGTTGATATCAGCGACCCTCGAAATTCTTGCGAGCGTTTCACTAAGATCTTCTATGTATAGTACAATTACATTACTTTCTTTTTGGATCTATGAATTAGCATATTTAATGAAAAGCTCAGAAGAATATCCCCCTTTTTTGTAAGGCTTGTTCGTTTGTTTATAGTTGAGCACAAAATTAGATAACCGGTTGTGTCGTGCTCACCACTGGTACTGGAACATACTTTTCAACATATAAGCCTGCAGACATAGTGCCGTGTCACTGGGGTTGAGGGGAAGAAGGGTTGTGTCATGCTCACCACTGGTACTGGAACACACTTTTCAACATATAAGCCTGCAGACATAGTGCCGTGTCACTGGGGTTGAGGGGAAGAAGGGTTGTGTCATGCTCACCACTGGTACTGGAACACACTTTTTAACATATAAGCCTGCAGACATAGTGCCGTGTCACTGGGGTTGAGGGGAAGAAGAGTACGAATAATTATTTATTTACAAGTAGTTTTAACCACGTTAAGTTTGGTGGCTAAACGTTTTAAAGAGTGCTCTCACTTCTTGATAAACTTGGTTTTGTTATTCTCTGCCAACGTGTCTAAACATTTTTTTAATTTCTTGTTTATTTATTTGTTTCGAATTTTCGCGCAAAGCTACACAAGAGCTGTCTGCGCTAGTCGTCTCTAATTTATCAGTGAAAGACTAAAGGGAAGACAGCTAGTCATCTCCATCCACTGCCAACTGTTAGGCTACTCCTTTACCAAGGAACAGTGGGGTTGACCATCACATTACAATGCCCCCACTAACGAAATGGCGAGCATGTTTGGTAGGATGGAGGTCCGAACCCGCGACCTTGATAATGCGTCTTGCTGTTCCCATGCTCTCATGTTGAACACCTTTATGGTGTACACATCGTGTTGAAACAAAATACTATAGAGAAGGTGATCGTCAAATATCGAAACACAGTTACTAGTTGTTGCTTAACTAGGCCATGTGGTTTTTATTTTCGCAATATACTATCTAATAAATGTGGTTTACCCGCAGGACAGAAACACCTTATTCTCAGTTAAGCATTCCAAAGAAGGCTTGATTCTGCTTTCAATGGTCTCCAAACTAGATTGTTTGTTTGTTTGTTTTTAATTTTGCGCAAAGCTACTAGAGGGCTATCTGCGCTAGCCATCCCTAATTTAGCAGTGTAAGACTAGAAGGAATGCAGCTAGTAATCACCACCCACCGTCAACTCTTCGGCTATTTTTACTAACGAATAGTGGGATTGACTGTCACATTATAACGCCCCTATGGCTGAAAGGGCGAACATGTTTGGTGCGACGGGGATCCAAACCCGCGACCCTCAGATTACGAGTCGAGTACCTCAACCACCTGGCCATTAATGATTACTTAATCTTTCCAAAACAACTTCGAAACACGGCGTACAATAAAGATATTTGAAGAGTTTTCTGAAACAACGTATCTCATTTTGTGCAACTATTTGCGTTTAGTTTTATTTCATTTTGAAACTCTGACATTAATGTTTAACAACTGAAATTCATTTCGTTCTTGTTGTCAGTTTTCAGCGCAAAGCTCTTCTCCAGCTCGGGGAATCAAACCTTGGATATTAGTTTTCTGAGTCCGTAAATTATCGCTAACTCACCGGAAGACAATTAATTTTGCATAAGTTCACGTTCGAGAAATTTTTCTCCAATCTTTAATTTTTAATGCAGAATTTAAGATCGAATATTATTTGAAAATCAAAAATCATTTCACTGTTTTGTTTTAAATATATTTATTTTAGCACTAATAATCATCGGACATAATTATCGACCTTTAGAGATTATTTGATTATCATTTGTTCTTATTGTTTATCCATTTTCACAATTATCTCCAAATATAATTTCACACAAATTAGTGCAAGAAAAGAACAATATTTTGTCAAATATCTCCTCTCGTTAGATTTGCTGGTTTAATAGAAGGACAAATGTAGAGAAGAATGCACAGTTTTATACAATAGCACTTATTGATGACTTGAATTTTAAAATATAACTTATATTACACTAATGCATTTTTTATTTGAAAATAAAATGACATACTCGAAAAATACACAGTTACCTACAGAGGACACTCTTTGCTGAGTTGTACAGTCACGTTTCCTAATATTACTATGATTTTACTGCCTCTTAGATTAGAGTGCGTGTGTTTTTCTTATAGCAAAGACACATTAAGTTATCTGCTGAGCCCACTGAGGAGAATCGACCCCTTGATTTTAGTGTTGTAAATCCGTAGACTAACCGCTGTACTAGCGGGGGACTTTTACAGATTAATATTCAACTTTAATCACAAGCGAAGACAATTTTTTCTTCAAAGTCTATTTTATTAAGTTTAAAACAAAAGAGTTTCGAAACTTTGTTCTGATGACACTTAGCACTCCAATATAACAGCAGAATGTTTGCGGACTTACAACTCTAGAAATTGGGTTCAGATACTCGTGCTGGGCAGAGCACAGATAGCCCATTATGTAGCTTTGTGCTTAACTTTAAACAAGCTGATCATATTTGTTCATAAAATACATATTATTGCGCAGACAAAGATTATATAGCAACTAATCTTACTTAAAACATTTATTTTTTATATTTAATCATTTTTTTATTTAAGTGAAGGAAATTAACCCTTTACGAAAACATTAACAATGTATTTATTTAATTAATTTATTTATTTAATGTGCAAATTCACATACCTGTACTGCTTTCCAGTAGATCGACGATAAGTCTGTAGGACTTATAAATGCCAAAAATTATATTTCGATACCCGTGGTAAAACAAAACGGATTGCCCATTGTGCAGCTTTGCGCTTAGCAACAAACTAACAAAATACACTTTTGGTAACGCTATACTGTGTGAAATAGGGCACACTAGCCACCGAGCTGAACGTTAAATGGAACACAATGTTAGATAGTACCAGGTGTGAGTGCTATTTATAAATAAGTAATATCGGTGTCACTCAAATAACTCTGAAAAAAACTGCCTCTAGGTTACAAAACCTAAAACTTTATAAGTAAAGTTTACTAATTATTTGCTATAATTCATTTTTAAATAATGTTTTTAGATAATCTGTTTACATATTGAATTATTTTGTGTGTGTGTGTATGTGTGTGTGCGAGTGTTTCATTATTGCAAAACCAAATTGTACTATCTGCTGTGTACACCGAAGGGAAACAAACTCATAATTTTAGCGTTGTAAATCCGAAGACTTACCGCTGTCCCAGTATGGAACAAATTGTTTTGTATTAACTTATCCTGCCTTCTTTCTATCTGTTTCAGTTGAGTTCTTCATCAGGTCTGAGGTGTTAGACCAAAAATGGTGACAGAGGTTTGAAAGAAGATTTTTTTTGTTGTTTTTTTTTCAGAATATACAGATGATGTTATGATGTTCCCCTGTTTTCCTTTTCTTCGCATCCCATTCGCGCCAAACATGCTCGCCCTTTCAGCCGTGTGGGCGTTATAATGTTACAGTCAATCCCACTATTCGTTGGTAATAAAGTAGCCGAAGAGTTGGCGGTGGGTGGTGGTGACTAGCTGCCATCCCTCTAGTCTTACACTATTAAATTAGGGACAGCTAGCACAGATAACCCTCGAGTAGCTTTGTGCGAATTTCACAAACATTCCGCTGTGCCATTGAAGAGTCTTTAGTTATTTAAGATGGATTAACAGTCTCCAAACCAAAAGTTTTGAAGCGTTTGTGTGTGTATGTTTTATAGCAAAGACACATCGGGCTATCTGTTGTGTCTACCGAAGGGAATCGAACCCCTGATTCTAGCGTTATAAATCCGTAGACTTCCCGTTGTCTCAATTGGGAATCCAAACTAAGAGAAGTATAAACTTTAATGTTTCAGAGAGTTTTAATCTTGAATAAAATATTCCCCTAGTGTTCAGGTTAACAAACTCCAGTTTGTTGATGAATTCGCTTATTGGTACACTTGTAAAAAAGCAGGTGGCGTTATTCTGAAAACCCACATTGTGATGAGAATAAAGTAGTCAAGTAGCATTTCTACAATTAGGAAAACATATAAACATTTTTTAACATCGCTTAAACACGGAGCTTCAGCTTCGTTTAATGTTATTCAAAATGAAAGGCCTAACGCGTCCCAGTAGTTAGTGTACCAAACTGTGTTCGTTTTATGTTATTCAAAATAAATGGCCTAACGCGTCCCCGTACTTAGTGTACCAAACTGTGTTCGCTTAATATTCCTCAAAATAAATGTTGTACGGCTCACAATGAGACTCCCAGTAGACATCTCATGAAGTGCTTTACATAAGACTGATACATTGGAAACACTGTTATCAAAATAAAATATCTCAAAGATGTAGACGTCAAATCATAAAGATAAATTTTGTACTCGTTATTGAGCTCAAAACTACAGACGTGGACTACCTATGCTGGTATCGAAACCTAAGTTTTAGTGTTATAAGCTTTCAAAATTCCGCTGACTTAAGGGGGGTTGTTTGTCTTGAGAACAAAGTATTAAATATGAGCCCCAAGAGAGGGAGCAAATAATAAATTTAGATAAGTTGGAAAATGTAATAGATTATTTCCATGTGTGACCCCCAATAGCTCAGCATTAAGACTCTGGACTTATGACGTTAGAAATCGGTTTTCGATATCTACTTTAGGCATAGCAGAAATAGCCAATTGTGTAGCTTTGAGTTTAACAACAAACAAAAAAATAATTTGCAGTTTATGTTGTCATCATAACATTTACAGCACCTAATATTATTTTTTCACTTTTTTTTAAGTTACTTATGTTACATATGTTACATATAATTATATTTTTCATAGGTCCGGCATGGCAAGGTGGTTAAGGCGCTTGACTCCTGATCTGAGGGTTGCGGAATCGAATCCCCGTCATAGTCGTGGAGGCGTTATAAGGTGACGGTCAATCCCATTATTCGTTGGTAAAAGAGTAGCCCAACTAATTGGTGGCGATAACTAACTAGGTGCCTTCCCTATAGTCTAACACTGCAAAATTAGGGACGACTAGCGTATAGCTTTGTACAATAACCAAAAACAAACAAACAATGTTTTTCATATTGCTTTCTGTTTTTATTTTTCTTAGTATTGATTTTATTCATGCATTTACCGTTTTCTTTTTTACGAATTTTTATAGTTTAAATAAAACTTTATTCTATTTTACCTTTCTCAATATTTTATAATTTTTGTTTCTTTGGTTTTGTCATTCATATTTATTTCATTTCGATTTATATTTATTTATAATTTTATATTTTTTTTGTTGAGTTTCATTTATTTAGGGCCTGGCATAGCCAAGCGCGTAAGGCGTGCGACTCATAATCCGAGGGGCGCGGGTTCGCGCCCGCGTCGCGCTAAACATGTTCACCCTCCCAGCCGTGGGGGCTATATAATGTAACGGTCAATCCCACTATTTCGTTGGTAAAAGAGTAGCCCAAGAGTTGGCGGTGGGTGGTGATGACTAGCTGCCTTCCCTTCTGTCACACAACAAAGTGAATTTAATTAAGGCACGTGGCGATTCACGTGTTTATACATAAATGAACAGGTTTAGATATTGATATATTTTTATAGACATAAAACTACAAAGACGTGCCATGAATTGTAATCCTTGATTGTTTAGTTCTCGCTATCAATTAGATTCATTATAAATTCTTAACCATACTAAGTTGATAGCAACGAAGAACTGGATGGAAAGAAAACAATCATCGCCAGCTCTTGGCGAATAGTGTGAGGGACCGTCACGCTATAAAAAGTAATAGAAGAAATAGAGTACGGTGAATAACAGTAACTAAAGAAAATAACAATGATAAAAATTATTTGTTTGCGTTTTCCAGAATTTCGAGCATAATTACACAAGGGCATTCTGCATATACCCGTCATAATATAGTAGAAGGAATGCAGGTTACTCAACACCAACTCTTCAGTTACTCTTATCTGATCGAATAGTAGATTTGATGTTTTTTTTCTTTTTTGTTTGTTTTTTAAATTTCGCACAAAGCTACTCGAGGGCTATCTGTGCTAGCCGTACCTAATTTAACAGTGTAAGACTAGAGGGAAGACAGCTAGTCATCACCACCGACTGCAAACTCTTGGGCTACTCTTTTACCAGCGAATAGTGGGATTGACTGTCACGTTATAACGCCCCCACGGCCGAAAGGGCGAGCATGTGAGATTTGACTGTTACTCTCATAACGCATCCACGAATCAAAAGTGCAGAACTCGTTCTTTACAACATAAGGTCGCGAACCAAGAAAAATTAAAGATTCACAATTGGATCATACTAATTAATAGGCTACGCCTGGCCCACAAAGAGCTAAACGACCGTGGGGGAGACAAAAGTTCTAGTTTTCATAAAAATTTTATACGCTACTTAAAAAAAAAATAGAAACATAAATAAACAGTTCATTATTTACACTAAAATAAACTAATCAGTCCTTTACCTTTTGACATATGTCGAGAATACTGATTTTTACCTGCTACGCCAATGCTTTTCGACCGGGGCTCCTCTACATTCATCCAGGAATTCGAAAGGATTATGTGGAATGCATGAGTTCTGCATATTCTAAGAAGAATCCGCAAGCGATTGCGGCCCTATGTTCCTAGATGGAATCGAATGGTGATAACTAGCTAACATATCAGTAACTTCTAGGGGTAACCTGTCTTTAAACGCCCACTTCAGTATATTAATAATGCAACATTTCTCTAATGTTTGTGAATGTTCGACCGTTTCTGTGTTCTTGTACTGTTATTTGGCTGCAACTGAGTACTGAAGTGGACTTTCTAGGATTATTTTGAAATAATAAATAACAATTTTATTTCTTGTGGTGGGTGAAAACCTCTATATTTTCTTCTTTCTGTTATTTGTGCATATTTTTGTTTGATTTTTTCTATGTTTTAAACTCGTTTCTATCGTCAAGTCTTGCAGTACAGAAGACAGTAAAATGATATGTCAACTAAACTGTATCAGCTATAATCAATGCCCTCTAGGCCTTTCACCTAGCGCCATGACTCTTCGGATGCCGGTTGCTATGGAACAGACATGGTAGTGAATAAGACGTTATTTTACAAGCAAACCACTTGACAACAACTGTTACGAAGTGGACTTGGATAAATTGGCGAAGTGTAATCTAACAACAGTCATGCGTTGTTGGGCGTCCCAATGACTCACCGGATATATCTGCGGACTTACAACGCTAAAAATCGGGTTTCGATATCCGTGGTGGGCAGAGCACAAATAGCCCATTCTGTAGCTTTGTGCTTAATTCAAAAACAAACAAACAATCAAGTGTTGTTGGGCATTACTGCAGTGTTTTCTAGTCTCGTCCTAGTGTTTTTCCGTGAATAAAGTATAAGTCTTAGCAAATAGGTTTATCGTCTGTTCTACAAGTGTTACACTTGTATATCGTTTACATAAGAGTTTATGTAGCTTCCAAAATTAAGTATAGCTTTAATACATATCCGCTATGGTATAACAGTCAAGACGTAAGTGTGTTTTGTGTGCGTTTTTCGTATCGCAAAGCCACATCAGGCTATCTGCTGAGCCCACCGAGGGGAATCGAACCCCTGATTTTAGCATTGTAAATCCGGAGACATATCGCTGTACTAGCGGGAGGACCAAGCTAACACGTAAGATACGGAAAACCTCATTCCATCCACACCAGTATAGTATTTAACACTTAAGACAAAATTTCTCAAACTGTGGTTAGTGGCCCACTGTAGATCACGATACATAAAGGTAATACATCAGTAACACATCAAATTTACGAAATTACCATTTATTGAAAGAGTAAGAAAAAAATAAAATGCTAATACATTATAAAACTAACATAGTAATATAAATATATATATTTTAAATTAATAATTTTAATTAATATAATCTGAGTTATGTAAATTTGTTATGCCCCTGCACCGTTGACTGTCAATCGCAAAAAAAAAAAAAAACAAGACAGTTCATTTCCAGTTGGACTGTCTCATCACTACAGTTTGTACATTAGCGTTACAATTACTAGTTATTACAATAATTACATATTTACTGCTAGTGTCGGCAACAGTGAGTTATAATTTGTTTCGCTAATTTTTAACATTTTTTTAAGTTACATAAAATTATGGACCAGTGATTTAAATATGGTGTAATAACACACCACGAACCTAGTGACACAAGTGGTAGCCCTACTGCATCAGACTCAAGTGTTGAACCTTTGGAGCATAAACCAAAACAGTAAAGGTGTGAACATTGCGATTAATATTTAGCATTTGGATTTACTTGCGCTGTGTTAGAAAATGATCAAAAGCCTTGGTGTGTGTTGTGTTACGACGCATTATCTAACGAAATCCTAAAATCATCCAAGGCATCTTCAAACAAAACATAATGAATATAGTAGCAAAGCTTTTAAATATATTTTTAAATTACAAAACGTGAAATGCGTAGAAAACAAACATTGGTGGGGAAAACAGCAACTAGTTATAATAATGTAAAAATTTACATTTGCTTCATGTGAGGCATATCTTTTGATAGTAAAGACAGGAAGTCTCCACACATTAAATTTCTCTATTGGTACGGTGGGTTTCATAACAAGTCACTGCATTGTTTTAAATTAGTGAGCGAAACTAGGTACAAACAGCTGCTAGTATTGTAGTAATGTTTTTGCAATTAACTCTATGAATGGTTTCGTAACACAAAGGGGACGCCACAAGAACATTCTTTTATGTCCCCTTTGTGTTACAAAACCATTCATAGAGTTAATTGCAAAAACATTACTACAATACTAGCAGCTGTTTGTACCTAGTTTCGCTCACTAATTTAAAACAATGTGTCACTGCGGTATGTCTAATGACTTACAACGCAAAAATTCGGCTTTCAATACCCGTGGTTGGCAGAGCACTGATAGCCCATTGTGTAGCTTTGTGCTTAAGTGCAAACAAGCATAACTCAACGCCTTCCACTTTTTCAAAAGAAATCAAAACTTTTAATATACACAAATAACAGTTACCCATTTAATACCATATTGAAATGATGAAAATATTTAGAAAGAGCTATAAAAATAACATCTAATTAGAATATATAACTGTACCTACACAAGTAACATAATTTTCGAGAGATATCTTTTCAGTCAATTTTAACATGTGATCTGATTCCAATCTTGATGGTACAAGCAGAAAAAAATGAACGCATGCTCAGAAAAATCCAAGATCGTTTACCTAATTTAATGGGTACAAAACGTATTATGTACAATTTATACTTTGGAACAGGCTGCACAGAAATGACTGTCGAATATTGATATTATCAATTATCGTGCTGTATTTAGAAGCAGATAAGTGCGTATTTGCTGATAATCGAGAACATGGAAACCCAGATTTATCTTGCGGGTTTATTTGAACGAAACGAGTCACGCATCGTCACCAGAAGAATGTCTTGTTATCAAATTACTGTGCTGAAGAACACATTAGTGGAACGTTGGTGTAACGAATTGCTGTACATTGTACAATATGGCTAAAAGACTGGGCGCAGATCCCCCAATGTGACAGCGGTATGGATTTACAACGCTAAACATCAGGGGTTCGATTCTCCACGATGGAAACAGCAAATAGTCCAATATGACTTTGTCCCAGAAAAGTAACAATAAGCAAAACTGGGTGCGGGAAAAATGATTCATGGGTAGGTTGTGACGTATCAAAGAGCACTTGTTATTTTTTAAGGGCTTCATAGATTACAATGATCAGAAATAACATAAGATAATTCAAATGCAGCTTAATAAGAGAACTAGTTCTTGTATATTGGTAACTGGATGAAAAGGTGATAACCACCCTATATTATGATATAATCGAATACGGTATGTTCTTTTCGTAATTTATGAAGCCTTCTTTATCACAAACGTGTTTCCATCTTTACTTTCGATTCTGGGGGTTTGACAAGTATGTCGTACAATGATCTCAAGCAGATATCTATATCTCTATTACTTACTTAATAGGCAGAAATAATCTACAGTTGATTTCAGTTTGAACTCACTTCATAACCCAAACCAGACAACGTTCTTCCTTCACAAGCTGTATTGTGGTAAAGGTTTTCGTTGTAAGACATGTCACGTGGATGATTCAGTAAAATAGTAATGCAAATATAGCAGCAGCATTTTATTTCGTTAACTAGCATATCTACGTCCGCTTGGTTTCATGAACTAATTATTGGCCTAAATTCACATGTAAAACTAAACAATTCCTTACTTACTAATTATCTCCCCTTCCAGAGGCACAGCGGTATCACTGCGCACTCACACCACTAAGCACCAGGTTTCAATACCCGGAGAGGGTAAAGCAAAGATAGCACATTGTGTAGCTTTTTGTTTAATTCAACACAAACCAATACACACCTACTCATTTTCTCGTGTTTACAGCATTTGTAGTATTTCTATTTCATTATCGAAACACATTCTCAGTATCATGAAATTGAAATATCAGATAAATAGCCTAGTGGACTTAATAAATTGGTATTCAGTAGGCCCGGCAGGGCCAGGTGGCTAAGGTGCTCGATTCGTAATCTGAGGGTCGCGTATTTGAATCCCCGTGACACCAAACATTTTCGCCATTTCAGCCGTGGGCGCGTTATAATATGACGGTCAATCCCACTAGTCGATGGTAAAAGTGTAGCCCAAGAGTTGGCGGTGGGTGGTGATGACTAGCTGTCTTCCCTCTGGTCTTTCACTGCAAAATTAGGGACGGCTAGCGCAGATATCCCTCGTGTAGCTTTGTGCGAAATTCAGACCAAACTTGGTATTCAATAAACCTCTGTAGCAAACCCATATCTTTTTCTCTTTATCAGTCCATCTTCATAGTCCGCCAATAATTCAACATATCATACGAAAAGGGCTGTGCTTATCTGGAGAGTTAACATAATGTTAGTTAACGATAATAACAAGAACTACATACACAGAAAATTAGTAATAACAAACAATAAAATAAAAATATCAATAAAAATGAGTTGATCTAAACTGAAAATCATTAAAAATCAAACAAAAATATCGTTCCAAATCGCTGCCTGGTATATAACCCTGTACACCCACACTTACCAAATACCAGAGTCGCGATAAATACCACAGAAATCTGATTGTTTATCTCGTAATTGAAACCCTAAGAAATCGATATAAACTTTAGCTTTAGACTGAGCTTTATAGGTATTCACGAAATGAATGCCGACACCGCGCTATAGACCTTTATTACCAACAGGAACGTAACTAACTTAGCTATCTTAACACGTAAACAAACGTAGCAAGTGAACGAACTCAAACGAGATTAACAAAAAAACACCAAACCAACTTGTCGTTTTTCATCATCAATTAACCTACTGCTTAAAACTATCTTCAAGATACTAAAAGTCAAATCACTATATCATTATTAATCAATGAACAAACATCTATTTTTTTCAGTCTAGCTTTTGTGTTATATCGCCAAATTGTCTCCTAAACCTACAAGACAATTCTTCATGGAAGATTAAAATCACAGAGAATGCAATAGTTTGATTCTTTTTATTACCCATTATTTTTTCACACTTGGTCGTCAAGGATGCAAATTATAATTAAATTTAGGCTTAAGGTAATGAAAGTTTATAATGTGCACATGAATAAGTGAAACAAAATCATGTTATTCTCTGTTCGTTTGTTTTTCTTCCAAAATTGGTTTAGAGAATCGAAACAATGGGATATTAGTATCTAATACACCACTTAATTAATAATAGAGTAGAATAATTAGTAACAAATAAAGTAATACGTGGATAAAGATATCACTAGAGGAATATTGTTTGTCTGTATCTATTTTCTTATAACAAAGCCACATCGGAGTATCTGCTAAGTCTACCAAGAAGAATCGAACACCTGGTTTTAGAACTGTAAATCCGTAGACTTACTGCTGTACTAGCGAGGGAATACCAGAAAATAAGCGGCGGAAGAAAAAAAGCGCTTATAATTAGAATATAAATTAATATGAATTTTTAATTGTCATTCCCATTACAGGTGGTGCTGCAAGTTTGTTAAACAAATTAAAAACAATAATTCTACCCGAACAAATTCTGTGTTTTACAAGATTTAAAACAAAATACAGAACTGGTTGGAGTTGTGCACTTATAATGTATGCAAAATTATATTACCTTGCCTTACTTTTTCGTAACATGACTCATTATTTTACATCACAAATTCATCAAGGAGAACCTGTAAACCTTGCTTGGCATGGTAATAACGTCAGGTTCTTCTACATAGTATAGAGTGAAGGTTGTAAAATTCGTGTTGAAATAAATCGATGTTTGTTTTGGAATTTCGCACAAAGCTACTCGATGGCTATCTGCGCTAGCCGTCCCTAATTTAACAGTGTAAGACTAGAGGGAAGGCAGCTAGTCATCACCACCCACCGCCAACTCTTACGCTACTCTTTTACCACAAATATTGGAATTGACCGTTACATTATATCGCCCCCACGACTGGGAGGGCAAATATGTTTGGCGCGACCGGGACGCGAATCCGCGACCCTCAGATTACGAGTCGCACGCCTTAACACGCTTGGCCATGCCGGGCCGTGAAATAAATCGAAAAATAAATTTACTGAATATTTTGACAACTGAACCACATTAAAAATTGCGTTAGAAACAGAGAAGGATACAAACTAATCTGTCGTATTGACACTTTTAAAAACTTGATTATCTGAAAACCAAAAGCTTTCTAGTAGGTCAGCTATAAGTATAAGTACTTGCAATGCTAAGATCCAGGGTTGGTTCTTCGTAGTGGGCACAAAATGCAGATGCCTTATTGTATAGCTTTGCGTTAAAACAGAACAAAGGAATGAATTCAAATATTGTAAATTTTAGAAATCTTTACTGAATTCCCATAAATGATACATGTGATGAATTTAGACCAAGCATGGCCAAGTGGTTAAGGCACTTGACTCGTAATCCGAAGATCACAGGTTTGAATCCCCGTCGCACCAAACATGCTCGCACTTTCATCCGGGGGGGGCGTTATAATGTGACGACCAATCCCACTATTCGTTGGTAAAAAAGAGTAGCCCAAGACTATTCCCTCTAGTTTTACACTGCTAAATTAGGGACGATTCGCGGCAATAGCTCTCGTGTAGCTTTGCGCGAAATTAAAAATAACAAAAACAAATTTATGAACTTATCATAATTTTTCCCAATAAAAATAACCTACTACTTCTATGGTTTACACTAAAGAGAAACATCTGATAACCTTGTATCATAATGGAAATAAGCCAATATCGTTTTAATATAATATATTACTACACTTACTGTTTCCTAAACTGTGAAGTTCATAAAAATAAACTGCCTATTTATTAGAGACAGTTTTATTTACATTAACTGAAAATCACTCTCTATGCATGTTCATTGTACACTATAAGGGATACTACCTTTGAACTTTACCCCGCTAGTACAGCGGTAAGTCTACGGATTTACAACGCTAAAATCAGGGATTCGATTTCCCTCGATGTAGCTTTCCTATAAGAAAAACACAAACGCACTTTTGAACTGATATAATAAATGCAAAGCAGACAGTCACAACACTAAGCGCCCATTGTTTGAATACTCTAATTGAATATTGGGACTTGACGAGCTGGCTTATAATGCACCCATGATCTTCAAGTGATTTTGCAGCAACGGGATCCGAGCCATAGACCATCGGATGCACAATTTGGCACGCGAAATACTAGGCCATGAACGACTCTGATAATGTAAAAATAATAAACGTGTAATGAGATTTTCAACTTATAATGCCATTGAATAACAATCACTGACACAAGTGTTTTCAATTTTATAACGAAAAATTAAATATTTTAGATGATTCAATATCCTCTGGAGTGGGTTCTACTAATTGGATAAATAAGCTGCTGAAAAGAAATATTGATGTATATTGCCATCTATAGACAGTTTAGTGAACTAACAAATACTGTATTTTATTCAAAGTGTAATATTGAAAAACAAGAGTTAAATATGGGTGTGACAATACTTCTCGGATGAAAATTTTAAACTGATATAGAGATTTTTTGAATACCAAAATTACTGTGCGAGCTGAATTATGTGAACATAATTGTTTATGGGAATTTAATGTTTATTTTGTACATTGTCGTTGAGTTATCTCATTTTCACGACGAAAAAAGTAGTTTCCGTTTTACAATTATAGAATATAATGGAAGAGTTCAGGAACCCAAATAATAAGATATTATTATTATTGTAGTACATATGAATTAAATGCCTAACTTGACAGAGATGAAATATCGTGTTTTGAAAGCTATGGTGGGTGTAAGATTGATCAGAAAAGCAAGTGAGAGAGAGGAAGAAAAAAAGTCTTAAAGCTTGTTTGTTTGTTTGTTTGTTTGTTTTGGAATTTTGCACAAAGCTACTCGAGGGCTATCTGTGCTAGCCGTCCCTAATTTAAAAGTGTAAGACTAGAGGGAAGGCAGCTAGTCATCACCACCCACCGCCAACTCTTAGGCTACTCTTTTACCAACGAATAGTGGAATTGACCGTAACATTATATCGCCCCCACGGCTGGGAGGGCGAACATGTTTGGTGCAACAAGGATTCGAACCCGCGACCCTCGGATTACGAGTCGCACGCCAAACGCGCTTCGCCACGCCGGGCCCAAAAGAGTCTGTTTGGGGTCACGGGAATTCGAACCCGTGACCCTTGGATTATGAGTCGGGTACCTTAACCACGTGGTCATGCCAGGCCTAAGGCTTAAAGCAAAGAAGTGTATATGTAAACCGGCTGGTGTACCCATCCCCTTGCTGAAGTTATGCAAATTCATGATTAATGAAAGGCTATCTTGGAACATGAAAATTTGCTTCCTTATATGTAATTATAAAAAACACATATAAAAACTGCAAAACACAAAATATGAAACTGAAATTTTGTATGTACCACCACGTGAACCTGTTGAATCTCCTTATCAATTTTGGCGAAACTACATCCACATCCTGCGAAATAATTACTCGGACATACAACAGACAGTTTGTTTAGAGTTTTAATTTTGCACAAAGCTACTCAAGGGCTATCTGCGCTAGCCGTCCCTAATTTAGCAGTGTAAGACTTGGGCTACTCTTTTACCAACGAATAGTGGGATTGACCGCACATTATAACGCCTCCACGGCTGAAAGGGCGAGCATGTTTGGTATGACGGGATTCGAATCCGCGGCCCTCGGATTACGAGTCGAGTGCCTTAACCCCCTGGTCATGCCGGGCCACATCAGACCGTACTATCATATTTATACAGATATATATAACGTTTCTTGCGAAAAACATCAAGATGATCTGGTAGTCGAAAAAAAAAACAATCTAAACGTGTGAAATATTAGCTGACTCTTTAGTTTTTGAAACTAAAACCATGATGTAAAAGAAATGTGATAATAAAAGGTGATTAAGGTACAGTATTTTATTTATTATTTTAATATTAAGCCTTTCTAAAACTAGATAAGCTCTTGGCTGAACTTTCCTGTACAAGGTGTCCCAAAATTCGATCGCACTTGTGTCAAACAATAAAGAAATGGCCATTGACTTTCTTGCTACTTCGCCTGCGTTCCACATCTGAACTACTGATTCATTGATTGAATGTCATTTCAGTATTGTATTGACTTTGATGTTGGATATTTCGGTTTCAGTGTGAATTTCATGCAAAGCTACACAAGGTCCATCTGCGCTAGCCTTCTATAATTTAGCAGTGAAAGACTAAAAGAGAAAACAACTAGTCAAGATGGAAACTGGAGCAAAGAAAATGCTTTTTCAAGTTAATTTCTGACCATATGATGCTTTTCCCGGCAGAAACTGTGATGTCTACTTTTCAATATATTCAAAAGATAGCTCAAAATAAAAGAAATCTCGTTGTTCTAATCATCCATCAAAAATGACGGGAAACCATTGTTAAATGCTTAACAAAACTTATATAATTTAACTAAAACAAATTTATATGTAATTTTAAAATGCACCTACTCTTCACTTGTCTCGTTTGTTTGTTTTGTTTGTTTTTGAATTTCGCACAAAGCTACTCGAGGGCTATCTGTGCTAGCCATCCCTAATTTAGCAGTGTAAGACTAGAGGGAAGGCAGCTAGTCATCACCACACACCGCCAACTCTTGGGCTACTCTTTTACCAACGAATAGTGGGATTAACCGTCACATTATAACACCCCCACGGCTGAAAGGGCGAGCATGTTTAGCGCGACGGGGATGCGAACCCGCGACCCTCGGATTACGAGTCGCACGGCTTAACACGCTTGGCCATGCCGGGCCCACACTTGCCTCGAAATATTTCTTTAATCACCACATTTTTAGTGAAACTACGCATAAAAAATAGATATTATCGTGAAAAAAATCACCTGTGTACTCTGAATAAATTAAATAGCCCTCTTGAGCGCCCTCACTGTATTTGAGTTCAGGAAGTGGAAAACACAGTGCGAACATTCCAACAGTAATTTTCAACTCTTTCGACTGTCCAGCCCCCAGTGGCTCAGCGGTATGTCTCCGGACTTCCAACGCTAAAAATCAGGTTTTGATACCCGTGGTGGGCAGAGCACAGATAGCCCATTGTGTAGCTTTGTGCTTAATTCAAAACAACAACAACAATTTTTTTTCGACTGTCCAAACAATAAAACATATTCTTATTTAAGTTTTAAAGCCAGGTGTTAAAATGTCAAAATAATGTTTATTAATTAACATTTATTTACCATTTACAACGTTTTAAACACTGACTCTACTACTGATAATAAATGGCCTATTTGTAGTGTAATTTAAGTATTAGGCCCATCACATAAATGTAACGTAAGGCTTAGCTGAAACACTATTTGGTAAGTTTTATTTTGTTTTTGGCTAAAACTCAATGTCATAAAACTTCTGAATTAAACCGTTTTGCACCAACCTCATCAATGAAAGAATAGTGCAAAGTGGTAAACGGGCCTAATGTACATACTAGACAGAATTTGGTTTGTTTTGAACTTCGCGCAAAGCTACACGGAAGCTATATGCCCGAACCGTCCCTAATGTAGGAGTGTAAGACTAGATGGAAGGCAGTTATTCATCACCACCCACCGTCAACTCTTGGGCTACTCTCTTATCAACGAATAGTGGGATCGACAGTCACATTACAACGCCCCCATGGCTGAAAGGGCGAGCATGTTTTGTGCGACGGGGATTTAAACCAGCGTACCTCGGATTACGAATCAAGTGCTTTAACCACCTGGTCATGTCGCGCCTACTAGACAGGAATCAGACATTTGAATTTGGAATGTTATGATTTAAATGAATGGGTATTTCATTGTAACTAAATTTTCCATTGTTTCGCTGAAATATTTCGATAATAAGAATTTCAATTATTGTACTAGACCGTCTAAATAATTAAATATACTCTGATAATGTATGATAAGATTAAAGTTAATAGAACCGCAAAGATGAATGGTTTCCTTAACCAGATTTGTTAGTGCTGTCGGAGCTTTTCTAAAGCGAACGGTGAATTTTATAGATAAATATCCAAATGTAAAAACTTACTAAACACACGCAAGCTGATAAACAAGCTGACCAGGTTATGCACTTACATACTTACATAGTCTGTTATATAGTGATTACATGATTCGAAGGGAAGATTGTCTGTAACACAATCCACCAACCTGACAGATGAAACAATAAAAGGAGGATCTCAAAATACTAATGATTATATTTATTTGCTCAAAAACAAATGAAATGTTTGAAACATTTCAAAACGACATTTTGGGAGGAAAATTTGCGTTTAAATAACATTGTAGACATAACAGAGCAACAAAATGTTAACTTTATAATTGTGATCACACAATTATACGAAACTAAGTTAATGGTATATTATACTGATTGATTGTTTGAAATTAAGCGTGGAAATACACAATGGGCTATGTGTATTCTGCCCACCACAGGTATCGGAACCCGGTTTCTAGCTTTGTAAGTCCGCATACATGCCGCTGTGCCAGTTGGGAGAGGAATGTTGATTGAGGTAATAAATACATGTAAATACACTAAAAAACTAACAGTCCAACTAGGGTTTAAACTGTGATCCACCGATAACATCGTAAAGAAAATCACTCTCATCTTCTAGATATTGAATGTCTGAGTTGTTTAAAATTACATTTAATTTACTAGACCGTATGTTTGATAAATCAACAGCCAATTAAACAAAAACGTCTCTCCTGTTTGATTCAAATGATTTGTTTACCCGCTATTTTACCCTATTTATTGCGAAATCATTTTAATAGTAAATATATAAAGTTGTGAATAGAAACAATATATATGTATTAGTGAAAATTAATACATTTTAATGAAGCTATAAAAGTAAAATCACAAGGAAGGGCTGCTTTAAAAAACAGCAAATCCAAACCTCTGACTAATTGTGGGGCCCGGCATGGCCAAGTGTGTTAAGGCGTTCGACTCGTAATCCGAGGGTCGCGGGTTCGAATCCCGGTCGCACTAAACATGCTCGCCCTCCCAGCCGAGGGGGCGTTATAATGTGACGATCAATCCCACTATTTGTTGGTAAAAGATTAGCCTAAGAGTTGGCGGTGGGTGGTGATGACTAGCTGCCTTCCCTCTAGTCTTACACTGCTAAGTTAGGGACGGTTAGCGCAGATAGCCCTCGAATAGCTTTGCGCGAAATTAAAAAAAAAAAACTAAACCAAACCTGATTAATTGTATTAGTTTGTTATACCTTAAAAAACAAGCCGAAACAAGAACAAATGTAAAAAAAAGGCACTGCCTTTTTGCTATAACATTTGCAGCAGTATAATCACTATAATCAGCTCGCTTGACTAAACTACAGTTTCACAATACGTCATTAGTCAAAGCTATGACGCTTCACAAGTTCATAAAGATTAAACAATGTAATGTAAAATGCAACATAATCAGGGACAATTTATATACATTGAAGTAAGACTGATACTTACTTTGCCTTGTTTCTGTGCCATGCCTTCATGGGATGAGGTCATGTTCATTTCATCCCATCTCGTTCTCCTGTACAAGTGTTTTGCTTCGAGTCTGTTCTCTGTTCTGGCACTAAGTTAGACAACAAATACAGAAATCAACTAATTAAGTCCAAACGTACACTTATTTGTGAATATAAATTCTGCTCATTTATAAAGTTTCTTTGATTGTTTCTCCTTTGTTGTTTTGGTTCAAAACTCTTTTCGACGTGACATTATCTTTGTTGCAGATACGTAGAACAATATATTAGGCATTACAATATCTGAACCTACATACTAGGTTATTAACTTGTAGTGTGATGTCAAGGTTTGCTTATTGTGGTGTTTTTTGGAATATTCTGTTTTATTTCATTTGATTCACTGAAACAATGAACAACTTGCAGAGAGGATGGAAGCTGAAGTCGAGGTACGAACACGATCTGAAAGTGTTGTGTGTACTAGGAGAGATCTTCCCCTAAGAAAGAGCTTCCTCGTTTTATAAGAGATGACGAGAATCTATCCTCAGAACAGGAATGTTTACAGTTAGCAAGGATAAATCAAGATTGTTAATAAATGTTCTTTACTTGCTAACTCCAACTGCAGGAGTATATAGGTATAGAGGAGGTAGCAAAGATTGGTCACAGTAGTTATAATCAGATTGGAGTTCACTGGACACCAGGACACTCATTAACTAACCCAGGCATTGCCAGGTGTTCCTTTGGGTCACTCGTCGTCAAGGAGAATGTAAGATGCAAATGATGAATGAAGTTCATCACAACACGTACAACATCATCATGTGAAACATTTAGCATCTTGTCGTGATTCAATGAATCGTTGGAGCAATCAAAGGGTCATCCTAGCTAGCATTAAATGTTGATTATGCTTTGAGACTGCATCTAGCAGCTGAGGTCGATGTATCGAAACCGTTTATATCTGTGTTGTAGCATTATGCTCCACACTCTACCAAGCATATAATATTTGACAAGGATCTTTGTATCTTTGGATCCACAGAGGAGGATGAGAGCCTTCCCTTTGTATTATTGAGGTACACCAAGCAACTATTGGTGGTTAAAATATCCAGAAAATGCAGATTCAGAAGATTTACTGCAAAGAATAATATCACACATAGTCTATTAAGGAAAAACATTACTGTGTTTAGATTAATAAATCAACTGACCACTTACTTTCCGTTGACATCAAATGTTGATAAAGTGAAGTACGAGCTTTACTGTACACTACATAGATAGATACATACCACACTTTTATATTAAACAAAGGATCCAAGTGTAGTATGTCACAGTTCCAAGCTCCATACGTCATTGACTATTCCACGTAAGGAAAGTAAAGAGTAAACTCTTAACTATTCTCATATGGAATCTTTGCTCAAGTAAAAGATTAACACATGTTTATCACCTTTTAATAATTGGCTAAAAAAAGTGTCATAGTTATATTTAGAATACCTGCAATACAATTTAGAATACTTGCCAGAATATGTATGAATAAAGATTTGTTCTACACTAGTTATTTCCATTTCATATGTCAAGGTAGATCTAAATATTAAATTTAAACACTACTAGCTTAAACTACAGGTAAAAAATTGTTCTAGTAATTTCCCTCATGTAACAGTGAGGATAGCGCGTAAAAGTAAACCAGGTATTTAAAAATTAAATAAAAGTCAAATTTTGAATCGTGATACAACTCAAAATAAATTGAAATTAAAAAACTGATAACACAAAATTGCTCCAAAATCGAAATAATCGCAGAATAAAATTACATTTGCTTGCATGTTAAAACCTGAAGAGCAAAACTGGAAGAAATGGGAATCAAAATACGAATACACCAAAATTATACAAATGTAAAGTGAATATAATTTTAAAAGTTTTCGTTTGTTATTAAATGCAAAGCTACACAACAGTCCATCTGGGCTGTTCACATCACGGGTATCGAAACCCGATTTTTAGCTTCGAAAGCCTCCAAAAACTTATCGTTGAGGCACTGGAATCATTTTGAAGTGTAGTTGTTGACACATGAATTACGAGTGATTCACTGAACAAAGAAGCTCTTGAAATAACGTGTAAATTCTGTTTAGTGTATTTAAGGATTAATATTAATTAATATCAATAATATTACTTCCTGAGAAGGATTCATAGGTGTAGGTTTATTAGAACACTCATGTGGATGAACAGTTTAGGCTATAGAGAAAGGATAAGATCTCTTGATCTATTTTCTCAAGACAAAAGGACAGTGAGTTGTAATCTCATTGATGCTTACAAGCCTATCCAGAATACTGAGAGGACAAAGGTCCCCGCTTTCTTTGTGCTGTATTTTGAAGAAGACAATACAACGAGATGACTCAACTTTAAAATTTGTAAAAGACAGATTGTGCTTCAGTTAGTGTAGTTTATATTTTTATTTTATAGAGTGATTGGTCATTAAATACGCTTTTGTTGATAGAACTTAAAGCTAGCTTTTACAAAAAAAAAAACGTGGAGGATTGCTAATCACAAGAAAAATAAAGAGCAGGTTTGAGGTTTTGGTTTTCTTCAGGGGTGTGTGCAAGGACAGTCTTGAAAAGCCTAATACTCGCTTTGGGTCTGTATGCTATATTTTAGTCGAAACACTGCGAAAATTAGTTTAAAACTCTATTAGGATTAGCTCAAAACTATATGAAAATTAGTTCAAAACTCTATGCGAATTAGCTTAAACTCTATTGAAATTAGCTCGAAACCCTATAAAAATTAGTTCAAAACATTATGAGTATTAGTTTAAAACACTATGAGGATTAGTTCAAAACACTATGAAGGTTAATTCAAAACATTATGAAGATTAGTACAAAGCACTATGACAATTAGCACAAAACACTATGAAGATTAGGTCAAAACACTATGAAAATTAGTTCAAAACACTACGAGGATTATTTCAAAATACTTCGAGATTAATTAAAAAGACCATGAGAATTAGTTCAAAATGCTATGAAGATTAACTTTGCTTTTCAACTTTAAAAAAACAAAATTTAAATCGGAACTTATAATAATTATTTAATTATTTGTTTGAAGTTTTTGTAAGTTTTTTTAGGGTCCAGAAAATTTACAGGAGAGATCGCCCATCAATAGCTCCAATGTTATAATACATACTTATTCTGCTATTTGATCACGTATTTGTGTATGTGTTTGTTTCGGAAAAAAGCCGTATTGGGCTATCTGCTGTGTCCATAGTGGGTAGTCTAACCCTGAATTTTAGTGCTCTAAGTCTGTAAACTTACTGCTGTTACATTGGGGAGCGATTCGATCTCTCTCCCCAGCAAGATAAAGAAAAACAAGCACTCTTACGGAGTAAGGTAAAAGATAAACCAAATAGTTTGTGTCGCTTTCAACTGTTCATATCCTCTCAACATTACATTCATTCCCTTAAGCATTCAAACACTTATATGAAAGCCTTATCAAACGCATGTAAGAATGACAACCAATTGTTTGCAAATGTCATAAATTTCAAACAAGAGGTTTTGTATCTGTTGATAAACTAATTAATCTGAACTCATTTTTAGCCAGAGACAAGAAACAATCACTATATAGAAACTGATGCTATACAGTAGTACCAGTGTATGTTGCTTTCTTACAAAGACTGTTTTGAGTTAACTTGCTTCAAGTGTTCCTGCACGAATGTTAAGAGTTCAAGATAAGAGACAAAAGCACTGACGGAGCTGCATCTAGCAAAATATTTATTTTTACTTTACCCACGTGTTTCAACTCTGAACGCGATGATATAGCACCAGTCCCATTCTCCTAAAGATAACATCTTTCCCAACGACAGTGCAATTATTCCAAACCCCCCAGACAAACTCATTTGGTCGACAATCGACGCCGGGCAGACGTTACTTGGACTGTCTACTGCACTAAACTGACCTACAGATAAGTTTGTGTAAAACAAATTCTAAATGGAATCATCGCGTGTTAAAATACGACTTTAACAGAACCTATTGTCCATCAGTGTGTGGGTGGGCGCGAGAGCAAGCTGTATATTTTAAATTAAATTATCTAATTTTTAAATTCATTCTTCAACCTGGATGAATCACATATTAGTGTCGTGGTGAAATTAAAACTTAAGGATATCTTAACGTTATTTTCCTTTAACACATTGTCATTTCTTTTGACCCATCTCACTAAATGTAACTTTATGATTTAGTATTAAGTGTAATTAGTGGGTTTCGAGGTTTTGGTACGCCTTGACTAAATAATATAATCACATACCTTTCTTTCTCCAAATCAATCATAACCAAAGCACTCTATGAACTACGCAGAACAGATTTCACAATAAAACATTTTGACATATGTGGTTTTGGTACAGGTTAGGTCACTTTTAGAGATATTTTGTTTCATATTTCACTTATCGTGTCAATGATAGTTTAAAATTTCAAACCCAGAGCACTTCAGGGAGCGTTCGCTTGGATAGCAGAAAATTAGAAGTAGGATAATCGTTTTGTAATTTTACTAACTCTTTTAAGCTTGCGAGTGTAATGTAAGTGAGACATACATAAACTACAACAGTTTGGTAAGTACCGAATTTCGGACACTACTTTAATAGCCTGGTTTCTAGGGCACTCAACTCGTAACCTATGAATTACGGGTTCGAATCCCATCACCGAACATGCTCGCACTTTAAGCCGCGAGGTCGTTGTGATGACACGTTTAATCCCACTATTCGATTAAAGTAGCGTTCAATGGTGTTTACAGGCGTTTTACTTCTAGTCTATCGTTTCTAAATTAAGGACAGTTAGCGTAGAAAACCATGAACTTCTCTTTGCACGAAATTTAACAAGCAGACTAGACACTTTAATAACGTACGGCTAAGGGATTTTCTACTCGGTTACTTATATCCACCCCTTTTGTTTTAGCACACTGCAACAGTTTGATTAGGCTTAGTTTTTTTTATAAAAAGAATGGCACAGTACAAAGTATTCAAAGTTTTAGGAAATGTTTAAACTGCCTTATGTTGTGCATTCAAATTAATTTCATAAAACGATTTATTTGGTTTTGAGTTTCGCATAAAGCTATACCAGGGCTGTCCGCACTAACCGTCTCTAATTTAATAGTGTAAGACTAGCGAGAAGGCGGCTAGTCATCATCACCCACCACCAACTCTTAGACAGCTTTTATACCAACGAATAGTGGGATTTATCGTCAGGTTATAATGTCCCCAAGGCTAAAAGGGAGAGTATGGCATGTTTGGTATAACGAGGATTTGAACCCGCGCCCGTCAGATCACAAGCTGAGCGCCCTAACCATCTGTCCACGCCCGGCCACATACGTTCTTAAAGCTAAACTTTCTATCCAATTATTCTCAATAATGCTTAGACAAAACCTGTCACCAAATATTCTTATTAACAGACATAAACGTAAAAGGTCAACATTAAGTTGTGGACTATTTTGATGCAAATACCCGTAAAAGACCCATTGGGGAATCATTGTTAAGCCCAAGTGCTAAGAATGGTAAAAATGTGGTTTCGATACCTGCGGTGAGCAAAGTACAGATAAAGTCTTCAGTCTCACCGCTGAACCACAGTGGGTGGAATCATTTTCACGAAGAATGTTTTACGTCTACTGAATTACTTTGTTTCCTGTCATCATCTTTTGTCATTCAAATCATTCAACCATGCAGCTTTGCGATCTTTTCTTCCCATACTGGACCATATACTCAGACTTTCCAAGAACATTACCAATCCATTCACTAAAAACTCAACGTTCTCTACCTTCGTTCCTTTTCGATTTTGAACAAGCTTTTGATTCAACCTGATACCAACTTGTGCTCTATGAACTTTGAGTACTGAGGGATCTCATTGTTTTACATCACACTTATCAGTTAATTTTTTTCACGGATAACAACGTGTACATAAGAAGAAATCTTTCCTAGTTTATTTGATGTTCTAGCGGATGTTCAACAGGAATTAATACTCTTGTCTCTCAGTTACATCCTGTATGTAGCAGATATATCGTATTCATCAAATATTAGTCTTCTATAATACAGTGATAACTCACTATTTGTTCCTTTCTCCCCAACTATGACCCCTATAAAAAGTTTCTACAGATTACAACCAATCATTTTCTTACATGATATCGTCGATGGAATCTAGCCAATAAGTGCTATCAAGCCAAAAAAAAATTATTTGTTCCAACTCAGAAAAGGTTTAGACAATGTCGAAACCTTAAACTATTTTGATGTTCGTTCGGCCACGTCCCCGTTCGTTTGTCTCCTACTATTAAATATCCTGAAATAACTATGTAGCCTGTTGGATATTGTACCTCGCTATCTTCTCTTTCTGAATTTGATATTATCTATTAGTCACTGCACAATGTCTGCCATTAACGTCTTAACGAACACCATAAATTACACTATGTAACACAAATTTTCTTCCTGGATAGTATATGCTATTTCTTAATTACTTATGTTGTTAAAGTACAGAAAATGGCCATTATTCCCTTCAAAATTTGCTTTTGTGACCTGGATAATGAAATTTATAAATTAATCTATTTTCTATGTAAAAACGGGCAAATTTGCATATTTTCA
The DNA here is from genome assembly GCF_004210375.1 of Tachypleus tridentatus. Taxonomy (NCBI): domain Eukaryota; kingdom Metazoa; phylum Arthropoda; class Merostomata; order Xiphosura; family Limulidae; genus Tachypleus; species Tachypleus tridentatus. The sequence continues at coordinate 40,174,731 of NC_134830.1, forward strand.
TTTACATAAGTTCTGAATAAAACAACATATAAATCAAGGTTTACATGTTTATACTAAAGTTATACAAAAATGAACAAAAATATTTAGAAGTGAGTAGTTTTTCGAGACTTGTGACTGTAATGTAAATCACTATCACGTATCAGCCCCCAAATATAGTCTCCCATCATGTTTTTGTTATACGCTCCTTGGTAGCGGTGTTCAAAATCCAGTATATTTTGGTGGAAGCGCTAGCATTGCTCCTCTGAGTATGTTCCCATGTTCTCTTTGAATTTATCAAGATGAGCGTCAAGGATATGGACTTTCAGGGACATCCTGTAGCTCATTTTGCCGTAGTTCTTCACCAAAGCCTCAACCAGTTCCACATAATTTTCGGCCTTGTGATTGCCCAAGAAACCCCGAACTACTGCAACAAAGCTGCTTCAAGCTTTTTTTTTCCTTTCTACTGAGCTTCTTGGGGAATTCTGTGCACTCCAGGATCTTCTTTATTTGTGGTTTAACGAAGACACCAGCTTTGACCTTTGCCTCAGACAGCATAGGAAAGAAGTCTCGAAGGTACTTGAAGGCTACAGACTTCTTATCAATAGCTGTGACAAATTGTTTCATAAGACCCAATTTTATGTGCAATGGCAGGAACAACACCTTCTGGAGGTCCACTTGTGGCTCACACTTGACATTGTGTCTCTCCACAGAGAACTCGGTTTGTTGTGGTCATTGCTTCCTGTTGTAGAGCGCTGCGGTGTCCCTGCTGTCCCAAAACAAAAATAACAGAGAAACTTGGTAAACCCTCCTTGGACAGGTCTATCTATATGTTCACTTAAGCAGCTAGAACTAAACTGAAGTAGTGACTGGTGAGTCCCTGTATATATATTACTATGAAAAGTTCTAGAAAATTCTGAAAGGTTCTTGAAAATTCTCGTAAGTTCTACAACATTCTAGAAAATTCTTGTAAGCTCTACAACATTCTAGAAAGTTCTTGTAAGTTCGAGAAAATTCTCTGTCAGCTACTCACTACTGAATCTACCTGGAATGTTCTGAAAAATGGGTAAATTTGAAAATTTGATTACCCAGGTCACAAAAGCGAAGTTTGAAGAGAAAATATGTTTTTTCCATTTACTTTAGGCAGAAGTAATTGGGAAATAACACTTTCTGCCCAGGAACAAGAAAAAGTAAAAATTTTGTTACATAGCGTTATACAATACCCTTTCATATTAGATGTCCATCCTCTCGACCACAGAGACAGTGTTACACTCTACTAGCCCATTAGTTTTTCTGAGGGTTTTTAATAAAATGGTATTTAAAAATAGCTGTTAGATATTTGTACATCTTAACGTACATTGTGGTACTAACAATAACAATATGTTTCACATATTTTATCGTATACATAATTTATGAAACATTATTTTAAAAATGTTTTTAAGGCAGATTTTAACTCTCTTCCCTTAATGTCCCCGCTAGTACAGCGGTAAGTCTTCGGACTTACAACGCTAAAATCAGGGGCTCGATTCCCGTCGGTAGACTCAGCAGATAGCCCCATGTGGCTTTACTATAAGAAAAACACACACGCTCTCTTCCATTAAATATGTTTTTCCCTCTCTTTATATGCATACGCTGCATTTAGATACACCGAATAAAATAAACAAAAAGTAAACTGTTTTTAAGTGAGATTAAGAAATACTCTGTATATTTAGGTGACAATAAGAAACACTGTATATTTAGGTAGCATTATGAAACACTTTAGATATATAAGATTACAAAAAAACTACTGTGTGTATTTAGTTGACAATAAGAAATACTATATACACATTTAGGCTATAATAACAAACAAAGATATATTTAGGAGGCAATAACAAATGCTGTATATATTTGGATGACAATGAGAAACACTGAATACATTTAGGTGACAGTAAAAATATTGTATATATTTAGGTTACAATAACAAATACTGTATATATTTAGGTGACAATATGAAACACTATATATATATATATCATTTTGGCAACAATAAAAAACACTGTGTATACATACTTAGGCGGCAATAAGAAACATCATATACCTTTAGGTGGTAATAGGAAACACTGTATATATTTGTGTGATAATAAGAAACACTGTGTATATTTGCATCCTAGGGAAACCAACAAATATTTTCCGGTTACAATTTTTTTTTAAATTCCGCCAAGTAGAAAATTAGCTAAAGAGTTTAGTTTGGTATTTCGTCCATATTTTCCCAAATAATTATATAAACATAGAGTTTTATTCACTATGTGTCTCATTTGTACCTAGTAAGAATATATCTGAAAAATTTTGCGTTAGTATATGTTTTATATTCAACCTAGTGAGGAAACACCTAAAGAGTTTTTGTCGGTACGTGTTTCATATCTTCACTAATAAAGATACATCTGAAGATTTTTTGTCAGCATTTGTCTCACATCTTAACTAGTAAAGATACATCTCGAGAGTTTTTGTCGGTATTTGTTTCACATCCTAACTAGTAAAGATACATCTGAAGAGTTTTGTATCGGTATGTGTTTCAGATCCCAACTAGTAAAGATACGTCTCAAGAGTTTTTATCGGTATTTATTTCACATTCTAACTAGTAAAGATGCACCTGAAGAGTTTTGTGTCGCTATGTGTTCTACATCCTACCTAGTAAAGATACATCTCAAGAGTTTTGTGTCGGTATGTGTTTTACATCCTAACTAGTAAAGATACACCTGAAGAGTTTTGTATCGGTATGTGTTTCATATCTTCACTAATAAAGATACATCTGAAGATTTTTTGTCAGCATTTGTCTCACATCTTAACTAGTAAAGATACATCTCGAGAGTTTTTGTCGGTATTTGTTTCACATCCTAACTAGTAAAGATACATCTGAAGAGTTTTGTATCGGTATGTGTTTCAGATCCCAACTAGTAAAGATACGTCTCAAGAGTTTTTATCGGTATTTATTTCACATTCTAACTAGTAAAGATGCACCTGAAGAGTTTTGTGTCGCTATGTGTTCTACATCCTACCTAGTAAAGATACATCTCAAGAGTTTTGTGTCGCTATGTGTTCTACATCCTACCTAGTAAAGATACACCTCAAGAGTTTTGTGTCGCTATGTGTTTCACATTTTAACGAGTAAAGATACTTCTGAAAAGTTTTGTGTCAGTATGTATTTCACATCTCAACTAGTAAATATACATCTGAAGATTTTGATATTGTTATATGTTTCACATCCTAACTAGTAAGGATATAAGCCGAACATCTTTCTGTCACATCCTAATCCTTATTTCTGCTACATAAGAAGCTCTAACTTCCCATCTAAACAACATCAGTATTTGGATTCATGAATTCATGTTCATTTATAAGAGTTCCCATACGTGACAAGCTTTGCTTGCACTCAGTACATAAAACGACAATATTACATTTCTCGGGTTATTTCATTCACTCTACCACACGTCTTCCTGCACGTTGTAAACCATGAACAAATTGTTAAATCTGCTGGTAACTTGTGGAAAAAAATTAAAAGTTATTCTCTTTAAAATTGTTTGAAATGAACTCAAATATGTTTTTATTTCACTATTTTCTATTCACTTAACACAAGACTCTTTCAGTTTTCGACTGCACAAAAATTATATTTCTATTTTAAACAACTTGGTTATCATAACGTCTCGAAAAACATATATAAAATTCCACGTCTTTAATGGAAACAAAGAACCAGGCACTTTGATTGTATATATCATGTATTATTTCTAGAGAAATTGCAGGAAGACCTGAAAACATATTAGCCAGGTGGGAGAAAATGACATTTTTTTTTCCCGCTAGTCTTACAATGCTAAATTATAGACTGCTAGCGCAAATAGCTCTCGTGTTGTTTTGCGCGAAATTCAAAAACAAGCAAACACTCAGGGTACCGGAACGAGATCTAACGTGGTTGATTTCATTCTCTAAACATCCGTTACTGTCACACATAGCTTTAAAAAACACATTATATATAATTTTTAATAAGATCTAATATCTGAGCAGGGGTTTTAACCATACGCTCGAGAAAAGGTTATTTGTATAGGTGGATATTTGGTAAAACTGAATTTTAAAATACAATTATTTCGATGGACGAGAACATGATGTAGAGGAAGGAAGTTTTGACCAATTTCTCTTTAATAACTTTAACATTTTGATAAATAGCACTGATGTGAGGCCCGCATTGCCAAGTGTGTTAAGGCATTCAACTCGTAATCCGAGGGTCGCGGATTTGAGTCCTGGTCGCACCGAAGATGCTCGCCCTTTCAGCCGTGAGGGCGTTATAATGTGACGGTCAATCCCACTATTCGTTGGTAAAAGAGTAGCCCAAGAGTTGGCTAGTGTAAAACTAGAGGGAAGACAGCTAGTCATCACCACCCTCCGCCAACTCTTGAGCTATTCTTTTACCAACTTGAAGTGGGATTGACCGACACATTATAACGCCCCCACGGCTGAAAGGGCAAGCATGTTTGGTGTGACGAGTATTCGAATGCGCGACCCTCGGATTACGAGTCGAACGCTTTCAACCACATGGTCGTGCTGGGCCTGAATGGCTCTGAGTTTTTCAAGTACAAGTTTTTAGCTCATAGCTTCGTCATCTCATCTCTTAACTGATTCGAGATGTAATTACAGTTTTAGACTCGGGTAGTGAAATCCTTTGTATTGATGTATTTGACCACACCCAAGGTCTGATAGAATAATTTACTCTAATTCTGCCTAGAGTAACTGCCACGCCGGGCCAATATTTATCATATTACAATTAGTTAAACACTTTATGACAGAACAAGTTTTGAAAGTATGATTGACAATGGGAAGAAAATGTTTGCTGATACAATACCTGAGAAGAATTATTATTTTTAGATTCATAGTGAAACAAAAGAAAATCTTCAATAGCCGTGGCACTTTAAATTATTTTAGGGAAGATTAGAGTAAATTAATCTTCGGGACATTTTCCTTTTTATTAAACTATATTTTTTTATGCATCAGCTACACCAAGAGTGGGGCGCGCATGTATCCGTTTCGATTTTGTTACGCATCAGGATTGCTACGAACCTGCCATAAAATTGAAATCCCTCTAAGCAGAATTATAGTAAATTATTCTATCAGACCTTGGTTGTGGTAAAATACATCAATCCAAAGGATTTCACCTCCCGAGTCTAAAACTGTAATTACATCTCGAATCAGTTAAGAGATGAGATGACGAAGCTATCAGCTAAAAACTTGTACTTGAAAAACTCAGAGCCATTCAGGCCGGGCATGATCAGGTGGGTTAGGCCCGGCATGGCCAAGCGCGTTAAGGCGTGCGATTTGTAATCTGAGGGTCGCGGGTTCGCATCCCCGTCGCGCCAAAAATGCTCGCCCTTTCAGCCGTGGGAGCATTATAATGTGACGGTCAATCCCATTATTCGTTGATAAAAGAGTACCCCAAGAGTTGGTGATGGGTGGTGATGACTAACTGCCTTCCATCTGGTCTTACACTGCTAAATCAGGGAAGGCTAGTGCAGATAGCTTTCGTGTAGTTTTGAACGAAATTCAAAAACAAAAAACAATACTTGCCCCCTTGTTGAGAAAATATCACTAATCCCAGGACCAATGAAGATAATTAGTATATCCCCATTATCCTCGAGGCCACCGCAAGGACATGAGCTATGTTCGAGCCGACAGAAGATTTATGGTTTTATTCAATGTTAAAATGTGAGAGATAATGTTAAGCTTGAAGAAAATAATATTTTTCTTTAAACGATTGTAATCTAGCGTTACTGAATTTCAAGATCTCTTCCGCGATTGAAATCGAGTGCTGGTGAGCAAACAGTATTAAGCACGCTAGTCGGCGTTGCTGTCACACTGCACATAAACATTCATTATATTACTTCAACTTTAGTGTAACTACACTTTCTATTTGATGTAGGTTAAAACGATAGTTTTTTTTCAACACATAGAGAGCGTACGAAATTAAGTACGTTTACAATCATCTGTTCTAAAAATATACATAGGCTAATTCATCTGTCGTATGCACCAAGTTCTCCTGTCGTAAAGGCTTTGAGATTCGCTGTTGATATATTATTGTGTTTTATTAATAATAAATTCTTGTCAATCGTAAGCTACATATAAAATTCTTTTTCATCATGCATTCTGTAAGTCGTGACCTTTAAAACAACTTTTGCTGTCCTAAACTTTTTAGTATTCAGAAATATACAAAAACTAATTCACAAAGTTACCCAGTCTTCGTTCCTGATACTATATTTATATACAAAATATATACGCGTATTTATTTATTTATTTTATAATTTCATCCAATGAAAATGCTGTGTGATCACATTTTGTCGTATGACGTAATCTTTCACAACAACTTCATTGGTGATCACATTTGAAACTTGGAGAATTTTGTTCGTAGTTTCTTCAGTAATGTATATATACATGAGAGTGGGTGTGTGCCCTTGGTACCCATTATTCCTGTTTCATTAAAGTAATTTTTGGCACACTTCTAGTGATAATAATAATAAAACTTTTCATGTTCCGTTTTCTTTTTATAAAAAAAACTGAACCAGAGTTGAAATGTTTCATTTCATTTTCAGCTAGATTTCTAAATACCCGACTTATATTTGGAACTATCTTCAAACATAAATATTTATAAGCTAAAAAAGATTCCACCCTGAAACCCGGATCATTTGGTATTGCCCCATTTAAAACCCAATATATTTTTATCTTATCAGTAGTTATTATGAGACTCCAGATTTTCACTGTACTTCATAACATTATTGTTTTTTATGTAATCTAACAAAAAAACAAGTGTTTAGTATACAGTAACAATAAGAAACTAATAACACCCTTAGTAACAGTAATATATTCATTGTTTGTCCACGTATATTTTTATTCATAGAATATAATTTTTGATTAACATATATCCTTCCTTTAAACTTAATCAACATTCGGCCAGGTGGCTAGGGCGCTTGTCTTGTAATCTGAGACTTGCGGGTTCGAATCACTGTCGCACCAGCATATGCTCTGGGGGGGGAGCAAAGCTACACGAGGACTATCTGCGCTAGCCGTCGCTAATTTAGCAGTGTAAGACTAGAGGGAACTATTGGGACCGTCACGTTATAACGTCCACAAGCCCAGCATGTTTGGTGCGAAGTGGATGCGACCCGCAACCCTCAGATTACGAGTCACACGCCTTAACCCACCTGGCCATGCCGGACCAGCTTTACGCTTAACTTTAAACAAACAAATTTGACTTATTTAAAAACTGTCTGTTTTACTTAACAGGTACTCATGGATAAAACTTTCTAATTAGTGCATTCGTCCAATTTATATACATGTAAATATTTATGTACGTTTTTTTTTTCCAAACTTATCATAATTTTTAAACCTCAAATTTTATTTTCACGATTGTGCTTATGTATTTTTATCACTCTCTCCTTAGTTAAAACTGTTATTTTTAAGTAACCTCTGACATTCAGTCAGGTTGTTTTACTTATACGGTTTAAGTATTTGGTGGTTTGCAACTGCTTCTCGCTAGTATAGCAGTATGTCTACGGATTTACTACGCTAAAATGAGGGGTTCGATTCCCCTCGGTGGGCTCAACAGATAACCCAATGTAACTTTGCTATAAGAAAAACAAACAATCGTTTTAAGTAACGTAACTTTATTCTTTTCTTTTTTTTTTCTTGATTTTTCTCTTAAATTTGGAAATTTCTTATCCTATAGTACTTATTTCAGTTTGTTCCTAACTTCTATATGTTTCAGTAGGGTTATGATTTCATTGAAAATAAATCTTTAAAAAAAATCTCAGATTAAAATAGGTCTCTCATACATACGTACATATATATATGTATAGGTCCAGCACGGCCACTTGATTGTTAGGACACTTGATTCATAATCTGAGAGCCGCGGGTTCGAATCCCCGTCACACCAAACATGGTCGCTTTTTCAGCCGTGGGGGCGTTATAACGTGACGGTTAAGCCCACTGTTTGATGGTAAAGAAAGTAGCCCAAAAGTTGACGGTGGGTGGTGATGATTAGCTGTCTTCACTCTAGTCTTATACTGCTAAACTAAAAACGGCTAGCGCAGATAGTCCTCGTGTAGTTTTGCGCGAAATTTAAATAAACACAAGCAAATATATATATATATATATTAATGAAATTTAAAAATACACTTAAATGAAGTTAAATAAGTAAACAAAATCATGATTAAGGACTGTGTTACAAACAGCAGATCCCAACCACTGGTTAATTATATTATAACCGTAATTTTTAACAGCCAAAACAAAACATATTAAAATCAAACAAAATAAACTGTATTTGTAGAAAGATCTTAGGGTACAAGCTACAATGTTGGATTATAATATGTATCCTGGTTTTGGAGGTGACTATGGACATAGAACCCACTTTGCGGTGGGGATACACCGTCTACCAGTCTTAACTTCCAATTCGCTACTCTCACATAATAAGATTAAAAATTTAGAAATTAACAGAGCAAGATGCGGATGCTCAAGCCCTATCTGCAGACAGTTGTGGAAAGGTAACTGCTCTCTCAAGTTAAAATAAGAATAAGAAAAAATATAAAAATAAAAATACAAAAATAAGGAAATAAAGTACTACCATTTGGTACTTATTTTTAAACGCAGCGTATTTTGTTTATTTTTTTTAATTTTAATGTGTTTTGTTTTCGCTTTTAAAAATTATGGTTATAATATATATGTATATAATATCGCTAACTAGCAGTTTTCAACTCAACTCTGATCTAATGTTAACAGCACGAATGTTTGTACTCTACAGATTGCTCCCCGCTAGTACAGCGGTAAGTCGTCTACAGATTTACAACCCTAAAATAAGGGGTTTGATTCCCCTCGGTGGGCTCAGCAGATAATCCGATGTGGCTTTGTTATAAGAAACACACAAATTGTACAGATTTGTTGAATTTCGAATAATAAACCTCCATTTTTGTTTTAATATGTTACTAATTTCAAGTAAACTAAAAACAGAAAAAAATTCTCTTCCTTTCACTTCAACTTTTTGTGTGTTCTTTCTCCTTGAAAATGAATGTGTACTAACATGGCAACAAAAACATCTCCTGCATTAATTGCACTTGAAACATGTTTTCACTTTGCAGTTGCAAGCAATGAAATACACACAATCTTCTTATATCTAAATAGTGTTTTCATTTTAAAATATAAAGTAGCACAGAAAAAAAAACAATCTACATCTGACTAGAAAATAGAAAATATGTGTCATACAATATTAAATAATCCATCAATGAAAGTATTTCACAGAATGGATACCCTAATTCACAGCTATCTTTCCAGATATTTTTAGGAAATTTGAAATTTTCTAGTTGTTACATATTACAGATTTATCACCAGTGGACCTTGCTCAGTCGTGAATTTAGGGTTGAGATTTTGTAACATTATAAATTAAAGTTTATAGTATTTGTAGTTATATATATATATATATATAAATTATCAAAACATAAGAAAATTCGCTGTACATGACTAGTCAATCAACAGTATGATTACTTCTTGAGTGTTGTAAGATAATAAATACGAAGGTCAAAAACCAGCAGTCATGGGATTGGTCAATAATGTTGTCATCGAGTAACCCAATTTTCTGTAACCACCTCGTGGTACACACACGTGCACAGTAGGGAGCTGCGCGTGACCTTTGTACGAGATCAACATGAGCCACGTGACACTGTATTCTAAACTGCATCTGGGGAAGATCAGAAACAAACAGCTGATAGAGCGATATTCAGTTAAACAAAGAAGTGTGTTTCATCTGCTCTTTTAAAGTTCGTAACAGTTGCCAAAATAAATGTAGAAAAGTATGGTAATTGTTTAATTTAATGGACACAACTTAAAGTTCATTAAAGTTCATCACAATGTGCAAATTAACAACTCAAAACAGAAGAAAGTGATTGCATAAGCTAAGCTATAAGAAGAATAAAATGTGGAATATGGACTTAATTCAAACCATAAGATCATGTCAGAAAGCTAAAACTGGACCACTAAAAGCTGGCAGCTTCTCACTATAGAGTATAGACGTATAACTGATTGATGTTGTTTTGAATTAAGCACAAAGCTACACAATGGGCTATATATGCTCTGCCCATCACGTATCGAAACCCGGTTTTTAGCGTTGTAAGTCCGCAGACATACCGCTGAGCCACTGGGGGGGGGGGCTTAAGTGATCGAAACAAAACTTAAAGAAACTCATTGTTCACTTAGCTAACACAGGGAAGTACAACTTATTACCTCCCCTGGAGCACAGTGGTGAGAGTGAAGATTTATAACGCTAATAATTGGGCTTTGATATGTCTAATGAGCACAGCACAGATAACACATTCTGTAGTTTCACACTTAACTACAAAGAAACAAGAACCGATAACAGACATTCTTAAATACATTCAAGTGGAATAATAAGTACATATAGTGTTGTTTTCGTAATTTTTTTTCGTTTTCCCTTTGGTGATTAGATTGGTGATGAACGTGTCACATTTCAACTTTCAGATGAGGATTTCTTTACATAAAGTGTGCTGTCAGCAGCCCCTGGTTGAACTTATGCCCTTAGTTCTAGCACATATTTAACAGAGTAAGTAGTAAAACACAGTTGTTCTGAATTTCATTTTTAGTTTTAACCATCGCAATGTTTAACTTTTAGAGTATCGCATGTTCATATAAACTGTCATTGAATTCTGCAACTCTCCAAACATTAAAACAGTTTCACGTTTGTTATAAAGGTAACTTGACAAAAGCAGTGACATAAAAAAATTCAATTTAAAAGCTTAAGAAATCTTTCTTGGTCACATTGTTTATTACCACCATGCGTTGATTCAGGACCGTTCTTTTATTTATGGGTATTGCCTCTTATATATTTCATTGTACTATGTTTATACCATTAGGATTACTTAATTTATTTCCGGCTAGTGATCAAAATTTATTTTTCGTTTTCATAACAGTATTTTTTTATTTACAAATCTTTACTTCCTTTGCTTTGTAGCTTTGAGTTTACCTTGTTTATATAAATAGTACAAACTGTAAACCTGATTTTCATATGCACAAAAACGTTCTGTATTATCTAATCTATTCTGCAGTACCATTTACAATTCCTTTTAAAGTTTCATAATATGGACACTGAGATATCCTTAAAGCTTTAAAACCATCTGCGCCAATTCTCATGTTTTATTCGGGTTTTCAGTGTTATACCTATTTTTAAAATTCATCCAATCCATTGTTCTAAGTTGACATTAGGGAAACTGGGTGTACATGCAGATTCTGAAAGAAGAAACTAGCCAGATTATCTTTGTCACTTGATACACAAAACCACATGTTAGAATATAGCCAGCCACCTTGACGTCGTTTCTAAACACATGCGTGGTTATTGACTTACTGACAGTGTTGCTGTAACACGTGCGACAGTTTCAGGGTTATTGGAACTTCGAAACTAGGACTACTTCTGCATGCAACTCCTGTACATGTTTGTAAACATCATCAGGAACTTCTCTTGTTATAATGGGAATGTACTTCATTAGTTTATTCTTTCATTCGTGTCATTCTCCTAGTTCGTATGTGCTAACATATTTTGTATTTCCAGACTTTTGCTTTTGTATGTCAAACACCAACAAACAACAACAGAGGTTTAAGTTCCTCTCTCCTCATTATTACTTTATATATACTTCTTCATCTCTTGTCTTCCCTTTTAAACCACGACCCCCCTCCCCAGTAACTAAGCGGTATGTCTGAGGGCTTATAACGTTAAAAGGCTATGGTTCAATAATCGCGATTTACACAGTATATAGTCCAGTATTATAGCCTTGTTATAGTCATTCCGTTCGTCTCGTTTTACCCTTTACTTCCACTGACAAATAACGTAAAAATCAACACAAAATTGGCTAGTTCCTACGAGTTCTTTGTGAGAATTTGATCTATTGACCTCTCTCTAACAGCTTATGTTTTGTTGTCAAGGCCCGGCATGGCCAGGTGGGTTAAGGCGTTCGACTCGTAATCCGAGGGTCGCGGGTTTGAATCCTTGTTGCACCAAATATGCTCGCCCTTTCAGCTGTGGGGCATTATAATGTGACAGTCAATCCCACTATTCGTCGGTAAAAGAGTAGCCCAAGAGTGATGATGACTAGCTGCCTTCCCTATAGTCTTACACTGCTAAATTAGGGACGACTAGCGTAGGTAGCCCTTGAGTAGCTTTGCATGAAATTCAAAAACAAACAAACACTGTTTTATTGTCAAAATGCTTTTGAGATGCGTTTAAACAAGACGTAACATGATAACATAAAAACGTATTTAAATAAAAGCCCAATTTTCTACTGTATGGCGTATATCAAGCTAAAAAATAGATATATTTTATTACAACAGGAATTAATTTGGGCTCGGCCTGGCAGGATCTAATAGTAGGTATGCTCGACTTACAGAATCCCCATCTTTGAACATGTTCGTCCTTTCAGCCGTGGAGGCTTTATAGTCTAACGGTCAATCTTATTATTTGTAATAAAAGAGAAGCCTAAAAGTTGCCGCTGGTGTGTCACTGCTAAATTAGAGACGGCTAGCGCAGATATCCCATGTGTTGCTCCACGCGAAATTCAAAACAAATAAAAATGGGGTCATATAAAGAAAACGACGAAAAAAATTTCATGTACTCCTTAAATAAGAAAGTGTGTTTTTTTATAGAAAAGCCCCATAGGACTATCTGCGGAGTCCAGCGACGGGAATCAAACCGCTGTTTGTAACGTTGTAAACCCGGAGACATACCGCTGTACCAGCAGAGGGGATGTCTTAAATAAGAGAAAACGCTGATTTTACAATAGTAAGTGAAAATAGATCATTGCGGATTGCCACGTATATATATATGCCTTTTCCAATTACCACAAAATCAAAAACTAACAACAAGTACAATTTAAACGTAGGTGTCACTGAACTGAAATTAACAACTTTGAATATTTAACATGTAAAACATCAGCGCGAACTCAATGTTGTACATTTAATAAACAACATTCTACGTCCTGAGGGCGTATGTCATGTTGACATTAAAAATAAGTTATACAGTGACATGTACCTAAATATACACATAAACATTTTATGAATCTTATTAAGAACTAGCTGGAGTGTCCGTAAATTGCAATGTGGAATCGCAAGTTTCTCCACGTGGGTTAAACAAAACTTTATGCCAAATTCGATGGAGATCCATTAAAAGCGAATAAATTAGTGGTAGCAAAGGCAAAAACTTCCATAAAAACCGCAGAACTGAAACCCATTGAACCTTCTTACCGATTTTGACGAAGATCCATCGACACCCTGCCAATTAGTTATTTGGCCATGCAACATCTAGTGCTATTATGCTCATATAGTTAGGTATTATAAGAAAATTTTGGTTACATTGTCACTTACTTCCTGTGCCATTAACGAAGAGGAAAAATAAGTGTTCTTCATTTACCCGAGTAAACTGTAAAGTTTTTTTACATGTGACTTTCCCTGCTTTAACGCAAGCATAAGTTGTTATAGAGACTTTTTTTTAAGTGTATCTTTATTTATGTTTTTGTTTGTTGTTGTTTTATTTTAATTTCGCGCAAAGCTAAACGAGAGCTATCTGCGCCAGCCGTCCCTAAATTAGCAGTGTAAGACTTGAGGGAAGTCAGCGAGACATCACTACCCACCATCAACCTCATTATCTTCCTAATACAACAAAAAAAAAGTGTATTAAAGATATCACTTTTGGTATATATAGTTTTCAGATATAAACCTCGAATTTTTATAAACGCTGATGAAAAAAAAATAGAATGTCGTTTCTAATTTAAAAATAAACTACACGTTTAACATTATAAATATATGAAAATCTAATTTTCGTTTTAATTGAAAACTCAAAGCTCAGTAATTAAATCAAAACGGTTAATCTAGAAATTATTTCTTCTACGGACTTCTCCTGACAAGGTATTTTTTAATTTCGGATTCAACGTTTCGGGTTATATATTTTGCCTTGACGTTGCTTTTAAAATCTATGGATTTGTACAATAATTAAAATATCCTTGTTTTTTTATCCAATATTTGATAATATACCTTAGCGCTGACTTTATAAAATCTTATTTTGCGTAACATACGACATGTAAAAATATTAATAATTTGTATCTTTCTGTCGTTTGACTTTGGTATTTGTTGTTCACACGTGTAAAAACACATAGTTAAACCTCTATAATGAGAGGAACTTTGTGGATTTTAGCAGCAGGTGAGATAATGATTAAAGAGTATAGGTGGCAGTGTAAGTGGCCAGATAAATTGAATGTAATTCGGGTAGGTTTGGTTTGGTTTGGAAGTTTGCGCAAAACTACACGAAAGCTGTCTACGCTAGCCGTCCGTAATTTAGTGATGAAAGACTAGAGGGAAGGCAGCTAGTCATCACCACCTACTGTCAATTGTAGGATTGACCGTTACTTATAGCGCTCCAAAGGCTGAAAGGGCGAGCATGTTTGGTGAAACGTGACTCGAACCCACTATCCACACATTGTGAGTCGAACGCCTTAACCACCAATGATACTCATTTAATGAGTGCATTGCAGAATGAGTTATGTTGCTTAAGTTGTATAAATTAAAATCAATATTTCGGACTCATTTGTCGTCCTGATGTCATATTGAACAAGGTTAGGAAATGTTGAAGATTTTGATCAGTTGTTTATTGAATATTTTTTATGGCTATGTTGAGGTCGTTGTGACTAAGACTTTTTTATGAACAAATTAAAGACCGAATTTTATCTATAGTCACAAAGGTTTGTGTGACAAATATTTTAAAAACTCATATCGAGAGCGACAATGGCTTGAATACTGAATTATTTGTAGACGCATTAGGCCTAACGAAACTTTTGATGACTAGGGTTTGTAATGGATTGACATTTAACACAAATGCTGCGTGTAAACTATGTGTGGAAACATTAAATCATTCTAAATCAAACATTCACGATTTTATATGTCTGTGTGTAGAAAGGATTCCACAAGCACGACACAACTTTTTCTCTATATAGGCGTTGCATACCATATTTGTTGATAATTTCAAGTCTTAAAGATACACATACTTACTAAAAAGTACTATGTTTTTGTTATTCAGTTTTTATAACGATTGCTAACTGACAGCTGTGTTAACTTTACCTTATTCTTCACCTTTTTCATCATAAAAAAATCGAGATTTTCTTCCAGACTGGTTAAACTGCAAAGCCAGTTGTTAAAGAAAAAAATAACTCGTTATCTTTGCTTGTTAGTTGAGTCTTTCTCAAAACGTTTGGACAGATCTTACAGAGTAGGCGTGGTTTAGGTCTTATTCAAACGTTCATAGCTTATTACCTGAAGAGCGGAAACACCCAACGACAAATCTTGACAACCGCAAACCCGATTAAAAGACTTCTCTCTTGATAATGATAAAACGTAGACATTTTTGAACACGAATATTATGCACTGTAGGATTACAGACAGAACATTGTAAAAGCGCATACAAGTCTTCATCCGGGTATTCAAGCATGAGAGCTGTCACAATGCAATGCCTTTCTATTATTGATCGTAGGTCACAGAAGCGCGTGCTGTGATGTCACACGAGGTGAGAACTGTCAAATACTCTGCATGGTATAACGCGTCTTCGCTTGGTAACCTGAAATAATACTGCTTGATTAGTTACTAATAAGATTTCTATTTTCTCGATGAGTTCGTCCACTTAGAGAACAATCAGTCACTAATGACGCAAGTCAGTCAAAGTAACAGCAGAGGCTTTTAGACATTATGATTTGTTAGACTTCCCTGCTGTTACATGTGTCGTAAACAAACTCCAGACCACCATAATGATTAGCTTCATATCGATTTAGTGTATTGGACTTGACATAAATTGTGATAAATATAACACAGTGCAAATATCTGCTGGGAAGTGTTTCGTCACAACCTATTTCCTACCTCTTTTATCGTTTTAGTTAGAATCCAAGAGTTGTCACATATGCGTTTTCTAGAGGTTTAAAGTAAATTTTCTTCATTGTTCAGATCTGGCATGGCCTTGTGGATAGGGTGCACTCGAATCGCAATCTAGGGTTCCGACTCCTGTCACGGAACATGTTCGCTCTGCCAGCCGTGGAAGTGTTAAGTGAATACCATTATTCATTGGTAAGAGTGCCTCACGAGTTGGCGGTGGGTAACGTTGAATAGCTGCTTGCTCTATATCATAACACTGCTAATTTATGGAGGACTATTACAGATTGCCGCGGAGTAGCTTTGCGCGAAATTCCAAACAAAATAAAAAATGTTTACATTCTTAAATTGTGATATTTTTACTTCAGTTAATATGTGGTATGATATCTAGTATTAGTACCTGAAAAGCGCCTTGCATGACACATAAGTTGAATATGGCTCGAACATGACCGTCCCTGATATAGAATTGTTGTTCAGAAGAAGAATGACCAGACAGTAGTTTCCGCCACCTGTTCTACTATTTTTTTATCGAACAGACTGAGTTGGCTTTCACAGTTATAACTCCTCATCCCCATATCACGCTGAGTCTTGGGATCTGGAACATGTCCTTGCAACTAGATAATTCCCTTACGTTTTAGCATCTAGATTTAATATGCTAAGGGTTACAGTGTTTTAATTATTTTTTAAGTGCAAGTGTATCATGTATTCCTTTGCAATTTAACATGTTTTGGTGAGAAGTTATAACATAATTTAATGTATTCATGTATAAATATGTAACCCACACTTCCATGTTATAAAAAGTTGTTGTTATTTGTTTTTGTTTGGAGATATCTTCTTTTTAGTTTTCAAAAGATATAGTGGCTAAGTTTCTGAAACAGAAATTACCTCGTCTTTGGTCAGTTGTGACAACTACAACTTGTTTCACAACAAAGAGCACAATCTAAATGACTGTAAAGGACTAAACTCTCCTGCATGTTAACATAAATTCAAGAAACGCAGAGAAAAGAAACCTCTTAACCCATTTTTCGACGTTATCTTGGGTACCGGCTGGTGAAGAGAACACATAAACAAGTATAAGTAATTAAACTGTCTTCTTACGTTTCACATGAATTCAGGAAGTGAAAAAAACTTTACACCTGTTTTTCTCCCTTTGTCTATCTGGTGAAGAGAAAACGTGTTTACTAAAAACCCAAATTATCAATGAACCAAAATTTTAGGTTTTAGTTTCTTAGATAACTGATCTGATTCATATTCAGTTCTATAAACATACAGGTTTATCTAAAGTTTATCAGTTATTTATTTTAAGATGTGAGAATAGATCTTTCCACAGATGTGACAGTTTATATCAATAAGTTGCACCATCACCAAGGCAAAGCATACCCAAGCATGATTGCAATAGATTATAAGTATATTCGCATAAATTCATTCATAAAGGATTTCTTAATGGATACTATATGTCATTAGGAGCAGTCTATCACTGACTGAAACTGTATCAGTAGAAATGCAGTTTTGAAATTGTGACTTCATGCAAAATTCCAATAGCACGTGCTACTGCAGGTCACCAACTGCCGTGAAGCTTAAAAGTACTTCAGGTCAGCACCATTAGTAAAATAAAAGCAGACCAGTTCAGCTGCGTTTATAACGACCCGTTGATTATAAATAAATATAAGATGCACCCATAAGACAGAAAACTAGAACCATGCAGTAATAGTTGCAATAAGACAGATACATCCGGGACACTGGAAACATGATGGTGACGATACAATTCGAACTACGTCACAATTTATATACTTGGTGTGAAAAGTATTTACTGATGTAATACTATCACAGTAGTGGTAGACGGTCCACCATCTACAGTGAAGAGAAAAGTTAGAGGTTTGAATCACGCTATGAATTCGTGTTTTGTAGCTAACTTTCCTGATATAACAGCACAACTCTCAGTAACCTGTAAACCTGATTCATACTTCAGATGAACTAAGAACTGTCTTGCAATTATGAAAATATGCCTTAATTAATACACCAACTGTTCATTGATACAGAATATAGAAATCAATGGCAGAAGACCAAGCCAGTGCTGATTCATTTACAAGATAGGAGAGCACTAACCATTAATCGTCGTAGTTGTAATACTCGCACTGTGTATGTAAAAGATCATGGTTGGAACGGACTGCAGAGCAGGTCAGTGCTGACACTTTTACAAGACAGGAGAGGTCGTGTAGTAACGTACATGAATCATACCCTAACCATTAATGAAATAATATTAATAGTCACAGTGCTCACATTGCATAAGTGAAAGATTACAATTGGAGTGAACTATGCTCTGCTTAAGTAGCTCATGAAATTTAAAGAACTGCAAGATACAATAGCGTGTTTGTTTATAATTAAAAACAAAGCTACACATTGAGATATCCATACTTTTCTCGCCACAGTTATCGAAACTCGGTTGCTAGCGTTTGAAGTCCGCAGACATACCGCTGTGCCACTAATGGGCCAGTAACATGTTGCATAGTAATATTATAATAATATCATTCTGTTTAGAGAAAAAAAAAACGTTTTCAATTTACAATATATTACTTCTGTATCATGTATGAAATTTCTTGATTTAAGGTAGTATTTTCCAAAATGGTGGACGCGCCTTCAAGGGAGGAGAAGCTATTAGGGTAGAGCCAATAGTGCAATAATGAAAAATTAAGCGTTTATGTATGTTTGTTATTAATAACAATTATGATAATTACTACAATTTAATTGTGTATACGTGTGTTATATCTCGTCACTTAATTAACTCTTTTACTCATTTATAAAATGGAGGCGTGCATGAAACCATATTTATTAAAGGGAAGCGTGGATAACAAAAGTATGAGAAACGCCAATCTTAGATATAAACTTTCTGAGAATGTGAGAAGCGAGTTGCTATGGTGACGCACAAAAGACTGAAATTCTCAGACTTAGTGGTCATCAAAAGTAACGACCAGAGAGTTTTGGAAGGAGGAAAAGTTAAACGTTCACAACTACTTACTTAAAAGAAGAAATTAGTACGACCTTTACAGTCTTAAGAAATATAGTATTGAAGTTGTAACCTTTGAAAATCGCATACATTATAAGGAAAAATACTGTGTCATCATCACTATGACTTCCACAAATATGGCGCCCAAACTGACTGAACCTCATCTAATAGTCCCTGGAGTTTTAAGATAGAATATTCTTGATAACCACGTAAAACTGTGACTAACCTGATGAGACAGTTTTGGCGGTCACATTCTCGCTGGCTGTGACCAAAGATTGTACAATTTCCAGCTCAGAGAATAGCCCTGAACGTTACCCACAAAACAAATAAAGGTTGCCAAGGCATGATAACTGAACTGATTATTTTACCATGTGAGACGCTGTTTTTTATCCTCTCATTGGTAACTCAACATAATCCATAGCCGATATGTTAACTGTGCTGTGGATGTCTAACATTCAAACATTTGTAGGATTAAGTAACTGAATTTCAAATTTGTATAGTTGTTGTGGTGTCTGACTGAATAAATAGAGCATAAACTGTTAGCTGTTAGCTCATTCTTTATCACTTACTTTATTGTATTAATACACAAAAGGCAACAGACCAACGTCCCTCTATTTGTTGGAATTTGGAAGATAAGTTACATTTTCTGTCTATCTAATACATAGTGCTCCGCCTAAAAAGTACCATATGATGTAGTAATGCACAGTGCTCCCCTAAAAAGTACCATATGATGTAGTAATGCACATCCATATGTATCATCCATATAGTATTGCATGGTTGATATTGTTATGTATGGTAGAGGAATCAATGTGTCTAACAATACTTATTACAATACTATTACTACTATCCACACTATAGTTTCTCTTCCTGTCCCTCGCTGGTACAACTTTACGTTTACGGATTTGCAACGCTAAAATCAGGGGTTCGATTCTCCTCAGTGGACTCAGCAGATAGCCTGATGAGACTTTGTTATAAGAAAACACACACACACTTTCTCTTCCACCATATAATCACTTTCCTACATCAAAATCGAGTGGGACGTTGTTCCACAAATTTCTTCAAATAGGTGTATACTTCTTATCTGGTTGAAGTATTAAGCTGACATAGTGTGAAGATAGATTATTGGTATGAATGGGTTCACAGACAGTGTTCTTGGCACCACTATAAGTGATGTGTATTATGTCGTCTTAGAACGAGATACATCTAATTAGACCTATGATATGAAGCTTGTTTCTTGCTCTCTACAAAATGGCATGGTTTCTAGTTATGGCTGCAAACATTTGACTTGTTCTCAAAAGAAGTAACCTGAAAGAGATTCATAAGATAGTGACCATCTGTTTGTATTATGGATGTTGGTCTGCCTCGTTCAGGTGACCAAGCAACTGATCTGAAGCATTCCAGTTTCTGCTAATGGCCCATGTGGTCAATCAATATTATCCTGCTGTGACTAACTATAGTCCATTTGTCAAATGACTTTCTCCATGAGTGAAACATTCATGCAATGTCTATGAACAATTTTATGAATTTTGTTTTCTGTGATTCTTCTCAAAGCAGTAAGTGAAACAAGATGATGTGGGACATCATGTACAACCCATTTATAGGGTAAACAAGCAGCCATACGCACTTCAGGTCATTAGGTTGATTGAGTGTTGAAATGTATTACTATATAACATCTGAATTCAGGATAGTCCTACTGTTACAGTCACTACCTCACGTCAAGCACTTTCGAACCCGCCCAACATATGGGATGTTTGACATTAAAATGGACCATCCATAATATATTCACCGCGACGAATCGAACCACTGATTTTAGCGTTATATGCATGTCTGTAAACTTATTCTCTTACCAGGGAACTAATAATTTATATACATAGATATATATATATCTAAAGTTGGGTAGAGGAAGAATTATATTTTAAAGTAGTATTTTTATGGATACACAATTTTCACAGTGTAAAAGAGAAATAGAATCAAAAATTATGCGTAGGTAGACACTGTTATGTCTGTTGTTGCTTCATTAGTTGTAATTTCTCGAGAGTTGTACATTTTTTTAAAATATGTATTGATCATTTTCATAGGGGTTTCAAGTTGTTTGTTTGAATTTCGCGCAAAGCTACACGAAAGCTATCTGCACTAGACTTCCCTGATTTAGCAGTGTAAGACCAGATGGAAGGCAGTTAGTCATCATCACCCACCGCCAACTCTTGGGCTACTCTTTTACCAACAAATAGTAGGATTGTCCGTCACATTATAACGTCCCCACGGGTGAAAGGGCGAGCTTGTTTGGTGCGACGGGGGTTCGAACGCGCCACCCTGAGATTACGAATCGAACGCCTTAACCCACTTGGCCATGCCGGATCTATTATATATTTTATAAGAAGGAACTGAAACAAAATTAAAGTGGGTTACGAATAAATTTATGTTTAATTTACCGAAAAGGGTAAAGTGGATTTAATTTTTAACTGTAGCTTTGAAGCACAAACATATATTACTTTCTTGTTTAGAAGAACTTTAAGGAATTGATGTTATGTACACGGAAATTCTGTGCAGTTATTGCATTGTTATGTAAATTGTTTTATTTTCATAAAGACTGAGTCATAAATCCGCAATCTCGAAATATTTACCTACGTTGTCACTTACCATTTGACGTCACAAGTAGCATCGACTCTTACAAATAAGTACAGACTTAAAACATTGCATCAAACAGTTAAAATGTTAAAGAAATTTATGACAACCGAAAAAAAAGAATTTGCCAATAAAGTTAAAATTAAATTGAAAATGCGAAGAAGATTTTCACGAAAATTATATTTATGCAGTTTATATAAGGATGTGTATCTTTACCAAGCGATATTTAATTATTTAGTCAAGTGTAGAGCTTGGTAATGGTAATGCACACACACTAATACAGTTGTTTGAATTCCATGGTAATAAAAGTTAAAATATAATAATTAAATAAAACCACAGGTAATGAAGATGTCAAACATTAAAGTTTGTTTGTTTTTGAATTTCGCACAATTGCAGAAGGGCTATCTGCGCTAGCCGTCCCTAATTTAGCAATGTAAGACTAGAGGGAAGGCAGCTAGTCATCACCACCCACCGCCAACTCTTGGGCTACTCTTTTACCAACGAATAGTGGGATTGACCGTCACATTATAACGCCCCCACGGCTGAAAGAACGAGAATGTTTGGCGCGACGGGGATGCAAACCCGCGACCCTCGGATTACGAGTCGCACGCCTTAACGCGCTTGGCCATGCCGGGCCCAAACATTAAAGAGTTTAACTTACTGTTTTAAACTGTCGCTCAGAGGTCGATACTTTAGTAAAATTCTGAATTTCGCAGCCGGCTAACAGGATTGGAATCCGTAAGACAACATGAATTATTCCCCACCCGCTGTATTATAAGAATGACATTTTAGGACTAGTACGATTAAACTTGTAAGTGGGAATTGGGGTGGTATAACGGATCCTTTTCAATATGGCATACCCTATAACCTTATTCAGTGTACCATTATCAAGAAGACCAAAATGCGTCCGTAAAGTCAACTTGGCATATTGGCGGTCTAAGTATAGGCTTTCAGAGTCACTGAACCTAAATCTAGTAACAAATTTGTGGTCAGTTCTATGCATTTCTACGAAATCATGTTTCAAATTGTGTTCGTATCTCCATTAACAGGCTAGAGGAATAAAAGTGTAACATGTGTTCAAATAACACAGGTGTTTGTCCCAGTGGAGTTTGATTTCTGGTACGGATTCCAGTTGGAGTATGTACAGAAGTAACTGATAACAAGGGAGGAGTCTGATCGATACGATGATCCATCTGTGAATCATAAAAGGAACCTTTAAAATCTGCACGAGGTATTTTATAAAATATCACGTCCCTTTGAAAATCCGAGAAACCCTTGCTTCTACTCATTGTCTTGCGGTTTATAACGATAACAAAAATGTATTAGATGACCACTTGACACAAGAAACATTCATTTGAGTCTATATATGCCAATAAATATAGTATTCTTAAAATTGGACTGACCTTTACTAAAGTAGCCTCGAATCCCGGTCGCACCAAACATGTTCGCCGTTTCAGCCGTGGGGAAGTTATAATGTGACGGTCAATCCCACTATTCGTTGGTAAAAGAGTAGCCCAAGAGTTGGCGGTGAGTGGTCATGACTAGCTGCCTTCCCTCTAGTCTTACACTGCTAAATTAGGGACGGCTAGCGCAGATAACCCTTGAGTAGCTTTGCGCGAAATGCAAAACAAACTAAAGTAGCCAGTCAGCGTGTGTGTGTGTGTGTATATATATATATATGTGTGTGTGTGTGTGTGTGTGTGTGTGTGTGTGCTTTTTTTGAATATAAGAAAAATATTCACTCTGCATTTTCAGATATAAAAGAACATATATATATATATATATCCATTATTTTGTCTTTAAGTTAAAGGATCAAACTTTTACTTAGATTGAGAGGAAAATAATGTAACGTTTTATCCTTACAGATGACGGAAATGGCACACCAAGCCTAATTATACTGGTGAGTTTTCTTCCGGTTCAATATTCTAACCTTGATGTTCCGCCTCAGCAACGGAAGACAATTCAGCTTTCATGTTTACATTTTCACACTTCCGGTACAAGTTACGAAGAGCAGCCATGCTGTCTAGGCTTAAAAATCACCATGCGTAATGTGATACGCATAAACTTATAAAGGTTTATCACAAGTTGAAGCTTACAATCCAAGATAAGCTCAAGCGGTAGTGAACGTACTTTACTTAGATTTCTCAAAATAATATACGCTGCACAGACTAGTCGAATGGCTGAAATATAATATGATTATTAATGACAAATATATAAGTATTATGAATCGAAATAAATAAATAATGATTGTGTGTATATATACACTACCTTTTTTATCATACTTATAAAGACTGTCATTGCCTTGGTGGTTAAGGTGCTAGACTCGCAATCTGAGGGTCATAGGTTTGAGTCCCGTCATATCAAACATACTTGCTCTTTTTAGACATGAGGGTATTATAAAGTGTCGGTTAAACCCATTATTCGTTGGTAAGAGAGGCGGTGGGTGATAATGACTATCTGCCTTTCCTCTAGTTCTACGATGCTAAATTAGGGACGGTTAGCGCAGATGGACCTCGTGTAGTCTTGAGCGAGATTCAAAACAAACCAAACCAGTCCTATAATTACAATTAGTCAATGCGACAGTAAGCTTTGGTAGTTTTGCTATAAATACAGATAACATTTTTATCGTACATAAATGCTCTTCTTGATGTAAAAAATTCCACTGTATATATTCTTTAAACTAGAAATAAAATTATATGAAATGAATGGATACCAGTAGAGGCTCTTATTTTACTGATACAGTGTTAATAAAAAAAAATATGCACGTAAATTTTAGTGTTAATATTTGTGTGCTTAGTGATTAAGACACTCGACTCGTAATATGCGGGTCGCGGGTTCGAATCCCTGTTGCACCAAACATGCTCACCATTTCAGCCGTGGGGGTGTTATAATGTACTGTCAATCTCACTATTCGTTGGTAAAAGAGACTACGAAGAGTAAGCGGTGGGTGGTGATCACTAGCTGCTCGTGTAGCTTCTCGCAAATTTCAAACCAAAGCACATAAACTTGTCAAAACCTGGTCATTTTGTAAACCATATTGCGGCATATTGTGTGTGCGTGTGTTTTCTTATAGCAAAGCCACATCTCCTGAGTCCACCGAAGGGAATCGAACCCCCTGATTTTAGCGTTATAAATCTGTAGGTTTACAGCTGTACTAGCGGGGAGCTGGCATATTGTAAACATATAATCTACTATCCACTCGTTAGAAGTTATAGTTTTAACTAAGTTAAAACTATTTCTTTATACTCAACTGCTACCTGCAA
This sequence comes from Tachypleus tridentatus, assembly GCF_004210375.1. NCBI lineage: Eukaryota > Metazoa > Arthropoda > Merostomata > Xiphosura > Limulidae > Tachypleus > Tachypleus tridentatus. Next base: position 40,199,565 of record NC_134830.1, read on the forward strand.
TGTACCGTCGCCTATGAGAAATTGATGGAAATAGTTTTATTAAACACTGATGGCTTTTGGATTTATCTGTTTACATTATGTTTACGGAATGTTGATCAAACGAATGTCGAATTACAAAAATAAGTCTGGATTACACATGTAAATAATTTGAATCGATTTTTCAACTGTTCAACGCAATGTAGCTTCATCTGCAGTAAATTGTTTGTTTGTTTTGAATTTTGCACAAAGCTACTTGAGGGCTATCTGCGTCTGCCGTCCCTAATTTTGCAGTGTAAGACTAGAGGGAAGGCAGCTAGTCATCACAACCCACCGTCAACTCTTGGGCTACTCTTTTACCAACTAATAGCGGGACTGACGGTCACATTATAACGCCCCCACGGCTGAAAGGGCGAGCATGTTTTGGTGCAACCCGGATTCGAACCAGCAACCCTCAAATTACAAGTCGAACGCCTTAACCCACCTGGCCATGTCGGGCCTGTAGTAAATCACTGAACCAGCTGTATTACACTGTTCAATATTTCTATGAATTGGTATTTTGGGCATTTCACTCGCAATCTGTAGGTTCGAATTCTCAATACCGAACATTTTCGTCCTTTCCGCCCGTAAGGGCGTTATTAGATGAGGGTCAATTGATAAAAGAGTAGCCCAAGATTAGGAGTGGGTAATGTTTACTAGCTGCCTTCCATCTGCTATATTATTACTAAATTAAGCATGGCTAGGGCATTTGGGCCCAAAGTAACTTGGCGCGAAAATCAAATCTTTTTAAGTGAAGAAACCTGAGCTGTGACCAAACAAAATACATGAAAAACTTTAGTTCAGATATATTTTATATCAAATTTAGCATTTAATAATCGATAGCGACATTTGATGATACAAATATTTCAATGTATTTTATTAAATTTTAGAATGATTTATTAGAATTGTTTGGACTCAGTTTTAACACATGCAAGAGATATCAAAAATAGATTAAACCATTTGTCACGTGCGTTATTCTACTGAAAAGTTATCCTAAATCATTTTTTCTTTTTCTTCTTCGGTTTTTTTTTTTTTTTTTTTTGTAGAGTGTAATTCACATTTTGTCACAATCCAGAATTCAGCGTTTTACTCTCTGAACTATTGAGTGTTGCTACCCATTCAAATACTACCATAAGGCTTTTTTTTTTCAAGTTTTAACTAAATCACACAGTGTGGCTTCCATACATTGATACGTCAAAAATATTGCGCTTGCTTCTTGCGTTTTATTCATCCATACAGTGAATGGATTTCTTTCTCTGTAGTTTCTTTTTTTCTGTTAAGAGTCCCCCGCTAGTACAGCGGTTAGTCTACGGATTTGCCACGCTGAAATTAGAGGTTCAATTACCCTCGGTGGATCCAGCAGGTAGCCCGATGTGGCTTTGCTATAAAAACACACACTCTTCTGTTAGCGAGAACAGGTATTTCTTCCTGCAGTTTTTGTTCCTTTGTTAAACGGGACAGGTTTGTTTTTGTGGGGTTTTTTCTGCAGTTTTTTCTCCTGTGTTAAACGGGATAGGTCTCTTTTCTTCAGTTTTTACTCCTTTGTTAAACGGGACAGGTCTTTTTTCTGCAGTTTTTACTCATGTGTTAAACGGGACAGGTCTCTTTTCTGCAGTTTTTACTCCTGTGTTAAATGGGACAGGTCTCTTTTCTGCAGTTTTTACTTCTTTGTTAAACGGGACAGGTCTCTTTTCTGCAGTTTTTACTCCTTTGTTAAACAGAACAGGTCTTTTTTATGCAGTTTTTACTCCTTTGTTAAACGGGACAGATCTTTTTTCTGCAGTTTCTGTTCCTTTGTTAAACGGGGCAGGTCTTTTTTCTGCAGTTTCTGCTCCCTTGTTAGGCAGAATAGGTCTTTCTTCCCCTAGTTTCCACTCCTCTGTTAGACGGGGCAGGCCTTTCTTCCCTTAATTTCTGCTTCTTTGTCACATAGTCGCGAGACAAAACTGTGAACGAATATTTACAGTGCAGTGCAGTCCTTCACACCAAAACAAACATACCTTTGCTATATATGATTTGTTTCCAAACAAATGAGGCTAAACACTTGATAAATAGACGGATTACTGAGATCATTTTTGTAATACCACCCCTTCTCTTAACTGTTTAATCTCATACAGTAACAAAAAATGTTATACACTCCGTATCGGCATAAGACAAAAGAAAATATCTCATACTAATTTCTTTTTATAACTATATATATAAATATAAACTACATTACCTACATTTAGTTGTGGTAAACAATATTTAAAAAAATGATCGTTGGATGGATACTAATTATTAAAATCAACTAAAATAATTTTGTTTTGTTTTATCAGTTAGATGTATAAGCTCTTTATATTATCTCTAAGACCATATACGACTTTCAACAGATAAGATACGGCAGATAATTTTCTCTTCATGAGGAAACTGATGATCACTTACGGGTATTTAAAAATAATAGTAAACAGCTGACCTAAAAATTAAATATTTTACTGCTTGTAATAAAGTTCAAATTTATAAGTTCATGCGACATCTAACAATGATGGTATTCAGTTCGAATCTTTTGTTCATAAGAAATTACTAACGTTTTATTCTTATTTATAAAGTTACACTTTTTTTAAATTATAAAAGTTAAAAACAACTGCAGAAAGATTGCAAAATCAGGTAAAATATGACATTAATTAGTTTATTTATATATCTTGTGGTATTTAATTAATTTAATTTGATTAAACAGAGATATTTTGCAATAGAAACAATTATGGTTTGAAAGGTATTTTACTTTTATTAATGGCAGTAATTAGTTGTTTACTTTATTTAAAGCTAACGTTTTCATAACATCGATTGTACTATTATTACGATTTCTGTTTTTGTCACAGCAGCATTTGTTAGTAGTTATACTTTTGTAGTAGATTTATAGCTTTTTAACCAGTTTATGCCTATAATGCCAATCTGTTCTTTCCTTTTCCCATTTCATTTCGGAGTTTCTTTCAGGTGAACAAAAATCATAAATCATGAAAATAATTTATTATACATATATTCCCCAATATGTGAAACATCCCATTCTCACGCAAGTGTTCAAGTACACTTATTCTTACATCATCCTGAAACGTCATTAATTCGTCAAATACTAGTTGCTCTACGTTCATTGGCTGTTGAAACCAACTACCAAAGTGATGTCATATATGTAACAACCCCAAGTTCTACTCTTCGCGCGTAAAGTGTGTAGCGTTTGGAGAGAGGGTTCAGTATACAGCTTGCAACTAATGAGTCATATGTGGAGTTTGAAGTTAATTTTTCCTTTCGCTCACTTATCGTACTTAGAAATAAAGTTATAAGAACATAATAGCAGAATTCAAGGAGTCTTCTTTCCATATTTTAGAAACATCAGGTAAGAAGACAACTTCTTGACACTATACTGTTTGACTAGAAATCGTAATTGAACTAATTCTTAGAAAACTGTTGCTCTGATCTCATTACTGACATAAACATGGAGAGGTGAGTTACCGATTGTCTTACAGTCGCTCTTAGTTTTAACTGAATAAGTTTCTTAAAGACTTGTGTCAACATGTTCTAACTCGAGCACAACATGCTTCAAGTTGCCACAATGCCAAGTAATGTTTTTATTAATCGCTAAGGGATTTTATGTTGATTATATTAACATAATTAAATTAAAGTATTTTAGGCATATTTATGAATAGTTTCTTTTAAACTTGAAGTTAAAGCTTGTTGCAATCTTTTTTTTTTTTTTGTTAATGTAAAGTTTGAAGTAGAAACTTAGGCCTAATAATTTACACAACTTTTAAACATGAATGACTGGGTAGTGTTCTCAGAAGAAGAAAGAAAAAGTTGCATTCATTTTATTAACCCAAGTCGCTATTTAAACACGAATCTATCTATAATATTGAAGCATCTCATAAATGGTAGACAGAATAACGTTTTTTAGGCTACCTACCTCTTTAGGCACTTAGTTAAGCCTATTATTGGTGGTGTAATATAACAAAGCGGCATAAAATAGTGATATAACAAATAAACTTACATTATGTTAATAAACTGACAAAGTAAAGTCTGTATGGTTAAATTTCTAAATAACTTGAATCAATGCCGTACGTGTAAACTCTTAAATCTTTGAGACAGATTACACGAACATTTATTGAAAAAAACCTTCATGTGTTTAGCTTTTAATTTTATGTACCAGATATTGCCGACTGCAGCATATATATGTTATAAATAAGTAATAAGTATATTGATTAAGTCAAAAAATTGCTGTTTTCTTCAAATGATTTAAATGTTGTTACAATATGTATTGACATTTTACGGCAAAAGCTAGTAAGTGTGAATCTTTTTTTTTTTTCAATGTTTAAATATCTTAACTATAATCAACATTTTAATTAAGTTAATAATTGCTGATAATATTGGGACCATCTTATGTTTCTATGAAGATACAGTGAATAAAAGTGTGTTATTTATTCCATATTTCATTTACTAGTTTTTGTTTTACTTTTCACGTCGATTAATCTTTTTAAATAATTTTTGTAATAAGATAAAAACTAAGTTTTCTTAATATTGCACTATATCTAATTATACAATATTTATGTTATGGGACCTTAATACTGTTTGATTGACAAAGTTATGTTATAATTGATATTTTATCATAAAATACCAGTGAAATTTTTACTGACATTAACGGACTTGACTTCACTGCTTCCATCAGTGCCAGATTTTACATAATTACTGATTGATAATTTGTTATCTACCAAAAAACTTGTAGTTATATCTATTTGTCTAAACTCTAAAGTCTAAACCCTTGAAAATATACGTGAACTAGACATTTAATAAATCCTTAATAGACTGGGTCCCTGGCCCCGCATGGCTTGTTGATTAAGGCACTCGACTCGTAAAAAAACATGTAGTTGTATCTATTTGTCTAAACCCTTGAAAATATACGTGAACTGGATGCTTAATAAATCCTTAATACACTGCTCCCTGGCCCTGCATGGATTGGTGGTTACGGCACTCGAGTCGTAATCCGAGGGTCGCGGGTTCAAATCACCGTCGCATCAAACATGCTAGCCCTTTCAGCCGTGGGGCGTTATAATGTGACAATCAGTCCCACTATTCGTTAGTGAAAGAGTAGCCCAATACTGTATTAGTATTGAAGTTTAACCTGCAAGGAAGGTATAATGAGAACATTTTCTGTGTTTTTGAGTAAATTCATCTTTTATCAAGGTCGGTTAGCTACAGAATAACTACACTTGATAAGAGACTTGTCGGATTACAAGCGAGAGAATGGCCTGCGTTAAAACAAATACTTGTTCTACATTAGTGTTTGAGTCTTTGTAGTTCGTGTTAATTTTATTATTCTGTAAACGTCTCCCATGAACCTCCAGTACTAAGTTACATAATGCTTACCCATTGTTTATAGTTGTATCTGTGCAGCGGGTTCGCATCCCCGTCGCGCCAAACATGCTCGCCTTTTCAGCCGTGGGGCGTTATAATGTTACAATCAGTCCCACTATTCGTTAGTAAAAGAGTATCCCAAGAGTTGGCGATGGGTGGTAACGACTAGCTGCCTTCCCTGTAGTCTTGCACTGCTAAATTAGAAACAGCTAGCGCAGACAGCCCTCGTGTAGCTTTGCGCAAAATTCAAAACAAACCAAAACCAAACAGTTTCCCTTTGCCGTAGGCTACAGTTTCGCTTATTTAAGGTTCGTCAGCGCAGCTGATGCGTCCGTTTTGTTACGTGACCACTAGTCCTAAGGCTAAAATTCATTTAAATGTTAATTGTTGTCAATATATTTTCTACTACTAATTATCACGTCGTTAAATCTTTAGTTTTTTACCTTTTAGTGTTCTAAAAAGTTATAGAGAACTAAAATTATTTTGTTGCCTTTTTCCCCATTTCTTCGGTAAGAAAAAAGACGTCATTTCCAATAATGATTTTGCAAGATATTTTAATCTTGTGCTATTAATCTAATGCAAAAGATAGAAGATATTACTGAATAAAAAAAATGAAAAAAATGGCTTGATAAAATCATTGTTAATTAATAACTATTGTCCCCAACTGTTATGAAAGTGTGGATTCAAGACAAAATCATGTTCTTATGTTGTAGATATTTTAAATCAATCACTCAAGCAGAATAAACGCCTTATTAAGCCAGCAGAACAAACTGAGTTACAGTAATACACCTTGTGTTATAGTGACCAACGTGACTTACATATAAAAACGTTTATATATATTTATACTTCAGCCAATGAGATTTTTTTCATGTAAAATTCTTCAAAAACTTTCCACATTGACTACACTTATTTTGCGATGTTCTGTCTTTACAACTGGAATACATTACACTAGATTTTCCGCGTGTGTGTGTATGCGTATACGTATATACACATAACAAATACATTTTGGAATTAAAAGAGTGAAAATTGCATTTTGTTTCTTGCGCAATGTTGCACAACAAGCCATGCTTCTGCGGGAATATAACCCCCAATTTTAGAGTTTTAAGGGCTTAAGCTTATCGCTAAGCCAGCGGAGGGCGTGAATATTGCTAAGTAATAACACAGTTAACGGTAACGTAACTTTATGCTAAGTTAGTTCATTGGGAAATGTGATAGTGTTTCCCTGTTACGTTTTTCTTGGAAACTGGAATCTAATGTATGCTCACCGTCTATCTGAACTTGTATATATAAATCTTGTAGTAATATATAGTTCACATTAATTCACAATTTTTATGGCATTTTAACAATACAAAGAGGCCCGGCATAGCCTGGTGGTTAAGGCACTCGACTCGTAATCTGAGGATCGGGAATTGAATTCCCATCACCCCAAACATGCTCGCCCTTTCAGCTGTGGGGCGTTATAAAGTTACAGTCAGTCCCACTATTCGTTGGGAAAATAGTAGCCCAACAGTTGGCGGTGGGTGATAATGACTAGCTGCCTTTCCTCTAGTTTTACACTGCTAAATTAGGGACGACTAGCGCAGATAGCCCTGGTATAGCTTTGCGCAAAATTCAAAATCAAACCAATACGCCCTGCCTTCCAGTGTCACCGCAGAATGTCTGCGGACTTATAACGCTAGAAGCCGGATTTATATACCCCTGGTGGGCAGAATACATATAGCCCATTGTTTAGCTCTGTGCTTAATTTCAAACAACAACCATCAATACGCCCAGACTCCTTTTTTTTCCGTTTCTTCATTTAGACCTTTTTCAGTAATTTTTTAGGTCAAAGTTCAAACAAACCGTGCAGTCATATTTACAGCAATCAAGTTTAAAAATGACATAAAGATAAGTTTTCATGCGCCCAACACATTGATATAAAAAGCATTAATTTGTTTGTTTAGTCTTTCTGGAGGTCAAAACTCACAAAAAAAGTATAATTTTGGAGTTTTGTGTTAACTACCCAACCATATTTTGACCAATTTGCGTGGAATTTTGTACAAAACTACTTTTATACAGGTCCCACACATTAACAAGCAACAATGGTGGACTTGTCCATTTTTGTAAAATATAGGAGCCAAGATGCCACAAAATCCATAAATTTGGTTGTGTTTTTTTCACAGATCCTCTGCCGTATTTCGTCCAATTTACGTGCGATAAGTTAGAGAGACACGTGTTTTACAGACCCAGTGTTTTCAGTTTCGTTGGTGTCAAAATTTGCCGTGTTGGGATTGCGTAGCAGCGACGTTACATTCGTCCAAGAAACTTGGCCTTTTTAATTTGTTTAATAACTTTCTATTATCAAAACTGACAATAAAGGATATTGTTGGCGGTGGGTGGTGATGACTAGCTGTCTTCCCTCTAGTCTTACACTTCTAAATTAGGGACGGCTAGCACAGATAGCCCTCGGAGTAGCTTTGTACGAAATTCCAAAACAAACAAACTTTCTTTTGTAACAAGTATTGTAAAAGTAGTAGCAATTCCAAGAAGACGAATATCTTTTTCACCTATAGTTACATGTAACCACGTGTCACAATGTTCTTCAGGAGGACAGACTTTCCGATAGTTTCTTTTAAATGGATAAAATACAGAAGTTTCGAACAAGAGATTGATTTTTTATCTACATACTGTCGATATCCTGACAGTCAGTTTTGAGGATATTTGGAAATATTTTTGTTCTTGTTGAAAAGTTAATTATGTTTGTTTTTGCCGTTAGTACGACACCATATTAGTCTACCCCGGATTTTAGTGTTTTAAGTTCGTAAAATTACCGCTGACCCACCAGGTGGCATGTTATTTTATTGAATACCTCATTTTATTCTCTGTTTCATTTCAACTTTCATACTTGTAATCTACAAACGTGCATCGATAGTAGACAAAGCAAGACCAGTGTTGATATGTCATTGGTTTATAGGGACAGTTGCTGATAAGGTTGTTAGCAAGATCATGAACAAGTCTAATTGACATCAAATAAAAACTTCAAAGAAGAACGTGTAAGAAAAACATATAATCACTTCGTCGGCAACTCTATATGTTAATATATACAATTACCTGAGTTAGTTTGACACTATATTTTCTAGTTTATATTGATCCTCGTGAGATTATACCATAGAGATGAAGCGGGTCCTGAATATATGCCCTAACTTCTTTACAAAAAACAAAAACACGAATTACATGCTTGCATTAATGGTGTTGCTTTTATTATAGTATAATTGGTATAATCTTTATAAGTGATGTTATTACTGGAGACATCTTAAGTGCACCGTTTCTTTTCCTGTCAATATATATGTGTGGGTCTTTTTATCAGACATTCATTAAAGTTGTTCTCAGGACCAAGTGCAAAATATTTTAAACCTAACACTGATCATAGGAGCGTATCAGTAGTGGTCGTTTTTAATATGAATAATTTAATCGACTTCCCCTCTTTTAATTTTGTTTTACTTTAATTCTCACCTGTATTGTAGGCTCAAGAAAAAAAGACAATTAAAATTTTGACTAGGGAAAAAAAATGAAATTTCGTTATAACCATCAAAATTTGTGTTTTCACAAAGTCTCGTGTATTTGAGTTAGTTTGTGAAGACTTGGCTTCATTATATGCAAAACGAAAATTAAAACGTTTTAATTTGCTACAGTTGACCCTACAGTATCAATAATTAATATTTGAAGTGGAGTTTAGTAGGTTTCTAAATCTATAAGAATAAGTTATTTTATGAGTGGCCCTTTATTCGAAACTGTTGCATTTTATTTATTTAAAACGAACTCTACGAAAGTCAGCTGTACTGAATAATGCTGTGGAAAACATACATCGTTAATAAATATAACAAAATTATTTTCGTCTATTATTTATTATAAGTTTGCTTCCATTATACTTAAATTTGTATTACTGAAATTTGGTTACAACCTATTCTATAAGTTTGTAACATTAACTAAAATGCTAAGAAAATATGTCAAAAATCACATCTAACGTTAGCACGCCTCGCTCAGGTTACACTGCTGGTATTAGTAATTGTTATAACGGCTCGTCTTGGTTGACTCACTGGTTCGCGGAGCCTCTACGAAATGCGGTACACGCTCGAGTCTTAGGAACGTGATGTCATCACAGTCTTGGTTGCCACCGAGCAACTGTCTGAACGAAAACAGGATACCGTTCGCGCGGGAAAACAATGTTTTCTGAGTATGGTTTTGACAACTTGCCTGCTACCCTTCCCAGTACTTGCACAGTGAAAGTAAACACCACACAGTTTACGTTCACTAACATATGTGCCGATTCCGAAAATCATTAGGTTTTGCTTACGGAATTGACAGTAAGAGACTTGATTATCCTTTGTGTTTCGAAAGATTTTTCTTTCTTTTTTTGTTTCGTTTTTTCAAAGAGAGTAGAAACGACACAATTGTGAAGCCACTGAGTCATTGATTGTCTTGAGTGAAAAAAAAGACGTCAGACACAACACTGACCAACGTTAGCAACGATTTGGAGAATCTAACAGGTGGGACTTACTTAAAAGTATTCGTTTCAAATAACTTGTATGTAATTTTAACAGGTACGTTTAAATGAATAATAAATATACAATACCAGTAGGCTCAAGAAAAAAAAGACAATTAAAATTTTGACTAGGGAAAAAAAATGAAATTTCGTTATAACCATCAAAATTTGTGTTTTCACAAAGTCTCGTGTATATGAACTAGTTTGTGAAGACTTGGCTTTATTATATGCAAAATGAAATTTAAAACGTTTTAATTTGGCCACAGTTGACCCTACAATATCAATAATTAATATTTGAAGTGGAGTTTAGTAGGTTTCTAAATCTGTAAGAATGAGTTGTTTTATGGGTGGCCCTTTATTCGAAACTAATTTTTCTAAGTTTGAGTCGACCGTTAATCAAACAAAAAAAACCGCACAAGGTAGCTAGCTACACTGTAGTGTATGTTAAAGTAAAAAAGTTATTTCTTCTCTACTATTTTGTTGTTACGATGAATTAAGACTTGAGAAACTTGAAAATTATATCAAGAGTTCAGTTGTAATGTGTTTGTATGAAGCACAGAGTTGCAAAAGGGTTTATCTATATTTTGCCCATCGCTGGTATTGAATGTCAAATTTTAACGCTGCAATCTCTCGCTTGTAACACTAACTCGTAAAAGTAGATATTGTGGGTAAATTTCTTTTAATTCCGTGCCACATTAACAGGTTACTTTTAGTTTTTTGTATAATTCGGTTTCAAACATTTTTGTACTTCCGGGAGTCAGTTATAGTACTACAACGTAACATTTAAACCCCGGATGTGGAGCTATATATATATATATATATATATACACACACACACACACACATTATACAAATGAACAAAATACACAGGAACTACCCCCTTATCATGTTTAACTTTCCAAGCCAGTAAGATCTTAAAAGTTTCGAGTTGTTTCATTCCACCTTGTTGTTCTTACATACCATGATAAACCAATATTTGTAACCATATTTCTTTATACTCCAACAGATATATATTTTATGTTTAATCCTACAAGATGGCTTATCCACCGTATAAAAAAAGAAACAAAATAGAAAAAGAAAGACAGGAAGTCTTCAGCATTCCAATGGTATTTTACAAGTTTAGATATACTGTTATAAGTTTTTGTAAGTGTCGACGGGCATTTCGGGTAACTGTGTAGATTATTGCAAATTATTAAACTCGCACGTAGTTTCGCATAGTTTTATGCATTGTATGTATTATGGAAAAAAGTTATTTTATAGTGTGTGATGTGGAAATATTAATGAAGGTTCGTAACTAAACCACTTGTCTTAGAAAGGATTAGTTTATGACGTACGAAATGCACTTCAGAAGGTTTTGGTTTGTTTTGAATTTCACGCAAAGCTACACGAGGGCTATCTTTGCTAGCCGTCCCTAATATAGCAGTGTAAGACTAGAGGGAAGGCAGCTAGTTATCACCACCTACCGCCAACTCTTGGGCTATTCTTTCACCAACGAATAGTGGGATCGACCGTAACATTATAACACCCCCACGGCTGAAAGGACGAGCATGTTTGGTGCGACGGGGATTCAAACCTGCGACCCTCGGATTACGAGTCAAGTGCCTTAAACACCTGGCCATGCCGGGCCAATTCAGAAGTTTGTTTAATTCATTTTGTTCTTTCAATCGATGTACCACAGAAACAGTTACTGACAAAAAAATGTTCTTTTGCTATTTGCATACCATATTGTAGATATCACTGCAAATAAGTAAAAACAGCTTAATGTAGAACTTCTCCGAGATACCATTTTTTGTTGTAAAGATCTTAAAATTCAAACTCTTCGTATTTTGATGTGTGTTTGGGAATTATAAAAAAAAAAGCTGTTAAAAACATTTTATATGTACCAAAACAGCCAACACAGATTAAATAGATTAGCCATAGAAAAATGCGGTATTAAAAAAGAAAGCCAAGTCATATATAAAGGCAGACCCATTAACAAAGAACACTGAAATGGATGTTGATCCCGTGTCGTAGACTACTTATATTATTGAAATGTATTGTCTAACTTTACTTTGTTTTCATGTCATGACTCGCAGATAAGAAATTGACAACTATAAACAAAGTTGAGGTGAAACGTTTTGTTACAAAGGAAAATGTTTGGTTATTACAGTTTCTCTATTACTCTTCACCCCGTCGCACCAAACATGCTCGCCCTTTCAGCCGTGGGGGGCGTTATAATGTTACGGCCAATCCCACTATTCGTTGGTAAAAGAGTAGCCCAAGAGTTGGCGGTGGGTGGTGATGACTAGCTGCCTTCCCTCTAGTCTTACACTGCTAAATCAGGGACGGCTAGCGCAGCTAGTCCTTGTGTAGCTTTGTGCAAAATTAAAAACAAATCAATCCAAAAAAGCTATCGATAGTTAGTTACCATATCACCTCTAACAATAAACCACATCTTAGATCTTATGACGACATTTTACTACAAAATATAATTTTGAATGAAATCATCAAATCGATAAAACTTCTGGATTACTAGAGTGACACAACACTTTAATATACTTTTCAAATACTTAGTAGGAAACATTACAGATAGTAAATATAGTTAAAGGGTAGTCATCATTATTCCATTGTCTTTTTCATATACATATATAGAACTTTGTCATTAAAATCAGTTCTAATAATTAACAGTAGGGATAAGGTTACAATTCTCTTTGTAGACAATAGGAAGGAAGATTCATACGCTGTCGTTTTGGCTAAAAAAGTCATAATTTATCTGCAACTTCTATTAATAATAGAGTATTATTGAAATGATGGTGTTGCTTTGTTTTGCCGAGTTCATCATGATTATTACAGTAAAAGAAAACGAGATGCAATAATTGTCCTCTTCGTACCCTGTTTTAGCGAACAACAAAGCGAAGCACGTAGTTTATAATACCGGGTGGTAATTTGAAGGCTATACTTACTTGGAGTTGTAGTTAGCCAAGACAAAAGACGTGAAGAACAGACCTTGAGTAAAATGATATAAACACACAACGTTAAGTACGTACACAGTTAAAAACCTGTGAATTAAGGTCAGTATATGACAATCGTGTCTTATATACGTAAACCCGTACGTAAGTCATAACTATAGAAAAAGTATAGACAAGACACGATTACGTCTTGCAACTCACTCACTCCTGAAAATGACGCTGTAACGTAGAAACATGTAAGTCAACGTTTCAGTGGTTATATGTGTATTGACTTTATTTCGAATGTTTTTAAGTGTGTACGTATTTTAAACGATGTGTGTTGGTTATTATTTTAACATTACACACAAGTGCCAAGACATAACACTCGGAGCTTGGATATTTACAAACATTTACGTCAAGTCTTTTACACAACTTCTCTTTTTTTTATGTTATTCAAACAGCAGTTTCGACAGATGATGTCCCCTAATTCCACAGTGAACATAATACAACCAATCACTGACTATTTTTATTAGATCTTATATAGATCCACTAAGTTGTAAATATTAAAAAACAAAGAGAGAGTGGGTCTTCGTTCAATGGAAAGTTTCTACAGTATGTCCTTCTGGTTCATTAGTTCGAACACCAACTCCCTACCCTGTTGGTCAGCAATAAGTTTACCGAATTATAATGCTAAAATCAGAGCTTCGATTCCTCGCGGGAAAGGGAGCCCATTGTGTAGCTTTGTACTAAGAGTGTGTGGATGTGTGTTTTTATAGCAAAGCCACATCGGGCTATCTGCTGAGCCCACCGAGAGGAATTGAACCCGTGATTGTAGCGTCGTGAATCCGTAGACTTACCGCTGTACTAGCGGGAGACTTGGAACTAAGAAAACAAAACGAACAACAACAGGAAGGCTGCTGCAATCCTCTGGACTGGGTACATCATGTTTAGACGGAACCGCGAATGGGGAATAAGGGCAGAAAAATGTTCAGTTACTTATTGCTAAGGCTCAGTTCTGATATGTATGGGCTTGTTTTTTTCATGTGATTACCAAAACAAATAGTTTTGCGTGACATGCGCAACTGCTATAAGTTAATCATACGTCATAGTTTTACGTTTTGCCTTTGGTGGGTGCTTGCTTCCTGTGACACGTTTGTACAACTCCACTGACAAATGTTCTCAGATCTGCAAAAAATTTCGGTTTAATATATTAGGAAACATAGTTCGTTCTGTCACAATTGATAACGTTTTGTTTTTTGTCCTCTGTTTGATGCTCGTACAGTGTTTTCATGTTCACTGTGTTCTTGGAAATTTACTTAGAAAACAAATATATGTAAATATTGTCATTTGGTTATAAATTTGTAATTTACAGAAGTTTCGGTAAATGTTAACTTCGTACTGGACATACACATTTTTTCGTTTGTTTGTTTTTTACATGGTGAATGATAGTGGTATGAAGTTTTAACTGGGTCTATATCATTAACGTGCTACAATATATGTAACTAGAATTCCGCAAGTCTGCTGAACATAGTCTCAGGCTATTGAGCTGCATGCTCACCGTTAGAGCCACGATGAAATCTCTGAAGAGTTCTGTATCAGTAATGATAAAGCATACATAACGTAAGATTAGTCATCAAAACTGTTTCAAGCACCTCTTGCAATTAGTCATCGAATTTCATTAAAAAAATTAAGTATCGTAACCCCATCTAGTGACATTCAGTAGTATTACAGCTATATTACACTGGAAACGCAGAGCATAATAGTCACAGGCTATAATTTAAGTTGATTGTAAAAGAGTCTCGTCTGTTTACGTTTTCAGTATCTTCATGTGTTGTTCACTTTTATCAAAACTTTCTTGAAGGAAATGGTTATCATTTCAGTAAATGTTTTAGTGAATCAATACAACCAATTTTTTAGGATTGATTAGTAGTTTGGGAGAACGTATGGATCAGTTTTTGTAACAAACTATTTCATGTGTTTCGTTATCCTATGAAAAAACAAGTTTGCGAGTAACGTTGTAAGAAATTGGCTGAAGTTAGCGAGTTTCTTGATTTTTAAAATCGTTTTTCTGACCTTAAATGACTTATCATTTAAATGTTAGCTTTACGGATGTGTCAAAATAACACAAGTGATTCTACTTGTATAACGAGGTTTATGGCATTCACGTTGTTCAAGTATATTACAGTAACTGTAGGCTTTGACATGACGGATAAAAAGATAATTGTTAAGTGTAGAATGAAACCACAATCTATTGTAAAGTTATTTTTTGACATTTAGCCTAACATACTTTTATAAAAAAAAAATACAGTGCCCTTGTCGAAGCTATTAGACAAGTGTTTATGTTTTACTAGGAAACAGTTTGAAGATCTCCCAAAAGGTTTGGTTTGGTGTGAATTTCGCGCAAAGGTACACGAGGGCTATCTGCCTTCCCTCTAGTCTTACACTGCAAAATTAGGGACGACTACTCTTTTACCAACGAATAGTGAAATTGACTGTCACGTTATAACGCCCCCACAGCTGAAAGGACGGGCGTGTTTAGTGTGACAGAGATTCGAACCCGCTACCATCGGATTACAAGTCGAGTGTTTTAACCACCTGGCCATTTTAATACCGACATTTTATTATTTGTTTTTTAAAGCGTCATGTTAAAAATTGTCGTTGTTTTTATCGTGCATTATGTTATTTTATAAATTTGTTTTTCCTTGATCCGTTCGACATTACGATTTTAGAACGCACAGACGTGTTTAGAAAATTAGAATTACTTCATAATCTGATGCACTCACTTCTGTAGGCCCGGCATGGCCAAGCTTGTTAAGGCGAGCTACTCGTATTCTGAGGGTCGTGGGTTCGCATTCCCGTCGCGCCAAACATGCTCGCCCCTTTCAGCCGTGGGGGCGTTATAATGTGACGGTCAATCCCACTATTCGTTGGTAAAAGAGTAGCCCAAGAGTTGGCGGTGGGTGGTGATGACTAGCTGCTTTCCCTCTAGTCTTACGTTGCTAAATTAGGGACGGCTAGCACAGATAGCCCTCGAGTAGCTTTGTGCGAAATTTCAAAACAAACAAACTCTCTTCTGCCAAATAAAGTAATTATTTTTATTTATGCATTTATATTTAAAACATGTATTCTTAAACAAAACTGCATTTGAAAAAGAATAGGTGGAACAAACAAAAGACATAATATACTTGATTATAAAATTATTTTAGTTTTTTTCTGTCGTTTGTTTTCGTTATCTTTTCCTTTTCCATCTTTCTCATCTGAACAAGTTAAATGTTTTAGTTATACTGGGCGTGTTTTATCTCACAGCTTTAATGCCCGTAATGTTTTTCTCGTGATTTAATCTGAGGGCGTTGCTTATTTATTTCTTGTGTTCAGTAGATGCAGTAATGGACAGAGTAGGTGATCCGCAGACCGAAGAATTTCCCCCCGTCTTTGAGGAAGGTTGTCCTTCATTGGCTAACATGGATCACTCAGAGAGATCCCGGCTTCAAGAATCCCAAGATAGTGGCTACGAGGCTTCACCGATTCGGAACAGCTGCCAAGAAATATTTATTTTCAGCATGGATGCTTCCACGGATGACGTAGATTTGTGTGCAACTGGTATGGATGAACATTGGTCAGCTGATGAAAGTAATATGGAAACTACCCCATATAAATCTGATTCACGTAGTTCAGTTGACCATTCTTGTTTGTGTTTGTGTGGAGAAAGCCAAAGATGTTGCTATTCTGTCTCCTCTGGAAGCCTTCAGACCAGGAATACTCATTGGTCTTCAGTCAATACTTTTGTTCGTCCCAGCTCATTCCCACTTGATAATAATCCACGAACTCTCTTGTCTTCTTCGTCTGAGCAGTCTTTCCCAACTCTTCGACCTTTTCAATCACACAATATTAATACCCATTCCGTCCACACCCCGTGTGGCTGGACTGCCAACGAAGGTCCGTTTCAACCCGTTGAGAACCAATATATTTCAGTAGCAACACAAACAAATGTTGAAAGTCTGCGCCAGGACACTTATTCGTATGGATCTGTTGGTAGGTAGAAATTTTCTTGTATAACATTTGGGACTGCTATTCAGTTTTCTTTATTAGTGTTTCAAATTTAATATTTAGTAAAATAACTATTATTAACTGTTATGTATTTTTACTATAGTTACTGTTTTAAATTATTTTTTTACTTCTGAATGATTGACATAAAAATGTGAGCTTTGATCATGAGTATTTAAGGTCAAACAAACTTAAGTCAATTTCATGTATATGATTAGATTTGATTCAGTTATCTGCTACAAATATGCCCCAAAAAGCATACATACCAAACGTTTAAAATAGTACCGTATTATTTTACAATGACATTGTGTCTTAAGCATTGTCAAAAACTTCCAAGCCGTATATATATATTGACGAAATCGTTTTAAAAGAACACTAATATTGTATTTCATACCATAGATTTTTCCAAATCTCTCACTTTCTTCTCAACGGAGGGCTTACTTGCTAACTCCTGTATCTTCACATATTCAATATAGTAATTTTGTTGTTCATCCCAATTACTGACCTGGTGGCTAGATCGTTTGACTTGTAATCTTAGGGTCGGGGTTTGAGTCTCCGTCGCCTAAAACGTCCGTCCATTCAACCGTAGAGTCGTTATAATGTAACGATTAATCCCATTATTATTTGATAAAAGAGTAGACCAAGAGTTGATGGTGGATGTTGTTAACTGCCTCCCTTCCCTCTAGTCTTTCACAAGTAAATTAGGGACGGATAGCACAGATAGCCCTCCAGTAGCTTTGCGCGAGAAAGAAACCCACCACTATATCCCTGAAATCGTTTGCTTTGAAAGGACATCGCTCGACTAATGGATAGTGCAGGCGTGTCTACAAACATAACTACCATTTTGGTGTGGTTGTTAGTTGCGTTCCAGCGGGATTTAGCACTTGAGTTTTCTTCGTAAAACTGTACTGAAATAAATTTATTTTAGGCTTAACAAGACATTTTACTTGTTTATCCACCAAGTGTTTTCAGTTACAAACATTTTGACCTATCTAAATATTAATCAATGGATTCTTCACACATCCAGATATGTATTAGTGTGGAAAAATATTGTAACGAATAAAAACAAAACATCTCTACCAAATTACATTGACCAGTTTTTAATTACAAAATGATATTAACTAACATTCAGCGAAGTGTATGCTACATCCACCATTTTTAGCAATGTCTTTTATCGGTTCGGAATTAAAATAAATAACAAAAAGATATCAGACCTGACAGCATGTAGTTATTTCAGTAATATAACACAATATTGCTGTATCTGATATTTAATATACAGTTTCAATGCTAGGCTAATTAACTTGTTTTCCATTTTGTAAATGTAGGTATTATAGGAGCTGTTTTATCACTGTACTAATGTAGTATTTACAAGTACAACTGAAGTCAAAATGTTGTTACAAAGGGAAAACCATAAAGGATAGCGCCTGTATTATTTTTCATTAAATCTTAGTGCTATATAACCTACGATCCTACACTTCTAAATGAGCAATCCTTATCATTACAAGTTCAATCAAAAATTAACTACTAGCTGATACTTCTATGAGCAAACCCCTATATTATCATTTTATTTGAATATAATCTGGACGCCGTAGAAGCAATAACACAAAAGTATGGCCAAATGAACTTCCATAGTGTGTCATCTTTACCTGAAAAGATTATCGCAAGTTTACGACCATTTGCATACTGTTCACAAAAACGTTAGCTTCAGAACAGCTTAAAAAAATATTGCCAGGATATATCTGAATAATTATTTATTCTTTTACTAGTTATTAATGGTTAAACTATAGTGGTTTTTCAGCTGGTGGACTGTTGTATACTTTTTGTATTGTTATATGAAAATAATTTGTATTGTCTATTGTTCCATATAATACCAAGCTAATTGCAAAGATTCCTCAAATTAATATTTATTAAATGTTTAAAAAACACATATAACCAAATCACGTTAAATATGTCGTAATTAAACAATACAAGAATGTCACTTTATGAGAGGTACAAATGTGGTGTGTTTCTAATTTAAAAGTTCTCTTACCTTATAAATTAGCGCTCGAAGATATTTTTTTAAATGACCACAATAATTCATAGTTTATAATTAAGTTTCCTGAAGTGTTAATGGAACTTTTACAGGGTTGGGCAGGGTAAGTGGTTAGTATGACATGTTTTGGTTCAGATGGCTCATAGTTAAAGCAGCGACATGTCTAAAAAACACGCACTATCGCCCCCCGCTATTACAGCGGTAAGTCTACGGATTTACAACGCTAAAATCAGGGGTTCGATTCCCTTCGGTATGCTCATCAGATAGCCCGATGTGGCTTTGCTATAAGAAAACACACACACGCACGCGCTTTCAACTGTGGAGGCGTGACAGTCGCTAACTGACCGTGTTTAGCTTATATGTCATGGCCTGGCATGGCCAAGCGCGTAAGGCGTGCGACTCGTAATCCGAGGGTCAGGGTTCGCGCCCGCGTCGCGCCAAACATGCTCGCCCTCCCAGCCGTGGGGGCGTTATAATGTTACGGTCAATCCCACTATTCGTTGGTAAAAGAGTAGCCCAAGAGTTGGCGGTGGGTGGTGATGACTAGCTGCCTTCTCTCTAGTCTTACACTGCTAAATTAGGGACGGCTAGCACAGATAGCCCTCGAGTAGCTTTGTGCGAAATTCCAAAACAAACAAACAAACAAGCTTATATGTCGTATAACGTGTCGTTCAGATTGGACATTCCAAATACAACACTTGCTGTAAAAATCTTCACTGTTTTTGCATCAAGAAAGTTTACATTGAATACATAAGCCAACTTTGTTTATGTTAATAAGTTATTTTGTTAATAAAAACTGTTTTTAATCTTATTGAATCATTTTTGTCAATGACCCCCCTAAGTCATCGCTGCTTACTTTACGCTGTCTTTGCCACAAGAAGCCTCAAAAGATTACCATTAAACGAGTTTTCACGGATTTTTTTTTTAAATGAATCGGAGACGACATTGAAGTATACGCTTGTTATCATGTTATTCGTACCTTGGCTTAAAACTTCCTCAAAATACTCCGCATTTAATCAATATAAAAGTTATTTGTTATCTTGGCACTGTGCCAAAAAGCTCTAACACCACGTGTATTGGTTAGTGTGATTGTGCTTCATGCAGTTTTCAACCTGTGGCTTAGTTGCCCGGGCTGAGGTGATTGTTTTGGCAAAAAGCCCAAACTTGCACGTGTGACCAACTCCCGTGGATGTCCCGTGTCGTGTTGCTTGTAGGAGCTGTAGAGCAGAAAATATCATAGACTAGCAGCGAGCAACCGAGTCAAGCATACAACACTGACAATAAGTTGGAAAGGAAGAGATAGTAATATAAATAACCTACTAACCCGTCAGAGGCAATGAAAGTAGGGCTATGGCCTCTTACTGGTCGTCTTTACTCCTTTTCACTGCCAGAATATTTTTGAGTCAGCGCTACAGTTATGGAAACAGTAGTTTCCAAATCGCGTTTTTGTGAGTTCAGGCTGAAACACTATAACCGTAACACCCTGGTAAACACGACAACTTGACGTCACGATCCGCATGTTACTGGAAAAAAAAAAAAAAAAAAATTTGATTGAAAAATGGTTTTAAAAAAAACGTTTGTTCCACCGTATAAAAACTGTTGCAAGTATAATTCCACTAGATTGTGTCTAAAAGTTTATTACACACGACTTGTCCTTTGACTGAAAGAATAAATGGAAAATAAAACTGCAGTAATTTGGTGTTTTATATTCTAAAATACTAGAAATATAGAAATGAATTCCTATCTAATTTTCAACATTTTTTACGTATGTTACATTTAAATACTTCCTCCATCATAAAATCTTTAGCTATGAAGTGTGTACTTTTCGATAAAATATCCACATATGCAATGTCTGCTTTCCTTAAAATTTTTTAGTGCAATATCTATTTTCCTTAAAATTTTTATTTCTGCAATATCTACTTTTCCGCACGTTTATAATTTTTATTCTTACTGCTGTGTAAGACATCTAGTGGCTGACGTGGGGGAGAGACAGACTCTGAAGATAGGTTGACATTTAGTGTCTGACGTGGGGGAGGGAAAACTGAAGATGGGTTTAATTTTCTCCCTCCCCCTCGTCAGCTGTTCCCAGCTCTCTGCCCTGTAGCTGCTGCAGGCGTCCCGGGATTTCAAAGCATAAGGGGGAATCCCTTGGTGGTAATAGCAAAGAGGGGATATCCCGATAGTGTCTACAAACCTAGTGTTGCCAGGGGCCACTGTTTGTAAATATCACTACTAAAACTAATCCAGCCGTTGACAAGCAGAACTTCTGTTTTTGTCATGGATGGTTACGAATTAAATAGGGCGGATTTCGAATCGATTAATTGTTTATATCATAGCTTATTATTAATTAAATAAGCGTAATTTTAATTTTCTATAGAAATAAATCAAAAGAAATGTAAGAAACAAAAAGGGGTTCTTCATCGTAACGTGTACACGTGATTTTATATTTGTTTCAAGGACAATGAAAGTGTGAGTTGGCGTTCGTGCAATCGTAACTGTCTTCGAGCTATACGTACCGAAAAGCGTGACTGAAATAGAACATTTTAAAATAACGTATATTACATGTAGCACTTTCGACAACCGTTTAAATATTTTTATATGAATATGTGTGATTAAACTATGGACTGTCTATAAACATATTCAAAGTTATTTTCTTATCATTTCACTATTCAGTATCTCATGGCGAGAGATAAAACTAACATCATATACAGTCAATATATTTGATTTAGTTGATGCTTAATAGTGTTGGCATGTTTTTACCCAAATGTGTGCTTATCTAAGTAAAAAGTATCTGCACGATCTTATATGTATATATATATATTCACAGAAGTCAGCACTTGTATATACATAAATGCATTCATGTGTATGTTTATATCCTATTCACTTTTATTGTTTTCCCTATCAAATATTATACATGATGAAAAAGATTTCGATATCTTGGTTTACAAGTTTTTATGGACCTGAAAAAAGCTAAGTAATAAACCTGAACAGCCAGTGAATTATTTAAACAGACCCTGTTTTTAATTATATTTTTTAACTTGGTCATAGTAAAAAACAAAAAGTAATGATCGAACAGAGGAGCTCGAGGGTATACACAATGTATTCTATGAACTGCTCCGAGCTCTTAAAACGGTAATTACACAAGACTCGCTGATTATGTGTAGCTCAGAATTTTGACGGCCTTCTTGCCTACGGGCGTCGCTGTGAGACACCAAGGCCAACCAGGGACTCTGCCCCCTTGCTTCGTTTATCTGTAGATAATGTGATGTAACACGTTCGGTTAAGGTTTCTGAGCAACGACCGAAGGTGGCAGTGTTGTAGCTTTCTCCTCAATGTATGCATAAAAAATAAAACAAAAAATTACTTATTTACTTTCCTATAGCTGACGCTTCGACCTGTCTACTGGCTATTGTCTGACCTCTGTAGGATCTAATTTCTAGAAATAAAAACAGAGAACACTTTTTAAAGATATGGCTAGTACTATGTATAAACTTTTGTGATGAAACTCGACTACATAGACAAGAAATGGCCTAGTGATTAGGGCACTCGACCCGCAATCTCCGGATCCCGTTCATCTTTTCTTCCGTAGGGGACGATATAAGGTGAAGGTCAGTCCCATTATTGGTTAGTAAAAGAATAACCCAAGAGCTTGCTCTGGGCGATGTAGACCAGTTCCCTTTATTCTATCGTTTCAAAATTAGGGACGGCTAACTCAGATAACCCATAAGTAGCTTTGTTCAAAATTCAACAAACAAAGCTTTGTTAACGAGTTTTTAAAATAGTAGTGAAGTGTTTACTGCTATAATACTAAAGCGGTATTTGGTTCGACTTCTAACCTCGCGTTAAGAAAATCCCAAATTTTGATTAAGGTAATTTTCCTATTTCTTTCATGCCTTTTAAATACGTGAAAATTTGTCATAACTCCAGACTACACGAAGAGAAAAACAGGTGGTCAAACTTTGGCTGTCAAACCAGGGTGAGGTTGTGTGTGTTCAGGAGAATGAGCAGTTAGAATAATCCCTCAACGTTTCATTCACAACTCGGTTTTACATTGCCAGAGAACCATCCCTAATCCTAATTAAAGTAATGACAGTTGCAATAGCATGACATTGTTCTGATATTTCTACAGTCTCTGTCTCATCTTAATAAAATAATCTACATCACTTTTACTAACATTCTGAAAAAAAAGTTTTATAGTATTTCTCATAAATCTTTGAAGAGTTCATTTCTGTTAATCTTAACGAGAGCTGGTACTGAGGTTTTGTGGCTCACGTCCCGTTATAGCAAAAAAGTTATCTCCGAACTTTAGGGACGTGGACTTTATAAAGTGATGACAAAATCTCACTATTCGGTTTGACAAGAGTAACTCTGTAGTTTTATCAATTTAAAAGTAAGGACAGCTTTTTGCGCGAAATCCAACAAAGAAATGAGAACTGTTTCTAAATATTTTCGTTAAGAGTCAAATGTTACGACAAGGTCAAGGTGTCAGGACGCTCGACTCGCAATGTGAGTTTGAATCCCACATCACCATCAGCAAATATTCTCGCCCGTGAAGGCGTTATAATGGTTCAATCAATCCCACCACTCGTCTCTTAAAGAGTAGCACAAGAGTTGACGGTGGGTGATGGTTACTATGCGTCTTTTCTCTAGTTTTTCACTGGTGAATTACGGGCGGTTAATGCAGATAGGCCTCGTGTAGCTTTGCGCAAGATTGAAACAAACAAACATTAAAAAGTTACATTTCAACACAGTATAATTCGGAACCAGCGTTAAATATGTGTTTAACTTTTCTTCTTTTTTTTTTTTTAATAATGTACTTTCCCTTATAATTTTCACAAAACTTTCATTTTACTGAAATAACGTAAAATTGCTAGTCAATAAAATGTTTTGAAATCTTCAAGTTAACATATCTTGTAAAATAGTCAAGGAGAAATTTTAATATTAAACACTCTTAGCTTTAGAAGAAAGTTCAACCAACTTACAACAGAGTGAGTCTTTGTCATCACTAAGTGCCTAATATTTTATATCTTATTCATACCCCTGTTGAATAAAGTATTAATAATTTATCCGATGCCGCAAACTATATTTTCTTCAATTTCGAAGGGAATAGATAGTCCTAATTGTTATGCGTTATGAAAATCCAAACAATCAAACTAACCAATCAAGTTCGAAAAAGGTTTTAAGGAGTATGAAGTTCTGGATATTTTAGTGTAGACGTAGACGTTTGCTCTCCCCCTACCTCCCGCTCTGAGTCCAGTGGTTCAGTGGTAAATCTGAAGGCTTATACTGCTAAAAAGGGATAGATAGCTCATTGTGTAGCTTTCTGTTTAACTGCAAACAAGCCAACAAAGTTGTTAGTTTATGGTAACTTTCGGTTAATAAACTCATTCGGATCTAATCCTGAAAGAATTAGTAAGAACTTTGTTTCTGCCAGTAGCTAAAGCCAAAGTAAATAAATCGACATTTTTAGTCAAACATTTTTTTATAATTTATATACAACTGAGTGACTCAAAAAGTGTTTGTTTTCGATTAAAGTATAGTTTGTTTTTTTAACTTGATAATTCTATACAATGTTCAGTGATTTTTTTCGAGTTATTTTAGGCTTCGTTGGAGCTTCAGCATTGTATTTGATGTTTTTCAAATTTTAATTTGTTTTTAGAACAGACACATATGTTGAGCCCACCGAGTGGAATCTAAACCCGTCTATTTGTTTTTAAGTTAGTAAACTGACCGTAATCGTGGATACATTAAGCCTGGATGTTTATTGGACTTACGATGAAATTTTGTCATATAGGCGGTAGTTGTCGGTAAAGAAATTATATTATTTTAAATATTTAAGCAGATGGCGTTAGAACATTTTGCATTGAAGCTTTAAACGTACCAGTGAAGTTATATTACTGTGATCTGTATATATAACAAGCTTAACTGGAGAAAATCGTTGTTATACAAAATGTTAGAACGCGCAGTTCTTACACTTATCCCGATTCAGTGCTTGTTCAGACTGAACATTACTATTCTATTTAAATACATTCAAGTGTTAGACTAATATATAAATATATACATGGTTATGCGCATAAACAATGAATGGGGAATAAAACACGTCATTTCTATATTTATACCGGTGCAACCCGTTTTGCAGCAGTTGTCATAGAAACGATTCTGTTTCTTCTCGCTATGATTAGCAGCTTTCTCTCCCGGGACTTGCTGGGGTTTAAATATTTTTTGTAGTCCTAGCAACAGTTGGGTCAGCATTGAGCATGTACAGACTTGCACGTGTGTAATTGACCCCATTTTAAGGTCAACGCGTACACCTGGAGTTTACCTTCGTGTTTTTTGTCTGTGATTTATCTTCAGCAACGCACTAGGTTTTTGTATGAAAAAAATGAAACATTGTATTAGTTGACTGTGAAAAGCACGAAAAGTATATATAATTTGTATAAATAAACAACTGTATTATAGAAATTTGGTTTTATATATAATTATGAATCACACGAGTAAATTTAAAACATCAAACAAAATTTAAATCACTGATAATATCAATATAAAATAATGTGTTTGTGTTTTTCTTATAGCAAAGCCACATTAGGCTATCTGCTGAGCCCACCGAGGGGAATCGAACCCTGATTTTAGTGTTGTAAATCCGGAGACATACCGCTGTACTAATGGGTGGCTAATATAAAATAAACAGATATGTTTATATTCGATTAACGGCAGAACTAAAATGAATTAGGTGCTAGTGGAATAATTATGCTGGATATAACAATACAGTATCTGTTCACAAAGGCTCTAGTAACTTTAAAAATAATAAGACAAACATAAATTTGTAAGAAACTCATTTATGGCACGCCTGAGAAAAAGGTTACTTAGGATTACTAAAACTAAAGTTCCAATACCAGTGATTGGCATAGCATAAGTCTGTTGTGTAGCTCTGTGTTTTACAACAAACTTGTATGTTAAAACTGTTATTTGTATTCGTTCTTTCAAAAAATTGAAGTGTAAAATGAGTGTATCTTGAGTTTTGAGTGTATGGTTTCAGTCGTACTGTATTTGTTATTCATCATGTTTTATTCTGGTATAACTTTTTCTTAAATGTGTTAGTGGTTATTTAGTATCAAACTCTTGCACTTGCTTCTTTTGACGTATTTATAATTTTCATATAGTAAGTGACCACCTGAATCTTAACATTATATAAAGTCAGCCTCAAGCCATAGAGCTGGCATTAGACATTATAAAGAATTTTTGTTATACTAACAAAACTGAATCGTAGTGAAAGATCGACAAGAAATGAACAAATGCATAATTTTAAGAAAAGACGCTGGGGCGGATAATATTTTGAAATAGACATTGTTATTTAATACTTTGTGGTTCATTACGTGTTATATTTACAGAAGAAACAAAGCGAGTTGATTTGTTTGAAACCTGTTTTGATTTGATATCATGAATTGTTTGGGATATCACTACAAAAGAAAAAAGGAGCACGTGGCAAAAGTCACAAGCGTGTGTTTTATTCTTAACCACCGTCATGAATATTAAACGTTGGTAATTACAATGCACGTGCACTAGCTTCTCACTTTCGTCCAATTCATGGTTAGCGTAAACTCGTTATATGCTAAGCGTTTTTAGTCAAGTGGTACCCTGGCAAGACAGACAGGTGGCTAATCATATCCATCTTTTGAGCCCACTTTAATTTTGTTAGTACTTCACAGAACCACCACCAGGGGTACGGAAACACCATTACGATAAGGTTATCGACGCGGAGTTTGTTAAGTCTCTGTACTTCATGCTTCCAGGACTCGCCACAATCTGTGTAAGTGCCATCACAGGAAGACAGGGAAGAGGATTGCAGCCCCCAAAATAATTTATGTATTAGTAACACCATCCACGTGTTGGGAGTATGAAATGTCTTTAGACATGAAGTGTAGAGGTATGTGTACAAAGAACGTCTCCGCCAACTTCCATACACCATTAATCAATGTTAAATTACACCGATAGACTTCGATTACACGGCAGAATATCAAATAACATCAAGTTTGTTACTTATCGGTGGTGTTAAATTTAAAATATTAATGTACAGCGTGTTAACTATAGTGTTAACTTTAAAATATTAGTGTACAGAATGTTAACTCTTGTATTGACTTTAAAATATTAGTGTACAGAATGTTAACTCTTGTATTGACTTTAAAATATTAGTGTGCAGAATGTTAACTGTTGTGTTGACTTTAAAATATTAGCGTATAGTGTTAACTTTAAAATATTAGCGTGTAACGTGTTAATTCCTGTGTTAACTTTAAAATATTAGTGTACAGTGAATCCGACTGGTGGTATTTTGCTGTAAAACTGACCGCACAGCTAGCTTGACACACGACACGATTTAAAAAAAAAAATGTTAATGCACAAAGACTCGGACTGAGGAAGGTATTGCTCTTAAACGTTTGATCGTAGACCGGCTCCAGCAGTTTTTATTTAGTTATGTACATCTGTGCTACTGTAAGACAGCCTGTTTGATTGTATGTCAGCAACAAATGTTTTTAAACTTACAACCTCTTATTACTTTGAAATGTTCAGGGATTATCGAGTGTGCCGCAGGGGAATCTAGAAACTCTACTGCTATCTGAATGCTGGCAAATGATGCACGTGCGTTCCGTTCCGTCAGCATCCTCGCGAATCTTGTAAAATAAATACGATATCTTGACTTTACCGTGTCGGCATCGCCAGTAGAGATATAACAATTTGTAACATTATTAAATATAGATAATAGTATCAGTGGACAATTTTCCAAGGTAGTATTACAGTTTTTAGTCAGGTTTTGTAGGTATTTCTATAAAATCTATACAAATTTTGTTTCACTATTTACAACAATAATACATTACATTTATATGTTATTGTTAACAACATAAACCGATTTTTTTAGTTATCAAAATGATAATCTAAAACAATTTTTGGGATAAAAAAATAGTCAAGCCAATAAAACTATGCCTTAGAAAGAAATTGTTTTTACGTATTAAGATTTTACAAACACTATATGTGCATACCTGTATTACAAAAGAAAAAATTGGCATTACATATCTGTGGATTATGGTTGTGGTTGTTTCACATCAACGAATACTGCGGTAGTTAACTTGTAAACTTATTAATATAAGCATTTGATAGAATAATTTGAACTAAATTCATCTAATCTTATATGGAAAATGTTTGTTTTTTATTCAAGTTCGAAAATATACAAAGTATGTCAAAACAAGTCAATTCTATTTTAGTAATTTTGGTTAAATTTCATGTTAAAATAGCATTTTTTAAATTTTCTTTCTCACTAACATAGGTCATGTTTCATCTATCAGTTTAGTCTATAACAAGTATTATCGTACAGAAAGAAAGTGTCCCCCACTGGTACAGCGGTAAACTTTCGGATTCACAACGGTAACATCAGGAGTTCGATTCCCTTCGGTGGACACAGCAGATAGCCTGATGTGGCTTTGCTATAAGAAAACATAAAAAAATATTCTTGTATTCTTGAAATGGTCAGTTAGGAAAACCTCTTAGTCAATTTCTGCTGACGTATAGCAAATTTACCACCGTTCTTGTAATATTTGTAGTTTTCGTTTAATATTCAGTCAACCAACAGATGATAAGTTCTAGTTCTCTCTGTTGACATATTATAGCTACTATCTATGCCTTTCTAACTGCACTGTTTATAATTTGAATAATGTTTAGTTATTATTCAATCAAATCCTATAAATATACGACCTTATAACAAATTATTGTTTTTTAATTGGACGCTCAACCTTTCGCTTTACAGCTTCTTCAAGTGTTTCACTGAAACACAAATCGTAACTAACACTACAAACGTACAAAAATATCGATACTCTGAAAGAAAAGTTCCAGAAAAGAAATCTAAAGATCACGTAACTTAGGACCGGGAGTGGCCCAGTTGCGTGTACTATCAGATTCAGAGTCAAGTACACATGGTTCGCATCTCGATACCGCAAAACTGTGCTCGTACTTTGGGGCAGTGAGTATGTTATAAGTGTGCCAATTAAATCTCACCACTTGATCGATCAGACACACAGTTGGCGATGGGTGCTTTTGATTTGCTCTCTTCTTTCTAGTATATTGGTTTAAATTAGGAACGGCGAGTGTAGGTAGTTCTTGTGTAAGCTTTGTGGGATTTTCCAAAACAAAGAAACTTTAAAGTCTTTGACGACCTATTTCTTTAAAAAAACTGAGTAGAGATTAGTAGTAAAATATATTGACCAGTGTGTCTGTACAGTATGTCATTCGTGGGACTTTAAAGTATTTCTATTGAAAGGAAAGTTATCTAAGTCAATTTTGAGTAGGTAAGGAGTACAGAGAATGAATTGGTAACAATACCATAGGACTTATCTCTGGGATATTTTAATAGGAAGCAGACTCCTTTTTATTATCTTGAGCATTTTGTTGTCTTATTGTCTAGAGCTTTAAGGTTTACAGCTGTACAAATATTGTTATATGGTTAAAGAAATGTTATTCCTTACATCAATAGAAATTGTTCATTTACCAAGATGTTAACATTGCTATACTTTCACATACTGAGATGTGTAGGTGAAAAATATACTTTTTGTAATTTGTATAATGCTTAGTAAACTAAATAAATTATTCAGGTGTCTTCACTTTTTCAAATACACATTTATTTGTATGTGCGAATAAATAATTAAATATATATAAGAGAGAGCTTTATTAGCTTTTCTTCGTTTCAGATGAGTTATTTATTACCATTTGAATTACATATTGGTGTCCGTTTTCAATCTTATCTGGTATTTCTTAACGTTTTATATATAAACAAATATGTAAGCACGGATCTAATTAGGCTTCACCTGTTTATGTTAAAGAATCTATTAAACTTGATTATTATTACAATATAGAATATTTTACGAGTTTTTAATATCAACATAATTGATAGCACCAGTTTCTGTTCTGTAAGTGACCAGTTAAACATATGTAATGGGGGGGACACGAGATAAAACCAAAAAGTCACCTTTTAGGGATAACACGTGTATTGTAGCAACAATATAAACAGACCTTGGCACTTATTTTCCAATAATTGTGTCACGGCACGTTTCAAACAAGAAAGAACGTATTTAGTGGTGCATAGAAAGCTTATGGTAGGCTGTCTACATGTAAATTTATGTCTTATCTGATGTCTTTGTATACCCTCAAACCGTAATATTACCGAAAGGGTCTGTGTGTGTTGGTTGTCAAGAGACGAATGTAATCATCACGCAAACGGTAAAAACGACTGATAATTCATTACGAACACACGAACCTTCGTTCATTCATTATCATGTGTTTGTTAGATGACGTTCTTGAGGTCGTAATAAGGAAACTATTAAGGTAATATTTCTCGTAAAGAAAAGTCCCACTTTATTATACAGAGAGACAGAAAAAATACACGTTCCATTTTTCAGCATCTTTCTTTGTTAGCTTTTCTTCGTTTCAGATGAGTTATTTATTACCATTTAAAAAAAAAAAGACGCATAACTAAAAAAAAAATTATTTTCAGCCTTATTTAGGACGTTTAATGTATAGAACAAAACTTTATTCAGTGGGTCCTGTAATTATTCTCGAAACAAATTTAGAATTATTTTGTTTTATATCCGAGTACCAAAAATCTCCATTCCTTGACTTGAAACGTAAACTTTACATGAAGTCTCAAAATTACCCAGCAAAAGGAAAGGAGAAAGCAATAACATAATGACAACAATTCCTTACTTTCCTTTAAATTAGACAAGTCCATACTCTATATCCATCAACAGTTTTAGAATTCAGTATTTTCATTTGTCTTTAGCAGGCCTAGAAGTTATGATATTACTGGGATTGGATTTTTTCACATCGAATTATTTAACTTGATTTTAATTTAACTAGAATTCACGAAATAATGAAATGAGTATACTGTAAGGAATTTTAAGGTTAATTTTTTACAAGATGTTCGCGCAACATGAATTTATCGTAAAATATAACTTAGGTTGCAGATAAATAAAACAGTCATCTAAACTCGCTTCCAACAGTACTGTTTTATTAAACATCTGTTAACTTTCTGTAAACACGTATATCAGATTATGACGCGAAAATTACCAACAGCAACAGTATCGAACAGAAAATAATATAAAGCATGGTAGAACTGTTGAATTACTACAACCTTTAAGCTGAGTTTAACTCTCAACAATATCAAACAGAAAATAATATCAAGTGTGTTAGAGCTGACCTTCGGTTTGCCAACCTACCACTAACTATCTTGAATCTGAGTTGAAGTAACCAAAAATGTTATTTTGTCGGAGTTTTGTCCACTTAGATCACTGCGTGTCGTGTAACACTCAAATAAAAGCGAGATTCAACTTAAAAAACAAAAACATTTCCTGGAATCATGAACCTGATATCAAGTTTGGTTTTCGTTAACTAGAGGAGCACTCAGTAGATCTGACCACGGACAGACAGACAGACGACCAGTATAAAATAAACGAATATCGTGGGACCAACCCACAACGAACGAGAAATAGACCTATTACGGTGTCCTACATTTTTATGAATTTGTCGTGTGTGAGAGGGGGGAGATTGTACATATAATCAAAACAACATTTAATCAGTGCAAAGGAGTGAGTGTATTGATTCATTACTAATGCATAATTTACTGAAGACTTTCTTTTTAAATTTTAAAAATATGTTTTTGTAATAAAATAAATTGCAGAATGTCTGTTTCATGTATTTGTAGAATTTGATTATTTACAATACGAATGATTTACAAATGTATGTATTTATATAAAGCACGAGCTACAGAGAGGAAATGAAGCAACAGGAAGTTTCACTATGTGTTAGTTTAAAGTCGTCTTGAAAATTGTAATGTATCTGTTAGCTGATAAAATTTATTATTATTATCTTATAACTCTGTGTATGAGGTGTAGTAAAAATACCGGAAAAATATTGCGAAATAGAACCTTAGTGGTTTATAATCACCACAAGTAAGTAAACCAGTTTACTGTGTACAGAATAAGCCTTATATCGGCGTTAGTAAACCTCTGAAGTTGGGCAAAATAATTCTACTACATACACAAGAACAAAGTCAGGTATTCGTCGTGTAATTAATATAACTAAAACACGTTTTTACCTTAAATAAAGCAATACAGATAACGAGTTTTGTTGTTTTCTTATAGTTTTCTGTTTTCGCTAGTATGTCTTTAGAACATTGCTTTTGAAAAGTGTCCACGAAACCAGTGTTACATCTGCCACAGTTTTTTGTTTGTTTAGTCGATAGATTGTCTGGGCTTTATTCTGTGTTCGGGCAGACAATGTCCTTCCCTTGTGTGTAGAGTGTATGTAGTGTGCAGTTTTCCCATCATTCTTCTTGTGTGTAGGTTGTGCGCTATGTTCACCTCCACCTTATCCCCACCATCAACCCCTGACAAAAGAAAGAGAGAAAAAGAAATGTCGTGTACTACAGTCTACATGTTTTTGTCAGCATTTGTCATTTTGAATGATAAAATTTAAGATGTGACGTTTTATCCTCAGCTAGAAGGAAAACGTGTGTACCCCGATCTCTGACAGCAAGTGGTAGGTGGTTCTTAGCGTCAGGGGTAGAATCGTTCTCAATTTTCTAGTTATGAGACTGTTTGCTTAGTGGTTTAAGTAAATATTTAAGTAAATAAAAGTGTATTATCAAGTTAAAAAACAAATAGTTCTGTACTATAGTGTACTAAATTGTATAAATTATTTTTTCTGGTGTTCTTATTCGTTCGGATGGTATGAAGAGCTTATTCATGGTGCAATGTTTCGAACTGTTGGTACAGGTCATCAGACCTTGAACTTGAATATATACATACACTTTCAAGCTTAATGAAACTCGTTACATCTACCTAAATTTACCTCTTTCCTAAAACTACATACTTTGTTGTGAGTAAAATATTTCATTGTCTGTGACAGTTAGAATACATAGCTGTCTTGCTTGTTTGTTACTGAAAATCGCACAAAGCTACACGAGAGCTATCTTCACTAGCCATCCCTAATTCAGCAGTGTAAGACTAGAGGGAAGGCAACTAGTCATCACCACCCACAGCCAACTCTAGGGTTACTCTTTTATCAATGAATAGGGAAATTGACCGTTACATTATAACATTTCTACGGCTAAAAGGGCGAGCATGTTTGGTGTGACATAGATTAGAACCCGCGACCCTCAGATTACGAGACGAGCTCCTTAACCACCTGGCCATGCCGGCCTTACCAGCTACTTCGCATCCAGTGCTTTCACAGCACTTTATTCGTTATGGGAAACTATAAAATGTTATGGAGTAAATTGCTGTAATTTTACTGAATTAGAATTTCGAGAGATGCCCAATGTAACTTGTAAGTCCTCGCTGACGTCACACAACCAATAGAAACCACACCCTTTGATCATGTTAATAGCCAATATAGCGCATACGTGCTATCGATTAAAGTACTACGATGTTACCACTATTGAAACTACACGTCTATTTTATATTACGTATTACATAGGCGATAAGAACTTCAAGAGATGGCATTTACCGATTTTAAAGTTTACTGCTATCAAATTTAGACATAATGTTATTCGTATTTCAGCCCTGTAGTGTAGGGCTTTTAAGAACATTATCGTAAAATCTTCGAATTTTCAGCTTAACATAAGTGAATCGCAAAAAAAAAAGAAGCCTGTCCATAGTTGTTTAGTCCTTTCTTTGTTTCCGTGTCACATAATCTTGAGGAAGTGTATCTTGCAATATAATGTATTTTGATCGTACATACCCTATTATATTAGATGTGGCTACATTGTAATTCAACATAAATTCTGACGTTCGCCACTCTCCTGGTGAACTTTGTTGATACTTGATTTTAGTTATAGCAGGATTGTTCACTACAGTCCTCGTAATTGTTCTTTTTTTTTTTAATTCGTACATTTTTTCGTTTCAAAATTACACCTGCAGCTGTAAGGCAATTGCCAAATGCATTGTTGAATTTTTGTTAACTATAAGTTAAAATATTGAAAATAATTACCATTAGTAAACGATCTGTTGTCCTCATAGTTTTCTGGTTTTATCCTCTCTCTTCTAGTATTAGATAGTCATGTTTTGTCAACAGCTCCATTGTCTGTTGACTGTGGTACGTAGCAGGATTTGACAATCAGTCGCACGTTTTTGTTTTTTTTTAAATCAGTCATGTCTGTTTGAACTTCCAAAAAATGTTATATATGTACTCACACACACACATATAAGGATATATACATCCTACTAATAAATAAATGGGCATTCACATCAGAAAAAATAGACGTTATCTTTAAGAGTAAACGATTATCGTTATTATTTAATGGCTCTGCCCTTTATAATAGTTGAGTCGAGTACATGATTACTCATTTTTTTTTTACAAAAATATCCGAGAAAAAAAAAAAAAAAAAACATGGATTAACGACTCCCTAAAAGTTGGATGTCTGGGAAGCTTTCACACGTAATGATCAATAACGAACCACATTTGTTCAATGAAGTTTGTATCCAGTGATGTTTGACGTTTTGTGCCTCTGGTTAAATGAACATTAGCCCATTTTGCTTTGGAACACTGCTTTGTCTAGTGACCTGGTCATTAGCATAGAAAATTTGCTGACATAACAAAACTGATAAGAAACTACATCTATTGATGTTGTTAATAGACATGCAACATTCAATATGGTGAGCACGTACAATTAATCAAGGTAGGTACCTACAATCTTACCAGTGTTGAAACTACAGACCTGTTTTACGTTAAAGATTACACATGTGACAGGAACACCAAAAGAAGATATTCGCTTGCTGAAGTTGTGCCAAACGGTCGGTAGTGACCATCCATTTAGATGCTTTCAACTACCCAAATGGCGTTCCACAACATACTACCTTGTTTTATCGCATCTTTCACACAAATGAAAGAAAGTTTCTAAGAGGATAGTGGTAAAACACAAGTACATCGAATGTCCAAGAATTGTGCATATCTGAACTCGTCGGACTAACAGAAATAAGGGTGTAATAACATCTGCAATCGACGTATGGCATTGCCAGGAGGGAAGACCCCCCCACAGTGGCACACTGGTATTCTGTAAACTTCCAACGCTAGAAACCAGGTTTCGATCCCCGTGGTAAGCAGAAAATATCTAGTCCAATGAGTAGCTTTGTATTTAATTACAAAAAAATAAAAAAAATGAGTAGTGGCTTTCTTATAGTTATTTTTCTATTGTAGCTCATGCTACAGAAATAACTTTTGATAGTATTGGGAAAAATCTACATTTGTATTGTAACAGTATCAGTTGTGTTACGTGAGTAACACTCCTTACAACACAACTGTTAGTTGTGCCCACATAGACCATACAGAAACTATTGTTTTTCCAATGAGATTGAAACTACATTGTCACTCTACTCCCTGTTCAGTGCGATACTGCGAGTGACCTGGCGCTTTCCCATAAACGTTAATTGTCCTCCTTCCTTCCTACTAAGTAACTTGTCGAGAAATTTAATTCTCAGGATACTTTCGTTCGTGGCATGGCAGCCTGTATCCTGTGGTTTATACCGAGATATATTTGTGTTAAAACGTTGGAGTTATTTGCACTTGAGTGTAGTATATAAACATACTGCGTGTTTCCTACTATAGTAGCTAAATTAAAGGTACTGGATCAACGTAACACCATCCAGTGATGATGCTAAACTCCACAGTTACATTAATTCATATCAAAGACACGACTTATTTACTAGCTGTCCGTGGTTTTGCTTGCTGAAACTATTCTTCTGTTAAATCTAAGACTCCTATTACCATTCTGGTTTTAATTTGTGATTTTGTTTATCTGTCTTATCCGTGTTTCTTGAACTAGGTTTTCTACGATAATTCTGCCACACGAGTGGAGTAACGAGAAATAATTTTTAACACTCCTGAAACTGAAATCCACACCTGAGGATACGGCCAATCAAAGATTGCATAAGCCTCTACGTCATAGATTCTGCATCTGATAAAAGAAAAAGAAATCTTTAACGCATAATATACAACCATTGGAATGTTTTATAATACTGAATAATGAATTGGACGAAATATCGTAACATTATTTACATACTCAAATTAATGTAGGTTAGTATATGTGGAAGTAAAACGGACTCGAAACCCCAAAAACGTATACGATAATCTAAGCCTTTTTGTTTAGTGTAATGGGAAGTTTGATTTGTGCAGTTTTGGTTTCAGTTTTAGCCTATTATAACAGTTAAAATGATTAAATCGATAATTTTACTTCAATCTCGATTACCAGATATTAGACACATATGACTTGTTCTCTTGTTGGTTACTGTGAAACTTTATTCGTGTGCTAATCACACAACAAACGCCAGTGTCGTGCGTCACACAGTTTCTCGGGTCAAAGTACCTGTTCACGCTGAGTCATTGACGCATAACTCATCGCGTAGCAACAGCGTCTTTAAAAGTAACATCAAACAGATTCCCAAGACAGAGTAGTATTTACAGAAAATGCATGAAAAATAAGCACGTGACAAACATTAATTGTCATTTATCTGTTATTATTACTTCTATTGACAGCCCTTCTGTCTGGTGACTCAAGCTTGATACTTTATAAGCTAAAATTAAAGGTTTAGATGTCTTCGGTCAGCACAACGAAGACAGCCCATTTTAATGGTTTGTGCTAAAACTAGCCATACAAATTTGTGACGATGACAGAAACTGCTATAGTCAGCTTCAAGTTCAGACAACTAGGAGAAGTTTTTGGTGACCAGTACAACTGAAAAACGGATACTGGAAATACTTATGTATATAAAAGTAAGAATACTGGAAATACCGTATGTACACAAAAACTAAAAATACTGTCTACATAATAACTAAGAACATTGGGCATATCACGTATGTGTTTTCTTATAGCCAAGCAACATCGGGCTATCTGCTGGGTCCACCGGGAGGAGTCAAACCCCTGATTTTAGCGTTGTCAATCCATAGACTTACCGCTGTACCAGCGGGGGACCATATAATGTGTATTAATAAGTAAACAAAAATCATTTTCAGATATTTAACATCCTTCTGTAATGCGTCCCCCAGTGGCACAGCGAAATGCCTGCGGACTAACGACGCTAGAATCCATGCTTCGATACCCGTGGTGGGCAGAGCATAGATAGTCCATTGTGTAGTTTTGTGCCTAATTTCAAAAACAGAAACAAGAAAACGAAACGAACATAGTATAATGCAACGAATTATAACGCACGTTTAAAAATAATTGCACCGTAGGGACATGGCTGATAAATGTTATAATTTTATCTCAGCTCAAGCAGTGTTGTTTTAAATATCTGACAACAGAGGTAATTTAGGTCTTCTTTAAATGTCTGACAACAGAGGTAATTTAGGTCTTTAAATGTCTGATAACAGAGGTAATTAAGGTATGCTTTAATTGTCTGACAACAGAGGTAATTTAAGTCTTCTTTAAATATCTGATAACAGACGTAACTTGGGTATGCTTTTCTCTTTACTATTTTCTAGTTAACACTTGTTCTTCTTCCCATTTTTATTCTGAATGGTATTTAAGAAGGACATTTTTGATTTTGGATGCTTGTAAATAAACATGGGATTAAATAAATTTGCTCTAATGGAACTTCGTTAGCGCAATATTTTGGAACCAGACAGAATTTTGTGGAAATGTTGATCGATAGGTGTGAATGCACTGACTTTTGTTTAAGCCATATAATCGGTCAAGTTCCTATGCATTCTTAATTTATACCTTATGGGTAAAATACGTTGTAGCAAAGTTCAGCTGGGTAACACTCCAGAGGGATACAATGAATAAAACCACAAAAGTGGAGCAGTGTTCGTTTTCTTTAGAAAGTGTACTCAAACATAACTGAGTGTGAAAATTAGCATTAAAGTTTCTCTTTAATTGAATGTCCCCCTGGTAGATCAGTGGCAAATGTCAGGACTTACAACGCTTAAAATCCTTGGTGGACAGAACACAGATATCTCATACAACAATAAAAATATAAGTTAAATTTTGCTTCTAAAATCGTGTATTTGCAAGTTAAATCGTTTGAATAATTGTAGACAAATCGTAAATAATGAATGATTTTTAAGCGGGGTCGCTAATAACGTACTAGTATACCAGTTTAGAAATTTTAAACTGAACAATTTCCCTGTGTTGCTTTTAATTCAGTTAAAAAAAAGAACTGGTCAGTAGCTTGATTGACCCTTTGACCATACTCTTCTAATATCATCCTCCGACTTAAACAGATGTTTTATTTCTGGGCGGTTTTTGTGCGTTAACATGCCTCAAATTCTAAAGCGGTTGTTGTTGTTTTCATCAATGTGTATTAAAACATGGGTTTTCAATCAAAGACCGTTACCGATTACTGTAAACAGAATTAATAAAACATTTATGAGTACTCGGGAGAAATTTGTTTCAAAAAACCGGAATAAGTGGAGTTGCAGAATTTTTGGAAACAACGTACTGTTAGTTTCGAAATAGTTCTTGTTGATTCTTCATTTTTAAATCAAATGTTAGATATTATTTATTTATGTTATTTTTAAATAACAAAAACTCAGATAAGTTTGTCGTACAAAGATACTCTTTGTAGATTGTTTCTAACAATAGCTGAAAACATTACCTTGATAATATAGTATAGTACAACCACATACGATACCCTTTATTTTAGTTTCTCAGAATTTTTGTGCAAGTTTTCACAAAGGGCAAACTGCGCATAGTTGTCCCTAACTTGGAACTAGTGGATTAGAGGGAATCAACTAATCAACAGCACCAACCACCAATTATTACAGGAACTTGACTATCATTTTTTATAGTGCACCCAAAAAACACCCCACACCTTCCCATCTTCGTCACCGAACACACTCTCCCATTCAGCCACGGAGACGTTGTAATCGTCTGGCAAATTCCACTATTCGTTGGTAACAAGAGTATACCAAGAGTTGGCGGTAGGTGGTGTTGACTATCTGCTTTCTTTCTAGTCTATCACAATTAAATTAGGGACGTCTAGTGCAGATAGTCCCGTTGTAGCTTTGCTTGATATTCAAAGCAAACCAATTCCCCGTTACCTATTAAGCCCCACCCAACCCCGCCCCACGTTGTTAGATGGACTATCAGAAGTACTCCGAGCAAGCGCAGCATTTATTTCGTTTCTTCCATGAAGATGACAGGGTGAAGTTAGTGGGTATCATTCATTAGTACTAAGGCAGTGATGACAAGTAAGAAACTTCATAATAACAAGAAAATAAACCCATAAAGAGTTTTAAATTCTCTCTGATGCATAATCCAGACCCCCTGAAAATATCGTGGTGATCAAATTTCTGGAAGCTTGAGGCATTTTTGCCATGGAAAAAACAGACACAAATCGCTTGATAGTACAGAACACTCATTACTTCTAATATATATGATGCTTTAACTGCAAGCGTCTGTAATTAAACCACTGCTGTTAATGACATATAATGTTAGATCACATAAGAATGATCGGTCGTTTAGCCCTATTATTGGTATAGCGTGCTAGTGAATGTTCGTTTACTTGTATATCATTAGCAAATGTAATAGCTATAAATTTTAAGTGAAACAGTTGCCTTAAACATGTGGAACTTACAGAGTAAATTATAAATATTAAACCTTATAAAGTGTATAAAATCCTGGTCAGCTGATGAGTATAGTTATCAGCGTAAATCTCTCTGAACCAGAGTTTGTGCACAAACCAGTGAAAGATCTATCAGTTTCCTTCAGTGGTATCGATTTGAATTTCGTATTTATTGCAAAGCTGTTGCAACTATTCACCACCGCTATCCCTAACTTTAAAATACTGACCATAAGGAAAGCAATCTGTCAGAAAATCTTTAGCACTGCCTCCATGGATGATAAGAGATTGACTGTCACTCTTATAATGCACTCACAGCTTAAATTAGTGGAGGGGGTGTTTTGTGGCATCTCCAGCTCTGAAATTCAAAGCACTACCACATGGATGAACAAGTGTGCCACCTTCACAGACTGGAACATGACCTAAGTCTTATCATTGTAGTGTGTTTTAATAACAAAAAGACAAACAATTACAAAGCTCAACTAAATTGTAAATAAAGTGTATATAACAATGTGGCATCAAACCGTTAAACAATGAAAAAAAAAAGGTTTAACTAAATTAATTTCAAATATATTAAAAGTGTATAGAATATGATTCTATAACATATACTAAGAAGTAAATACACACAAACACATCATATTTTACTATTAATACAATATCATACATGTAAACTAAGAAAAGCATAAATGTCATATAATGCCAGTAAAGTTGTAAATAGCCTGTTACACTGTTTACACCAATTAGCATAAAAATGGGGTGAAGTTAAAAAGGGTGAGATGTTATACTGTATTATGTGAGTGTGTGTGTTTTCTTATGGCAAAGCCACATCAGGCTTTCTGCTGAGCTCAACGAGGAGAATTGAACCCCTGACTTTAGCATTGTAAATCCATAGACTTATCGCTGTACCAGCGGGGACGTACTGTATTATAAAGGAGCAAAATAACATTTTCTGGACATTAGTGGAAAGATATGTTTGGGATAAAATGAAATGGGAGTAAAAGTGGGCCTTGAAAACTATCTCATTACAGGCATTATAGATGTCACATTTTATGTTACACAGTTCTGGATGCATTATATAGGTATTGTATACATGTATATCAGGTCATTAGTTACCAACCAGGTTAAATATTGGTTGAGCAGATATATTTTATATATATTGGAGCCAAAAAGAGAAAATGTATGAACATATCCTTACACAAGACTTGCATGCCATGATTTAATTGTCTGTTTCTGACTTTTTCTATATTTCAGAAGTAAATTAAAGCAAAAAAGTGAATATTTCAAACAAAATTTATTAAAACTTTTTAATAAAGTAACTAATAAACATTCACATATACATGTTTACATACACATGTCTGCATATATATAAATGCCTCTAGATTTTTCATATTTCTTTTTTAGAGGTTTATTTTTTGTAATGTTTTATGAAAGCTGTTATCTGCAATTATAAGTAGCCAGAGGGCTACTTGATAACTGGAGATTCTATCAAGATATTAATTACAGAGTTGTACTAAATCTTACACTGAGTCAGTATTAAATGAAATAAAGAAACTAGATACAAAGTGAAAAACAAAATACATAATCTTTTTTATGCTAGTTAGAAACAAACAAAACGTTTATACTAACAGTCAGCGGGTAAAGAAACAGCCTTATGTTAAAAAGTTAAATCAATAAAAATTATTATCAGAAGAACTTGTTTTTAAAGTTCCTACTTATAGCCATTAATCTATGGCTAAGTAGAATCAATACTTTACATTACTGTAATTCTGTAATGTTATAAAATATTTTCAAATTCAAGATTAGCTTGTTGTTTCCTTGGAACATTGCATTGGACTATCACTAGCAGCTAACTTACAGCAAGTCATCAATTAGGCTTGCAAAAATTAATGAAATAGCCAGTGCCAAAGGAAATACAGCGTGGTATGATCTGTCATGCCCATACGTGGTCTGCTGCTTACTCTGACTATACCACACAAAATGTTTTTGCAGAACCCCTGAATATATCATATGAAATCTTGGGGTTCCACAGAACAGTTTAGGAACTGTATTGCCTGAAATACCATTACTGTTGACATTTTTACACACATTGAACCATTAGTGGATCCTCCTTACGTATGGCTTGTAATGATAACATTGAAATGATCTTAAATCCACCATGGTTTCCAGGATCTGTACATTTAACAAATGGACCAGCTCTCATCATCTAATGAACTGTCTAGGTTTACATTTTGCATCATACATGCTGGATAAATATCATCACAGGAGTCCATTAGGGAAATGAATTTTATACCATACAAATATTGTTTAAAGAGTTACAAAAGAGAGTAAAGTCAGTTACTTCTTCATCGTATAGTATGTGCAAATAAGACTTGTGAGCATACACATTTACTAGTTGTATTTCATCCTGAAACTGTGATGAAACTGCCCCAATTCCACTTTTGCTGGCATCTGGCAGGAATTATAGATATTCAACACTACAGTTTCTAATAAAGCCCACTTTTGGGATTGGACTATGTACTGGAATTCCTCATGCTATTTAAAGTATGTTTCCACCTTATTAAACATCATAATTGTGAGGCTTTCTTCCAGTCAGACTGGACTCTTGTTGTTTATGGAGTACGTCTTGGGTCATTGTTTGACAATGTTCTTTCTTCTTGTTCACATTAACATTATTTATAGGGATGTAGTTAGTAAATTAGTAAAGTTTTGTGTTGGGTTGTTATAGAATCACTTGGGTCAGTTGGACAAATATTTTATTAATGACCTTTAGTTATAGTAAGTAAGATAATGCATTTGTGTTATCAAACCTTTTATCTCATGTTTCATACAGATTGGAATTAACTCAGTAACTTGGCTGAGAAAAGTATATTGGCTTAGCTGTGGATTAGCCATTCAAACCATCAAAGCAGCCTTCTGTTGCTAGTAGTAAAGCTAATATAATTTTTGGGTATAATTGTAGAAAAAATCATAAGTTAAAAAATAACTAGCTTTTTGTACAAAGCAATGCTTATACTTTAATTGGACTACTACCAAACATGAAGGCATTATTTTGTGATAGTCAATCCCACTATTCAATGGGGAAAATAACGCAAGAATTGGCTGTGGATCATGATGATTAACTGCCTTTCCTCTAGTCTTTCACTGCTAAATTATGGACGGATAGTGCAGCTAGCCCTCGTGTAGCTTTGGCGAAATTCAAACCAAACTTACAATACTGCTAACCGTTATGGTTTTCTTGTCTAACAGAGGATAC
Source organism: Tachypleus tridentatus (assembly GCF_004210375.1). Lineage (NCBI taxonomy): Eukaryota > Metazoa > Arthropoda > Merostomata > Xiphosura > Limulidae > Tachypleus > Tachypleus tridentatus. The sequence continues at coordinate 40,242,328 of NC_134830.1, forward strand.
TGACTTATTGGAAAAGGTTCACAAGAGGGATTTTAGGATGGTTCCAGGGATGGAAGGATTATTGAATGGAATGGATTGAGATTTCTTATTTTGTACTGAGAAAAGAAGTAAGAGGTGACCATAATGACATTGCAACATGTTCTACTGGGTCGATAGGATAAAGACCTATTATTTCTTTGTGCTGTGTTTTGTTGAAGTTAACAGAACAAGAGTATGCAAGTTTAACTTTGAAAATAAAATACAAGCAAGGTCACAAATGAAAGTTTTAACAAGGTGATTGACTTACGGAATGAGATTCTCTCAACAGACCAGTACTTCACAAGAGGTTATGAGTGGAATTGATAATTTTATGAAAGGTAAACGGTAGTCATGTTGCTTGTTGATTATTTTTTTTCTCTCCAGTGATAGGAGTGCTATTACAACCTTGAAGAACCAAATCCCTTCTTGTTGTGGGTATGTTGTGTTATTTAACGTAATATTTAGGAGCTTTAATAACGTTCAATGTAATTGCAGTGATTAAACATATTTTTGGTTGTTCTTTATCTCTTGTCTCCATCCACATTTTCTATAGAGTTAGTAATAAATATTTGTGAAACTACCCTCCCTCCCACACACACACACACTTGAAGAGTTCTTCCTTGCATCTACACATTGTTGCATAATTGTTTTTATAGCAGTAACATTAATGTGTACATAGTATATCTGTATGATGTTCTGCTGAAGATAAGTTACATGACATATTTGCATCCTTGTTTAATGTTATTATTTTTCAGATGATCCAGTTTTCCAAAATCAAGACAGCAATTCACCTCTGATGCATTGCATTAATCGATCTCTCCCAGATGTAGTCCAAACGCCACTCATCCAATCTCGTACGAGATCACAGTCCATAAACTTCCCATTAGATGAGTGGATACAAGAAACTGGAAGTATTTTGAGAGAATTGAGTGAAAACTTTGAAGGAAACAGACACGAGGTAGGTCATAGTAAAAAACCGTGGTTTAGTTATGTAAATCCTAAGGTAATATCTGTTTTCTTTGTAAACGATTAAATGTTTTGCATATCTTTACCATTTCTGCTAATCTTCTTAAAAATATGCTACTCATAAATATTTTTTGATAGTTGCTCTCAGAATAAGGCATTTATAAGTATATCTATATCACTTTTTGCCTTTTATTTTGGTACCTGTTTCAGATTTGATAACAGTTCTCTTCTGGAGGTAGTGGTTTTTCTTTTACGTGTTTGATCATCATCACTGTTTAGTTTTCTGATGGTAGCTCACTCTGATAAACGTATAAGGACAATATCGATAATTTTATCTTTAGGTTCTTAAATCTAACAGTTACTAAGCATTATAGAAAGTAATACTTATTTTAATACATTTTATTACCTGGTAACCTTTTTAAGTGTTTGAGGTATTACTAATTTTGAATGCATGAATGTTTGTCACAAATTCATCATCTTAAGATCTAATTACAGTTTTATTTCTGAGCTTATTAATTCTTCCTATTTTCATGGCTCACAGTAGTTTTATTTTTCATGTTTTTTTTTAAATGATAATCAGTGGTGAAATTCTCCTTAAAGAAGGTGCTTGATATAGAATTCCATAGAGAACCGATATGGAGTCCCTGTGAATACAAGTTGAATTCCACCCCTTGTGATAATAATTTTTCTATATGCTCATATAATCTGTTTTTCTTAAATTTAATTATAATGTGGGTACTCTTTCTGTTTATGAGGTTTTAACTTAATTCGCCGATGTTCCTTTTTATACGTTTAACTTGATTCATAGGTCTCACAGCCCAAAACTTAAACATAACAAAAAGGTACCAATTATCAAACACTCGGAACACTTAATACCAGTTAGTTCCATCTCTTCAACAAGATTTTGGCCACATATCCAAGAGGTTAACTTAAAATATCTCCAGTTTCAACATATCCATCAAGCAGCTCTTTATCTTCATGACGTGATCAATCTTTGACCCTGTCTCAACTACTTACTCGTAAGATTTCACATATAGCTTTCTCATTTCTGTTTCGACATTTGATGGGAATTGAGATTAATAATGCTTCTTATTAGCAGATAAACTTTTTATTTTAATATGGCATATAAGTGTTTATAGTTTGAGTAACAAGCAAGAAACCATCTGGCTTGATATCGAGTTTTGATTGGCATGCTGTTGTAGCAAATTATACACCAGTCGTCTCAAACCTTCAGTTTATTTATTTTTGTTATACATTTAGTAATGGTTGATTAACCTTTATGCAATTAACACTTTATATGTTTTATATGTACAGCCAGTTTCAATTCCCCCTTGGGTGAACCGTATTCTTTCCTGGTCACAGAATAGAAACAGAAGACAAGATGTAGTGAGACGTCGACCACGGTTTCACTCCTCCAGTGAAGGCTCTTCGGTGGATGTGTGACCGTTAACTTCCCCTAAGTATGCAACCATTGATCTCCTGTATATAAAATCATATTTTTTTACAGTTTAAAAATAACTAGCTCACGTTTGGTAGTGTGAAGTATTAGACTGGTGTGAAAACTACATCCATTCTCACTGTAAAATGTTTTGAAAAGTGAGAACCAAACATTAGGTTGGTGCTGTTCGCTGTGAAGAGGTTGTGATGTCTCATTGGATAGAAGCTCATTCGTCGTTGCCAAAGATTTGTTATACATTATTTGCTAAACTGAAATATTATTTCATCAAGCAACTGAAATCGAACTTAAGTGTTAATTCACTGTTACCAAAGGCAATATGCAAAGAAGAAAAATACAGTGAAAGTATTCCAAGAATATTGTTTTAGCAATTTGCATACTTAAGAGCTATTTCATGGCAGTGACTGTCACATACAGAAAATTTCATAGAATATTAAAAGTTATTGAATACCTTTTTTGTCTAATTGTAGTTATTGTAAATATGTTTCAGCTGTTGTTAAAGTTGACTGTCTTTAACTGAAAAGCCAACATCTCAGTATGTTTTTGATGCTAACGACCTCGTTTCAAAATTACCAAAGCAATTTAAAAGGCTTTAGAAAAAAAATAAAAGCATTGATTATAATGCATCATTTGTTTGAAAGTTTTTCCCTTTTTTTTACATTTGTGAATGTATATTGTAATTAGACATTTAGTATGTGACTTGTAAATAGTTAGTTTTTTATATATGCATATATATATATTCTTTAAACAAAACAAAACCGTCATTTTAGCATAAGTGTGAAATCACCCAGTGAAACATCAAAATGCTTCATGTCTATTTTCTCCTATTGTATACATAACTGATTTACTATTTCCACTGTTAGTTTTAAAATATCAAATATTTGAATCTATGTTAGGAACAGTAATGTTTTCTTCGTAGTTTATCTCTATTTTATGAAATAGAACTCAAAATGCTTTATTAAATTTCCAATCATAAAAAGTTTTCCTGTTTATCAGTGATGTAGTTAGTCCACATGGCAAAACACATGACCAGTTGAACATTTTCTGATTACCTCCTGTGAATTTTTTTTTGTTGTAGTTGTTCTATATAGTTAAGTATTTGGAAGTTATTTTATGTTTAGTGTAACTTTACATGTAGAGATTCAAGTTATTATTGGTGTCAAAGATTAGCATAACGTGAAATTAGAATTACCATTTTGCACAAAAAATGGTATAATACAGTTTCTTACAGAAAAATTCAGTGGAAGTGATTTTTCTATCTTGCACATCTCCACAACTTGTATGTTTATTTTTATTTGCCAGTAAATATAAATTGCTACAATCAAATTCTTATTATAATGAAATGTTTTTTCTTTCTTCAGATTTTACTGTACATTCAAATTTAATCACATTTACCTAATAATATTCCAATTTTATTTTGTTTTGCAAATTGAATATTTTGGTTACTTAGTTGGTAAGACATTTTAGCTTTAACATAAAGCTTAGGTTGATTCGAATTTTTCCTTAACCTTTAATTTCTTTCATAGAATAGGTATATATAAAAAACAAAGATACGTTTTTTACCTTTCTACACTATTAATGTATTTTTGTAAATCAAAAAAATAGTGAAGTGCATACTTAACATTATATAAATTTAATAACTTTATATAATTTAACCTAAATTATGAAAACTTGGTTATATAGAAACTGGGACTAAACTGAAATTATGCATATGCAGTTGCTTTAGAAGGGATAGAAACATCTCCAGAATTTTTTTTTTAATTTTAACTCCTGGAAATAGTGTGAAAACACATTCCTTTATAAAACAGCTATATCACAACTGAGTAATAAAGTGCTCTCCCCTCCCTCCCCATGAGTATCAAAATCCAATTTTTAGGGTTCTCAGCATAAAGACTTTACTGCTCGTGGCTGAGAGTTCGAGTTTATTCACTGGTGGGATTCAAATGTACAACCTGCAAGTAGAGTAAGAGTCGAGCTCCCAAACTGCCAGGTCATGCTAGGCTCCCAGAATATAGTTATTTGCTGATTTTAGTAATTATTTAGACGTAGGCCATCCAGTTACTCTTTAAACAAAATAAAAGTACACCTGAATTTTAAATAACACTGACGCTCAAACAAACCTTATATTTTATTGTCACCTGGTTTTAAAGCTCAGAACTATTTTGTCTCGTATATTAAAACTTAAAACTGAACTAAACACAGACCAGTTTCAAGGAATATCAGTTTGTATGTCTCATTCCATTTTTCTCTCTTTCAACTGTTTTATAGTTTTGCACTTTTTTGCCTTTTGAAATACTGTAAATTATTTGCTTACATGTGGGCACTGTTATTTGATATTGTTATGGTATTATCATTCAAGGAAACAGTGTTAAGTTTGTTTGTAATTAAGCACAAAGCTACACAATGGACTATTTGTGTTCTGCCTACTACAAGGATCCAAGTCCAGATTTTAGCATTGTAAGTCTACAGACATACCATTGTGCCACTGGGAAGGGGCATACAATAAAAACTTTCATACTCTGTACCCTAGAATTTACATGTATGACAATGAAAAGTGCTTAAGATGGTTGGATAAACAAAAAATGTTAAATCACGTACCTTACAATATATAGGATAAATTTTGTTTACATTCTCTGCTTTTAAACATGTTTCACCTCTCTTGGATGTGTAATTCTTTAAAAAATAACTAGATATTTTAGTCTCAATATTTAGTTTCCTGTTTCTTGTTTGTTTTTTTTAAGTTGAACCTATTTTCAATGATCTCATATGTTGTGATATGTGAACGATTTAGTCAAAGCATAAACACCTTAGTTAGAGATACATTTTGTGATTTTTCCAACATGGTGGTGTAAATGACATGGTGATGTAAACTGTGACACTAAACTTCAAAAAATAAAATGGAGTGAACTTTAACCTCTACGATTAATATTTTTTTAAGTTTTCAGTAACTTCATTTAGCTAAACAATATTATGTGTATGTTTTCATGATCAAATTTTGTCAGTCATATATTTATTAACTTCACAAGAAATGGTATTACACTCAAATACATAAATATATCAAAATCATATAATATGGATGCTAAAAACCTCTCTTGCAGGTACTTAACCAGATCATTTCCATATTTGATTTCAGTATTAACTTTTGTTAACTAAACACTTTCACGAAACTCTGAAAGGATAAATAGTGTCAATGAATCATAAGGAAGGGATTTGTTTTGGGTTTCTTAAAACCAAACACCTTAATTCCAGACATAATGCTTTACGCCATCTGAACTTTGGTGGCATTTAGATAGAGCAATCGATCACTGTGTAATGCATGATTTTTATTAGTTGAACTGTGAATCATTGAAGTAATGCACGATTCTATTAGGTGAACTATGAATTATATATGAAATAATAAGATACCACTTCATTAATTATTTCTATTACTCATTTTCACCATAAAAAAATTAGTAACAGTGATCATGACCAAATCTCTCTACCATGGCACTGAGAAGGTTATCTCAGTACTAGAAAGACAGACACTAATGCTTAAAAACAAAAAAGCTGGTAAGCTGTAAAATATGCATGATAATTGTTTTTATTAGTTAAAAAAACGTGAAATTCTGAGCTGTATAATTCATTACCAGAAACGTATTATTGCAATGCACTTACCTACTAGTTAGGAATATATTGTGCCATAAAAGGCTGTTGGGAATAAAGGGAAAATACTGATGTACAATTAGATGAAGAAGAGTGAAGTGTGTGAAACAAATAAAATACATTCATATGGTTCTAATATGTATAAGTATTTTTTTTACCAATGCTTCATTCTAAACTGATATTTGTAATAGAATATTATGCAATTTTTTCACTGTTGTTTTTTTCTACTATTTTTATGAGAGAAACAATGCTAGAAGCTGTGTAAGATTTGTTTCTATCCGTTTTTCGAATAAAACAAATTTCAGCTACTACATCCTAAAGGCTTAGGAGAAACATAAAATTAATGCTTTATTATAGCTTTGATAAAAGTAGCAAAAAATGTATTTGGAGTAAACAATGATAAAGGTAACTGTGTGAACCTTTTTTGCAATGAAAATTAATTTGCGTTTTGTTTCTTCACAAGGAGAATATAAACGTGTTGTTACCGATAAGAATATTAAAAATGTTTTGTAAATGCTGTGTATGTTTTCTTACAATTTACATTTGACTTTGTAATAAAAGTATCACGAGTTATTCAATAGCAGTGTATCTGTTTTTATTAAACTTTACATTGTGTAAAAAGTTATTGAATGCACTTTAAATCCTCAAGTCACTTGAGGATATTACTTATTAATGGAACTTAAAAATAATCCTTAATAATCAGTTCTAAGTGATTATAAAGAGTACAGACAATAAAACCGACAATGATGTTTATGTTTAATTAATCATTCATCGTTCACCATTGTTATGGTAAGTCTATGCAATTATCGTAGGACTAATTATTAATTGTTAATAACTACCAGTAATAGTAACTAATTAACAATTAGACCGAAATGATCGTATGTGCTACTAACCTAACAACGCTTGCAATCCAATTGTCAAAACCTTACCACAAGCACTTAAAATAATTTATAAACAGTATACGTAAGCCCTGTGTGTATCTATAGAACGTGTTTATATCATCTTATGTTTTAAAAAAAAAGAAAACTGCTCACCATCTATACTTTTGCTGATTTGTTTTTTTTTACTGTATGAATGCAACTGGTTGTAATTTACGATATCCTCTGTCACGTATTTTAACTTCAATCTTTCTTTAATTGTGCAGTGTACCTACTAGGGTATTGTGGTTTCATACGGATGACCGACCAGAAAAGCAGAAAAACGTTAGGCCTACTCATAACTAGAAGTTACCGTATCCCTGATGTATATATTCCAACAAGTTGTGACAGTTCAGTCAAAAAAAAAAACAAACGAGAAAGACAAGACAAAAATGTATATAAATATTTAATGACTCATACCTAACGGTATAAATAAACAATATACCATTAAAGTAGTACCATACAATAAGCAATTGATCGTGTGCGTTTTGAAGCTTTAATTAGTAGAAATTAATTAGCTTTTACTGCTGTAGACCAAAAGAGCTAATGGTGACGCTAATGGAAAGTGGAAAGTTACTTCCATTGAACCACGTGCTTCCCCTTGTAAGTTGTAATGAGCGAAATGAAACTACCAAATAAGAATAACTCCAATTCAAATTACTCTCAGTGTAATCTTTGTAAATACACTAAAACTTTAAATAAATTCCACGTCTTTACTTCACTTATAAACAACCATAATAATGGCAAAGCTGGTAACTAGGCTTCATACCTACAATAAATCCAGCTTTGGAACTTGTTCGTTTATGACAAGCTTAATCAAATCCAAATCTCTGACGAGAACCTTATGGCATTCGCCCTAGATAAAGGTTAAAGCAAACAATGGATCTAAACTTTGTTCACAGTACGAGAATTTTAAGAGTTCTCCTGAAAGGAAAAATAAGAACTTTCTTGAGCATGTAAATGTAATGTGATAATTTAGGACTCGCTATGTTAAACAAAATAAAAATATCGGTTTATGCTGAACAAGTTAACGGAATAAAAACACAACCAAAATATTCGTGGATTTGTTAAATCTGCATCAAAATATCTGTAATTTAGGTGTATATTCTGTATTCTGTTCTCTCAGGTCCCAACACTGAAATATGTCAATAAACTCTCAAGTTCCTAAATCTAGAAAACTGAGATTCTTGACAGATAAGCTGGCCAACAGGCAGTGAAGATTATGGGTGAATCCACTCGCACCCATTATGCGGTTCACCAACATGAATACCTCAGCTCTCTAATTAAAAACAACTTTGTTATTCCTACAAGAAAATTAGGCTTTTTTATCTTCTTCAGTCATTATCAAGGAAAATCAAAGTTACAACTTACTTGAGCTCCACCGTGTTCCATGTGGTAAACCATGAAAAAAGAACATAATTTTGAAAGTTTTAATTTTTAAGTAAATGGATGTAGAAGTATAGTACTTCCATGTACTACGATATTAATTCGGAAAATATCACATCTCTCTACCAAGTCTTAAGGAGGCGTTTTAAATCAAAGTCGGCATATTGTATGTGATGTTAAAGTCTGTGCCTAAATATAGCTGTTTTATTCCTGTTAATGTCTTTTAGGGCAAAGATGCTTTCTATAGCACAGTAGTGTATGTACAAATATAATGCATTTATTAATAAATGGATTAATTCGTATTTAGTCTCCGTATCAGATTCGAACCCATGTTCTTAACGTTGTAAATCCGAGGACTTACCGTTGTCTCAGAACTTTAAATATTGTATCTGTTTATAGTGAATACAAAGATTTTTAGTCTTTCAACACCCAGTTCAACGAGTAGTAATCGACCGTAATGTAAACAAACAGTGGGTAAAACTGTTTTAACAAACACCATATTAGTTAATTAGTACCCTCCTAGCTGTAAAGGTTTCTTGTTTGTTTTTGAATTTCGCATAAAGCTACTCGAAGGCTATCTGTGCTAGCCGTCCCTAATTTAGCACTGTAAGACTAGAGGAAAGGCAGCTAGTCATCACCCCTCACCGCCAACTCTTGAGCTACTCTTTTCTCACGAATAGTGAGATTGACCGTCACATTATAACGCCCCCCACGGCTGAAAGGGCGAGCATGTTTGGCGCGACGGGGATGCAAACCCGCGACCCTCAGATTACGAGTCGCACGCCTTAACACGCTTGGCCAGGCCGGGTCAGAGGTTTCTTACGAGATATATTTCCTAAACTAACTGTAATAAAGCCATATTTATTTTATTTTTACCATGTCACAAGGCAAGTTTAATTGTAAATGGTACAGTAGTTTTAATTTAAAAAGATATTCTTTATGTTAGGGTAAAAAAAAAGCTTTACGCTGCCACTGCTAAAGCATGGAATCCATTGTTTTGCCTTCGCCACGCCCAACCCTAAAACACGTCTATACATGACTTATACAAGGCTTAACCTAGAGTGATTTGTTCTGTGGAAGTGTAATGACCTACACGTTGTTGTTTTATTCTGTGATACGTGTTTTTGTTTTGTTGCTCATGTTCAGTGCCCTAATGAAACATTTCATGTCATGTTTTGTTTGTTTTTCTTTATTTTTTTATATTCTTAACTAACATCGTTTTGATTATTTCATTCTGAATAAAGATAGACTTCGTATTTGTACTTAACGCCATCTGCATATTTCATGAAAACCATTTTTTTTCTCAAAACTTCGTAGGTATCGTTGAAGTTAATTATTAAACATCCTCATTATCATTCTTAAATATCTTTAAGATTAAGATACTACAGCATGGGTGTGGGGCAAATAATTCATATAATTTCGCAAAATCTCAAGTTATGTTAATAATATATTGGTTTCGTTTGTTTTGAATTTCGCGCAAAGCTGCACGAAGGCTATCTGCGCTTGCCGTCCCTAATTTAGCGGTGTAAGACTAGAGGGAAGACAGCTAATCATCACCACCAACCGCCAACTCTTGGGCTACTCTTTTACCAATGAATAGTGGGATTCAGCATCACATTATAACGCACCCACGGCTGAAAGGGCGAGCATCTTTGGTGTGACGGAGATTCGAACCCGCGACCCTTAGATTACAAGTCGAGTGCCTTACCAACCTGGCTATACGAGGCCAATAATAATAGACGGCATTAACCTGGAGAAACAACAATACTTCAAGGGCAGATCCCCTGCCCCTAATATGTTTGATCTATTGATGCTACTCGGCTTTCGTTTGTTGTTGTTTTGTTTTTATCCGTATGATTTAAGGGATATAAAAAACAGTAAAGCGAACTGGAGTGTCGTTCCATAAGTACCTTCTCTGCATGTTAGAATAGTGCGTGCAAGTTTTGTTAACATTTGTTTTTCACTATTGTCTTCATGAGCTGATCTTATGTTAGATATTCTTTTCTGTTAGTCTCTGGCCAAGCGTGTTAAGGCTCGTGCGACTCGTAATCTGAGGGTCGCGAGTTCGCATCCCCGTCGCGCCAAACATGCTCGCCCTTTCAGCTGTGGGTGCGTTATAATGTGATGCTGAATCCCACTATTCGTTGGTAAAAGAGTAGCCCAAGAGTAGATTTAACTAGAAATATACTTTCGAATTAGATGTATTTCATTCTGTTTTATCTCAATAAATATTTTAATGGTTACTTTTTATATATAAAAAACCTTCAATTTTTTAACACATAGATAGGGGGAATTTTTCGCTCTTTGTGTGAATGATTTTAACATGAAAATTGCTTTAAACAGATAACAATATATTTAGATGACAGGTATGTAAGAAAGTTGTAGTGTTTTAAATCTTAAGTACTTAACCAGGTAGTGAGACAAGAAGATTGTTACATTTTATATCATAAATATGCAGATAGATAAGGAAACAAATAGGTTACCACGTGTTTAGACAATAAGCATTCATATAGGTAGGGAGACAAGAAGCTTGCCACGTTTTTATATCATAAGCATTCATACAGATAAGAAGACATGAAGAATGCTATATTTTAGATCATAAGTATTCAGACTATAAGCATTCATATAACTAAAGAGACGAGAATGCTGCCACGTTTTTAAACTGTAAAAATTCAGGTAATGGGACAGCAAAAGTTGATACTTTTTATCATAGCATTAACAAATTTTGTTTTTCATCAATGACTTTAAATTGCTTGGTTGATTGTTGTTAGATGCATAGTTACACAATGAAATATCTATTCTGTGTCAACCCTGGGTTATTGAAACTTAAATTTTAGTGTTATAAAACTAAAATACTCGCTGAGCTATTGAGGTTCAGATTTTGAAACGGTATTTACAGAAGTCGAAAATGTCGCTTAGAAATCAGTCAATGGACGGAACGATGCATTTGGTTTCATAATTTTTTTTTTAAAACGTAGGGTGTGATTCAGGATTAGTTCTTTACAAAATGCTGAAATATTGTATTACGTAACTTTAAATATAAATCATTCAATTGTCACGTTTAATTAAATACGCTGCTTATTATTATTATTTTTAATTTCACAGTCAAAACAATAAAAAACGGGCTTTTATTTAAGTTACATGAAAATTATCGACAGTGACCAATCGATGGACGCCATTTTTGTGAAACTTGAGTTGGTTATTAACCGCTACTCTTTCTAATCTTAAAGCACGTGTTAAATTTGATTACGCCTGAATAGTTTTTTTTTTTTTTATGTGGGGCTTCAGAATCAAAACTTGTAGCAACATATAAATACAGTTTCCTAAAAGATTAAATAGCATATGCCAAGATTAAATACCAGATCTTCTAAATACTCTGGGGTAAGTCATTGAATTATATTATTAAATGAATAAATTAACGTGTATTTTCACATCAAAGGGTTCTCGTAGTACTAGCCACCGATGAAATCGCAATAGAGAATTGTTGGCCGAAATAAAACTTTTTTATTATTTTCTGTAAATTAAAGGCCGTTTTGTTTTCTCTAACATTACTTCTAAAATCTTAAAATTTAATGTTCAACTGCTTAACTTGTTTAGAGACAACGTAGATTAGGGTTAGTATATTTTTAATTTTTTGCATTACTGTTGTCTTCACCCTTTTTTGCCTTTGTTTTCGAAAGAATGTCATCAATAAACTTGAATAAAGGTTAATCCCGAATATTTAATTAATACACATTTGTCCATATTTGCGATATATTTTGTATTTTTATTTTATTGATAATTCATTTCACAATTGAAATATTATCAAAAATTGTATTTAACATTAAGCTAAGCGACCAGGACACGGTTTGCCTTATATGGTGTGCCAAGGTCGTGCGAGAACGACCATAATACACTTATAAGTAAACAAAGCAGATTTTTCACTCATATTACCCGTAAACACAATTGTCACATAATTAATCAGTGGGTCAAATATTAAGATCCATATAAACATATATTAATTTATCAAACCTTCTTTCAAAAGTGAGCTTTAATAGTGCACATGTGTTTTTAAGGGGAAAATAACTAGAATAAGTGAAGCCATGTGGGTGATAATAGAAGCTCTTTTAGGCCTATATTATAGTTAAAAACCAGCTCTATACTTTACCTGACTGTATATGAACAAATTCATTTCATATAACTTTCAGCTGCCCCTTCTCATTATATTCTGACTTTTATGTTTCAGAATATATTTACAATACCTAGGAATTAAAAAAAAGGATAAAATACAAACATAGGAAAAGGTCATTGTTTATGTAGATGTGGATTTGATGCACCTGGATTTTCAGAAAGCGTTTGACAAGGTGCAACGTAAAAGGCCTGTACAAAAAATTATGTCTACGGGAGATAAGTTAGCTAATTGGACAGAAGAGTAGCTGAATGAAAAAAGGAGAGTGCTGTTACAAATGGAGTTCAATAACACTGGATTAATATGATAAATGGGGTACTTCATGGCTTAGTCTTAAGACCTTACTGGTTTTTGATTTATATCAATGACATAGGTGAAGAAAGAGCGAATAAGTTACTTAAATATGCTGATGATATCAAGGTCTTGGATGTTGCTGATTTACAAAAATATTTAGATCAGTTAGAGAGTTTTGTGAATAACTAACAGAAGGGTTTGATTATAATAAATGAAAGATAATGCACATGGGTTATCATAATTTGAATTGTAAGTACAATTTCTATGGAAATAATCTTAACAGTATAATAAACTTAATAATGTCAAATGTTTTCTGAATATCCACACTTAACCTCATCTACATAAACAGTAACCTTTGAAAGAAGAACAAAATTTTTGTAAGGTAAGATTTTCCCTTAATGAAACAATGTTGACAATCCAACAAAATTCTAAGCTTTATTAAATGATTTTGCAAGCCATCGTTTATCAGATTTATCAAAACTTTTTCCACAACTGATGTAATAAGGAGTAATAACACACTGTAGAAATTATTGGCACTAATACTTTGTAATCATAATAATTCCATAAAGTTAACTTCAATTTATAATTTCTTTTTTTTAAATAATATAGCATAACAAAGGGATTCAAATGCACATACAAATGAGTATTTAAGCACCTTCACCATACCTTGTATAAAGGAACGACCCATTTTACGTACACCTAAAAATAAACCCGGTCAATATGGCCGCTGAACTTTTATAGGCGTAGAATTACATAATCTTAAAAGAGAAATGTATATGTCAGTAAGTTCGTAAGTGTAATGCGTGCTGGCTCACATGAAAACCCAACATTCCTGTTGAATAATCGTACACTGTCACTCGTACATTTATACAAGTACAAAAGTGAATGGCGCAGATAGCCTAGTTGCTTTGCACCATAAAACGCCAAACCAACCAACACAGAAAAGTGAACAAGTGCATTATTCTACACGAGTACAAAAGTGAACAAAGTGTAACTTCCATTATTCTTCACGAGTGCAAAACTACGACGTTTATAATACATTTGTATTAAGTTTAAAGAGAAGTATTTCACTAACGTAAATAAACACAATGAAACAAAACTAGTTTATTTTTTACTGTTCAGTGACTTATAAATAACGCAATGCAACTACATTTCAATACAAATTACAACAGGTGCCTAATAAGAATCGACAATTAAGTCTAAAAGTTTAAATACTCTTCGAGTACCAAGCACGAGTGTAACCTCTGTATAATTTACAGCAATTAGCTCTAATATTCAGTCACAAATTTATTCATTTTCGATGTTATATAGCTAACATGCGCAAAATAAAATAATTACAAGTTTCAGATAATATACAAATGCGATTTAGACACGTATACACACAAAATAGTTTTCAAAAACAAAACTGGCATTTCCAACTTTCTCAATAAAGGTGCCTAAAAATTGACAATTAGGCTTAAAGTCTCATGCAGGAAACGGTGGTGGGTCTGACGCTCTGTTAATGCATTGAAGGAGGGTAAAAAATGTTGATACCGTTATGGAAGGAAAGAAAATTGTGAGATGGCAACAAACGAAGACATTTGACTTTTACACTTTTCGATACAACGATTTTAAAAATTCATTATTTTATTTCTACATTACGCTTTCAACTGCCTCAATACAGACTCCTAAAATTGGCAATTACGCTAAAGGTACTGATAGTTGTGGGTCCGAAGCTCTCTTATACTTTAAAGTTGATACCATCATAAAAAAAAAAAAAAGAAATATGTGAACTAGTGATAAACAAAGACAGTTGACTTTTACAGTTTCTGACACCATGCCTTAATAAAATCACTATTTCATAACGTCACTTTATCAAGAGTTCAATCACACCCACACACAAAGTAAGGTCTCAATCAAAGATGGCGATTATTGAAAAAGACAAGGTTTTTAAATTTCTGAGTTTGGTTTATCTTGTATATTTGAATACAAACAATCTAGCCAATGAAGATTAACATCAAATTATAGTAATGAGACTAGTACCTCCTAGTTAACCTGACTTTTATTGAACATATAAAATGGGCATTGATTATGCTAATTTATTGCAAATTATTGAATTAGTAGTGGAGCATCCGTGCCCTTCACGGAAGTAATGTAAATTCATGGCTAACGATATGTTATATTAGGACATGAAAAGTTGCTTCCCTTATATGTAATTATAAAAAAAAAAAAACGCCTATAAAAACTGCAAAACGTATAACGTGAAACCGCAAATGTTCATGTCAAATTTAGTGAAGATCCATGAAAAGAGGACGAAGTAGTCGTAAAAAGCCTCCATAAAAACTAGAAACGCAAAATGAAAATTGTATATGTACTTCCGCATGGCCAGATGGTTAAGGTACTTGACTCGTAATCGGGTTCGAATCCTCGTCACACCAAAATTGCTTGCTTTTTCGGCCGTGAAGGCGTTATAATGTTTCGTTCAATCCCACTATTCGTTGATAAAAGAGTTGGCGGTGGTTGGTGATGACTAACCACATTCCCTCTAGTCTTATACTGCTAAATTAGGGACGGCTAGCGCAGATAACCATCGTGTATCTTTGCGCGAAATTCAAAACAAACCAAGCCAAAACCGTATGGAACTATTGAGTCCTCATATCAGTTTTAGTGAGGATCAACCCAAACTCTGCGAAGTAGTTACATGGTATACAACAGACAGCACTATTATATCTCTATAAATAAAATAGTTTAATTATACTTTCCTATTTTTATTGTTAGGCTTGTTCAACCTTGTTCTTACGGGGGGAAGTTGGAAGGTTATATTGCTTGTTAATCGAATTCCACGGAGGGTATTATAATTATCTATAATTACATAACACTGTTTCAGTATTTATGTTCCTCGAAGTTTATATTTTTAGCTACTATGTAAATGAGATAATTTTTGTTTGTGTCTAGCGTGGCGTAGTTCTTAGGGTACCGGATCTGCAAGTCCAGTATTAGCGTCTCGTCACCTCAAAAACCAAAGAAAAAATCGTGCTCCATACTTTGAAGCTGTGGAAGCGTTATAAGGGAGACTGGCAGATCCCACTATTTAGTCAGGAAAAAACAGTCCAGGAGCTCGCAAAGAGTGATGTTGGCTATCCGCCTTCCTTCTGTCTAGCAGTTTAATATTAAATACATCTAACATATACAGCCTTTAAGTAGCTTTACACAAACATCTGAAAACAATCTTATATTCTGTGAAATATTGACTTGGAGGGGAGGGCACAGTACAGTTAGTAAGAATATGTAAACGAGCGAATGTTTACCATTGAAGTGACTTTATATCCGGAATTGTCGGAATTACATTACGAAACAGACAGTTAAGTTCCACAGCCATATTCTAGTTTTTATGACGGCTTGCTTCTGAAAGGATAAATAATTTCATAAATGTTTATTTGTTTAGTTATGGTTGATTAGAGTGAAGATCAGCGGCAAAGTTACGAATTTGCAACGCTAAGACTCATAGCTCGATTCCCCGCGGTAAATACAGTAGATGGCCCAAAGTGACTTTGCTCTAAAAGTAGTGAAATGTAAGTGTAAATAAATAGCTTTGGTAAGTTCAAATAACAACACTGTGTTTCATAACGAAAACTATTTGTACGTACGGTGAAAGGGATTCATGATAAATATGGATGAATACAAACTGTTGAGATTGTTTTATAAGACTGAGTATTCATAGAATCACAATAAAGATTCATTAGAAAAGTAAAAGAAAATAGCAGTTTTTCTTTGATATACTTTGAAAATTTCAGTGCATACAATTCAATAATGTTTTTGACAACCCCGTTAAGAGCCACAGAGAAAATTTTTGCTAAAGAACAAAACAAACAAACTAATCCGGTTTTTCTTAATTTAAACTGAAATTTTTGGGCATTTCTATTGGCTAAAAGAAAGCTTTTCCCCCAGTCTTTTAATGTTGGGGATGGAAAAAGTAATTTGAATTAATAAGGTGACCAAAATTCGTCAGCGAATCCCGAGTTTAACGGCCAAACACACACACACAAAGATGGAAGTTTCTAAATAACACGTAGAGATACTCAGAAACAGTTCATAACCACCTTGGTAAACATTGCGCAGCAAGCCAAGAATAATATTATATTTATAGCTGCTTTCAAGGTTTTTGTGTTTCTGCTTATCCCACTGCTGACGAACGTGATGCTTCGATCTTCCCTAACCAAATCGCAGGTGAAATTGTTGTTTTTTCATTTGAAAGTTAAGCACAAAATGATTATAGTGGAAGCATAAAAGGTTGGCAATTATTTAATTAATGATGCTGAGAATCTAGCTTTATTGATATATACTGAATTCATTCCCAGTGGGTATACCTCAGTACTAGCTAGTGTGGAGATTTGAGGATGTTGCATTTCACTTAAACATTTATCAACTAAAAAACAAAAACTTGTTTTGGAAAGGTACGTCCAAAATCACCCTCAACTTACTTCTAATATTCAACAAATTGCAGTTTGTTTGTTTTTTCAATTTCGCGCAAAGCTACACGAGGGCTATCTGCACCAGCCATCCCTAATTTAGCAGTGTAAGACTAGAGGGAAGGCTGCTAGTCATTATCTCCTACCGCCAACTCTTGGGCTATTTTTTTACCAACGAATAGTGAGATTGATCATAATATTATAACGCCCCCACGGCTACAAGGGCGAGCATGGTTGATATGATGGGGATTCGAACCCGCGACTCTCTGATTACTTGTCGAGTGCCTTCACCACCTGACCATGCCGAGCCTGTCCAAAGTAAGAATAAAAACAATAACGTGTGAAGTATTGTCTCTAACTACCAAACAGAGATGGTGAATGTTTTGATGGGATGCTCACTGGCTCTCTTCCAGCATTCGCTAGAAATCAATACTTGAAAATAAAACCTATACATTTAACGTTTTGTGTGCGAATTATCATTGTGTAGTTCATACTATAACATTCTGTTCATTATACAGTATGTTAACGTTATGACATCATAATTCATGTATCGTTCTTAAGATTTTAATTTTATTTAGTTTTGCATATTTTCTTACGTCTTTTCACTATTTTATCTCAAGTGATAAGTTGAGCTGGCTGGTTGTTTTATAATTAAGCACAAAGCCACACAAGGGGTTATCTGTGCTCTGCCCACCATGGCTAACGAAACCTGGTTTCTGGTGTTTCAAGTATGCAGACATACCGCTATGCCTGCGGAGAGCAAATTGAGTTGGCATACTCATACAGTTTTGATCGTTCATAAAAATGACGCTAGGGTTTATCACCTCTGTGGTACATGACAAACATGTCAATTTCTAGCTTTGCTCTAAGCATTCAGTATTGGTGACCACTTACGCGTTAGAATTGGCTGTAGCTGATTTAATGTAAAACCGGATCCAATAATTGAAGACTTTAAGTCACTGAAATGCTTATTTATCTTTTAAATCCTTATGACAGTAGTTCGTGTTTGTTTGTTCTAAACCTTAACATTGCTGGTATCCCCTTTCATTTCAGTCGAACTCCTTGAAACATCTACCAAACAGCAAGCCTCCAGGTAGCTCAGTCGGAAGTCTTATCACGCCCAAAATCAGTTTTAATTACCGTGGTCAGAGTACAGGTAACACGTTGTGTAGTGTTTTGTACGTAACAACAAACAAGTAAAAAATTAAAAACTTGTGGTATTGAAACGATTATTAAATAACTCAGTATATTTCTCTACAGTTATTAGTATAAATAATATGGTAAAAAAGCTGACGCATACACGAAACTAACAAGGCCTATCATAACGTTATGGGCCCGGCATGGCCGAGCGCGTAAGGCGTGCGACTCGTAATCCGAGGGTCGCGGGTTCGCGCCCGCGTCGCGCTAAACATGCTCGCCCTCCCAGCCGTGGGGGTGTATAATGTGACGGTCAATCCCACTATTCGTTGGTAAAAGAGTAGCCCAAGAGTTGGCGGTGGGTGGTGATGACTAGCTGCCTTCCCTCTAGTCTTACACTGCTAAATTAGGGACGGCTAGCACAGATAGCCCTCGAGTAGCTTTGTGCGAAATTCCAAAACAAAAAACAAAACAAAAAACATAACGTTATAAATAGAACGTTTAACTCAATGTAGTTTTTCTTCACTTTTTTCTCAGAAAACACAATTTTTATGATGTTTTTGTTTCCTTTTTTTAAAATACGTTTGTGTTAGAATTCAAGTTGAAATTGTAAAGCTATGAAGAGTGGTGTTTGAATATAAAGATAAAATATACAAATATACGATCGTTATCATAACCAGTCAAAGCACCTCTACCTTAGGCGCGCAACTATAAAGTTAAATATTTCTAGACTTAGAAAATTTATATTGAAATAGAATATCATAACATGTTTTTGCTTCGTACTGATACTATTTTTATATAAACATTTGATAGTTTGCTTTTACTAACAGTAAATTTGCCAGCTTAAAGCTGTGGATCGAAAGGCCCAAGGTTTGAGTCTCGATACGTTGTTTAATATGTTCCACGCTTCTAACCGAAGAAGGAGGAGTTATAAGTGCAACAGCTAGTCCCGCTATTTAATCAGGAGTAACCTTTTAATAGGTGAAGAAGGAGGCGTTATAAGTGCAACAGTTAGTCCCGCTATTCAGCCAGGATTAATAACCTTTTAATAGACGAATGTTGCTGACTGTTTACCCTCCTTCTGATCAGCTGTTTTAAGTTAGTGACGGTTATGGCTGAGTCTTGGGGTTTGAAACGTTGACACTCAGCCTGTAACCTGCATAAGGTGCAGTTCTGGTTGACAATACCAACACCACAATATCTTCAACAACAACAAAATGAATGTTGTTTCATTCAATATATTTCTGTAATCCTATTTGTAACGATTCTTTCTTGTGTTCTATCAAACTAGCAACTAAATGAACGTCTCTGTAGACAACAGTGAAATCCTGACCAGAAATCTACTCAAAAATAAAATACTGGTACTTTACTTTTAACCTAAGAATCATGAGACGAGCATGGCCTAGTAGTAAATGTGCCCGGATTGTTAATCCTCAGGTTCATAAACAGATCTAAGACTAACTCATAAATGGTGCATACTTGGGTGTCGTATTAATATTTATAGCATCATTTTTGTAACCTCAGAAGAAATTAATTATGATGGGGTGTTACTAATGTGTTTTTTATTTGTTTGTTTGTTCGTTTTTGTGAAGATGACAGGAGAGCTAAATCCTGGGTAGCGATTATCTCATTTGTATAAACTTCTTGTTTCGCATACATGAAACCTCTGAGGAGACTGGGTTACAATATCTACTAATGATATGAATATGTTATCCAAATACTTGTTTCTTGCTTAATAAAAATATTCAGAGTATACTTACTTGTTAAATATACAAAAAATTACAATATTGCGGATTAATTGTGTAATAGTCTAAAATAAGAAAAAATCATATTTCGGTAGTTTTTCTTATCCGGTGACGAGTTTTTCGGTATGGAAGTCAAGTTTGCTGTTTATTTACCATTCACGTAGTTTTCAATCCCTTGAAAGATATATAAGGTACTTCACAATGTATTATTACATGATTTAGCTTTATGCTATCAGCTATTGCATTGCAGTAGGACAAAGCGGAGTCCGGCATGACCTGGTTATTAGAGACACACGATTCGTACCCTTTCTGTTGAAGGCTCGAATTTTATCAGTGAACATGCTGATTCTTTCAGTTGTGTCAAACCCACTATTTGATTAGAGTAATCCAAAAGCAGGCGATGGATGATTTTGACAAACAACAGCTGTCTCTCACTTCTAAATTTGGGACAGCTTGCGCAGATAGCCATCGAGTAATTTTGAGTGAAATTAAACTAAACAAACAACAAGTACAATAAATAATATATTTCCAATTTCATTTCAACTGAGTGATAGGCGCTAAGCGCTGCTGCTGTGTTGTCAGCAGTGGTAAGGAAGAGTCTCAAGAGACTGGAAGACTTGACGTATGCACATCATGGCATTTGGTAGCTCTGAATGAAGGTGTTTGGATCGCTTATGATGTTTGGCGAAAGTATATAATTATAAATCACAGATAATATAACTAAAGATCTCTTGGATACCTCATGTATGTTTTTTTTCTTCATCAGTGATAAATTACAAAATCAACAAATATATTAAACATTTGTTCATGTGTTCATAATTGAATATTACAAAGTGCTATGATTTTTTTCAATCACTTCACATTTTCAACAGGGAGTCTTTCGGTGGGACAACAATAAGTCTACAGACTTACGACGCTAAAATACGGAGTTTGATTCTTCGCAGTAGACGCAATAGATAGCCCATTGTGTGGCTTTGTTCTAAGATAACCAAATCAAGTCAACACGGAAACAAAACAACACAATGACCTTACTTTGCTTTCTGTCTGAATCCTTGTGAACAGTTATACAGGTACTCTATTACTTAGGACTTCACTATTGATTTACTGACAAGCCTATTTACTATGCTTTCTCTTACTGGTTTATAGTAGAGTTGCACCATCCCTCATTTAGATGTAGTAGGCAAGAGGGAAGACAGCTAGTCAACACCTCCCGTTGAAAAATCTTGGGCTACTATTGTTAGACGGAATAGTTGGATTTGACCGTCATGTTATAAGAGTAACAGTTAATCCCTTACGTGAGTCGTAAGGTGTTGCTAATTGGGTGCTTTCCCTACGTTTAGTTGTTTACAGTTAGAGGCTTTAGGTGATAGCTCTAGTATTTCTGCCACAAATACAAATTATAATTACCTCTCAGTGGTACGGCGGCACGTCTGAAGGCTTATAACTCTAAAAACCGATTTCGATACCTGCAGTGGGCACAGCACAGATAGCTCATTCTGTAACCTTGCGTTTAACAACAACAAAAACAAACAAATATAGTTGAGTTGATTTATATGAACTGCTGTAAACCGAATGTTAATGATTAATTATTTAATAAGTCTTAAATACAAATTGTATGTTATGTATTTAGGTATTGGAAACCCATTTTTATCCGTTATTATAATATATATTGTTATTACATTAATATCTTCCCTATTAACTATAATCTAAAGTCTAAACATTATTTCATTGCTACTATAAACACAATAGACTTTAACAGCTTTCGATTTTTCAACACTCGATTTTTCTCTGGGGATCAAAGGGGATTTTTTAAATCTAAGCGTTTCTTGCCAATACTTACTCAGAAAATATAATGTATGAGAAGAGATCTTGTTAATATAATGTATGAGAAGAGATCTTGTTAATATAATGTATGAGAAGAGATCTTGTTAATATAATGTATGAGAAGAGATCTTGTAAATATAATGTATGAGAAGAGATCTTGTTAATATAATGTATGAGAAGAGATCTTGTAAATATAATGTATGAGAAGAGATCTTGTTAATATAATGTATGAGAAGAGATCTTGTAAATATAATGTATGAGAAGAGATCTTGTTAATATAATGTATGAGAAGAGATCTTGTTAATATAATGTATGAGAAAAGATCTTGTAAATATAATGTATGAGAAGAGATCTTGTTAATATAATGTATGAGAAGAGATCTTGTTAATATAATGTATGAGAAGAGATCTTGTTAATATAATGTATGAGAAGAGATCTTGTTAATGTAATGTATGAGAAGAGATCTTGTTAATATAATGTATGAGAAGAGATCTTGTTAATATAATGTATGAGAAGAGATCTTGTAAATATAATGTATGAGAAGAGATCTTGTTAATATAATGTATGAG
Source organism: Tachypleus tridentatus (assembly GCF_004210375.1). NCBI lineage: Eukaryota > Metazoa > Arthropoda > Merostomata > Xiphosura > Limulidae > Tachypleus > Tachypleus tridentatus. Next base: position 40,264,898 of record NC_134830.1, read on the forward strand.
AAGAGATCTTGTTAATATAATGTATGAGAAGAGATCTTGTTAATATAATGTATGAGAAGAGATCTTGTTAATAATTACGAAATAAAATTTCCCTAAATACAAAAAAAAGTTACTTATTTAACATTATGCCCCCCGCTAGTACAGCGGTAACTCTACGGATTTACAACGCTAAAATCAGCGGTGCGATTCCCCTCGGTGGGCTCAGCAGATAGTCCAATGTAGTTTTGCTGTCAGAAAACACACACAAAAATTTGACATTACACTATGCTTTTCTAAAATTAAAAATATAAAAAATAAATATAAAAAATATAAAATATAAAAAGAAGTCGCTTTAATTATTGTGAATTAAAACATACCTAAACACGCACATTACTCCTAAACATCCACATTTAATATTACTCTTCGATAACGTTATTATTGTACTAATTCTATATGTTATAAATAAAAGCTTTCACAGTTTATTTTGCACAAGTGTCAATATGTAGTGAAATAGAAGACGGGGGTTTCGTCCGTTGTCGATAGATTCCAATACAGTTGGCACGGAACGTTTCTGAAAAATCTAGGCGACTGCTGGCAAGTGTCCAAACTCGAAACCCAAGTCTGGGATTTGTTCTGACTGTGAGATAACAAATGAGCTTCTCCTAGTCTCGGCTTTCATGAGAGACTAGTATAAAGTGTTCACTACAGTGGTCCTTCTCAGATTGTGTATATGTACTTATTCCTTGAGCAACGTGTCAATATTGAATTATGTGACCTTTTGTTTCAAACTGTTTATTATCTGTGGCAATTTATCAACCGTTTTAAGATTTCTGTTTAATAGGACATAAGAAAACAATGGACGACACTATGATTTTACAGTTTAAATTGCTGAGTTCTAGATATTTATGAATGGTATTTCAGTAACTAATACCTGTTTTATAGCATATTCTGTCTTGCTTATGCTCTGGATTTTTCGTTGTGTGTTCCAGCTATAAATTTGTGAAATAACTTATCAAACATGAACATGAAAGGTTTCCAGGTCATGGCTGATGGCCAAACGTAGCCTAGTGTTTAGTGTTCCGGACTGTCGATCACAAAGCTCTAAATTATGCCACTGGGCACGCTCCGCACTTTGGGCGTTATATGTGTAACAGTCAATACCACCGGTAATTGGATAAGAGTAGCTGTTTTTTCCTCCTCCCTTTTACTCAGGTACTCAAAATTAGGACTGGCTATACCTAAATATTTAAGTGGTCCTTTAGTGCGTTACACTTGGCTCTGCATAAGTTGAAATGTTTCCACTGTTTGTGTGCCACCTTGTGATTAAATTATTTAATTTCTATAGGCCACATTTTACTCTATACTATATATATGCATCATTTAGTTTAGATTCTTTTTATTGCTGTTATTCGTCATTATTTTTAAAATACTAATTACATATAATGGCTGATATAGCGATTGGGTCGATTGTTATCGTTATTTTATGTCATGTCTTATTCTACCGGTTGCTTTAGTAGCGGTTTGTCACGTGTGTCCTTTTTGTTGTTATTGCCGGTTGTTACTAACGAGTTATGTTACTTACATGGTTATCCCTTAATATACTGAGTTTCTACAGTAGCTGACTTAGCATAAAAATCCTCTTTTATTATCGTTGTCGGTCATTCATCTTCAACTTTATTACTTCACTAATTACTTTAAGAAAGCCCATTGTGTAGCTCTGTGCTTAGCGAGAAACAAATATACACGTGTCACTTAGTTTGTTGTTTCCTATAATGAAACAATTCATGGTTAATAGAACTTATTACGAGTTCTGTGGCACTACTACTCTAGCTCCATACCTCAGTGTGAGCGACAGCTTTTCAGATGACGTTTCTCTGAACCGCGAACAGAGTTTTCTCCTCTCAAAATAAAAAATAGAGATCTTAAGAAATCGTTGTTGTAACAGGAGACTGTCTGTGACCGAAATAACACTCTAAATAAAACGGTTATAGTTAGGTTTTTGAAACCATTCGTTTTGACGAATCATATTTCGATACTAAACCATAAATTTTATAAGTTTTTTTTTTAAAGTTCTGACTTTAGATTTAGTTTCTTTCATATAGCAACCTGATCGCGTTTGTACATGTACTGCTATATAATCAAAACAGTGTACAGAGAGATTGCTGGACAGTATCCAAGTTTAAACCATCAAACCAACAGACACGTGTCATTCTTCAAGCCAGTTAAGTTGGTTAATTGATTATAGTCACGTTACTTGCGTGTTAAAAACGAAATAAAAAACAGTAACACATAAACAGCATTGAACGTAGGGAGCACCTAAAGACAGATCCTCTTCAGGAATATAAGTAAGGGAAATAAAAATGAAAGTAATGTTTGTTAGAATATGTTATTATTTTTATGATGGTTAACTACATAAGAAATTACTTATTAAGTAGTTATTACGTTCATTGGAATTAGTAGGAGCATGTTTCTATGTATACATTACGCTTTGAAATATAATAATCATTCCAATTTTTGCGATAATATATTAACTTACGCACAATTCTACAGAGTGTTGCTAGTAGATAAGTCAACACATGAAACAAGTGTTAAGAGTATTTTATTCTAAACGCTGTTTTAATAAAAGTTATTGTGAATAATCACGTACAGATACCTTCTAACAGTGTCAGTAACGTACGTTTCATGAGATTCAGGATCAATGCGCTTAGCCATCAAAATTCCTTTTTTTGTGTGTGATTTTCATTTTAGTTTGTCGAAGTATGTAGCTCCTGTTTAACTTATGGCAAGGTTTTAAAATCGACAGTTCTAAAGCTATTGTATATTATAATTCTGATTTTTCCTTTTTATATTTCAAGGTTGCATAAGCGAACCTTGCCAGGTTTTTCCAGGATGCATGAAGTTACCTCAGCATGACATATTCACGTGAAATATTGTTTTATTTCTGAATGCTACAAAACACTGAGTAATTAACATCTATAACTTTTATTTATATTGAACTTAACATATACTCAAGATCTGTAAAGCATTCAGGTGTCTGATCCTCTCGTATACTGTGCAAACCACAACGGATTATTATAAAATAATTACAGCTATCACTTATTAATCATTGCAATTGTCTGTTTGGAGATTTTTTTAAAATGGTTTGATATGACTAGGTGGTTAAGGGACTTTATTCGTAATCAGAGGGTCAAGGGTTCGAATCTCCGTCGCACTAAACATGCTCGTCCTTTCAGCCGTCTAGGCGTTATAAAGTGACGGTCAATCCCACTTTTCGTTGGTAAAAAAGTAGCCCAAGAGTTTGCGGTGGGTGGTGATGACTAGCTGCCTTCCATCTAGTCTTACACTGTTAAATTAGGGACGGCTAGCCCAGATAGCCTTCGTGTAGTTTTGCGCGAAATTTTTTTTTAAATGACTAAAAACCTTATTTCTCAGAGATTAGTTAAGATACACACACTTTAAAGTGATAAGATAGCTTGAATATCTTCACGTACTTGTCAAATATACTTAAAACCAGGTCTACAGTTTGTTGAAATACGACTTCTTACAGGATTTCTAGGTCAACTACAGATCTAACTGCATCTATTTTAACTCTTCCCAAGTAACAAAAAAAAAAATTCACAGATTTTAAATTATTTGGTAATATATCTAATCCAGGGCCTATCAGTGACAACGTACCAGTTGTAAACTGTAAAGTAATGTTAACCACAGTCAACAAACTGAGTTGATCAACGAATTAAGAAATGGGAGCGAAGGACGTCACTGGACTTTTAAAAACATTGTGATTAGCCATTAGTGCTGCTCGTTAGCTCTTTTCTGGTTAGGAACTTTTATCAATTCTGCTGTTAAATCCTTCAAGTTTATGTGTTTAAGACAGTAGCGACTATAGACTAAATGTTAATTAGGATGCAACATTCTTTTTATCTTCTAACACTTCACTAACTTATTGCCAAAATTCTTTAATTACACGTGGGACAGTTGCAATTAACTTTGTAAAGTTACATAATAGGTTATCTGTGGTGTACTCATCGCAGATTTTGAAATCCAGTTTTCAGCATTATAAGCCCACACACAGACTTACGGCTTTGTCACTAAGAGCGTTACAATAAAGACATTTGATTTTTCCTTTTCAACCCTAGTACCTTTGCTGCTTGCTTTAATAACACATTGTGATGTGTATATAAAGTTAAAACAAGTTCAGCTGTGCATCACCTAACTGTAATACCCATAAACATTTGAGAAATGCATTATGCTAATAACGATAACGGTGTTAATAATCCTATAATTTCCATATGAGCTACAAAAAACGTTAACCAGTCAATTCAATTAATGCTTATTTGTTTTTTGAATTTCACGCAAAGCTACACAAGGGCTATCTGCGCTAGGCGTCCCTAATTTGAGAGTGTAAGACTAGAGGTAAGGCAGCTAGTCATCACCACCCACCGCCAACTCTTGGGCTACTTTTTTACCAACGAATAGTGGGAGTGACCGTCACATTATAACGCCCCCACAGCTGAAAGGGCGAGCATATTTGGTGCTACGGGGATTCGAACTCGCGACCTTCAGATTACCAGTCGAACGCCTTAACCCACCTGGCCATGTCGGGCCGGGCCTTAGGAGGTGGCTGTGCTCTTGCATAGTACGTGTCTCTATGACTGGTTTAAGTCCTGTGGCATTTTGTTTGACATGTAGTAACAGCTAAAAGGAGTGGTTTTGTAAATTCACGCCGATGCTCTTCCAGTTACCATGGTTATAATAACAAAAGAAATATATGTGTGAAATTCTGGAAAACTTATCGGGAAAAGGTCCATATATTCTTCTCCAAACGTATTTATCTGATTTTTTTCATATTCTCTGCCCTGGAAGTTTTTTTTTTTTCCTTAGAAATGTTTATAGCGCAACAACCTTTTATTCTAAATTGATTTGGTTTGTTTTGAATTTCGCGCAAAGCTACTCGGTGACTATTTGCGCTAGCTGTCCCCAATTTTGCAGTTTAAGACTAGAGAGTAAGCAGCTAGTCATCACCACCCACCGCCAATAGTGGGATTGACCGTCACATTATAACGTCCCCACAGCTGAAAGGCCGAGCATGTTTGGTGCGACGGGGATTCGAACCCGCGATCCTCAGATTAGGAGTCGAGTGTCTTAACCACCTGACTATGCCGGGCCTTGTTCTAAATTTGTATGTATTATTTGAATACCAGCTACAATCCACAAAACACAAACCAGTGGCTTGAATTTTCATTATTCTGTCATTTTCACACACACCATTTACGCTACCCTTTATTGCAGGTAAGTTAGGTTAGATCGATAAATCTTGGTCTATTTGAAAAATAAAATACGGTCAGACAAACTGATGTAGACATAACTTTATTTAATAAAACTGTACGTACAATAAACAATAAAGTGTGCAGAGTACGATCCTTCATTGTATGACATGATTTTACGAGTTGAACCAATTAAACTAGTCTAGTACTTCCATGAGACCAACATTATTTTGTTTTTTAAGTTCTCAATGTGTCTGAGGTCCACATGACATCATAATAGCTTTTCAATTGGACAATCTGAGTGTCATAAACACATCGCGTTTCTCCATACTAGGAGTATTACATCGTAAGACTCGTGTCATAAATGACTGGTGTCAATAGCATTTCAGCTTAGTCTTAATGTGTTAAAAATTCATCCAATCTGTAAAGAATCTGATTTCAAAGCACGACGTGTCCATAGATTACTTAGCTTTCTCCTGTGGCTTGAAAAATTACAAAAGAAATACAAACACTTGAATATCTTCTTACGGTAATTGTTACCTTCAGAATTCTCCTATAGTTATGAACCCAAACTCCTAGAAATTCATATTTCTTGTTTCTCCTCCCTCCTGATATTCCAGTGTTAAGTAAATAACTTGTGATAAAATTAGTAATGAAACATACAGGGCGTGAACAATACACGAGTAAGTGGGCAAATGGTTATCAATGTAACAAAGCATTGAAGTGTTCGTTGAGTTTTGTCCCATGCTACTTACTATCTGTATTAATCGCCCCTAATTTAGACGCAATAGACTAGAGGAAAGATAACTGTTCAACACTACCCTCCGCCGACTTTTGAGATATTCTTATCACATCGACCATTACATTATATATTACATTACAGTGATGAGAATCGAACCCGCAACTGGCAGATTACGAGTCATGCGCCCTAACCAAAACTAAAATGAAAGGTACAGAAACGTAAGTATGAATATCCAGAAAAATATACGAAGATAGAAACAAATTCCAAAAAATAAAAATATGAATGTTTTTATATCATCGGAAGTACAGAGATTTTATTAATTGTTCTGATAGCAACCGAACATGCTCGCCCTTTCAACTGTGGGAATGTTATAAAGTAACGGTCAATTTTACTATTTGTTGATAAAAGAGAAGTCTGAGAGTTGGCGATGGGTGGTATTGACTAGCTGCCTTCCCTTTTGTTTACCGGTGTTAAATTAAGGACTGTTAGCACAGATAGCTCTTTAGTAGTTTTATGTGAAATTCAAAACAAACCGAAACTTTTAGCAACAGCTTTATTTTATTTTGTCATCAAAGAGAAATCAAAACTAGATTAAAAAATAGCTATTCTTGAGCTCAGAGTTAGGTTGTCTGTTTCATCATAAATAACTTTACTGATATAAAACAACACTCGTTATTAGTAACATTCACTTGTTTTAGAAACATGTTTTAATATTCACACACATGATTTTTGCTGCATTTTGGGCATTTTGAAACCTTACTATGTTTTATGTTTCTTCTACAGTATATTCACTGCTAAAAACGTCCCAAACTTTAACTAAAAGTCAAATGTTGTTATATAGGTCAACATTTTTAGACATGAATATTGTTAGATAACCTTCTTTAAGAACCAAGATAGCTTCAAGATGATCTAATGTTTTGTTGTTCAAGTGTTACTATTTTATGCAAGGCACATGCAAGCCCGGCATGACCAAGCGTGTTAAGGCGTGCGACTCGTAATCTGAGGGTCGCGGGTTCGCATCTCCGTCACGCCAAACATGCTCGCCCTTTTAGAGAGTTGGCGGTGGGTGGTGATGACTAGCTGCCTTCCCTCTAGTCTTACATTGCTAAATTAGGGACAGCTAGCACAGATAGCCCTTCTGCGATTGTGCGAAATTCAATAACAAACAAGCAAGGCACATACCTTTCTTTTCGATACAACCTTAATTTAGTTTAGTTTAATAAGTTGTACCAGCAAAACTAACTTCTTCAACATTGATTTCAGGCTTCAGCTAGGTAATGAGCAAGCATTTTTTTATTTGGAGGCTCCGCTCACCATTGGTCCTTGCCATGGTCGTGAACCAATCAGATTGGTTAACAACATCACATTCTTTAAGGGTATTTTCATGTTAGCATGCCTTTTCATTCTCGTTACCAATTTTCTTTTAGTATAGCCGATATAGCCTCGCTGAAAGCAAAGAAAAGTTAATTTATATACAACAAATGATGACTGTGATGCAGAAATTCGATCTTTAAGTTTTTGAATTATTTTCAGTAACTAAAGAATTTTCGCCCATATATCGTAAATTGACAAAAACAAGATATTTAGGTACTTCAAATACATTTGTTGTACTAACACTTCGATTGTATGAATAATTATAAATTATTCTATCAAACAAACATTGGGAAGTCATTCTTAGATGAAAACATTTTTATGTCGTTGTTGATTTTCGTAAACAACACTTTATACGTGCTAGATATTTTATAAGCACAATGAAACAATATTGTAACCATATTTTGTTTGAATAAGTTAAGATTAAAGTGTACAAAGTCAAAATGTAATCCTGTCTTCTGTTTTTTGTAATACACCTCACATATGAGGTGACCTTTGTAATTTCTGAGTAAAGTGACCAAGAAAGAGAGCTCATCATCTTCCTGATGTCCTATTGTAAACAGTGGTAGTTTAAGGTTGTATGAGCCCAGGGACTACTAATTTTGTGGGTTTTATATCCCACGTAATTTTACATAGAATAAAATTATTAACGGGTCCTCCTTAAGACCATGAATACTGGGGCTGAGCCCCCTCTAGCCTCTACCTAAATACGCCACAGATTATAAACTTTATATCTAGTGTGCTTACTGTTAAAAATGGGAAAGATGTCATCAACATACCTCCAATGGTGAGGAGGGTTAAACCGTCGCGGGCAGCTTTCTAACCCTTGTTTTTCACTCAAATAGATCATCCAACGATAACACCAATCTTGAATCTATTAACGACACGATCGAAGTGAAATTCTTTAACTACAAAGTCATTAAGTTTAGAAAACCTGGTTTAGTAATGTTCACATTCTTGCAAGCATCTTTGTAAATCAAACTGGTACTTAACTGTGTGGTTTCTTTCAACTGTTGTTCACTCATAACATTCAAAACTGCCCTTCAAAGCACATTCATTTCTGGTAAACGTTTTTAGAAAATCGATCCAAAAAACTAACAAAGACTGGTTATGGGGTCTGGCATTAGAAACACTGTGTTGTAATGAAACTTCTTTATGGATTTGAAGTAAACCACAAAAGATTCCAGGTGACCTACTTTAAAATATCGTCCTTCATTAAAAGTGTTATTTTTTCATCGATTTCAGTTGATAGCTGTGCAGTTGAGCTTCTAGTTTATTAACGGTATCATTACACAGTAGTCACTAAAGATGTCCTTATCTTTCTTTAAATAATCATCTTTATCTAGCATAGTCGTCCTATTTATCTTATCAGTTTAACGTATCACAATATTCTCGTTTTTAAGAGAATCCTTTAATGCTGTTAATTGTTCAGGACTTAAATTAATGAAGGTTTTATATTTATTAAAAGTAGTAAGATCTATATCACTAATCTGAGTTTTACTGTTATAAAACATTCACCAGATTTGCACTGTACTGACTGATACAGTAATTACAAATACGGCTCATGGTTCACTCTGTACCAAACATTCTTCAAACTTAGCTACTCATGAATACTTAAGTACAAACTACGAACTAAAATTTTCTTTTCGACATCACTCAAACTATACTTTGAATGATTAAAAATCACACTACAAGGTTGTTCTATAAATTAATTTTAACTTAACTGTCGTCTCAAATTGTTTATCTTAAGCAACTGTTTTCCCGAACCATTATAACAATTTTATTATTTTGTGATTCAGCAAAATTTATTATTGAGTAAAGTAACGTCGTGCTTGTTTTGTTTTGTTTTTTTAGTAATGGATAATCTTTATAAATATTTCAATAGCTGCTGGCTTTGTTTAATCTTAAAACTCAGAAACTAAATGTAAGTTTTATTGTACTGTCTAGAATGTCAAGAGTGAGGAAGATAAATGTTAAACCAAAGAAAACGAAGAACATTTACATTCATTAATTCAATTTCAAACAAGATGGAATCTTTTATAGACGCAGCACTCGAAATTCTTTTAGAAAAATTAGAGTAAACTAATCTATGAGATTTTTGTTTTTCCTTTTATTAGCTCATTAAGAGAACCCATCAGTTAGAAAGATGAAATAAATACTTGTTTCCAATAAAGGATAGAAATTATGCTTCTATTTTTCTTCTAAATGTAATAAACATTAAGAGTATTATAGAAATACATAAAGGTACTAATACTGAAACGGTATACTTACTATTTTCAAGAATTCTATCAATATGAAATTAGATTGGGATCCAACACCCTTCCTTTGACTTCCCCCATGCCATCCTGTATCATTGTGCCAATTTGTGATGATTTGGTTTCCGAAATTATATATGAAATTAGATGGAGAGTGCAGTCCCCCTCTCATAGCCTTCTTCGTGTCATTCTGTATCATTGTGTTAAGTTTAGTGCTGATTGATCAAGAAATGTGGACGTATGTAAGAAACAGACGGTTGAAAGATTCGAACAAACAGGCGAGAACTTGATTTTACATGCATTAGATGTTTTTGTGCGCAAGCAATATCAAGCGTGAGGTCCGATACGATTTTATTACTCATCAATAGGCCCGGCATGGCCAAGCTTGTTAAGGCGTGCGACTCGTAATCCGAGGTACGCTGGTTTAAATCCCCGTCGCACCAAACATGCTCGCCCTTTCAGCCGTGGGGGCGTTATAATGTGACACTCAATCTCACTATTTGATGGTAAAAGAGTAGCCCAAGAGTTGGCGGTGGGTGGTGATGACTGGCTGCCTTCCCTCTAGTCTTACACTGTTAAATTAGGGACGGCTAGCACAGATAGCCCTCGAGTAGCTTTGTGCGAAATTAAAAACAAACTCATCAATATCTCTACCAGCGTAACTTTAAATCAAATTTTTTTTTAGGAAGGATTAGATTAAATTAAGCTAGAAGACTTTAGGTGTGGTCAAATACATCAATCAAAGGGGTTTTGACATCCCGTGTCCAAAACTGTAATTATATCTCAAATCGGTTAAGAGATGAGATGACAGAGCTATGAACTAATAATTTGTACTTGAAAAAAACTTAAGAGTCATTATATGAGCCGTTATGCTGTGGTGAAAAATAGAAGCACAATTTCTTATCCTTTGTCACAAACGAGTTTTTATTTCACTAGTTTAAAAGACGGGTTCTCCAATTAACTAATAATTTCAAGTGCTGCGACTATTGAGGATTTTCTCTTACTTATAATATAAGCAATTGACTTGTTCTTAAAAAGCCTTAGGTATACTATAAATCTTAAGGCTAGAAATACTAACATATTTATTAAACATACATATTGATGACATATTTGAAAAAAATACCTGAAGAGTAAAAAAAAAAAAAAATTTAAGCCCTCTCTTTTCTGATAAGAATAAACTGTAAAATGTCAAAATGTAAAAACTATTTTATGTAATAAAAACATAAAATGCGAAATCACCTCTTTCATGGCAAGGAGCTTTCAGACTTTTAACAGGTCCATCATGAGGTGTAACATTGTCACTGTCTAGAATATATGTTTAAGAATATTCTAGTAAGTTGTTTTTATCGTTATAAAAATGTTTATATTTTATAGCACAATTCAACAAATAATATTTAATTATATCATTCAAAATATTAGCAACATTATCCAACATACAACTATACTATTTCGTTTATCCAGTTTAATCATGACAATATATTAATTATAAGACAATCCTTCAGTATCTTTATCTTTCCTTTAATGGTAAATATTCTGAATTATCCTTCTTAAATATAACTGTTCAGGCTGTTTCACTTCAATTCTAATATTACTGTAATATTCATCTCTTATTTATCAGATAAACTGTTTTGATAACTGCTCCCCTTAAATGCCTCAATTCAGGTTACTGTTTGTGGAAATGGGACCACTCAGGGTTTCTCTTTCTACCGGTTATCTTCTATGAGATCTAAACACCCATCCTTATGTCTGCCTTGTTTATTGATCTACGTAGGGAAAGACAGGATCCTGGTAGTTAAGTGCTATCTGAGCCAGAGTATAATGTCTGGTTTAACACAATAAACTGTTTTGACTTAGAACGTATACACACACACACACACATTATCTGAACCTGAGTATAATATCTGGTTTAACACAATAAACTGTTTTGACTTAGAACGTATACACACACACACACTATCTGAGCCTGAGTATAATATCTGGTTTAACACAATAAACTGTTTTGACTTAGAACGTATACACACACACACTATCTGAACCTGAGTATAATATCTGGTTTAACACAATAAACTGTTTTGACTTAGAACGTATACACACACACACTATCTGAACCTGAGTATAATATCTGGTTTAACACAATAAACTGTTTTGACTTAGAATGCCTATATATCTGTGGAATATTCTCAGTTCATTTAGTTGGTCAGCAGTGACTACGGGCAACCTGAGCGTATTCACCAGACGTTTTCTATTCTTCTAAGCCTGATACGTATGTCCAAGTGCAATGCATCATTATCATTTTTGTGTCATTTTGCATGTTTCCTTGTATACAAACAAACTACTTTTTTACCTTTACTATGGAAAACTTAAAACTCAAACACTTTAATGAGATCTTCAAAATTCTCTGGTCAGTTTTATTACACAATGCCCTTGCCTCGCATCCTCGCCCTACATTCATTTATTTTAGAAATCTTAGTCCCAGACATCTCCATTTTTCATTTAGAATGGCTAAAGGTACTAGCAAGCCCTTCAAAACAAATTTAAAACTTTGATTTAAAGACAGATTAGTAATAATACCAAAGTCCATAGAAAGTCATCTCTTAGTGATGCCAATGGTCATTGGGATATTCCCATTGAGGTGAACTTCCATAATACTTTGCATTTTTCATTAGGAGTTTGTGCCAACAGATATATATTTGACATCTGTGAATAAGTTGTTATCTCAAAACTCCAAAACCGAGGCACAATTGCTCTAAAGAGAATCTGTGCCAAACAATTCAACATATGAACCATACAGCATACTTGTCTTTATTATTTTCTCCCTTCCCTTTGCCAGTGCCAAAGCTCCAAGGCAAGGTATCTAAGATGCACAGTGTGACCTTATGTTCTAAATCTACTCAGATGTTCAGATGTCTTTGATTGCACATTCCAACTGCAACTGTTGCTAAGGGCTTTTTTTTAATGTTTACACCCTGAATGCCAGGAAGAGAATAAAATACAAATATTGAAAATTCTTAACACCTCCTTCAGTGAGGATTATTATATAAATGTAGTTATGTTTCAAAGTGATTGGGCTCACAACATCTGATTTCAGTAGGTATGAGAATCGTGTTATTTCTCTTCTGCTCAACAAGGTCATTGTCAGGTTGTGTGACAGTCATGTCCATGCTATCAGCATACTCCCTATACGCTTTTACCATTCATAATACCATTGGAGGCAGTTACTATTCGTATTCATTGACCACATTATGAAGCTATGTTCTCTCTTCCTGTCACTTTAAGAAATCGATAGGCAAAACTACATTTCTTTTTACCAACTCTGGTTAGAGCAAATCTTTCCTGGTAGGTGACATTTAAACTAATGTAATCTTTTCTCCAGTTTGGGAAGGATCTTGAGATTCCGTACAATTACTGAGCAGTTGCTATCTGTACAAGACCTTCGATAGTATATTTAATGGTTATCTTACTTGTCCCCTTGAATAACTTAGTGTGTGGCTTTTGCAGGTAAAGATCCTGCACGTACCATGTACTTAGACTAGAAACGCCTGATAGAGAAACCTTTGTTAAGAAGGAGTACATTGTTTTATATATTTGTTTAGCTTTAGAAAGGATTATGACTGTGGTATGAAATATGGTATTTTAATAGGCTTCCATGTCCCCGTGTTTCATATTCATTTGCCCACTCGAATCAAAAGCTTTTTAACTTAGAAGTCCTTCCAAATTCACGTGGCATCAATATTATTTAGATCCTTCAGACAGGAGCTCAGGAGTTTCTCAAGATTGTGTCTTATTGTTGTTCTTTTAGCACTATGCTATTACCACTGTACCGTTGAAACTTGATTTTTCTCATATAAAAGTATCACACTATGAGTAACATAAAACTGTAACTGTATGTATCGCTGGGTTAACCAACGTTTGAGAAAGAGTGTTTGGTCAAAACCTCGGTCGTCAAGTAAAGATTCTTAAATTTGATGATATTACTCGCTTATATTTTCTTATAGCTACATGGCCAATTAACTAATCATATTAATCATATATTAATCATATTACAGATTAATTAAAATTACACTTAAAATTAAATTTTAGTAATATATTTCATATATTTAACAGCTAAGTCACGTGTAGTGTAGAAGAAATCGACTAAAGCATATCAAGTTACGGGTTAAATACCTAAAGTCAGGGAAATATTGGAAAAGCAACAGGTTTACAAATTGTTATAAAAATAAATTAATGCAAATGTTTTTATATCAAATGTTATCTGCTTTGACTATGTCATAAAATGTTATAGAATGTTCAATATATGTATATTTACATATAACTGTAAAATATTCAATAATAAAAACTATTATTATAATCGAGAACGTTTCAATAAAATATAAACATGTGAATTAAAATTTGCATTCGTTTGAATTCGTTTACATCACGAAACAGAACAGTCAAACATGAGTGGGTAGATAACATTCATTTCACTCTTTGTATCTTGATATCGTATGACTGAGACCTATGTATTTCAAATTGTCAGTTTAATCAAAATAATGTATTACAAGGGTGAAAGTAGCTGTAGATGTATGTGTGTATTTTGCATTCATTAACAGTGACAGGCTAAAGGGAATATCTCTGATAGAATACGCATGTGGAAAAATAACACTAGAAACTTCAGCCAAGTCATGGTATGTCCTGATGATTAGGACGCTCAACTCGCAACCTGAAGACCTCGAGTTCGAATTCCTTCACTGATCATGCCCGCCCTTTTAGACATGAGGGCGTTAGTAAAAGAGTGGCCCAAGTGTTGGCGGTAGGTGATGTTCACTAACCGCATTCCCTCTATCACTGCTAAATTCCCTCTTCAACAATAATATTTTGTTGTTGTTGAAAACATTGCAACCAATCTGTTTGCCTCTCAGCGTGTTTACAGCGCCCCTATATTTTCTAGCTGGATTTTTCTGCTATGGCAATCCATTTGAAAAACAAGTAAACTAAAACTAACCAAAATAAATATAAAACCACAATACATTATATTACATATAACCTTCAATCAATAAGTGTGTAAATGTCTTGTATGTCTATAACCTGTAACCCTTTAGAAAAACATTTTTTCAAAACAAAAAAAGCCGAATTTGCACTTCAATTCGTAAAGCCCCCAAAAAAAGGATACAAATTAATTGCCATTTTGTCAGTTTCCGAAGAATATTTAAGATACAGTGAAAATTATTCAGGAAATCCGTTAGGATATCACATGAGCCCTTTGTATTGATTCGTCTTATTTCTAAAATTCTCTGCCTGTTCGATAATATACTTATCAAAACAGCCAGCAGTTTTTCTCTCTCATATATTCATTCACATTTGTGTGTCTTTCGTAAAGCTGGAATAAACTGTCTCATATTGCTTGTGTTGACTGAATAATGTTTTTTTTTTTATTTGTTATAAAAAGAGCAAGTGCTGTACACAAGAGAAACAAGTAAAACATATTTTCCCAACTTTAACATCAATGTACGAATTGTAGCCAAACGTAACAATATTTAACGTTCACTGTTTAATAATATCTACAGTTAATTTGCAATAATACAAGCATTCTTAAGTTTCATATATAAAAATCTCAAGCCACAGAATTTTGTTGTAGAACTTTTTAAATGACAGTTCGTAGTTAAAGGTAAATATTATTTTTTTAATTTTTGTCAACTCATGCAAGGTGGAGCTCTTCTTAAGAAGAATATAAACCTTGACTTGCGTTGTTAAATTGTCGCTATGTTGGCTGTCGCCACATAGTGACCTTGAAAGCAAACCGGATCGAGTTATTTTACTGTAATCTTTATTCATCAAAGGGTCAGTACAAGAGACCTTTTCCTTCCCAAGAAAACTACGTGCGTGACTGTTTGAATTAATTCAGACACTGGTGACAGTTACGGTGCAAAAGTTGAATGATTTTCGTCTCTCTAGAATAGATGTTATCATAGGTTGGATCAGTTTACCAGAACATTGCTACGAAATTGAACAAACAATTGATATTAAATAACAGAGAATAAGTTTTTCTAAGACAGATGCTACAAACTGCTTTTAGAGAATGTGACAAAAGAAAGAAAGAGTATATTCATTTATAATTTTGTGTTACAAGGTTTATTGTTTTAAATAATGATAACCCTAATGAACAAGTTAACAATGAATCATCAGGCAACCAGAATGAGCTTTCATTGCTGATGTCACCAGTACAACAGCTATAAAGACTGCACGGATTCAAGTTGAATATTATTAAGCCATAACACATGTATGGGTAAGCGATAAGATTTACATTAGCTGAAGCAGATAAACCTGGCTGAAAAGATAATTAAATACTGTTTTAATTCAGTGGCAAAGGAAGGGGTAGGAGCCGTGAGTCTATTTCTCACACCCATTTTTCAAACTTTACCGGTAAAAGTGCATAACAAATGGGAAAATTAACCTCGGGAAAATCAGGAGAATACATAAAATTTAATCCAGAACGTAAGAGCTTCCAAGACCCTGAAGTGAGCCCCAAACTCCAGCCATAATGGATGGGACAGCGTGAATAAGAAGGATAAATTACCATTAATCAGGAAACTATCTCTGTCCCTCTAAGTAAAGTCTGAAAAGTTATAACGCTAAAATTGAGTTTCGATACACGTAGTGACAAGAGCTCAGATAGTCCGTTTTGTAGCTTTGTTTTAAAACAGCAAACAACCTAAAGGTGATAAATTATGTGATAAACTTTACGATGTCCAACTGATAAAATCATCTCCTCTTATGATAAAAATATTGTAACTATAACGATATTATCTATTCTAATTGAAAACAACAATTTCAGATTAAAATCTCTATTTTACTTTTCAACTATAGATACGTAACAAATGAATGTGAAAGTTTTGCTCTATTATCAAATTAGCTTTGCTAAACAAAAACAAATATCATGATATATACATGTGTATGTGTAAGTCTTTAGAACTGATAAACAAAGAGTATGAAACAATGATATTAGATTTTTCTCTCGATAAAAATGCGAAACCTGCTAATGATCTTAAGGATTATAAATTGGATCTGGTGCAAGACCAATCATGATAGCATTTGGACATCCAATAAGCCCTTATCTTGGTTATTTGAAATAATAATACATAAACCGCTCTTATTAGTTCACGTACATGTGAATAGGAACCAAGATTACAAGTAAAAAAAAGAAATCATTTTACAAACTATTATTTTCTAAAACATATGATCTCATTATACACCTCTGTTTTCCCAACACTGTCCTTATCTAAGTAGTTTAAGGTCTTATTATACGCCTATATTAATGGATTCTGTATAGCCACTGAGACAATCATTCACTCAGGTTGTTCTGTATGTCCGTGATAAATTCGCAAAGAAACCGTATGAGAAAAAAAAAAGAAAGAAGTAAAATGAACTATAGACTATATCTTAGGGTTATAAACAAACCTTTTATTACTCTTGCACAAAGACTAGTCATATTGGCTAACAGACCTGACTGTCAATGTATGATATGAAAGTTGTAGTCTATGAGATTATTATGTGTTTTATGAAGCCAAATGTACAGCTTGGAAAGCCACTTACATCGGTAAGGCGGGTTATTCAAATAAATGAATGTTTCACCAAACACTTGATAAAACATCAAAATAATTAAGTTTGGGAAATTGCATTTCGTAAACATTTTATTCAATTAAATCTTTGTGAACCGAAAATACTGACAGAATTGTGAAAAGAAAAAAAAAGTAAAATAAAACAGCTAATAATTGGAACAAAGAAACTAACTATGAACCTTAGTTTTGGTCACCAGTTGTAAAAATGTTTGGAAATTAAACCTTTTCTGAATAGGACATGAGCATGGTCTCTGAAACTCACCATTATGTCATTGAACCCTTGATATCACATTTTTTTACTTCTCAAATACCACTTTTCAATAGATACGTCATGTTGACTGAACAATGTGATATGTTCATACTTATCATAAAAGTCGTATAGACTCCCCTAATGGTGGTGGTACTTTCAGACATGCAGTTATTTTAAATAATGTGGCAGCTTCTAATGTGTGCTGTCATTTTGGATGAGTCAGTATAAAGATTTACAAACAAGTTAGACAAATTTAATTTAATTCAGAAATCTTTAACTGATCCTCTAAGGTATTTAATCATTTTGTTCGTGAAGATATCTTCTTCAGTTCATTTGATTTTAACAAACAATGAGTGAAAAATGTCTCTTCCTGACTTTGGGACACATTTAGTTTAAAGTATTAATGACACATTAAAGCACCATTCTTTGGTATAGCCATCCAATTTTTGTTTATTGTCCTTTCAAAACTAGCAGCATCTCAGGTAGACAAAGATCACCAAAATACGGAGACAATACACTAGTCATTTCTTATTTTATAATAAAAATTGGTGAATCAATTAATTCAATAAATAATTTATTTCCTTCGTAGCACCTTGGATATCATCCAACTCAACGTATTTATCTTTGTTTATTTAATTGTCTTGACACGTTTATGAATACGATCACGATTAAGTTTGGTTTGTTTGTTTTGAATTTCACGCAAAGCTACACGAGGGCTATTTGCGCTAGCCGTCCCTAATTTACCAGTGTAAGACTAGAGGGAAGGCTGTTTAGTCATCACCACCCACCGCCAACTCTTGGGCTACTCTTTTACCATCAAATAGTGAGATTGATCGTCACATTATAACGCCCCCATAGCTGAAAGGGCGAGCATGTTTGGTGCGACGGGGATTCGAACCAGCGACCCTCAGATTATGAGTCGAATCTCCCTTGCACCAAACATCTTCGCTCTTTCAGCCGTGTGGGCGTTGTAATGTGACACTCAATCTCACTATTTAATGGTAAAAGAGTAGCCCAAGAGTTGGCGGTGGGTAGTGATGACTAGCTGACTTCCCTCTACTCTTACACTGCTACATTAGGGATGGCTAGCGCAGATAGCCCTCATGTAGCTTTGCGCGAAATTCACACCAAACCATATATTTCTTAGTTGTTAGCTTACTAATATTACGAATACTTTTTGTCCCAATATCATCAGTTAGGGTTTGTAAATATACATGATTAAATATACATGCCAAAGAAGGGACTATTTCGAACTAAAAGACATTTATCTTTAGTAATCTCTTTTGTGTTACAATATTCACATACTTTAACTGTATATATTGGAGCTATTTTTAAATTCAAATGTATCACCATTTTCTGAACTGCTTTCACCAGAAGCATTATTCTCACTAAAAAAACCATATTTTTCTTGAAACTGGTTTCATTTTGACAGTCATCTTCAGTGGATGTTTTCATCTCTTTCTATTCTATGTCTGTGTAGCTTACTTTCTCTAAAACCCAAACTCATCAAAGGAGGAAGAGGCTCAGAACAGTGCCTTATTACTAGAAAATATTGCTTCAGCATTGAATTATTCTAAAAGGAAGGTTCTAAGGCGACTTTTTAAAGATGAATTACTGATCAAAAATTTATAGCTAAATGAATGCTGGGTATATACACTGCTGGCAAAAATCTTAAGGCTAATGAATATAAAGAAAAATATGCATTTTGCGTTGTTAGACTCAACCACTTATTTGAGTAGAGCTTCGAAAAATGAAAATAAGAAAATGGAAAATAAAAAAAAACTTTTAGCATTCAATAGGGAAAATGTGAACACTATGAAATTAGCCTAAATACTAGCTAGTCAAAAGTTTAAGACCATACTAAAGAGAAGTCTTAAACAGGGTAGAAAATGCAAATGCCCAACAAGAGGTCTCAGTAGTGAGTTGCACGGCCGTCATTGCGAATAACTTTAAACATTCGCTTTGGCATGGTCGATATAAGCGTTTGCAGAAGGCTGGCTGGAATGTTATTCCAAGTGGTGAAGATGGCTTCACGAAAATCATGCACAGTTTGGAATTGACGTCCATTTCTATAGACTTCCCTTGCCGTCCAAACCCAAACATTTTCAATGGATGGTCCAAACGAATCACGTTATTCGCCATGAAAGAGTTCTTTGTCCTGCGGGCATTGTGGATTGTACTGTTGTCCTGCTGAAAGATCCAGACATTTCCACACAAGCGAGGGCCTTCAGTCAATAAGGATGCTCTCTCCAACGTGCCAATGTAGTCAGCTGCTGTGTGATGCCTCTGTATAACCTGAAGCTCCATTGTTTCATGGAAGGAGAAAAGCACCCCAGATCATGATGGAACCTCCTCCACTGTGTCGTGTAGAAAATGTCTCCGGTAGGATATCCTTATCGTGTCAGTAGCGTTGGAAATCATCTGGACCATCCAGGTTAAATGTTTTCTCATCACAGAACAAAACCTTCGTCCATTTTTCTACGTCTTATGTTTGGTGCTTCTCAGCAAAGTTTAACTGAGCTGTTTCGTTGTGAGGAAGGAGGCGTTGCCTTTGAAGAGGCTTACGGTTGTTAAAGCCTTTCTCTCGTAGATGCCGTCTTATTGTTCTTGAGCTGCATTCTGCGTCCGTAAGAGCCTTAATCTGGTTCGACGATCGGCTGGTGTCTTGCCGGACAACCTGTCGAATCCTCCTGCTTAACACCGGCGAAATTTTCTTGGGTCGACCACTTGAAATTCTCGTTCCGTATTCGTGAGGTCTTGTAAGAAATTTGCAACAGCAGTTTTACTACGGCCAATCTCACCAGCGATAGTATGTTGAGAGAGACCTTACTTTTGCAGCTCGATAATTCTGTCACGTTCAAAGTCTGTCAGCTTTTTCGCCTTTGCTACGTTTTTACCCAACGTAACACAGGAGATGTCAGTGGGAGATGTTGACAACGCTAATGCTTGAACACAAATGACTAAATTTCGTTACGTGTTTACCGGTTGACGCTTCGTTTCAGTATGGTCTTAAACTTTTGATTATCTAGTATTTAGACTAATTTCTTAGTGTTCACATTTTCCTTATTAAATGCTAAAAAAGTTTATTTTTATTTTTATTTACCCTTTTCTTATTTTCATCTTTCGAAACTCTACTCAAATAAGTGGTTGAATCTAACAACGCAAAATGCATATTTTTTCTTTATGTTCATTGGCCTTAAGATTTTGGCCAGCAGTGTATGTCTTCAATGGATATTATGGACATATGGTTCCTATATATATTTTATTGTGTGGGTAGACTGTCCAAGAACTCCTGACATCACTATGTACAGTGGCACTGCATGCTACCTTGTTATTTAGGTCCAAACCTTGTATTTTAGTCTGTAAATATTTTAGCTTCCAGCCTTCAACAGGAATTGTAATAAGCCCTGAACTTAGAATTCAGCTCTTGCTTCCTCACCATCGTCTTCTGTCAAGCCACCCGTGTTTCGATTTCTTGTCATCCTTTCTCTCGCCATTTCTAAAAAAATATTTGAATAAGACATCATCTTTCTTTATTCAAAAGAGTTTATCGGACTTGGTAGTTCCTGTAGGTCTATTAAAGACATTGACTGTGAATCTACAAATTAAAGCACCTAAATCTAATGATGGTGAGTTCCTTTGAGTTTCCATGACTTTCAGGGAAGGTTCCATTCAGATTACCAATAACATCTTAAACTCTACTATAGTCATTACTGAATCATTCCTTCTTGGTGTCCTAGAGGAAGAAATCCTTTATGAATTATCGGACTAAAATTTTATAGTAGTAAAGTAGATATCTAGAGACCTGTAAGCCAATTAGAGCTAAATTTCTTAACTTTTCTTCACTCAGTCCTCCTACCAGTGTCAAGTCAGGACATTTGAATCGCTCTGCAATACCATATTTCATATCCTTATGTCAAATGTCATGAGCCTGGTCATTTCAAAGTTTCCTGATGTGGAACTCTTATCTATGCCCATTATAATAGCAAGATGAAAGAAAATAATTCTAAGCCTTGCAACCGAATGGTAACAAATTATTAGGTATATTTGAACATCAATATTATTTGAAATTCAGTCTTACATTTATGCTATTTAAAAGTGATTGAATGACAAATAACTATGTTGTTGAAGCCTAGCATGAACTAGTGGTTTGGGCACTCAACTCGCAACCTGAGGATGGCGAATTCAATTCCCCGTCACCAAACACGTTTGTAGGAGTTTTCTGATACAACAGTCAGTGGTCATTTACTCCTAGTGAAGAAAGTTCAATTTCTGCAAGCACTCGGAATATGGGTTTATTTTATAACCATATCTTATTTTGTTGAACCTATATATTTTTAAATATAAGCACTGAAATAAAGTTATAATGCAGCTGTGTATGCTAACACAGCAGTTGGGTTACATGCAAAATATCTACCTCTATATGACAATCTCAGTTTTATTCACATTACCTAAAGGTCTTGTCATCTCTTGAGGCAAACTGTGCTGATAAAGTTTTACTTACCTCTGTTTCCCTGCAACACCTAACACCTGTGAGTATCTGTATCCTGCACTTTTGCCCTCATTCTAAACAATGGTGGCTGAAATCACTACATGAAGATGAGAGTATTTGGACTCCTACATCTAGTTTTCTCTTATGAAACTGAACAGCACCAACAAGACCGAAAAGATCTTAGAATTTTGGGTATGATAAAAATAATTTTAAAAACACACCATCAGCCTTTTAAAGTCACTTTATCATTCAGTAACATGTACTCCGAGGTAAGCCAGTAATGCTTACTATGAGTCCCTTGTGAGTCATTAATGTTCTGTCTAATACATTCGTAAGTCAATGAATATGATATTCTTACTAGCGTTGAAAGTAAAAAAAAAAGGTTCACATTTGTATGTTTAGTATTTAACATTGCAAGCCTTTCTAATCATGCAGAATTGTGCGGTTTGTATAAAGTATTTTACTTAAAGTTAGAATTCTACAAGGCATAAAACGTTTTGCATAGCAGGAGAGAAAAACTCAATCCAGGGTAAGAGTCGAAGAGAAAATTGTTACAATTAAGAACATATCTGTGTTAAAAATTATGCAGTATTGAAATGAGATAATAATAATAATTAAAACGCACAAAGTGTTATTAAATTCAAGTAAAGTATAGTTCTGATAAAAATTCTGGTTCTGTGATTAAATAGCGTAAAACAAAAGTAGTTACTAAAGTAAAATAATCCTTATCTGATATAGTCCTGGATCTGACACATATTTACCAGGATACGGCTGTTCGGCATTAAGTTAGTATTTTGGGGAAATACTTGATATCTTGTTATAGGCTAAAAAATGATATACAACGAATCTTTGTCAACAATAATAATAAAAAACGTGGAAATAACATTCTAAAATAGATTAATATTCTATCAGCAACTTGGGCATACACTTAAGCATCACGACGTTTGAAAGAGAAAAATGATTGTAACTTGAAAGATATTTAATATATTAAGAAGATAAAAATTACAGAATTGGCTCTAATTTAAAAATTAGATTAAATTAAATATGTAAGCATGCTGCGTGTGTGTTTAACTAAATATTCTTGGTGAAATCTTCATAAGCTTTATTTACAG
The DNA here is from genome assembly GCF_004210375.1 of Tachypleus tridentatus. Classification (NCBI taxonomy): domain Eukaryota; kingdom Metazoa; phylum Arthropoda; class Merostomata; order Xiphosura; family Limulidae; genus Tachypleus; species Tachypleus tridentatus. Next base: position 40,287,958 of record NC_134830.1, read on the forward strand.
GGTCTCTAGTGTGAAACGATGAACATTTATGAAGCTCTAATGATGCCCCAACTTCATACCTAGGAGATTAACTGATTAAGTCTAACGTCAACGTATTCTTTTAAAGGTATTAATTTTATCATTTAATGGTAATCAAATGTATTTCCTGATTCAGGATATGATATTTATTTTGACGTTTTTGATATTCTAATAGGTATTGTGAGGCTAAAGCTCCATCCATAAATGGTTAATAGTGGACCAGCTTGGAACAATGTAGATTTAAGCACCCAGACATTACCCTTCACTACTACTGTTTTTTCAGTAGTCTGCATTATTGATCTAGGAGCGAGTTTGGAGAAGAAAACATCCCAGGAAAGTTATCATTATACAAGCTTTTGAATGAAATCGATGAAGATTGATTCCAGAAAAAAAAGAGCTGAATTGGGTGATGCACTAAATACTACATAGCTTATATTACAATGCTGTCTAAACGTTAAGCAACAAACACTTTTGTATGAGGTCACAGCTAAGTATATAAAGGGTTCTTGGAGGTTATTGACAACTTCACGCCCATGTATGGAGAACATCCCAGGTAAGTTCTATATATTTTAGGTCTGGTGATCTAACCAGTCGATTCTGTGGGCAATATCTTCATTTTCACAACATTGATCCACCAGCAGTCCTATGTAGAGTATATCATCCATTAAGATCAAATTAGGGCCAACAGCGCTGCTGAAAACACAAATATATTGTCCGAAGATTTCATATTCGTATCGCAAACAAGCCAGTGACTCACCTTTAAAGATGCGAAGTTTGTGTGGGCATTTATCATGCCATGATGTTTGTCCAAACCAGGTAGACCATCACCAATTTTGTAATTTTCCATTCAGTAGTGTTTGAGGGACTATATCCAGTTCCTCCCTCCACTCAGATCAATCTCTGTCGAAGATCATTCTCAAGCAGAACGTTTACTCATCCACGAAGAGAACATTGCGTTGATTTCTTTATCCCATTTCAGACCCTTGACATAAATACTTCTGGTTATGGTCTATCTTGGTACAGACGTTCTTGTAGCCGCGCATAGCTGTCGTGCGAGATGGACATCTGTGGTATCTGACAGTTAAAGCCAGATAACAGACATCTTGAAATGTCTTCGGGCACAGTGGCGGCGCCAAGGGGGGCCTGGGGGCTTGAGCCCCCCCCCATTGAGCCAAGCCCCCAGCCCCCCAATATTGTTACCTACATATATTCATAAAATATGGAAAACACAATCGTCGTTGTTGCTTAACAATTAACATCAAAGAGACATAGATCTGTAGAACTCAACGTCTTCATTAATACAGAAGTATGTGTCATGCGTCCCATAGCAACGTACTGAATGTACTGAAACTCATGCGCTGTATAGCCGCTCCCTGTGTAATGCCATTCTATCTTGAGCTTTGACGAAGATTAGACAACCGCGTTGATTTCAAGTTACAACAGATCATCAGGGATTTTACTTGATAAACCAAAGGTTTCACAGGTATTTACCCATTAATTTCATTTATCTTTTATTGAAAAATAAAGCACAGCATGCATATATAAGTGTATTGTGTATAGGTCAAAACTATGAAGCATTTAGCCGGTGTTGTGTCCTCTGTGAGATCATTTTGCATTGTGTATCAGCCATCTAAAATTGTACTGATGATTGTGGCATACACTTAAAATTGTGACTTACAATCCAATTAATGTTATACTTATGATTAAATAATAACCTTACATGTTAACTGACCAAATAATATTTCTAAACAACTCTAGAAAGAATTTTGAAATAGTCATTGGGCTATTTAGAAGTGCCTAATTTAATGTAATGTAGTTGTTGATGAAAACTGCATTGAAAACGCAGATTAAAATAGCACAACTTTCTGAAATGTACCTTGGTCTTGGTATTTACAACGAAACTATCCTGGCGTCACCACTGTTCGGGCAACACATATTATTGTGTTCAGAATATCTTGAAACCGGAAATATTTAGTTGCCTTGCAACGCTTTTTTTAGGGTATGTAATTAGCATGTTTGTAAATTATGTAAAAGTATTCTATAATATTTCAAGTGAGATTTAGCTTTACTTCATTGTAATCAAGTAGTACTCAACAATAGTTTGATTTTTAAATAGTTAACATATACAGAACAATTCGTATTTAACTTTCAGGTAGCAATGTGTTCACTAGTGCTAGTCATGGAGATCACGTGTTAAACAAAAATATATTGAGAAAACTTTTTAATTCACAATCCATCGTTTATCTTTCATTAAGTCCCAATGGCACAGCGGTAAGTCCAAAGGTTTATAACGTTAAAAACTGTGTTTGATACCTGTGGAAGACACAGGACAGATATCCCACTGTATAGCTTTGGTCTTTTCCCAAAGTCTTGGCTGCTGAATTCACCTCTCTTCAATACAGTGTTCACTAGCATTCACAGAATACATTGGCGGGAGACAGATTTATTTGTTTGTTTTTGAATTTCTTGTAAAGCTACACGAAAACTATCCGTGATAGCCGTCCCTAATTTGGCACTGTAAGACTAGAGGGAAGGCACCGCCAACTTTTGGGTCACTCTTTTACCAACGAATAGTGGGATTGACTCTCACGTTATAACGCCTATACACCTGATAGGGCGAGTATATTTGGCGTGACAAGGATTTGAACCCGCGACCTTCAGATTAAGAGTCAAGCGCTCTAACTTCTTGGCCATGCTGGGCCCTTTGATACTTTCAACCCGCCATTTGACAATGGAAATGTCTAAACTGAAAAATATTCCAAAACATGACGTTACATTTTTTAACATTGATAATCAATAGAAAGTTAAAGTTTACTTTATGTCTCGGATTATTACACAGGAGAAAAACAACCTTTAATAAACCCTAATTACAACTTGATTTCTTTATTGGTGAATGAAACCGTGATTAATCCAGATACCAGAAGAATGGTCAGTGATATTGCTATTATCATAACTAGCACAGTTATGTGCGTCTGTGTTTCTTGTAAAAAAACTAGAAACCGAGTTTTGACGCCTGTGAGGCCCGGCATGGCCAAGCGTGTTAGGGCGTTCGACTCGTAATCCGAGGGTCGTGAGTTCGAATCCCGGTCGCACCAAACATGCTCGCCTTCCTAGCCGTGGGGGCGTTATAATGTGATGGTCAATCCCACTATTCGTTGGTAAAAGAGTAGCCCAAGATTTGGCGGTGGGTGGTGATGACTAGCTGCTTTCCCTCTAGTCTTACACTGCTAAATTAGGAACGGCTAGCGCAGATAGTCCTCGTGAAGCTTTGCGCGAAATTGAAAACAAACAAAAACAAACCCTAACTACCTGGTCATACCGGCAGAATATACCAAACGAATTTTAGGTGTTATAACCACAATTAACTTTCTTTCATGCGAACATACTTTGCAGATAATTCCCAAATGGTCTAACTTCATTTTTTGTTAGAGGATATAAACATAAGATAAGTTATTATTATATATATATATATTATTCAACAAGAAGCCTCTTAGTTTTGAAACAACAGTATTTTATCTTTAATTAAGCAACTTATTTGGACCATCGCCACATTATTTTCGTTTTCAATACACAACAATAATGAACAATTTTAACATTCAAAGTGTGTTCAAGAACTCGACTTATTCAATATTTTAACAGAAGTTAAGTCGCAATTTCAGATTTCAATGAAGAAAAAAATCAAAACGAAATGTTATCTATGATATATCACGCGAATGTAAAAAAAAAAATAGATCGAGGAAACTAAATTTTCTATCAACACTGGAGTGAAATAACTCTAAAGAAACATTGCACACGCTTCTGTACTCTCCGCAACTATTGCACTACAACGTTGACATTAAGAATATAAAAATAATTGCTGAGGGCTGTGATATCGAGAAGAGACAAATTAAAGTATCTATTGTAATAGCAGTCTTTGAATTTGGTCCTGCTGTAAACTTTAACCAGTCATAGGTTATCTCTTCATAGATTCTGGTAACCTTTCACTAAAGAAATCAAGTCATGTATTGACTTTAATACTGTTATAAAACTGACCTAACTAATCTATTGATTTATTTTTACTCTCTATCATGTCTTGCTAACGGTATTTTAACGAGCCACAATAATAATATGACTCATACTTTTATGTTAGCTTACTAGGCTTTAGGCCTATTGTTATAAAGATAAGAAAGTGCGTTCTTGTTTTTCTCGTCACTACAGCAATTTAGAATTCGAATTTTTCCGTTAAATCCTGTTGTTTACTAAACGTCTTGCACATGTAAAAGGCTTAGTTAACTAAACCGAAAGCTTGAGTACTAAAACTATACAAAAACTGAAAGAACGTAATGACAGTGCAAATAAATTACTTAATACAAATATGAGTACTCAAGCTATAAGCCTAAAATACTTTATACTATCAGCATGTCACACTCTGTAATAGTTTGTACGCTCTTATTTGGAAAACGGTTTCTGCTTCCCGTTATGCTTCACGGTATATAAATATAAATTTTTCCTCCAGAGGTCTATAACTGCAACGTTTGGTGAAGTAATATAAAGCTTTTATGTGGAATTTTGTAGGTTTTGTTTCATTTACATATTAATTTATTATTGCAGGCAGTACTTAGAACTTTAAATACTTCCTATACTTATATGTAACTAGCTGAAAGTATCAAGGCAGTAAACTATTGTAACTAACAATATGTTCCTAATCCTTTCTTTATATGACAGACAGAAATAATATTTGTAACGGATGTACCGTTATACGTTTGCTTCAGTCTTGGTTTTTTCATGCATGTGTAGTTTACTGTTGGATACGTATTATCCAAGTCTCGCCTGTTCTCTAAGTTTGTAGAAGATTCTTGAGAGTAAGAATCAATAATTTGTGTTTTATGAAAACGCTAGTGTGTTTGAACATTGTTAAATACATAATTCATATAAAAACAGATAGCCGAGAGACAGTGATAGAATATTATTAGTCAGCTACAAAACTGGTTCTGGAACGTTTATAGATTTCGAACATTACAAACTGTTCAACTTCAGTGAACTAGCTTCGGACTTTAGTATTTCTACGAGAACCTTAAATATCTTTATTGGTAAAAAGTCGGCAAGGCGAAGCCAACCAAGTTAGCTCGCTCAAGCAATGTATGACAGTATCAACTCAGAATTAATTTGTTCGTCGTGGACCTGGATCATCGACAAAATATTCATTTCTAGACCAGATATAAGACTCAGTGGTGTCTGTAAGTTTGTAAAACGGTTGTATATAAACCATTATTTGTAATACCTATTAGTAATAACCGTTATTATAAATTGTATTAATGTTTGTATATTACAATATATTTGTATAAGAAAAAAATTATGTGTCTCAACCTTGTTGGCAAATATCATAAATTAAACACATATTAACATTTAATTAACTTCTAAATTAAAATCGAAATGTCCGTTATTTGAAATAACAATATGTAACATATGATAATTAACTAGGCTTAGGAGTTTATCCCTTTGCCACTTGTTTTTAGAGATACTGTAGAGGTTAATTTGATGACTGAAACAACATTAATCTTGTGCGAGGAACGTTAATAGTCCGATAGTTAATTACAGTTGTTACTGGACGCTATATATATTAGCAGGACATTAAGGAACAGAAGAGGTCCTTTTGACCCCATTAGGTTTCCTTGTTCACTAAATTAAACTAAACCTTTAAAGAAAGAAATAAGCTTCAAAATACAGTTCTTGTCATTCAATATTTAACAAGCTTTAGGTTAAGTTAATTGCATCCTCCACACCCGAAGGTAACTGGTTTCCACAGGACAACCATGGAGACCATTAGAGTAAAAAAATACAATGTAATTAATTAACATAAGTTATTATGTTAGGCCTATTATATACTTAACATTACATACCTTTGCAGATTTTCACGAATTAGTGAAATGAGTGTATAATAACAGTATTTCAACCACAAAATATTCATCATATATTTTACCGATGAAAGGCGTTCACACCATAACAAAAAGACAATATTTATTTCTATCTACAGTGTATTAGCAAGGGGTCGCGTTCAGTATTACTCCGTAATGAACATCTTGAGAAAATTTGTTGTTTGACGAACCTACCGGATAGCTCGAACAATATCCAAATATCTGAACTTCAGTATTCTTTTATATGGGTAGAACAGATGGTACAAAATTAATATATCATTCCAAATAAGGAGCAAACCATCTTTAGAGGACAGATACATACGTATATCTAGAAGTTTTAAGACTTATACTAGTTACTTTGGATAGCTGGTTGGGACCCTTCATCCTAGTATAATTCGTTTTCTGGGCTACCATTTAGTCCCTTAGTACCATAATAGGACTGAAACGCTAACTTTAAGAAGTAAGTTTATTAAACTTACTGACCACCTAGTGGTAGTACCTTATCTTGTATGTATTATTTTATTTTATTTTTATTCATTTTTCGTCTTTACTTTGGAAAGCAGTCTCCTTCCCACAGGTGTCTACTGGCATTGAGAAATGATAGAGATGTGAGACGTTGTGGGCTTGAGCACCCACATCTCACTCTACTAATTTCTATTATTTTTATTTCTATTTCTATTTCTATTCCTTTGTTTTATAACTTTATTTCGCGAACTGAGGTTAAGATTGATAAACGGTGTGTCCCTACCGTAATGTGGGTCCTACTTCCGAGTCATCTCTAAATCCTAGGGTTCATTTTATAATCCCGCATTATAGTCTTAACCCTGGGATCCTTTTAAGTGGTGTAGCGTTTTTATTTTTATTTTTGACTCCTTTTGGTTATAACAGACTAACATTAGTCAGATGTTTAGATTTGCTGTAGTTAACGCAGTCCTTCCTTTTGATTTAGGCCCGACATGGCCATGTGTGGTGGTTAAGGCACTCGACTCGTAATCCAAGGGTCGCGGGCTCGAATCCCTGTTACACCAAACGTGCTCTCCCTTTTAGCCCTGGAGCGTTATAATGTGACAGTCAATCTCACTATTCGTGGCTAAAAGAGTAGCCCAAGAGTTGGCGGTGAGTGGTGATGACTAGCTGCCTTCCCTCTAGTTTTACATTGCAAAATTAGGGGCGGCTAGCGCAGATAGCCCTCGTGTAGCTTTGCGCGAAATTAAAACAGGACTTTTTTATTTTGTTTTATTTCACTTAAGTTTCAGTATTAATATTCCCTTTACACACACACACATAGATAGATACATATATATATATATCAGAGAAATCGAAATACATTGAAAGAAATGAATACACATCAACAATTACCAAACATTTCTTAGTAACACACAGGGTGACAAAATGTTTGAATGTCATGTTACTTCAAAATTGACGTCAAATCATTAAGTAATACTGATTAACCACAAAACTAATGGCAAGCAAAATATGTTAAACATATCCAGTTGTTTCATGAGAAAAGTTGTGTAGGCGGCAGTTGCTGTAATTATTATTTCCCACGGTTATCAGTCAAAGTGCTTTACCGGATATCATATAAAACGGAAAAATCAAGATGTGGTTCAACATACTAACTGCTAAGCATTGCTACAATTAGGAACTGTTATATTACGTCTTATTGTAATGTATTGTGTTTTGGTTTGTTTTCAATTTCGCGAAAAGCTACACAAGGGCTATTTGCACTATCCGTCCCTAATTTAGCAATGTTACAGGGAAGACAGCTAGTCATCACCACCCACCGCCAACTCTTGGGCTACTCTTTTACCAAAGAATAGTGGGATTGACTGTCACATTATAACGCTCCCACGGCTGAAAGGGCGAGCATGTTTGGTGTGGCCATGCCGGGTCTATGTATTGTGCTTTATTATACTGCATTGTGTCATATGAAATTAGGTTTAATATGATTCTTACTCGAAATAGAAAATCAGTCTGGTTTTAATCTTGATACAAGAAATGTTAATATTTTTTATTTTACTCATTATGGCTAGAATGCTGACAAATCCTGAAAGTGTCTGAAAAAGCTTCAAAAACATGTGACCTCATAGTAAACGATGTAGTATTTCCACACTGGAAGTTCTGATATACAAGTTGTAAAGCTGCAAACTAATGAAACATATAGTTAAGGCCCGTCATGGCCAGGTGGGTTAAGGCGTTCGAATTTTAATCTGAGAGTCGCGGGTTCGAATCTCGGTCGCACCAAACATGCTTGGTTTGAAGCCTTATTTCCACCTGGCAAATGGATTTCATGGACAGACATCCACAGATACTAGCGCCATTTCCTGACTGAATATAATATAGTGTTTTGATTTCGTGATGACAAGAAACTCGCTTGTAGTGAAAATGTATTATCAAGACGGCTGATATGGGTATTAACACTTTAATTAGAGTAAAAAAGGGTGTTTCGATTTGCACAATAATTACTTTATTAGCGAAACCTATCTATAATCCTAATATCCTGTCTCTGGTGGTAAAATAACGTTTAACTTGGTACAATGAGTTGAATGTATGATAGCGCAATAGCCAGTCACTTTTAGGCTAATTTATATGAATCAAATATTATTTACACCAAGATTTATTAATATAAATTATTTTGATTAAATTTGAAAGTGGTATTACACAAAGATGTTGAATAATTAATTTGTTTTTAAACTAAATCTTTCTTGCAGAGAACAAAGAAACCAGTAGAATTACAAAACGCGTACGTGAAACAAGCCCACTCGTAACAGGAAATTCTCAAAAATTATTTCTTCATTGCGTATAAACTACGTCACAGGAAAAGCTACCATACTTCATTTACGTCAGTTTAAAAGAAAGTTAAAATGTGAATGACTTTTGGCAATTTAAGCTGTCAAAGAATTGAAGTTAACAATTAATGTGTTCCTGTTGCTGCTTAACAGTAAATTGTCCTGATCAAACGAATGACCCATCACAACTAGGACTTTTTTTAAGTGGCTAAAATTGAAAGTGCAACTGAAAACAAACCATTTATTAAATGCCGTAAATCTCCACGGTGAAATTAGTTCAATACGAGAAGAGAGAAATCAGCATTGTTATCATGCGTAACGTCGTAAGTGCGTTGTCATACAGTTGATATAGGCCTAGGACATATCCGGACCGAACTCCTAACCCTTTTGTGGTTGACTCACGACAAATTTTCGGTACGGAAATTTCGGCTATTTTGGTAATGGTAAAGCAATAATAAGCCCATCCAGATCCGCTATACTGCAGAGGTTTAGAGAGGATAGGAGTACAAGTTCCGTTCTCTTTATTGTTAAGCGCTCGATAAACAGTTAACTCTAACGTCCCATAGTTGGGAATAGCCCTAAGACTATTAAACATAAACATATTTTATTCTCTTTACGTTGTAAATGTTGACATCTGATGTGTTTACTTCAGGCCTTTTTTCTTTCACAGAACTGATGCAAGGACACAGGATGTTTGAAACATGTATTTGTTCTTTTTTTATAATTTATAGTTTGTGATTGTATCATTGTTGGTATCACATAATGCTGTCATCAGAATATTGTGTTTTGTACACAATGCCTAACAGTCTTTTCCATCCTATATCCGACCTTCGAAAAAAAAAAGAACAAATAAAGTAATTAGCCAGTTGTGAGTAGAGAAAAAATTAAATTTCTGTATCAATTATTCTAGTTTATAGTCGACTTCGTATTCTTATGTGCTGTAGGGGTCATTAAATAGTGTGCAGAACTTAAAAAATACTATTTTTTTTATAAAAAGGGGAGGGAAATTAAATTGTCGGGGAAAAAAAAACAATCAGTATACGTTGGCCAGGTGGTTAAGGTACTCGACCCGTAATCCGAGGGTCGCAGGTTCGAATCCCTGTCGCATCAAACACGCTCGCCCTTTCAGCCGCGGGGTCGTTATAATATCACGGCAAAGTCTACTATTCGTTGATAAAAGAATAGCCCAAGAGTTGGCAGTAAGTGGTGATAACAAGCTGCCTTTCCTCTAGTCTTACACTGCTAAATTAGGGACGGCTGGTGCAGATAGCCTTCGTGTAGCTTTGCGCGAAATTCAAAACAAACCAAACCAATACACACACACACACACATATATATATTCACACTTTGATTTTTATAAACGTACTACACTAAAATGTATGTTAGAAATTTTTACTCTGATATATAATGTAATGACAATTGTTTTGGAAATCTATTGGATAGATCTCAAAAGTTTCCCCATAAAAATATGTGTTGAATTAAATAGAGAAGATCAAATACTCGTTATTTTTGTACAGAAATGTTTAATATTTTTGCATAAGGAAACTGTTTCTAAAGCTGATTATCTCACATAATCTATTATTTTTAAAATTGACTCTCTCTATCATGGTAGATTAGGCCAAGTAAAAAAAAAAAAAAAAATTAGCGTCCGTGCTTACGTCCTTTTTTGAATTAACGTTTTCGATCATACAAAAAAACTTTGATGAACGCCACTAATTTAATTTGCTCTTTTTTATACCTCACAAATTCTGTGTGGTTTTGATAAAAAAAAACGAAACAAAGAAAACTATCTGATATTGACCCTTTGAAAACAAGTATCAGTTATAGTAAAAGGGTGCAAACGTTCCTTTAAAGAGGTCATTTACTTAGAAAAAAGAAGGGGCCTCCTCGTCTTTTTTTTTTTCTCAAACTCCTAACACTAAACATGTGTTTTTTAAACTTGGCCTTACTTTTAAGTTTTATGGATCGTTTTGACGTCTAGTATAACAGACAGCGACATCTATCCGGATTAAGAGTGTCAATAATTAAGACTAAATTACTAGCATTTTGTTTGGCTCATTATCGCGTGAAAGCATTGCATATAACGTTTACTTTCATCTCTCTAGATCGGAAAATAAAAATAATGAAAGAGGATGGTTTTTTTTATGGTAATTTCCCTTGTTCATAAAGACCATGGTATTTTAAAACATTTTTCTGAATTAACATGAAAATGACGCTAAGAATGTGATATTTAACGTTGTTTTTGTTTTCTTAGAATTCAGAAATTATGTAATTTCCTAAAATTATTCGTTTTATATTGTTAGTATCTTCTGGCGAAAATTTATGTAAAGATAAGTAGGGATTTTTTAAATACAAATACAAGACAAAAATAAGTTAAAAATTTGTATACATTTTCCTGTTTTTAACAACAAACTACAAATTCGTGGGTCGATCTGTCCACTATACACAACGCAGATAATCCATTCTGTTGTTTTTGAATTGCACATAAAATAACTTAAAGACGATCTGTGTTAATCCTCTAGTCTATCACTACAAAGTTAGAGACAGGTTGTAGAAAGCCGTCGAGTTATTTTACGTAAAAAATAAACAAACAGACAGCATTGAATAATTTGATTGCACTATAAATTTCTTTTATTCAACTATTATTAATACTCTAGACCCTAAAATATCGTCTAAACCTTTACAAGTTTGCTGTAATCACAAAAACCTCATTTGCATATTTTAGAATATATCAAAATAATATCTTAAATAATTCTTCAAGACATCAAAACTATCCGCAAGACAATGAAATCTGAAACATTAAATTGTCCGTTTTTAATACTTGAAACTGACGAATAGACTTCTGTATCTTTGCTGGTCCAACTTGTAGTTCCACAGTCTCCAGAAACATATAAAGCATCGTTTATATTAAAGTGTTACTTACTTACATTTATCGTGGCATATAAAATAACGTGTTTCTTCATGTTTGTATGCAGTTAAACACAGAGCTACAGAATGTAGCTGCGTCAAAACAAACAAACCATCGTGGCACGTGGGTGCAGTTCAGAGCTACAGAATGGGCTGCGTCCATCACGGGTCTCGAAACCCGGTTTTTACCGTTATAAGCCCATAGACCATGAAACTACAAGGTCGCGTAACTCTAAAATTATATTATTTGTTTGTAGTTGTATGTGCTTAAGCACAAAGTTACACAAAAGACTCTATATGCTGCTGTACCACTGAGGGGGACTTAAATTACAAAAAAACAGTTATAAGGATATATATATGATACATTATATTATATATATATATATTATTGAGGAATTATAATAACAATTTACATATTTTAAATCATTTCTAGACTAAATCGTCTTACACATACTTTGTATTATACCAGTAAGAATTTGAAAACTAAATAAAATAATTTTCAGTAGCAATGTTTTTGTTAGTTAACACTGAAGAATCCATTTTCCCACAAATTTGTGTTTTTGTTATTTTTTGAATTATTGGGTTTAGTTCGAATTTTATGCCAAGCTAAACGAGGGCTATCTGCGCTAGCGTCCCTAATTTATCAGTGTAAGACTAGAGGGAAAGCAGCTAGTCATCGCCACACACCGCCAACTCTTGGATAAGGCACTCGACTCGTAATCTGAGGGTCGCGGGTTCGAATCCCCGTCGCACTTAACATGCTCGCCTTTTAAGCCGTGGGAGCGTTATAATGTGACAGTCAATCCCACTATTCTTTGGTAAAAGAGTAGCCCAAGAGTTGGCGGTGGGTGGTGATGTCTAGCTGCCTTCCCTCTACTCTTACACTGCTAAATTAGGGACGGCTAGCACAGATAACCCTCGTGTAGCTTTGCGCGAAATCAAAACAAACAAACAAACAAACAAACAGTTCGATCGATGTCTGATATAAAATTTTGCAATTGTTTTAGTGTCGATGGACATATAGTCTACCTACAGCAAATCTACTTTTGCTCAAATCCGTTTCATTTCGATTTTGATTTCCATAAAACAGTTAACAAGGGTAAACAAATTCTATTCAGCTATTTCTTATGACCGGCCTTATCAATCATATCTACGTCTGTCAACCATTGAACGATCTAACATACTGGTAGTGATTACAATAAGAGCAATGTATATGATTATTACTATTTCTTCTGCTTCCCGGTTTTCATGTCTGCTAGTGATTGGATTTTAACGTGGTTGAATAACCTTCCCGATCAATCATATTTACTTTAATAGGAGCTCTGTTGTCACTGAATCCACAACGTTTATGTTTCATGCAAACATCACATATTTAAACCTTTTATTTGCATATGTATATTTGACTGACTTAGCACTGAAACAGGTCTTCTGTAGATAACTTACTTCTACCCAAGCTGGGCTTGTATGGCCTGATGGCAGTGTATGACCACAATCTGCGGGTCTTGCAACCAATTATTATTTCGTAAAAACACATCAGTATATTTTCTTCTAGCTTAAAGATGTTAGAATTATATTGAATGTTCATTAAGTGTAAATAGTACCTGATATTGTATGATGTGTTTACCATGGTTACTAATATAATGTAAATAGTACCTGATATTGTATGATATGTTTACCATGGTTACTAATAAAATTTGTTAAATCACAATTTTACGTTTTACATCTCGTAGTCATATTATACATATTATTTTTTCTTATAACTATCTAAAATATTTTATTATAATACAACAAAAATTTTAATATATTAATTAAATTAATTAATATAGTAATTTATTTTAAATATATGTATATTTTGCTCGTCATTGTATTTCTTATTTCTTATATTAATTTTTTAACTATAAGGATCTAATCATTTTAATATATATATATAGTTCGACCATGTATTATTAATAATTCGCAAATTGACCTATAAACTAACATCAATGTAGTTAGATAACTAAACTTGTAACGTAGATATTTTCTGTAAACTCTTTTGTCAAATATCAAAGTTTTACTATATGTGCTTTCCATATAAATTTGGACTCTTGATATAAACTAGAATATTTAATTATGTAAAGATTTTTAATAATTCAATACAACTATTTACGATTATTTCTAAATATTATTTTTATCCAAACAACGTATTAGGTGTGATTTAACAATATAATTACAGATGTTAACTTCAAAGGGAGGATCGTTAAACAACATGGTAGTTTCAAAATTATGCAACATTATTGCCCAATGTAGTTAAAATCATTTTGTAAGTTATATATATCCCTTTATAAACCATCAGCTGCGACCAAATAAAATTATCTTTGAAATTTACATTAGTCGTATCATTAATATCATTAAGATAAATAAAAATGGAGTTCAAGACACACCCCTGTCATACAAGTGTTATTCTCTTTTGTTTGTTACCAAACGAATTCAGTATTTCCGTTATTAATTATTTACGTGTTTGGGGCATAGTACAGATAACACTGCACAACAAAGTTTTTGCTTCTTGGGCAAATTTGGATGTGATTTTCGTGATCAGCAGCCAAAAATCTATAAGGAACACCCAACAGTGTTCATCACTTACCGTTTCATCGAAATCTTCAGTTTTGCTACAATGGAAAAACGATATCAGGGCAACTGGAATCCGTCAATGCTTGCTGACTGCTGTTGGACACTGCTACGTGATGCACCGGACATTGAATACAAATGAAAATCAGGAGCAAAACACTTTTAATTATGTCGAACTTAATAGCGTATTAGAAACATAAACCCAATTTAATACGTTATTGCCAGTAAACAGTTAACTGTCTATTTCTCAGAGTTCCCACGTGATGAAGCAAAACCAAAGCTATATTTGTGCATACCCACCAGGTACCTGTCACAATCAGCAAAAACTTTTCAAAAAAATTGTTGTGCAGTGTAACCTATTGTGCAGTTTTTTGCCTAACAATATAGATTAATTACTTGTCTTTTGAATAATATTTCAACAATTTTAATTCCATATTCCTCGAGTTTGTTTATTAATGACTTATGATCCACAAGATGAAAACCCATAACACAGTTTTGCTATTGTCTAATGTGTCATTAATTTCGCACAAAAGTATTCAAATAATATTACTGCATTCTTTCAGGGAAACCATTATGTTTGTCAGAAATAATCTCATATCTGTCTAAATAGCTTCTAAGCATATTTGCAATGTTGTTGGTTTGTTTTTAAGCATAACTTTATCGATAACGAATACTATAGCTCTTGAACTATAAATTGCATAAACATATAGGTTGTCCCTTCATCTTTATAACTATTGGGTCTTTTTATAAATCAGTTTTTAGTAGTTATTGAATTTAGTTTTTATTTAATTTAACTAATTAAGTATCTGAATTATATTTCTGAATTTTTTAAATGACTAATTCAGTTATTATTGATGCCATATAAACTATTTTTTTATTGTTTTGATTTAGATAAAGTTACTAATATAACATTTTTTTTTTACGTTAACCCGTTGTGTTCTCTTATTTTTATTGAGCCTTTAATTTAAAAAGAAAAATGATTAAAATTATTTACAAAAACATTTCCGTTGATAAATTAATTGATATTTAAGGCGCTTGACTTGTAATCTGAGGGTCGCGGGTTCGAATCCCCGTCACACTAAATACGCTCGCTTTTTCAGCCGTGGAGGCGTTATAATGTGACGGTCAATCCCATTATTCGTTGGTAAAAAGAGTAGCCCAAGAGTTGGCGGTGGGTGATGATGACTAGCTGCCTTTCCTCTAGTCTTACACCGCTAAATTAGGGACGGTTAGCGCAGATAGACTTCGTGTAGCTTTGCGTGAATTTCAAAAACAAAAAAAATGATATTTAATGTACTTTTAATTTGGAGAGTTATGTTTTTGCTCAGAAATTTAATTTATATATATATATTCATGCTTTTATGTCATCTTTTACAGTTTTACTTCCATAAAAATGGAGATCTATAAGGAGGAACAGGTTGGTTATAATGGTAGGTATCTGGATTTCGGAGATGATTAGCTGTGTTCACAATCACACATCACCACAAAATATTTCTCGCACTTTAAGCTCATGATGCATTATAACAGTGACAGTCAATACTTTTATATAGATAATATTGTGCTGCTAACTGTCTGCCTTCCCTCTATTCAGTTATTTAAAATTAGGGAACTGGCAGATAGTCTTAGTAGCTTTGTAAAAAATAGAAAAGTAACTAATAAATTACACGATATTTACATCTGGAAAAAACGTGTTTACAATATAAATATAGTTTTCATATTTCGTTGTAGTTGTTTCAGTTATAATAGCCTTCCAGTGGCTCAGCGGTATGTCTGCGGACTTACAACGCTAAAAACCGGTTTCGATAGCCCATTGTGTAGCTTTGTGCTTAATTCAAAACAACAACAGTTATAACACGTTTAGCCAAATAATTCACAATTTCTTTAATGTGCAACTGTATGTTCTATTTTATTCCAACCTTCTAAGTTCTATCATTCAGTTGTAACAGAACTAAAATGGTGTAATTTTAATGTATGTCTCTTATCTACTTTGTTAATATGTGAATTTTGTAAGATTTTTGTTTACATTGAATTTTGCTTTCAACATTAAAAGTCCATCAATAAATCAAGTGAAGTTCTTCTTACTTTCATTACACATCAAACCAGTGATACTCTTACTATTCCAAATAGAGATGTCTTTACCGTTGGCAAATCGCATAATGTTCCCACGGCGCAGAACAACCTTGTGCTGAACCGAGAATGGTCTTGGACCACATGGGTAGCCTGGCTTTGTTCTGTTTTACGTATAAAAGAACAGGCTCTCCCGTTTATCGAGAGATTGGATTTGAACTTTTCAAATTAGATTGTGAGATTTTACTTAGTTTCTTTGTTACACTCGTATTTTTATGTAACTTAGAGAATTTTCATTTCAATTGTAAGTTTTAACTTTCTTTTCATTTAGGGTTGGCTCACGATGAATTGGTTCTCGAAAGAGCACCAGTGAAGATCCCACCTTTCTCTAATCTTATAGAAAGAACACTAGTTTTGTTTTGTTTATTTTACTTTTGGTTACTTTTCAATAACAAAGTCTGTGTGTGTCTAACTCAAACAAATTCGAGGAAAATAAAGCTTTACTTCTTAATATAGAATCTGTCAAATCTCCTTGTTTTGTGGATCCTTCCCATTTACCCCAAGGGAAATTAGCAACACACTATTTTACCCATAAACTTATTGTTTGGTCCAAACAAAACCCAATTTCATTTGATATTCTCTCAAAACTATCTACTTCGGAAAAGCATATTTCAAGTCTTTCTTATATATATCCTAGTGTCCAACCAGAATAGCTAAAAATGGGAATTTTGGGGAAAATATTTTTATGGAGAAATAGGTTTTAATCACGGTGTGGATTTTCTTAATTAGTGTTAATCTGACAGGGTAATCTCATTATCTTAAAAGGCAGGAATGTCCTAAGCTTATTTTAGGGCAAGAATAATTCTGGTTTGTATGTCCGGTTGCGGATCGCACATTAAACATTTTCTGTACATCAGCTATGGGGCCTGCCCCAGGTACCTCTGATCGAAGAAGTCTGTCACTGGGGAGAAAATAAAAAAATAATTAAAAACCAGATGACTAATTGAAAAATACATGTTTGTATCACTGTATCAAGAGCAATTACAGACATTTCATATGAACATATTGTACATTTTTCATTATCATGTTCATACGGCTTGTTTTTTCATAAATGCTTGATTAGGCAGTAAACATTAAAAGTACAATAATCATACATAAATGTACAAATACTGAAAAAAAGACGTATTGTTTTCAAGAATTCTATCAAAATGAAATTAGATGGGGGGTTCAACCCCCTCATGCCATCCTATGTCATTGTCAGCTTGAGTGCTGATTGACCAAAAAATGCAGAAATGTGTAAGAAAGACACACACACTGCGTTTATTTATAGAGAAGATAGAGGGTCCAACCCCTTCACGACCTTCCTCATGTTATCCTACATTTTTATTTCTCGTGTTTCTATATTGCTCAAACTTTAGTTAACAACTAAAGAGTCTTTTATATATTTATGAAGTTCGGATCGAAAGACCCTTCTACAAATTTGTCCTGTGCCCCAAGTGTTTAATTTAGCCCTAGTGAGCGAGTTGTAAAAGTTATCGGTAGGTGCTGATGTCTACCTTCCTTCCATCGGAACAATATTTCAAATTAAAAACAGTTATACTTGAATTCTACGAATCTTGGACTTGGCTATTTAGCCAAAATGTGTATATTGTACATTCAGATAAAAAAATTTAAACTTCTTTGACATCAGACTTTATTATTTGACCTGAGGTTAAACCAAGCAGTTATTATGGAGATTTTATCTTTTACTTACTTGTTGGAATTCTGTAAGCAGTTTCCGCTGGTCCCGTTTCAAAATCTGTAATTCTTTCAGAGTATTCGTTTATTATATTAACTTGTGTGCTAACATTCAAGTATGGGCTAGCGGAAATATTATGGACTTGTTATGCTGATATCCCGAAATTCATTCCTCGCGGTGGACAAAGTGCAGAAATCCTATTTTTTAACTTTGAACTAAGAAAACAACAAATTATCAACAGAAAGTTGTTATTTTTTCCACTATTGTAGCGGTATGAACTGCAACAACAATGGTTTTATGACAACGTCCACAGCTTCTGTAATGGAGTCCATGATTATTGTCAACATTTCACATTATTGTTGCAGCGTTAGTACAACTGTATTATATATTTTTGTTGCAACTTATTCTTGACCGAATGTGTTTATCAAAACAACTTGTTATGCACAAAATAAGTTAATTATTTCAATTATAAACCAAAGTTTGTTGTTCTTAAGAATATTGTATTGTATTTTAACTTTACTATTTGAAATAAACCGCTAGTAAATGAAATATCCATACCTGAATAAAGTAGATACGTCAACGTTTTTTGTTTGTTTTTTCATATAAATTCTTTCCTTGCTTTGGTTTTCCCGCAGTGGACACAACAGATAGCACAATGTGGCTTTATATAAATTCATCAACTTGTAAATTAGTTTTAGTTTTAACAAAAACTGTTTTATTTATACTAGATTATTATTCAATTTTTCTAGTACATATTGGCGTACAGAAGACATTTTAATACTGGAAATAAATGATACTATAACACCAAATTCTTGTTATTCTTTACTTGGGTACTTCACGTTTCGTTTTACAACTTCTTCATTGAGTTCCACTAAAAAAACAAACTGTAACTGACTGAAAAAAAAATTAAAAAGCTGTAAAGCAGAATGCTGAGACAACACTTTGGTGTTTGTTATAAGGCCATCTATTGCTTATATTACAGTAGACATTACAGATTTTCGTTTGCACTTTTAACTCAAATTGCACATTAATTTTACATATTTTAGCTGGATGGTCAATAGCTCTATCACACCTTATAATCTTAAAAACAAAACATGCGATGAAACTTAACATGTCCTGACTAGTCGAAACGAGTAACTTGGAGTGGTGACAGCTGTCATACATTTTTCACATCCAATTTGTGTTGTAGATGAGACAAGACAATTTCATGATTTGTACAATGTTCAGATCGCAATTTATGATATATCTGCTCTCAATTTTCGCAATGGCAAAAAGAAAACTAGCAATAAAAATGAAATAAAAACCACAGTGATCAATGTCATATTTTGACCTTGTGATGTAACTACTTCCCTCTATGTTTGTCATACTTCTTTTACCGCGTGGCCTGGCATGGCTAGGTGGTTCTGGCGCCAGACTTGCAATATGAGGGTCGTGGATTCACACCAACCATGCTCGTTCTTTCAGCCATGGGAGCGTTGTTATATTAAAGTCAATACAACAATTAGTTGATAAAAGAGTAGTCCAAGAGTTGACGGTGGGTGGCGATGACTAGTTGCCTTCCCACCAGTCTTACACTGCTGAATTAAGGACGGCAAAGGCAGACAGCTCTCGTGTAGATTTGCGCGAAATTCAAGACGCAAACAAATCTTAACGGCACCCTTGAAAACTGTTGATTACCCACTTCCGGCGATAAGTTAAAGTCTTAAAATACTAGCACCATTTTCTATAAATTTACATTTCGTGCAACATTTATCATAATGTTTACAATAAAAAAGAAAACACAAAAGAGCGTGTGTGCGTGTTTTCTTACAGCAAAGCCACAACGGGAGTCCGAGGGGAATCGAACCCCTGATTTTAGCGTTGTAAATCCGTAGATTTACCACTCAAAAAGAGCGTACTCTTAATAAAGTTATTGTTTTGTGGGACAGCGGAAATAGTTTCGATATGACGGTGTGTGTGTGTGTGCATATGTAGCCTTCTACAGTCAAGAACGCACGTTGTTAAACAGAAAATGTTAAACCAATAACAAGTCAGTTATTGGTTATACTGGAAAATCATTTACTTTAATGTGAAAAAATGTTTTCTGAGGAATATTTCAGAGTTTAAAAACAACAATTATATTGAAAGTATTATAGTATACAAAATATATAATGAGTGGATACGAGGAAGTCTATATTTATAAGCATCATAATTTTACTATAACAGCTTGGTATATTATAAAAATTATTCATTAGTTAGAAATATATTGATTTTCATACAAAATAGGTTAACGTTTTTAAGCAGCGCTACCCTGTTTTCGATATATTCATGAACAGTTTCTTGAGTGTGTTAAGAACACTTTATTGTCCTGCCATCTACTGTACTTTATTAAAACTATACTTTTCGAAATGTTTAGTCTTCAAAAACATATAATATCAACAATTTTAGAATATTTATTTTTCACATCATCAGATCATGAATAAAGATGCAAATGTTTCACTCAAATAAATGATGTTGATAACTGATCCAATAACGAGAAATCTGCACAGAAATAAAAAAAAGTTTATGATAGATAGAAAAATAGACTCATTCACACGTGAAAGAAGTACAGTAGTTCATCCAAAAAGACCGTTTCGTAAATAGGCATAAGAAGAGGAAATGACGTAATTGAAAGATGCAAGTTTACGCCAGAGATTAAAAAAAAAAAAAACCTTTAGATTATAAATAAACTTGTAGCACATTTCAATTCGCACCGACTAGTTTACAAGTAAATATTCGCCTGATATATGAAAGTGTAAATTAACTTTATATTATCAAATAAATGTAGGTAAAAATTTCAAAGCACGTCAGGAAATCAGACGGAATAATTTATGTGTGTTGCAAGCAGATGCTACGAAGTATAAAACGTAGCAGCCAATTAAGTTATGTGTTTTCTATGTATACCTCCAATGAGGCCTGACCAATCATTGGTGTCAGACCAATCATTTTTTCTAGATGAAACTATGCAGTGGGTTTCATAAATCATTTACAAGCTTAATGTTAAACATATTTTACATAAATGTAGCAGATGTGTTTGTTTTGTTTTTATATTTCGCGCAAAGCTACACGAGAACTATCTGCGCTAGCCGTCCTTCATTTAGCAGTGTAAGACTAAAAGGAAGATGGCTGGCCATCACCACGTACCCCCAATTCTTGAGCTCTCTTTACTGACGAATAGTGGGATTTATCGTAACATTTTAATGCCCCCACTGTTAAAAGAGCGAACATATTTGATGTGACGTGGATTCGAACGGACGATTCTCAGATTACGAGTCAAGAGCCGTGACCACTTTGCCACAGAAACTGTGAGCTTATTAATTGAGAAAATATTAGCATTTTATGAGAATAAGTCAAAGCTTCGTTTAAGAAGTAGGATAACAGTTATAGACCTATTAAATGTTTCTGAGGTTACAATGGAAGAAGCTCACTTCACTACTGCCACCACCACCACTGACTAATCTATAACAAACAAACTTAGTGCTGCATTTGTACCGCGAATCAAACAATTTATGCTGCACTACAGCTAGACTTATGTAACAATCTTTGTGTGTGGGGTAACTTCCCGACAGCCCCCCCTCACGTGCTGCTTATATGTTAATTATCAATCAAACCGTTCAACTTACACAGGGATATACACAAAAAATTAATTTATATTTAGATGTTCAACCACTGCTGAACAAAACCATTTACTCTCGCATTACCAACTTGTTTTCACACCGTTCTCTATACCGTAGAGGGCCCGACATGGCCTAGCGCGTAAGGCGTGCGACTCGTAATCTGAGGGTCGCGGGTTCGCGCTAAACATGCTCGCCCTCCCAGCCGTGGGGGTGTATAATGTTACGGTCAATCCCACTATTCGTTGGTAAAGAGTAGCCCAAGAGTTGGCGGTGGGTGGTGATGACTAGCTGCCTTCCCTCTAGTCTTACACTGCTAAATTAGGGACGGCTAGCACAGATAGCCCTCGAGTAGCTTTGTGCGAAATTTACAAACAAACAAACAAAACTATACCGTAGAGACCCACATATTGAGTACTTTAAAGTAAACAATACAGTTTGGTGAAATGACTCGTATTCTTTGTAAAGTACGTATGTAAAGTATAGTAATTAGTGGAAATAACTACAATGTTAATGACATTTTTGGGAGTGTGGAACATATGTTATTAGGAACTTTGTAACAAACAAAGTCATGCATCCACAAAGTATTTGATGTTTAAATTGTTCAGAAAATGTGCTTAAAATTCTAC
Organism: Tachypleus tridentatus; assembly: GCF_004210375.1. Classification (NCBI taxonomy): domain Eukaryota; kingdom Metazoa; phylum Arthropoda; class Merostomata; order Xiphosura; family Limulidae; genus Tachypleus; species Tachypleus tridentatus. The sequence goes on from NC_134830.1 coordinate 40,310,236, forward strand.
CAAGATCCAGATAAACTACGCTGGTATTTATGAGGTTACTTCACTTGTCGATGTGCAATGTTATTTCAAGGTTATTTGTGTAAATAATGTTCGGAAAATTAACTTTTACCCCACTATTTTATCACTGCAATCACATATCATGATTCACAAGCCAGGTTATTGAAGAACACATACAGAAGGACAAATTGTCTGGTCTCTCAGACTAGGCCCGGCATGGCCAAGTGTGTTTAGGCGTGCGACTCGTAATCTGAGGGTCGCGGGTTCGCATCCCGATCGCGCCAAACATGCTCGCCCTTTCAGCCGTGGGGGCGTATAATGTGACGGTGAATCCCACTATTCGTTGGTAAAAAAGTAGCCCAAGAGTTGGCGGTGGGTGGTGATGACTAGCTGCCTTCCCTCTAGTCTTACGCTGCTAAATTAGGAACGGCTAGCACAGATAGCCCTCGAGTAGCTTTGTGCGAAATTTAAAAACAAACAAACTCTCAGACTATTGATAAAGTGCTTTACTAATTTCTCAGCTGTAATTTCCCTTGTCCTTTGACGTTACAGCCAAATCCAACAAATACTTGAAAAGTATCTTTAGAACCACAGTAGTTTTCATCTGTTGAGAAAGAAATAACGTTTTCTGTCCTGTTCTATGTCTTACATTTAACACACTTGGTACAAGAATATAGCTAAAATTACATTCAGAGAACGTTCTCGCGCCTTTTGATCATTTTCATAATGACGGAATATTCAATTCTCATCTTGGCTGCGTTTTACATCATCTAATTAAGGTAAGATTTCTATGCAAGCGTATCACATCTGTGAAATGAGTTTGGTTTGTTTTGAATTTCGCGCAAAGCTACTCGAGGGCTATCTGCGCTAGTCGTCCCTAATTTAACAGTGTAAGACTAGAGGGAAAGCAGATAGTCATCACCACCCACTCTTGGGCTACTCTTTTACCAACGAATAGTGGGATTGACCGTCACACTATAACCGTCACCCACGGTTGGAAGGACGAGCATATTTGGTGTGACAAGGATTCGAAATCGCGACCCTCAGATTACGAGTCGCGTGCCTTAACCGTGCCGACCCGTATGATATAAGTAGAAATATGACATTGAAATAACGACAGCGGAGACATAAAAATAAGTTGTTTTTTAATTCACTAGTAATTTAAGTGTAGAAAAAAACTGTTTTTCCCATGTTTTAAAATTAAATAGACAACAATTTTGAAAAAAAATAATTCATTTCATCGAATACATAGTACTCGGAATCTATCTCTCCAAAGAAATGCATGTACGTGATGAGAGTGACTTCCCAACAAAGCCCTGTTCATAGGAAGAGTGGCCTCCCAAGAAAGACCTGTCCATAGGAAGAGGGACCCCCAACAAAGGCCTGTTCATAATGAAATAACCTTCCAACAATAGCCTGTTCATAGGAAGAGGGATATCAACAAAGGCCTGTTGATAGGAAGAGTAACCACATCAAAGACCTGTTCATAGGAACAGTGTCCTTCCAACAAAGACCTGTTCATAGTAGAAGGGATCCCCAACAAAGGCTTGTACATAGGAAGACGGACCCCCCAACAAAGGCTTGTCCGTAGGAAGAGCAACCTTCCAACAATGGCCTGTTCATAGGAAGAGGGACCCCAACAAAGGCCTGTTGATAGGAAGATTAACCACATCAAAGACCTGTTCATAGGGAGAGTGTCCTTCCAACAAAGACCTGTTCATAGGAAGAGGGATCCCCAACAAAGGCTTGTCCATAGGAAGAGCGACCTTCCAACAATGGCCTGTTCATAGGAAGAGGGACCCCAACAAAGGCCTGTTGATAGGAAGATTAACCACATCAAAGACCTGTTCATAGGGAGAGTGTCCTTCCAACAAAGACCTGTTCATAGGAAGAGGGATCCCCAACAAAGGCTTGTCCATAGGAAGAGGGACTCCCCAACAAAGGCTTGTCCATAGGAAGAGCGACCTTCCAACAATGGCCTGTTCATAGGAAGAGGGACCCCAACTAAGGCCTGTTGATAGGAAGAGTAACCGCATCAAAGACCTGTTCATAGGAGGAGAGATCTCCAACAAAGGCTTATCCATAGGAAGAGTGATCCCCCAACAAAGGCCTGTTCATAATAAAAGCGACCTTCCAGTAACGGCCTGTTCATAGGAAGAGTAACCACATCAAAGACCTGTTCATGGTGAGAGGGTTCTTCTATTTTATTTAAGTTTTTTATCTATACTCCTTTCTCTGATTGTTTATTTAGCCTTTGCATTTTAACAATACTAATATATGTATAAGTATATATATATTACTTTATTAGTTACATTCCTTTATAAGTAGTTCGTACATAAAAGCCAAAATTAGAACTGGATTATGCTGCATTAGAATGATGGATGAAGCCCACGGAATGTATTACAGAGATCCTGTTTGTACTTCAAAAAATATTACTACGAAAATCAAGCTTAAATAGCCATGTACAGATTAGTAAGACGCTAAAACAAAAACAAAAAACTTTTTCTTGGTATACTGAGAGAAGTTTAAATTTGTGAGATAGCTTTGTGGGCAAAATATTGTTTAAATTTGTAAGGTGAGATAGCTTTGTGGGCAAAATATTGTTTAAATTTGTGAGATAGCTTTGTGAGCAAAATATTGTTTAAATTTGTAAGGTGAGATAGCTTTGTGAGCAAAATATTGTTTAAATTTGTAAGATGAGATAGCTTTGTGGGCAAAATATTGTTTAAATTTGTAAGGTGAGATAGCTTTGTGGGCAAAATATTGTTTAAATTTGTAAGGTGAGATAGCTTTGTGGGCAAAATATTGTTTAAATTTGTAAGGTGAGATAGCTTTGTGGGCAAAATATTGTTTAAATTTGTAAGGTGAGATAGCTTTGTGGGCAAAATATTGTTTAAATTTGTAAGGTGAGATAGCTTTGCGGGCAAAATATTGTTTAAATTTGTAAGGTGAGATAGCTTTGTGGGCAAAATATTGTCTTACACAAACTGTATGCACGCTCCTCAACGGAACTACTACGTAGTCGGAAATTGTAATATAAGAGCAACAGAAACGTGAAACCAATGTTGTATTACCAATCATGTTTTCGGTTAATTTAACATAATTCAGGTATCTGATGGTCAGTCAGAGCCTTAAATGCAATTCTGTTGGTCATTCAGAATACATTCGTATATTGACAGTTTGTAAATTATTTAACGACTGTTCTTATATCATCCATTTGGTATGTTGACCTTGAGGAAGCCGCAAAGGCGAAAAGTTGGTTAAAATTTTAAAATAAAATTATATATATATATGGAATGTAAAAACCGTTATTTCTATTTTTTTTTTTTGTAAGAACAGTTGGTAGTTGTGCCAGCATCTACATATATCACTCTACTGTAGAGTTTAGAGTATTTTCAGCAAGGGCAGGCTGGTACTGACATTTCATGCTTAGAGTCAGAATGTTGAAAAGCTCTTGAGGTATATCCAACCACTTTTTCGAAAGATGTTGTTAAAATGTATCATTAATGTTTTAAGTTACATGATTAGAATGTGACGTGTCTACCTGAAGCGGCTCCTATGTGTTTATTGAAATCTGCTGAGTAATACCGTTTAGCCTTTTTTTCTTCAAAGAATGTGCTGATTGGTCGGTGCCCCTCATCAGGACAAAGTCTTGTACCAGCATGTGATAAAACAAACCAGTCATAAATTGTGTTCCCTATAACTTTGATATTAATGGTAACATTCCTCAACTTGTAGAAGTTGGTGTTTCCACCAATGTTTATTCCTGTTCGCATCACGTTTCCACGAGCAGCATATTTGTCACATTCCTGTTTGAAAATCGGGTATATGGTTCTTTGCCTTGTCCAAGTACCCAAACAAACGTACCCTTAGCATGAAAGGAAATTTACGTTTGTTAATAACACTTTAAGACACTTGAAGGTGATTGAAGCCAGTATACAATAATTTAGTATGATTGGTTGACTTTCTTTAGGCTAATGGTTTTCCACAAGAATAAGCCATCAAATGCTTCCTGGAAGCTCATCGGTATGTCTGAAGTCTTATAACACTACAAATCAGGTTTCGATACCCGCGGTTGGTACAACCCAGATAGCCGATTATGTAGCTTTGCGCTTAACATATAAAAGACATCAAATATTGCTCAAACTCATGTTTAGACCTTTGAGAAGACATTTTAGAGGATTCTGAGCATTGTAAAACGCAGACAGCAACTTATGAAACCAATACATCTATTAGCTGTAGAACCAGTCATTTGTGTTTCAGATACAAATCAGGTTTCGATACCCGCGGTTGGCACAACCCAGATAGCCGATTATGTAGCTTTGCGCTTAACATATAAAAGACATCAAATATTGCTCAAACTCATGTTTAGACTTTTGAGAAGACATTTTAGAGGATTCTGAGCATTGTAAAACGCAGACAGCAACTTATGAAACCAATACATTTATTGGCTGCAGAACCAGTCATTTGTGTTTCAGATTGCATGACTGAAGATTGATTTCCGTTTCGTTATACCTACATTATTAAACATTCTAATTATCCTTTGCTTCTAACACTGTCTTAACGCAATGCCCCTCTCCTCTCCTAGAACATTCCGCACCCTGATTGAGATCTAACAAAACTATAGATACTGAGTACCTTAATAGTATTGTGAATTTTCTATGACAGGGTTGGCGAACCTTTTTGAGAGTATGTGTTCAAATTGGAGATAATTTTCTAAAACATTGTTTCGCACGTCCATGGTAATTTTTAGCAGCAGATTATTATTTATTATTATTCTGAATTATTTTAAGTGAAACAGCTTTAGGAGTTACATGTTATTAATAACTATAGTAATTCACAATAAATAAAATTATTGAATTAGTAATAATAATAATGGACTTTCTAAGGAGAAAAAAGGAGTCCTTGTGCTTATTTACATTTATTTATTACATTATTTATCATTGTTTTGCTATCAACAGAGAGCATTTTGTGAAATGATAAGCTTTGATTATCGTGTGTTTTTTTATAGCAAAGCCACATCGGACTATCTGCCGAGCTCACCGAGGGGAATCGAACCCCTGATTTTAGCGTTGTAAATCCGTAGACTTAACACTGTATTAGTGGGGAGCTCTTTGGTTCATACAGTGGAGCGCCATTAAGCCGCGGACCAGTAAACCGCGAAATCGCTTAAGCCGCTGTAGCAAGTCTTGTCACCGCTAATTTAAGAACGTGTAAAAACGCGGCTTACGAATTTAATCCTGGCTTTATAACTTCAAAGGGGATATTTAAAAAGGATTTGCTTTAATTTGGGAAATAAATAAAATATAAATATATTACAATAGAAATCGACCGTTAATCTACCTTATCCGCTCTCTATGTCAGCTTTATGGAGGCCGCCATTGTTATCGAATCACACCTCTCCATATATTGAAGTTAATCGATGCATTGGTCGTTTGTGTTAAAACGATACTTGTCAATTGTATCTGAATAGTCTATACATTAATATTATAATGATCACGCAATGGCCCGGATGAGGCTCCTCGGCGGAGCTGTTGGCGACTTCGGCTTTTCAGTCACAAAGGTTTAAGCCGCGGTTAAACAGGTTGACCCCCCAAATGCCGCGGCTTAACGGCGCTCCACTGTATTACGTAACATAAAAAATAAAAAACCAAGGAAAGGAAAATAAGCATATTATACTCTTAGTGAGACTTCTGCTGCTGCACCAGCGATGACAGATATTTTACATAGCAGGCTTGTGTTTGGTTGTTTTGAGAAGTATGCGTACAGCACTAGTTTCATCAACAAGTCTGTTCATACAACTACATTTTACAAAGTTCATCACTGAAAATAATGACACATAAATATGTTGATGAAAATACTGTTAATACTGACATTGGGACATTTTTCAGACAGTCGAAAGTTTCAGGAATAAAATTCCAGAGTTTCAGAACTTCATTTTTTGCAATTTTCTGCGTTATTCCTGTCACTAACCGATCTCTTTCAATATTTTCTAGTTGAGCTCTTTAAGTCGACAAATTTTGTGCCTTCAAATTGAGCTGCTTTGTAAATCAATCAGTTGCATCTCAAAATTATCCAAGTCAATCCACTGCAACAATTACAAATTCAGTTTGTCTAACGTTACACTGCCTATATACTTTATTAATTTTGCAGTTTCTTCAAATAACCTCAACTTATTAAATCTGAAAAAAAAAATTGTTCAAGAGTTGAATTAATGATACTTGAAAATTGCATTTTCAAACTCCGAATGAGATATGTCATGTGTTTGTTTTTAAGTTTGGGAAATATTTAAAAGTGCCATTGTAAAGATCACATTTAAAAATTTTAGGCTTGATTTCAAAAGCTTTTATGTTATTAAACATAACATCAAGTGTTTTGCCAAATCCCTGTCTTAATGTCATTTAAATCTGAGGAGAAATCTGTAAAAAACATCAATAATCATAATCCACACAATATCAGATAATTCTTGACAAGAAAAGTTTTCATTTGTCAAAAACGGACGAATTTCATCCAAACACTCAGCAAATCGTTTAAGAACAGAACCTGTACTTAGCCAACTAACATTGTTGTACATAAGTGCTTCTGTGTACACCGAATTCTCCTCTCTCAGTAAATTCTGAAATTGTCGTTTTTTTAAAGCATGCGTAGAAATAAAATTAATTACCTTAGTTACAATTTCCATCACTTTTTAAAGCTCCTTAAGACAAGCTTTTGCACACGAAGCCTCCTCTTGTATAATACAATGAAAGTCTACCAGTGGATGTTCAACATATTTTGCAAACATATTTACACAACCTGCTTCTTTATCAATCATGTTAGGTGCACCATCAGTTGTCACGGAAACTGTCTTTGAAAGATTAACATGTCTCTTGAGTAATTCGTTTACTACTGCCTTACATACTTCAGCCCCTGTGGTATGTTCAGGTAACGTTACCATGTTACACAGTTCTTCACAGATTTCATCACTCCTACAAAATCGAGCAATAATGGCTAGTCTAATTGATGATGTAACATCAGTGCTTTCATCAAGAAAAATAGAAAGGAATTTACGTGAATCAATATCTTATGTTAGCTCTTCTACTGTATTTGTTTCTATCTTCAATATTCTATCTATTACTGTGTTTCTACTAACTGGCAATTCCTGAATGCCCTGACTATTTTTTCTTTCACCAAGGCCCGGCATGGCCAGGTGGTTAAGGTACTCGACTTGTAATCTGATGGTCGCGGATTCGAATCCCCGTCACACGAAACATGCTCGCCCTTTCAGGCGTGGGGGCGTTATTACGTAACCTTCAATCCCACTATTCGTTGGTAAAAGAGTAGCCCAAGAATTGGCGGTGGGTTGCGATGACTAACTGCCTTTCTTCTAGTCTTACACTGCTAAATTAGGAACGGCTAACCTTCATGTACCTTTGCACGAAATTTAAAAAACAAAAAACCGAACTATAACAGTTACCTGACGTTAAAACTAGTTTGTTTTTCAGGATACGTGTGATAATTTATATATATATTTAACCGCATGAGCTACACAGACATTAAAACGTTGATATATGACATTTAAAGTACAGATAACTATTAATCCCTTGTAAAACGACCGAAATTTTCAAACTCATCACTGATATTGGTGTTTATAGCATATCCCTCTAAACTCATTTACCTAACAGACTGTAAAAAAAACGTTACAGTTTACAGCATGTAATATGCAACTCTTTGTAATCTTGGATACTAAGAAAACGTTACACTCTTTCCAGTTTAGGTCTCTTTTTAACCAATAAAATGATAAGGCCTAACATGTGTTTTTAATTTACTTACGCATATTTTAGATGTATGTTTTAAAACATCTAGGTTTCGCAAACCAATAAAGCGATAAGACCAAAGTCTTTGACTTTATTTATTTACGTATAACTAAGTAACGTTATTCCATAGTCTTGGCCATAATATCTGCATATATTATAATAAATAAAGTCATTATTATAGGTAAAACACAAATACACTTAGTGCTGTCGAACTGAGAAATTCATGACATATTAAACCATCTTAATTTGTCATTTTTATAGCGAGACAAATTCTATAAACACATGAACAATTTATTAGAACAGCAAACAACTTTTTTAGAGATTGTTTAAGGAGAGTATTCATAATGAAACTAAGTAGAATAGATGGCAACTGCCTGTTGTAGAGACACAAGTGTAGGTGATGACGTTTCGAAGATCTTCTATCTTTCGACTTCAAACAGTTTTATCAAACATCTATATAAAGATGTGTATCACAACAAACCTTACGAAAACACGTATAATAACAAAACATAACATCAAATTATTATCGATAGCGTCTGTAACCTTACATTAATTTATATTAAACATCCAGTAATTGGTTGGTCTATCTCGTACTCTAGTAACATCCATAACAAAATAAGTGTTATATAGTGATGGTAGCTGAAGGTGACATTATCATACAACCACAATAAACTAAGTGTCATATAGTGATGGTAGCTGAAGGTGACATGATCATACGACCACAATAAACGAAGTGTTATATAGTGATGGTAGCTGAAGGTGACATGATCATACGACCACAATAAACGAAGTGTTATATAGTGATGGTAGCTGAAGGTGACATTATCATACAACCACAATAAACGAAGTGTTATATAGTGATGGTAGCTGAAGGTGACATGATCATACGACCACAATAAACTAAGTGTTATATAGTGATTGTAGCTAAAAGTGACATTATTATACCACAATAAACTAAGTGTTCTTTAATGATGGTAGCTGAAAATGACATTATTGCATATTACTTTTGCCCCACAAGCCCAACAGTGAATTCAAAACAGGAACCAAAATTGTATGGCCACTTACTTGACTCACAAAACAAAAATTTAAGGTACTTTCTGATGTTCTAAACTACGAATGACAGTTTTTATTGTCATGTAAGCCTTGAAACAAGCGTCCAGAAAATATAATCTTTCCAATATCAAAGAATTATTAAACTTTCACCCCATGTATTTCAGTGAACTCTGTTAGATGTTGTTTAAAATAACGAACTGAACACCTGTGAACTTACATGAAACTTTGCTAAGTAAAACTTCATACAATAACCCTAGTTACATTGTTTTAGTGATATTTCGGGTTAAGTATATAACAATAAACCACTATTATAACAAATAAATACACAATGGCTTTACTCACTATAACTACCAACAGTATTACGCGGAGCTTCCATGACAACTTTACACAGGGAATTGGATACATAATGTGTATCCTGCACATTATACACGTGCCCATGCAAACACCTGCGTGGGTCCAGAGCTGGGTTTGTGATGATCTCATGACTGAACAGCTCAACCACAAGAAGACAAAGCTATATATAAAATGCACATCTTAAGTTCTCGCAATGGAAGATTTTTTTCTACTCCTATCTAGAATGTCAGGATATTTCGGTGACTTTTTTTTTTTTTTTTTTACTTTTCAAATACGAAAACAAAACAAACGTGGGTCCTTATGACGGAGTTATTCATTTTGTGTTATACCTCAAAACTACAAAAGTTTTCATTACGAGGTCAAAAAATCAAAGCTTCCAAACTTAACTCGAAATTCCATACTCTTAAATATTGAAAATTAATTTTCTTTTATATTTGTAGTGGCTCAACAACATTTTCGAAAATAAGTGAGTAGTATTTGTATTATTTAATACGTTTCAAAGGAAAGTTCATTTAGTTATTACTGTGAATCTAAAAACTATTATATTTCTATGGTACAATAAAATATTGATTCTGCTTGTTGGTTAGAACGTCCAGTTTTATTCATCGTCCTTTCAGTATGGGAATGGTTCATATTTAATTTTACTAGAATTACGATTCATTCTTTATTCGTGTAGGTTGTTGAAAATTCTCGTAGTTAAAGCATATATTAAAGCAAAACTGCCGCGTTTAATAGTTTAATTTAAAAACTTCTCTAAGAATAGAACCTCTTTCCCTGAGATTTCATCAACAAATCACCTCTGCTTTTCAAACAAGATGCCTATTCATCGAGCCCGACATGGTCAGGTAGTTAAGGAACTCGATTTGTAATTCGAGGGTCTCGGGTTCGAATCCCCGTCACACCAAACATGCAAGCCCTTTCAGCCGTGGGGGCATTATAACGTGACGGTCAATCCCACTATTCGTTGGTAAAAGAGTAGCCCAAGAGTTGGCGGTGGGTGGTGATGACTAGCTGCCTTCCCTCTAGTCTTACACTGCTAAATTAGACGGCTAGCGCAGATAGCCCTCGAGTAGCTTTGCGCGAAATTCAAAATATATAAAAAAAATACCATTCGTTTCTGAATACTTTTGTGTGTGTGTGTGTGTGTGTGTGTGTGTTTTATTTCAAACGTGTGGTCAGCTTCCGATCAGTTACCTCTTTCTTTCTTTGTGAACCTGACGGTGACCGAAGAAGGTCGAAACGTTGTTCGCTCTTCTACGCAAAATAATTTCTCAACCCAAACGAGCCGTTTTTACATATATTTCTCTACAAGTGGGTTTTCTCGACATCACTGATCATTTTGACTTCCCTCTTTAAATCGTAACTGTATCCTGCTTTTCTCTTATTTTCATTTTGTGTTTGATCTTGCTGTAACCAACCATTTTATTGCTAATAAAATCGGAGCGTTATAAAATGTTTACGTTCCTGCATTAGTATGTGTGAACCAGTTTTTCTCCTTTGCTACCACGTTCTCACCCTTCTTTTGAATATTTTTAATCACTGGTTGTTATAGAACAACCTTTCAAGATCTTTGTTTTCTTTCATCTTTATTTCGTGTTCAAAGTTTGTTGCTGGCTGAATAGATTTTCTTTTGTGTGCTTGTTTATTTGTAAATTTAAAAGGGTTTTTTCTTAATTTTTCATTTTATAGGTTATTACGTAAATGTTTTTGTAGCAGGTTGTTTTACTCTATACTCAACTGAAGATAGTGTTATTAGTTTTAAATGAAAAGTTTTGATACCGATTATCCTTCTCTAGAAATAAAGAAGATCTTACCTTTAGTTTACTAAATATTTAAGATACTCATTCATGTAATGTTTTGTATGGTGTTGCAGTTGTACTTTGCTCAGAACAATGAATCAATATTTATAGAGGTATTTCGAAAACATACATAATTCATGCTGCTAATAACCAATTTCTATAACAAGACAAAATATTACAGTACTTATTACAGTCTTCTTTGGCTCAAGTATCACAACTAAACTAAACTTTCACTTGCTGTTTAGTTACAAACATCTAGATCACTCAAATTACTTTTTGTTCAATAAAACACAATAACCTTTTCTTTTTTTTGCAGACTTCTGGTATGGAATTATGGAAATTATTAAACAAAGCAATCCACCAATTGGAATTAAATGTAATTACTATTTCCAGCTAAACCAATTAAACACATTATGGTTGGGTTTTAAGAAAATGAGATTCATACTAAACTGACATGAGAAGAATACTTGGTTTATTAAATAAAGTGTCCTCTAATTAGTATATTAGAAAAGCTACAAGTTATGTGCTAAAAGTTAAAATAAAATATAGCTTATAATGATTGTTCATTTGTTTTTCAAGTTGCATGCAAAGCCACACAAGAGCTAACTCCATTAGCTATCCTTAATTTAGCAGCAACAGGCCAGAGGGAAAGCAACTAGTCATTACCACTTACTCCCAACTCTTGGGCTACCCTTTCACTAATAATGAATTGTGGGACTGACTGTTGCAATATAATATCCTCATAGCTGACAAAATGAGCACATTTTGGGGTACAAGGATTTGAACCTGTAAACCTCAGATGCAAGCCACCAAGTGCCCCTAACCACCTGGCCAACTAACGTATAATGGTCCCAACTATTCAGCAACACCTAGGTGATAATTCTGGATAAATCACCCCCTTACAACTTTCTACACAAATCTCCTAACCTGTAAAGATAGAAATGCACTGCAAAGTTTCCACAAGTTACCAAGTTAAGCCTTTGTAGATTTTCAATAGGCACACAGCATAAATTGGAGCACTCAAAACAATAAAGGATAAATGAGAAAAATAATAAGAAGCTGGATCCCACCAGTTGTTAGGTGGATAGGACCCAATTCTCCATCAAATAAAGCTTTACAATTATTATTTATATGTGCATAAAATGACCATTACACTATTAAAACTGAAGAATGAACAGCAGATTTATATTTTTTTTGTACCAAGTTAAAAGTTCCACATTAAACATTTTTGCTTCTTTTCATACAAATTTCTCAGTTAAGTAACCTCTAAAGTAGCAGATGTAATGTGATAACTAAAGTAGCCATCATTCAAAGACAAAATATTTTCACATCACACATGAATGTCAAGAAAGGGTTAAATACCATTATTTATTTCATCTATTGTAATCCGAGAAATATTATGAATACTAAATTATACAAACCAATAACAACATTCCTCAGTAATAAGCACATGCTGTAAAATATTCAATGCATGACAAAAACCCAACACAAATTTGGGAAACAACAATTCACAGCCCAGGAAAGAACCAACATTACAATGCAATTAGAACCACAGTAAATAAGTATCAAACAATTTGATGTTTTTCAATGAGGTCCATACTTTCATTTACAATTCAATGTTCATTCTGGTCCACACATTTATACATAGCAAATAGCCACTGCCATGAACAATTATACAATAGATTATTTCACAGAAGTACAACAAATTTATTACTTGTCACAATATCAAATTAACTCTAGACAACAAGCTAAAAAACTAGTTGTAAGCACTAATAAATTCTTGTAACTTATCAACTAAAAAATATCCAAGTGTTTGCAAGACTTGCATATCTAAGTTCAGAAAATAACAACAATTACAAATTCATGTACCATTACTACAGAGTAAATTAAAACCATTGTGTTTAGTTAACCAAAAAAAACAATGCAATAATCTAATCAATGATTAAATGTAACATGACATTAAGAGAAAGAGGAATTGTTAAGTATTGCTTATGAATTTGTACAGCTTCCAAGATATGATAACCAATGAAAGTACGTTTATAAATGTGAATAGGGAAAAAAAAAAAAAAAAAATCCTTAACTCTGAAGAAGGAACTGCAGAATGAACAAGTGAATAATGAACAGCTATAATAAAGATATACAAATTCCAAGTGTAAACAAGCAATTTCTATTTGTATATAGATAAGCACGTTCTACAATAGATATTCAACATTCATCTTTAGCATTATGACTCTCCAGCTGGTTAAACTGTTCATATAGCTAAGTATATTTTTTGTCACATGCCTGATGTAAAAAAAAAAAAAAAAAAATCAACATCTTTCCCACATAATTAAGGCTTTCATCAGTAGATAAGCAAAAAGTTTCATTCCACACATACAGATAGCTAAAGTTGTCATTAAATAAATGATTCTAGGAACAAATAGTATAAAAAACATTATCGTTACAAGTCTTTAAAACCTTGTATGTTAATACTAAACTACTGCTAATCTTTAAACTCATTTTAAATTTCAATGTAACAAAAACATTTATGAAACTTGTGACTAAAGCCAGGACTGTCCTTTTAAATGTACAATGTAGTTAAAATTATTAACACTGACCAACCTTTCCAAACATGGCCACATCAAAAATGGTTAAAATAGTAGAAAGTAAGCAACACTAGGATGCATGTATAAACCACTGTTTAATTTCATGAAATACTTTAAAAATCAAAATTTATCAAAATCATCCAACCCAATAGACTGATAACACCTCTGTCTACCAACAGCATACTCACTTCACTATCTCAACTAAATCTCACAGAGGTGAGGACAACATCACCTGACACAGCAAGCACACTGACAATGCTTAATGGCATAACACGGTGTTTAAATTCAATGAATTGCTGCCCATTGACAGCAACTACATACTTCTCATCTGCCACACGAATTATCATGTCAAAGTTAACATGCGGAGAAAAAGGAAAAAATGGAATATGGCATTCCTCGCTGCCCCATTTATTTTTTATCTGGGCATTTCTTACTACACTCCTGTCATCAAAGCGAGGGTTGAAGTGAAAGGCCACATCTGGAGGAGGATAAGGGCCAGTGCCAGTCTGTAGGTTGATGGCAAACCTTACAAGAGAAAAATATGTAAAAGTTACTATCAATAGACATGCACAAATTAATTTACTTGCTCTGAAAACAAACTTCCACAGTGGTGGAAATATTTCACTTACTTCAATTAAGTGTTTGTATGTTGTATACATAAGTATTTTCTGTATAAAATACACACTCAAGAGTCTAGGAGTCTTTTGTATCAACAATACAACTAAAACTAGTGGAGACAAGTCTCGGTTCTTTCCAGCACGTTTTGCACACAACATTTACATTTAACAATTTCAAAACAAACTATGCGAGATTTTGACTTAAGACCAAGTCTAAGAAATGTACTTTTTAAAAGACAGGTATATAGTACATGTATCAACATTGCTCCACAGAAAACAGATGTATAATATTTGCAGTTGTACTGCATAAGACAACACTGATGTTAGATTTCTATTAATTTAACTCACCAGGGCATATGTGTTAAGATTCAAACAACTGCTTTACCACTGCTCTTACTATTTCTCTTGCTTATTAAAATTCATATTTAATTTTCTGAATATTTTATATAAAGTCCTTTAAAGATCTACACATTTTGGGAATGACAGGTCATAATCACCAGTTAAGCAAACAAAATGTCACTTAGAAATTGAATTGAAGCTCTTTAGTTCATTTTTTAATGAAAGTTAAGTGTCTGTATATTTTATCAATATTTTGTTTTCATATAAAAATGACAAAGGTTTTATAATTTTATCTGGTTTGTGTCTAGTATCTAAATGACACTTAGGATAAAATAGAATATATGTATTTAGTCAGCATAAATTACTAAGTGTGAACTTTAAATATTTCTAGGTAAATTAGCTTTTTACAGGTACAAATTATACAAATCAAACTCAAATGTTAACAGTTATGAGCACTCAGTGAAAACTTCATTTTTTTTTCCAAAATGTAAAAACTAAATATTTACACTTACAGTTTATACTGTATCAACTGGTTTTAATATTTCTCTCTAATGTTATGTATACATTATTTATAGAAAGTCCTACATTCAGACAAGAATATGTCCCTTTTAATCACACAGCATACATTAATTTTCATACTAAACCTGATAGGAAGTCATTCAAGAAACGTTAAATAAAAGTAATGGCACTTTTTTTTTTTTTTGATTGTTTAAAATAAAATATTTGTGCAGTACAAGTTTTTGTCCTATTGCCAACTATGTTTAACAGTACAATTTTGTAAATACCAAATTAGGTCTTCAGTGCATCATGCTATATTCATATGCTGAGAGTACCACACCTAACTACATGTACTTAATTTTTTCTCTAATCGTCTGGTGATAAAACCGTTTCATTTTTGTTATCACTCTTACATTTAAAAAAATTATCTGCTTGCTTCCGGTTACTCATCATTTTTCATTATAAAAACTTCCCCAGGTGCTTTATTTTTTAATTACTTTCTTTATATATTGATAAAGCTTATTTCAGTTCTTTATGGAGTTTTATCACACACACTGCATAATACCTAATTGCATTTTAAATGTATTTTGGTCACAATCTAATAATAATAATAAAATACAACAACTCTGGTTTGGTGCAGACATCTTGCACTGCTTTAAAGTTGGTGGAAAAACTGTAGTAGGCAATTCACACCAGTTACTGTTGTGTTGACAGACTCTCCCAGTTACACAAGTTGTTTATGCTGTCTTTATCTAATTATAGCATTGTTATCTATTTTGTGAAAATATGTTTTACCATTTTCTATAAAGATGCATGTCTTTATATTTCTGCAAAAATATTAGATAACAGCACAGGTTTTTAAAACAAGTCATGTACTGTAATGTCACTGATCATTATGTTTATGTACTTACATGATAAACATTAACAAACTATCACATTTGTTTTACTCTTATACAGAGTGTTCGGAAAGTCACCGTGCACTTGTATATTTATTAACAGACATGTTTCAATATAGAATACAGGAGGTAAATATGAATGACAATTATAAACAATGTTGAAAGTGACCCCTGTTGGCATCAATACGGGCCTGGATCCTTCTTATTTTGTTTCTAAACACTGCTATCAGTTGCTGGCTTGAAATAGACTGAATAAAATATGATTACAAAACTGTGCAGTGACTTTCTGAACATACTGTAGATGCTGAATACAAATACTTGATGTTACAAAACATTCAATAAAGGACAAAAAATTAAAATTTAGAATATAAAAAGAAAAGGAATACAGTGAACATCTTGACTGCCTGTAATGAAAGGTTTATATTATTGTAAAGCCCAGAGAATTACTTGTATAACACCAAATATGGTAAAAATCAGTAGACTACAGATTTGAGAATGTTCTACATAAAAAGTAATAAAAAGGTATACAAGATTATGTACTATTACACCAAAGGAAACTTAAATCAGAAACGTTCTTCATAATGATTTCAAAAGTTAGACCTTTTTCAGTCCTATACATTTAGGTCACTCCAAGAATCATGTAACAAGAATTAAATATCTAATATGTAAATGAAAGTTAAATATCCTGTAAATACCACTACTACAAGGACTTCTGTTAATTAAAGAGACTTCACATGATATAAAATTATAAATGGGAAACTACTCAAACAAATCAACATTACCTGTAAGGGCTGGCTGTTGGATAACCGCTAATGTAAATCATTTCGCCCGAGTGCAAACCTTCATACAGAGAGCACGAAAAGGGCAAGGTCTAGAAAATAGATACATTATTGTACATTTAATTTGACAAGTGTTAACCATAAATATAAATACTAAAAAATGTACTGTTAACATCAAAACTACAAAAGCTGTGTAAATAGTTACAAGACACAGTAAATTACTATATACAACTGTTAAAATAATTCTATAAGGTTACTTGAAAATTTTAGGAGTTTCTAGTTAGCCAATGAAAATGTAGTGTCCTACTTTTAGGGCTAACAATCATCTCAGCTAAATAATGAACACACATTAAGTAAATATTACTAATATCACAACAGAATACATTACATGCTTTTAGAACATACATAAAAGATCATACAATCAAGCCCCAGAGAGTGATTCCACTATACTTATTAGCTTACAGGGAAGTATAAAAACAAATTAAAACAATTTTGAAAGCTATATGCATAGTATGTGCTTATGGTGATAATTGGAGGCATTCATTAAAGTAAGTGAACAAAAATGCATTTAACACACTGTATAAACAATGACTGGAAAGTCACCAGCCAGTTCTTGTTAAATAAAAGCACAGAACCAAGTTCAAGTTACAGTAGGTAATACAAATGTAGGCTTGTGTAAACAAGTATCTGACAAAAGTTAAATGCTGATAAGTTGAAAGGTAGAGAGTCGTATTAGATTAGGTGTCCGTGTTTAACTGCAACAGGAGATATATGGACAATTTGATGACAAACTCTTCACTCAAATCATATGATGTAATTCTCAAATGTGGCAGTCTGGTCAATATCCAGTCTGACAAGCGAGTTTGCTACAAGACGGATTCAAGCTATATGAAGTATGTAAAAAAACTGCAAGCTTCAGTGACAAATTATCATTGTGCTACAATGCACACGATCAAGGTCACGAGTCATCACCACCATCTTTACAGATTATTGTATTAGTGACAACACAAAGATGAAGTCCTTTGCCAATGACATCATAATCAGAAGTTATTCAGCAAGGTCCAGAGCCACATCAGCTCAGTTACATACATTGTCACAAGCTTCCTGTCCATACAGTTAAAAACACAGTAATTCTGTTTGTTGCACCATTTGGTGCATATAAATTTTTTGTTTCTTTAAGAGTGTAAATGGATTGCTGTTCTGTTACTTGTGTTTATTTCAGTGCAGAAACATTAGTGCTTTATAGCTACAACCACTTTATACAAGACTTTATATGTTAAATTCAAAGTAAAAAGGAATGCAGCATCTGTACTAGTCTGTATTTAACTTAATGTTATTAAGTATCAGTTATGTAAAATAACTTATCTGCATCATTTGCAATTGCATAAAGTATGACTAATAGGAAAACGCACGTACCAAAATTATAAGTTTTGTTTTTCAGTCACTTAAAAGCATATTTCCAGCATTCCGACTTTCTAAACAACACTTGCAAAACATTAATAACTAATAGTCAGTGTTTTTTTTTTTTGTTAAATCACCATATTATGTGTCAACTATGCACATAATAGGAGTAACATTTCACATCAGTATGATAGAATCACAAAAAATGAGCTACATGTTATGTTTGGGCTTCTAAAAACAGAATAGCAAAGAATATTTACAATGCATATAAAATTTGAGAGGCTTGTATTTCTTTAATAGTTTAACTTTGATTAGCTTCAAATTGAAACATGAAATAAACTTTCATTAAGTTTGTTGAAGCTTGCAGTGAAGTGACAGCAAACATACTGAAATCTATGATAATTAGTTGATTACCACACCAATAAACTTGCTTTGAAAAGCTAAAAGAAACAACTATAATTATCTCTAAACTACACGTGCCTGGTATAACCAATTCAGAAACTTTAAAAAACTCTTCAACCAAATTAATATCCAAGAGTTTATACTATCTGTCATAATATGCAATAAAAACATTATATATGTTTTTATATTTCACATTGTCGTATGCAAGCTGTCAAACTAAAATAACATCCTTCAACGTACTGGATTATAAAACGGTTGGCGAACTATTTTATCCGATCTTGATTGGGAATACGATGGTGGTGCTGGAGGGCAAACAGCAAGGTAGGGGTCAACAGCTCCTACGTAAGGAGGAGGAGGCTGTACTGGCCCAGGTGGACAAACAGGAACTGGAGGATGGCCTGAAGTATAGATTCCATGATGTGCATTGGGACCTACTTGCTGAAAATAAATAATGAAAAATAGTAAAAACACATACAGGCAATTAACATCATTCATAACTATATCACTGCTGATACTACACAAATTTGTAGGGTGTTTGTTTTAATAAAAAATTAGTTAGCACAGTGAAGAATTAAAATTACAAAATATATTTATAGACCTACATAAAAACATCATGGTGAAATTCCATTCTTCATCTAATATGTACCAATATTCAGTAGGTTATATTTTAAATATGTGCTACTTGTACAGTATTTTAAATTCTAATATTTTATTAGAAAACAAAAAGATGGTTTACTAAGAAGTTTAAAACTACCTTAAAAAAAGAAGTTTCCCCAATAATAAGGAAAGAAATTTTAAAAAGTGAAAAATAAAATTGGAATAACATTTCAAAATAAACTGTCAAAATTGACAATACAAAATAACAGAACAATAATAAAGAAGAATTATTGCAATATTCACAATAAAAAAAAATATCTAATACAGATCTTTCCAGGTTGGATAGTGAGTATTACCATAGTCATTAAAGCCAACAATACTTTAAATTTTAGTGGTTCCTATCAAAAAGGGACTAAAAATATCAATGTTAAAAACTGTCCAAAAGGTACTGATACAGTCTCAAGACAATTATGGTTGTCAAAAAGATTAAATTACATGCATGTATTAAGAGTTGGTAAAACCTTTAAAAGATCTGAATGGCTTCATGTATACATATTGTTGTTGTTTTTTTAAATATGCAATATGAACTATATATTATTGTTTCAATAAACAAATAAAAAGAATTGCAGAAATATGTAGTAACCAGGAAGAACTGTTAACTTGGTGCTTTAATGTAAAATGTTAAACAAAAACTAGCAAGTCTAGTAAGTCCATACAGTGTATGAAATGTTTTTAGCTATGCTTATTGACAAACAAGTACTCTTAAAGTTAGTCAGACAAAACAATTTCATTCTTCCACTACTTACTGGAAAGGTTTGTTTTCGGAATTCAATTTGAGTAACTTCAGCAGTGCCATGAATATGAATCACAGATAATGTTGAACATGGAACTCGGAAGTTGAACTGTGCAAAATGTCTTCCATTTGCTGCAATCTATCAGAAATTAAATTACAAATGTCACACAAACATTTCACTTAGGTAAAAGAAAACCAGTAGTAAAACAAAGTGATGTACAAGTGTTACTGTACACCTGTACACACACCAAAAATCACCAGAAGACATGTACATAGTTTATACAGTTCATTTAAAGCACATAGAGGTGTTCTATTTAGAATCATGTTTGGTTAGCTTCATTAACACTTACTCTATATAATAATACAGCAAAATGTCTTGCTACTTTATTGAAAGTTTTAACACTAAACAGTAGTATGGAGATAAAGACTAGGAAAAAAAAAAATAAAAAATGGCTGTCACATTCACTATTACTTTAATGATATTTATAAATAATTACTAAAGTTGAGTTATAGCCTCATTTGGACACTTAACTACCATTATTGAGTGTTACACAGCTTGTATCACAGTAATATTTGATTCTTCTAACACATTGTTGTGGGGAAAAAGGAAAATTATTACTTAGAAGCATACTCAATGTATAAGCATGTTTTATTTCCACGATTCTGAAAAATTCATTTCTAGTTGCAAGATGACAAACTGTTCTTATACAATAACAAATTTGTGACTTTTCATTGTAAAAACAAATCTGCCAAAACAACTTCAATAAAAGTAAAGAAAGAAAAATCTAAATTAATATTCCAAAATGAAGGAGACCAAGCATTCATGCAATCAACAGATCAGTGTACATGTTAGAGGTCACAGTTTAAAAATCACCAATTTTAGTATAATGTATGGATGGCAATGCCAAAAGCTACAGTAATGAAGTAGGGATGAATACACTAAAATCTCTGCACAAGTACCAAACAGGTACTGACTCAGTCTTTCAAGACTATAGTTATTAGCAACTGGAAGACTGTATAGCACTATTTAGTTTAAATGCTTTTATTCAAAGAGAGAAAAGTTGGTGGCAAGTTCTCTCAGCAACTTCTCAGTCATCTACACAGTAGTTCTCAGAGGAAAAATCTCCAGCATGAACACAGCTAATTTCCATGTAGTCGGCAGTTCACGATTAGTAACAACAATGGCAAATAGATTCAGTTCAACAAAAACTTTACTTAGTTGGAATAATCAGACACTAAATTTAATTAATCAAACAGCTTATATGACACTAGTAGATGCAGTTGTTACTCAAAAGGTAATCAAATAAGAACTATTCTTGAAACACTTAAAATCAGGGATGGAAATCATCTTCTAACCAAAAAAAAAAAAACAACCTACAAAATACTTTTAAAACAATAATTAATATATTAATTATTCCCAACCTTCAGCTGAAGTTAATTAAGGAATTACAAACTATAGCAAGAGCTCTAGAAACATGTGGCTAACCAAATATCCATCAAGGACAAAACAGAAGTATTAAAAAAAAAAAATGGATATTCATGAAAAGTAATTGGTTGCCAACAAAATACTTATATCAAGAGACATCAACAAGCAAAAATTAAAATCAATAAAACAAAAACAGTTTTCCTTTAAGCACCTAAATAATTAAAACTGACAAATTTTTAGAAACCAGAGAGTGTGAAATCTGTTTTTGGAAGATACCACACACACACAGATCAATTATCAGAAGTTGAAAAGGTTCAAAAATACATTTGTTTTTTGTTTTTTTAAATAAAGTTGCCAGAAAAAGCTCGTTTGTTTAAGAAATAGACCAACACAAATATTCATGAATACACAGAAAGAAACAACCTTAGTATTCCTTTGAAACTGTTTTCAATGAACAAAATATGCTCCAAAATTAAATGGAACAATATTAGCATTCTAGACAAAAAGGCATATTATATCCAACAAAAAAAATAAAAGAATCAATACATCAAAATTAAGAACTCATGGCCCACAGAATGGCATCATTAGCAATTATGGTAAAACATGAGCCAATTACATGAAGATGAGGACATGTCATTTAACTTTTGCTGTGCTACTTCATGATAGCAATACAATCAATGTTAGTTTTGTTTACAAACCTTGTAAAAACAAAAATATCTGATTGAAATGCATTTTATTTTGGAGTTACAAAACACAGTTACAACTTTTTATGGACTACATGTTAGCATCTGAACTGTTAAATAATACTGGAAATTGTTTGTTCTGAAAGAAACTGAAAAACAGTCATAGGAGACTAAAAAAAAAAAAATATCATTTCAAGTTAGTTTTTTAAAATTCTCAATTCAAGAGAAATAACAGAATATCATGTCTATTTAATCATTTATCCATATTAGGATGATGACTATGACTAGCTTGTTTTTTTTTTTTTTTTTTTTTTTATGTACATAACTTTATTCGTACACACAAATGCTTTCATCTTAATAAAGAAATACTTTTAACTTCCAGAGATTAAAACATGTACATACACACATTAATTTTAACTAGCTTTCTAAGAATATTTTATTTAACATGGTAGAAATCACAATTTATTGATTATTTCATACCATAAAATGGCCATTCTCAACAAGAACCATCACTTGAAAGTTGATTCCAGCTTCTAGTGGTAATGGATGCACTTCTTCGTTCTGCCAAACACCTTCAACACGAGAATTGAACACTGTTGTTCTGTTATCAAATCGAAAACTAATGTGGAAGCCTATGTTTTTGGGCTGATCATCTTTCAGGACTCTTTCTTTGCAAAGGTTAATACACACTCTACAGCATGAAACGAAGGTAAATTGTAGCATCTATAAATATTATACACTTCTAAATATTTCCTTCATTTCAAACATGTAAAAGGTGTAAATAAGAAAACAGTTCTCACTTGGTACATGCAAAGATGCTGTTTAAAGTTTTGAATGGCTCATGATGCTGAAAGTAATATGATAACATTTTACCTAAAGTAATCAATACAATACAATACAGAAATATTAAAAGACATGTTTTGATGGAATAAGCTGTAATACAAAAACCCATGTTCAATTAGAACTTTTTATAAATACAATTCTCAAAAATTAAGGGTTATAATGGGATAAGCAAAAAAAAAAAAAAAAAAACTGATTATCTCAATTTAATTAATCAAGAATAAATAATTATACAAAAAAAAAATTGCTGAAAAAGTTAGTTTACATGAGTGTTTGAAGAACCTAACTACAGGAAACGAAGATAAGATTCAGTTACACAATTAGTGAAGTGAGAGCACATAGTACTCAGATATACAAGGCAGCATTTAATAGGATACATACACCGACAACCAAATAAAGTTCTCTAACGGAGTCTTTTGCTGGGTTAAAGTACACGTCACAACTTTTTAATGCTATATTCAAGTTTAATTAAGCCTATTATTAATAGACTTAAATAAACTTTGTATCAAATCATAGCTTACAGTTCAAAGTTTTATATCATCTAGGTTAAAGTTTCTTAATTTCAAAAGAAAATATATTTGAATAAATTTTCACTCTTCACTTCTCTGTACTATAATGGGTTTCTATACAGAGTTCTCCATTTTAAATTTTCTATCTGCCTTAAAACGTCTCAAGTTAAAACTAATTAGAAAAACAAACTATAGTAACTGAAATGCCAGCATATAAAATGCAAATACCTTTTCTTTTTGATGAATTATAAAAAGAATTTGTCAAATTTATCAGTGAAGCACCTACTATTTTATCATAGCTTTCAACCATGTGCTCTCATACAATGGAAATACAACAAACAAAGATAATTTTACCTTTAATGAAACTTAGTGTCATTCATTTTGGCAGGAGTAGTAGACAGAGGCCTTAGATTTCAGTATATATAATTAATATTGTTCAAGCCCTAGATTATATATAAAATATAGCTTAGTTAGAAAAGCAGTTAAATTATAGCAGTTTTGGGGCATTCTATTTTGATATCTGAAAACTAATGTTAAGAGTTAGAAATTCAAATGATTAAGATAACAGTAACTGTCCATTTCAATGTGCATTCATTATTAAAGAAAGTCCAAATCTGCATTGGCATGACAAAATCCACAAGCAGAATTGCTTATGGATCAAAAGATCCTTTAGATCACATGAAAGAATCTATCTCCTAATAAACTACAGCCAACACTTCCCCTGTCAATATTACTGTACCTATAGCAATTGTCACAGGATGTTGCATGTCACAATATATTAAGGTATCCTGTACTACAATAGTGGGCAACATCCTAGCGCTTATTTCCAAATGAAAAGTGCATCCACTCGATCTCACACCAATGGGATTTCATTAACTACTGAGAAAATCTACATATTCTCCGCACTGGCTTGGCACTGGAGAAGCAAAAGTTTTCCTGTACTTTACAAGAAGAAATTGAAAAGGGAAGGAGTTCATTGACTATTATCATCAAGCAAAATATACAATTCACTAAGACTAAAAAGAGTAAATGCAAGCCAAATGTAAAGACAGGTACATACTTGGAATTGTTAGTTTTTCATGCAAGATGTCCTGGAACAAACACTACCAAAACAAACATGCACAAAATGCCATTTCTATAAAAAGGCAATAAATGTGGAAACAACTACAAAAGTCCAGTTAATCTACAAAACTGATGTTAAAGTAGTCCAGATTTGTAAAATATGTAAAAAGATTTTTTATTGCTAGCTAGAAATAAAATGAGTCACATATGACAGCAGAACAAGAGCCAAATTAACCATTTATATCAGTGATTCCCAGTCTAAGGTAATACAATCTTATTACACAAGCAAGTGTTTAATACTGCCGTTTTTATAATTACACACCGTTTTATACGAATCTTCTATTTGATAGTGAAAAACAGGAAAACATGTTAATTACTAGTTAATAAATATAGTTTGTTAGATAGATAAAATTTTTGAAAACATAGGGTCCTTGGAGAAAAATAAATGGTAGAAAAGGGGTCCTGGTGGAGAAAATGTTGGTAATCACTGACCTCTGTTGGATCACACAAGGAGAGCAGACAACTATAGATGTGTTTAAAAAACATGAAGGAAGGTAATTCTATTAAAAAGATCTAACTCAAATTAATGCTTAATGCTTTTTTCATATAATAAAGAAAAGAAACATTAAAAGTCTGGTAAATTCAAATGGAAAAAAAAAAAAAAATCAGATTACAAGTAGTGCTGAGGAAGGCCATGAGTATTGTCACTATGTTGGCGCTCATATAAATTACTACACTTAAAGATGCACCTTCCCTCTTGTTGGTGGAGGGTATAATCCAGTGATGGTTACATTGTAGACTGACACAATACACACAAAGTTTAGAGCTTTGTTCAAAACATGTAGCATTGGTGGGAAATACTTCAATGCATACAAAACGTAATAGCTACATTTTGTGCAGAGTTGAAAATGTATATGCACTGACAATTTGAAAAAGTCCCTTTCTTCTTTCAACAATTCATTTTGATTGATTGTTGGTCTTGTCTTGGTACTTTCAACTATTAACCTCACATATTTGTGCATTACCATGCATGTCAAAAACTAAAATATACTAATGGGCACAAATATGTTACGTTGGTTTGAAATAACAGGGAGATAGAGCAATTGTACAGTTGTGGGTTAAATACAGATTCATCTGACTTGTACCAAAGTTCATATGCATTTTATATTTGAGATTCAAACACACACACACACAAGAAGACATGAAACTTGATGTTATCCAATATAAGTGCATGCAATAAAGCAAGGAGCAGTGGTGCAAGGGTTTGCAATTTCTCTGATTGCTATTGTTTTATTACTGTACTTTGTACCCATTGATTTGACAATTCTTTCAGCCAAGACAAAAATTCAGAATATGAATAGCAAAATGCAAGATTCATGATCTTTGTAAGTAAAAAGTATATTGGGCATTAAAATGCTGCAATTTAACTGTCTTTGTAACCAAGCTATAAATAAGTTTAAAATTCTGTTAAATGCTCAAAGTAGCCATCACAAACAAATCAGAGAAAAACTATCCATATTTGCCTGCCAGAAAGCAATTACCATAACAAGACCCTTGTAAAGAAGAAAACTTTGGTTGTTTTCCCTATTGGTTATTAACATGCCCATGGAATAAGAGCATGTGGTTTCCATATATTCCTTACAAGCTAAGACATGGGTTGAACAAATTTATTTGTATCTCAGCAGGTCAAGAGTATAGACTATTCCGATTTTATATTCTTATTTAAAGTTATCCATAATTTGTATTCCTTACTGGTTGTACAGTCTAAAGCCAATAAAATGCAAAAGAGAATAGCTAAAAATTAGAATTCAAGGTATATGCATCACACAACACAGCCAGATGAAGATTAGAATCTTTTATTAAGACTTTCTTTGAAAATTAAAAATAAAAAACTTAGATGATATAAAAATCTGAATTATGAAACCACATTTTAAAATGTCAAGTGCATTAACATTATTAATAATGAAACTTTAAAAATTTTTAATGCACTTCTGTAAATAGTCAAGAGAGGTACATTTAACCAAGCTGTACACTTGGTATAAATATTTAAAATATGCAAGCCATAAGCCACAAAACACATTAACAATTTTTTAAATACTCTACACATTTTTAAAAAGGGACCCCAGGATACAAGCTACAACATGGGATTATAAAATGTATCCTAGGTTTTGGAGGTCACTATGAAAGTAGGACCCACACTGCAGTGGAGATACACTGTTTATTAGTCTTAACCTCTAATTTGCTAGTCTCATAAGAAATAGACAATTAGATTAGAAATTAGGCAGCAATCATTCACATACATTAAATAAATTTTAGTGAAATAAATTTATATCCAAATGAAGGTAAATGAATAAACAAAATATGTTTTTCTCTGTAGCATGAACATTAGTATATCTTGAGAAAGTGCACCTATAACTGATGGTTAAGAAACATATAGTTGGTTCTTCTCTTTAAAAGAATGTTAAAACTGCCAGTTTTCAATGTAAATATTTGATTAAATTAAGACTGCCCTAACAAGTGTAAAGTTCACACTAGAAAAAGAAATATAAAATCATTAAATAAATACTAATTCAATTTTTGTTTGTTTTAATTCAAAATACAATGATTATCTCCTGCATAATTAATGAAATATATTCCTCCTCCACCCCCATTAACAGTAGAAAAATATAGCACTTACCTTCCAGCCCCATATGGAATATGCCCACAAATTACTATAATCTTTCCTAACTGTAGGCCACCTGGTATGGCTCCAATGTAAGGAAGAGCCTACAAAACAAAAATTGACTATATCTCAGAACAGCTGGTATGGGTATTAACACTTTTACTGATAAGCAGAGAGCACATGTTTCCACTGGGTTATCTTCAGGTTAACAGAGAAAGAGAGAGAGTTTGCAACTGACAGTTTTGAAGATTTCACAACATTTAATAAAATGATTCATATTGTTATGTCGATATTTTACTTTACTATTAAATTACATTTTTTCAAACAAAAAAAAATAGATCAATTCCTCCAAGGTTCTTGAAAGATGTTAAGAACTGGATCTGAGAGTCCTTAAATAGTTGTCAACTACCAGAAAATAGCAAATTGCCTAATGTTACTACTTTTTTCAAGGAAGCTAATAAAAATTGACCAAAGAATTATAGGCTTATTAGGTTTACATTAGTGTTTGAAAAATTTGTTTTTAAAGATCTGATAAAATGTGCTTTGCAAAGACATTTAATAAAGTTTATAAATTTTGTTGTAGAATTAACATGGTTTCTCCAGAGTAAATACTTGCCTTACTAATATTCTGAACATTCACTGAATTTTCAGAAAAGTATTTGACAAGAGGTTACATAAAAGGCTTGTTACACAAAAATCTTTTGCAGTGGAGAGAAAAGTTGATGAATGAAAGAAAGCAAGAGTTTCATTGTAAATGGAGTTCAGTCAAAACTACTTTAATGTCACAAAAGGATACCAGTGTTAGAACCTTTGCTCTTTCAGATTTACATAAATAACACTGACAAAGAAGCAGTTAATAAATTACTTATATTTGTTGATTATATTAAGGTCTTGGGTGTTTCTGGCTGCAAGAAAGGTGCTGCTGCTTTACAAAAGGATTTACAATATCAGATGAGATGAGCAAATAAATAGCACAGGACTTTTAAGTATAATAAATGCTGCAATTATAATTTAAATGGGAATAATTATGAAAGAAAAGGATGTTAATGCTCTGGTTAGTCAGTCTTAAACTGTTTAGCTAATGCTAGGTGATATGGCAAATATAATTCTAGGTTAAAGAAATATTAAATAAGTTACACATTCATTGTATCATTTACTAGTTGCACTAAATCTGGAGTATTGCATTCAAGTCTTGGACTCCTTATTGTAGAAAGGACAATTGTATTGAAAAAGAGTTCAAAGGAAGATTACTAGGATGATACTTAGGATAGAATGGTTGTCATATGAGGACAGGCTAGGTCTCTGCAATTGCTTTCTATTAAAAGAAAAGAAATAGAAGGGAATCTGTTTGAGGTGTTTAAGACTTAAGAAAATTGATAGGTGTGGATGAATCTTTCATATACTTAGTCACGAGACTGTGACTAACTAACAGACAAAGTACAAGTTTTGGTGGTGTAGGAAGCATCTTCAGTTAAGACAACTTCATTTTTCTAACAGAGTAGTAGGCCTTGGGAACAGGTTGCCTTCAGATGTGATAGAAGCATTAAATTTGAAGGATTGTAAATCAAAAGATTTTAGTAAAAGCTTATTTTGAGCTTGTTCTTTTTAATTGTTTAGTTTAGTGTATTGTACAACCAAGATAGAACAACAGATTTACTGTTATTATTAATGTTAAAACACTGTCAAAATTTGGAATATAAGCCCTAATGTAATAACAAAAGAGAAAATTGAAATGATTATCAAAAGTTAACAAAAAAAAAAAAAAAAAAACTTCCTAAAAATCTTTCAAAATCTCTCTGGACCATATTCAAGAACCCTTGAG
This sequence comes from Tachypleus tridentatus, assembly GCF_004210375.1. Classification (NCBI taxonomy): domain Eukaryota; kingdom Metazoa; phylum Arthropoda; class Merostomata; order Xiphosura; family Limulidae; genus Tachypleus; species Tachypleus tridentatus. The sequence continues at coordinate 40,339,146 of NC_134830.1, forward strand.
AGTTTCATGGTGATCAAGACCAAAAGTAATTTTTAGTCATGTACAAACAGACTGTTTTATAGAAATATATAGATACAACAGTGTAATATAAAATGCTACTCCTTATCAATCCTTTGGCAAGCAGTTGAAAGGTCAATAACGGGATGACTATTTTGTTAATCAAGTACTCAAATTCTCTCAGCAAGTGAGAAAAGTTTAGTACAACATAAATGTAACCTTTTAGAAGAATCAAGACTAAATTGCAGTCAAAAAGTTTTTGTTCCTGCAAACAAAGATTACAAATGTACATGTAAAACTAACTGTAGTGTCAAGATAAACATTAATACTGAATTATTTATTTTTCTTTTACAGAATATTTGACATACACTTCACAAAACTTGTAATTTTCATAAACTGAAAATGTACTTCCAATAGGTACTCTCCTCCATTCATTAGATTAGCTTACCATTTTGCAAGACCTGGCATGGCCAGGTGGATAAGGCACTCAACTCATAATCCAAGGGTTGCAGGTTTGAATCTCTGTCACACCAAACATGCTTGCCTTTTCAGCCATGGGGGGCATTATAATGTGATGATCAATCCCACTGTTCATTGATAAAAGATTAGTCCAAGATTTGGCAATGGGTGGTGATGACTAGCTGCCTTCCCTCTAGTCTTATATTACTAAATTAGGACGGCTAGCACAGATAGCCCTCATGTAGTTTTGCACAAAATTCAAAACAAACCAAAACCAAACCTCTTTTGTGCTGCCCTCTGAATGCAATTTATAGCTTCCAACATGGACATCACTCATGCAAATCATCATGCTAGTGGTAGTTGTACCACTACCAAACCATCACTTCAAAAGACATAAGCACCAAAAGATTGTGGGAAGCAAGTACCAGCACAGGGAAAGAACAGAACTCACCCACCTCCCGAAATTGCCCGAATGATATCTTTCTATAGGAGAGAAAGATCAAATGATCTGGGGGACTGCACCAATTCTGAAATAGGTAACTTATCATCATGAAAAGTTATGAGCAAACATAGTGGAAGAGAAAGGAAGTATATCCAATGTGAAAGTGTACAAGTCAGTAAAGTGATCTCAATTAAATAAATAAATAACTCAATCCCACAGAAGTATGTAAAGGAAGATGCATTCCTCTACTGTAGAATTTCTAGAGCTCAAACAACTCTACTCAATAAGTTAACTACATCCCTAATCTCCTTGCTGGATATCAATAACTGCATGAGGATCATACCTCAAGACCTGAAATCAAAGCCAGGGATTTGAGGAAAGCTCACTGTGTGCAATCAATTCCTGCAACTGTGAAAGAAAGGAGGGGGGAAGAACACTGGAGAGTCAAGAGAGACTGCTATGCCTAAAACAGTGCAACAGGTGATCACAAAACCCAATTTTTAAGAGCAGACCAAACAAAATTTATTTAATCAAGATATGACAAAAAATGGCACCTATCCCTTTATGCTTTACCCACACTGTCCACAGGTGGTATGGTCTCATTCAGGCCTATATACAAAGCATGTATTAAAGTTATTGACCTGCAGTGACCTTATGAAACAATCCTTCTCAAAGGTGAGGGTGCAAACCAGTGTGGCATACAGTGCAGATTTGTGTGGAAGAAACAGTCAGCATCCACATTCCCCATATGTGGAAAACTGACACATGTTTATCCCCAACTGGAGCTACTGCCAGCAATATTTGTTTTAGACATCATTCACAGAGTCGCACAGTATCTTCCAGGCTGATGAGCAACTGCACTATATAGTATGTATGCCTGTAAAAACAAATTTCCCAACATACTGATTTTTGGATCAGCATGAAAAATGTCAGGTTCTTTGGTATGCTCAAGAGAGATCCTAAAAAAAACCTGTTTATAATTTCCCCAGTTTTAATTTTGGTGAGCATTTCAACTAAAGATACACCAATTTAGTACTAACCAGTGCTTGGCCAGTATTAATAAAATCAATGACTACTCACAGAGATCAGTTGATGCCCATATTTAGTATTAGTGCAGAAAAAAAAAAGTACTTTAAATTACTATAACAAATTAAGATGTAGCCTATAAAGTTCATTTTTTAAAAAGTGGTTTTATTTAAAACAAAATTTCAAAACAAAAAATATTTATTCGATACATTAATTCAGAAGATAAATGCAAAGAATAACAATTTTAAGATACAGGTTACAAAATATTTTACTTCAATGCTTATAGAAACTTAAAAAAAAAAAAAAAAAAACACGCACAAGCAATATGCATTTCTAAACCGGATACTGATGAATTAGAATTAATAGTTAAAAAAATATTCACTTGATCTCACGGTAACATTTTCCCTGTTTTGTTTCAAGTGCTATAACGCGTTACTGTTATTCTTAGTACCTGTAACTTCAGCATTGAGTGGTCAGTGTAGTTGTATATTAAAAGTATTACTGTTTAACAAGTCTTATCTAAATATAATTTAATAATAACGCCTATCTGTCATGAAACTATCCATAAACGACAAATATAAGTAACTTACGGGGCGTAAAACTGGAGTATTTGGATCCATATACATGACTAATTCTGAATTAATCGTTGCTTTAAGAGCTGATATGTCCAAACTTAAACACGAAGCATTTTTCTTTCGTAATCGTCACTATATAAGTGAAGTAACTACACCCACATTAGGAAATCATGTGACAAAACGTCATGGCTTCCTATGCGTCAGCCGTAAGTTTATTCGTTAAACACAAATTTACATAATGGCTATGTCTGCTGTACCCACCACGTTGAACAACTTCGATTTTATTAACACTTCTACGAAAAGTGGGGCCTAACAGGCCCCAGAGCAACTTGAAAGGTTATTAATATTAGGCTAATAATTTTGTATTTAAATGAAATTGCCATTTAAATCCATTACTGAATGGATTAACAAGATTCCCACTGTCCCTATCTACTATCTAGCGAAAGCACAGCCAGGGGAACGGGCTTGGAGAAATCAGGACTAGAAACGTCTTTTCGTAGGAGTGTTAATGGGCTTGCTTTTTGGTTTGTGTACTTGCTTATGAGATTTCGTATAAAAGTACTCGGAGTTTATCTACGATATTGGTTTCTAAATCTTGAAGCGATAACAACCAAAAATTCTCCACTTTTTAATTATTATATTAGAATAATATGACAAATAAATTTCCTATTCGTCGCGACACTTTCGTTGTGTTAATATCCAGGATTTCTTCGAAATTATTTATGAAGACAGATAGTAAAGAAAAAATTAACACTTGGACAACTTAAACAATTCTTTATTCACTGTGTAGCTTAGGTTTATAGATTGTGATTTCACTGACCGCTAGAGCTTGAAAATGATATCCTAATATATCATCAGAGGACAGAAAGAATATATGTATATACAGGATCATTATAAAGTCCTTGTGCAGTTTTGAATCTTCATAACTTAAGTTATATACATGATAAAATCAACCTGTAAAGAGCATTGAGAAGCGTGATGCATTTATTTTATCATGATTTAGCAATAATTTGGCTATTATTTTTATTTTAATAATTTGTTCATTATTTTATTTGTAGAAATAGGATTGAACCATGGCATCAATAAAGGAGAAAGTGAACTGTGTCCTATGGTTAGCCGAGCTAAAACCTGTCATCGCGGTCCAAAGAAGATTTAGGACCAATTAAAATAGAGATGCACCACACAGGAGTTCCATAACTAAGTGGATGAAGAAGTTCAAAGAAACAGGTTCTGTCAATAATAAGCCACGATCTGGAAGGCCAAGTGTAAGTGAGGAAAATGTAGCAGCTGTAGAACAATCCTTTATTCAAAGTCCATAGAAATCAGTAAAACGGACATCTTTGGAGCTGGGTATTCCAGACTTAACAGCGCGTAAAATTCTCAGAACGAAACTTCACATGAAAGCCTACAATATTCAAGTCTACCAGATGTTGCTAGAAGAGTATTATCACACACGATTGACTTTCTGTCATCAGTTTAATGAAACATTTGTCAGTAATGCCTCATTTTTGGACCATTTAATGTTTTCCGACGAAACATTTCACATTAGTGGTGAAGTCAACAGGCATAACTGCCACATATGAGGCATTGAAAAGTCACATGAATTTGAGGAACATGAAAGAGATCCTCCTAAGTTCAATGTCTGATGAGCATTAGGAAAGAACCGCTTAATTGGGCCATTCTTTTTTTGAAAGACGGGTTGTTAATGGTGAGAGTTATTTAGAAATGCTGCAAAATTACTTTATTCCTGAACTTACATGATTAGGCCTGATAGCAGATACAGTGTTTCAGCAAGGTGGGTGCACCTTGTCCCTTTACTCTCAGAGTTAGGCAGTTTCTGAATGAAAATTTCCCTAACAGATGGATTGGAAGAGGTGGACAACTCTCCTGGCCACCACGGTCACTAAATTTGAGCCCATTGGATTTCTTTTTATAGGAACATGTAAAAAGACTAGTGTTTATTCAACAAAACATTACTGAAATTCAACTGCAAAACGTATCTGTAGAACTTCGGAATCGCATCACAGTTTGTATACGTAATGATGGTGGACATGTTAAAAATTAAACTCTCAAAAATAAATCTATGTAAAAATGTAATAAATTCTTTCATTAGCCATTTTTGCAAGTTGATTTTATCATGTATAGAACTGAAGTTATGAAAATTTAAAACTGCACAAGAACTTTATAATGACCCTGTATATATAATAAACAGCATTTTTAAGTCAATCAAATGGTAAATTATCGTATCTCATAATTTAGGGTTACCTCAGTGGCATCATTTCAGTAAGATCTTGGGATGGAAAAGCAAAGTTTATATCTGTTATGGTACTTAGCAATAATCGATCACTGATGACATTAAACCACTTCGATTTTATCAGTGGGTTGGCTTTGAGTTTGTGTACTTGCTTTGAGACTTTGTACAAAATTAACTCGGAGTTTATCTGCGATATTCTTTTCTAAATTTTGCAGTGATAAGTGAAAAGAAAGTGCTGTATTTGCCGCTGCATAATACCATCCCACGTATTAGAAGATCCTTGATTTTTTTTCAGGTTCAGTGTATAGGGCGATCTTTCTTTTCAAGCAAGTCTAAGATGTTACTTTTGTAATTCTGTAAAGAAATTCTTAAAAGTTATTTTTAAACTATGCTAACCTGCACTATGGGATAATCAAAACAAGCACAAGTGTGTTTTTATGTTCTTCATATCCTATAGAAAGCTCAATGTGGCATGACTTAAGTCACGAAACACGTCTTGAACAACTTCATACACGGCATGGCTAGGTGGGTTAAGGGGTCCGACTCGTATTCTGAGGGTTGCGAGTTCGAATCCCGATCACACCAAATATTGTCGCCCTTTCAGTCGTGGGGGCGTTATTATGTTACGGTCAATCCCACTATTCGTTGGTAAAAGAGTAGCCCAAGAGTTGGCGATGGGTGGTGATGACTAGCTGCCATCCCTCTAGTCTTACACTACTAAATTAGGGACGGCTATCGCAGATAGCCCTTGTGTAGCTTTGTGCGAAATTCAAAAACAAACAAACTACTTCACAAAATTTTCTTCACTGTTTAACTCATTTTCTAAAAACGTGTTTATAAAATAATGCACGTAACCGAAACTAACGTTTTCAATATAATGTTACCAATATTTTAGTATGACGGAAAAGATAAGTACATTTCAAATCAAATATTTCTTGTTTAATTGTAACTAATATGTGAGATAGATAACTTCTAGTTTTGAAGAATCGAGACACATTATACAAATACAAATATGTTATTGTAATGCAGTAGGTGGCAAGATACCAATGTATTTACTCAAAAAAAAAAGGAACAATATAATTTGGGTTTGTTTGTTTGGAAATTTCGCACAAAGCTACTCGAGGGCTATCTGTGCTAGCCGCCCCTAATTTAGCAGTGTAAGACTAGAGGGAAGGCAGCTAGTCATCACCACCCACCGCCAACTCTTGGGCTACTCTTTAACCAACGAATAGTGGGATTGACCGTCACATTATACACCCCCACGGCTGGGAGGGCGAGCATGTTTAGCGCGACGCGGGCGCGAACCCGCGACCCTCGGATTACGAGTCGCACGCCTTACGCGCTAGGCCATGCCCGGCCTTATAATTTGGGTTAAATATGATATTAACAGGACAATTCTTATTGCAACTCTTATCTTAACTTGTGTTTGAGACGAGGGATAAAATCAGACATTTTTAATAGTTAAAAGTATTGTCTTGTATACAGATGAATACGGTAATCAATACCACCAAGATGTGCCAGTCCTTTTATCAATGAGAACCATCTCATTGCCATAATCTTACATTTACCAACAGAAGGGAAAACAAAAAGTTTTCCCACACGTTTCATAATCAACAAAGCACCAATAATATTTTCTACGCTGGCTGTTGTTGTTTTTGGAATTTCGCACAAAGCTACTCGAGGGCTATCTGTGCTAGCCGTCCCTAATTTAGCAGTGTAAGACTAGAAGGAAGGCAGCTAGTCATCACCACCCACCGCCAACTCTTGGGCTACTCTTTAACCAACGAATAGTGGGATTATCCGTCACTTTATAACGCCCCCACGGCTGGGAGGGCGAGCATGTTTGGCGCGACTTGGACGCGAACCCGCGACCCTCAGATTACGAAGCGCACGCCTTAACGCGCTAGGCCATGCCAGGCCCTTCTACGCTGGCAACAAAACCCAAATAGTACATCACAAAAAAAAAAAATCTAGAGCAGCGGAGTTTAACCTAGTTATATGTAAAAATACATTGAAAATATGTAGACATTAGTTTAAAAAACACAGAAAAAATGTTTTGAAGACTTTAGCATTTCACAAGAAGAGTCAAATTAGAAGCTTAACATTATATGTTTGTTTGTTTTTGAATTTCGCACAAAACTACTCGAGAGCTATCTGTGCTAACCGTCCCTAATTTAGTTGTGTAAGGCTAGAGGGAAGTCATCACCCCCCACCGCCAACTATTGGGCTACTCTTATACCAACAAATAGTGGGATTGATTGTAACATTATAACGCTCCCACGGCTGAAAGGGCGAGCATGTTTGGCGCGACGGGGATGCGAATCCGCGACCCTCAGATTACGAGTCACACGCCTTAACACGCTTGGCCATGCCGGGCCCACTTAACAATATGAAGCATATATAATAAAATTATTCGGGAACATTGCTTTGCATGGAGACGCTTTATTTGAAGTGTTTTGTTTATCAAGGTACAACTTTGTTTATATGCAATTTTAACTAGATACCAAACATTGTCTTTGTCTTACTTTGAACAGCTTGCAAAAGGCGTGGGTTTTAGTTATTTTTTCTTTTAAGTGCAAAGCTACAAAATGAAATATCTGTAATGCATTAGATAAGCCCTCGAGCTTACCAATGAGTTATCTGGAATATTGTTTCATTAGTTTGTATTATTACATTTAGTGAAATTTACTCAATGGTTAATTGTAATAACAATCCCTAATTAAGTAATAGACTAGGCTAGAGATAAGGAAACTATTCAACACCATCAGCTAACAACTCTTAAATTACTCTTCGCTAATGATTAATAGCATGATGCCACCACGACTAAAATGATGAGAATGTTCAAAAACAGGTTTCGATCCGTGACCCAAGTCAAGCACACTAACCACCAGGTCATTGGTTTTAATTAGATTCAGTGTATATTATTGTTTGTATATTAAAATATATTTTTATCAACAAAGAAAACTGTGTATCAATTTTGTTGGCAAATATCATAAACTGGATAAATATCGTCATTTATTTAACTTTAAATCTAAATTACAATTTAACTCAGTTTCAGGCTATTTGAAATTGTAATACCCAACAATTTTGGGACTCAAACTCATTAATATGTATTCTGCACAAGAATACACATTATTGTATTGTTGTACCAGTAAATTACTGGTTATTTACTAATAATAGTAAAAGCATATTACTTTCCAATAACTTAAATTAACAATTGTTATGAATACACATATAGAAATTATTTTTTTGATGTCATGTCTCTAAATAACTTGAGCTTAAAATTGTTTTTAATTTTTATGTAAATTAAATGTCTGTGATAAATTCTAAAAAGATGTATTCCCTTCATTTTGATTGTGTCTGTATGTGAGACAAAAGAATCAAAACATTAAAACGACTTGATAAAATATGCAAAAAATAGAGTTGTAATTGTTCTCCACTTTTGTCTTCTTCACACAATGAATTATTTTCAAAGATTGTTTGTTTTTGAATTTTGCACAAAGCTACAAGAGTTATCTGCACCAGCCATCCTTAATTTAGAAGTGTAAGACTAGAAGGAAGGCAGCTAGTCATCACCATCCACCGCCAACTCTTGGGCTACTCTTTTACCAACAAATAGAGGGTTTGTTTGTTTTGAATTTCGAGCAAAGCTACTCAAGGACTATCTGCACTAGCCATTCCTAATTTAGCAGTGTAAGACTAGAGGGAAGGCAGCTGATCATTACCATCCACCACCAACTCTTGGGTTACTCTTTTACTGACAAATAGTGGGATTGACCATCACATTATAATGCCCTCACAGCTGAAAGTGCAAGCATGTTTGGTGCGACAGGGATTCAGATTACGAGTCAAATGCCCTAACCCACTTGGCCATGTCAGGCCTATTTTCAAAAAAGCTTTCCCAGTTAAGTAACTATGGTCATGTTACCAAAAATTCAAGATGTTGTTTCTTCATACTTCTCTTTATTGAGCTACAGAATGTATGAAAATAACTGGCTTGACTGGATAGTGTAAAAATATATCACAAATATATGTCATCCTTAGGTACAAGTACTTAACAGAGATACACAAGTAGATACATACGCAATATCGAATAAAGGGTTCACATCACTGGATATTGCTTCACAACCTGAAACAGGTATCTTGATATCCTGGGATGCTATTTTAGGTTGGAGCTGTTTCCTCCAATTGAGATAGCTTCTGTTATCTTGAAGATATTAATATTAGTTCTTTGTTTAACATAAGTGTTTTGGGTGGATATACTGTATTGTTTGTTCATTTATAATGGTGGCAAACACGAGAGGGTTGGTTTTATTATCTTCAGTGGATCTGGTTTCCAATTCTCTAAATGTTTCCCCAATGTAAATTTCTGAATAATCATTACACATTATTTTATAAATAATTTTGGAATTTTGTGATTCTATGTAATTTTTATTTAATAATGATTTTAGTTGAGTGTCAGTTTTTGGATGAACTTGATGTCAACAGGAATTTTATGTTTGAGGGCAAGTTTTCTCAGAGTACTGGTTATTTTTGAGCTGATGTCAGGGATAAATGGTAAACTGCAGTGTAATGTGCTGTTATTTCGTGCATTAGTGTCAATTTTGCTTGTGAGTTTGAGTTTTCAGGTTTTTGTTCTGGTGGTTTTTCAGAAACATTTTGACAATGTTTACTGGAAATTTGTTGATGTGAATAAAGGAATGCTTTCTGGAGTTGATTTCTTCATCTATGTACTCAGATGAGCATGGTCTTGAGTCTATGTGTATCAGATGTTTTAGTATATTACCTTTTTGTTTGGATTCATGGACTGAACCCTAGAGGATGTAGATGCCTGTGTGAGTGATTTTCTTGTGAATTTTGGTTTTTAAATGTGTGTCACATTCGACATTATCAGATCCAAAACACAAATCACAGCATCACTGATAACAGTACAACAATATACAACAGATCACCAATCAAACCAGCTCCACATTAAATCAAGAGAAGATAACTGTACAGAGCAAAATATTTGAAATAACTCAGAAAACTACAACACTAAATACAATACAACTAAGGACAACCCAAAATAGGTGTCAACAGATCAGATTTATCATTAAATAATACTGAATAACAACTTCTGAACAAAGGTCTCAATTTCACCTTCAAACACAAGACAGTTCCCTGTCTAGAAGATTTATACAAAAGAAGAAAAGACTACTTCCATCTTGTAAAGCAACCAATAACACTAAGAAATTCAAAACTTTGACCACTGGACTTTTATGAGCATAAAAAAAAAACTTCCATGTTTACCAACTCAAAAAAACACTGTATAGCCATACCAAACACAGAAGTTTCAAACAAAGAACCTAACATCAATAAATGTAAAATAAAAGAAGTTTTCATAATTCAAGATAATATTTCCACCCTAAATCAATACTCCATGGTACCAAGACACTTATATTAGACTGTGAAGTAATATCCAATCATATGAGGTTTGTTCTACACTGCCTATACATGCTTGTATATCTCTGTAAACTACATGTACCTGATAATGACAAAATATTGTCAAAACATCATACATTTATAACAAAGTTTTTCATTACCCAGTTAAGCTGGGTCAAAGCTTTTATTTTCTAACAAAAAGTGGATTCCTCATTATCAGGGTTTAAATCACTATATCATTGGGATAATAAGTTGTCAGTATAGAAAAAAATATATTTTTCAAAGGTGATATCTTTTAATATTTGATTCACTATGATAGAAAATTACATTATTTTAATGCATTGGTTGAAAAATGTAAATGTAGCTATTATTGTATAACATTTTATGTACACTGTCTTGTTAGTTTTCTGCATTATATTCATACTTGTTGTGTTCTATAAAAACATTTACTGTACATCTGTTAACAAATCAAAAACAAAATATTTACTATATGAATAATAAATAATGAAATACTATTTCATTGGAAACTGAAAGATGTCAGCTATCAATATTTAGTAATTACATCTTTTTACAGAACATAATTTTTATTTTTATAAAATCATAAAATCTATATTACACGGTTTCATACAATTCCAGAAATAACTGAATGAAGATCCATTACAGTTTCTTTACTGCAGGAATTAAATATGGAATACCACACACTTTATTTTAATGTTGTTGATTTTCTCTCATTTGCTTCAGCTATCTAGTCTTTACTTTCATGTTTTATAGCATTTCGTTTGGCCTCAATGCATGCTCTGAATTTAGCTACTTGTTCCTGGCATTTTCTCCAGTCTTTGTGGTCAGCCATACACTCCTGTTGAAAAGTTTTAAAAAGATGTTAGACCAATTATGCAAATTCCAATTCCAGGATTGTTATTTTCAATAGTTTACATTTTGGTATCTTTTCCACAGGAAAAACTATGAAATAAAAATATTTTTTTCAATTTTTTTAGTGCCATTAGTCAATTTTACAAATTTTCATTTATAAAAACCCTCTAATTCTTTCCATCCAGCCACTTTTCTATTCAGTGAGCAAACATATTCCCACTTCTACAGAAATAATGTTTTAACAACCCTTTTTAAGTGACACCTTGTCAAATGACTTTTAAAAATCCAGATATAACAAATTCACACCCTTTCACTCATCTACACAAACAGCAACCTTTTCAAAAAATATCAAAAGATTAATAAACCAAGATTTTCTCCTAATTAAACAATGTTGAATATTCAACAAAATTCTAAATTTTGTGAAATAGTTTTGTATTTTATATGACTTTCAAAAACATTTCCAATCACTGACATAAGACTATATAATTACCTATAATTACCAGGGCAATTTTTATTACCTTCCTCCAAGAGTAGTAACATTAGCCCTCTTCCAGTCTCCTTGCACCCACTCTTCAAGGGCTCAAAAAGTAAGGGGCTAACATATCTTATCCTTAACCATTTTTTTAAATTGTTCAGGAAATATTATCTGATCAAGAGCCTTGATCAATTAATTTCTCATTTCTGTCTTCACAAGCTAAGAATTAGTGATCATCTTGTTTCCATCTAGCAGCTGTTTAGGATGAAGAATATTAGTTAAATCTTCATTAAAAACGTTACACATTATATCTTGGACAAGCCTACGATTTATTATGTATATGTATTACAACTTGAAATAGCCTAAAACAGATTTAAATTGTAACTTGGATTTAGGAGTTAATTAAATGTAGAGATGTTTGAACTTATGATGTGTTCCAACAAGATTGATACACACAGTTTTCTTTCTTAACACAAATATATTTTGATATACAAACAATAATACAATTTATAATAATGGTTATTATAAATAGTTGTTACAAATTTACATACAAAAGTTTTACAAACTTGCAAACAATACTGAGTCTTCTATCCAATCTAGAACTGAATATTTTATCAACAGTTCACAATGAGAGAATTAATTTCAAATTTATATCAGTACAGTTCACTTAATAGGCAGCTAGCTATCCCTTTACATGCAAGTTTTTTTCTCAATTAAATCACACAATGTCTTGATAGTAATGTTAACATCAAAAGTTAATCCAGAATTAAACATTTTGTAATGTTCAAATTCTATAAATGTTCCTGGCCAAATATAGATATTTTTCAGATTAATAAGCTTTTTTCACAAGGTTTATAGCAAGCTAATGATAAAAAAATCAACAATATAAAACTGTTTCTCTGCAGGTTGCAATGGCTACCTTTTATAATCATTGGAAGAGGTTCTTGAAATTTCAGTTGGCAATAATACTGGTACATAACATACAAACAGTTGCTTCTTATGCTCGAGAATCTTCTACAAATTTAAGGAACAGATGAGAGTTTTGCAATACACAATTGATAGTATAAGTTACATGCATTTTTAAATATATATTTGACTAAAACAGACATTAATATTAAAATATATACTAGTAAATCCATTGCACTAAAAATTAAAGAAAAAGTAGAATTTAATAACCCAGCCACTGCTTAATCATCAGAAATAAGCATTCCTTTATGAATCTCTCAAAGGCACTATTCACATCTTAATATTTTGTTTATCCTTAACTTATTTAAAAGAATCATAAGTGTTAATTTTTAGTTAACTTTTGTTTTTATTATATGTGCCCTTTTAATTTCCTAACTATCTTTATCTTCTATAATCCTTTTAGTCTCCCATCATGGTAGTGAATTTAAATTTCATAAAATACTTTCTCAAAAATGTGATGACCTGTACCCTTTGTAAACCAATCTTTACTTGCAGCCACCCTTTCCCCCCACAATTAACAATATCCACTCACAGATACAAATATTCTAAATAAATTATGTCACAATGTATATTATTTACAGTTTAATTGATACAATAGATTTTGCTCAACATTAACAAAGTTGTTGTATAAAATTCATAAACTCCCTTTACTTTCTCACAAATGTGGTTTCTCCAATCATATTTAAACACAAAATCTGTTCGCTTTTATAGAAAATGCAACAATATTCTTGCTAGTTATTATGGGTTTAAAAAAAGTAACTGCTCTTGATGAAACTTTTAAAAACTTTCATGACTACACTTTGTTTTGAAAATTATAGCACCAGTGAACCACTTCAGTGTATTGACCACAAATGATTTTACATTCAATTAATGTAAGATTTTATTATGGTAGTTATATAATAGTTCTATACATAGTATAACTATGTCATCAGTTAAGGTCAATAAGTTTTTGTTAGTTTCTTTTTCATTCTTACAAGTGTTGTAACTTTCATTTCTAAAACTTCTTATCACTACTAAACCTTCTCAAGGCTTATTGCATTTACAATTCAGGTTTTGCAAGATATTTCATTTTATTTATTGTTTCTGGTTGCTTGGTCCATGTAGTAACAGATAAGTGGTAGTAATTATGTTAGACACACATCATATCATACACAACATAGTTGTGTGTGTTGCATGTAAAAATTTTTATTCATTAAGAACCATTACTATACATATTTACTGTACAATTGACAGGGTCATTTAATTTAATACTTTGTGTCCATAAAAACATTAGTTTCTATAGACTGCATATAATATATTTTGTATATAGGAGCACAGCAAATTATATTAAGTGACCTTGGTATAACTACTGAAGACAAGGTCCACTGTCCAGAAGTTTGTGAATGGTTCCAGATATCCTCTGATTATTTTTTCTTTATTGTTGAAACATTATTTTCCTCACTAACAACATTATTATTAATAATGAAGCTACGTTGGTCTCAAAATAGAATATCTGAGCTCAATTACAGATTAAATTTATCACCCTGAGTCCTATACTGAAGTATATACTGTGTTAACTAGTAAGTATTGAAACAAATTACTGTTACTACTTGCTTTTTAAGTTTTAGTTTCATAAAATTCAATAAATATAAGTTTTTGAAAAAGGAACTATGTCTGTTCTAGGGCAAACAATTTCACTTAGTTTCATGTGTAATAAAAATTATGTAATTTAATTATTTTTGGTGGGTTAGAATAATTGAGACTGAAGTAGTATTCAGTAGAGGCCAACAAGTAAGATAAAGTCAGTAGTGTACAAGTACCAAAGCTTATTGTTATCACAATACTAATAGTACCAGCTGGCAAGTAAAGTTTCAAGTCAACCCATACATACTCACTGGCTGTGAAGAAGCCACTTAACCGTTAATAAAATGCTTAGTTAAGTCTGGCTTACTGTGAGATCCTGTTCAATCAACAATGCACTTTATTTTGTATTCCACTTTCAATGCCGATAGCGATTTTCAGAGACATATCAACCTGAACGTTATATTGTTTTTTATACAATAAAAACAATTGTACCTGCACAGCATAGTGGAGTTCTAAACATCCCGTCTTTTTCAGCATTTTTTCTACATGATCATCTTCTTCTTCATCATCCTCGATATTGTGTTGTGGACGTCTCGTTCTATCATGTCCCATGGACCGCGCCATGCTCGTTATAGACGCCCTCTATATGCTTAATTAATATTTCTACATATTACTTGTTCATCAGTTTAAAAAACATAATATCACACGCCCACCAGAAAAGATCACTTGACTTTCAAATAACGCCAGATAACAACAACACAAATTTTCTCTGCTACTAGAAAAATCACAACTGTTTTTTTATTTATTTGACAATATTGATTCTGAAAATTATGTCGAAAATTACTGATCATCTCTAGTGTTCGAGTTATGATAGATTTGTTCGAAATATTTTGAAATATGCAACTGTGATAGAGATAAGCTCTTTTGTGTGATCAGATAAAGCAGTTTGTGTCCAGGTGCTACTAGAATAGAATTACTGTATGAAAAGAACGAAGATGGTAAGTCTTCTGTTTCCTAATTCGCTGACGGATGTGCAATTGGAAGGTTATTAGCACAAAGTATCCGTTTCAGTGCAGATGCAATATCTGGATACTTTAATGTTTGGTTTGATTTTGCCTGAATATCCAGAAACATTATTCATGCAAAAAACAACAGTTTTTATATTATATTTGAGTTCACACCCTATCATGGGAACTACAAATGGTACACTTGCTCTCTTAGTATTCAGCCACTGCTTAAGCCAGATATGCTTGTTTGTTTGTTTTTGAATTTCGCACAAAGCTACAAAGCTATCTGTGCTAGCCGTCCCTAATTTAGCAGTGTAAGACTAGAGGGAAGGCAGCTAGTCATCACCACCCACCACTAACTCTTGGGCTACTCTTTTACCAACGAATAGTGGGATTTACCGTCAAATTATAACGCCCCCACGGCTGAAAGGGCGAGCATGTTTGGTGTGACCGGGATTCGAACCCGCGACCCTCGGATTACGAGTCACACGCCTTAACAAGCTTGGCCATGCCGGGCCCACCAGATATGCAAACATTGTATAACACATATGTGGAGCTTAATGTGTTTTTTTCGGTTTCCAATTTTAAACGCAAAATAATGGTGGTAAGCTACCTTTGTCTGTTGCGTGATATATTTTCTACACGAAATTGTAATATATTTTCTACAAATGTAGAAGAAACTGAGTTATTGTTGCACTTTTGGAGTTTACTCAAACTGGAGACAGTCAGCATTTCAAATTATTATTTTTTAAATATATAAGACTTTTTTACATAAATAAGCTTTAAAAGATTAAAAACCTTTATTTTTTTGTAGAATGTGATTATATTACTGGGCGTGATGAGAGGGGGAAAAATCAGACTTTGTTTTGTCTATGCACAGAGAAAGGTGAAGTGACCAACTGAGAGAGTGATAGACGTTTGACTATGCCTCTTTTTTGCTCAGTTGAAGGATTTCTCGAATGTTCTTCAAACTGAACACGTGGTGGTTCGTGGTTCCCGGGTGAAGCAGGTGAGCATGGGAATGAAGCAAAAGTGATACAAGTCACTGCAATTATATCGATAACAAATAGTATATGTGAATAATATATTTGGAATTTGACGTCAATATAATAATTTAATATTTGAAGTTATCAACAATGTGTGCCTTTTACCCATTAAATCGTCCAACTAAATTGATTTCACAGTATAAATCTGTTGTAGTGAGTTGATTGCGTGGTATTACACATGGTGCTGATAAAATATAGAACTATTACAATAACTCAAAATTTAAGGCAAATTCTAACTGCATTATTAAAATCGCCATCACAGAATTACCTCAAATCATTTGAACTTTCTCCAGCAGCAGGTTTCTGTTGTCTACTTTAATTAAACTTCTGTTGCAGAACATTGCCATCACAGAAAGATAACCTAAAAATTATCTTTATTAGCTCGATGCTTTTCCATTATCAAACAATTTTCTCCGGAAACTAGATACATTCCTTACAGTTTTTTCAACAATTTTTATTATTAAAACAAACCACATTAAATATTTAATCTACCGTTGTATAATATAAGTTAGAATTTATTTTTATGAACTTTCTTCAATGAGTATGTCTGTGATTCCTAATTTCATTAATTCATTTTTGCTAACTTAAATTAATTCTTTTATTGTTGTTCCTCTGATGATTTCTTGTCTATTTTTTCGTCATCTTTTTCCCCTTACTCATTTCGAACCAAGGTTGAATATACAACATTACCTGGTATGTGTTTATTTATTATACCCACTTGAAGCGGAAGAAAAAAGGAAACGGAATAACAAATCATAAGGTTTGGGGACAACATGGAATCTATTGGTCCATCTCGGGTTCCAATACTCTAAACTAAACTAAAACTTAATAAATAAATTTTAGAAAAAATATTTTGGCCAGCTTTTATCAGTAATATATTTATCAATATTTCTCTTAAACTAACATTTACTGCTTCTACAATATCTGAACGCAATCTATTCTAAAAACGAACCACACTGTTAGAAAAATAAAATCGTCTTAGTTCAAGATGACTCATATCCTGCCAGAATGTATACTTGTGTCCCCTAACCCTACTATTCTCACTGTTAATTATAAAAGAAAAAATGATGCATCAACACTATCAATTCCCTTTATAATCTTAAACATCTTAATCAGATCTCCTAACTTTTTTTTCAGGATAAAACAACTTAAGAAATTTCAACCTTTTCTCGTATGGCAATCTCTTCATCCCAAACACCATTCTAGCAATTTTCGTCTAAACCCTTTCCAACATTTTAATGTAAGGTAAGGAGTCCAAGACTGATTACCGTACTCCAAAAGTGGCCTAACCAATGGCCTATAGAATAAAATTATACCTTCTTTAGACTTGTATCCAATATATCTGTAAATACAACCTAAAATCCTATTTAACTACTACTAGCAACAGAACAGAGATCAATTATTACACCAAGATCTCTTACTTTTATGAAATGTTAAAGCTATTCTCATTTAAATTATACTTGTAATTCAAATTATCATAAACCATACGCATTTATCATTTGTTTGCTCAACTCACTAAATTATCTATTTTTTTTTAAACCAGCAACATTCTCTTCACAGCTAGCAACACCCAAGAAATTAAAATCATCTGAAAATTTAAGTACGTTATTGACCATTCTTTCGTCTATAATAATTCTATGACTGAGCCCTGAGGTACTTCACTTGTGACATTGATCCACGTTTAACTGAACTTCGTTTGTAACAACCTTCAGCTTTCTTCCATCCAGCCATTCTTCTGTTCAAGTTGCTAACTTATCCCTCAAGCCTGAAGAGATATCTTTTACAAACACCTTATGCTACACCTTATCTAATACTTTCTGAAAATCTAGATACATCAAATATACACCCGTACCCTCATCTACATAAGAAGTAACCTTTTAAAAGAACGTCAAAAGATTTGTAACGCAAGATTTGCTCTTTTAAACCATGTTGATTATTCAATAAAATTCTAAACTTTGTTAAATGGCTTTGCAAAACATTTTTTAAAAGACTTTCCAAAACTCTTCTCATAACTGATGTAAGAGTAATTGGTCTATAATTACTGGAACAACTTTTATTACGAATATTGCACATCTTTATTACTAGCTTCCTAAAAGGCACATGTTAGTTCCGAGTTTCTAAATAAAACCCACTCATTTCATCCATAGTTGTTTATGAAGTCGTTTCAGAATTATATGTAAATTGATAAAGAACAACACCAGTAAAGCAGCGCATGCACAATGGCACCGAAATCACTTAATCAGAATTTCCTTAATACATTGACGGATAGTGGTACTGTTTACCTAGGTCTGTTTAGTAATGACAGATTTTAGAAAGGTCACATTGTGTGGCAGAGGTACGCCTACCAACTTACAATCCTGAAATCCTGGGTTCTTTCCCTGCGGTGGACACAACAGATAACCCAATGTGGTTTTATTATCAAACAAACAAACTTGTCAGAAGAATGGATAAGTATTTTAAATGATATATCTTCATTAAGCACATAATTTCTTCCTATGGTTTGAAGAAATGAATTTGTTTGTTTGTTTGAAGTTAAGGAAGCATAAAGCTAAACAATGGGCTATCTGTGCTCTGCCTACCATGAGTATCGAAACCCAGTTTCTAGTGTTGTAAG
Organism: Tachypleus tridentatus; assembly: GCF_004210375.1. Lineage (NCBI taxonomy): Eukaryota > Metazoa > Arthropoda > Merostomata > Xiphosura > Limulidae > Tachypleus > Tachypleus tridentatus. The sequence goes on from NC_134830.1 coordinate 40,357,861, forward strand.
TCCGTAAGAATTTAATAAATCACTCTAAAACTAATTTACACGAAATTGAAAATTTTAATTAAAACGTTGATATAAAGCTCTTCAACAATGAAAATCAGTACAAAAAGCTATGTAGTTAGGGCGAAGCACAAAATCAATCAAGTCATCAGTATCGCTAAGTAAATATTGATACTTTAGTTACGTTTCAACTTAGAAAGGTTGGAAGGTATTGTTTCTTCAGTTCGGTAGCGTTGGTGTTCGAATACACAACCAATTATGTGTATGGGAAATGAAAAGTAAGAAGAAAGAGGGCGAAATATATAACGTTTCGGCTGTATAATATATAACATTTCGGCTGTATAATATATAACATTTCGGCTGTATAGTTTTTTATTCTATTTACTTCTCAACGTGGAACTAACCTCTACTTGTTTGTTTTTTGTTGTTGTTTTTTGCAAACCCCACGTTGACGCAGACCTCACTCCAGCTTATTTGTACATATAATCTGCATGTTATTTTCCTATGCTTACTGTTGTTACTATATTACTTAATAGTAGTAATATTTTTACGTATTTTTAAACCTTCTCTTTGTTTGAATTTGTTCTCTCGTATATAATTTATCTGCTTGCACAGTCCTAGTTGCAATGTTTAGTCAACTTGTTTTGGTACTTGAATTTTTTATCTCTAAGTTCCTTTGGACGCAAGCCACTAAACTTACAAAACCATTTGCAAATATCTCTTTAAAACAAAGGTATCGCTAGGTACTTAAAAGATTCGTGACTCGGGCTCACGAGCGTCGAAATTTTCGGTGTTTCAGTGAGATGTCGATCGTGGATTTTTCTCTTCTTCTTTCTTCAAAACACCGAATAGAACCGGGACATGAGACCCTTGTGCCAGTGCCTAACGACGTCTCTGTTTACAAGTATTTCAGTCGATATCCGAACCCGTGCGCAGAAGATTTAAGAGGGGGTTCTAATTTGTGGGATCAAAAGTCAGCAAATATTGTGGTTCGGTTTGTTTTGAATTTCGCGCAAAGCTACATGAGGGCTATCTGCGCTAGTTGTCCTTAATTTAGCAGTGTAAGACAAGAGGAAAAGCAACTAGTCATTACCATCCATCGTCAACTCTTGGGCAACTCTTTTGCTAACGAATAGTGGGACTGAATATCACATTATAACACCCCCACTGTTCAAAGGGCGAGCAAGTTTAGTGCGACGGGAACTCGAACCCACGATCTTCGGACAAATATTGTGTGAAGCACAACCAGCCTGCAAAAGTATGCTAATGCTAAGTAGCTCTGGGGTAGGGAGGAACATGTGACTATACCAAGTCAAAAAATACTCATCTGCGTAGAATAGTGTAGCTTATCTTGAAAACGTTAAATACTATAAGCACCTGCGCTATAAATATAATTTTTTCACGTCACAAAAATAAGGGGTTTTGCTGAAATCCCTCGAACTTCTGCCCTTTGCATATGTGCGTGGTATCACATTATAAGGCTAACGTTAGCAAGATTTATTGATGCAACTCTCATAACTTTAAGAATGATTAGGCTTTGGTTACTAGCTTACAAATATTCGATTTTTAGTTTCTTTGTTGTTGTTGTTATTTTTAGTAGTGAATTCTATGTGGCACATACTTCGTGATAACATGAGAATTTTTACTAATGCCATTATGCGGTATTTTAAATAACTTTTAAAGTTATAAATGTAATATCCAATATACTATTTCAGTAACTCTTTGATAGGCCATGAAATGTAATTGGCTTTTTGTTTTACGTCTTACATTTTTGTAACATGAAACTACATAGCGTTGACTTTCCACATCTTCTTGTTTCGAAAACATTCCTACCCAATAAAACAACAATAATTTGACCAAACAAACACAACGACCGAAATAATAACAAGTTGGTAAGTATAACTTGTGTTACATTTACGTTTTCAACTAAGGGTTGGGATTTGCCCCTTTTTTCAATCGATTTCAGTTCTTCTTGTCATATTCAGTAAGATATTTTACGCAATATTACTATTATTTGTTAATTATTATAATAACTTGATATTGTTTATTTCATTTAATGAATGAATTTATGTTTATGTAGAAAAATACTTTCTTATGACAGTTTTAAAACCCAATCTTTCAGTTTGTACTATTATAATGCCATTATTATTATTAATCTACCGCTTTTGAAATAGATGTGCCTAAGTAAGATGGTCCATCTTAGGCATAGCTATAGTATCTAACAATACAGAATTCTTTCTCACCAATAATCAGCTTGAAGTTATCACTTCATACCTTTTTGTTAAGCAACTGCTTTTGTTAGGGTGATGTTTCCTTCATACGCAGGTGACATTTCATTGTTTCACCGGAAAATCTCTCGGCAAACTTGTCCATAAGGATGACCGAAACCACAACAGGATACTTTTTATTATGCAGACAGTACAAATAGTACTTGTAAGCAACTAGTTTTTAATTGTTCTCTTCCAAGCCTTCAACTTAGCCCAATAGGGTACTCAATACTCCACTGAACTAAACAATTTGTGCAACTCAGCGAAAGCTATATCCCAGTTGTCCAGTTGCTTTCTATTTAAGTGCTCGATAAAGTCTACGGTTGGATTAAACTCAGGATTAGACATTGGTTGTTTGTTTCTGAGAGCAAGCCATTCTAAACAGTAAAGTATCTAAGAAAATGGTCCAAATATTATTTTGGTCCACTTTTGAATGTTAGGACCAAATTTACTTGTATTCACTCATAGAGACATGTGCTAGAGGCCAAAGTCTTTCTTTTGTGAATTCTCGACCATTGCCTGGATTAGATGCTTTTAATATAGTGAGCAGAGTGTAACTCTTAGACAAGTAGTTAGTCTCTGCTCTAGGGCAACAGAGCGGTAGATGCTCATGGTAAATCATCTAGATGTTCTGTTGATCTCAAGTTTATTTGCAATCCACAGTCTTCTGTGATATCTTCTGACTTAGATAGGCTTTCTTCTGTCCCATGGTTTAACTTTTTTCAATCCTTTTTCGATGGTCTTGACAGTGCTAGGCTTGTATTACTCAAACTGATAATTGCCTGAAAGTCCTTTGAAGCCTGCTTCATCTAGTCTCGGATTTGCCAAATGCACATCCCATCTCCATAAATCTCAGTCACTCATGTTTCTCTTGGTCTGAGATCAATCCGCAAGAGCGAAGCCAAATCTACTTTTCGAGCTAATTATTGTCCCGGTCTTGTGGCTGCAGAGAGATTGAAATCATGATTTTGCATCATTGGTGAAGTATGATGTCAAAGAGACAACTTCTCCGAAAATCAACACCTGTTTTATACAGCTGCCATCTGGTAGCAGATATATCTTTCTATATTATGAGTGCTTCTTCTGTCAGAAAATGTACTTTCCAAAGTCAAAAGAATTCTATTAAACTCGTACGTTATTAGAGTTCAAGTATATATTGAAAAATGAAAATAATGTAACACGTATTTTGATACGTTTAAAATTTAATAGTAAACTATAAAATTTTGGCTTAATTAGATCAACATCAGATTTATTACAATGGTTCTTTAATTAAACTAATATTATACAGAAAAAGATAGTTTTGTTCCAGAGAAATAATAAAAATAAGCTTAGCGTGCAATGTTATTAAACATTTATAAAAAATGGAATTGTTCAAACCTGTAAAACCATCATTCATTTAAAATAGACTAACATAACTGCATTAAGCAAAAATGTGTATTTTATAGCAGTTAACGTTGATATGCGCTGTAAAAGTATACATAATTCCTGCTTTAAAATAAATACAATCCGGAAGAACACTAGTTTTTTCAGTAAAGATACGTGTTGTTTAATACAAGAAGTTTCTTTCAAGAATTATCTTTGTGATTTGACTGTTGTTAAGAATGTGATGTTTGAGAGGATGATTTCATGCCCTGTAGTTTTTTATACAATGGAGAAACAAAAAATGTTTATTAATATATCGATATTTACCAATCATCTCATATGTTCACGTGCTCTTATTTTTATATGATGCTTTAGTTTTTTTAACATAGGTTGCCTTACAGTCTCTACACATATATAAAATATATGGACCACGAATAATGAGGGATTATAACAAAAGCAAATTATATGGTAGAAAAAGGCTTTTGATAGAAAAGAAGGTTTGAAAATTATTTTCTTATTAACATGAGAGCAAATATCTTTTTTTTTATAATACATATGAGTATGCTTCTAGTAATGGGGCTTTGTTTATCAAGATATGACATACAGAAGTGGATAAGGCATTTAGAAGCAGTTATCATTTTGGTTATTATTAACAACTTATTGTTTAGAAATTTTCAAATTATTTTTTCTAAAATTTATGAAGTGTAGTAATTGCATTTAAGAGTATTCTAGGTGAAAGAGATTTCAGAAAAGTATGAAAAGAAGATAAATCAAACAAAGACAAAACAGATCTTGAAAAGAAACAACAGAAATTCCCCAGTCACACCCTGTTGTCACGACATTTAATTTGTTCTTTCCCAGCTACTCTGTAGTATTTTCAGGTTAAACTGTTTTCCTCAAATAGTATTAGGTAAGTCCATTATATGGTGGGAGTATCGGGAAAGACAAATTTCAACATAATGCTCATTTTAGCTGAAACTGAGTTTAAGCAATGAGATAAACATAATGGTTTTAATGTATAACATTGTTCATAAATTCAAAGATAAAACAAAATGTGTGTAATTGTATTTAGACACCGTCAATAATGTTGACCTTCTAGTGGACTCTTGAACTGGTTAACATATTCTCTTCCCTGAAGAGTATTTCCTGTCACCCAACTAGAGATTCTATTCAAACTGTTTAAATATAATATTTCTTAATGAATGATAAATGTGAGATATACTCATAGCAATTAACGATACACATGTGACTGGTCATTCTCATTCAGCATAGTAGAGATAGTGATCTTGAGACATCACCTGCCTTAGCAGTGAAGGACGCTGCTGTTGTTTATATTATTGCAGTGTTACAACAATAAATCTATTGGAAAGAACGGTATTATCTCAAGAGAATAACAAAGGAACAAAGATAGAGAAAACAATTTGAACCTAACATTTTTCTTGACCACATGTTGTGTTAAAACTGCAGACCTGGAGTAAATAAAACGTGAAAAATTATATATTAAAACGTTTAAAGTTGTTTCTAGTTCTTTCCTTTTGTAACAGTTTACGATAGGCTATAATTTTATTGGATTCCCGGATGTGAAGGTTTTCTTTCACTGTGGAAGGTCTGATAACAGAAGATGAAAAACGACACATTTGACTAGTATGTAGCTCTATAAAATCTATTTTTGAAGGATTTCAGGTTTAGAGTGAAAATAAACCTATACTCTTGGATGGATAGAAAAAATGTTAGGAGATATGTAAAAGTGTTATTTAGAAATGATATCCCTTGGAGCTGCCTAGAGATTACAGTTAAACCATTTTTTGAGGTTTTTTTGCAAATTATACTAAATAAATATTTTGTTTAAGGCCACAAAATACTAGTTGTAAAATATTTTCGAGAAAAAAATTATTGAAGTACGGTTAAGATTGCTATTTTTCTTTAAATTATGAAATTCTATATGAAAATTTTCTCTTAACACCAGAGGGCTACTCTCGTGTCCAATTAGGGTTGATATGAACCATGCGAAAATATGTAGGGTTTGAACATTTTATGTATGGATTAATATGAAATAGTACTTTTAGAACTACATAGGCCATAGATTAAACTAGTAAATAGAATAAATATTTATAACGTGAATGATTTATTGCGTAAATTTATAAGGAAAACTGCTCTTTTCTAGACGACGTAGGTTGTGTCATCTTATGAATAAATCAGGGGTCACGTTACACGAATAATCAAACTGTAACAAAATTCGATAACACAAAATATCCACTTTACTTATCCAACATTTTGTTCGTTACTGATAGACGATAATGAATTTAATACACAATTGCACTGCATATCTTAACTTGGAAATACAACTTTAGTATTTTTATTTTATATAAATTCTAGAGTTAGAATGTTTGAAGTTGAGAAACAAAGCAATACTCTACGTCGATTGTAAGTAAACTAGTGTGTGAATGGATAATCATGTGAGTAAATTATGAAGTGCACTGTTACAAATAACCAAACATCAAATATTAGTTTCATACATTCAAATGTTTTGCTTATTATTGAATAAATAGATATTTAAATCACAATACAAGGTTAAAAGTTGATCCCAGTGGCACAGTGGAGGTCTGCAGACTTATAATACTAAACAATGGATTTCGATATTCGTAGTGAGTATAGCACAGAGAGTCCATTGTGCAGTTTCGTGCTTAAAAACAAAAAAACCAAAAAATACTCCGACCTTCTCTTTAACAGTCAACCACAGAGGACTTGGCCAGTCTATAAGCACTCTTTTAATTTTAATTTTCTTTTGGTAAACTAAATTATGTTCAACCATGGAAAATGATTGGACTGTACGAAACAGATGAGTGATATTTTAGGAACGTTTTTCTACGCTCTTTCCCCTTGCGGCACAGCAACATGACTGCGGACTTACAATGCTAAAAAGCGGGTTTAGATACTCGTGGTGAGGAGAGTACAGATAGTTAGTTCATTGCGTAGCTTTGTGCTTAACTTAAAAAAAAAATCTTCACACTTGCGGGTTATTTCTCCTTAACAGAATAATCGTAAGTTTTAATATTTTTAGTTTGTATTATACGTCGGTTCAAATAATGGCATGTAAAGCATATTTATTTATGTGTGTGTGTGTAAGCTTTTCTCATCACTGATTTGAACGAATTTAATAAAAAAACTTATTTCTAATATGAAATATATTTTATTGTATTAGTTTTCATATATAAAATCCAACTACGACTTTTACTTTATTTCTGTTCTTAACTCATTCGAGTCACAGAAATATATCTCTTATTCAGTTACTCTTTATATTTGTTTAGTTTTCCTTTAAATATTTTAGTCCGTGAATTTTCTATTAATATGTTACTAATTATTATTAATAAATAACTAATTATTATTAATAAATTACTAATTATTATTAATATATTACTCATCTATTAGCTTTCGTTATTTATTTCCTTTATTCTTTGTTTTTACTTAGCTCAGTTGAGTCAAAGAGACATGCGTTATAAACATACATATATATGTGTATATGTAAATTTTAAGTTCTTTAGATATTTTTGGTAATTATTATTTGTCAAATTTCTAAATATAGACTGAAATTTTCAAGATATTTGCTATTTTATTCCGATATAATCCACACAAAACCACCTATAACATGATTGATGTACCTAAGCCTATTATAAAATCTTATTACATTTCATAAATTTCATTTTACTTTTTATTCTGACTGTGTTACAACGTTTACTAAGCTAAAGGTATTCCCAAAGCTTCCTGATATTCAAACCATAAAATAACCCTCAACAATTCATAAAGCGGTTATCTAGAGTGTCAAGGAATCCGAGCTATAACCATAACGTTTACTGATGTGGCACTGCCCCCCCCGTCCCCCGACTGGTCTGTGCACTTTTATTAACAGTGAACGAAGCATGCAAATACACATGGTTTGAGCATGTATTTATTTACAATCTAAATATTAGAGTAAGACACTAATATAACTCACTTAACAAAATGTGTTATTCTGATGCCTACTGTGCAAGTGAAGTGTCTGATTAACGAAGTTCACTTTATACTGAATAATGCTCTAAGTTACGGACTGACTTCTTATCAGCTTATGGTTTGCTAGCTTAAAACACGTTGAGATTTAATTTGAGCATACACATCACCGGAAAACAATGTGTTCAGTAAAGAAACTGAATGATAATATGTTCAATAAACGGAACAATGTGTTCAATACAGAAACTGAACAACAGTGAGTTCAATATAGAAACTGAACAACAATGCGTTCAATATACAAACTGAACAACAACGTGTTCAATATAGAAACTGAACAACAACGTGTTCAATATAGAAACTGAACAACAACGTGTTCAATATAGAAACTGAACAACAACGTGTTCAATAAAGAAACTGAACAACAATATGTTCAATATTGAAACTTAACAACAATGAATTCACTATAGAAATTGAACAACAATATGTTCAATGAAGAAACTGAACAACTATGTGTTCAATATAGAAACTTAACAACAATAAATTCACTATATAACTTGAAGAACAATGTGTTCAATAAACTGAACAACAATGTGTTCAATAAAGAAGCTGAACAACAATGTGTTCAATATAGAAACTGAACGACAATGCGTTCAATAAAGAAACTGAACAACAATGCGTTCAATATAGAAACTGAACAACGTGTTCAATAAAGAAACTGAACAACAATGCGTTGAATAAAGAAACTGAACAACAACGTGTTCAATATAAAAACTGAACAACGTGTTCAATATAGAAACTGAACAACAACGTGTTCAATAAAGAAACTGAACGACAATATGTTCAATAAAGAAACTGAACGACAATGTGTTTAATCAACTAAACAACGTGTTCAATAAAGAAACCGAACAACAATATGTTCAATATAGAAACTGAACAACAATGTGTTCAATATAGAAACTGAATAACAATGTGTTCAATATAGAAACTTAACAATAATGAATTCGTTATAGAAATTGAACAACAATGTGTTCAACAAAGAACTTGAACAACAATGTGTTCAATAAACTGAACAACAATGTGTTCAATAAAGAAACTGAACAACGTATTCAATATAGTAACTGAACAACAATGCGTTCAATAAAGAAACTGAACAACAATGCGTTCAATATAGAAACTTAACAACAATGAATTCACTATAGAACTTGAACAGCAATGTGTTCAATAAAGAAACTGAACAACAATGTGTTCAATAAAGAAACTGAACAACGTGTTCAATATAGAAAGTGAACAACAATGCGTTCAATAAAGAAACTGAACAACAATGCGTTCAATATAGAAACTTAACAACAATGAATTCACTATAGAACTTGAACAGCAATGTGTTCAATAAAGAAACTGAACAACAATGTGTTCAATAAAGAAACTGAACAACAATGAATTTACTATAGAACTTGAACAACTATATTTTCTTCATAGACCTTGAACAGTTCAACAACGACTAAAGGGATTTAACACCTAATCACACGATACACGTTATAGTAATCCTAAAAGGAATGCTGAGTTGTGTTGTAAGATATCGATGAGAGAAGAATTATAACTCTAAAGCAATAGCGAAAATTGTATATAATGTGAGATTTTGTAGTATCTTATTTCAACAAAATGTTGTGTGAAAAAAAATTTAGTAGTTTAAATATCTCGTCATCCATATTGTTCAAAATACACCCCACATCTTACGAAAGTGTCAACTAAACTATTAATTCAAACTAGAATAACATGGAATTCGGGTAACATTTGTCCAATGAATCTTCTAACCCTTTCTGAAAACATTCAGTTTTCTTTTTTTCGCTACTGCTGAGAGTAAGTTTGGAAACACGGACGTAAAGGTTTCACAGATATTACTGTCCATTTAATTATCGGTTTCGTTGTACATACAAACAAAAGGCATAACGATATTCTATCTTTACAGGATCAGAATTACTTGCTGAAATAAGAGATAAATTATTTCTAATGCTTTCTAATCAGTTCTTTCGACGTCATTTCTCCGGAAGTTGTCGTCACTCTGGACACATCGGTGGGTTAAGGTTCCCGACAATGTTGAACTCTAGAAGACTAAATATTACTAGGAAAACAAAATATGTTGCTAACAAAAATATTCCAAGCTTTTTGGTTAACTGCCAGTTAGATCGGTAGATAGCGTAAATCTGCAAAGAGAAAAATATGTTTATAAACATATATTTTTTTACTACGGTGTTGTACATGGGTACGTATAATGAGAGATCACTTTTATTTTTTCCATTTTCCCTTAACTTTCTAGACTTGCACGCGCGCACAGCACAACGTCATTTTAATTTTACCTTATAATGTATCTTATTTAACATCACATAGCGCGGCATAGCCAGGTGATTAGGGTGGTCGACTCGTAATCTGAGAGTCGCGGGTTCGAATCCCCGTTACACCAAACTTGCTCGCCTTTTCAACCGTGAGAGCGTCATAATGTGACGGTAAACCCAACTATTCGTTAGTAAAAATGTAGCCCAAAAATTGGCGGTGGGTGATGATGATTAGCTGCCTTTCCTCTAGTCTTACATTGCTAAATTAGGGACGGCTAGCGCAGATAGTCCTCGTGTAGCTTTGCGCGAAATTCAAAAACAAACAATTTTTAATGACTTATAATCTTATTTCTCAGAGATTAGTTGAGATACACACTTTAAAGTGTTAAGATAGCTTGAATATCTTCACGTACTTGCCAAATATACGTAAAACCAAGTGTACAGTTTGTTGAAATTCGACTTCTTACAGGATATCAAAAAACGTTATATCACGACAACTACAGATCTAACTATATCTATTTGCACTCTTCACAAGTAATACAAAAAACTTCACAGTTCTTAAGTTATTTGGTAACATATCAAAATCCAGGCCCTATCAGTGACAACGTGCCTTCCCTCTGCCCTGCTCCTCCCAGAGGCACAGCGGTATGTCTGCGGACTCACACCGCTAAAAACCGGGTTTCGACAGTTCTGGTGGCAGAGCACAGATAGCTCATTGTGCAGCTTTGTGCTTAAATCCAGATAAGCAAACAAAGCTTTCCCTCTAGACTTAGACTGCTACGTCATGGACGGCTAGCGCAAATAATTATCGTGTAGCTTTGTGCGCGAAATTCAACAAAACAACAAATACATTTAACCACTAGTTTATTCTCTAAGAAAAGAAATTTCAGCTTGAATGTAAACAATAAAATGTTACATCTTCGTTTACGCAAGAATATTTTATCTATTATAACATCAAACGCAATCATTATGATTTTTTTCGACTATTAGGTAACAGGGTAACACAATAAGATTACGTTTTGTTGTTTTTTTTTAAACGTTGAATTTCGCGCACAGCTATTCGAGAGCTATCTGCATTAGCCGTTTCTAATTTTAAAGGGATAGACTGCAAGGACAGGCAGCTTGTCAACACTACTCACAGCCAACACTTGGGCTATTCTTTACCAACGACTAGTGGGATTGACTTTCACATTATAAAATCCCATACATCTGTAAAGATGAACAGATTTAGTGAAAGGAGTCGAATCCATATATTGTTGGTCTAAAACCTTAACCATGATAGCTATGTCAGCATTGATTGTACCCAGATGCTATTTCTGAAATAAAAATTGCATGATATAATTTTCCCTGGCATTTCTAAGTTTCAGAATAATTTTTCAGTTCTAACTGGACTGTTTACCTTTTCAAAAAATTCACTGACATGTCCATGTTCGTGGCTACTCTGGTTTTTATCACTTTGTTTTAATCCTCAACCTTGCATGAACAGAAAAATGTTTTAAATAGTTTACAAGCATTATACAAATCATTCATAAACACTTTCCATATATTAGCTTGCTACAACAATTACAGCTTCTGCTTGTTCCAAATAGACATCACGTGATTTGTAGCTGTCTACGTAACCCTTTAACGTGACAGTAAGCTAGAACTATTATAAGATTGAGGGCCCGGCATGGCCAGGTGGTTAAAGCACTCGACTCATAATCCGAGGGTCGCGGGTTCGAATCCCCGTCACACCAAACATACTCGCACTTTCAGCCTTGGGGGCCTTATAATGTGGCGATCAATCCCACTATTCGTTGGTAAAAGAGTAGCCCAAGCGTTGGCTGTGGGTGGTGATGACTAGCTGCCTTCCCTCTAGTCTTACACTGCTAAATTAGGGACGGCTAACGCAGATAGCCATTGAATAGCTTTGCACGAATTTCAAAACGAACAAACAAACAAAGACCTTGAAAAATGCTCACGAAAATTATCTGATTGTCAATGCGAAGGGCTGAAATGGTTGAATATGTTATATTAAAACAATTTTGAATGTGCAAGTGAACAAATCAGGTAATAATCGCAACCAGTATAAAGTTACGGTGGAACGTAAATCTATCAGAATTACATTTTGACAGTGTTTTACACTCTGTAGGTCGTGTGACATCAGCGAAAACTGAACGCTTTTGAGAAGGATATTTAACAGTATTTTTCATATGCGAATCATTCATACACTTTGATAATAAAGATGTGCTCATTTTTGGGATTTAGAATGTTTAAGACGGAAATATTCTTTATATGTAACGACACTGGGAAATAGATCTGCAACAAGTCGCATCCACAGTCGTAGTAAACAAAGTGTAGTCTCTCGTAACAGGTAAGAATCCATGAGTACAAAAATCAAAAGCAATATCCACGTGCAACAGAACGCAATCAAAAAGTGACGCAAGTCACGTGTATACATACTGCTTCCACGAAGTATAAGTTCAACTGTTGTATTTCTCAACTAGGTGAAATTAGTACCAACGGATTATTATGCAATTGTAATGTTGGAATAGGCATTGGTGAAACGCTGTCTTTGTGTCATACATAAATTTTGCAGACCATGCATGAAGGAGTGTTTTGGAGAAGAAAGCCTTACAAAAAAGCCTCTTGGCTGCAATGAAAATTATGCTGTGGGTACATTGTCAAGCATAAGGTTGTCAGACAGAGCATGACCAGACGTGACAGCGTGGATTGTAACGCATGGTGAAGCTCCACAATCGTTTTAATATCGCATATGCAGATGATAAGCTAACATCAGATTGAATATCGCACGGATTTATCCAATTTAGTGTGAAAAACGTTTGATCAATATTTAAATGTCCTCGTGGTAAAAGAACTTCTTCAATATAAAGATAGTTTCAAAAAGGTTTTTTATTCATTCCAGGAATAAGTTAAAACGCTAGTTTCATTTCTATAGCACTACTTAAAATGTCAAAGGTAACTTAGAATTGTGATGCACTGAGTCAAATGTCAATAATGTCTTGCAGTTATGATGAATTACTTCAAATGTCAAGGTTGACTTGAAATTAAGAAGAATTACTTTCAGTATTATTAGGAGACATTATGTCATCTAAAGGTTAATTACAGTTGTAAATTAAACCCGACCTATGTGATTTCTTACAAAAGATGACTTACTATCCTGGATCAGATTCGAATCACAGTAACTTCATAACAGACAAATAACAGACTGTTCTTCAGTCAACATACAATACATTTGCTTTAGGTTAACTCGAATTGCTTAATGTTAATATTGGCTAGGCAAGATTGATTGATTTATAAAAGCTTTCAGAAAATATTTAAAAAAAGGAATTAATCTTAGAGTTCTCAGATACAGTCTGCTGTTGTAAAAGGACTACAATTAGTTTCGCTCAGAATCTGGGATATCAAAAACTGAGAAACATGTAGAGAGAAATAAAAGAAATGAAAGATGTCAATTGAAATGTTCATACAGAATAATTAACAACCTCATGTAAGAAATCTTATTTTTTTTAAAAATTGGTAACAGCGTTAAGAAGTTAACTTACCTACTAAAGTATAACGCAAAACTGTGTTCAGTTTTTATCTGTTACAATTCTTTGAAATAAGGCACCAGGACTGTGCAATCAAGCTAGTTTTTTTACAGAAACACTTCAGCATTCAATGACTTTGCGATAAAATTAGCAGCATAAATAAACACAAGACGTTATGTTATATGTTATGTTAAAATTTGTTATATAACATAGCTGGAAAGATATACTTACTGTGAGTACGATAATTAAGAAGAGAATAATGACAGAGTACACCATGCCTTGACTGTTGATTGTAGCCTAGAGAGAAGGCAAAAACAACATGTATTACTCTCTCACAAACTTAGTATTAATTACACGGTTAAGTGTTTTAAACTTCTAAACAAATCAAAATAACCAGGAAAAGGCATTGACATAGACGTGTAACTGTTACAGTTCTTACTTTATGATGTCTTAGATTATTAATAAGGAAAACACACAAGAGACACACTTTATAAACGATAAACTTTGATATTGTCGGTTGGATGGATGGGGAGTTTCAAAACTACTTTGGTTCAAAGATTTTAGATTCTAAAACAAAAGTTATTTTTTCTAAAATTCAAAACCACTTAATAAAAATTTCCGAATCGCTGTACTTTTTCCAAGACATAAGCATTAGCACTTATTAATTCAAAGTGATAATGGGAGAACCTGATATATATACATACGTACACACACACGTAGAAGTGCACACTATACACACTGCTGGCAAAAACCTTAAGGCCAATGAACATAAAGAAAAAATATGCATTTTGAGTTGTTAGACTCAACCACTTATTTGAGTTGAGCTTCGAAAGATGAAAATAAGAAAAGGGAAAATAAAAATAAAAACTTTTATAGCATTTAATAGGGAAAATGTGAACACTATGAAATTAGCCTAAATACTAACTAGTCAAAAGTTTAAGACCATACTGAAACGAAGCATCAATTGGTAAACACGTAATGAAATTTAGTTATTTGTGCTCAAGCATTAGCGTTGTCAACATCTCCCACTGACATCTCCTGTGTTACATTGGGTAGGAAATGCCCAACAATAGGTCTCAGTAGTTAGTTGCACAGATGTCATTGCGAATAACTGCAAACATTCGCTTTGGCATGGTCGATATAAGCGTTTGCAGAAGGCTGGCTGGAATGTTATTCCATGTAATAAAGATGGCTTCACGAAGATCATGCACTGTTTGGAATTGACGTCCACTTCCATAGACTTCCCTTGCAATCCACCCCCAAACATTTTCAATAAGGTTCAGTTCGGGCAAACACGCTGGATGGTCCAAAAGAATCACGTTATTCGCCATGAAAAAGTCCTTTGTCCTGCGAGCATTGTGGATTGTAGCGTTGTCCTGCTGAAAGATCCAGTCATTTCTACACAAGCGAGAGCCTTCAGTCAATAAAGATGCTGTTGCCAACATGTCAATGTAGCCAGCTGCTGTTTGACGCCCCTGTTTAATCTGAAGTTCCTTTGTTCCATGGAAGGAGAGAGAGACCTTGCTCTTGCAGCTAGACAATTCTACCACGTTCAAACTCTGGATAAAAACATGGCAAAGGCTAAAAGGTTGACAATGTAACACAGGAGATGTCAGTGGGAGATGTTGACAACGCTAATGCTTGAACACAAATGACTAAATTTCGTTACGTGTTTACCGATTAACGCTTCGTTTCAGCATGGTCTTAAATTTTTGACCACCTAGTATTGAGGCTAATTTCATAGTGTTCACATTTTCCTTATTAAATGCTGCAAAGTTTTATTTTTTTATTTTCCCTTTTCTTATTTTCATCATTCGAAACTCTACTCAAATAAGTGGTTGAGTCTAAAAAGGTAAAATGGATATTTTTTCTTCATGTTCATTGCCCTTAAGGTTTTGCCAGCAGTGTGTATAGTGTGCACTTCTACGTGTGTGTGTACGTATGTATATATATCAGGTTCTCCCATTATCACTTTGAATTAATAAGTGCTAATGCTTATGCCACCAGATGGCGTCTATAATGTTCATTGTTGCATATGCAGTGTCTGCAAAATGTCTTTTTCCTCATCAGAATTCAGTAAATGTAATAAAAAAACATAAGCATTCATATTCAGATGCCACATAGCAAAGTCTCGTTACACGTTAAAATTTTTCTTATACACCACTATTGTAATGCTGGTGAGGCCATGTGGCTATACCCAACATGAGATAGGCTTGTCTCACTGGCCATGCAGTAGCGAGAAGTATCGCAATATAATTAGGAAATATGACAGAAAAGCTTTGTTTAGCTGTTCATCATTCACCCTAAAGATGCAGGCTACCATTAATACGAATAGTGACCATTTTTAGCCTATGTAACAACCTCTAGAGACCATTTGTGATTACCAAATTATTGATATACCCAACAAGAATCATTGTTATAAAACACGTAACATTAATTACACTGACGTTCGAACACACCAAGAAACTCTATAAAAATTCTATGTTAAATAAGTACCACGCGAGTAATACAATATCCAGAATTTTAAATTGATATTTCGTTACAAATCTACAATACATTCTACAACAATGAATAATAAAAACAATAAATTACTCTATCTTTTAGTTTTACTACTACGAATATGAGAAGAGGCAATAGATACCTTCAAAATATCACTTCAGTGCTCAAAATATAATAAATAATAGAATTTTCTATGCCATGCCCGAACCATGTAGAAAAAAATAAAGCAGTAATATGCGTATATTTGTAAGTTTCGTGTGCAAACTCTATAATTTCGAGTTATTATGAAGTAGATCAACTATTCAACTTGCTTTACTTGTTCTTCGACCGTAGATAAATTTCAATAATGTTTTCATGCTGTGTTGTCAATATCTAAATCACACTTTTGTAAATTTGATATGTTAACTACTATAAATGTTTGTGTTTTCTTACAGCAATCCACATCGGGCTATCTGCTGAGTCCACCGAAGGGAATCGAACTCCCTAATTTTAACGCCGTAAATCAGTAGCTTTACCGTTGTACCAGTGGGGGACTAGTACTATAACTAGCTCGCATTATCAAATGATTTAAATCACATAATTATCGTATGATAATAAAAACAAATTCAATATAAGCTATGTGTATTCATCTTAATAATTATACTAACGACAGTGACAAGAGATGGGGTTTCCAATTATTATTTTTTGGGGGGTTTGTTTGTTGTTAAGCAAAAAGCCGCAATAAGTTATCTCTGCTGTGCCCACCATGGATATTGAAACCTGGTTTTTAATGTTATGCGCTTTCAGATTTGCAGCTGAGTCACTAAGGGTCTAGTTAGGAAGGATTATATGTTTCTAAATGCATGTTATTTTAAAAATATTGAGTTCTGGTTGATTAAAATTAGGCAACTTATACATTGGTTTGCGTGCAACCATCGTCATAATGTCTACTTAAATAGATAATCTACATCTATATCTACGTTATCTATATTTACTTTTTCTACTGTTTATGCACTTCCTTTCTCAGCTTATAATAAATTCATTTAATCACTTCCATTTACAAAAGTCACAATAGGAATTTTTTTATTCCAGGGCCAACGCTCGAGGGGTAAGATCCCTTGATTTCTCGTTGGCACACCGAAGCCAAAACCATCCATTAATCTGATAAAAGCTTTATTTTTTCACTTCTTCGTAAGGCCTTTTTTCAAATAAAGTTTCATTCACTACTTAAAATAAATTTTTCAAAAGAAACACATAATTGTTCTATTCTTCGTACATGGATACACCTTGACAAAAAATATTTTAATTAGATCAAAAGTTAATAACTACATGCTTTCGAGTTGCTTATGTAGTTACAAAATCAATAACAGTCAATTCTTCAGTAAAACTATTTTAAACTAGTAGGAATAATGTTTCATAAGTTCAAAATCCATCATATTTAGTAATTTCTATAGAATATTTAATGATCAGTTACAAAATCTGCCATTATGTTTTCGGTTCCCTTTCTGCAAGTCCAACCAGATTATTCAGCACTGCTCTACAGTTACTCGAGAGGAGTTCTTTATCTTACCAAGGAGCCGGGTTCCACCATGGAAGTCTGTATGAACCAAGGTAAGGCTAGTCCCACCAGAATATCAAAGACGTTACTACCAATACTATTGGAAACGGCCATATCTCCTTGTCCTGAAAACAAAAAATATAGTTGGTAAAAATCTAAAACAACACTTCTCAAGACGATTAAGCAAGTTATGGACTATCCATACTAATATCGTATTCATTTAATTTCTTCCACTTATAAAAGTGACAATAAGAATTTCCGACATCCCAGGGCCAAAACTAGGGGGATCAGCCCACTGGAAATGTCGTTAGCACTCCCAAGACATTAATTTTAGAACTTTTGTTTTATATATATTTGGTCCTATTATATTCTCATTCCTCCCAAACCTCTAGTTAAGAAAAGTTGAGCCCATGACTGTATCATCCATAGTGTATGTATTGCGACTGTCGTGACCACTTTCTTGAAGAAAGTTTAAAATGACTAAAATTACATATAAACATTTATGAATTCGACAATCTATCAATTCCAGATGTATCTCTCCAGTTTTGTTTCTCTTCAGTCCAAATATTAGCAGCTGTAATGGTTCGGTTTGGTTTGTTTTGAATATAGCGCAAAGCTACTCGAGGGCTATCTGCACTAGCCGTACCTAATTTAACAGTGTAAGACTAGAGAAAAGGCAACTAGTTATCAGCACCCACCGCCAACTCTTGGGCTACTCTTTTATCAACGAATAGTGGGATTGACCGTCACATTATAACGCTCCCACGGCCACGGCTGAAAGGGCGAGCATGTTTGGTGTGACGGGGATTCGAACCCGCAACCCTCAGATTACGAGTCGAATGCCTTAACCCACATAGCCATGCTGGGCCCAACTGTAATGGAATATGTTTATTCTCTAAAGAGCATATATATATATATGGAATGAAGGATTTAAACAACAAAGTTACAGTAAAGGTTGTGGCTCACAAGATAATTTTAAACTGTGGTTTACAAACAAATGTGATTACAAGAGATTACTCGCTTATTTACTAAAAACTGAAAACTCAAATATTACGTTCATGTTGAGTGAAGGAACACAAATATTTCTTTTTCCCCCATTTGGATTTTAAATACTAAAAATTGACCCATTCTCTTGTTTATGTTTTTGCTTATCACCAAATCAGTTTTGCTGCTCTTTTTCTCCTCTTTTCGCTTTAGCAGTTTTATACTTTTCTATTTTAAGAAATTGTTGTACAATAAATTTGTACAAAGATACTCACTTACTTTCGTACAATTTAGTCAGTGGTTTGATTTGTTTTGATTTTCGCGCAAAGCTACACGAAGACTATCTGCACTGCCGTCCCTAACTTAACAGTGTAAGACTAGAGGAAAGGCAACTAGTCATCACCACCCACCGCCAACTCTTGGACTATTCTTTTACCAACAAATAGTGGAATTGACCGTAACATTATAACGCCCCCACAGCTGAAAAGGCGAGCATATTTGGTGTGACGGGAATTCGAACCCGCGACCCTCGGATTACGAGTCGAGTGCCTTAACTACCTCGTCACGCCGGGCCTTCAGTCAGTGACTTCCATGAATTTCTTAAAGAACTTTCCATTATAATTACATTTTTCAAGAAATATCTTTCCAATTCATCTCATTAACAGAGTTGTCAGGAAGTACTTACACAGACTTGACATTTATTCAATGATACAAACTGACGCGTCTGGAACTTCTCGTGTTTCTTACTTCATGCTGTTGTTTGCGAGGCTCGTGGTTTCCAGTAAAACAGAAAAGCTGATATTACTCCACAAGAGCCATTCAGACTTATGTATACACTGCACCTATGCTTGAAAACTTTCATTAGTGACAAAATATATTACCTCTACACTTCAACGCTCATATGTTGCTTATGGTTTCCTTTATCTTCGCTTTAGACGAGACTGCATCGAATCGACAGTCTTCTGACTTATAGTACGTGTTAAGGAATATCCCACGTCGAAGATGTACACTAGTATACATGTACCCTATCCACCACTGAGTTCTGATTTCAGAATTTTGTACCGCACAACATATTATAGAAACTCTCGTAATTTAACGACTGAAACCAGATTTGAATGTTAATCAAATAACTTCACAACTGTACATAATATCTGCTGTCCATATATATATTTGTTCTAAATAATAAAATACGTTACTACTGACACAAACTCCAATGTGTAGCATAATTAACTCTAAATGAAATTATAAAACATATTTCTCTCATACGTATTGTAATGTGTTTGTTTGTTTGTTTTGAATTTTGCACAAAGCTACTCGAGGGCTATCTGCACTATCCGTCCCTAATTTAGCAGGGTAAGGCTAGAGGGAAGGCAGCTAGTCGTCACTACCCACCGCCAGCTCTTGGGCTACTCTTTTACAAACGAATAGTGGGATTGACCGTCATATTATAACGGCTGAAATGGCGAGCATGTTTGGTGCGACCGGGATTCGAACCCGCGACCCTCGGATTACGAGTCGAACGCCTTAACACACTTGGACATGTCGGGCCACGTATTGTAATAAATCTCGCTATTCCAGGAGAAGATACATACTACAGAGTAATTATCTTCAACCATGATACAAATGCCAATATACATTTCTCCTGCTTCATTATCAACGTACAGAAAGTTAAAGAGGTAATATGGTAAAATTGATAATTTAGTCAACCATCAACTATTACCAGCACTCCACCGAATTCCTTAACGATTCTTCTTAGAACTCCAACAGATAACTCATTGTGTAGCTTTGTGCTTAATTCTAAAAAAAATAATAAAATATTTATATATATATATATTGTTTTAAGAAGCCAGAATAGAATTGTCGTTTTTTTTATTATTCTTCATATTTCGGCTTGAATGGCGCAAGGAAAGGTGCTGTTAACTCGAGAATAGCTTTATATTCCCTAAATTGTAAGGACAGGCCCTGGCAAAGGTGGGCGATTAACTCTATTATTGGGTTTGACTTTAAACTGGTGAATGTTAAGCAGCGAAGTAACTTGTTTAAGAAGGTTGTTATTGAATAACGAAAGAATGAACTTTTCTTAAAACGTACATATTCTTTATTATATATTCACACACACGGGTATTTTTTCACCCAGTGCGAAGCTAATGCATGATTCCATAAACGCAGCTCTCCCCCACTAGAATATTTTGTACTTATAATACTTAGCCTTATGCATATTTATGAAGAAAATTATACTAGTGTTTGCAGACGTAATGCAGATAAATTATTTCTTTTTGTAGGAGACAAATGGTTTATTAGAACAAGAAAGGAGTTACCCTTTTAAAAAGTATGGAATTTATTAACGTGGACTTTCGAGTGAAAATTAAAAAAAGTGTACGGTAAATAAAATGTCATCTTTATCTTCTATGTCGAGTGTCAACTAGACTTTCTCTCAATACCAGAATTATTGAGACAAACGCAGTAGTTGAGGTAGTATTTATGTTGGTAAACTGCTCGGTAACAGCTGTTATGGTGTAAGATGAAGCGATGACATTCTGGAACACGTGTAACCACAGTACATTCAAATAACGAAATCTAACGAGACGAAATAGAATATTCCCGAGACTTATAGCTCGTAACACTGACAATGTTCAAGAGTTAACAAGACTTTTGCACTAATTACATACCTTGTTTAACGACAATCAAACTCGCGAACGCATCAGGAACACTGGTTCCAGCGGCCAATAAAGTGATTCCCATGATAGTGTCTGGAATCCCCATTGTAAATCCTATCAATGTCACCTGTAGCAGAAATTAAGAACTAGCTATTTTCGAAGACATATATGCTGATACAACACTGATTAAAAAAGTCTAATAATTTCTGATTTCTTGCATTATAGAGAATTTCCTGTAAATAAAGTTCTCAACAGAGCAAAAGTATTAATCCTCCAGTTAGAACACAGATAAAATTTATAGATCACAGAAAACATATTAATATAAAATGATTACAAGAAAACCGAAAGAAATAAAAATATGATTTTCTTTTCATATATAGAAAACGTAAAAAATAAAACTGTAACAATGTATCAACCATGACATTAGCACATTTCAAAAATGTCATGGCACCAAATACTTTTTAATGAATTCAAATAACCAATACGAACTTTTATAAATAATTGACATATTTTACGTAATGTCGTTCTGTAATGTTTAGAGATGTCTAAGTATCTGTAAAAATCAAGGAAGCTGAAGGTTTAGATTTTCAGAACTTTAAATATCAACTGTAACAGTGTTTATTGTGATTCGAACTCGTAACCCACAAATTGCGAGCTCAATACCCTAACCACTAGGCAATGATAGGCCTGTAGAAATGATGTGCACTGAATTAAACTTACCATCCACACCATAATGTACGAGAACACAGCAGTCCAGGTTATGGACATAAAGAAGGCTACCAAGAACCAGTTCCTCCACTCGTTCTTCTTGCAATCAGGTATAGTATAATGCAGAGTTGCCAAAACCGGAATTCTGACGAACCACTTACAAACATTCAAAGCTCCGTCCTCTGTGAGAAAATCATCACTCAATGAAACGTGTTTCTTTTAACTATATTAAACCAACAAATACATCGTTTATATTTTAGCCCAGTTTGTGAAGTTTTACTATAATTCGTTAGAGGGTTAAAATGATTCGATCATTAAGCACACACCTGATCTTTGTTACTAAGTTCCTGACACTTCATTACAACTGTTTATATATCTACGTAAATAAACGAATAGTCACTTTTTAAATGAATATTTACCTAATTTTGGTAATCTCCTCCAGGGTGCATCAGCTGTCCAACTGATGCTCATGCTTTAGAGAAAGACAAGACAGAGACATTAAGATTTGCTAGCAACACTTGGAAGTGCGTGGAAAGGCTCCACACAGCGTCAACACAATTTAAATATATTCCGTTGAGCTAAAGGATTTTAATACAAACCACTACACGTATTATTCAATATATATTTACAAATGTAACGTATTAACCTTTTACTTAAAGACACGCCATTATTTGTATCCATAAATGTCATTTATATGCACCAGTTTAAAACATTCTTAATGCTGGGTTTGGTGATTTTGGTATTAAGTTCACAGTCAGTGAGTGGTACCTTAACATGTTCTTTTTATGCACTGCTTGAAAACATTTCTTTTTATTATTTCGTCATCGTTTGTATCGTGCTCATGTTCAAGTGAAACACAACATACTAACTAACAACTGAACGATTTCATTTCGTAACGATGTATTCTGTTTCGTCATGATGTATTATACCGTGCTTAGGTTCGAGTGAAACCTAATGCTCAAACCAAAAGCTCAAGAAGTTTATTTCGTCTTTGTGTGTTCTGTTAGAACCGTGTATCACGGTTAGAATCGTGCTTAGATTTAAGTGAAGCACATCGTTTTAACCAACCACTGAACGTTTAATCACGATGTGTTTTAGTAGAGTAATTCTCAGCTCCTTATTAACATAAAACATAGCAAGACATCTCAAGAAATCTAACGTAAAGAGGATCACCATGTTTTTCAAACATATAAAGAAACTTTAATCATAAAACATACCTCACGCTTCTTCTGCGACGTAAAAATTCTGTTGGATCAACAGAAGATTGAGATTGTAGCTTAGTTAGACGTCCTCTTTGTCTTCTTATCTGTAAATTCAATAGCAATATCTTTTTTAAATAGAAATATAGTAAAGAATTAACACAAGCTGGCAAATTTTAATTAAGAAGTTGGTTAATTAACAGTAACTTCCCGATCAAAGCAAGCTATCTACGTAGAACAACATTAGAAATCGATCTTATAATGAGTATAACAAATTAACTATAATTTCCTTACATTCTCACTTAAAATGATCAGAATGTGTTTCTTCACCGTTTAGCTACCTTCGCTGTTAACAGTATTTTTGGCCATAAACCCAAGATGTTCGATCAGTTTAGGATATTTAGGTTAGTCCTTAATCCATGTACTAAGCTAATAATACAAAGCTATCTCTATAATAAAATTATAATGTTGATAAAGTAACAATAATAAAACGATGTATATAAAACATTCTAACCAAGAGTGTCCATGAACTAACGTTAAACACTACACTGTACATTTTTTTTTTTTTTTAAGTTTTGCTTCCTGAAATGTTTTTGCTGATTGTGACAGGTACATGGTGGGTATGCACAAATATGGTTTTGGTTTTGCTTCATCACGTAGGAACTCTGAGAAATAGGCAGTTAACTGTTTACTGGCAATAACGTATTTAATTGCGTTTATTTTTCTAATACGCTATTAAGTTCAACATAATTAAAAGTGTTTTGCTCCTGATTTTCGTTTGTATTCAATGTCTGGTGCATCACGTTGCAGTGTCCAACAGTAGTCAGCAAGCATTGACGGATTCCAGTTGCCCTGATATCGTTTTTCCATTGTAGCATTGTCCTCGTGAAACCTTTCACCGCGTTCGTCATTGACAGCACCGAAATTTGCGGGGAAGAAGTTCAAGTGTGAGTGGAGGAAATGAATCTTGAGTGACATGTTGCACTTTATTGTTTTCTATGCCTTGAGAAGTTTGTCTACCAGCTGAATGTATTGTGGGACTCTGTAATAGCCAAGACAATTGTCAACAACGTCTTTGAAGGCTTTCCAGGCAATCTTTTCCGGCCCAACTAACAGATCTTCGAACCGTTTCTCACTCACAACATGTCTGATCCGAGGGTCAACAAAAATGCCCTCCTTGTTCTTAGTCGCAGTTATTCTTGGGAACATCTGTCTTACATAACGAAAACCTTCGCCTTCTTTGTTCATTGCTTTCACGAAATTCTTCATAAGTCCCAATTTCATGTGAAGAGAAGGCAAAAAAATCTTTGCCGGGTCGACAAGCGGTTCATGCGCTACATTTTTCTGTCCTGGAACTAACTTTTTACGGAGTGGCCAGCTCTGTCTAGAATAATGTGACTCTTTGGCACGACTGTCCCATTTGCAGATGAAACAACAGTACTTTGTATAGCCGAGCTGCAGTCCCAGTAACAGAGCAACGACTCTCACATCTCAACACGTATTCCAGTTGTACTTGCTGTACTGGATGTGCTTCAGCAACATTTCCATGTTCTCGTAAGTTTCTTTCATGTGTGCTGCATAAGCAACAGGTATTGAAGGGTGAACGTTGTCATTGTGTAACAGAACAGCTTTGAAACTTAACATTGATGAATCAATAAAGAGAAGTCACTCTTGTGGGTCATGGTTACAACCCAAAGCAGAGAACAATCCTTCGATGTCAACACAGAAACAGAGACTGTCAACTTGTGCAAAGAATTTGGTTATATCATCTTGGCGTCTTCGAAAAACATAAATTTTCGAACCTGGTGACAGCAAACACCATTCTTGCAGTCTCGAACTCAGCAATTCGACTTTTGCTTTTGACAAACCCAAATCTCTGACCAGATCGTTTAATTCTGACTATTTTATGAGACGTGGATCGCCTGAAAAGCACGGTTCAAATTTCGGATCAATGTCACTGCCAGTTCCCTGCATTGCAGTTTCTTCACCTGGTTCATCTAAGGTCCATTCCTCTGGTGGTTTCGGAATTGGAAATCTGTTGTCATGTGGCACGGGTCTCATTGCTGAAGGCAAATTAGGGTATTCAATTGGCTTCTTGTTTTTGGCAGAGAAACCAGACATATTAGTCAAGCAGAAGTAACAGTCCGTCACATGGTCTTTCTGTTCTCGCCATATCATCGGAACAGCAAAGGGCATTGTCTTTCGAGTGCCTCTGAGCCAAGCTCTCAGGCAGACAGCACATGTCGCACAACAAATGTGAGGCGCCCATTCCTGGTCTTGATCATCAATTTTACACCCAAAGTACAGATGATATACTTTCTTCACAGGATCAGTCATTGAGCGTCTCTGATGAACAAGTGTATACTCGTCACAAATATAGCAGAATGTATCGCGGCTGTTAAGACATTGAGGAGACATGCTGATCGTCACCAATCGTCCTGTAAATTGTTTATAACATCTAAATTACTTGTTACAGTGCAACTGAGGCAATGGTATATTCTGAAACAATACGTACACACTATAAGATCTGTATTAATCCAATGAGCAGCATCTGTGTATGCAAGCCACTTTTATAGCCTGCTGAGACAGTGTCAAGCTAGCTCCGGCATGCCCAGGCATACCCGGCCCGGATACTTCCACAAAACAGCTTCCAACCTGGCCTGATTTCCTGACTGGACATGCCCAGACTGCACAAAACATTGTTCATAGATATTTTACAGAAACGAAAATTTTTGGACACATATATTAGAAATAAACATGACAAAACTGAAGATTTCAATGAAACGGTACACGATGGGTAAATTTGGATGTGAATTTTGTGATCAGCAGCCAACAATCTATAAGGAACACCCAACAGTGTTCAAGAAGCAAAAACTTTGTTGTGCAGTGTTATTTGAGCATAACTCAGTCACGGAACAAATAATAGTTATTAACTTCAAGTACTATTGCGATTTTAACATTTGTTGAACAACGTGGCATCCTGATAATCGTGTATAAGCAAAGCTTTAGATAATATACCTGAAAACATCTTGTGGCTACTGAAAACCAATAGGCTCTGACAATTTAACTTTAGAGCAGTGTGATAATTGAGGTAAATTCTTACGAAAGTAAAAACAGTGTAGCGAAGAAGTACTATGCGTTAAAATACTAAATAATAGACAAGAAATTAAATAAATACCTGAATCGTACGATAATTAACTAGAATGTGGGCACCATAATTTGTTTTTTTTAGAGTAAAGTCACATTGGGCTATATGCTAAGTGCACCTCGGGGTATTGAACCTCGGACTTGAACGATGTAAGTCAGTAAACCTACCGATATTCCAACACGAAAAACGGTGCTCTAATTAACATGTAACAACGTTAAACTTAATTTAAATATATATATATAAAGAGAGAGAGAGAAAACACAATATGAGGTGTGCCTAATACAACTAATAATATTTTAATTAACCTCTGTGACTTAACAAAAGCACGTGGAGTGAGCAATAGAAAGTTAAACCTACTGTAAAAGTCGAAAGGTAAATACAGAAAATAAAGTAACCTAAGGTAATTCTAGATCATTAACTTATTGGAGAGCTTTTCACATATGTTGGCAATCATAACTACAGGTACTGTGTGGTATTTGATTGGTTAAGGTGCGTATAATTTGGTTGTTCTATATTATATTTAGCACAGATAGATACATTTGTACGCATTGATTACAACCATAGCCGTAAAAATTATATATTAAATTACTTTATAATGTATTTGTTCTCTCAATGTCAACCAACTATGACTTATTCTGGGGGGGAGCCTTTTCAAAAAGTCTTAAGTATTGTAATAATATAGTCTTAGATAACTTATTATCACCCGTTTTTAAATATGTCTGTATTAAACTGGATATATCGTTGTGTTTTTTCAGTTTTCTCTATCTTGAAATACTATAATCCATTCTCTTTCGGCCCAGCATGGCCAGATGGTTAAGGCACTCCACTCGTAATTCGAGGGTCGAGTGTTCGAATCCCAGTCACACTAAACATGCTCACCCTTTCAGCCGTGGGGATGTTATAATGTTACGGTCAATCCCACTATTCGTTGGTAAAAGAATAAGCCAAAAGTTGATGGTGGGTGGTGATGACTAGCTGCCTTCCCTCTAGTCTTACACTGCTAAATTAGGGACGGCAGATAGTTCACGTGTAGCTTTGCGCGAAATTCAAAACAAACTAAACCATTTTCTTTCACAGAATTAAATTAGACGCAATGCCATAATATTATTCACACACACACCTTGTTAGATATAATGTTTAATGTAAAATTTATTATTTAGTGATATAATATTTAATGGTTATTTAGTTTCCATATCAACACAGTTTAAAAGTAGTTAATTTAAAACTGTTTGTTTGGAATTAAGCACAAAGCTACATAATAGTCTATCTGTTCTCTGTCCACCAGGGGTATCGAAACCCAATTTCTAGTGATGTAAGTCTGCAGACGTACCGCTGTGCCACTGGGGAACAAATTGTTCAATTGTTGGTGTCTCGAAACAACCGAGTTTTTCTCGCTATAAGAGTATTGTTACATCGTAGCATTTCCTAGTTTGTAAAACGTTACAGACCTCAGTTTTTCAATGTATATATATATAAGTAAGTGACCAAGCGAGCGCAAGTCCGAAAAAGTGAAGTTCAGTCAGAAAAAAAATTAGTTAGTGAAAGAAAAGGTGAAGCTAGCCGACATGTGAGTGACTAGCCTTAAAGGGTGGTTTCTTGGTGTGTTTCACAGCTGTATTGTTTGTTTTGAATTTCGCGCAAAGCTACTCGAGGGCTATCTGCGCTAGCCGTCCCTAATTTAGCAGTGTAAGACTAGAAGGAAGGCAGCTAGTCATCACCACTCACCGCCAACTTTGGGCTACTTTTACCAACAAATAGTGGGATTGATCACCACATTATAAGGCTCCCACGGCTGAAAGTGCGAGCATGTTTGGTGTGACGGGGATTCGAACTCGCGACCCTCGGATTATGAGTCGAGTGCTTTAACCACCTGGCCATGCCGGGCCCTCAATCTTATAATAATTCTAGCTCACTGTCACATTAAAGGGTTACGTAGACAGCTACAGATCACGTGATGTCTATTATTTGGAAGAAGCAGAAGCTGTAATCGTTGTAGCAAGCTGATATATGGCTGAAAGGGCGAGAATATTTGGTGCGACGGGGATTTGAACCCGCGACCTTCGGATTACGAGTCAAACACCTTAACACGCTTGGCCATGCCTGGCAACAGCGATAGAGAAAATAATTTGTCTTGCCAATTGGGCTCTAAATAAATGAACCAGTCTATGTGGACTTTTAACGAAAAAACAGGAGACAGTTATTAACTCTGGATATAACCGTGTTAACCAGCAAAAGTCACGAATTAAGAAGTTACGTCAGAAAACGTCAGGTTAGTGAAAGTGTTTTACCACTATAACAAAATGGCAGTTACGAAAGACTACTTATTTAAGCCAAGGTGCGCATGTCACTACCTTTCAAAGAGTTACACTCATAACTTATAAAACTATTTTATCATCAATGTATACAAATAAAATTGGTACCAGGACGTAGTTATTAAACCAAATATTAATATCATATGTGTTTTGAGGTCTCAACTTTATAAAGAAATGTCTAGAAAAAGTCTCAGTGTTCGGTTTGCTTTTAAATTTCGCGCAAATCTACACGAGGGCTATCTGCGCTAGCCGTCCCTGATTTAGTAGTGTAAGAGCAGAGGGAAGGCTGCTAGTCATCACCACCCACAGCAAACTGTTGGGCTACTCTATTACCAACGAATAGTGGGGTTGACCGTCACATTATAACATACCTATGGATGAAAGGACAAGGATGTTTGGTGAGAGGGATATTCGGACCCACGATCCGAAGAATACAAGTAGAGCTCCCTAACTACCTGGCCAATCCTCAGTCCTTCCTACTATGAAAATCCTGACACTTGATTTCCAGGTTTTCGTCTTCTCTAATTTACTTACCATCACCACCACTTCCTCTGAATTACGAAATTTAACGTAAATTACATATTAAAATATAAATATTACTAAGGAAAGTCTAATTTTGAAGCCTTTACTTTTATTTGTTTACGGAGTCATAAACTATAATATTTGATGCACTTGCTGCATCCTCTCTTTCCCAAATTGCCAATAATTCTTTCCTATGTTTTATACTATGTCGTTTATAACCAAAGTTTTAATCTATATATCGAAAGAATTTAATGCTGTGTTGTGTTCAGTTGAGAGTATTGTCAATTTCGTAATTAGTTTGAAAGTTGATCACGTGGTGATGAAATCGACCAAGTAAGGGAATTAATTTAAGGCCCTTATGCCATAGTTAGAAACTAATTAAATTATAATATTTACAGGACTTTGACTGCTTTGTGTGTGTTAATTTTCTGTATAATGTGGTGCATTATTTAAGTAAATAAAAATTATTTATTGTACTAATACCATTAGAATAAAAAGTAGGTTTAAAGTTCATCGACAACCGGAAGTGAAAAAACACAAGAAGTCAAAGGTAAGTACTACATTCCTTGTTTTTCACGTATATTCTTTTGAAAAAAACAACAACAATATATAATCATGTTTTCAAATGTGTAAAGAAACTTCTCAGAGAACTAATATGGTGTTATAAATTTACCTCAAGAATTATCCGCTGTGCAGCACTCCGGAAACGGATATACGGGCGAAAGTGACGTGTCATTAGCATCATTAGGGCAGCTTCGTAAAGTGTGACACTAAAAATTAACGAATATTTTAAACACATCTTTCAATGAATAAACAAAATCTGAAAACTGGAATCGTATTATTAATATTATTTTTAATTTAGGAAACTAAAATACTTCATAGTATACTTTAATCATTTACCTGCACATTTAAGTTTCAGAAAAATAGTTTTATTTTTAATTCAAATATTAAAAACAATTTGTGAAGGCTCCCTTGTAAACCACATTAAAAATAAACAACATTTCTATTTGGAAAGACAGTGAAAACCTTAAAAGTTAATATAACTTTAAATAATTTTTTTGTTTTAATCTTTTTTATTTGCCCTACCGTTTTTGACTATCACGTATAGCCTCGTCTGCAGGTATTACAGGTTGTGATGTCACTGATGTCTGAGCAAAGTCGTCAATCTCGTCGTTGAAGGGAACTTTGAGTTAAAAAGACTTACAGTTAAAAATATATGTATATTAAATAAGTGTTAATATTTTAGTTACTTTTGATAATGCGACTGGAACACTCATGGACATCTTTTATTGTATTTCTCTTGTATTCAACTGGAAATTAATTAATTATATTTCTTTATGTAGCTGATTTGGAAATATTTGTGTACATGCGATAGTAGTCAAACCAAAATAATTGTGTAAAAAGTGATAAAGGCATATTTAGACTTTAGGACATACTAAATATTTTCAGATATGGATTCGACAAAAACCTCTAGTGACCAAAAATAGCACTATTTCAGATAATTCTGTATATTCCGCAAAATGTATTGAAAATTTCCTCCAAACCAACAGTTAAATTTTATAGAATTGCATTTATTCACTGAAATCATGGTTTTCCAAAGTGGTTGGTATCTACCTCCTTGGATCCCTAAAGTGCGATTGGCCTAGTAACAAAGGCGAGCGAATGACGTTCGTTCCGTTTCTCAAATATTCCACAGTGTATACATTTACACAGTCATGAAAAAATAGATATTTTGAAAATAAATTTTAATCTAGTTAATTGTTTTATATTATGATTCTTAAAAATATTAACTGGGGGGTTGATAACAACTTCATAAATTCGTCAAGGGGTCGACAAGTAAAAAATATTTGGAAAACCATAACTTAGGTGACCAACGACACATACAAAGCGTTTTTTAACATATAATCTTATTAGAAGTTGTCAAGATTAGATATATATGGTTCAGAAACTTTAGAAAATAATTGTTTATAGTGTAAAACTGCTTTAATCATGCACAATAAAAATATCAATAGAAGTCTCAATTAGTAAAGTACTCCCGCATTAACTTTAGTAAAATTCTATTTTAACCTTCCTTTTGAACAAAGCGTTAATTGAAGAGAGTCTGACATCACAGTATAAATAAATATACTTGTCTAACTTAGCGTCACACCAAACATGTTTCGCCCTTTCAGCCGTGGGGGCGTTATAATGTTATAGTCAATCCTACTATTCGTTGGTAAAAGAGTAGTCCAAAAGATGGTGGTTGGAGGTGATGACTAGTTGCCTTCCCTCTAGTCTCACACTGCTAAATTAGGGACGGCTAGCGCAGACAGCCCTCGTGTAGCTTTGCGCGAAATTCAAAACAAACTAAAACCAAACCAAACTAACTTAGCGTTTACGTAAGAAAATGTAGTTATTCTTAACTTACATTGCAAAGCTGTTATACTGATGCAGTTACTTATAATTCAAAATAAAGGTTTCCAAGTGAAATGTGTGAACTGTGTATAATACGGCATGAAAGTTGGGACATTATGAAACAAACACGACTGGTGCATCATTCAGAACGTTGTTCATGAGGCTATGCACTGCGTGACAGCTTTTGTGCATCTCTATTTTTGTGTTAATCAACTCTTCTCATTAATTACAATGAATTTAGGACAAGTCCTGGCTGAATCAGACAGTGTTGCCCAAGAGGTTCCCACCCATTTTTGGTCTTCGTTCACCTTTAATCATTTGAACTTAGCATTTTCGGTTGAAATAGTAGACTCTGAACTCAGCAGTTATTCAGTTAATATGCACATGTTGCAAAACAAAAAGGCAGATTTTGTGTTTAGGGACCTAAGTTAGCACCATTGACATCGAATAGATCACTTATCCTGTCATATAGAACTACAAATCGCAAAGGTGTCCCCGCTTATTGCTTTTAGTGCATTCCTAGTTCAATGAAAGCTGTAGTCAACTTTGAAAAGCAACTCAAAGCTTTGCATACTGATTTCTTACCACGTCCTTGAAGGAAAAAAAATCCCTTCCCAGTATTTAAGTTCACGAATTATGAGTCAGTAATCAACTTTTGGTAAGCCAGGGGTATCAGGAACGATCATTGTAGTTTGTAGTGTCGTAAGTATGAAAAGTAAGACAAATTTTCGTGTTTCACACACACACACACACACACACACACGATATTTAAGCTATTTGACAGGTTTATTTCATAACATTGCAACTTTATTATACGATGAATAATATAAATTAATAAACAGGGGAACTAGACTTCTTAAACAAAATTAGGATTTCTGTATTTATCTTTTATGTTAGTTTAGGTTCTATGTTAGTTTATCTTCTATGTTAGTTTAGGCTCTATGTTAGTTTAGTTTCTATGTTAGTTTAGTTTCCACATTCTTCATGTTTTGGAATCTGTAAAAAGAAACAAAAACAACATAATATAAGCACATAGGACTGCTAACTTAGCTATTTTGCCGACTTACCGTAAGAACTGTAACATTTCTTGTCGTTGCCATGAGACAGAATGCTTAGAGCAGTTGAATCTTCTTCAATGAGCCCTAGTCTTTTGGACATCCATCCATAGATATTTCTGTTGAACCTGAGCCAAAAGAAAATTGAAAATTAGAATAAAAGAAAAATATTTTATCTTATCCTAATATCATAAAAATAACAACTAAGTAGTTTACACTGTGAAAGGACCAAAATGCTTAATATTGGAAAGCCTCAAAATAGCATATTACAGATTAATTACTTTAAAATAAAGATATAATTAATATACGTCAAAGAGATCATTTTATAAAGTAAGAACTGCTCGATTGTTTTGTTTCGATCAGGCCTTAAATATATATAATACATATATAGGTGAGACAACGAGTGACTTTAGAAAAGTTACGTCATAACAACGTTAGGCGGCAGCACCAGTGATCTCGATTTTTCACACTGTTGCAAAGAAATTTTATTTCCCATAATAGCTTCAGCTCGTGACGTGTGTACTTCGAGACTATTTGCAGCGTAATTGCTTTTAATTAAAGCGCCTGTACTAGAGAATGAAATTATTTTAACATAGTGGTCACATTAAATAGGTCCAAGCAAGCATTAAAATTTGCAGTCAATCCAACCATTGAAAATTTTTCGTTTTATCTATAACTAAACATCACTATGTGTGTGTTTCTGTTATCTACTCTTCACACCTCTCTATTTTCCTTGATCAATCAGCGACAAACTTGACAGAGTGATAGAGGATAACATGAGGAAAGTCATGTTGTACTCGAAACCCTCTAACTTTACATCTAACTTTAAACTAAACCCTCTAACTTTACATCTAATTTTAAACTACCAACGTTGTATATCTATCAGCATTAGAACGAACCACGTAACCACTATTGTTGGAACTCTTGACAACTGTACGCCTTTCGTTTCAGTATTGGTACCTTTATGTATTTTTAATATTTATTAACTTAAGAAGAAAGAAAAACAGTTTCCTGTTATTTGTTACAAACAAGTTTTTGTTTTACCCGTCCTTCGGACTGGTTACTTTAGCTTGTATGGAATATTAATATCACACTGCCATGTATATATAAGACATTTTATCCGCACTTATTTGTAAATATTTTCAAATGAAACTTCAAGCGAAAATAAATTTCTGTCTTCTATAAGTAATTTTCAGCTACTGGCTGTATTTCATGTGAACTAAACGTTCCCTTTCCCAGAACAAGGGCATACAGCTGGAGGTAGTGGCGAAAAAAAATTGCTACCCCTAATCCCATTTAAAAGTTTCGTCTTCGCCCTCAGTGGACCGAACATGGTCACAACCGAGAGTTATAAAAACATTTATAACAAAATAGTGGAAGTAAATTTGATTTAAAATGTTTATCAGTTTGGAGTTAAATGCAACTTTTGTTCCCCTCATTCTTGATACAGTTAATATAGAACGGTTACGAGACAAGGGAAAATCGACCTCATAATTTTTATAAGAACGTTGATTATAAATAACAAGAGAGTAGCGAATATTATTATTAGTTATTAATATCTATTTATTTATATACATATTTATATCTATTTATTGGTGTTGTATTCGCTAAATATTTTTCTTTAGTTCAACGTTCGTTTTTTGTTGTTCTTTTAACAATACCAAAGGAAGTTTGTAATCCCAGATCTATTCGGAAATGTGTCATAGGCTGATGGATATATATTTTTTTCTTACGTTATTGCTTATAAAGATTAGAATATATTGTTCTATCACTTAGGGAGCCTCACTGTTAATAATATTTTCAGAAATTTACAGAATAGTTAATGATAGATATTTTCAGTGTTAGCTAAAAAAACGTAAAATCTACGCCTTTTCATTATGAATGAACAAGAGTAGAACTTAAAGAAAGAAAAATAATGTATCTTTCTCAGCATATTTTCATGTACTTATTCAAAATAAGCACTTTGGATTTCAGATCTGTTGGGCAATATTTGAATCTGTGTGATACCACAAAATATTCACTGCACTTAAACTATGGGTGCGTTATAAGAGCGACAGTAAATTCCTAGCGTATTAAGTTGCTGATAACTAGCTGCCTTCCCTATAGTCAACAGGAAGCAACCTCAGCAACTATGCTATAAATACAATACTATACGACTATACGTTGGACTACTGTCACGTTCTTCCACGGTTAGAAACTGAAGGACCACGTTCACAGTCACATCAACATAAATTACCAAAATATGTAAATAACATAGTAATGTAACTGTTTATAATTATGAGGTTAAAAACGCTTTCAGCATTACTTACTTCATCAAGAGGATGTACAAAACGTATCCTATCAACATAATCAGCGATTCATACCACGTCACTGTCTTGTCGTAGATAATCTGTTCCAAAAATAACGTTATACATAAAACTGGTTATTTTCTTAATCAAGGACGACATACTATTGATCCAGAATGTTATTAAACTAAAATGCATCCAAACTTTGGCAAGGCAGAGATTAGACATAAGAGCTTTAAGTTTTAAAATTAATTTCAACCGTACTGAATTCATGTTTAGTGAAAAAAACCGGCACAATTCCGTTACATCCCAGCAAATTGTAATAATTTTTCCGTAATATCGTTATATAAATTTGCAATTTATTCATATGGTACATGTTCGTAAATTTCTAAAAATATATTAAGAAGTATTGTACTCATACAGTAAAAAGTTACCATTCGAAGAAACCTTCCGAACTGAATAATTAATAATACTTATAGCATTTCAGCCAATAATATCGAGTCATCATCTGCTGACGTGTTTCTTACATGATGATGACCGATACTATAGGTTGAAATATTGTAATTATTAAAATCAAAACTTGCCCACTGAACAATTGCTGTTATCGTACCTAATTTAGCCCACATTTAGACAGGTCAGTCGATCTCTATACTTTATGATGTAAATATATTTTAATAACCTAGAGGTATTAACATTAATTTGCATATTATCTGAATTAAAGATGATGTCGTTGGGGTAGTCAAATAGGCTTTTAGGAATACATATCAAGGGACTTAACGACAAAAAGTACCAGAGACATTTAGAAAGTTGTTTGTTTGTTTTGTTTTTTGAATTTCGAGCAAAGCTACACAAGGGCTATCTGTGCTATCCGTCCCTAATTTAGTAGTGTAAGACTAGAGGGAAGGCAGCTAGTCATCACCACCCACCGCCGCCAACTCTTGGGCTACTTTTTTACCAACGAATAGTGGGATTTACTGAAAAATTATAACGCCACTACAGCTGAAAAGGCGAGCATGTGACAGGGATTGGAACTCGCGACCCTCGGATTACACTTTGTGTCATTATGTTTTGTTTTGTTAGCGAGTGAAGCAACAATAAAGGGTTCTTATCTCAATGAGCACAAACAATTAGTAATATTACCCTACCAAATAATGAGGCCTAGTATGGCCAGGTGGGTTAAGGCGTTCGACTTGTAATCTGAAGGTCGCGGGTTGGAATCCCGGTCGCACCAAACATGCTTGCACTTTCAGCTGTGGGGGCATTATAATGTTTTGGTCAATCCCACTATTCGTTGGTGAAAGAGTAGCCCAAGCGTTGGCGGTGGGTGGTGATGACTAGCTGCCTTCCCTCGAGTCTTACACTGCTAAATTAAAGATAATCAGTTCTCAAGTAGCTTTGCGCGAAATTAAAACAAACAAACTACTAAATAAGCTGAATTTGAAAAGCGATTGTTAGGCGCATGACTAATTACAGTCTTTCACTGTCAAAATAAAAGTATAGTGTTACGCTTCTTCTTAGGTGTCGCTAACATTTTATTATTAAAAATATCAGAACAGTTGGATTTGCTAAAGCCAAACTTTTACGATTTATGTGTAATAACTTATTCAACCTGAAAATCGCTGATAAGGCTACAGCTGGAACTGAGCCATTGGGTTTTCAGTTTACACGTTTTATTCTTTCCTACTTTAAATAATGCTGGATGAAAAGACACCGAAAATGTTTCCGGTTGATTATCGTGTTCATTGTATGGAGACAGCTTCGAATAATTTGCTCAATGCTTGAGCTGTCTGGATTCTTTTTTATTCAGACAACTTGTTTTCACTAAATGTGCTGTGAAACCAGAAAACCTGTGACATTAAAAAACAACTTTTGATCGAAGCCACGAATATAGAACCTAGGAATCTGTTTTGCAAACTTATTGAATGGCTTGTCAAGTCAAACTGCCAGTAACTGAAACGCTATGTTATTAGGTTTATTTTCTAGTCAAAGATTTTCATAAGAATTTAATATTCTTTTTTTTCAACATTACACATAAGACCAAACATATATATATTATCCACCAAGGAAAGTCCTACATGCTTATGAGTGGCTTGATTCAAATTTATGAAATGTTTTCAACATCCGGACTTCCACTTCCACTTGTAAATACAAAACATTCTCGAGAAAAATAAGCAAAATTCATTAAAACCTATTATATTTTTATTGTTTGTATTTACAACAGCAAATTCTATCATTTCTTCACTTTAACCAACGATTTTAGAGAGAAGAAAAATTATAATTAAACTCTGAACACATTAATACATGATTACAATGTTTTGTGAATTTTCAGCCGCGGCATAGCGGCTGGTTGAACACATCAGTTTCTTGGTAGAAACCTTTTTCTCATAGCTCAGTTCCTTGATTGATCTGGGATCTAATTACAGACGCGAGTATTGAGAATTCCCTCTTGTTTTCTTAACGCCTATTATTATGTTAAGTACAATATTTAAATATAAAATTCAACTCATTTTTCCATTTGTTGTACTTCACCTTTTTAAAACCTGCTCTTTTGTTGTTTAATTCAAAGAAGTTAATGTGGATTTATAGAATATAATATTCAAAATGTAACTTTATAATCAGTAAACAGTTTTAACTTATGGCCTTATCTTCACTTTATGCAGTAAAACTACTTTAACGTATAGCTTTATCCACACTTTATAGTCAGTAAGACCATTTTCATTTATGTCCTTATTCGTACATTTTGCAGTAAAAGTAATTTAACTTCTGGTCTTATCCGTTCATTATTAAAACTGTTTAATGTTGTGACCTCAACCTTTTGATTCTGTAGACGACAACTTATAATTTAATTTTTATCAATAACGAGTACTTTAAGGTTTGTATGTAATATGTACTGTGTGTAAAAAGAAATTTGTGTTTCAATGTTGGTGTTTTAGAACTAAGTAATATAACCGACTATCTGCATTCTGTCCACCTCAGGGAATTGAGTTCCGAATGTTACCATCCTAATTCTATATACTTACTTCTGACTCATTGAAACGTTATATTTCGAACAGTATATAAATTTTAAAGCTGTATATCAGTACAACCTGTTTAAATAAGTATAGTCAGTTGGACAGTGTAAGGCTAGAGGGAAGGCAACTAGTCATCACCACCCACCGCCAGCTCTTGGGCTACTCTTTTACTAATGAATAGTGAAATGAACCGCACATTATAACGCCCCCACAGCTGAAAGGGCGAGCATATTTAGTGCGATGGAGATTATGAGTCGAACGCCTTAACACACCTGGCCATGTCGGCGTTATAATGTGCGGTTCATCTCACTATTCATTAGTTAAAGAGTAGCCCAAGAGCTGGCGGTGGGTGGTGATGACTAGTTGCCTTCCCTCTAGCCTTACACTGCTAAATTAGGTACGGCTAGCGCAGATAGCCCTCGTGTAGCTTTGCGTGAAATTAAAAACAAACAAAACGGTAACGATGACCTTAGAAATATGCAACTGAATTTGTCGCAGAAATTGTATAGGAAACAGCCAATGAAGGTCCCAAATATGTATCAGCTTATCATATTAAATCTTTTATGAAGCTCTTTAAAACTAGTGTCGTTTAATATACATAAACTAAACTGTAACTGTGAAATTGCGTTTCAGAGACTCGTTTGTTTCTTATCGTCCAGTCCAACTGACGAGTTCTAATATTTAAAAAAAAAAAAGACCTCTTAGGCATTAACTTATGGGGGACAAAATATAAATCTTAAGCGTTATTGTTTTACACGTTTATGATTTTTGAATCCCAAATGGATAAATTACCAGAAGTAAAATATCTACACTTTATCCGATTTTTATCACAATTTTAAAATAGTAATTTTGTAGCAATAATAGAAAGGGAAAGGAAGAAACAAAACTACTGTAATATTTTATTTTACATAATTTACTCGGTAAGTATATACAAAACATGCGTACTTACACTCTTCTCCATAATTAAATACGCACCTCTAGAACACTTCTGTAAAATTTTGTTCACGAGCCATCCATGCCTACTTGTGATTCTAGAGCCACGTAACGTTTTCTGTAATTTTAAAAGTTTACAGCATTCCCACTCTTTTTCTAATAATTAAAAAATTGTCATAAATATTCTCTTTCATAATAGTATGAATATGAAGAGGAAAGTTCAGCGTGCATGATATTTTCAAAGTTAGATAGTCAAAAACGTAAAACTTGCCTTAAAATAGCTTTCAAAACAAACTGTATTTCAACTCCAAAAAAGGAGGAATGCCATGTGCAACAGTGAACATTCTACTAGGCGCTTGCAACGTGAGCACCTAGTTACCACAGCCAGTGGATCCTTGCTTTTTCTCTCGCAGGCTTTGCTATATATATATTAATCTCGCAAGTAGAAGTATGAAGCAATAAATTCAATTTTTGTATACTTAGCTGATGCATTGCCTATTTCTTTATTTTTTCTTTATTCATGTAGCTTTAGTAGTGAAAAATTAAAAACGAATATTCATTAATAATAAAAAATATATGTCCTTCCTCCCTTCATCAGGTCATTTTCGTTCCTATAATCCATTCACGTAGCTCTAATGAGAACCCGCTAGTATTTACAACGGTAAAATCAAGGGTTCGATTCCCCAGCAGATAGCCCGATGTGGCTTTGCTATAAGAAAAACACACATTCTAATGAGAACGAGAGTCCTCTGGTGTTAGTGTGCTTCTGGATCTTTCTCAGACGTTGTAATTCTTGAAAAGTTTCAATAAATAAGAGGAAAATAAACTCTGCTTAGCTCAAACATTAGGTAATATTACACAGTTATGGAGAAATAGAACAATTTGTCATTACTTATAATGTATCATTTATTGATGTGTTATAAAACTGCATTTAAATCTAGTTTGGTAAATATATACATATAAAACAAATTATACTTACAAATCGTAAACTATTTCATACTTACAATGAATAAGATGATTACAGACAAACTGTAACAAATAGAATCGCGGAACAGTGGCCAACAGGATAAAACAATCATCTAGAGAAATATAAAAAAAAAAACAATTCGTAACTTTGCAACTTACAAACAGTGGTGACGAAAATAGTTTACACTCGACAAAATCTGACATTCACGCGAGTGTGAACTATGCAGCAGTGAACATTTAACATAAAACAAGTCACAAGAATATTATACACATCTGTATTGAAAAATTCATACTTGATTAAACTGACGTAACAGGAATGGTTGTACACGTTTATAAAAAAGTTCCACGTACGTACAGAAATAAACAGTACATAACAGTTCTGTTTAAGAAATAGAAGTCACAAAAACAATACGCAATCATGTATTAAAAATTCACACATGAATTAATAGATTAAACAGAAGTAACAGTAATGATCGTGCGCGTTTGTGAAACATCGAAAAAATCCCCACATTTAGAGAAATAAAGTGTTTATAACAGTACTATTTGAGATAGAGAAGAAACAGGAACAATCCACCTACACATATAGGGGAAATCCACAAATTTCATTAAATAAATAAATTGTATACAAAATCAATGTTTACGAGAATGATAATATAAATGTGTTCATAACGAAAATCAAGAGATTTATCTCTAAGTTCTTGACTACATCAAGGACGTTTATACCATCTTATCCAATTCAGCTAAGTGCATATATAAACGATAAAATCAAACCTGAAATGTAAACGATTTAAACCAGGTATTTCTGGATCTAACGGAAAGGAAGTTAGTTTAAAAATGATTGAGCTATGTCAACCAAGAATGCAGTGGTTTTAAAATTTGTTTGTGAGAAACTGGTTAAGAAAACAAAGGCATATACGATACCTGACAGTAAAATGAATTGGCAGCTTACTAGAGTTCCATTATATGAGTGCCCCAAAGTAAACACATCTACTTAGAGTGGCTATTGATGTGGATGTATTAACATAAAATCCATAAGCAACTGTAATGCTAATACGTGGGCCTGACATTCATCGATTGTCTGTTACTTCATTATTGGATTTTCCAACTATTGTTGTAAGTTATTATAAGGAAAGTGAATGTACATAATTACAGTGGAATTCCATAACTATAAACAACCCAATCCATAGGGAGAGGAGACAGAAGCAAGAAAAATGGGTTTTGTTGTTGTATATGAAAGTTTTTCTTCCACCATACATTTTGCAAATAATTTAACTTTTCTTATATATTATATTTTAATTCTCTTTCAGTCCAGTTTCACTTAAGATTTCTAAATTAAATAATGAGAAATGCTGTAATTAAAGCGAATTGAAAAAAAATTGTTTTATTGTCCGTCATTTAATAACAAAACAACGAGACTGAATTCACGAAAACACTTGGATATCATCAAATTATTAACTGCGTTTCACGTTTTAGAGAAATTAGAATTTACTACATAATAACAAGTGAAAGAATTAAAAAAAAGGCTTGAATAAAAAATGACATAAATAAAACTCGTAACTCACCCTTCCTGCTAGAAGACCACAAATCCCAATGACGAATAGAATGTTAAAAACGGCAGAACCCACAATTGTACCTGTTCCAACATCTCCTTTCGCGATGAAAACGCCTAAAACCAGAACAAAGCAGATAATACGTGTGTTTGTTTTTGAATTTCTTGTAAAACTTCACGAGGGCTATCTGCGGTAGCTGTCCCTAATTCAGTGTAAGACTTGAGGGAAGACAGCTAGTCATTACCACCCATCGCCAATTCTTGGGCAACAATTTTACCAATAAATAGAGTGATTAACCGTCACATATATAACGTTCCTACGACTGAAAAGGCTAGCAGTTTGATGTGACTGAGATTCGAATCAGAGACTGTCAGATTACCCTAACTACCTGGCCATGCCTGACCGTATAGCATTGGTCTGAGTTATGTTTCCTTCAATTGTCATAGACGGTAGAACATAAAATCAGTCACGCTTTCTTTTACGTGAATTAAAATAAAATTGTGCTAAAAGTTATACAATTGGCTTTAAAATTTACAAGAAATGGATGTTTTCCTTTTCTTTTTTTTTGTGTGATGCATGGAGAAATAATAAATGTTTTTTGTTTTCAAATAACTATTTTTTATATGGACTGATATTTGGTGGAAAATTTCACAAACACATTTCTCTAGCCGTCCACAATTTAACAGTGTAAGACTAGAGAGACGGCAGTTAGTCATCAACACCAACCACCAACTCTTGGGTTACTCTTTTACCAACGGCTATTGGTTCGTGACTGAAAGGTCAAGAATGGAACCCACAGATTGCGAGTCGCTTGTCTGGCAAGCATAGACACAAAAGTCAAAATGATCTGTATGTTTCATTGTGCACAAAAGTTATTTTTTTTTTATAAAGGCAAACAAATATAGGTACGTGCAACAACAAATGACACGAAGAGTGTTATAAAACAGATAAAATAGCATAACAACAACCATTTTTCTTTTTTTCTCTACTCATTGATTGTTCGCAATCTGTAATCCCATGACCTAAATAGCTTTGAGTTTAAATGTGAAACCACTGCGTGATTTATGTGAGGATTTATTGTCTTGCTTGGTCTCGAATGAAGAAGACTCTGCATGCAGTTCTCAGCTGTACCGGTAACATTAAGAAAATCATTGGCGTAAAGTGCATGAAAAAGAGATCACTAAAACGTGGAGACGCGGATTGTCAGTGTGCAGAAATAACAATCCAGCATGGTTAAATATGTGTCTGACTATAATGGCAAAAGTGTTGCAGTTGTCTAGCTATATGCAATCATTCTGAAGTAAGTACAAATGTAACTGACAAAATCCCAAAAGTGATGCTTTTTTTGCGAGTTCTACTTCCCCAAATGAGATAAAAATTGCCAAATTCAACTTTTTTTATTTTAATGTATTCTAAAGACGACTACTATGGGTATTAAAACTTTAATTAAAATAAACTACAGAACTACGTTTTGACATTCTTAGATCATCTTCAGGTCAACAAAGAAAGTTTGCACGTGACTGTTGCTTGGCGCATATCTCAAGAACGAGAGTGTGAACGGGTATGAAACTGTAAAGACGTTAGATGTTAATTAGTATAGGTATAAAGATGTTCGTTTATATTCGTCAAGTTTTGGTTTTAGTTTTGTATAATTAGGGCTTCTTTGATTTTGCGTTTGTTTCTCTGTTGGTTATGTTGTGCTTGTTTGATTTGCAGTGTTCAAAAACGTGCGAAAGTTGTTTTGTGTGTGTGTGTTGAGTCTGATTCTCATTTTTCTACTCTTTGTTGTGTGTGTTTTTCTTAAATGTGCGTGTTTAAGCATATTTTAATTCACAATGATTAAACTGACTTCTTACAGTGATTTTATATTTTTAATTTTAGAAAAGCATAGTGTAATGTCAAATGTTTGTGTGTGTTTTCTGATACCAAAGCCCCATCGCGCTATCGGCTGAGCCCACCGAGGGGAATTGAACCCCTGACTTTAGCGTTGTAAATCCGTTGACATACCGCTGCACTAGCGGGGGGCTGCTACTTGTTTCCAATATAGAAGTCGTGGCAGTTGTTACATTGTATTTTATAACTAATGTTGATGTTATTGGTGTTGTTTTAAGTCAATGTTTTGGGTGCAGGAAAATTTATAATTGTGCCGCTTTTCATCTTGCTTGTTGTAAATATAGCTGCACATTAGCCCAAATTATTTAGTTCGTCGTTCTTTCATCTTTGGCCTTATAAAGTTCTTAAAAAAAGTCTAAATAAAAGGTTAAATGTTGGACCAAGACATAACTCTACTCAGTGTCAAATCAGTCTGTTGAGAAATGAAGGAATAGTGATTGGCTGTAGTGTTTGAAAGAAGAAGAAAAAACAGAAAACAGTGTCTCCCTCTGCAGTTAATAATAACAATGTGTAAAACTAAATAATGTTTTCAGATCCAATTAGTAATTCTTTCTGTTGGTGTAAAATGTTAGTTTGGTAGTTTGAGATAAAAACTGGCAACCTCATATAACTATGAATTCTGAGATTGTTTTGATTAGTGTGAAACACGATTACTAACTTTACATTTCCGTTT
The DNA here is from genome assembly GCF_004210375.1 of Tachypleus tridentatus. NCBI lineage: Eukaryota > Metazoa > Arthropoda > Merostomata > Xiphosura > Limulidae > Tachypleus > Tachypleus tridentatus. The sequence continues at coordinate 40,401,657 of NC_134830.1, forward strand.
TTACTGCCATGAACAGTGTTTTTTTTTCTAACTTACACTGTATTTTTGTCAACATCATAAAAATATATTTATGCTATTTATGATTTTACAGACCTATTAAAATACGACCTTTTTCACTGATTATCCGTAAATTTGCCGACAGTTGGAAATCCTACTATGAGTACAAAATAAGAGTCATATATCACTATGTAACAAAATTTTTACTTTTTCTTATTTCTGGGCAGAAAGTGTTATTTCCCAATTGCTTATGCCCAAATTAAATGGAAGATACCTGTTTTTCTCTTCAAACTTTGCTTTTGTGACCTGAGTAATGAAATTTTTAAATTTACCCATTTTCCAGAACATTCTAGGTAGATTCAGTACTGAGTAGTTGACAGAGAATTTTCTCGAACTCACAAAAATTTTAAGAACTTTCTAGAATGTTGTAGAGTTTACAAGAATTTTTAAGAACTTTCCAGAATATTGTAGAGCTTACAATAATTTTCTAGAATGTTCTAGAACTTACGATAATTTTCAAGAACCTTTTAGAATTTCCTAGAACTTTCCATAGTAATATATATATACAGGGGCTCACCACTCACTACTTCACTTTAGTTTTAGCTGCTTAAGTGAACGCATAGACCTGTCCAAGGAGGCTTTACCAAGTTTCCCTGTTATCTTTGCCTTTGGGACAGCAGTGACACCGCAGCGCTCTACAACAGGAAGCAATGACCACAATGGACCGAGTTCTCTGTGGAGAGACACAATGTCAAGTGTGAAACACCAGTGAACCTCCAGGAAGTGCTGTTCCCACCATTGCACATAAAATTGGGTCTTATGAAACAATTTGTCACAACTCTTGATAAAAGTCTGCAGATTTCAAGTACCTTCGAGACTTCTTCCCTAAACTGTCTGAGGCAAAGGTAAAGCTGGTGTTTTCGTTGGACCACAAATAAAGAAGATCCTGGAGTGCACAGTATTCCCCAAGAAGTTCAGTAGGAAGGAAAAAGTTTGTGACAGCTTTGTCGCAGTGGTTCGAGGCTTCTTGGGCAACCATAAGGTCGAAAATTATGTGGAACTGGTTGAGGCTCTGGTAAAAAACTACGGCAAAATGGGGTGCAGGATGTCCCTGAACGTCCATATCATTGACGCTCATCTTGATACATTCAAAGAGAACATGGGAACATACTCAGAGGAGCAAGGCGAGCGCTTCCACCAAAATATACTGGATTTTGAACGCCGCTACGTGATACGTGAAAGGGATTTATATTACAGTCGCAAATCTCGAAAAACTACTCACTTCTATAAACATTTTTGTATAACTTTAGTATAAATACATGTAAATCTTGATTCGTATTTGTTGTTTTACTCACCTCATGTAAATGAAAATGTGGAAATTTGCCCGTTTTTACATGGAAATTAAATTAATTTCTAAACTTTATTATCGAGGTCACAAACAAAGTTTAAAGGGAATAATGACCATTTTCTGTACTTTTACAACACAAGCAATTAAGAAATAATACTATCCAGGAACAAAATTTGTGTTACATAGTGTTGTTGATAATTTTAAGTTAGTCTAGACTGAATATTCCAAAATTATGGTGTGAAAAAGGCTTAGTTTTTCTCGGAAACGATTGTAAGTCGTTTGACAGAGATTTTGTAAAGTCACTGTCAGGATTTATTAAACAACAATTAGCAGATATTAAATGAACTTTATCATAGTAAAGTTTGCTTTTTTCTCATTATAAAGGCCTATATTTAATAAAGATGTAGTATTGACGTTTGTACAGCAATTACATGTATTTTCGTGACATTTGATATACATATACGAGTATTTGTTTGTTTGTTTTTTTTGAATTTCGCACAAAGGTACTCGAGGGCTATCTGTGCTAGCCGTCCCTAATTTAGTAGTGTAAGACTAGAGGGAAGGCAGCTAGTCATCACCACCCACCACCAACTCAAGGTGTTCTACTCATAATCTGAGGGTCGCGGGTTAAATCCCCGTCACACCAAACATACCGTCCTTTCAGCTGTGGGGACGTTAAAATGTGACGGCCAATCTCGTTATTCGTTGGTAAAAGAGTAGCCCAAGAGTTGGCGGTGGGTGGTGATGACTAGCTGCCTTCCCTCTAGTCTTACTCTGCTAAATTAGGGACGGCTAGCGCAGGTAGCCCTCGAGTAGCTTTGCGCAAAATTCAAAAAACAAACAAACCAACAAACGGTAGCTGAGAGGTTAAGGTGACAATGTGTAGATTCGAGGAATCATAGTTTGCGTTCCGTTACCGCAAAATGTATTTGAAACTTTGTGGTCATGGGTGCTTAATAAGAGTGATAGTTAAATTTCATTAATCGATCATACAAGGGTACCCCAAGAGTTGGGCTGTGTAATGTGTCCCATAAAACCGATCAATTAGTATTTTAATCAATTAATACCGAAGATAATATACAATCTTGATTGGTAATAAGATTTGTAAAATCCTGGCAGTCGTGAAACAGTTGCTATGGCAACGACTTTTTGGTCTAGTTTACCTACAGCTCGAGACAGACTCGTTATCAAGACTCGGGATCTTGTTGCTATTGAAAATGGTTCGTGTTTGGATGCCTAGAGGAAGATCAACATCCTGTTGACGCAGTGAAGAGAAAGCAGCATCGATCTATCTATGTTTTGAAATAGATCATGAAACTAATTGTAATAAAACTTTACAAGGCAGCACTGGAAGGCGGTTATTGTAATTTATCAGAAGAAATTGTAACTTTTCCTATTGCTGGATTGTGATTTGTAAAAATAAATCTGTATTATAAATGTTCACTGGATGTTGTCAGTTGTCTTCAGTTAAAAAAAAAACAATACTCACTCCGAAATTAACTCCATTCAGTCGAGATTGTTTGTTTGTTTTTCAATTTCGTTCAAAGCTACACGAGGGCTATCTGCGCTAGCCGTCCCTAATTTACCAGTGTAAGACTGGAGAGAATGCAGCTAGTCATCACCACCCACCGCCAACATTTGGGCTACTCTTTTACTAACGAATAGTGGAATTGACCGTGACATTATAACGCTCACACGGCTGAAAGGGCGAGCATGTTTAGTGTGATGGGGATTCGAACCCGCGCCCCTCAGATTATGAGTCGAACGCTTTAATCCACCTGGCCATGCCGGACCAGTTAAGAGTGTGAAAAGGTGTTTTTTTAAACATGTCTTCAGGTTTTCTTATATTTCTTTGGCATCTTTAACATGTTTCGGAACTTCAGTGGTCATCCCTTGACTAATTACAATTAAAATAAAAGAGTATTTATTTTGTCTGTGCTATCTGTTCTATGTCCACCGCGGGTATCGAATCCCAGTTTCTAGCATTGTAAGTCCGCAGACATGCCGCTATGCCATTGGAGGGAGAGAGGGAGGAGAAAAATTATAATAATTTGGGAAATTAATAAATAATCCTTATGTCTCAGTGGACCACAAATAATTAATCTTTAGAATTATCATCTTTAGCATATAACTGAGCACGCTGTAATACAAGATCACACGTAAAACAAGTTGTGTTAAAGTTTCAATCAAAACTTGTCCTGTCTAAAATAAGCTTCTTAGATTGACATACAGCACATAATCAGAGATTAAAAGTTAAAGAAAAGAAACGATGAATCTAACAAGTTAAGACTCCATGCTATTTCAAACCTATAGAATTTAAAACATCAACATATCAATACTATTACGATATTCATTTCTACAGAATAAGTGTATAAATTAAAGGGGATTTTAGTACCTAGTATATGGAGAAATCATAGAACTGTGTTACCAAACAGGACTGTCAGTTTGGAATGGTCTTACAAACAAAGATAAGATATAAACTGTGATACCGCTGGCTTATCAACCTCTACCAAATATTATTGAAATGTATAAATATGTGGCAGTCATTCTCATGTTGTTCCTTTAGATATAATGCGTTAGACTTATGTTAAGATAAACACGCAGTATTAAAGAAAATACGTACAATTAGACTACACACTTGTGCAAATTGAAACAAGACGGAAAATTATGATTTTTCAATTTTTTGCGTTTTATTTCTGAAAATTCAATAATTACTCACAAATTAATACATGATATGACCGCCTTTATTTTTCAGAAGATCATTAATCCGCTTTGGCATCGAGTTCACGAGTTAACTGCAGTCTTTACTAATTTTTAAATCGCGGTACCACACCTCAATTATGGCCTCAATTAGCTTATCTTTTGTAGTATAGTCTTTTCCCCGAAGTCTTTCTTTACAAACCGCCCAAAGATTTTCAATAGGTTTTAAGTCTGAGAGTTTGCAGGCCAGTCCAGCACCTTTATTTGCGTTGTAGTTGTAAAATCCTTTAAAAGTTTCGATGTGTGGCACGGAACCTGAGCTTGCTGAAAAATGCCAGATCCATCTGGAAATCTCTTTTTCAATTCTGGAACGGCTCTTCTCTGCAAAACTTCGATGTACTGTGGTCCTCGCATCATATCTTCTACGATATGTAAGCCTCCGATGCCATAGTAGCTGAAAAAGCCCCAAAACATCTTCTTCAAGGGATGTTTTACGAACTGAATGATGTGAGATACTCGAAGTTTCTCACCTAGAGATTTGCGAACATGCAGACTTCTTTGACCTTGTACGAAGAAATGAGTTTCGTCACTGAATAACACCTTCCTCCATTGTTCTTGCGTCCAGTTCTTGTATTTAAGACCCCATTGATACCGTGTTTTCTTCATTGAGTTGGTAAGAAGTTGTTTTATGACTGGTCTCCTTGCCATTATAATGCAATTTCGAATGACGTAATATTCCTCAAATTTTCGTCATATATCCCAAAAATAGATAGACCGTACTGCAAAAAACAGCTAACGATGCCGTCTGTGTGAAAAAAAGACTATTAAAGGAAATCAGCAGGTCCAGCGAGCCTACACCGCCCGCCATGCTGAAAATATTGTAAAATGACCATTTGTTTCAATTAATTTGCACAAGGGTGTACATTCTAGGCTTAGGAACAATAGACAACCTTATCACAATAATTAATCGGTCGTGTGCTCTACTCCCTGATTAAAATCGAAATACTTTAACACTCCTACGAAAAGACGTTTCTAGTCCTGATTTCTCCAAGCCCGTTACCCTGGCTGTGGTTTCGCTAGATAGTAGATAGGGACAGTTGGAATCTTGTTAATCCATTCATTAATGGATTTAAATGGCAATTTCATTTAAATACAAAATTATTAGCCTAATATTAATAACCTTTCAAGTTGCTCTGGGGCCTATTAGGCCCCACTTTTCGTAGGAGTGTTAATCAACACACAAAAATTAGATATGAAATCAAAATCTCAGACTATAATTAGGTGGGAAAACGTGTTTTTATTTTCTTTTTTTCCCTGCTTTAAGCTTCTCAAATTTGTTTGTGTTTTTTTTTATATCACCTACACGAGAGTTGTAGTTATCCAGTTTAGTAATTTACTATATATAAAAGTTTTAATCGTTTTGAGTTACATTATCTATCATATAGCGTATAGTCCGTGAAAACTGACGGGGAAAGTACTACCACCCCCAACCCATGGTATACCCTAACCTCACATTTCATAACTTACTGAAATAAAAAAATATTGTGAAATCAAGTTTGACCAATAACAACAGACCGAAAAGTGCAGACAAAGCAGTCAAACGTCGACAAATTCCTTTGTGAGTCAGTCAAAATTAAGATTATCCATAAAATGAATTTGTGTCGTATTCATAGAAGACTATTGGTAAAAATCAGTTAGATTAACAACTAATATGTGGGACAACTAATTCGTTTTGGTAACACTACGTTTCAACAAAGGCTTTTATGTCTTGTTACTTATCAACAAAAGTATAACCTAATAGTTGATTATATAAGATGACATGAACAGATAATAAAATTGGAAACATTTGTTGATTTCTTAATCTAAAGTCTCAATTGGTTAAACATATTTGATTTGATTAAAAACTTTGATAATATAACAGAAATAACTTAATTCAGAAACAATTTAAGTTTAAAACTGAATCGATATTTTTACTTCATGGTAATTTTTATGCACTTGGTTCTAGGTCAGATGATCCCACACTACGTCTTTCCTTTAAGCTTACTATAACAGCACTCACTACACTTATAGGGTTTTTCTGAAACCTCCCGTCATTAAATTGTAATAAGTAAGCATTAATCAAACTATTCTGTCTGGATAAATCCATTTTGGCTTTTATGACTCTTCCTATCTCGATAAATCAAGTGCAACGTGACACGTACTGAATTTTATATTGGTTAGATACTTCTCACTTTTCCCTAACACGGATCACTTTAATTTAACTAATAATCAAAATTATATCATTAAGCTAATTTTTTTCGCATATACATTTTAGAATATTAAAAGAAGCATACAGACGCCATATTGACCATATGTATGTGTTTGATACCTTAGTAACGGGAGAAGTCAATTAAATCTAAATATAAATAGACCGAAAAACATACATATTAAAAAAATGTTTTACCTAATACTTTTCACATGTAGATAAACTAATGTTTTACCTAATACTTTTCACATGTAGATAAACTAATGTTTTACCTAATACTTTCCACATGTAGATAAACTAATGTTTTACTTAATACTTTCCACATGTAGGTAAACTAATGTTTTACTTAATACTTTCCACATGTAGATAAACTAATGTTCTACCTAATACTTTCCATATGTAGATAAACTAATGTTTTACTTAATACTTTCCACATGTAGGTAAACTAATGTTTTACTTAATACTTTCCACATGTAGGTAAACTAATGTTTTACTTAATACTTTCCACGTGTAGATAAACTAATGTTTTACTTAATACTTTCCACATGTAAATAAACTAATATTTTACCTAATACTTTCCACATGTAGATAAACTAATGTTTTACTTAATACTTTCCACATGTAGATAAACTAATGTTTTACATAATACTTTCCACATGTAGATAAACTAATGTTTTACATAATACTTTCCACATGTAGATAAACTAATGTTCTACCTAATACTTTCCACATCTAGATAAACTAATGTTTTACCTAATACTTTCCACATGTAGATAAACTGTTTTACCTTATACTTTCCACATGTAGATAAACTGTTTTACCTAATACTTTTCACATGTAGATAAACTAATGTTTTACCTACTACTTTCCATGCCCCCAGTGACTCAGCGGTATGTCTGCGGACTTTCAACGGTAGAAACCGGGTTTCGATACCCGTAGTGTGCAGAGCACAAATAGCCCATTGTGTAGCTTTGTGCTTAATTCAAAACAACAACAATGCTTTCCACATGTAGATAAAATTTTCGAAACTCAATTTCGTTTACCATGCTGAATTTTTGTACAGATGCTGTGTCACTCGTGGCACGAGAGGGAAAGCATGTGTATTTCTTATAATGTTATTTACTCTTAATTCGTTAACATCGTAATTCCTACATATTAAGTCCTTAGAAAACGTTTTTTTTTTTTTTCATATGAGATTGACAGTGTTTTTGTAAGAGACAGGGGAACTTTATAACGTTCTAGATGCTCCATTGAAGGTTGTCTATACAACACATATCTACACTACAAAGTTAAACGTTCTTCATTATTGTACTTACCAAGAATGGCTGTAAAGAGTTCCGGTGCAGAGCTTCCGGCTGCCATGAAAGTTGCTCCAGCAACGTCTTCACTCAAGTTGAGACGCTGAAATAAACACAAAAATGTCGAGAGACACATACATTAGTCTTACACTCGTTTGCAAAGTAAAATCAGATAAAGATTTTTTTTTATTTTAAATTTCACTTTCGGATTATAGGCAAACGGAAAACACGTAGGTAAAGGTTCAGGTAACATACAATGTAGAATTTAAGTAACAATTTATCTATCAAGATATTTTCTCCTTACTTAAAGCCTGATTTTAAGACGTCATATGCATAATTTACTGGCAACAGTATACTGAGTGATTTTGTTTTTTCTGAAACAAGGCAAAAACGCGTCTTTGGGATTTATCAATTTATTGCTTCATGTAAAGCACGCTTTTCTGTTAGTTAAGCCTAAAAATATTGACGTGACCTCAAGTTTATAATTCATAGACACATCATAGCAATATGTTCTTTTTATGCGTCTTATATTATTAACTTCTGTTTAAACATGCAATTTAAAGGCCATACAATTGGATTTAGTTTGCCATGGTAGTTAGCCCTGACTGGACTAGTAGTATAAATGTTGGTTTGTGGGATTTCGTAAAGAATATACACTAATTTTTAGGGTTTCCGTGTCTTATTATCTGAAAACATGTAAGTGGTAAAATCATGTACGCATAACTTGTATAATATATGACCAATCTCAATATATATTAATAATTTAAATTTTAAGTTATTCATATACTCAATATTTATTGTTTCACAGAATATATTCCTAAACAGATTTACATATTTATTTGTATCGTGTATTCTTAAATTTAGGAGATCCAGGGAAATTAAAATCACCAAGTTTTTCTCACAGAGCATATTTCACCATACTTTATTTAACCACTTTACATATATAGCCCTAAGCGTAGATAAAAGCTATGCCCCTCCTCGATTTGGAATACACAAGCCTACCCTTAACATTAATATTTACATTCGAAAAAAAACTTGCGTATCCTAATACAAGCCTCTCTTCACCGTCGTCAAGCTTATAATTTCTGTAAAGCAGTACTTTAGTTGCATCGCTTTTCACTTTAAAGTATCTAAGCAGCGCTAGGGTTAAACAAGTGGTTGAGAATGTTCCCAACACACGGCTCAAGGGACAGATAAGGCTAGACTGAACATTCATTATGCTACTAAATTGTTCCCATTGGTTAAGTAGAATGTAAGATTAAGTAGATTTGAATTGAACGAAAAACCTTGGAAGAATATATTTTGCATTTCTAGTTTTAAGAGCGTCTGTTTGTCTGTCACTGCGTCTATCGTTTATCTCAAGCACACAAGAACGAGAACTCTTGTTGGTTTGTAATACTTGATGTCGTTATTTTGTCAATTCTAGACTCTAATTATTTGTGAAACTCCATTTCGCTACAAGATTTTTCCTTCTCGACAAGGTACAAAACGAATGACTTCTCAGATTGAATAATTCATTCTTTCCCTACCGGACTATCAGATTACGTTATCTTTCAGCCAAGATAAAGAAACCAACCGTGGGGCATTTTGTTAGTTCTCACCGATATCATTTTGATTATTAGTTTTAGTGTTACCTTGACTACCAGCAAAGATTTCAGGAGAGAGAAAAATAACATAGGAGATTCCATTTATAACAAAACAAACAAATATTTCCGAGTGCATTGATGCTAGCCTGAAGAACTATATTTTTAGGCGAAAGGTTTTATCAGCAGCTATAGTGTGACTGACTTGCATATTATGTATGGATGCCTCTTTACTTCCACTCAGTTATTATTTGTAATTACTAACGTAGTTTGTTTTTTGTGGGGTTTTTTTTTTGTCATCGTCGTGTTCCCGTGACGCTCTCTGGGATCAAAAAAGGTAGTTCTCTCCAAATAATTCGAGAAAATAACAGTAATCAATAATATAGAAAACGGAAATAAATCTATATATAATAATAATACTGCCTGTTGCCTGTTCATCTAACTACTTCGCAAGGTGTGGAATGGATGGATCTTCACCAAAGTTAATATGGAAGTTTATTGCGTCCATGGGGAGAACCATACAAACCTTCAGTTTCGCATTCTGTGTTTTGCAGCTGTTATGAGCGTTTTGATTTTTTTTCTTTACCAATTACAAAAAAGAGAAGCAACATTTTTATGTTCTAAACCAGTCTCTTTTTAATCATGGATCTGTAATATTTCTGTCTAGGGTACGAGTACTCCAGCTAGTAAACAACATAGCCTTAAATAATCCTTACCCCAGTTGTGTTTGTGTTGTTTCATTACAGTTATTATTAGTAAATTATTGAATGACAACACCTTATTATGTGCACACAAATTACTGCGAGATTTCTTCTCACCACTTTACAACACCAATTTCCACAAACAATAAGTATACCATCCTTTGTCATTGTCAAATTTTATAGAATTGTCATCTTTCCTACACATTCAAGTTTCTGGAATACTCTAGAATAAATAGATTAAATTTTAAAGCGTCCATTAGGTTATAGATTAATCTACTCTGACGTCTTTTTGATACTATGCAGCATTTATGGGCCAGGCTTTCTTAAGTGTCCAAAGGGTGAGAGTAAATTGTATTATTCAGTAAAAATCACTGAACATGAAATTGCATGAAGTCCTTTATTTCAGTTTTGCTTCAAAGGGTAATATATATATATAGCATGTAATGCTTTTCCTGCCATATTTTGTTTCCATCATATGTAGATGATTAGGATAGGGTGGATTTGAAATATATTAGTCACAAACCAACTCATTTTCCTCCAAGAAAAAGTCCTTCAAAGTGTAATTACATAACAGGTGTGTATTTCTTTAACCGTATAACTAACAATCAACTGATAAGTTACAAAGCTAAATCTCTGAGTGATAATTAGAGGTATATTTATAAAAACAGATAATTGGGGATATGATAAGATCCACATAAAGATGTTCACAGAATGGGTAAAGGAGCTCGCCATTTTATTTAAACTCGTATGCTTTGACTTCTCATTATAATACCACATTACAATAAAAGATTACATTTATGATATATGAAAGTTGTCTAATATAAAATAACTATTCTTATTAGATTGCTATAGCTGGATTTACTGTAAAAATGTGAAGGAGACTGTATCAATTTCTATGCCTGTCTTTGTTAATATACAGAGGTGGTGTCCATTTCAGTGATGGGTTTCATATTTGTATTTTTAGAATGGATGATAAATAAAGTTAACAGCTAAAATATTCATTGAAAAAAGGCAGCTTAAGGGAAAACCTTTTGTTTTGATTGCTCTTTGCATTTTAATTTTAGGTACAATATAATCTGGTAAGGAGAATCACGTGTGAAACACAGTAGTCACTTTCATCAAGGTGGAAAAAATATGACAGAATGTTGTCCAAGTGTTAGATGTTTGGCACAAGTTTTTCAGTAGTTATATTTTCAAGAACTGTATAAACCATACTTGGGGGTAAAGAATTATTTTTCAACATTTTCCAGTTGAATAAGAAAGCTTATTCATAACATCTATGTTACTTGCAAGTGCTATTTGGCTAGATGGCTCTGCCATCCTTAATTACCTAATATTCTGTATTCATTTGTCGCGGGCATTCGACCTCATTCATCTGTTGTGCTATGTTACAACATACAGGGGATTTCTACCAAAGTTCTTCCTGAAAGGGGCGATTTATTTGGCAGTTGGTGACCGATATAGCACAGGGTATTCGAATATAGAAGGCGTAGGATGCCTACAAGTAGAGCTTAGTTGTATTTCCCAAGACGTGTTTTACAAGTATGTCTAAAACGGTAGTTTTACTAACTTATTCGCACCGTCTTATATTATAAATGAAATTTTACACGAAAAGTAATGGAAAGACAATGGAGTTCAAAATGAGTTCGCATCCCTAGGAATGGAAATAAAACCATTGGACATAGCTTAATTTTTCTCGCTATATAGTCCCATTGTTTCATTGGTAAAGAGTAGCTCAAGAGATGGCGATGGATATTGTTGATCAGCGACCTTCCCTGTAGTCTGTCGGTTCTGAACTAGAAATGCCTAACGCAAATAGTCCTCGAGTAGCAGCTACGCGCGAAATTTTATCAACAAATTCGCTATAGTGTCTGCTTTTTAACTTATCACTATCCTTTAGATACATACCAGTTTCTTGGAAGCATGCTAGTATATTAATGTTCCATAAGGAAGAAAAGCCAGCAAATAAACCTAATAGCTACCGGCCAATCAACCTGACCGACTGTGTAGCCAAAATTCTTGAAAGAATAATCAGTAAAAGACTCTCCACATTCTTGGAGATAACATCAAAATTACCAGAAGAACGAAATGGATTCAGAAAGTTTGGACAAACAATGACCACTTAGTCAGACTAACTGAAGAGATAATATATAGCTTTAACAAAAAACAATGCACTCTCGCCTGCTTTCTTGACGTTGAGAAAGCATTCGACACTGTATAGCACAATGGTCTAAGGTTCCGTATGAATGAAATGGGACTACTGCATGGAATTATTCGCTGGTTATCTGACTTTATCGAAAACAGAAAATGTAGAGGGAACCTTTTCTGAGTACTTTACTCTAGAAACTAGCGTCCTTCAGGGAGGGGTGGTTAGCCCTATACTCTTCGTTATGTATGTAAACAATTTGCCATTGAAGTGTCCTAGTCACATATTCTCCTCACAGTTCGCTAATGACGTGGCACTCTGGAAAAGTGTTAAAACACCAACAATAGCAACCGAAAACATACAACCACAACTAAATAGAATAAACGAATACTGTTAAAAATACAGAGTAAAAATAAATACAGTAAAAACACGATTGTCGTCTTTACAAAACTGACAAAACACAAAAACTACAACCTGAAATATATATGAATGGAACAAATACTTTTATTTTCATTTACATGGTTAATCCATGTTAAATTTGAGTCATAGGCTAGACCGAGAAATTTTGCCGGTGTGACAGTCTAAAGTAAAATCTGGTGAAGAACCAACTATGCTAGGAGTCTAACTGGCAAGAACAGTGAAGCATCAACAGACAATATACTAAACATTTACAAAACATATATTATACTAGTAATTGACTCTGCAGCTTCAGCTTGGATAACTGTAAGTGACAAAACAATTAAAACCAAGCTACAAACAGTACAAAACACATTTCTCACAACATCATATAGAGTTCCCAGAACAACATCATCTAAATTCATACACAAATATTCCAATATGCCAACGATACCAGATAGACTCCTGTATAGTACAATAACGTATTTTGATAAAAATTGGATGAAAAATGAATTATTATGCGAACTAGACAGGTACCTCATACATGATAAAGTTAGTCCTACAACATCTCTCCCCGATCAATATATATTTTAAACATAAAAATAAATAAATAATATAATAATATTATTTATATATGGAGGGGAAAAAAAGGCCACCATCAAACTAGACTTTTTACTGAGTGGGCAAATAACATCAATAAATGTATGAAACCAGTACCTGGACATTGCCCTGAAAAGGGTCGGAAAAATTCAGCCCACTTTGACCCTAAAACAATAACTATACAAACCAACACTGCATGACCACATTAGTAAAGGAAGGAGGAAGAGGCCAAAGAGCACCTGACTCTCCATGGTAGATATGATTACCCAAATCCCGAGAGAGAGTGTGTGTGTCTGCTGTCGTCGTACTAGCTGTTTGAATCTTTTAAATTGTTTTTTCCCTGAAATTTTAAGTATTGAGATAAACATATCTCTATATAGACATGTGTGTGTGTATAAATGTATGCTAAAAGAAAGAGTTAATTATTTAGTAAATGATCAAATAGAGAAACATCGAGGAAGCTGCCTTACATACTTCACAACATTCTTCTAAAGAAGCGATGAAGAAATCGTCGCACACAACAGCAAGTGCGTAGAACATATACAGTGTGACGAGCACGTGAACGATGACGGCACCTCGTGCACGCTGTTGATTGGTGAACAGGTCAGGAGGAAACTCGTTATAAGCTAGGAAAGAAAAGAATACGTACAACACCACTACAATTGAATAGTTACTTGAAGCAAACAATTATTCAATTTATAATTGACTTAATATAGACGCTTCTTTTATCAAATGCTTTTGATATTAAAGAACCTTAAAAAAGAAATTTTGATACAACCTGTGCACTCCTCTTTCAAAAACAGAAAAAAGTATAATGATAATTATTTCAAAACACTTAACTTGTATAATTTAACGGACGAAACAATAATGATACATTTACTGTTTCAAAACCTTTATTTGTATAGTTTACTGGATGTAACAACAATAATATTTTCATTGTTTTAAAATAATTAATTTGTATAGCTTAATGGGTGCATGTGTATAATCTTATAGCAAAACTACATTGGTCTACACGCTGAGTCCATCGAGAACAATCGAACCGCCGATTTTAGCGTTGTAAGTCCCTAGACTTACTGTTGTACCAGCGGGGAACATAATATAATGGACGTATAAATAATGAGAGATTTATTGTTTCAAAACCTTAGTTTGATTGATTAATTGATTGTTTGGAATTAAGCACAAAACAACACAATGGGCTATCTGCCCACCAAAGGTATCGAAACCCGGTTTCTAGCGGTATGAGTCGGCAGAAATATCGTTATGCCACTGAAGAGTACTTAATTTGAATAATTTAACGGACGACAAAATAAGGTTGCAAGTAAAGCCCTATTATTTTCTTGAAAATCAAGCCCTCGCTGACAGCTTATAAAGCTGAATCTAAGCCCCAGTGGCAGCGGTATATCTGCTGGCTTATAACGTTATAAATCGGGATGCGATACCCGATATCTGCATCTTGTTTACAGTTCTTGATCTAGTTGTAAACACATTACTTTTGTGTACTTTTGATCCGTGAATATATATTTCTGTAAGGTTAATCTACACACGTTGACATATCTAGAGTTCAGCCTTCAGACCCTGTGAATTTGCAATATAATAACCATAAAAAACTCTACAAAACCTTTAAGTACTGATGTGTTTTTTTACTTCCGATACCGAATGGTGACAAAAGTTGATATGCATTTGAACTACGACCCACCTTAGAAGTTATTATTTTTTAGGGAATCAAGGCCACAATAAGGTCACAAAAAATCCCTATCTCTTGCTGAGAAACCCACTTGAAATAAAAATGTATCTCATAATGGTTGGTATGAGTATTAACACTTCTACTAATAAAGCAGAGAACAACGTTTCCACCTTCCTGGGTCATCTTCATTTCCATACCAACTGTTCTGAAAACTCTAATCTGTTAAAATGGCGATCAATTTGTTACGCTATTTTTGCTCTATAGCTTAGTGAAACATGATCGGATCTTGACAAACTTGGTGAACACATGAAGAATGTTATTTCTCACTGTTCTGGCAAAAATGGCCAGTGTACATTAATAACGATGGACATACGGACACATTTTCGTAATGTTTCGAGGGCAGTATATGATCAACGCCGCGTAGTGAAGGTGTGTATTCTACTGAGTGCCCTCCCCTCTAGTTTTACAAGTGCTTATAGAACTTCATTTGTCTCTATAATAAACATTGAAATTTTGATTAGTTGTTATAACTAATCTAATGATCAAACTTAAATCATTGTATTCAGCTGACAAAGAAAAAAATCTACTGAGAAAAATTTGCTTTGTGAAAAGGAAAAAAACAAAACACATGAATATACACTTTAATCATGGTACTGTGCTAGACCCACGGTTGTTTTTGTTTGTTTTTCTTTTGTGTAGGGCTGTCACCCTATCCTAATTCAACTTGTTCCTTACTATGATGTTCATAGCTCCCCCTACAAGAAGTACTGGATCTAGAAAAATCACACTTGGTAGGGTCAACCAGTCATGACAGAGGTCTGAGAAAAGGTTCCATGATCGCTGACTCACCCCAGTTACAAATTAGCGAAACCATACATGTTCAAATTCCATGGGGAGTGTCTTAACGGAATCTGGAGTAGTACAACAGCCCCTTTGGGTAGTTATAGAGGTAACTGGGGATAATGAAAAAGGCTGGTTGATAGACTATTCCTTTTGTGAATTGTGAATATATTTTTTCTATGTTGCTACAAATGAAAACCGCGGGGGGGGGTAGAGAAGATAAGTCCAGAAAGTTGCCACATTACATTGTGCCAACATACCATAAACCAGGTAAATACAACAGCGTTGTTTGTATGTAAACATAAGCCTAGTGTTATTTCACAGCAACATATTTTTTTTTTCTCCGAACATAGACTTTTCTGATTTATAACACAATTGTGTGTTTTGGTAATGTAAACACAGAAACTTCTGTGTTTTCTAACAATATAAAAGAACTGCATTTTTATGAAAAGTTGTATTTATTTAAATACTGTCATTTCATGAAGTCGCATGTTTATTTAAATACTTCTGTTTCATAAAGTCACAGGTTTATTTGTGTTTATTTAAATACTATTGTGTCATGAATAACAGATTTAGTGTTCACTTATATACTGTTGTGTTATGAAGTCACAGATTATGACACGTTCAGACGTAGCACATGATGAAAGTGAATTTCACTTTCTTTGAGGCAATTTTTAAAATATTTTTATGCATTATTTAAATCTTATGATACGAAATGATTTAATATATTAACATTATATTTTGCATAAATATTGTGTAAAACTCAACACAAAGAATTTGTTATAGCCAATGCCTTTTTGTATTTTTTTTAGCCCATATTAATTGTGTTATTTTAACTTGAACTTGTAATGTAGCCATTAAAACGCCAGACTTGTATTCTGTTCTTTAACCGTAAGAAGACGCACAATAACAGATATTCCAAGCCGAGTACAGGTCACGAATGAACCTTCTTTGGTCACACAGGACCTATAAGTAGGTATTTATCAACAGCTATTTATTTTTGGTATACATATCAAAAATAACTTTTGCAATAGAGATATAAACGAATTAGTTTATACGTATGAACAAAACAAGTAGTTGTTGTCATGTTCGTTCCAGTTCTGATGCAAGACAGTATGTTCAAATATCTTAATGTCATAAATGCAAATCCTCCAGACTGTTTAGAGATACAGATCTTTATGTAAATACGAATGTACGTGCGTTTTGTTTGGTGCAGTGTATCTGCTTCAAAATATCTCTTAGCAACCTACTTTTTTTTCACATAAATAGAATTGTTTCTGGTGACGATTTAGCCCCCTAGCGTTACTCAAATGTTAAATTTCGTTATATTTTTATTTTATCCTCCTGTGTCTATTTCAATAGAAGCTAAGACGTCGTTAATTTGATACCCTAACAATGTTTTTATTTTTATTAAAATCCCATAATTTGTAAAAAAAAATGAGTATCTTTATAAGTCATGAACGACATGTGCTTTGTTCATGTAAAGAATAATACACAAATATATATATATATAAATATAACATTTAAGATTACTTGGTCTAATACAATGGCATATTATAAATAGAAGACACAGAAATTATAGACATCTCATCCTAACCCTTGGAAAATTTTCATCTAAGAGAGTCGATAATAGCCCATAATAAATATCCTTTTTCTTTTGTAAGGTTTGTCATGCCTATCCATTTACTTGGTGGTCGTTATATACCTTTATTCATAATTTAGATATATGAATAGGTTCTATTTTAAGTAGTTATACATGATAGTCTTTAATGGTATTGCTATTTAATTATCTTTACGCACAATAGATATGTGAATGTCAGTAACACAATTGTAAACGTCATTTAGTGGTAACGCGAGTTACAACACTTTAGTACTATTTATAAACGACAATAAAACTCCCAGGAGAGATCTGATTATGATACATTAATATTTATTTTCCACACAGAATCGTGTATGTGGGCAGGAGTGGAAATTATAAAGCTTCAAATGTCACTCTCTCGTTGTAATATGAAAATATGTATTTGTATAACACAGAAAGAAGTAACACGCAAGTGTATAGTATTTTCTATAGCTTGTAATTCCACTTGTTTCTTGGGAATTATTTATAACAATATACTACTCGGTATCAATAGAACATTACAGCAATACGTTTTTTGTACAAATCTCCACTTATAAGATCAAAACAACTGATACGAGACTCGAGTTACAGCTTTGGCAGTCTCAAAGGCTGTCACATTACCAAAGACTTAAAAAGTATTAGATTAGCAACAACTTGTCTTTTTGAAGCAAGATAATAAAGCCACAGACGAGTAGTTTAGCAAAGACTAATCTGTTGGAAGCAAGATTATAAAATTATAGATTATTAATTTAGCGAGAATTATGTATTAAATACGAGATGGTAAATTAATAAGTAATTAATTTAGCAATGTCTTATCTGTCGTCTACAGACTTACAACGTTAGAAACCGAGTTTCAATACCCGTAGTGGGGAGGGCATAGATATCTCTTTGTTTATCTTTCTGCTTAACTAAAAACAAATAAACAAGACATACCTGTGGGAAATAATAAAATAAAACCATAAATAATTAGTTTAGCAACTACTTGCCATTTGGAAGTAAGACATTAAAACCATAAATAATTAATTTAGCAACGACTTACTTGCTGGAAGTAAGCTAATAAAACGAAAGATGTGACTGGTGTTTCAGCATGAAAGATAAGTGACAGTTTACATATCGAACTAGCTTGACTGGAGTTTTTCCCTCTGTTTATAGGCTGTGTTTATTGTTAGCCCTTCCTAAGATATTGAAATAATTTGAATGTACGATTAAGTCGCACTCGCCTATTCAAGCTCCAATAAAGTCGATTCATTTGGTAATCTTCAACTTATATGTTCTTTTATTGGTCTCACTTTATTTTGTAGCATCGATGTAACCTTGGTTACAATAAGGGGAAGTAAAATATCGGAAAGTATTTTTCTATGTTTCAATGCAAACCAATGCAAATCAGTCTTTACAAAATACTGTACCACAGTTTAACCATTCAAGTAGTAAATACAAATGTATTAAATGTATTGCTAAGCTTCAATCAGCAGGGTCATAAACTTATATTTCCTGTGCAGGGGCGTAGATTTTTTTACACCAATGGGAGGGGGGAGATTTTTGCAACCACTTATGTGGACTGTTCAATTTGCAAATTGGTAATCTCTGATTACGTGAACCTGTAAGCTGTAAACATGCAGTCACACAGTAATCTTGTTGCCACGATACTTGCATGTATACTTAGGCCTACTGACTGATACTTACGAACTATCGCTTAGATCGAAAAACTTAGAAGCACGCCTATATTAAAGATGTACATTTCGGCTACTAAAAAAGCCTACATTAAGGCCTAATTATGTAATTCGATTAGTAAGAACACGAGAATTTTAAGAGCAAACACACAACTTGTAGGCCTGTGTTGCAATAAAACAATTCAACAGACCAAACTGTAGGGGGAGATGATTGTATGCACCATACCCCTCACCTAAAATGAAGGGGAGGATGTATACCCCCATCTCCCCACCATCTACGCCCCTGTTCCTGTGTATATTATTGCCCAATTCGAATGGTTACTTGAAACTTGAAGTTTACTATAATCAAACATTTCCTAACCTTAACCTTTTATTTACACGATTTTTATAGCTACTGTATTAAAAAACAACTAGTGCGTATACGGTCTCAGGCGTTTATTAATATTTACATAAAGTGGTTTATAGCACTGACAATTTTCTATTCAAAACCACTTTCATATACGTGTGAAAAATCGAATAATTCGTGATTATTTCAACAAATAAAACTCTGGAACATTTCTTACGAATGAAGTGCCTAATTGTCCAGTTTACTTAATATTGTTATGTATTGGAAATTATTCTTTGTCACTTCAAAACTACTACGCGCCCTACTTTGTAGTGTATCCACATGTAAATCTGTGATTCATTTCTAAACTTAAATGTCATTTAAAGCATTTCTTCGTATATAAAGATCGTATTCTTGAATGAAAAGCCTCAGATGCAGTTTATCGATTTATAATTTTCTGGCAAGCAGGTTACATCGATAATAAAATCTGCTGACGAGAGTAAAAGAATATGCAAATTTATTATCGCTAATAAATCAAGTGCATTGGAGCATGCCACAGGTAATGCTACGTAGTCCAAATTATTTCAAGATCTTAGCAAAAGGGAAAAACAACATTCGTATGTGAAAAGCAACAAAATTAGGCCATAGCTTAGTCACGTTATATCAGGTACTTTATAAGTTCAAAGAAAATGATTTTATATTTTTATTGGTTACTTTGGCTTGTTTGTTTGTCGCACAGCTACTATATCTGTGGTACTTAGCAGTGTAAGACTAGAGGGAAGGCAGCTAGTCATCACCACCCACCGCCAACTCTTGGGCTACTCTTTACCAACGAATAGTGGGATTGACCGTCACATTATAAATGATTTTATCGGATTACGAGTTTTATTGGTTACTTTGGCAACAGTATAATCTTCCTGGAAGTAAGATGATGAAGTGAGAAATCGTATGGTAACTTCATAACTATCCTGATACGAATAGAGTAAAACAAAGATGGATACTTCAGTTTCCGTGAAAATTAGGTTGTTCTTGATTAGAACAGATAGATACTTCAGAAAGAAATGGTTATAATGAGGTTACCCGAAGTTGATTTATAACCAAGATAGGTTTTATATATATATATATATATATATATATCTGTGTATGTGTGTGTGTGTATCAATATTGGTACAAACTTACCTTACAGGTTCTTAACAAACAATGATAAAGTGTAATCCTAAACTTACCTTACAGGTTCTTCACAAACAATAATAAAGTGTAATCACAAACTTAGCTTACAAGTTGTTCACAAATAATGTAAAAGTGTAATCATCAACTTATCTTATAGATTCTTAATAAACAATGATAGAGTACAATCACAAATTTAGCTTACAAACTCTTTACAAACAATGTTAAAGTATAATCGCACACATATCTTACAGGCTCTTCACAAACAATGATAAAGTATAATCACAAATTTACCCTATAGAGAGTCAGGGGTGAAAATTCATGCTGTCAAACGTGTTAAGTTTCACTCTGTTTAGCTCATATCATATACCATTGAAATCTCTAGGCCCAAAATATAGAAATTGTCAAGTCCATGTAGTAGGAACCAAAACTGATATATCCTTGTTACTATAATAAGTAGTTTAATTTAGGATGTATTATCATTCGTACAAATAAAAACATCCATTATAGTAAAACGTACTGGCCTTCACTGAGTAATTTGTAGTCAATGTTTGCCTATCAAAAAACCTTTTTTTAATTAACATTCTAATAAGATAATACCCTAGCGTTGGATGGTATACATTTAAAAATGTGTCGAGTATTCTTGTAATATAAAGCTCACGCGATCATATAACATGATATGCATGACACGGGAAAGATTAATAATGGTAGAGACTTTTGAGTTGGTGACTTAATAGCTGATAAGAACTATTCGTTTCAGCTCAGTTGGTGCGTTACTATAATCTAATATATTTTAGATCTTAGACAGACTGACAAACGTGACTATAAATGCCTCAAAGAGCGTAACATTTTTCAAACATATCGATCGACATGTTAACTAGCCATTGTCTTTTGTTTGTTATTTTCAGTGGTTCTAAGAAGTTGTATTAATATTTGAATATGTGTATAAATATTTAACAACACGACTATGATATTATTGTGTCTTCAGAACGTTATTCCATCACTAATGGTTTTGATTGTTTGTTTCTTTGAAATTTCCCGCAAAGCTACTCGAGGGCTATCTGTGCTAGCCGTCCCTAATTTAGCAGTGTAAGACTAGAGGGAAGGCAGCTAGTCATCACCACCCTCCGCCAACTCTTGGGCTACTCTTTACCAACGAATAGTGGGATTGATCGTCACATTATAACACTCCCACAGCTGAAAGGGCGAGCATGTTTGGTGCGACAAGGATTCGAACTAGCCACCCTTGGATTACGAGTCGAACGTCTTAAACCACCTGGCCATGCCGGGCCTAATGGTTTTGAAAAATACATTAATTGTGAGTACAATTATTTTATCTTGGCACTGCACAGTGTCAGTTATACAGAACGTTACTCAAGCAGTAATGTTTGTTTGTTTGTATGTTTAGAAATAAGCACAAAGCTGCATAATGGACTGTCTATGCTCTGCCCCCGCTGGTATCGAAACCTGGTTTCTAGCGGTGTGTGTCCGCCAACGTATCGCTGTAGTACTGAGGTGCTAATTTTGTTTTTTGAGTAATGCTTAATATGAGTATAATTATTTTTATTAACACTGCACAGTGTCAGTTACACAGAACGTTTCAGACAATAATGTTTTTGGATAATACATTCATGAGTGTTTTTTCTCAGTACTATAGGGTCAGATCTACAGTACGTTTCACAACACTTTTTAATGTGCTAATATTCCAGTTTTTAATTGTCCACTAAACTGAAAAAATAAAGTGTAAACAAACTAAAATAAGAGTGATTTTTTCCAATAAAAAATGCATCATAGCTTATAACACCAAAAAACACTAGAACTCTAGTGGAAGATAAGTTTCTGGAAGTATTGCGATATGTTTTCCCTGTTACGCGTTTTCTTTGATATCGTTAACTGATATCAAAGTTACGCAAGGTTTCATCAAGTATACCTAAAAGGAAAGCATCGGAGTATTGAGGTTTCTTTGTTCTGTAAAAGATTAAATATATTTAGTAATGCAAACCCTCTCGGGGTTTGTTTATTTAAACACACAATGTTTCCATGGAAACCGGACACGGAAACTAAGAACGAGGCACTTACCAAAGGGTTTATCTCAAAGTATGTCGTAGCATTTTATGGGTTAACAAAACAGCTCATCAGTTTTAATGGAAGGTTTTATTAAAAATTTCTGAAATAATACACTTTCGCAAGTCTATTTTATATCCAAAATTGTTGTAATACAAGTCGTGTGTTTAAGGTAGGTAAATAATTTATAAAATAATGTTTTAGAATGGTAGATTAAGATATTTTCTAAATATATTGACTTCACATATGATGCATTTTACTTCACTATATTTTCCTTAGGTGAGGCGCATATGTCGATATTTCTCGGACCCCAGTGGCACAACGGTATGTCTGCGGACTCACACTTCTGAAAATTGGGATTAGATACCCGTGGTGGGCAGAGCACAAAAAACCCATTGTGTAGCATTGTGTTTAAACCTAAACAAACAATATTTGTCTTAACACAGGCCACATATTTTTTTTCAATATGTTGCTTATACGTAATAGTGACGTAAATGAACATTTATACAGAATAGTTTTAGAAATATATTTACAATAAAATCACATAAAAATATTATATTTCCAAAAAACATAAATATTGAAACTGGTTGCTAAAAAGTATGCCACATAACGCTGGTTTGTCATTTCTCTGTTACACGTTTTATTTGACATCTTTAGAAGAATTACATGTGTGCGTGATGTCATGAAATTTTCCCAAAAGGAAAGCAGTGAAGGAACTTCTGAACATAAGCATAATGTCATTTCTCAGAAATTAAACAAGCTTTGCGCTTAAACAAAACACGACCTTTTAATCGCTGGAACATGGACATCAAAAATAAAAACACTGATAATAGTTGGACGTATTAAAGTTTTATTTATCAAGACTCTCTGTTCGCTCTGTAGCACAAGAACTGACGGAACATTTTCATTGTTTATACATGTATATAAACCCAAGACGTTTGATATATTTACATTATTAAATACCTTTAATTCCTGTCTCTCTCCCCATAATCTCAATGAAAAATTAGAAGTGTAATAACACTAGAAACCGGATATTTCAATACCTGTGTATACACAGTACCTATATATCATTGTGTAGCTTTGGGGTCCATGACAAGTAAACAAACAAAACGTTTATTTGCTACACTCGTTTCCAGTAATTTTTGATACGAACTATTTCATTAATATTGAGTGTCAGTTTGTTCATGAACTAGTGTATTTTTTCAAATGACGTCTCTTAATAATTCTAGCTCCAGCCAAAAGTTGCTTTCAAACTTTCTCATGCGCCGATTTTCACGTAAAAGCTGCTTTAAAGAAAAATATTATCTTTTGAGACGATTGGGGTAGAAAATTTGGAAACAACAAGATGTAAATAGTTTTACTGTCTTTCAAAAATTTGTAGTGCACATTAAAGGGACAACAGTTATGTATATTAACCCTGAAGAAGCCGCAAAAGCGAAACATTGTTTAAAATAAAAATATACTCTTATATTTATCAAGAGTGTAAAGGTCGTTTTTTTCTTATAGTTTATCAAAATAGTTTTATTGTTTAAGAAAACAGTACGAAGTCAATGAAAGTAAAAATATAGAAATGCATCAGAGGCGCTGACAGGCGAGACAGCAGCTCCAAGGTCCATGCTGGTCATGTATTTGAAATGTTTAATATTGGAATCAAGAGGAAGCATTCTGAAACAAAAATAAAAGGAAGAAGTTTTAATGTATATTTGTTTTATTATAGTAAAGCCACCTCGGGCTATCTACTGAGCTCACCCAGTGGGATCAAACCGCTGATTTTAGCGTTGTAAATCCGTAGACTTACAGCTGTACTAGCGGGGAGCAAGTTTCAATGAGGAAAGGACATGAAAACCCTTTGAGGCCAAATTACACCACTGTATAATTTAATTTATTAAAGAAACATATTATACTAATATAATAATAAATTGGCAAACAGTGACTAATAAACATAATGCTTACAAATCAATGTTTGCTACTTTATTACTGCTTATTTCTCAATTTTATTTGTATATCTCTGGATGATCGTGTATGAAAGTCAGGTGTCGTTGAAGCCAAGCAGCGATCTTGATTAAAGCTTTGTTTGTTTGTTCTTGAATTTCGCGCAAAGCTACACGAGGGCTACCTGTGCTAGCCGTCCCTAATTTAGTAGTGTAAGACTAGAGGGAAGGCAGCTAGTCATCACCATCCACCGCCAACTTTTGGGCTACTCTTTTACCAACGAATAGTGGGATTGACCGTAACATTATAACGCCCCCGCTTTGCTGTAAATCCATCTCTAAACCTAAACCAAAATCAAAGACAGTTTTGCCTGTTTGGCAAGAACTAATGCCAAGATAAAGTTTGAGATGCACATCTAGATTATCGCTGTTTTCCAGAGTAAATATTTGTGTTAATTAGCCAAAGTGTTGTTTTTTATTTGGAATTATAGATGCACAACAAGGTTCAGTTCAGTCTTGGGTGCTTCGCTGCTTATCAGATACTTATCTTTATTTTCACACATCCTTCATCTTCCCCCAGACTATACTTTAGCTCCACTAACGCAAACTAGACAAAGCAGCTACAGTCATTTCTTCCCACTGACTCTCTTGGATTTGTGGTCAACCAGGATGAAATCTGTTACAACCTTTCCCATTTCATAGCAAAATATTGGCAATCCTGCATTCATTGAATTGTTGAGGATCACATCTGCTACAATAGTTGTACAGCAATGATGAATAGATCCATTGTTACGTATTTAGCCATGATAACGAACATCTTGTGGTACCTGTGGAAGTGTACGTGTTAGGCAATGCTGTTTTCGAAACTTGGAAGCCTTTGTTAACCTTTGAAAGTTTTTTTTAGATATGAATCAACAAGTGCACCATCCTCTGCTGTTGCTTTTTTCTGCTCTAATGCCTGATTGGATATGAACCATGTTTGCACAAAAAAAACAGTCTATTGGAGCAGAGTTTGCATCAGCTTTTTTCATATCACAAAAACGGAAAACTTTGTGTTTATAATACAGTTTTAAATCATCAAAATCTATTATTGTATGCGTCAATGTCCCCAAAGTGCGAATCTAATTTTTGAGATAGTATAAACCTGCGATAGTTTTATCGTCTTGAAATGTTTACATGTTATACAGTTATTCCTGTACGCTGAATCCATAAATCATATCCAATTTTTTTCCCATCAGGTACAGATTTTTTCACAAAACGTCATATCTACTTTTGCCTAAGTGAATCGGGTCACATTTTATTATGCTTATAATACTCGTCTAAAGCTTATCGTTAACTTCTGTTGGCGGGCTATGGCTTCATGCTACTAACAAGCACTACGTTTTTAAATCTCGCACTTCCTCATTTTACGATTCTTTAAAATCTCGTGCTTATTGAAGAAGTTTTCTTTCTCACCAGTCTGGAAATACTCAAACTATGAATGTACCCAGAGGTTCAGCCCCTTTGGTGACAATTACAAATATTAAAATATTCAGTTGGGTTTTATTTTACTCTATGTTTATTAAAAGAAAGCGGTTAGACAACGTCATCGTTATTTTAAGCCTACTTTCCATAATCGATATAGTAAGCAACGACGACGGCTTTCAGTTCTCGTTTAAACAATGCGATAGTATAGTGTTTACACCTAGTTACTTGACCTGCATGTTTTTGTATGAAATATCCGAATACCCGCTTCATTTTTCAGTTGCTTAAAAGTATATGATAGCTTAACCCAAGTAACTGTGTACATATGACTTGTGTCGCTTTTACAGGTGGAAATCCTTCTTGGTCATATTGCATATTGTTTATTAGATTACAAAATTACATTTGCTAATAAGATGTGTGTCACGATTTTTAAGTTGTTACAAGACGCCACGCTTTACTTATCACGATTACGTTACGACTTTAGAGGTCTTCTTCTGTATGGTACTTGGCGCCTCGCACTGATCCATATTCGTTTGTTTTCCAATGCCATTAGGTTCAAAGGAATTCTTAGGAATTATAAACTCCTTATATGGACACATCTTTATGATACAAGTGTGTGTATATTTACATCGGAAAAGACTGTTAAATACCTTCTCCAAAACCAATCACTTTTGGTAACATCATATTACCTACGCAAAGTCAAACAATGAGAAAATGTAGTTCTAATACATGCTGTTTCGCTGCGGTTTTATACCAAATGTATTTTTGCATGACTTGCTGATCTTTATATTTAAAACTGTTTTCATATAACATTACCAACCCTGTGTACTTCCACATTACACTGCACGTGAGTAACGCTTGGTTTGTGTAAGTAGATTGGTTTTTCTTAATGCTTTGGACAAAACAAGACAGAATAGTAATAAAAAGTCTGACAATTTACAAATCGACAAAATAGATTCGGACTATTTATTTAAAACTCAACAGAAATGTCAAAACAATAGCAACAACGAAGTTTTTATGAAAGTTCTCAGAAAATTCAAATCTGCTGAAACTAAAATGTACCTCAAATATCACCAAACAAGTTCGAAAAACTAAAGGGCCGAATGTCCTAAATTACCTAAGCTCGCCTTGTTTGAAGTTACATTTATTCGCATAATGGCAGATAGATATTCTCTTTGAGAATTACGATTGCAGGGGAAGAGAAGTCTGAGAACTCGAAACAAGTTGTCCATTTTCTTAACGAGCCTGCAGTGTGCACACTTCTGTTATAAACCTGAATATTCAGCGACGGGTAATTGGAGTGAAATGACAGGAAATAACCTAAAATGCAGAATATTAAATGTTAGTTTTAAGTGAACAAAATGGGTATCGATTGGGAGTTATACTAGTTAATTTAGATAACTGGATGGGACCCTTCACAGTAGTATAATTCGGTTACTGGGCTATCAATTAGTGCCTTTCTGCAATAATGGAGGCTGGAATGCTAACTGCAAGAGGTAAGTTTTTATTTAACTTACTTACCTCCAGATTGTAGTTCCTATTTTTATTTTTCAATTAATTTTTTCTTCTTCACTTGGGACTGCAGTCACCTTCCTACAACTGTCTGTGGACAGTAAAGGGCGGTATAAGAGTGGCCTTGAGCACTCACATCTCGCTCTTCAAATTTCTATATCTATTATTTCTATTTATATTCCTTCACTTTATTTATCTCTTTATATGAGACTCGTGAATGGAGGTTAAGACTGGTAGACGGTGTATCCCCACCGCAATGTGGATCCTTCTTTTTCAGTCACCTCCGAAACCTAAGGTACATTTTATATCATGTACCCTGAGATTCTTTCAATTAGTGCAACGATTTTTGTTTTTTATTTATTTTTGTTTCGGCTTGTTTTTGTTTATAAGAAACTAGTGTGTGTGTATATATATATATATATTCATTTTTATATGTATATATGCGTGTACTTTTTTGTTGTAACAACTACGCGTACGTAAGATGTATATTGCACCAATTCAATAGATTCTATACAAAACCAATGAGGGTAAATATAATTATACGAAATTTAATTCCAGCTAATATTGAATTACGTGTGAAAATGAAGACAGAGCTAACAGTATGGTTCACTCACCACTCACTACCTGTAAATACATTTAAAGGTTAAATATCACCATCTGGTTAAAATAACCCTAGTACTGGCATCGATTGGCGTTAACTATCTTCCTTCACTCTACGGCCCGGCATGGCCAGGTGGTTAAGGCACTCAACTCGTAACCTGAGGGTTGCGGGTTCGAATCGCCGTCACACCAAACATGCATATTATAAGATTATTATAAGTTACAAAGACACTAACATGCTCACCTTTTAAGCCGTGGGGGCGTTATAATGTGACGGTCAATCCCACTATTCGTTGGTAAAGGAGTAGCCCAAGAGTTGGCGGTGAGTAGTGATGACTAGCTGCCTCCCTCTAGTCTTACACTGCTAAATTAGGGACGACTAGTGCAGATAGCCCTCAAGTAGCTTTGCGTGAAATTCAAAATAAACAAACTTTCACTCTACCAACGTATCACTCAAAAAAATAGAAACGACTAGCGCAGGTAGACCTCGAATAATCTTGAGTTAAGTTAAAAGTAACAAGCACTGCGCATCAAGAATGAAACCATGTTATGAAGACGCACTGAGCAAGCGAATTTTGATTAGTTTTCTTCTAATCAGTAACAGTATTCAAGTTAGATTTTCTCCGAGTAGGCACATAACTTGATTTGGTCTTACAAAATGAACGGAAAATATCAGCCAAAATCAAGTCCAGACATGTACGAAGTCGATCAGAAAATTAATCACGTATGAAATTAATCAGAACACGAGCATACCAGATGATGTTTGGTATATCCTGTCACATTCGTTTTAAAACAAATTAATAAAGGAAACTTTTTTCTGACTGAAATACATATATATGTACGCACTTTCTCATCTTTGCTGTACATGGTTTTCTCCAAGGGTTTTATCTTCAAAGTGAAACACAAAACGTAATTGCAATGATTGAAATTAGAATCATTCTTCCGTTGCATTATTCTCAGAAACTAAACGGTTTATTTTCAGCAGGAAAAAAACGTATTCTAATTTCCTAAGTGTCCCATCACGTGACGTATGTGATATTCTTCCTTGCACATACGTCGTCAGGGGGAGTGTGTGTGGCGAATGATGTTATTGTTGTTTGTAGTTAAGCACAAATCTATACAAACGACTATCTGTGCTCTACCCACCACAGGTATCGAAATCCGATTTCTACTGTTGTAAGTCCAGAGACATTCCACTATGCTACTAAAAACGTATGCAAATGAGCCTCCTGCTGCCATGTCTACTTGAGCCTTAACAACGGAAACATTATCCTTAGTATAACCACAACATATTCAAACTTACTAAACAATCACGTTTTTTCAGTGGAGATACGAACAGCCAAGGATCATACCGTAGAACTGATAATATGCTTTGTTAAATAGATTTCTAAATTAATCACTCACTTGCTGAGGAAAAAATCCAATCAAAAGTGTAAAGTTTTCAAAAACACGTTTGTTTTTCATATTATTATTTAACCTAAGTGAAATAAAATAGCGACACTTACTGTGTTCTGTTTGGTCAAATAAGTAGCTTTCGTTAGTGTGTGTGTGTGTGTGTGTTTTTATTATACCAAACCCACATTGGTTATCTTCGGAGTCCCCCGAGAGGAATCGAATCCCTGATTTTAGCGTCGTAAATCCGTAGACTTACCGCTGTTCCAGCGGGGTACATCCGTTAGGACATCCCTGGTGATAATTTTTTGCAGAGCATTTTTGATTCACCTTGAAATACAAGTGTAAAACATTGGAGACTGGACCTTTATCTGATCATTATGATATCTGACCAGTATAACTTTTTGTATCGATACATAAGCAACTAATATCGTAGTTTTAAAAAATTAAAAACAAATTTTGCGGGTTTACTATTGAACCATTTTGATATAAAATAATTAAATTGTTTAATAAATTACTCGCAAACAAAAAGTTAGCGGTTCGTTTAACACACGCACCAACACTAATCCTGTGGAGATCAGTCGAGCGTCGTCTTCTGACATGGGTCATAGTTTAAAATTCATATGGATAATAAGTTGCTTCAAGTTCGTAATAATATCTGATTTATGTGTACTGTTTACTTATGTCCATGTGGTAGATATCTAGATGCGTTTGTCCCTTCAAACATATCTAGAATCAACAAACAAGGTCCTTATATCATATTTCAAGTTTATATATTATAGTAACGTTACTAACGTGGTTAATTAATTTATGAAACCGTTATTTGTTAACGTTAAATATTATGTTAAATATCGCTGATGCTTACGATAAAATTTTTGATTCATTATGTAAGCAAGGCTATACAATTTCAACCTACTTTATAAATTATAAGTATCGATTTAGTGCACAAATATCTATCTCAATATATCTCATGTAATGAACTTAGTTTCTCAGTATAAAACACTGTTCACGAGATATAGATTCGGTTGTTGTTAAACACAAAGTTGAACAATGGACTATCTGTGTTCTGCCCACCCCCACGAATATAGAAAACTGATTTTTAGCGCCGTAATCCTGCAGACTAACCGTTGAGCTATAGAGGACACACCACATATTAAGATTTAAATTTAGCCTAACTGGTGATGAACGGATTTTGTGTCACTGAGCTGAGCTTTGACCTTAAGCTCAGAAAAACGAATTTATCGAATATTTCCCTTCACACAATGCTTCGACTTTACCTTTCAAAAGCAAAACAATAATTATTAGGCTAAAACTTTAAAATAAACCAACTTCTCCTCACATAGCAATAGAAAATGAGGTTTTGCAGATTAAACGCTAATGTAATTGTTACAAGACACAGAAATTAGTAACGTTCGTTGTAGTTATAAAAAGATGATAAGTTTACAAAACGATGAATCATCTTTCATTCTCGGAGAACAATTACAAAAATTGGCAACTCAAGCTAATAAACAAATGTTAAACTCAATTGAATTTATTAACTTAACTATGCATTAGTTAATAAGTCCATTTTTCCTATAATTATAGCTCCAACTTGAAAGATTGCCATAGTATTATCGTGGTCGAATTTAAGTTCTGAAGTCTAAAGTTTAATTTTGTTGGTATTAATATTTATTCTGTATAGTTTCAGTATCACCATGATCCTACTCCGATAGACCTCATGACCTGATTAACGGTATCACCATGATCCTACTCCAATAGACCTCATAATCTGATTAACGGTATCACTGTGATATTATCGTCAGTTCTTGAAACAAGTTTTGCTTGTTTGTTTGTTTTGAATTTCGCGCAAAGCTACACAAAGGCTATCTGCGCTAGCCGTCCTTAATTTAGCAGTGTAAGAATAGATGAAAGTCATCACCACTTATCAGTAACTCTTGGACTACTCTTTTACAAACAAATTGTAGAATTAATCGTCACATAATAACGTCCCCATGGATGAAAAGGCGAGCATGTTTGTTGTGACGGGGAAGAAGTTTTGAAGCAAATTTTCTCGAGCCACACGACATAAATAATTACACGAAGCTTTAGCCAACGAATGGTTAAAAATATTGTTTTATTGATAACGCTATGTTTTATCAACTCCTCGTCGTGTATAATGCCGCATTGTCAACTCCTGGTGGACAAACTCCATATTGATAAATAAACAAAACGTTGAAATTAATGGGAGTTTCCACAATTTTGTTCAACCCTTGATTATTGTTGCCAAATGCTGACACATTCCATTGTAAACAAAGTTTTTGTTTTAGTTGCTCATTTGTGGTATTTGTTTTCGTTGTTTTTGTTTGTGGTCGATGTTCTCGTGACTACTTTACATGTTCGTCATTTAAATTTTCCGAGACTTGATTTTTCTTTTCGCAAGTAGCAGTAAAGATATAAATACCTCACCTGAACCCAACCACAAATAAATTGCAAAAAAGTAACAGATAACAAGGCGTTTCAAGCGAGGTTAAGAATCATGGAATGATGAGGGCACTTTGTAGAAAAGCTTCGGTTCTTATGATCTAATTAGTTAAGCACAAAAAGAGTAGAGTTTAGTTGCTTACTAAACACTGTGAATTAAAGCCATGTCTCACATTATTCTTATAATCAGTGTAGGCCATACAGCAATCCTAACTCCAAAATACTTGCTTCCTTGGCTGTTTTAAGCGCAAACCTACTCAATGGGCTAACTGTCCTTTTTTTGTTTTAAATGCAAAACTACACGATGGGCTTTGTCAGCTGCACCCTCAACAGAGATCGATCTCAGAATTTAGCATTGTAAACGCTCAAGTATATTTCTGAAAAGTACCTGAAATGTGTTATAAGAATATTGTTGATAAATGTTTGTTTGTTTCTTGTGAAGCACAGGACTACGCATGGGCTATCTGTGTTACGCCCACCCAGTTTTTAGCGTTTTAACAGGGTTACCATCGAAAGAGTTTATGGATAAAATTCCTAATCATATAAAGCAATGCTTACACGCTCCAAATCACTCTAAGCTTGAAATTTGATAAAACAAAATATTAACAGTTTCCATTAGACCCTATAAAGAAATAAAGGATACAACTGCACTGGTAACTAGCCACTGATATCGATTGCAAAGCAGTCTCCAGATTTAATAATTGTTTAGAAATTAGTTTTCGGTATCCGTGGTGGATAGAGCAAAGATAACTCATTGAGTAGCTTCGCGCTTAACAATCAACCCACAATAAATGTCTTAACACATTCGAATAAATTAGTACTAGTGTTTATTTTTATAGGTGTAAAGCTTTAAAGTTAGCTTTAAGCGCACGCTGCACAATAGACTACATGTCCTTTGCGCACTGCAGGGATCGAACCATATTATTATAGAGGACCATCAAAATTATTGCTGAACCGCTGGAAGTGTTGTTGTTTTTTTTAGATATAACGAGCTATCAAATGTGAAGTATATAAATAAATAACATGAATTTATTAAACGCTTAGTGAATAATTAGTTAATTCCAGATTATTTTCTAACTGCTTGAAACCATTCGAAAATTTGAAATATACTTTAAGTATCTGTAAACCTCTCTTATAAGTGTGTGTGTGTGTGTGTGTGTGTGTGTGTGTGTGTGTGTGTGTGTGTGTGTGTGTGTAAATTGTTATTTTAACTCAAAAACAAGCCGAAACAAGAACAAATTAAACAAAAACGCTGCATCAACTCCAAAACCTAGAATACATTTTATTATCCCACATTGTATCTTGTACCTTGGGATCTTTTCAGTTGACGTTTTTGAGTTAAAGTAACAAACTAATATAACTAGTCAGAGGTCTTGATTTGCTATTTTTAACGCAGTCCTTCCTTATGATTTTACTTATTTTACTATTTAACTTCATTAAAATGTAATTATTTTCACTATGTATATATACATATATATGCATTAATAATGTCTTCTAATTTATTTATGTTTATTCTTATAATTAAAAATACAAAGTAAAACTATACGTAACGTTTCAATGTATATTATCATATCTGAATAAGTTTTCCAGTAATCAATGTTGGTTTTGGTAAGGATGCCTTCTATAGTTCCTAATATCGTCTACACAGCGACTTCTCCCTTGATAAGAACGCCAGTCTAAAAGAAACACCTCTTCTTAACTTACAGATAATTTTCTATCACATTAAATTATTTTATTTTTGCCAGTTAACATTGTGTTATTCCAGCTTGCTGGTTTGTTGCTATTCAAGATAAAAGACAACACTATGTAAAATATGTTTTACTTTTTCTTGTTCCTGGGCAGAAAGTGTTATTTCCCAATTGCTTATGCCTAAAGTAAAAGACCTGTTTTTCTGTTCAAACTTTGCTTTTGTGACCTGGGAGCATATAATGAAAACATGCTGAGAGACTATTTGGGGGCTGATACGTGAAAGTGATTTACATTACGGTCGCAAATCTCGAAACACTACTCACTTCTATAAACATTTTTGTTCATTTTTGTATAACTTTAGCATGAATACATGTAAATCTTGATTTATATATTGTTTCATTCAGACCTTATGTAAATAAAAATGTTCAAATTTGCCCGTTTTTACATAGAAAATAGATTAATTTATAAATTTCGTTATCCAGGTCACAAAAGCAAAGTTTGAAGGAAATAATGGTCATTTTCTGTACTTTTACAACATAAGCAATTAAGAAATAACACATAACATCCAGGAACAAAATTTGTGTTACATAGTGTATTGATATGTGTGTGTGTGTGTGTGTGTGTGTGTGTGTGTAGATGTTCTCTTTCTACTCAGTAACTCAGATACTAGCGTGTCAAACCTGGGTACACTAACCACTTTAGGGCCGTGGGTGTATTATAAGGGTAACTGTGGGTGCTCTTGACTAACTATCTTATTTCTAGCTAATGAACTCATTAGGGACGGATAACACAGAGGCAGTAAATAGCTTTGCACGACTATTCGAAAAAAAACAAACTTTAACCAACGTTATGTATGTGAAAACGGCTGATATGGGTAGAGAAGGCACTATGTAGAAGAGCGAACAACGTGTCGACCTTCTTCGGTCATCGTCAGGCTCACAAAGAAATAAGGTAACTGACCGATAGCTGACCACATGTTTGAAGATGATTGTGTAATTGAGTGTAGGAATGTAGAGAGCGTGCTTAGATGTTGGATATATTTATACACACACACACCTAGACAGAAAGCAGAATCAACCAACAAAAGTAAGCATACCCCACGGTTTAAAAAGTCACAAAACAATATACTGCTGCATACCATATATTCCTGACATCAGCAGAAAAATAACCAACATTTGGCAAAAACTAGCAACAAAATATAATATTCCAGTTAATGCCAAATTTATTCAAAAACCAGGCACAAAACTATGGTCTATACTATGTAAAAACTACACTGACAAACACCACACCAACATTATTTATAAAATACAATGTGATAACTGCCACGACTTTTATATTGGAGGAACAAGTAGAAAAATCAAAGCCAGATTCAAAGAACACAAGAAGTCGCCTTCACACGTTTTCGAACACTGCAAATCAAATAAACACAACATAACCATAGAAAAGACCCAAATACTAAATAAAGAAACAAACATAAACAAACGCAAAATTATAGAAGCCTTACACAACTCAAGCCCAAAATAAATCAATAAAAAGCAACACCTTCATACCTATATTAATATATCCAACATCTAAGCATGCCCTCTACATTCCTACACTCAATTACACAGCTGCCTTCAAACATGTGGTTAGCTATCGGTCAGCTACCTTTTTCTTTCTTTGTGAACTTGATGATGACCGAAGAAGGTCGAAACATTGTTCGCTCCTCTACATAGTGCTTTCTCTACCCATACCAACCGTTTTTACATATACAATTTTCTCTACAAGTGGGTTTTCTCGTCATCACGGATTTTTAACCAAGGTTAAACTGCAGTGTAGGGCAGCAATAATTACAACTAACTTTTAAAACTAGATGGTATCTTGTGACTCCTAGAAAAAAACACAATATTATAGTCCTAAAAACATATAAAATCTATTTGAAAATTTTTTTTCAACTGAGTTTATATATTGATATCCATCTCCTGACGAAATTATTGCCATTGGATGCTTACTTAAATAAATTCTATATCTACCTGCTGGAGTGCATTTCTCTTCCGTAGGTGCCGTTGTACTGTTCCAGGTTTCATTACCGCTAGAAGACATTGTTGGTTCATTAGCAGATGTGGTATTAGACTCATCTTCTCTTAAAGTTAAGGATAAGATGTGACGTCCCGAAACAACATGGAATTTTTTCACTTCTTGTGTTCCACCTGATGAAGAAGTGATTTATAAAAACAGCAAGACATATAAACAGTTATAAAAATGTTTCTAAAACCTTGCAGCGTTAAAATTAATTTTGTAACTTGAAGGTTTCACACTTTATTCCAATTTCTTACTGACATGTTTATTTTTTTTAAGTACTGAAAAAAAACACGTGTTATAATATTTCATTATTCATATCTCAAACTTGAAAACGATAACATCTGGGATATACGAAGAACAATGTTCATGTTAGCAGTACAAAATTCCCAATTCATATGTGATTGATATAACACTTTTCAAGGCTAAAACAAATACCATATAATGCGTCCCATATATATATATATATATATATATAGCAGTGACATATAAATGGATGTATTCGTGCTCATTGTAGTGTTATAGACATATATAAATGTGCTTATAGCAGAGGTTTAAAGAGACGTATATATGCCTCTAGCAGAGTTCTAGAGGGGGGGCACAGGGGTGAAATAACTAATGTGAACAGAAACCTCAAACAATGACCAAAACATGTGTTTAATATTCCATCAAATATTGTAAAAAACAGTTCTTATATTTCAAAAGATAAATTTTAGTATAATTTTATAATAAAATTTATGTTTTATTTGCTTCATCACAATTTAGTAAATAGTAAATATACATTATTTCCACATTTGTTGCTACTATTGAAACCAGTAATAATGAATGTTTTCGCCAACAGGGTTAACAACTAAAGCTATTTTGCATCCTATAAACCACACACGTATAAACAAAATATCCTATAATAACAGATATATAGTGCCATGACCTACATTTCTCTTTTCAATGCTTTGATTGTTATGTTTGTTCTGGTTAGCTTATTGAAATGATCATTACCTTAATGTGAAAATAGATTACTCTGAAAAAAAACTATATTACAGATCTCTGTCGAGCTGTCTCACTTGTATATATTATCATTCTGTTCTTGGTTTGGTTTGTTTGTTTTGAATTTCGCGCAAAGCTACTCGAGGGCTATCTGCGCCAGCTGTCCCTAATCTAGCAGTGTAAGACTAGAGGAAAGGCAGCTAGTCATCACCACCCACCGCCAACTCTTTGGACTACTCTTTTACCAACGAATAAAGGGATTGACCATCACATTATAATGTCCGCACGGCTGAAAGGGTGAGCAGGTTTGGTGTGACGGGGATTCGAACCCGCGGATTACGAGTAGAACGTCTTAACCACCTGGCCATGCCGGGCCTTTTGTTCTTGAATCTGCATTATAATACAAACATAGCCATTTCTTTATCCATTAAAAATTTAAACATGGAAATACCCAGAAAAATCAGAATGAAATATGTCTTAGAACCAGATGTTATTTATAATGTTCTTGTATCAATTCTACCTTTTGTTGCGACGTAACGAGCGGATTAAGTTCGTGTAAATTGCAGAAATTTTCACATTGATCAAACGGAAAATTTAAGATTTAGATTATATAATAATTTCTACCATAAGAAATGCTAAAAAACTAAAATACTCAATATCAAATAATCTTAATTACAAGTAATAGACAAACTACAAAGAAACCTTTTCGATCACTCTCCCTTAGATCATCAGTTGCGTACCCTCACTGCTAGCGGTGTTTTCGGCCGTTGACCCAAGAACATCCGACGAAATTAGGCCTACTTAGCAAATCATTAAGCACCGAAGCAAAATTTTCACATGTAAAGTGTCGTGTACCATGCACACAACACTTGGTCAATGTAGTTATTATGATAATTTAAAACTAATATTGTAAACAACTGAAATACATATTGAATTTATTATATTTAACATAAAAATTAATATAAAGTAGAGAAACATATACAAACTTACGCCTTATTTATTATGTGGTAAGTTTTTGTTTCTCCCATATAAAACGCCTCCAATTTACATATTTGCTATTTAAATGGTCTTGGTATGAAAATGCTTTGTTTACGTATTACTCAGCAAAAGTATGCTAAGATTTGACATTTATTTTACTTTTTTGGAATGTTTGTTAAGCGCTCGTCACATAATTCACTACTAGTGAATTAAGTATCACGTTCGTTTCTAAGTTCACCTAAATGTTTAGTTTTTAGAAGTTTTTTACTGTCTATTTTGTTGTTTAACTAACTTTTAATTTGTTATACGCGTGTGTTTGTGCGCGCGCGTGTGTATAATCTTTCAACATTCATTACTGATTGCTTTTCAACGATATTTAAATGTTTGTGCATTTTTTTCTTAGTTTACTCTTCGTCTAATAGTTTAAACTTTTACTGGGTATAAAGAATCGTACGATGTTTTGTTTTCAAAGTTTAGAAAATAAAAAAAGAGTCGTATTTATAAGTTAAGAAGTTTGCCTTTGGCCGTTTCGTTTACTCCCTCTCATAGCTTGAAGAGAACGTACTCCCGAAAGGTCCCTGAAAGTATTGTTTTAAGAACAAATAAAATCGAAATTAAGAGCAACAAATATTCTTATTTCTTTCTTTTGAAGTTCGTATGTCATGCTGTGTTCTTGCCTAAAGAGTGCATAATTCTCATAATACACGGCATGCGCACACTTTACTGACGTCTTGACAGTACATATTTCAACGTTAAGCATCCCTTATGTAACGTCATTTTAGTATCTACTGACTGACTAACAGAAAAACACATTACTGTATAGTTGTGCGACTGGTTGAAACAGGTCACTCGTCCAGGCAGCCTTTGGCCATCTTTCGGGGAAATTAAACGCAATAACGAGCATCTCCCGTTTTTGAGATTTTACATGTATTTTCTACCCAGTTTCAATCCATTTTCTTCAATACTGAATAAAGAAAAGTGCAATAAAGCAAAAATTAGTACAACTTATTAAATTGTTGTTGTTGTTTTTTATTTTCAGACGATGTAGAAGGTTTCTTTCCACGTATTATTATATCATGGAAACGTGCAACGCTAATTTATATTTCGGTCAATTGAAAGTTTCCCAGTCAGTCATTTTCTGGAGTTTCCGTTTTTTACAGTGACTGACTTGCAGATAAATGAATCTGGAATTCTCACGTAATTTGCCTAGAGTCGTCAAACGTAAGACATATATGTGGTGCAACGTATGCGGCTGATGATTATTACAGTGAAAAGCCACCTACTACTCATAAAGACATTGAAGTTACTGCTATGAATGCATTATCAGTCCAAACATGAAATTCTTATTAAAATATCTCAAGCCAAGTTTTTATGAGAACTGCTAAAAACAAAAGGTTGCGATACAGTAAAGATGTATTGGTTTTCAAGGTGCAAGTATAACCAATAACTTTTGAATCATAATGGATACAAAACTAAGAAAGTCACCTACGAGTTAAAGAAATTAATTATTCGATTAACTGATAGTTTCGTTGAAAGAATATATTTTTTCCTGCATCTCGTAAGACTGTTGCAAACCAACGTCGAACAACTATTTGCTATTAAGGGTTATGTAAAGTAGACGACGTCTCATTGTGTCGGCCTAAAGTAAAATAATATTAGTTCGTTCTGGTGTTTGTTGTGATGGTACCATTATCACTAATCACGTGATGTGTAACTTAATACATAGTACAATAATTTGAAAATGAAATTTCTGTGAACCATGGTCTTTGTTTCTTATACACAGCTGTATATTAAATAGATTTTTTTTACAAAATATTATTTTTGTATGAGCTTCTTAGACAGAACTTCTGATGTACATGTAATTCACATAATTAAGGAGAATGTTCAAAAACCCCTTGTAGTAAAACTGAAGTTCTGAAAGCGTTCCTGGTGGTTAGGGCGCTCGACTCGTAAGCTGAGGGTTGCGAGCTCGAATCCCCGTCATACCAAATATGCTTGCCCTTTCAGCCGTGGGGGCGTTATAATGTACGGTCAATCCCACTATTTGTTAGTAAAAGAGTACCCCGAGAGTTCTCGGTGGGTGGTGACTACTAGCTGTCTTTCCTTTAGTCTTACACTGCTAAATTATGGACAGCTAGTGCAGATAGCCCTCGTGTAGCTTTGCGCGAAATTCGAAAACAAGCAAACAAACCAGAAGTATTAACTGAACCCGAATCCTAAAAACAGTTACTTAATTGTTACAAGTCATAGACTGCAGAAATGTTATTGTTAAATAAGAAAAAAAAAACAATTCTTTGTTTGTTTCAGAACAAATCCGCATTGAGCGATCTGATGTATCCACTGTGTGGAATCTAATCTTGGACTTTGATGTTGCAAGTCCGTATATATTCGAATACTTACCGAACAATAATAATATAATGTGCTGTTTTGGTGGAATAAGAAGTTAGCCAGTAAAAAAATTAATTCACGGTTCCCTACTTGATAATAAGACATTTTCTTACTTTCAGCTAAGTTCATATGACGGAATCGACAGGACAGATAAAAAATGAAAATCATAAGACAATATCACAACTACATGTCAAGACTATTGTATCTGTTTGAATTACAGTAACCATCTTTATGCAGTGTCCTCTGTAGTGTTATTTTAAACTATCGTCCTCTAGCTGCCTTCCCTCTAGCTAACAGTTATTTTCAACTATCAGATAAAATGTAAAGTCCTTATACATTTTGGTCTCTTTATTTGTCTGTCTACTCACCTAACTGTCATCATTATCGTGCGTTTTAAATTCTAATTGCGTGACTAGGTGATGTATAATGGAACTAATAACCAAACGAGAATGAATCCGCCCTCTGTACGCTTCGTGCATAGATAACTCAACTGTTTCATCAGCACATATCTAGTCATTATACATCTTTGTTGCTTCTACCTCCTCAACGCCTTAGTCAGCATAAAAGGCACTTTACAAATAAAAATATTTTTAAAACCCGTATTAAAATGTGTTAACAATTCTATATTGCGGTAAAACTTAAGGTTTGCTTTGTTCATAATTAAGCACAAAGCTATACAATGGGCTATCTCTGCTCTGCCCACCATGCCGCTGCGCCACTGGGGACAAAATTTAAAGAAGGGGTAACGAAATATTTAGTGTGTGTGCACTACTTGTTTCGTCTTACATCATTAATAGTAAATAATTCACTCCTACATTTGCACTAAAACATTCACTTTATACAAACTGAATTTTACACCTTGTTTATTATTGGTGATTGGAAATACTTAGAAATTCAATTAATGTTCAATACAAATCACCGTTATACGAGACTTGACTGTATGTTTTTGATTTGTCAGCCAAAGCTGTAATGATAATTCTTCAATAAGCGAAACTTAAGTCCACAACAGAGGGCGTGGTCAATAAAGTGAAACACGTCAGAGATTTTCTTTTCAATTGTGCCTTTGAAAAAAAATTTGTAATACATATATGTAATGATAGTTACGTTGTACATTTCATTTACTATCATGATTAATGATAGTTACGTTGTACATTTCATTTACTATCATGATTAATGATAGTTACGTTGTACATTTCATTTACTATCATAATTAATGATTGTTATGTTGTATTTTTCATTTATTGGTTCAGGAGGTGGGCATTTTTACATTTTTTGGTTGCTTTTCAATTAGTATCTGCGTAATTAATTTATTTATGAAATAAGTAGGTGTTATTTACGTTGAGATACTTTAATGTTTTGTTTATTGACATGGTTATTAGTTGATCTTATATTTATTGACATGGTTATTAGTTGATCTTATATTTATTGACATGGTTATTAGTTGATATTTTATTTTCAGTACAGTGGCTTACAGTTTTTGTTCTTGTTTTTCACTAGAGGGATTATTGGAAGTTAAGTTCCAGTGCAGTGTCTTAACACTTTGTCTATTGATAAGTTTTAAAATCTGATTATTGTGTATTACGGTTGAGTTTACTGAAAACGTTACTGAGTGTAGCCTTTTTCTTTCTCTTATTAATTGTCGTTGTTCTATATCTGTGACAGGATCATTGTTCCTTACGTATCCTTATAATACTGTACGGCACACTGCGGACTTGCACACTAAAAACCGGGTTTCGATACCTGTGGTGGGCAGAGCACAGATAGCCCATTGAATAGCTTTGTGCTTAATTCTAAACAAACAAACCTTATAATAGTGTTTTTAATGATGAAATTAGTCATTTTCGTAATTTATCAACGGAAATTATTTTGTTGTTATAAGCGATTAGGAAAAAAACATTAAAATTATAACTTGGGAGTGACATGAATAAGAATCTATTGGTCAACATTTAAATATTAGTAGGTACGGTTTTAACCATTCCTTTTCGCTTCCTACTTTGTTCCTCAAAATTACTTTAAAAGCAATAAAAATTGATTTAAGAAAAAATTTAAATACACGTCTAGACATTGAGAACGGTTTTTAACTTTGAATACATATTTTGTGACAGAGTCTCAGTGCTCTAGTAGTTAAATTAGAATTTTGTGCATTCACAAAAAATTATATAAAAAGTGTCGCATGAATATATTTAACAACTAGAGTACTCAGACTCTTTCAAAATGTTTTACATTAAAATAAAAACCATAAAGCACAAGAAACTTTCATGCGCCTCCACATTAAGAGATATTTCGATCGAATAACGCTATGGCGTCTTCTGGTCGTCCAGTCACGCTAAGCCTATGGTGTAACATTTCTATCAAAGCCTTCAGCTGAATTTGTAGACTCTTTCTTCTTTATAAACTAGGGCGGATATCGATTGATTTGGTAAGCCCGTCTAATATGTCGGCTATCACATCGATCAGAAGCTTACGTGTTAGTACTATATTTAGTGCCACCTTCCAAACTTTTTTGTTGACCTGGAACATGCATTTAATTTTCTTTTTCATATCTGGATTTTCGAACTTCATTAGGTAAAAATGTTCATCGATGAGCAAGCAGCAGAATGTAGCACATTTTTTAAAATAAAAGGGCCTCTAACACAAGTGATCTGACGTATCAGCACCAAGCTATCTTTGAAACGTCTCTAACAAAGTTTGTGATATAAATAATGACAGTTATTTTACTCTTTAACTCCCATGAACCACTAATACTCGCGCTACTCGATTTTATAAGTGTTGACACTATAATTGAATAGGAAATGCAAAGAAATGAGCTCCCTAGTGACTCCACAGTAATACTAAAAATAGGGTTAAGATACCTGCGACTGGCAGAGCTGATAACCCATTGTATAACTTTGCGCTTAACAACAGACAAACAATACTAAAAAATAATGGCGAGTTTTTCAATAGAAGACAAGCAGGATAAGAAACCGAAATTTAATAACAGAGATAATATTCAAGTAGCGTTTCATTGAAATACGTACAAAAAAAGCGTTTAATAACCGCTCCAGGTCAATAGTGTCAGCACAAAATATCCAAAGGTTACAAAACAATGCGATTTCAGTAAGTTTCACCACTTTAACCATAAAATAATGTCGTGTAAACTAAAGTTCCAATTTCATATTTTGATTTTTTGAGTATTCGAACTAGTTTTTCATACAAAACATCTTTATACTGTACTTTATTACTTATCATGGCGGAGAAGCAGAAAATAATTTTAAGGGGACA
The DNA here is from genome assembly GCF_004210375.1 of Tachypleus tridentatus. Lineage (NCBI taxonomy): Eukaryota > Metazoa > Arthropoda > Merostomata > Xiphosura > Limulidae > Tachypleus > Tachypleus tridentatus. Next base: position 40,444,756 of record NC_134830.1, read on the forward strand.
ATAAATTGGAAAGCTTAAATTGATCTAATTTTTTATAAAAGGTTGGTTAAAACAAGTCAAATCAAATGTAACAGTATTTATAGAAGTTTTTTTGTTTTTTATTAAATAATACGAAACGAGTTTGTAAAATAAGCTGGAAAAATGATCAGAATGCCTAGACTTTTTTTCAAAGAAGCAATGCTCCCCTGGCTACGTCTCTGTAAGTATAATAAGTCAAAATGATTTAGTACTGTGGATGTAAAATGTGAGTATTAGACTATTTAAGTAGTTTTATTAGGTGCTTTATTTTTACTACGTGTTTTTATCATGCGTGAAATGAGTTTCTTTAATCTGTGGATACCTTTGAAATCATAATGGTCACTCCGAATGACCACTTTGTTATTCCGACGTGTTTGCTGATTGGTTTTAGTGTTGTTGTTTTTTACATTATCAGTGGTAGAATTTTATTTTTTATTTTGTTGTTGTGGGCTCAAAGGAATGAAAATATTTTACTAGTTTCATAATCTACATAAATTTTTCTTTATTTAGAGAGATCAAACATGATAAAATTAGTTCTAGAATTATGTTATTTGTAGATTCAAAATCCTTTTGAGCACACCTACATCCTCTCCAGACAAAATGTAAAAATCCGCCATTTTGTTTTTGTTGAATTCCATTGACCTGAAACTGGCGTTTAAAACTCAATTTTTCTAACGTATTTCAATGAGATATTGCTTAAACACTAACCCTAATTTTTAATTTTAGTCATCAATCTTGCTAGACTTTCTTTATGAATGCAGGAAAAACCACCCTAGAAAGCTCACACAACAACAATATCAGTTATAGGAAATTACTAGTTTTAACCTTATCTGGGTAAAAAATGAATATTGCACCTTTATTTATGCAGAAAAAAGAGAAAAAGAAATGTGAACAAACTAATTCATACCAAATATACGTTGTATAACTGAACAATCAAAGTATGACGTACATTTTGTGGCGCAACAAATACGTTGACAGATGATTGCAGCACATAAACCACGCGTACTCTAATTATGTTAAAATATCAAATAAATCAGTGCTTCTCTTTGAAGAATATTATGAAAGCACGTTGCTCAGTAGATCATTGAGCTAATAATTTGAATAATAAATTTTCGGTTTTACAGACTCAACTGTTCGTTTGTTTTTTATACTTCAGACGATTTATTCAATAGTCTTCAGAACACTTCCCATGTGTGTTAACTGAAGACTTAAGCTACTTGTAAAATCACAGCGAACTTGAATTGTCATTATTTCTTGATCAAGAGACTCGTCTTTCATATTTTATATTCTATTTGATAGGTAGAATTCCGCGTAATAAATATGTTTTGGTTTCATTATCAACCTTTTAATACTCTTTCAGGACATTGTTCTGAGTCTGCGCTTACGAGGTATTTATCTTTTTACGAAAACGAAAACGTATGCCCAAAAAGTCAATAGGATTATTCAAATTAGTAGGCTTAGCATGGTCAGGTGATTATGTGGGGTACTTGACTCACAATCTGAGGGTCGCGAGTTCTAATTCCTGTCCCACCAAACATGCTTGCTTCTTTCTTCCGTGGAAGCGTTATAACGTACAGTCAATCCCACTATTCGTTGGTAAAAGAGTAGCCCAGGAATTGGCGATGAGTAATAATGGCTAACTGCCTTTCCTCTAGTCTTTTACTGCTAAATTATGGACGGCTAGCGTAGGTAGTCCTTGTGTAGCTTTGCGAGAAATTCAAAGCAAATCAATTCAAATTAATTGCAGGTAGCAGAAAGATATATAGGGTATCTCAAAAGTATGAGGACACTGACGAATCATGAATATTTTGTATTTTAAATCATTGTAGTGACACCGAGAGCAATTCATACAAAGAAATGAAACTCCTCCAACTGATCTATTCCGTTTTCATTTACGTGTCTTATCTGCAGAGCGATTTATTTTAAGAAATACAATAACTCTACGCCTGTTCCATACGGTCCTATAACTTTTGATACACCCTGTATAAATCAATAATTTATGGATTGATTCTAAAATGTAGAGATAATATTTATATGCCAAATAAAAACATTAAATATGTACGTGCTACAAATGTTAACCTACTCAGACTATGTACGCATTTTATACCAGACATATTGAGTGCTATAATGTTTTCATACATACTTCAGTATATAAGAGCAGTTTGGGCGGGGTTTTAGTTACACGATGAATTTCATTCACGAAAGCCTATCACCTACAGTAAATAATCTTCGAAAACCTTTTTACGAGACCACACTTAGCTCTCATTAAGAAACGTAACGATTCTGGCCCTTACGTTTTGAAACTTCAGGTTAATGTTCAAAGTGGAGGTTAAATTTAACAGAAACTATAGTGCAAACTGACAGTTTATGCTTGACCTCTTCAGAACGAAGTAAGTTCATGAAATTTTAGTAACGAGTGTCCATGGGTGTGATGATCGTGAAAACCATGGGTTAAATTCCCTGAAACAGCATCGCTTTTGTTTGTTTTTATGTATGTTGTTAAAATAGTTTAGTCCGATTCAAAACGTCGGTTCCATCTATAGACCCAAGAAGTATTCATTTGACAAAGAATCAACATAAAAGTAGAATAAAAAGTGCCCTCTGATGAACAGACCAGAAGCTCCAAGACCATCAAGAAAAAGATCTTTATAATCTACAAAAGGTTTTACTTTCCGTAACTCCATTTTCAGAGTTCAAATTTCTTTCTTTTTTTTAGAAACATTAAGGAAGTGAATCTGTTTTACAAGGATAGACAGATCTCAGTTCTTATGTGTATATTTTTTAAAAAAAATTAACAAGAGCTGAACGAATTACCTGGTGGCCGACGAAGTACTAAACAGGAGACTCCAACTGCGATTAAAACGAACACTACTTTCTGGATGATTCGAACATAAGAGAATTTTGAAAGAGATCTTTCGCTCTTGTACAAGGTACTTGCGTTTCTGTGTGCCATTGTGGAAGATAACTGCTCAGCCTGGTTTAAGAAGGATTGCTATTCATTGGTAGCTGGATTTTCCTACTGTAACGACGGTTTACGAGCTTCAGCTTGCATGCGACAACCACTACTACTACAACTGTTGGAGAAACGTCGATCGCGAGAGCAGAAAAGCCACGCCTTCGTAAATACACAACGTATCTTTCCTGTGGTGATTACTGAAGATATAGAGCTTGGCCCGAAATAGTTTCTCTTTTATTCAATAGTTTCCTTACCTAGTAGCGCAGTGACTGGTTAACTTAATACGCAAACTCGTATGAAAATCAGACATTATTATTACCAGTGGATCGTGGCGCATAACTTACGAGCCTGTGGTTACTTATTTTACGAAGGAGAACAATTTTTATTATAAATTTATATCGAATGTTTTGTTACTTGGTCTCTTTCTCGATAAATTTCCATTTTAAATAACATTGTTATGGCCTGTTGGTGAAACGTGACCTTTGACTTGAAAAAAATCAACTTTATTGAAATAAAGTATTTTGTTTTTATCACAAACAAACGAAAATATTTTCCAAAAGTAAACGTCGAAAACCACTATTCAGAATGTTCTCTGATAATCCAATTATTTTTCGTTCAAGGTCCCTGTTCATTTCTGTTCTTAAAATAACTGAATCAACACTGTCGGCTTCGGATATAATGAACTGCTACCGATGAATTAGAGTTAAACTCACTTAATAGTTATACTTGGAATTAATCTAAACTTATAGAATAAGATGTTCCATATTTCTTACTGTCCGGAGAACTACTTTCTCTATCATCTGATACACATTACTGCAAAATATTGCTTGACTCAGCAGTTTCATCTGTAACAAGCTTCTACGAAAAACAGTAATGTTATTTTATACCACATGTCTTGACAAACTTTACAATATCAAGCTTATACCACATATCTTGACAAACTTTACGATGTCAAGCTTATACCACATATCTTGACAAACTTTACAATGTCAAGCTTATACCACATATCTTGACAAACTTTACGATGTCAAGCTTATACCACATATCTTGACAAACTTTACAATGTCAAGCTTATACCACATGTCTTGACAAACTTTACAATGTCAAGCTTATACCACATATCTTGACAAACTTTACGATGTCAAGCTTATACCACATATCTTGACAAACTTTACAATGTCAAGCTTATACCACATGTCTTGACAAACTGGCCTGGCATGGCCAAGCGCGTAAGGCGTGCGACTCGTAATCCGAGGGTCGCGGGTTCGCGCCCGCGTCGCGCTAAACATGCTCGCCCTCCCAGCCGTGGGGGTGTATAATGTGACGGTCAATCCCGCTATTCGTTGGTAAAAGAGTAGCCCAAGAGTTGGCGGTGGGTGGTGATGACTAGCTGCCTTCCCTCTAGTCTTACACTGCTAAATTAGGGACGGCTAGCACAGATAACCATCGAGTATCTTTGTGCGAAATTCCAAAACAAACAAACAAACTTTACAATGTCGAGCTTATACCACATGTCTTGACAAACTTTGCAAAGCCAAGCTTATACCACATATCTTGACAAACTTTACAATGTCAAGCTTATACCACATATCGTGACAAACTTTACAAAGCCAATTTTACAATACATATTTTAACAAATTTTACAAAGCCAATCTTAGACCACACATCTTGACAAACTTTACAAAGCCGATTTTAGATCACATATTTTAACAAAAATTACAAAGCCAATCTTAGATCACATATCTTGACCAACTTTACAGACCCAGTCTTAGACCACACATCTTAACAAACTTTACAAAGCCAGTCTTAAACCAAATATCTTGACAAACTTTCAACAGAGATAACCATGCACGAGGATACCCATTTCGAATATCACGTTTTAAATAGACCAAAGACATCACAGTACATCAGAGCTGTAACAAGACATTTGGCAAATTTCTAGTCGAATATGATTGGTGTAATTCCAGTTTTTACAGTCATGTTTCTCACTAAAACAACTATTGATTTCAAAATGTGGCTAGAAGCTTGTGAAAGTTTGGTGTGTGTGTGAGCCTTCGCCAACTTGAGGTTCTTGTTTATCACACTTTTAACACACATGATTTAATACAATCACCGTAATCTCTTGGCATCTTTTCATTAAACCAAACAAGAAAGACAATTAAGTTATGTCAGTTTATTCATCATCGTCAACAAGGAATGCGAGGTCCTTGTCTGTTAATGCTCTTATCATCTAACGAGAACAAGATTATATTATATGCGCGCGCTAGGAAAGGCGTGAACTGACTCGTGCGTCATGTTTTACACAAAAATCGATCATAATGTCCGCGAAATTAAGTTAAATTAAAAGTTTATATATTTTGTCTAAAAATAGACGGAAGGACTATGCAAGAGGAAATTGAATCAAACTGTAGAGAGACAGAATGGAAAATATCAAATAACAAAAAATAATAAAAACAAAAAAGGGGAGAAAATGTACTGTTTAACACAAGTAATAATTGGTGTATATATAAAAATAAGTCATCAGAAAGTTATTGTAACATTGTGAGTCAGTACGTTCCGTTTGAAAGATGTAATTAAATCAAGCAATACATGAGAAAATGAAATCAAACCCCAAATACCTGTTTTTGTTGTTTGTTATTAAACACAAAGCTACACAAAGGACTACGTGTGCTCTGCCCATCAAGGGTATCGAAACCCGGTTTCTAGTAATGTAAGTCCGCAGCCATATCATCACATTTGATTCCAACAAATGTAATTCTGGATAAGAGTATGAAGCCAAATTAGTGACTTGTGGTTTGAGTAAATAATGCCTACAGTGTCCTTGTTTCTTTACTTTTGTTACGATCTCTATTAGCAAAGGTTTTAATTTTCTTTTTTTTTTAATCTTGTAGTAAAAGTCGTAATTTGCATAATTTAAGCAAATATGTAATACAAGGTAAAATATACATATGAGACATAATAAATGCATGCGTTTGTAAATGTATTAATTTTACATTCTAAGAATAACCAGAGAAATCATAATCAGACGTAGAGTGATAACAAAATAGATGTACTGGTAATTTAAAACTTGTTTGTTTATTTGTTTTAATTTCGCGCAAAGCTACTCGAGGGCTATCTGCGCTAGCCGTCCCTAATTTAGCAGTGTAAGACTAGAGGGAAGGCAGCTAGTCATCACCACCCACTGCCAACTCTTGGGCTACTCTTTTACCAACGAATAGTGGGATTGACGAAAACATTATAACGCCCCCACGGCTGAAAGGGCGAGCATGTGTGCTGCGATTAGGATGCAAACCTGCAACCCTCAGATTACGAAATTTAAAATTAAACCTGTATAAAAATGAAATAAGTAAATAGTGGGAAACTCAGATAATATATCCATATCAAAGAGTAAATAATAAAATTAAAGGAAAATAACTGATTTATAAAATATCATAGATAACAAACAGCTTACCCATGTACACTGCTGGTCAAAATCTTAAGACCAATGAGCATAAAGAAAAAAATATGCATTTTGCGTTGTTAGACTCAACCACTTATGTCAGTAGAGCTTCGAAAGATGAAAATAAGAAAAGGGAAAATAAAAATAAAAATTTTAATAGCATTTAATAGGAAAAATGTAAACACTATGAAATTAGTCTAAATACTAGCTGGCCAAAAGTTTAAGACCATACCAAAAAAGTAGTCCTAAACAGGGTAGGAAATGCCCAACAATAGGTCTCAGTAATAAGTTGCACGGCCATCATTGCGAATAACTGCAAACATTCGCTTTAGCATGGTTGATATAAGCGTTTGCAGAAGGCTGGCTGGAATGTTATTACAAATGATGAAGACGGCTTCACGAAGATCATGCACTGTTTACAATTGACGTCCATTTCTATAGACTTCCCTTGCCATCCACCTCCAAACATTTACAATGGGGTTCAGTTCGGGCGAACACGCCAGATGGTCCAAAAGAATCACGTTATTCGCCATGAAAAAGTCCTTTGTCCTGCGAGCATTGTGGATTGCAGCGTTGTCCTGCTGAAAGATCCAGTCATTTCTACACAAGCGAGGACCTTCAGTTAATAAGAATGCTCTCTCCAACATTCCAATGTAGCCAGCTACTGTTTGACGCCGCTGTATAACCTGAAGCTCCATTGTTCCATGGAAGGAGAAAGCTTCTGTGTCGTGTACAAAATGTCTCCGGTGGGATATCCTTATCGTGCCAGTAACGTTGGAAGCTACCTGGACCATCTAGGTTAAATTTTTTTCTCATCAGAGAACAAAACCTTCGTCCACTTTTCTACGTCTCATGTTTGGTGCTTCTCAGCAAAGTTTAACTGAGCTGTTTCGTGGTGTAGAAGGAGGCGTAGCCTTTGAAGACGTTTACGGTTTTTAAAGCCTTTCTCTCGTAGATGCCGTCTTATTGTTCTTGAGCTGCATTCTGCGTCCGTAAGAGCCTTAATCTGGTTCGACGATCGGCTGGTGACTTACAGGACAACCCGTCGAATCCTCCTGCTCAACGCCTGCGAAATTTTCTTGGGCCGCCCACTTGAAATTCTCGTTCCGTATCCCTCAGGGTCTTTTAAGAAATTGCAACAGCAGTTTTACTACGCCCAATCTCACCAGCGATGGCACGTTGAAAGAGACCTTGCATTTGCAGCTCGGCAATTCTGCCACGTTCAAACTTTCTGTTTGTCAACTTTTTAGCCTTTGCCATGTTTTTACCCAATGTAACACAAGAGATGTCAGTGAGAGATGTTAATAACGTTCATGCTTAAACAAAATGACGAAATTTCGTTACGTGTTTACTGATTAACGCTTCGTTTTAGTATTGTCTTAAATTTTTGACGAGCTAGTATCTAGGCTAATTTCTTAGTGTTCACATTTTCCATATTAAATGCTAAAAAAGTTTTTTATTTTCCCTTTTCTTATTTTCATCTTTATAAGCTCTACTCAAATAAGTGGTTGAGTCTAACAACGCAAAATGCATATTTTTTCTTTATGTTTATTGGCCTTAAGATTTTAGCCAGCAGTGTATATAATTACAATGCATTTTTTTTGCGAAATGGTAGAAAACTATCAAAATACTGTATGGACCTTTTCCATTTGATTTTTAATTTCTGGAAGACTTCTTTGGTCTTCTGAACATTTATTGCCTCAGCTGCCTTTTTCCAGGCACTAATTTCGTAAGTTAGTAGTCTTTTGATTGGATATCTCCTCGAAATAGTTCAGTCTTCACAGGCACAATGTCCAGGCCTTTTTGAGATGGCTGTGCTGCGTCCATCATTCCTTAATAAAATTATTTGATAGATGGTGTACCAACGTGTTGGGGTTAAATCAGTCAGTGTGGCATGTCTGGATAGACTGTGAATTGTTAACTGTTGATTTCGTCTTTCAATTCATCCTCCTGCCTGACTTCTTTAGAGGCGGGTAAACTTTCTTGAAGTAAATAATCTTGAAATGCCCGACAATGTTGCCTCAATATATTTTGGTGGTACTACACCATTCTGTTACCCACTTGTGATACTATACCACGATAGTGGCACCCTCTAAAACTGTGAGTGACTACTAAACTAGAAGTTGGTTCGCCATCGTATGATTATTATCCTGGTTCATTGGCGTTGGGTGTGTTGTGTTTGTTTAGGAAGTGGAACCCAGAAGTTTGATTGCTAAAATCATCGATGGTTGAACTTGATCTCTTTGAAATATTTCTGCGTTAGAAGTGGTGAGGGTTTCTTAGAGCTACTGGGAGCATCAGAGTCTCCATATTCTTCTTGCAGGAAATCATCCGTATCCTGGTTAGTAACACCCAGGCTTAGATCATTACTGGTCACTGTGTTTAATATCAAAATAACCATCGACTAAGAATCATGAACTTTTATAGTAAAACCAAACATTTGATAAGTCAAAAGCTCAATTAACAATGTAGGCTTAAATGTCGCAACCAATCAATTTATTACTTTTTTTTTCTAAGGAAAAGTCATTCACATAGATATTGTGTATATGTACTCGTAACAATAGGAATGGTGAATACACTCGTTCCTTTACTATATTTTCTTAGGCATTTGTAAATGCTCGATTCGACAAGTTTTAATTACACACAATATATACGTTATTAGGAAGATTCCTGACAGTTGTTGCCCCTGAGAAGGAGCTTACCAGTTAGTGAGTGTAGACATCTCGCATACACGAGGGTTTCCCATTATTATTTGATTGCTGAGGTATAGCTCTGGTCCCAGTTTAGGAAGAAAAACAAAAACTTCAACTTAATTCCTTATATTGGTTGAAGAAAAGAAAAGAACTTCATTACGATCAGTGACTAGTGTTTCTGCCCTTGATAGATTCATAATTCGTTTGTTCACAACACATAATAATACAAGTTCAGTTATGTTTGCAGACGTACAACGCTAGAAACCGCATTCCATACTCGTGGTGAGAAGAGCACGTATAGTCGATTATACGATTTTGTGCTTAACTTCAAACAACACACTTTAAATATCACAAGTGTAAAAATATTAAATACAAAAATTAGAAAGTAGAAACAGGAGAACCAGAAGTAAGAAAACAAGGTAACAATGGGAGAGGTTACATCACAACATTTGGTGGTTTCTGACACGACGAAACCTCATGTAATACAATTATGGAAATGAAACATGTTTCTAAACCAAAACAGCTGGAAAATATTTGGTGCACAATGTTTTTTTTCTAAACAAGTCTGTAATCATAAATAGTCCAACAACTTTTCAAAACTATTTGGTTGCTGAATTTCATTTAAAACTACTTAAAAGCTTTCTGTGCTAGCATTCCTCATTTAGAAATGATAGAATAAAGAGAAGGCACCATTTGCCACCACCTCTTGGGCTACTGTTTACCAACGAATAGGGGGAATGATTGCATGCTATAACACTCCCATAGGTGAAAGGTTGAATATGTTCAATGATGGGTTTTTGAACCTGCAATTCACACACTGGGAGTCTAATGCACTACTCACCAAATCGCACCAGGTCTTTAATAAAAATAGTACGTGTTTACACATAATTCACTTAGAATTAAACTTAACATATCCTTCAGTAATATCAATTAAAAGTGTTGTGTTCCTTCCTTTCTATTTGTGTTCTAAGAAATTCACCGTGGTTTCTACCAAACACATATACACCTTAATATTCAAAAAATTATTTATTTGCCTAAAACCATTATATTCTTGTGTATTTCACGTTTATGCGCATAAATAAATACATATAAAATATTAGTCCATATTCATAATGTTAGATATATACATACATATCTGGATTCAGGCCTAACCACGAAACTATGGTACACCTAAAAAATCACACATGAGATACATTGGGATTTATACATCTAATTGAAGCATCAAGAGATTTCGTGAGCAACGAACCATTTGTTGATCAGTAGCATGTTAAATTATAATGATCTATGGTAAGTGCTTGTCCTAATTAGCTTTTTTAGGGTCATAAATTTAACAAGCAAATGGTAATTATAAAGAAAGTTATGCATGTTAACGCATCATATCTCAGTAACTTTATAGTATGGTAAAGTGAAATTGCACAGTAGTGTTAAAGATATCATATGGATGTAGATGCCATAGTTATTACATATTGTTACCAGAGGTATTACTACTTTAACCAAATGTCTGTTTATCGCAGCAATTGTCCAAAACGGGATCGTACATCATCCACAGTGTACTGCATTCTCATGATAATGAATATCACAACAACAACAACATGCATCTAATCTGGTATGTCTATTTGTTGCCAATCCATAGCATATTTGAAGTCTGGAATTATAAAATACTTCCGTCAGTTTCTTAATAGTAGTAAATATATCAAACAAAGCAAATGGTAAGGCGTAAAGTTTGCAGTCTTTTCCAAGTGTTAAAACCTATCTAAGTTCTACTTTAATTGTCCATTTTGAATTGGAATAAGTGTTTAATTTGATGGTTCTATCACTAAATAAATGGTTTCTTTTCCAACATGCTTATGTGTTTTCCACTATTGTTATGCCCAATCTGGTTGACACTGAATAATATTTCCATAAAATTCAGTTCACTTGTTGCACAAGCAAAACTGTCTCAAAAAACTTCTGCTGTAAATCCATCTCTAAATCTAAACCAAGATCAAAGACAGTTTTGCCTGTTTGGCAAGAACTGATGCCAAGATAGAGTCAAAGATGCACATCTAGATTATCGCTGTTTTCCAGAGTAAATATTTGTGTTAATTAGCCAAAGTGTTGTTTTTTATTTGGAATTCTAGATGCACAACAAGGTTCAGTTCAGTCTTGGCTGCTTCGCTGCTTATCAGATACTTATCTTCATTTTCACACATCCTTCATCTTCCCCAGACTATACTTTAGCTCCACTAACGCAAACTAGACAAAGCAGCTACAGTCATTTCTTCCCACTGACTCTCTTGGATTTGTGGTCAACCAGGATGAAATCTGTTACAACCTTTCCCATTTCATAGCAAAATATTGGCAATCCTGCATTCATTGAATTGTTGAGGATCACATCTGCTACAATAGTTGTACAGCAATGATAAATAGATCCATTGTTACGTATTTAGCCCTGATAACGAACATCTTGTGGTACCTGTGGAAGTGTACGTGTTAGGCAATGCTGTTTTCGAAACTTGGAGGCCTTTGCTAACCTTTGAGGTTTTTTTTAGATATGAATCAACCAGTGCACCATCCTCTGCTGTCGCTTTTTTCTGCTTTAATGCCTGATTGGATATGAACCATGTTTGCACAAAAAACAGTCTATTGAAGCAGAGTTTGCATCAGCTTTTTTCCATATTACAAAAACGGAAAACTTTGTGTTTATAATACAATTTTAAATCATCAAAAACTATTATTGTATGCGTCAATGTCCCCAAAGTGCGAATCTAATTTTTGAGATAGTATAGACCTGCGATAGTTTTATTGTCTTGAAATTTTTACATGTTATACAGTAATTCCTGTACGCTGAATCCATAAATGATATCCAATATTTTTTTCCCATCAAGTTCAGATTTTTTCACAAAACATCATATCTACTTTTGCCTAAGTGAATCATTTGCATTGATATCGGGTCACATTTTATTATGCTTAAAATACTTGCAGCTATTGGCTATAGATGTTTCTGGACCAATTGCGACGTGAGAGTCTTATCGATCGTTCTAGAACTCGCAAGATACACAGCGTCAGTACATAACCGGTTAACAGGCTACATAACGTGTCATTTCCGGAAAATGTTTGTTTGTGCGTGCACTTTGACATCATTATTTTTTCTTTTCAATAGCATTTATTCGTCACTATGGCAACAAGAGGTTGTATAAAAAACCCAAACATATTTTGTTACATTTGCAGTAAGTTTGTTGTAAAGAAACCAAGAAAAACATCACAGAAGTCGTTATAAAAGCGTATTACGCATACTTTGGAATAAAATTTGAGGGCCAAGACAAATAATAGGCTCTGCACGATGTTTGCATCGTTTGTGTCGAAAAGTCAAGACAATGAACTAAACGTAAGAAAAAAATCTTTGTTTTTCTTTTTTTAGAATTCTAATGGTCTGGCGTTAACCTATAAACCACAGAGATGACTGCTATTTTTGTTCATGTAACGTGCAAGACCACAACACTCAAAATAAAAAAGGAATTCCTCATTCTTACGTTCAATCAATTTTAGGCTTGATGTACCTGTACCTGCTCCACCGGAGACTCTTGATACAGTTTCAACTGATCGAAACAGAAATGATGATGGGGTTGTTTTCAACCTGAAATGCCTCGTGAACCACAACTTTTCACACAAGATGAAATTCATAATGTATTCAGATATTCCGGCCTTCCAAGGGATTCTTTAGAGATTTTGAAATCTAGACTTTAGGTTAAGGACTTACTTTCTACAGGAATATATGCGAAAGTTTCGAACTTCATTTTAACAAGATCAAATACCTTGTGGAGAGTTAAAACTCCTTTGTATGTTGCTGGGTAAACAACATTCCACTTGTACAAAGTTTCCATGTTTGTTTGTTTTGTGTGTATGTGTGAATGGGACGGAAGAGCACGAAATCAGCACTGGATAAAGAAGCAATGACCAGACAGAGTCAGCATTATAACAAGATCGGAAACCATTGGAAGGGAAAGTTTGGTTGACAAAAATAAATTACTATTACCTCCACTTCACATAAACTTGGGCTTGATGAAGCAGTTTAAAGGCCTTAGACAAAGATGGCGATTGTTTCAAGTATCAATATGAGTAATTCCCAGCTCTTTCAGACGCGAAACATAAAAAATGGATTTCTTTTGGGTCTCAAGGTAGAAAACTGACTTCGGATGAACATTTCGAAAGGATAATGAGAAAAATTGAAAAAAGGGTGTGGATTACCTCTAAAGATGTTATTAACAACCTTTTTAGATTTGTTTGTTTGTTTTTTGAATTTCACACAAAGCTACTCGAGGGCTATCTGTGCTAGCCGTCTCTAATTTAGCAGTGTAAGACTAGAGGGAAGGCAGCTAGTCATCACCACCCACCGCCAACTCTTGGGCTACTCTTTTACCAACGAATAGTGGGATTGACAGTAACATTATAACGCACCCACGGCTTTTTGGGTGCGTTATAAAACAAACAAACAAGGGCGAGCATGTTTGGCGCGATAGGGATGCGAACCCGCGACCCTCAGATTACGAATCGCACGCCTTAACACGCTTGGTCATGCCGGGCCGGCTTTTTTAGGAAACAAGGACCAAAATTACGAAAATATTGTAGATAATATGATCGATAAATTCAAAGTGTTGGGTTACAGTATCAGCTTAAAAGCTCATTTCTTAACATGTTAACTATTTCCCTAAAATCCTCGATGCCGTCAACGAATAATAAGGGGAAATGGAGAAGAGGTATCCAAGAAGGTGTAACATCAGCATGATGACTGTCTACTGCTGATCATTGAAACGAGATGCTGCAGACGCAATACGTAAAAGAAAGAGCACAATACGTAGTTTTGTGACTAAACGATGCAGGCTTCACACACAAAATCAGAATCAATAAGAATGCATATTTGTTTGGCATCAATGACCTTCCATTTTCTTCAGTTTCTTTGTATTTCTGTTAACAAACAAAATAATAAAAAATGTTCATTGTGGTAGATGAAATGATAATTTGATCTGAGTAAGAATTGTTTCTTGATTTGTAAAAATATTTTCATGTTTTTATTCTCCCCGATTTGCAAAAATCTTTACGTGATAGAAAACATAAAATAATATTTTCAAAATCTTGAAATAGAATACTTGTAGAATAATTGAGTATTCTTCTTATAGAAAAGACCTTTGGCAGAAAATGAACATCAAGTTGTCTCTTTTTTTCTACAGTTTTCACAGCCTTCAATCTGAATGATTTGACCCAATTTAGAGAATAAGATCCATCAACATAGAAACGATCCATATCTACAGCCAAAATCAAACTTATGTTGGCAAGTGCTATGGAGTGAAAAAATGAAAGAATGTGTTTATGTAAGAATCCATTAAACTCTATGTTTTTGTCTATTGGAAATATTTATAGATATGGTGCTTGGAGTATGTAAAGTTTGGTGTTGGTTTCAGGAAAAAGAACTAATTATTTTACTATAACTTAACCATATTGAATGTTAATAACGGAAAGTGAGTAAACATGCAATTAAACTATTCTCTTCCTTAGCTCCCTCTAAAGAGTTAAATGTCCCCACCTAAAACCGTTACAGACGTACCCATTACCATGCATAAAACTAAAATAGCTCAGAGGTAAACTTATGTATTTATAGAGCTTTAATTCGAGTTTAGATCGTCACTATGGATGCATAGCATCTAACCCATTGTGTAATTTTTCTCTTTGGTACTCAAGTATTGCCTACAGATTTATTGTAAACTATGTTTGACTGATTAATTACAGGATGAACATACAGACATGTTAAATGTTATTCAAATGGTCCACAGTTTGCTCTGGCTTATCCTAGAGAAACTTTTGTACATATATCAATATATTGTAGTTTCTAATGATAAAAAAACTTACTCAAACTTCAAACTGACTGATCACTACGTTTTCGAGTGTGTTTTATGAAAGAAAATTGAAAGAAAACATACAGCTCGTTTCTGTTGTTATTTGTTGTTAAGCGCAAAGCGAAACAAAGGAATATCTGTGCTCTGTTCACCACAGATATCGAAACACACCACAGTGCCACTGGAGGACCAGCCCTTTCTAGTTTCCTGATTATAGAAAACCCAATTTCAGACAACGGAAACAAAATGCGCTACAACAGTAGTTCATTGTTTATTTTTGAAGTGTCATAAACATCATATTTTCCAATTATGTTTAATCAACATTGTACAATGAACTGCGTGAGCGAGATAATTATGTTTCAAACATAGAATCTCACCTGTAAGCAAGATTATGCTAATAAATCACGCATTATGTGAAGGTTTTACAATGATAGTGTAGAAAGATACGTAAATAAAACTTTTTAAATATCAAAACCACACTGAAATTCAATGTTTATTCTACGACTAGGAATAAAATTACTTTATAATAATTGTCATAAGAGAGATATTATTTATAGTATGAAAATGTGGAAGGACTCATAAAAAGAAATAGGTATGTGTATAATTAAATTTGCTGTATTTGCCCTATTCAACCAGTAGAATATCTGATAAGCTCAAATACAATATTCTACTTGTCCGTGGCCTCCCAGTGACACAGCAGTATGTCTGCAGAAACACGCCGCTAGAAACCGGGCATAGCACAGATAGCCCAGTGTAAAGCTTTGTGCTTAATTCGAAACAAATAATTTGTGTGTAATATTCAGTTACGTCAAAAAAAGAAAGAAAGTATTTAGCTTCTATTTGTTGAGTACAGTCTTTGTTTCTTTGTTTTGATATTAAGTACAAAGCTACACAACGGGCAATCTGTGCTCTGCCTATCACGGTTATCGAAACCAGGGTTCTAGCCGTAGAAGTCCGCAGACATACCACTGTGCTACTAGGGGACTGAGTATAAGTTTAGTCAAAGAATTTGTTTGTTTGTTTTTCTAAAAAAAGGCAAATTTGATTTAGTTACCAACAAAGTTAAAGCATGCATCTTACTGATAGAAAAATATTCGACGAGATTAAAAAGACGAAAACAGCGTATCTTGAACTCTACATAAGAATGTTCTGTCTCATTTTGCACAACTTATGTAAAAGTGTATTATGTCACAATCGACTTTTTGTTCTTTTAATTTCCGTGTTTCTGTCGTTGTTTTGTATGTTATAAAAACAAAGGACCGCAATTGTTTTACTCACGGTTTTATCTGGTAATTAATTCTTCAGTTTTAGTTATTATAGTAATACGTACAATCCATACCAATGAAATGAGAGAAGTAAGTTTAGAATACTTTTATTTGTCGTTATCAAAGCATATTTATTACTTAATCGTTTTCTTTCTTTGTAAACTTGTAATTGAAAATTTTCAAAATAAAACATCCTGTTACAAAATAACGATTTTCTCAAAATTTATCTCCGACCATTTTAATTTTCATCCTGTATCCTAGTGCCCGGCACGGCCAGATGGTTAAAACTTGACTCGTATTCTGAGGGTCGCGGGTTCGAATCCCCGTCGTACCAAACATGCTCGCCCTTTCAGCTGTGGGGGTGTTATAGTGTGACGGTCAATCCCACTATTCGTTGGTAAAAAAGTAGCCCAAGAGTTGGCGATGAGTGGTGATGAGTAGGTGCCTTCCCTCTAGTCTTTCACTGCTAATTTAGCAGTCACATTATAACGCACCCACGGCTAAAAAAGCGAGTATGGTTGATGTGACGGGAATTCGAACCCGCGACACTCGGATTGCGAGTCGGGTGCCTTATCCACCTGTGCATGCCAGGCCCATTTGCGGTCAGAAATAGTTAATATAAGTATCTTATATATATATGTAGTTGTATATATGTAAAATATGTATATTCGCAAATTATTTTTGAAAAATCGTGTGAGTGTTTATAAGTGAACCAACTATATAGAAGTATTTTTTTGGTTTTCAGAATTTTTAGTTGTTACTGGAAAGATTCAGATTCATTTTAGCCAAAACATTATAGAGGGAAAAAAGGACCTTTACCCACCAGATAGTAATAAACGTTTTTTTTTATTCAGCCAACTCATTGCTCTTACGTCTTCATTAGGACTAAGAGTACTTTCTTTTGGCAACAAAGTTAAAGAAAAAATACTATTCAGACGATAAACATTTCCTTTTTGTTTTAGTTAAAGTTTTGTTCTTACGGCTTCAATTGGACTGTTAGTACTTTATTTAGGTAATAAAGTTAAAGAAAAATACGACCTTTACTGTCTAGATAACAGTTAAAAATATTTGTTTCACTCGTCAACGTTTTGCTCTTGCGGATTCATTAGGGCTAATTGTACAGGTCCTTTCTAGTTGTCTTGCTTTCCTGTACCACAGTGGAACAGTGTTATGTCTGCGAAATTATATCAGGAGAAGTTGGTTGTGGTTAACTGTGGCGGGTGCAGCGCAGAAAGTCCATTTTGTAGCGTTTTATTTGCCCTGATTAAGCAACAAAGGTAAAACGTTGGCTGAAATAAAAAGTTTTGTATCATTATCTGGGGAGTAGAGGTCGTTTCTTCCCCCCTTCAAGTCAATTAAAACTTATTAACATTATATTGTGCGTTTATTGCCTGTGTAGGTAAACTTGTTTAAGTGTTTTATTAGGTTAACTAATGGAAGAACCCAGGTAGTAATTTTCTTTCTTTTTTTACAATACGTAAAACAAAATAATTTTTTTAATTATTTAAACTTTCTTATAGATTTTTTTAAGCTTTAAAACAATATTTGATTATTTAATTACGTTCTCCAGGAGGACGCAGTTTGATCGATAACTAACGCGGGTTTGCGTTCTTGACAATAGACACTAAGTCGTCGACGATTTTTGTTATTTTCAGGAAACAAAGACAAGAAAAGAACCATTAAAGGATGAACTTGAACGAAGTAAGTTGGTCTCAGTGGAAATATTGTATTTAAAACTTTATAGAAGGCTGTTGCAGGGAGGATCACGTGACAATCCATGGGACAAAATATTAAACAAAGCCCGCCATCGTATCAAGATACAATTTTTGTTAATGCGTTACTGTTGTTTGAAGTTAAGGACCAAGCTACATAATATGTTATCTGTGCTCTGCCCACCACGAGTATCGAAACCTGGTTTTTAGAGTTGTAAGTCTTTAAAGATATCGCTCTGCTATTGGGATGGGGAAAGTGTATGTGTTATTGAAATGGAAATCTTTTTGATATTAAAGTCATTTTTTATTGTTTCTTTAATTTCGCGCAAGAATATACTCCGATTATCTGCGTTAATCGTTCTTAATTTCGGACTCGTAGATTGGAGAGAAGGCAGCTAGTCTAGTCAACACCACCCAGCGCCAAGACTTGAACTAGTCTTTACCAAAGGATAGTGGGATTGTTTGTAACTTTATAACGGCCGAGCATGTTCGGTGACAGGGTTTGAACCCACGACTACAGATTGCGAGTCTAGTGCCCTAACTACTACGCCATGCCTGTGAATTTTCATTGTCAAGGTATTTTTATTAACTTCTGATCATAGATCTACCTACATAGATCAGAACTAAAAACTAAAAATCCAATATCCTCGCTATTAACGAAGTTTTTGACCACAGTCTCAAAAGCATCGCACAACGTTCGTCCATTTTAGGAGATTTAGGTTGTTCCTAGATCCACATACAAAATTAAAATAAAATATAATCTTAATTATAAAAGTACATATCATAAAAAAATGAAAAATAATACATTTATTTACACAAACATTACAAAGTTTAACCAATTATACTAATGAATATAACAATAAACAAAGAGTAGAATATAAGTTACTTATAATAGATATAATTATACTAATAAATATAACATTAAACAAAGAGTAGAATATAAGTTACTTATAATAGATATAAATGAGTCGTTTCTTTCATTTACTATCTCAAATCTCTGTCACACCAAACATGCTCGCTCTTTCAGCTGTGGGGGTTGTGTTGTCTTTTCTTTTGTGATCATGTTATGCTGAGGTGTATGTTTTTGTTGTCAAGCAAAAGAATGGGCTATCTGTGCTCTGTCCACCACTGGTATCGAAACTCGATGTTTTACGTTATTTGTCCACTTGACTTACCGTTGAGCTATTGGGGGGAGTGATTTAATTATTACAGTTCTAAGCATAGAAGGAATTGAGAATCTCTAAATGTTAAATCCAACTGGTTGTACTGGCATATCCTTATTAGGATTATTAAGTTGAATCCCTTATCTTTCCAGCAACATATCTGCTGAAACACTTATCTAATTAATCTATAATATTTAATAATTTACAAATTGCATTAAAACTTATTATTTACAAAGTATTTTAAATCCACGTACAATTAGAATAAACAGATCTTTCTGACTCCTTCATTCATTTATTAAATAAATTAAAACATTTTATCTATCTTACAAACTGGTTTTAATGCCGCATGTAAAATAAATAGGATACGAAATACCTCTTTGTTTGTCAGATGTTTTAAAGTCTGATAATTACAGAATTTAATTATGTCGTAATAGCTTACCATTCAAATACATCTACCACAATCAGGTACTTTAGAACTAATGTTTAATTCTACATATACTAACTCCTACTGGTTAATCCAGGTCCATTTCGTCTAATATGATTGTGTTATTGTTAGTAAAAGTGAGTTTGTTTCTTTATTTTAGAATTTCTTGTAAAGATACATAAATTTCGCCAACAGGCTACAAATAGATGATAGCACCTACCGCAGCCCTTGGACGAATCTAAACTTATTAAATAGTGGGACTTGACTGTCGTTCTTCTAACATACTATGGTCCCACAGTACAGATCACGTTTTTATGGTAACAGATAGCGAACCTAAGATCCTCGGGTTCACAATCAAGGTAACAGTACGAGTTTAATGGAAGTACAGATCCAATAACATTCAGCGAACATTTTTAACAAACAAATTTCTTTTTTTATAAAGTATGATCCAGCATTACGAGAAGCTGTAGTTTCCACTAACACTTTTAACCGTATTTTTCAGAAATTACAATAACCGCCTTCCAGTGCTGCCTTGTAAAGTTTTATTACAGTTAGTTTCGTGATTTAATTCAAAACATAGATAGATGGATGCTGCTTTCTCTTCACTGCGTCAACGGGAAGTTGCTCTTCCTCTAGACATCCAAACACGAACCATTTTCAATAGCAACAAGATCCCGAGTGTTGATAACGAGACTGTCTCGAGCTGTAGGTAAACTAGACCGATATGTTGTTGCCATAGCAACTGTTTCATGACCGCCTGGATTTTACAAAGCTTATTACCAATAAAAACATAGATTCTCTGTAATATTGATGGGTTGCAGTATTCCTGAATGCTAATGTGGAACACATAACGCAGATCTGAGTTCCTTCGATCAAACTACACAACAAACAATGAAATCGATCTCTTAAATTGATGTTTCAAACATTTTCGAAAACACCAAAAATAATTAAATTTTCGCTCTGAATCAGTCATTTATCAAAAAATTTAAAAACATTTAAATTTACTGAACTCGGATAAACCAAAATTATCAGTAAAGTTAAAAGTATTGGATATTTATACAAGAAACAATGTGTTTGACTGTTTTATCGTCCACTCAATTGTTTTCAATAACAACTTCAATATTGTTGTTATTGGTAAGATTGAGGACCATGAGGTTTAATTCCTTTTACTTTTTTAGGTGCCAAAAATGTTTTAAACACGAATAAACATAGAACATACAACAATAAATAGATTATAATTTTCTAATAAAATTCTGTTATACAAAAGAAAGGTATTAAATGCATCAAATATCACCATTTTAACATAAAAATTCTTGGGATGCATTGTGGACCGTTCCTCCTGTTAAAAAACTTAATCTACCTCTAATTCTATATATATATCTTTTTATGAAATCGTTTAATATTTGATTTATGAATCTGCCATGACAAACATAAGCATCGTCTTTATCTCCTTTTATCAAAAAATCCTTAACTAAACACACATGAATTAAGAGTGAAATAATTTCCTAACGTTTTTTTATTTTTTTTATTTTGCACAATTTGAGGGGATTTATAATTTTCTTGTACACGAAGCAAATGTTTATTGGTGGATGAAATTATTACACGCTAAACTGATATTTGGGCAAAAGCTTCTGTTAGACAAGGATTGGATTATTAGAAAAACAAACAGAAAGACGAAAACAGGAAACCAAATAATAAATGTTGTTTGTAGAGCAGAGAAACAAAATAATAATTATTACATGTAGAGAAATTAGAAACGTTGTGTATAGAGCAGAGAAACAAAATTATGAAAATATTACATGTAGAGAAATTAGAAACGTTTGTAGAGCAGAGAAACAAAATTATGAAAATATTACATGTAAAAAAATTAGAAACGTTTGTAGAGCAGAGAAACAAAATTATGAAAACATTATTACATATAAAGAAATTAGAAACGTTTGTAGAGCAGAGAAACAAAATTATGAAACATTATTACATGCAGAGAAATTAGAAACGTTTGTAGAGAATTGAAACAAAATTATGAAAACATAGCATGTAGAAAAATTAGAAACTTTGTTTGTAGAGCAGAGAAACAAAATTATGAAAACATTATTACATGTAGAGAAATTAGAAACGTTTGTAGAGCAGAGAAACAAAATTATGAAACATTATTACATGCAGAAAAATTAGAAACGTTTGTAGAGCAAAGAAATAAAATTATTAAAACATTATTACATGTTGAAAAATTAGAACGTTATTTGTAGAGAAGAGAAACAAAATTATGAAAATATTATTACATGTAGAAAAATTAGAAACTTTATTTGTAGAGCAGAGAAACAAAATTATGAAAACATTATTACATGTAGAGAAATTAGAAACGTTGTTTGTAGAGCAGAGAAACAAAATTATGAAAACATTATTACATGTAGAGAAATTAAAAACGTTTGTAGAGCAGAGAAACAAAATTATGAAAATATTATATCCCGTAGAGAAATTAGAAACGTTGTTAGTAGAGCAGAGAAACAAAATTATGAAAATATTATTACCTGTAGAGTAATTAGAAACGTTGTTTGTAGAGCAGAGAAATAAAATTATAAATCATTATTACATGTAGAGAAATTAGAAACGTTGTTTGTAGAGCAGAGAAACAAAATTTTGAAAACATTATTACATGTAGAGAAATTAGAAACGTTTGTAGATCAGAGGAACAAAATTATGAAAACATTATTACATGTAGAGAAATTAGAAACGTTGTTTATAGAGCAGAGAAATAACATTATAAAAATGTTTTTCGGAGAATTTTCATATCAACGTGTAATTAATTTGTGCTCACAATGATTGCTCCTTTTAGGTCGAGCTTAAGTCCCTGATTATCTGTATAGACAAGTATATATTTCTATATAATGGCGATTTGCATCACGAAGCTGCTATGAGAGGCTTGAAAATCATATGTTTGATTTCTATGACAACGAAATGAGAGGGAAGACATTAATTAACTTTATTTCATAACACTAAATTATTCTCTTTAGAATTAAAGTATTAAATATTCAGATTATACCTTGTCTTATGCAGATTAGTACAAAAACTTAATAGCATTTCTCTGAATAACATAGCATATGAACATCAAGCCGCTTCGTTCATGCTTGTGAAGAGATTTGTCGACATAGCAATCATCAATGTAAGAAAAATATCACATTGCTGTCCTTTTTCAACAAAAACAGAAATTGTATTAAAAGTAAAATGATTGAAACTGCCCGTCTTTAAACAGGAAAACTTGAATCGAACCTGATATATTGTCAGTGCTAAGCTCAATATTCGTCAGCTGGTTCATCCAATGTACTCTGCATAAGCTATGTTCTCTCTCATAAATATTAAGAATTTTTAACTCACCCTGTCTCTCAATTCTGTATAACTGATTTGGTTCGTCATAATACAAACATGCTAAAAGTTTTTGTTTTTTTTCTTATTTTCATCTTTCGAAACTCTACTCAAATAAGCGGTTGAGTCTAACAACGCGAAATGCATATTTTTTCTTTTGGCCAGCAGTGAAAATTAGATGTACTCTGCTCGTTTACAAATTGTAAATAGTA
This sequence comes from Tachypleus tridentatus, assembly GCF_004210375.1. Classification (NCBI taxonomy): domain Eukaryota; kingdom Metazoa; phylum Arthropoda; class Merostomata; order Xiphosura; family Limulidae; genus Tachypleus; species Tachypleus tridentatus. Next base: position 40,467,865 of record NC_134830.1, read on the forward strand.
AGTAACATACTACCTCTGATATAAATACATGGATATTCACTTTTTCTGTAGCGTTTTATGTTATGAAAAATAACTAAGGTTTATCCAAAGTGAATGAAACAAAGTATTTTATTATATTTCTTACTTTGAGGGGCATGAAATATATATCAAACTAAGCACACTGTTGCTCTAATTAGGTTTTCTTCCGACACTTAAAAAGCTATTGTATGAAAACTAAAAACGATGGTACTTTCTTAAAACTGGAATATTTTTAACATACATTTAATTCAAAAAGTAACAATAACAATTAAGCTGTAACTTGATATACCTCGTAGCCACCTAGATAATATTGCTTAAGAAAATAACAATACAATGTTCATCATGCACATTCGTATATTTTACATTTTCTTCTTTACGTTAAGCCAAGAGCTGAAATGTAGTAGCAAACATCCAATCAATCATATCCTTCTGTATGAACAAATTTCCTATAAACGTTAGATTCTCATTTGCTCTTCAATTTTTTTATACAAATCATTTTTAAATACATTTCCAGAGTACTTTTTACTTTCTATTGCGCAATGAAATCGTAATACTTTATATTTCATCACCGACTCCGATTTCTCCATTTCTTAATTGTTTATTAAAATACTGAGAGAATCTATTAATGTTTATTTTTATCACCATAGTTATGCGTGGGTGTGGCCGGCAACATTTACAACATTTTATAGTTTCCTGCCAACTTTTAAATTGAATTTTCTAGAAATTCTAGCGTAACTGATAATAATCCATGTACTGGAAACAACTACACAAGTTATACGTTGATTTTATATTTTCATAACCCGAATATACTACAGTGTTAGCATTTCTTTTAATATTCTGGGTTTGATGTAATTACACTACTTAAGGCTTGATCTTTCATCGTTTTAAAAACATAAATAACAGAAAAATCGCGTGACAACAATTCCGTGTATCGTAGGGAGTCAACTGCGAAGCCATTACAAAGTCGTAAATATTATATTTAGGGCGTATTCACAGTTACAAACACTGCTCATGATTATAAAGAAAGATTAACTAGGGAGAGTCCTAGTAGTGAATCCCTCATGTCGCCATCTATAGATCGTACAAACACAGTTTTTTTTATATTAAAGTTAGGTTTAATAGCTGTTTGTTTGTTCTTTAGTTTCTTAAGATTTGTATCATTACTTCTAAAGAAATTTCAATAGAGGGTGATTCATTTATTTCTTAATTATTGCAAATAACGTCATTTTACACCGGATTACTTGAATTTTAAAACCCCAAATCACCATATTCATGTCTCTGTCTCCCAATTCTGTATAACTGATTTGGTTAGTCATAATACAAACATGCTAAAAAGTTTATTTTTATTTTCCCTTCTTCTATTTTCAATTTTTGAAACTACTCAAATAAGCGGTTGAGTCTAACAACGCAAAATGCATATTTTTTTCTTTATGTTCATTGGCTTTAAGATTTTGGCCAGCAGTTCGCCTCTGTACTAGCTGTCTCGAATTGTAGAAGAAAGAAGCAATCTACCGGTCAGCGAAGATATATTTTATTTGAAGCTTTCAAACTAGATTTCTTGGATCGACTTCAACTTTTAATAGTACATAATTCTAAACTCCTTGAAACCAGTAAAAACGCTCTAACTTTAGCTTAACTCTGTTGGCCACCACTCAAGTTAAAAGTTAATGATTTACCTCTTTAAAGTTACTAAACAAAACGTTAATATCCTGCTTTAAAAAGTAATAATGCCCTTAATGTTGACAATGTTATTAAAATTAAAATGTAAAACTTTTTTTTTTACAACTTTAGCTCCCCAGGACTTTCTCCACAGAAAATAACTCTTAGGTCTTGAATAACAAGCTGATAATGATATTATCGTTATTAGATTTAACAAGAGTACTGTAATAATTTTAAACAAACGTGATAAAATTAATATTTTTTTTCCATAAGTGAAATATTAAGTAATTAATACAGCACATACAGCATGTTCATGTGTTTGTTTTGTAATTTCGCACAAAGCTACATGAGGGCTGTGGAAAGAGTAAATATTTTACACAAGAAAAACATTTCACGTTCCAGAACTCATTTTTATTCACAGTAAAACATGTAAAACGGTAATGTTAAAACAACCAAAATTTACAACAAAATAGAAAAGTCAGGCTAATATAGCAATTAACATAAAATTTGTTTTTGTTTTTTGAATTTTGCACAAAGCTACTCAAGGGCTATCTGCATTAGCCATCCCTAATCTAGCAGTGTAAGACTAGAGGAAAGGCAGTTTGTCATTCCCACCCACCACCAACTCTTGGGCTACTCTTTTACCAATGAATAGTGGGATTGACTGTCACATTATAACATTCCCATGGCTAAAAGGACAAGCATGTTTGTTGCGACGGGGATTCAAACCCATGACCCTCAGATTACGAGTCTAATGCCTTAACCCACCTGGCTATGCTGGGCCTATTTTAATGTGTATCCATGTGTTGTATCTTGTCACTTAACTTACTCTTTCAATTACTATAAAAAAACAACAAAAACAAACAAGCAAGAGGCAGGTTGCAAGAAACTATTTATCACAGGGGACATGGATGACAAGAGACTGGAAAACACCACAAAAAGCTAAATTATTATTCTTATTTAATCTTACAATTACTATGTGTACGTGTGTTAGATCTACAGAAAAATTATATTGGATGGAAGTTATGTAAATTCACGATTAATGAAATGTTATCTCAGAACATGAAATGGTACTTCCCTTATATGTAATTGTAAAAAAAACATAAAAACTGCAAAACACAAACTGTATCTCACCATGGACCCAATGAACCTCCACACTAAGTTTGGTGATGATTCATCTACAGGGGTGAAGTAGTTATAAAAAAAATCATAAAACTGAAAACTTGTACATATCCCCACATGGGCCAAATGAAAACTCCACACTAATTTTGATGAAGATCCATCCACAGCCTGCAAAGTAGTTACATGGACATACAACAGACACTGCTATTATACAGGGTGACCTGTAAGTCTCTACCCATTTATATATGTTAGTATGTTATATTCAATTATGATGATGATGAGTTGAAGGCAGCTGTTACCGTGGCATTTAGAACAATAACCTCTGCTATGTTGAGGAAAATGTCTTACAGAACATGGCATCACATAATATTATGCAGCGAGAATGAGGGACAGCACACAGATACATAAGATATATGGATGGGTAGGGACTTATGGGCCACCCTGTATTTATATAGATACACAGAGATTTAAACAATAAGAAAGCTGTGTGAATAGTATAAAACTATTTAAAATTACCAAAGTATGTGAGAATTTACATGAAAACAATAACTAAGAAAAATGAATTAATAAAAATTACTGAACCTTATTTTTATAGGTTGCTATTTTCTATTCAAAATACACATTATAAGATATATTCAAACCCAATTTTATTAACACAGTTAAAGAAAAATAAAGCATGCCACTTTATATAGTTAATGTTTTATTATCATTACAAACAACAAATTCATGCATACAAAGTAACTTCATGATGAAAATTTAAAAATGCAAATGACAATATACATAAATGTTTCCCATGTTATGTCAGACCTAAAAGAGAGAGAAAAAAAGGTTCAGACAATTATGCCAGTCCAAGCAAACAAACACTACATGAAAAGTAAAAAAAATATCAGACAAGAAATTGCCTAAAAAAGTACTTTGTTATGCTTCACTCACTTACAGGCATTATACTGATATTTAACCATCATGGATGCTACTGTTAGATTTAATAATTACACATAGTTGTGTCTCTAAGACAAAATAAGGAAAGTCATAGTAAAAAATATTGAAAATGGTTACAAATTAAAAATTCTTATTCATGAAGTTCAGCAAAAAATAAATTGGTAATTAAGAAACTTCTGATAACAATAAAAACAAGAAGATAGGTACAATGCATCATTTATAAACTGTGGCATCACTGTAGGCCTGTAGTAATGGGGAAGTTGAATAAATCCCCACTAGCTATGAAAGATCACCCAATCCAGTCACTTACTCAGGCCTATATAGTATGAGAATACATTTCGTAATGGTAATTTTTTTCCATAATTTTGAATTACCAACCAAAAGAGAAGGTCACAGGCCCCCAGCACATACCACAAACCATTAGACTAATTTTTGGGATATACTATCATATTATAATTCCTTCAAGACTGAAAGGGCAAGAATGTTTAGTTCCAGGTTTTAATCACATCATCTACAGGTTATAAGTTCAGCAGACTAACCAGGGCATGTCATGTCAGAATAAATCTCATTTTTTAACTATGATTTCTCATTATCATTTACCAATAGTAATAAAGCTACTTATTACTGAGGAGATCATAAAATTTAAAGACATACTGTACTGAAATAATGAAAACTCTACACATACCTAAGTAATCATCCATAAGTGTTCCTATTGCAAACTAAACAAATAAGATAAATTGCAGTCAATACAACATCCAGATATTTATTAACAATGATACAACATCCATATTCCTTAAAATCCCCAAAAAACATCCAGATACCTTAAAAATGATACAATATCCAGATTACTTAAAAGTGACACATCATCTAGATTTCTTAACAGTGATATAACAACCATATTTCTTAACATGCAAGGATCTGATATATTTTCTATAACACTAAAGTTGATGTTTTAAACAATGTAAAAATATGAAAAAATATTCAAAAAACTTATAAAATTATTTCTGTATGTTACACAGAAAAAAAACTGAATACACTAAAAAATATGAAAGAGCTAAAGTAAGAAATAAAGTTATTTTCCAATAGCACTTAATTCTAAACAAACCCATGTTGTATACTATCCTAGTTGTATGGTCAATACAAAGTAAACATATAACTAAACAAACAAAAGAAAACAATAAGTTAGTCCAGATAATTTATTTTGTTCAACAATTCATGCTTACAACTTCTTCAGGGCTCACTCAAAAATCTTCATTCATTTTGTAAATGACAAGTACTTACAGTTACAACTAAAACTATGAATCCAGAAAACATTCATCACCAATTAACTTTAGAACATGTGACTGGAATCTAATATATACATTAAACAATGTGAGAAATTAAGATAAACATTCATTAAAGAACTAAGTGGAAACAGATTTAAAAGCTATTGATTTATCAGTGGCAATTAAAATGATTTTTTGTCTTACAACTTAGAGGATTTTTGATAACTCTAAAAATCAGCAGAAGATAGTTGAAAAAAAAAATTTAATGTAAATATTTCTTAAATGAACAAATTCTGAGAGTAGATTTTTTAAACAAGCTAAGTAATCCAAAGTTAAATAAAATTAGTAACATATTTGCAATAAAAATACATACACATTTATAACTGTATTTGAATAGAAGCTGAAAAGTAGGAATTCTATTACTGCAAACAAGATCATAGACAGGATTGTCACATAAACATTACAGACATTTAAAAAAAATGTCATTGTACTCTTCATGCATAAATTGATTCCATTTTTAAAGTTACAAAGGAAAAAACTGAATTCAATATCCTCAAACACTGTAGTCAACTATACATTAACATAACTTGGCTAATTTATATTATATAATATGCTGTAACATACCCAGTCCAATATTTCATTTTTGTTGTTGTTGTTTATGAGTGTTTGCTTGTAGTTGAGCACAAAGCTTCACAATGGATATTTGTGCTCTGCCACCCACAAGTATCAAAACCTGATTTATGATATTGTAACCCTGTAGACATACCACTATGACACTAGAGGTGGGGGATGCATGTTTATAAAAAGTTCTGATCTCCTCTTACCAAACAAGTTATGAAATAATTTACTAAGGAAATTTTCTTATTTAGAGGTTTTCACAAATTTTATTTTAGCATTTATTTTCATATATGGTTATTTTTTTAAAAATCCCAACTGCTAACCCTAATTTTGACAGTTGCAATTCTTGTATAGAGAGTAGAAATATTTAAATTTCCTTCCCTACTTGACAAAACTTTTCAATGCACAAAACAAAGCTCTGGTTTATTTCAACCTCAAACAGTTTCAAAAAGTGAAATTATTTTTAACTGGTGGTATGAAAACTGAATATGAATTTCATATTTTGTTCAGGAAACCTCATACATTTAAAGCTACCAAAATCATCAGTGACATATTTTCCATGTCAATGCAGTTCCTGACAGTAAACAAGCCTTAGGAGAATTTTTAAAAAATAGTGTTTTAGTCAATACAAAAATATTTGAATTTAATCCATTACTAGCACAAATATATAATTACTATTGTTTTGAAAAAGCAGTAACATTTTATTTACGAGATACAACCATTGTCGACTGCAGTAAGTGTGCAAGTTCTGATTATCTGTGTTGTCTCTGTTGATTTGTGCAGCAAAGACAGTTCAGACTATCAGCATGCATTAGACACATTGGAAGTATCTTGCTCATGACTGCAATTTAAAGTAGGGTAGTAACTACCTGATTACACTAATTTAGTATCATTTGTTATGCTAATTCATTGTTAGTTATGTATTTTTCATAATGCCTTTGAATATTTCATGTTTTGATAACTGTTATACAAGTATATATAGTTGCAATAAACCAAAGCCACTGGCCAGGATACACCACTAAAAATAACATATATATATATATCATTCAAGCTTGAATTTTCTCACTCAGAATCTATTTGCTGTAAAGCTGGTTTTTCTTATATGAGTTACAAACTTATAAACTTTTTGTTATTACATCAAAACCTACAGCTATATCACAGCTTTGTAAATAATATGTTATTCCTGTTTGTTTGTTTACTGTAGATGTGCTGTGTAACAGCATAATTTATGATAAAAAAACCTTCAAATGGTTGTTTTACTTTATGTTCAAAGTGGCAACAAATGTAGAAAACAAATCTTGTCCAAAGTGAACAGCCCAAAAATAAGCAAATCAGAGCCAAATCTGTACCAATGTTTTATTACATTATTAAAACAAAATCATGAATATTTAATTATACATGGTATTTATTACAAACCAGAGAGTAATTTAGCTTCACATGAAAAACACACACTAAAGAATCTTTTATCCTTAGAACTAAAATGAAAACATAAAAGAAATATCCCTCTCCACTGTAAAATTAGTTTGTTATGCAAAAAAATAACTAAACTATCTGCCTTTTATCTTGTTATGATACGACTAATCATGTACTTACTATATCTGTAGCATCTACTCTGGTTCCAACTATTTTGAGCCGTATCTTATCATCTTGTTGAATCACAACATCCTTGAATGATTAAAAAGTCTTTACTAATAATAAAATGTAAAAACATAGCTGAAGCAGAACAGAATGTGTCATTTAAGAGGAATTGAAAATAATTTTAATATAATAAACATGAGTCAAAAATATGTACTGATAAAGTGGTTACAAAGAAAATAATGACATTATTATTAATAACTTTGTCTAATATAAACCGGTGTTTATCAATGTTATTTATGTTCATAGAGAAATTAAAATTTCTAACAAATAAATAAAGGTAAGCAACAAAAGGTACACACAAAATCTTTCTGGTAACTCCAAATAACTAGCCAATGAAATGTTCAACATGGCTAACATACATAACTTCTAAATAGTCTGAAAATGTAGATCAAGGAAACACCTTGTAAAAGTTAAGAGATACAGAACACAATGTGTTGGTTATAAACAATAATAGTGTTAAATCAAATAGAATATCTAGTTTACATACTTGCTTTACCAGCAATGGCTTAGCACAGATAAAGGTACAAAAGGTTGAAAAATCTTATCCTCATGTTCAAAGGACAAGAAAATCAAGAGGCAACTTATAAGAGCAGACTACACGATGCAAAATAAAACTAATTTCACTTCTTCAAAGAAGTTAAGGTATGTTCCTGTAAAAGTCATCACCCTCCAGAAATTAGAGTTTAGACGTTAAGTTTTTAAATTTGAATACCTCTCTTTTTGAGAGGTTAAAAAAGATATCTGTAAGCTTATACATTGTGTAATGATTCTTTGTTGCTGCAAATCTAGATTGGCTAATGGACACACAATAATCTTACACACACACACACAACTGAGATTGACAGTCAAACATTTCATAAAAGCACTCTGAAAGGACTGGAATTTTATCAAAAGTCTAAAAAATTCTCATGAATATGTGCCCAAAATGTATCTTAAAGTGAAGGAGTTAAACTGGGATATTATCTCTCCAAAATCATAAATTAACATACAAGGCCTTAGTCTGTCTCACCTTAAAATTACAACTGAAAAAAATGTTACACTTCAGAGCTGTATGTATCTCTACAATTAATTCAAGAAATTACAAAAGATTCTCTAATTTCCATTTAGAACTATAAACAATACCTCATCTTGACTCTTGTAGCAGGGAGGATTACCATCTGGTGCATACTCCATATCTGAGGGTATCGACTAAACGAAAATAAAATGAACTAAAAGTTACAGATTTAACTTCCAAGAAAGAAGGTTAAGCTAACATTTTTACAGTTACCCAACTAGATTAATTACAACTTCTGTAGCACTGATACTACAGAATATGAATGACTTTGAACTCGGAGAATTGAAATATTTTTGTCTCCTATAAAGTAAGGGAAAATGTGAGAAATTCTGAAAGAAAGAGAGATCACAAAATTTTAAGGTTTAGAAACAACTGCCTTTACTATAGTATCCTGACTCAAAAAATTATTCATAATTAATTGTTAAATTCTATAGTTTAAGAAAAGTGACACTATCATATATGTATGCAAAATGATTTAGATTTTCTGAATATGTAAGTACACAAAATAAGTGTATAACAACATCAAATTGCTATTTATGTTCTGAACGAACAGTTGGTAAACTACTGAAAGCTTCACTACTTCAATATCTATAAACAAGAATAGGAGCAAAAAATAAAGAAAAACTTAACTTGTTTTTGTCATGCTTATAACCAAAATACATATAAATATCAAACAAGGTAAACAAAACTTATAAACCTGAAATCTGCTGAAAATCAAACAAGTTACTCAGATAATAAATACATATTCAGTAAATGAAAAATATAGTTTCACAGGCACTTGTTATGGCTCTGAATATTACTGGACTTATCCAAAGAAAAGCCACCCTTCAATTTTCACAATTATATAGCAACCATGAAAGATACAAAAAGCTTTTCAACATTTGTAAATATAGTATTTTCTAGCAGTAAAAAAAAAAAAAAATCAAAACCATCTCATCCATAATATACACTGAATGATTTAATACAATTAACAGTTTGTTATCCAAGTCACAGATAGATTTATTAATAAGGTCCTGTCTTGAAAAACATTCTAATCTTAGTTAGTTATAACCAGTATTCCCTCTAAACTGCATGGCCACACAACAACCAATATCAAATGCTGTGCACTTCATTATTCCAGCCACACACACACACATCCTCAGTGATAGTGAGGACTCGCAATACATTGGCAGCTTTAATGACCCTGGCAGCTGATATGCCTAAAGCCCAAAAAACGAACAAGCAGCATTGCAAAGTAGCCTAATGGTCCAATGGGGTTGAGGGTCTAAAAATCCCTCCCCTTAAAAAACTGGTAGTACACATGTGCAGATTGACTTGATACTAGTGCACATTTCACACATGGTTTGAAAGAATTAAAGGGAACATTGGTGATAAAATATAATGTTATCAGTCAGTTTAATCACCATTACTACTCTGATAATGTACAATCTAACTTTTGGCATCATCTTACTTGATGGTTACTTTCATTTAACAATATATAATATTTGTAAGTTGAGTAACACTTATTGGTGTGAAACTCAAAATTCACAATGTTAGAAATATGCACAAGTTTAATAGCCATTTCAAAATTATTTGATAAAACCTTATGATCACAATGTTTATTAAATCATTTCAACCTCGAATTATTTAACAAGCCGAGGAGATTTTGCCAACTGTATTTTCTTCACAAACATTTTATGCATAAAATCTATGTAAATTATTAATTAATTGTAAACTTTTTGGATATTTTTTTATTTTTATGTCAGTTTCAAAATATTAGAAACAAAAAAGATATTTTAAATACCTATTTAACCTAATAATTTCATTAAAATCAAAACTAGTACAAATTCAACTTTATAAACAAGATGAAAAAAATGATTTCAGACAACACTTAATAAATTCACTGACTTCAAGTGTCTGTGATTATGTGACAATACTTGTAGGTGCATCATCTAATTACATAATAAAGACATGTTCATATAAATGTAGTATATTTACATACACACATTCAATTTTAAAATACTAACACTTAAAAAATGCTGGGTTGAAGCAAAGGCTTTGTTAAAGTTCTTTTAATGATATCATATTTGGGAATTATTTACAAATAATGGGAAAAAAGGCATTACCTGTTTAAATATGTTCTCACCTTTACATATATTATTCTCAATGAATCACCATTGTCAGTAAGCAAATATTTATAAGATAAATTTTTAAAAATATACATTATGTTTAAAAGAACTAAATGTGGAAAGAGTAAATATTTTACACAAGAAAAAAATTTCATGTTCCAGAACTCATTTTTATTCACAGTAAAACATGTAAGACAGTTATGTTAAAACAACCAAAATTTACAACAAAATAGAAAAGTCAGGCTAATTAAGTGGTTAACACAAGATTTGTTTTTGATTTTTGAATTTTGTGCCACACTACTCAAGGGCTATCTGCACTAGCCATCCCTAATTTGGCAGTGTTAGACTAGAGGAAAGGCAGCTAGTCAACACCACCCACTGCCAACTCTTGGACTACTCTTTTACCAACAAATAGTGGGATTAACCATCACATTATATTGCCCCCACAGCTGAAAGGTTGAACATGTTTGGTGTGATGGGGATTTGAACCTGGTTAACATAAGAAATAAATACTTGCTACATAACAAAACAAGCACAAACCTAGCATAACTATTGAAGTTCAAATATAACTTTGTTTTCCAAATAATTAATCATAAACAAGACTATGAAAATAATAAAAAATCTACAATATCAACTTGACCAGCAAATAAACAAACTGAAATACATAAAAAATTGGTAATTAAAAATGATGAAAATAAACTAAAAAAATATGTGAGGAGAGGAAAGGTGGAGAAAGATTAAACCTACAATTTTTAAATGATAATGTTTCTATGAGACATTATGTTCTGTTCTGTTTCAAAATTTTGAGCTTATATATATTGCTTTCATTCCATTGATTTATTAACTGAAGGTTATTTAATTTTAATAACTAAATATAATTCCTGACAATACACAAGTATAATAAATCTTTCCATAAACAAATATTCTCACATGCTTTGATATGAAGCAAGATAAAGGTCCAATCTGGGTGAAAAGGCCAACCTATAACAAATATCAACAGAAATACACCATTTAATAAACTATACAGACATACACAATAAATTATACTTTATTTTTCACATTAAAAAATGCAACTAATCATAATGTACATTTGATATTATTTTAACCTGTCAAGTACCTGACTTGTCAACATTCAATTGATTTATGATCTCAGACAAATACTTTACAAACAACTAAAACTACACATAAAACTTACAATACACAAATAAATGAGATACTTATTTTATAACAATATCATTTTTCTCGATAATCACTTCAAATGCATTTCTCACATACTAAACATAGTGCAAAATGAGCATCTACCCTGTGTCAAATACTCCTAAAAATCACAGTTGGACATGTAAAAATTCAAATGGATGTGGCAAGTTGAAAAGGAAAACACTGCATGATAATTTCTTACTAGACAAATCTACATTTATTTTTCCTGTTTTTTACCATGAATGCAGAGTTCCTTTTGTTCATACAGTCTATCACCTTGTAGCCAATAAACCATACATGTCTGTGTCAGATTCAAAGCTTTTATTTATATTAGGTTGTCCAGAAATAAATATTGTTTTTGAACTGCAAAATTTGGAAAAGTAAAAACAGTGTTGTAAAACATGCTTTAATCAAAGTAAGCACCATTTGCTTCAACACCTTTTACCAATGTGTAACAATTCTGTTTATGCCCCTGCTATAGAAATCAGAGTTTCTAAGGTCAATTAACTCCCTGAAAGCTTCTTCTGCAGCTGCCTAGTTTTGAAAGCATTTATTGTTCAAAAATTTCTTAAAGTGCTTGAAAAAATTATAATCCGTAAGGGAAAGGTCTGAGGAATAAAGTGGATGATACAGAATCTTGATTCCTAATTCATTCAATTTTTGAAGCATCATCCTTGACAGGTCTCATAACACCAATTTTGTTGATCTTCAGTCAGCTGATGCATAACCCACTTGTTCAACTTTTCAAACTGCACTCAGGTGGTTAGTAATGCTTGATTTGCTTGTGCCTAGCTTTTATGCAAGCTCACAAACTGTTATGCAAGGGTCTGTCTCAGTTGTCTCCCTTAATGTGTTTCCATTTCAGGATGGCTTCCTTCCACAACCTTTGTGGTCTTCAAGACTTTCATCTCCATGTCAAAACTTTGGGAACCAATGCTGAACTCTATGTTCAGTAACAGATCCATGGCTGAGTGCCTGGTTGATGTTCCATGTAGTTTCGGTAGCTTTTCATCCAAGTTTGAAGTCATAGAGGAAAATCAGGTGAGTCTTTCCTGTCCATGCTACCTTGGAGGTTGCAAAACTTACTCTGAGTTGAAACATCATGCAATTAAGATACCTTGTAAATGACAAATGATGATAATTTACACAATATTCAGCTTCTAAATGTCATCATGAGAATTTTGACATTTATTTCTGGACAACCTAGTACTTCTTAATGTTATAAATATACAGTGTTGTTGTTGGGGTAAAGATTCTTCTACAGTAAGTGTCTGTGACTTGTTACTGATAAATTCAATAATAAACAAACAACAAAATAATATATATTTGAAACTAGTTAAATGTATATAGAACAAATTCTTTACACCATAGTGATAATAGATATCATAAACACTATAAGGTTTTATTTTTCTTGTCAAAAATCCACTTAGACCTATTCAGTTGCTTTAAATTCAGCTGACACACTCAACTATCTTTCCCTATTTCTCTCACACTACTATTCTGTGTATAATTCACATACAAATGTGACGAGTTACCACAGTTGTATACTATTCTTCTAGTAATCATCTGGTCTTCTTTCCTCAAAATATCCTCTGTTCCTTTTGTCAAAGTGCACTCAGACTAATTTAATTACTTTAGAATGATGTGCTTTAATGGAATAAATTATTCTCCTTTTCTACAGTTAATCTCACTCTACAGCATCAAACATCAGGCCTATCACCTCTACCACAGTTAACTTCACAATGAACATTTCCTTGGCCATGACTTTACTCTCTTCTGCTATTGTCTTTGTCTGTCTGCTATTTCCTGCTCATCTTTTACTATTTATTTGTTTATTACTGAATTGTCTGCTTGCCATATTCTTGACATCAATGACTCACAAACATAGCAATAATATCTACACTAAACAGTTTTTTAACAGTCTGCACACAGCCTTGATTTGTTATTTATGATAGCAAGTGCCAGGATCCAAATTTACATGTACATATGCATAGGCTAACTGACTAAACTATAGAATTCTACCTAATGACAGTATTTTATTATTGTGAGAAAGCCCACCCCTCTCTCCTACATGGAATAAACCTAAAACAGAAAAAAAAATCTTGGGGCCTTTATTATGAATGCTTATGTATTTATTTGTCCAATCACCTTAACTTGCAAATGTGAAAGCCATAAACCAGATTTGCAAGTAAACTCTTGTTTTGTGATTATTATTTTTTTCATTATAAGTAAAATGACAAACATAACTGCTTGTAGTGATCCCTAATGATGTTCATTAGTTTTATTAATGAAAAATTTGAAATAATCATACCTTAAGTTAAAAAGTGACATAGGATATTAAATTATCTACCTATGTTTCATCATTTCCATGTACTCTTCAAACACATTTTCTCTATACTTTATTGCACAACAATTTATTTTATGTTACTTTCAAATACAATCTTTGTGTCATTACTGACAATTCATCATTCTAAACCAACTGTTAATTGTGAAAAAATCTGTAGCTGAAGTGCACCACATTTTGAGAAAATGGAGTTTGTTCTACAATCACACATGTTAAAATACCAATTAATACTGGTTCCACACATTAGAAATAATAGTAATATTTATATTATTAATATTATTCTGGGTTAGTCTAAAACTTAAAGCAAAAAGGCCAAAACTGAATGTATATTAAAAAAGCAACCAGTTGAATTACCTTCAATGAACAGTTTTGTTCTGTAATGTTACAACAGTATTAACTGCATTATATCATTGTGATGGTGTACACAATTCAAATTTCTATGTTTGTTTTTTTAATGGTAACCTTGACCTTTAACTTTTCAGCCTCAAAACAATACACTGTTCTTTCCCACCTTCAAGTGAAATGACCTATGAAGTTTAATTAAAACATGATGTTTAGAACAAAGTTTTTGTACAAAAGGTAGATGTCTACAGATGGATGGACAAACAGCATCACTGTTTTGTTATATCCTCCCATAATGTTTTTGTTCAGAAGGATAACTAGAGACATAACTGAAAAAACTGGTTAAATCTTCTTGAAAACCTTGATTAAACAACAGTATGTTTAAAACAGATGAGAAAATTACCAGAAACATGAAAATAAAAGTATAAAAAATCTTGTGGTAGGATTCCTGTTAAAAATTAATATTTTAAACAATGGAATGTCTTACTCTTTTAAACCATGTTACATATGAACAATAATAACTGATTGTACAGATAGTTATGTATTTCTTCTAAACAGTACAAATAATGAACCAACTATTTTGGGAGAGAATTTTTCCTTGTAAACAGATATATTACAAGTATATCTCCACAGAAGTATCAAAACAACTTGATTTAGAATATATAACTTGAAGCTGCCACAATCAAAACATATTTTACCAAACTGAAATTCACACAACTACATTTTTGTGAACTTTTAGGTCTACAACATACTAGCAAAACTTACAATTTTATTGACTAGTCAACATTTAAGATACAACAAATAGGAATGCTAAATATAAATGAAGTGATTTGCCACCTTTACAGCTAAATGACAAAGTCATCAATGTAAACTAATATTTACAGTATAGAATCAGTCCCATACTTGAATATGTTAAGTATGATTTCTTAAAAAATAAATGTATCAAACATTTAAGATTACAAACCTAATTTTTCTATGTACTGTTTCAATAATTTGGTTCTTACCTTGTTTACCTGTGTAACAACAGCATCTAACACTTCACCTTTAAAGGGCCTAAATACAATAGCTTTGTATTTTACTGGGTACACAACAAAACCACGTGCTGGTTGAATCAATCCTGCACCAATGTTATCAATTGTTGTCACTGCTATTACAAAGCCATATCTGTCAACAAAAAATTCAGTTAGAGCATTTTTCTTTATCCACTAAAAGCCAAAATTCAAATCTAAATCTAAATTTTAAACTAAACACACTTTTTTTTACAATAATCCCTCTCTAAAATAATACAAGTTATATCAAGTCACCTGCATATTACATACTCAACATGATACTTTCATACCTAACTTTCAGAAAACATTAGTAAGCATACACAGTATGCACCACAATGAAAAAGCAAGGCTACCAAAAAGATAGTAACTTTTAAACCAAATCATTATCATGTTCATTTAATACTACACACATCTATAAAAATTGTTTCAACACTATATATTAATTAATCCATCAGGCAAGTTGCCAAATCTTGTAATAAATAACCATCCCAGGTGGCAAATGCAGAGATGCCAACTATTTCAAATGACTGAGCGTAATGATTGTAGACAGAACCCTTTCAGTTTTAGTCCTTTTAGATTTGCCATAAACAAGACAATCTGGTGAATGAGGCCTCTTCTTTCCCATCTTGTGAATGATCGCATTGGTGTTTCTATGCCACTTAGAAAACGAGAAATACCCATCTACGCGAGAGCTGATTGGCTGACAAGCACTGATGATGTAACTATGGATACCCCCACGTACCCAGTATGGAGAAGCACCGCACTCAAACTATTGGTAAAGATTGGAGATACAAATATTTTTTATTACTTCAAGCACAAACATGATTATCGCAAGTAGCCATTTGGACTATGTCTTTTAATTATTACCAAAATTTATTTGTATCTCACTAGAAATTTTCTTTTCACCCCTTTCAAGCCCTGGAGGAACAATTTATCACTTTATTGTATAGGCCTATATAATATATAATAATTTGAAAGTTGCAACAAGTCGTAATATTTGTCTGTATGACCGTATATGTATACACCAAATCATTACGCTCAAATCATAATGGTTGGCATCTCTGCAAATGTTCAGTGGTATTACTGGATATCTCTATTATTGTGGAGTTCATATTTGTCATGTAGTAGTGGTAAATGAACAACTTGTACTCTTTAGAAGCAGTTTAAAGTAGTAGGAGTTGACCCTCATTTTTCAATTAAATTATCACAATTTGATGCTGTTCAACAGCCTAACATTTTATAGCAAGAAAATGACATCAAATCTCATTATAACTGTTTATTTTGTTTATAGATCAACTTATTTCAGATGAATTATGATTTGATATAGTGCACATCTCTGCTTTGCACTGTTATATTTTATCAAAGAAACTTTCTTCACACACATAAAAATCTAACCATTTTAAATCAATAAACTGTTATTGGTACTAACAGAATTTAATCAACACAACAAAAAGTGAGGTCATAGCATAATTTTACCTTGTTTTGTGCATTCAAACATCTTTCAAGTATCTGAAAATGAAACAACTGTCTAACTACCTGTATTGGCTATAGTTTGAAATTATACACAGGAAGAACAGGTTGTATTACAGCTTCGACCATTTCTGAAAATTGAACCTGGTGCTTTTAAATGTATTACTCCTTTATGTAGGGACTGTTGTAGTTTGAGTTTCAATATATGATATAAACAGAACATTTTTGATATACATAAATATTCACTTTGAACTATTCCTATGGCAAAATCTATAACCTGGCCCATTCTTACAAAAACTATCTCAATGCAATCTGGGCTAAATCTCTATGAAAATTTTCATCAGTGTAAATTAACAGTGCACAATGGAGATATGCACTGTACCAGATCATGACTCATCTGAAACAGACTAACCTATAAACAAAATCAGTTATAATGAGATATGTCATGTTCATACTATAAAATGTTATGTATAAATATATACTTCACTAAACAATGTTAAACTCTGGTAATTTCACTGAAAAGCCAATAAGAAAGAAAAGAACAGTCATTGTTTCTCTTGTGTTTTGAGCTCTTGGCTTCATAGTTTTTGTTGTTGTTTTTTAACTTAAAAGCTCAAAAACTCTTTTTATTTTGTATTAGTATTGTAACAGTTCAAGTCAAAATTATGGTGTATCTATTAAATTTGTGCATCTATCCAGCTTGTCAAAAATATTCATCACCACATTTATATCAAAGACAGTAAATGAATTTGTTTTTGATCAATGCAACTGATTTATATTGACAGTAATCTCTTGCAACTACTTTTTACATGTGAAATAAAAAGAAATGCCATAAGTTCCTCTTATACTTAATGCATGTCTACACTAAACATACAGATCTCTGCAATTTTATCTTAAAATAGTTTTCACTTTTAAAGCATACTTTTGACTGTTCTCACACTTCCACAAAACAGATAATTCCAGCATGATGTGTGAAACACTTCAAATAAAGGTTATACGAAGTCAGAGCAGAGAAAGACTTAAACATCAATTACTTATACATAAAAGTAAAAAATTATTCTGGTGAATTGAAAATGCACATTTAAAACAATGCTATAAAAATAACTATAATCTTAAAACTCAGTTATGTGCACATACAAGTACAGTACTGTTAAAAACCTACTTCTGTCAGTTAAACTCCATATAATGGATTTTAAAGCAATTAATTTTTTTATTTGTAATACCATACTATAAAAATATGGGGCAGCTAAAACCCAAATATATTAATGTTTCCACAGTAATTATAATTAATCAACCATTTTACAAGCCAAAAATCATGGTATCAATGTCCATAAGCAATAAATTACATCAAATTATCACACTGTCTAACTCTAGTAACTAATCAGTCACAGGCACACTAATCTTTTGTTCTAGATACTAAAAACTTCAAAAGCAGTATAACATTATAAATATTCAATAGCAAGAGTTGGTTGGAAGTATTATTTGAAAAAAAAAAAGAAAATTTAAAAGTGTCTCCAATTTTACTGTACTAAAACTGTATAATTGTTTACTTTTTATTGAAACTTGCAGTAGCTTCCATGTTCTATTCCAGTTATAACTCTCAAAGTCCCTCAGAATAAGACAATCATTTTCATCATTTTCTATCAAAAATATAACTATTCTCATCTGTTTGTACCTCTTTCTAAATTATTTTAGATATAAATGTACAAATACAGTCTTCCATAAAAATATATGTATCCAAATCACCAATACAAAAAAAATTAACCAAAAGAGAGAAATTTATGGGAGATTAAACATCACATACCCCTAATCATCTCATCTATCCTACACTCTATTTACTTAATATGAAAGTATACTTGTTTATTTCAAAAGAAATCATTTTACTCAATAAATGACAAATCTATGTCTTTTTTTTTAATTCTTACTTTCCACTGCATGTGCCTTCTACTTCAGTAAACAACTTTTGCTTCACAGTTTCCAGAAGCTGTGGGCCAAAGTACCGAGGATGAAGAAGAATCTCATGTTCAAGAGAAATCTTTCAAAACAAATTAACAAAATAAATGAAACAAGCAATACACATACCTGTACACATATATACAAATTATGATTTAAACAAATTGGGCAATATTATTCAACTTACAATCTTCTAGCACCTCCTCACTATTCAAGAACTTAGAACAAATAGTAGCAAGTGGCTTACATACCCAATATTTAACCTCTTTCAAAACTCTCGGGTAAATATTATCTGATCAAGAAGCTTTATTGGGGATGGAGTGGATAAAAGCATTTTGATTTATTTATACTGTGCTCTCAATTATACATGGTGAGAAGAATTGTTAAAACGATAGGCTAGACTCCAATTAAGGCAGTTTAATTCTTCAAATATGGTGAATGACTCAAGGAATGAGCTTTTCTAGTCTACTGCAGAGTCCAACAATTAACAGGAATTTAAAATGGGAATTGATTATTTTATAAAAAATAAAACATAGATTTAAATTTTTACTATTCTTCAAGGTTTGCAAGGGCAATCTTGAAGAGCTATCCCCTCATCGATGTCTGTAGTATTAAGTTTTACATGACGGGCAAATAGTGTCTTCAGCAAGTTTAAACTAGTGCTATCTAATGTAGGGCAATGACAGATGCGAGACTTTGTATTGAAAGTTCATTCAGAGAAGAAATTTTTTCCGTGCAATATAACTATATTGTTTCTCCCGCGAACACGTGCGCCCAATGCTCATTTATATTATAACCTCATGATCACACTCAAAGAGTCTATAAATGTAATTTGCTTTCAACTTTTACACTATCTTAATCTTACAAGTTACACTGCTAACTCCGAATCTGATGAAAAAAGTAATTGATTATTAAATCTTAATATATGATAAAAGTTAAATGAGTGATAAATAATATAACTTACAAGTTTAAAAAACTTACATGGTAAAACATTTGGTATTTTTCTGCTGATACAAGATAATAAACTTTCAAAATTTCAAGAACAAATGTTGTACAAAAAAGATGAAAAGCTAAACAGTCCCTACGTATTTCTAACCTGTGTTAAGCCTATCAGTTTCTATTTCTTCTGCTTTGTTATTCATTTCTTTAGCAAACCTCAATAGCGTTACCTAACCGTTGCTTTAATTTATCTGTCAAAAGTTACAATAAAATATACAATTTTTTTTAATAAAACAAGCTTTTGACCAAATGTGAAAAACGTTCATTAAGATACTTAATTTTATCTTAAATATTTTCCGTTATGACACTGTAGGCATACGTAAATAAAATTCATGAAGAGTTATGCTTTTAAAAGATCGATGTCACAAATATATAAACCACAAAATAGAAGTGACACGCCTGGCATGGCCAAGTGGGTTAAGGCGTTCGACTCGTAATCTGAGGGTCGCGGGTTCGAAACTCGGTTGCACCAAACATGCTCGCCCTTTCAGCCGTGGGTGCGTTATAATGTTACGTTCAATCCCACTATTTGTTAGTGAAAGAGTAGCCTAAGAGTTGGCGGTGGGTGGTGATGACTAGCTGCCTTCCCTCTAGTCTTACACTGCAAAATTAGGGACGGCTAGCGCAGATAGCCCTCGAGTAGCTTTGCGCGAAATTCAAAAAACAAACAAACAAACAGAAGTGATACGTATCCTCAGTCCTGTTGTAGAGTAGCAATAATTTTATGAATTTACAACGCTAAGATTTGGGATTCGACTTCTCTTGCTGGACAAACAAACTAAAGCAAATAAGCACAGTCTACAAACGTAATTATAGATTTGTATGAAGTACGCATTGATTATTTCATGCCAAAAAGCAAAAATCATACGGTTTTGTGGGTTTACAATAATTCAGATCAAACAGCAAAAGTTAAGATTGACAGAGATTCTCATAACAAAAAAAAAGTTATTAAGCACCATCACACACATGTGCTTGTTTGTTAAGATATTTGCCGAAAGCTACACTAGAAGTTTGCAGCATTTTGAATGCATTGATTTCACTTACCGTAATAGGTTACGATCTTCAGAATAACAGAGATACGACAGAAAATATTATGCAAACCTAAACTATATTGGTCCTGGCTTTTGACTTCCTTGTAAAAAAAAGAAAAGAAACTGGATACAATATGAACAATCTCAAATAAACTTTATTGAGTTACTCAAACAATGAAAATGAATATATTCAATTAAAGAAGGTGCCTTTATGGAGGTCTGAGAGCTCTGGGTAAGATTTAGTACCCCAGGTTTAGAAAACAAACCATTATAAGCATTAAACAATATTGTTATTCATCTCAGAATGTGTGTGTCACCTGTTTCACTGTTTGTCGTTAATTCTTTTCAACCACAAGAAAATAAAACAGTAGATACACCAAATGTTGCGGTTATTATGTGTCTAAACTACTCTTTGTGAATTTTATACACTGCTAATGATAATATCACACACTCATAAGTATTACAATTCACTCAAAATATTTTGCACTACTCTTAAAAAAAAAACAGAAAGCTAAACTACGTTTTATTTCAGACATAGCATAAGTTTTTGGTTAGTCTTAAATTTTCCATGAAAATTTACTACTTGCCGTATATTTTGATGTCACAATTTTAACATTTTTTTATTAATGAAAATAACAGATGTTATGTATTGTTAAATATACCTTTAAGGTTATTTATCACAGTCACATCGTCTTAAATCAAATTCTTTGTCATATGTTACTACTCAATTTATTTCTGTTATACAATAGTAATGATGTGTTGTTCTTGCACGTATGCAAGACTACATAGATATATATACACTACGTGGCCAAAACTACGTGGAGACCTCTACTAATTAATGGATTTGGGTACTTCAGCCACACCTTTAGCTAACAGGTGCATAAGATCAAGCATACAGCCATGCAATCTGCATAGACAATCATTGGCAGTAGAATGGGTCGTACTGAAGAGCTCGGTGACTTTAAACGTGGCACTGTCATAAGATGCCACCTTTCCAACAAGTCAGTTCGTCAAATTTCTGCCGTTCTAGAGCAGCCCCGGTCAACTGTAAGTGCTGTTATTGTGAAATGGAACCGTCTAGGAGCAACAACAGCTCAGCCACGAAACAGTAAACCACACAAACTCACAGAATGGGACCGACGAGTGATGAAGCGCGTAAAAATCGTCTGTCCACAGTTATTACGCTCACTACCGAGTTCCAAACTGCCTCTGAAAGTAACGTCAGCACAAGAAGTATTCGTTAGAAGCTTCATGAAATGGGTTTTTATGGCCGAACAGCCGCACAAAAGCCTAAGATCACCATGCTCAATGCCAAGCTCCGTTGAACTCTGGTGCAGTGGAAACGCATTTTCTGGAGTGAGGAATCACACTTCACCATCTGGCAGTCTGAAGGACAAATCTGGGTTTAGCATATTCTAGGAGAACATTACCTGCCTGAATGCACAGTGCCAACTGTAAAGTTTTGGTCTGGTGCTGTTTTCATGGTTTAGACTAGGCTCTTTAGTTTCAGTAAAAGGAAATCTTAATACTACAACATACAACGACATTCGAGAGAATTGTGTACATCCAATTTTGTGGCAACAGTTTGGGGAAGATCCTTTTTTGTTTCAACATGACAATACCCCCGTGCACAAAGCGAGATCCATAAAGGCATGGTTAGTCGAGGTTTGTAAGAAAGAACTTGACTGGCCTGTTAAGAACCCTGACCTCAACCGCATCGAACATCTTTGGGATGAATTGAAACGTTGACTGCGAGTCAGGCCTTCTCTTGCGCTTTTGTGGCTGAATAGAAGCTAATCCTCGCAGCCATGTTCCAAAAACTACTGGAAAGACTTCCCAAAAAAGTGAACCAACTCCATATTAATGCCTATGGTTTTGGAAAGAGATGTTTTGTTTGTTGTTTGTTTTCGAATTTTCACAAAGCTACACGAAGGCTATCTGCACTAGCCGTCCCTAATTTAGCAGTGTAAGACTAAAGGAAAGGGAGTTAGTCATCACCACCTACCACCAACTCTTGAGCTACTCTTTTACCAACAAAGCTAACCGTCCCTACTTTAGCAGTGCAAGACTTAAGGGAAAGCAGCTAGTTATCATCACCTACCACCAACTCTTGGGCTACTCTTTTACCAATGAATAGTGGAATTGACCATCACATTATAATGTCCCACGGCTAAAAGGGCGAACATGTTTGGTGGGATGGAGATTCGAACCCGCCACCTTCAGATTACGAGTCGAACGCTGGGCAGTTGGAATGAAATGTTCAACAAGCACATATGGGTGTGATGGTTGGGTGTTCACATACTTTTGGCCATTTAGTGTATGTTGTCATAACACATTGCTGCATTTTCTAATAATTTACAAATAACATAATCACACACAAATATATATATAGAGAGAGAGACATAAATTGCTATTACACATTGTTACACCCTATAATAATTTACAACAGATTTCCTCTTTCTCTTACATAAGTTATTTTGGTAACCTTCCAAAGCTGCATATCAGAAATTGTCCTCCCATAATGCATTGCAGTATATGAGCCCTCAAACTCTACTTATTATTTTTTTTAATTGAAGCATCACAAAATGAATAATCATTGGTAGAATTAAATTAAACTGACTCTTAAGCTAAAATTATCATCAGTCATATTTAATTAGTTCATATTATTTTACTCACCCAATTTTATGGTTATCAGGCCCTCGACGTTTGAGTCTTGGTTAATATTTCAAATTAAATGTAACATACTGATTAATTTTACGACCGCATGCTAAGTTAACCATACGTAGTTGTCGATATTTGGTCACAGGTAAATTTTTACTCTAAATGTGGTCATGTTTGTTATTATATTATGCCAGTATACACTCAAAAGAAACACAATTTTCTCACTGCATTTAAAACTGGCATACCTTTCAATGATATAAGAAAGAATCTAATAACTAACAGACATCCTGTCACTCGAGTTTTTCAAAATGTCAGATGAAATTTCACTTAATGGCTAAGAAAGCAGTGGCTGCAGTGGTCTTTCATTCATTGATTTTTCAATCACATGACCATTCTAGTTTACAAAGTAGATCAAGAGGCAGTCAAAAAATATAATGTTTACATTATATGCAAAAACACCTGATAACTCAGAAAAATGAGGTCATCACATTATTACTGAGTTTTGGTCTACTAGCTACCATCCTTAGTTGTATAAACTGTTTTTGTACTACGCACATAACTTATATTAATTCCAGCCGCCTTAGCTTGTGGTTAAATAGTAAATATTGTCTGATATCCAGAAGGTATCTTCTTTAGCACCCTAAAGTTTATTTGATAGCTCAAAAACTAAATAAATCTAAGTTTTATGGTTCTGATAATATTATGATCAGCAAATCGTACTAACACTATAGTAAGGAAGTGAAAATTAGTCAATTTGGTATGAACATTGTACAATAAACATTGCTTGGAGTGATAATTCATACTTTTCCTCAGTTAGTAACCTTACAACCAGAAACTGTTATAGCTCTATATTATTGTTAAGTTTCATCGATATAAATCAAAAGGATGACTTCGATAACTTGACTGAACGTTGGAGCTGCCTTTCTCCTAAAACTCGAGCATATTCTCATCTGTCTGACCTAGGTTGATTACTAGTTCTAATCAAGTATCTAAAGAGTTTCACACAGTCTGCTCTGCAGATATTCCACTACAACTTTGCAAGATACATTAATTGATTACTGTAAAGCCTCAGACTAATGTTTTGCTACCAAATACCACTTATTAGTACGAATCACAATGCTGTTTCAGCTGCTAATCTTTTAATTAAGCATTTATAAAAAATTCATATGGTTTAAATACAATGTTCTGCTCACACCTTACTTTGAATCACTACTCAATAAGCTGTAAACCAAGGAATGATACTGTTATACGCAGACTCGTTACAGCATATGTTCTTTACCTGCTTTAGTGGGTTTTTTTTTGTGTTTTTTTTTAACTTCGCACAAAGCTACTCAAGGGCTATCTGTGCTAGCCATCCCTAATTTAGCAGTTTAAGACTAGAGGGAAAGCAGCTAGATCCCATACTTTGGAGAAAACTATTAGCTCTCCTAGGAAGATTGAAGAAAAAAATTTATTTTCTTTCACGTCTAGTTATGGTTCAACAATGAATATATTGAATATTTTTTTATGTTTTTCTAATTAATATTTATAGCATAAATATATGAAAAATATACAAACAGACTAAAATTGTCTGCTTTTATAATTAATATGTATCTTTTGATAAATATTTTAAAAGACAAAGAAACTTTTTTAATTTTTGTATTTTAAGTAGATAATAAGAAATATTTTTTCTTAATTGTATTATTAAATGTCTATTTTGATCTAAAATGTATTTATATTTTGTGAATAATTTAATAAAATTTAAAACATTAATTTTGGCCATTCTTTATGCGTATTTTAGCCTGAATAATGAGTATATAGAATTTTTAAAAAAGATTACACTAGTTATTTTCATTTAACTGATTTTTTCCCCTATTTTTGAACTAATCAGTTTTTATCTTCTTCTGTTCTAGATCTTGTAATGAGTTCAAAGATGCTGAGAAAAAGACATGCAAGTAATCATCACAAAGTCAAATGCATAAAATGCGAAAAAGTCATGATCAATGACTATAGAAACAAACATCTTCGAAGCTGCCACAATGATATGTTGAAGACTGGTAGACGTCCAAAGTTCTCTGAAATCGTATCAGAATCGCAAAAAAAGATATGAAAGCGTTTTTTGTTCCGCTCCATCTACATCATCACTTGCGATAGAAATCAAAACTAATGAACCGTTAGTAGAAGTATATATTGATTCAAACTCTCAAGAAATCAAATTGACAGACCCACTGTTTCAAAAGAGCCATACTATTTTCAGGAAGAAACTCTATTGGAAGAGGTGGAACCTCTCGTAGTAAATTTTAATTCGTCCAATGGTGATTCAGAAGATTATCAGAATTAAACTATTCGAAAAGAACAGTCGGTAGAAAAAAGTTAATGGTTTTCAATTTGCTGGTCCACAACAGCTATAGCTTTCCGAATTCCCATCTCGGATTATCTACATGATTCGCCTATCATTTCAAGCTAAGTGGTATAAATAATTCCCTTGGGTATCCTATCATTAAACTTTTGATTGTGCAACTTGTTGCCTTTGTGAGAAGTTTGCTCCAAAATCTTGTAAGACATTCACCTTTGTTAAATGTTCAAAACCAGAAAGATTGCTAAAACACGCTAAAAGTGTGAGCCATCAAAATTCAACGATAGCATGGATCCGTTTAAAAGCAACAACAATTCATTAGAGTTCTTTACTAGTTCAAGCCAAAAAATAAAGGAAAAATTAATTACGACCGAATAGACTTTGTCTTTCAAAAATTATAAAAACACTCCTTTTCCTTGCTAAGCAAAATATTGCCATTAGGAGTGACTATGAAGATCGTCTTAATGTATGTGATTCTTCTGATGTCAATGGAGGGAACTTTCTTGATCGTTTGTACCTGCGGTGTAAGAATCTTCAATGATTTAAGGAAGAATTCACAAAGCTTGTTGGACGACATAAACAATGGTTGAGTTAGGACATTCAGAATGAAATTTTGAATCTTGTTGCGATAAAATTAAGAAAATTAATAACCAATAAGGTAAAATCCAGTGGCTTTTATTCCGTCATCGCAGATGAAACCATGGATGTCAGTCGCGACGAGCAACTTTCTCTGTGATTTCGTTACGTTTCAAAAGGTGTCATTAAAGAAAAGTTTTTAGGTTTCTTCTTGGCGTGATCAACAAAAGCCGAAGCCCTATTTGAATTGATTACAGAAACTTTAATGTAACAAGGTCTCCATCTTTTCTGATAGTTGGCCAAGGATACGACAGTATCAGTAACATGGAAGGTAAACATGTTGAGCTTCAAAGTCTAATTAAAACTGTGACCCTAAAATCAATTTATGTCCATTGTTATGGTCACTTGCTTAATCTTGCCGCTCAAAAAACCTAAAAAAACGCCTTCTTCTTTCTCACTA
Organism: Tachypleus tridentatus; assembly: GCF_004210375.1. NCBI lineage: Eukaryota > Metazoa > Arthropoda > Merostomata > Xiphosura > Limulidae > Tachypleus > Tachypleus tridentatus. Next base: position 40,494,703 of record NC_134830.1, read on the forward strand.
TTCAAACTTTTAAAGAGCAAATTCAATCTCGTTTTAAAGAAAATTATCAAAATATCCTTTCCGGTTTCTCTTCTGTCATAACGCAATCATAAAAAAGAAGATGATACGGATGATGTCTCATTACTTTGTAACTTTTATGGACTAAATGAGAATCAGTTATCTTCGGAAAGATTGCGGTTGGTCTTCTTGATCAAAAAAACAAAATCCCCGTTTGTCTTCGGGATATAATTTGTCAAAATGGATTTAATGGCATCTCTCAGCTATTTCCAACTTATTCTAAGTTGGCGCAAATATTCAGCACTGTTCCAGACACATCCTGTTCTGCTGAAAGATCATCTCTCCATTACCTCGAATCAAAACTTACTTACGTTCTACCATTGGACAAAAAACAGTTTCATGTCGCCATTTTGATTATTGAACGGGAAATAACAAATTTTACGATGAAGTGTTTTGTTTTTAATTTCGCGCAAAGCTACTCGAGGGCTATCTGTGCTAACCGTCCCTAGTCAACTAGTCATCACCACTCACCGCCAACTATTGGGTTACTCTTTTACCAACGAATAGTGGGATTGAACGACACATTATAACGCCCCCACGGCTTAAGAGATGAGCATGTTAGTGTCTTTGTAACTTATAATAATCTCATGCATTAAAATATGCATTACGTAACAGCTAATAACAGTTAATTATGTTTTCAAATAAAACAAAGTAATAAAACAAATTTTTCTCTAACTTTATTTTTAGAAATGAACCTCAAAGACGTTATAACGTTGAATATGGAAGACTTCCCAAACAAACAGCTATATATATGTATATATAAATTATAGTCTACCGTGTTCTTGGCAGATTTGTCACTAATTACGCAGCCATTAATACCTAAAACAATAATTTAATTTTAGAAATCAGTACTAATATTACACTACTTTGACCTATAAGAAAGTTTCTAATTTTGTTTGTCTATTTTTAATTGTCTTATAACGAGATGCATGGCCTCAACAAGATTAATGTGCATATACACATTCTTGACCATTAATCAGTGACGACGAGAAAACCCGCTTGACTCTTGTAGACTTGTATTCCATTTATGCATAACAAGTACGCATCATTTTGCATTATTTATACTCTAAAACAAAGTGGCACAGGCATATTATTTAAAATAAGCGAAATTTTCCGAGGAAAATTCTCGGAGTAGATTTATAAAGCCTAAGAGTTTCTAAATAAAACAAAATACTGAAGTACATTCTGTATAAACTAACTTTTTATAAATGTGGAAATTAAAACCAAAATAACCCCTAGATGTTTAGTCTACTAACATTTTTGGAAAGGGTATTTGTATTTATGACAAAGCTACTAAGATTATCTGCCAACATCCCTTATTTTGAGCCTTTGACCAGAAATATGGTAGCCAATTAACAGCATTCTATCACCCAAGCTAAGAAATTGACCATCACTCTTATAACACACCTATAGCTCAAAGTGTAGGAGATATGATATTATACGGATTCAAACCCAACTAACTAGCTCCAAAATTCAGAACTGTACAATAGGGCCAACTCAACCTATTTTGAAATGGAAATATTATTACTTATGAATCAAGTTACTTTACTGGAGTTTTTTTGGTTTTTTTACAAATAAAATAAATATAAAAAGATTCAGCTTTTACATGAGAATCCATGCCCTCTATGACGAAATTCTGAAACCTACGTTCCAGGGCTACAAATTTGGAAATTAGCACTGAACAACTTTCCAAGCGTGTGATATGTAGGGTTTCAATTAGTGGCAGTACCAGGGGGTACCCGGCATCTAGTACTACTACTGATTTTCAGGATTTCTTATGTTAAGAATCATATCCCATTTGCGGATCTATTGACCCAACATCTTATTTGATGTTTAAGTTTCGCTTTTCTTCCAATTATAAACGACTGGAAGGATTGGGGAAGCATATTTGGTGTGACAGGGATTTGAAAATGCGACCCTCAGATAACAAGTCGAGTGCCTTAACCACTTGGCGATGCCGGACATGATAAAGAACACAATGGAAGAGATGATCAATGCTTTTGTTCATCAGAAGAATCGTGAAAACTTATTGATTATTCGAATTTTATTTGGTCTTATTTATTTGTTAGAAAAGTAAAAAAAAAACTAGCTGCAATGAAAAATTTATGTTTACAGTTTTTGATTCTTAAAAGCAAATCTATGTTGTTGCTTTTTCAAAACAATCAGGGTACTGAAAAATTATGTTTACGTGTTTTTTGTTTTTGTTTTTGTTTTGTTTTTTGTAAATGAGTTGGACGTTGAATTTTCTGCACCGGATAAAACGGAAGAAACAGGCAACAACAAAAATTTTATAACATATACTGCCGCGCATTCCTTGACAGTGTCTGATAAAAAGTAATATGTTAAAGAAATAAAACCCTTAAAAATCTTATTGTCATTTAAACATTTAGACAAAATTATTAAATGAATTAACTGTGGAGTACAAAATTTCAGAATAGGATTAAATATTAAACATATTTCCAAAATGATCCAATTAAATGTGTTATGTGCTTTCGACGACAGTATCATCTTGTCGTTGTTTTCTCTTTATTAAACTACATAGTAAAACAGTCACTCATTTTTTGTATAGTTTAATTTAGTAACTCGATTTATTATACCTTTGTCTTTATATTTTAATATTGTTAATTTCAGCTCGTAAATTATTAAAAACTTCGAAGATGAAAACAGATTTCGTGATGTCCTTTTCTAATTAAAACATTAAAAATTTAAAGCTATTTAGAAACACTAGAGGGATGATAATTTGAATACTACAGTCTTAGAGAGAAAAAAAGATAAAGTGACCTGTGTGTAATGATGGATAGTAGTTGGAACTCAGTAATATTATACTAACAGAAGCAAGTAGTGACACATTTTGACACTTATGATTTCGAAGAAGATAATGTAAGTTATGACATTCTAGAACTTAAGTTTAGTGTAACTAATGTTCAACTGTAGTTACTGTATAGTAATTACCATGACGTGATGTTTGAATAAATTTATACCTTTGTAGATTGTACAAGAACTCGTTAAACGTGATAAACCTTGCGAACTGCAGTGTTTGAATATTTCCAAATAAATTATAATAACAGTTCTTTAAACTATTACTTTATTTTACATAAATTAGAAAAAAATGCTTTCCTATCATTTGCTTAATAATTTTCTGTACAAAAATACTAATTTAAATTTAAATGAGAATACGCTACATACATATTTTCTAGAAATTTATCATTTTAATATTTAGCCAATTAAAGTACGAAGCAACGTTTCGACCTTCTTAGGTCGTCTTCAACGTTGGCAAAAAAAAAAAAAAAAAAAGTTGAAAAGGGTCAGAACGCTGTTGTGTGTTGTGTATCTTAATTAAAGTTTTAATATCCTTTAGGATACGTTTTTCACTTCAAGTGTTTCTCGTCATAAGTGATATATATTATGGGATGATGGCAAATTGTGATGATTGTGTTTTGGCCTTAACATTTGTAAGTGATTTATACATAATACCTCAGGGTAGCAAAATTTCCTGATATATTGCCAATTTCTGCAGAATTTGGACACTGAAACGGTTCATTTAGTACTAATATGGGACATTGAAAAATATTTTCAGGGATGCTTTTATATTTTTTAGGCATAAATCCTCAAAAATTTGATTACTTGAAAATTGCAGTTTTGCTACATTTTCTGGAAAACTTACTCTTTTCCAGCTTTTTTTTGTCTTTATTCTCTTATTCTTTTGTTGTTTTTTTCCATTAAAAAGATGCAAATAAATTACTGTTCTTTTATTTTGTTTTTTGGGTGGATACTAATGTTGGCCTTTGAACTACTGCAGAAGTCATAATGAAACACCTCCTTGGACTCCTAATTCAGCTGCTTGCCTCCTCTTGTTTATTCCTTTTTTGATTTGGTTTATCTTATTTTTTTTCTTTTCACCATGAAATTCCTTTATGGGGTTTGCATTCTTTATTGTCATCTTTTGTATGGAAGATGGTAGAATTTCAATAGGTTCAGGAGAACCCTAGATTTAGCTTTGTTATGTTGTGAGAGAATCAGTGAAAAAAAAAGTTTAGCCAATTGTTGCTGTTTTTTCTGGCTTAAATTGCATTGTGGGACTGAGAACAAATTTATACTGTGGAGGTATGGATTACATGTTAAAATCTGATGAAATTAGAAATATAATGAATATAATTCAAAAGATCAAAAAATGCATAGACTAGGATGGGAAAGTGTAACTATAGTAATATTTTTACTGAGTTAAAACGTGATATAAATGTATGCGCATAATGATAAAATTGGTTATCTTAATTTTTATTTTACCATACCAAGTCTTGTGTTTGTTAATAATTATTAGTGTAAGACAGATGTACATAATAATATACCTCGAATGTTAACTCTACTAATGGCAGACTTCTAGTGTTGATAGTTTACTACTCAGTACTAGTACTAGTTTCTTCTAAGTTCCAAACAGTACCTGAACGTTTGTAACAGAATATGTGTATGTTATTACCATAATGTAATATGTACCTGACTTGTTCCAGATGATTTTAAAGCAGCAACTTAATTTTAAAAAAAATCTAGATAAATAGGTTTATTGAATGGAAGAAAGCAGTTGCTTTAAATCAAGTGAAGTCAAATTGTATTAATGTTACAAGTGGGATACCTCAAATATTAGTGTTTGGAGCTTTGCTCTTTTTGATTTACATTAGTGATATAAATGAATAAATGAACAATAAACTGCTTAATTTTCCCAATGATGTTGTTATAAGCAGTATTTTAATGTTTTAATTCAGTTGTTAGCTATAGGATGCATCATATTAAGATTGTATTAGTCCTAGTATACTTTGGAAAATAAATGAGTGAAAAGTTTTCAAAAAATGCAGAACAAAGATTAGATTATAAATAATGGGTGAACTAGTCAGTTGGTTAAATAAGCTTAGAGTGAAGCAGAGAAGCACTAAGATGTTAGAATGAATCAATTCAGGTGTTTCAGAGGTTGTTTTCATCCTGTTGTACAAAGACATTAACTAAATACAAGACATCTTTATAAAAATTCAACTGAAACACATCCAAATAAAGTTGTATACTAGGTCCTATATATTGTAAACCATGATGTCTGTCCAAATATTCACCTGTCTCCTCTTTATGGCATTTGCTTCCCATGCTATGTTTGCAAATCTGCCCATGCAGACAGAGCTCAACATTCCCTTTTAAAATGATGAGAGAACAGGTGTGAATAACATTGATGCAAAATTTTATTTTGCATACTGGTTATTCTGTCCTAAGTTGTTAGGAAATAATCACACTATCATTCATGTTTTAAAATGTGTAACTTAAAATGTACATTTACCATATGTTATTGTTGTGTAGCTCTTAACATGACTGAAATGTTCAACAAGTACTTTTTACTGAGGGTGGTATAAGTAGCTCAGAGGTTTGACTCTTAGTGGAAATAATGGTGCAGCACAATTAACCTTTTTTAAAGTCCATGAAGTAATTTAAATTGATAGATAAACTTTTTCCATCACTGAAAATAAATGCTTTTGCTTTTTACTTATAATTCAAAGGTAAAACTTTGGCATTTACTATCTGCCATACAAATCTATGCATCATTTCTTCAGGGTTTGGAAAGTGGATTGGGGGCTGTTAGCATTTTTTTTTGGAAAAGTAGCATTACTAAATCATGGTTAAAGTGTTTGAAATACATTCTAAGACTATGTGTTGAAGTTTTTATTTAAACATATAATGTACTGTCATTCATCATATTTTCTTTGAATAATTGGTTTATAATTAGTTATGATACCAAAGATGTAGTTCATGTAATTCAGATCACTCGGCCAATTGAGGGTAATCAAGAGACCAATCAAAGCATTTTGTGTACACATACCTATGTCCTTTGAAGGTCATAGTTACCGTGTCATGAAATAGAAAATGTGTGATGTAATGTGACATGAGATTGCTTCCAATAAATGCAATAATATTCTACCTAACTTTCATTTGTGGCATGCAGAAATAATGGGTGTCATTTGTTGATTCAAGCTATAAAATAGCACTCAAAGCTTGTTTGTTTTTTTAAGACTAAGTCTGTGAGGGAAGTTATATGTATAACTTAAATGTATGTATATAATTTGTAGGAGCTGTAGAGTGTTATGGTATATGTATATTTTCCTTCTATTATCTTAAAACAACAGTTGTTTGGGTAACAAAATTGGTTTAGGTTTCAAAATATAAAAAGGATTGCCATCACTTTTCACAATCAAATAAAATCTTGTTACTGTATTTGTTTACAAATTCTAGTGAGTGACCAGAAATACTGGTATATAAATTGAAATGTTGTGTACACATCGATTTTCTTGTGTAGTCTAACATTTCAATTTGTTTTAAATGTATATTCAGTGTTATTGGTTGTGAACTTTTTTATTTTTCAAAACAGGTCCACATGAACATGACTCCTATCTACAAGTACTCTTGTGTTTCCTGGTGAAAGAAGCAGGCCATTGAACCAAATCAGAATGCTGGATTCACAGTGTTTAGAATTTACAGATGAAGAAGTTCGATCAGAGTTGGAAAAATTGGGTTATCCAAATATTCCTGATGATCAGCTAAAACTATTTAAAAATGGTGACTGCCCAATAACAAAATTTATTTTCTTTGAGTTTTCTTAATTTGAAATAAACTTTGTATGACAATAAGTTGAAGTTGTTGGTTAATTACATGAGTTTCCCAGCAAAAAAAAGTTGTTTTTTGGGGTATCATTTCACATTTAGTGATAAATAACTTCAATAAAGAAACATTTCCTAAAGTTACAAGCTTCTTGTTATATTACCATAAAGTGTATGTTATATACTACGTACATGATTAGTGCTACAATATATATATATATATATATACACACACATGCACGCACAGAGAGATATCATTGTTAGCACACTCACTCTGAGAATTTTATCACACTGAACAGAGAAAATGGTATGTTCTGGTAAATATATGCAGCTATATACTGTGAAAACCCAAATGTATTTTACTTTAATTTATTAGAAACCAACATAAGGACCAGGAAAGCTGCAGATGTGGACCTTTTAACTATGGGAAGGATCATAGGTCATTGTGAACTTGGAACTCTAGTAGAGAAATAGTAAAACTGCTATCTTTAAGCCAATGTTATTCAGTAATATGAAACAGTTCAAGAAAGAAAGTAGTTGTAAGGTTAAAAAAATAGTTGTTACAAATTGGCTTAAATCAGCAATGAAAAGACAAATGACAAAACATTTCATTGCTACCAAAATTACATTGCTAATTCAATTACAATACTTCAATGTACTGTTAAAACCATTTCTAACTGAGTTGGACACCAAAAAAAGAATTGCTTGTAGAAAACCACTAGGATGTAATGGACTAAAGTAAAATATACTCTTATTGGCTAAGGAACACAAACAAGTCATCAGAGTTCTGTAGGTATATGTTTGGTCATATAAAATGAAGTGTTAACTGTATACCAATTTTAGACAGATTTGTGTGTGGTGGAAAACTTGTAAAGCCTGGGATTTCAAATCCCAACAAGAAATTATGAAACATGGTGTTATGATCTGTGGATAATTCTAATATCCAGGAAGGTCTGTATTGAGGAGTGCCTGAATTCTGACAAGTGCTTGAAGGTTTTAATAAAAGATCTACTGCCATTGTTCACATCAGAAAAACTAAACAAATTGCAACTTTTTTCAAGAATGTTGGTCCACACTGCCAGAAAAAAAAACAACTAAGGCCTGGAAATAATGAATTCTTTACCCTGAGCTGCTCAAAATTAAGAATTAATACCAGTCAAACATGTTTGAGAGCATTTAGATAGATGCCTAAGACATTGGAAAAACAATCTAACATCTTAAAAACAGAAAGAGATTGTTTTGGAATAATGGAAAAAGTATGACTTTTGATTAGATTTTACCAAAATCTGATATAAATGATGTTATTCATGCATGTGCTACAGTGTTTTCAGTAACTGAAAAATAGAGTTCTGCATAAGACCTCTTTTAGGCCTTCTTTTGGAATGATAAAATCTAGATCAAATTATTATCCAAAAGTAATTAACTCTCAACCCAAAATAATTCCAATTGTTATTCCTGAAACAGGAAGACCAACTAAGTTTGATATGTAATATTATGGTTGTTGTAATTATTGTTGAATAGATTATGTTGAGGTATAACATGGTTTATATTACAGAGACTTTACTGGTTTATTAACTGAAGACTAAAATCAATCAGTGCTCTCAGTTTGGCTTGCAACTTGTCAAAGCTATAGTGATTTAATATTTTCAAATAATACCACAACACTATATATAGTTTTGACAATTCTAAGAAGATACTCTTCAAACATGTATTTATAAAATGCATCAATTTAATTGGAAGTATCAAAAGACATCAGTATATATTTTATATACTGTTATATTTTTAAAATATTTTTACCTCTAATCCAATAGGAACTTTCAAGTGTTAGGAGTGTGTGTAAATGAATATTACAAATAGTGGTTGGAATGCTACTCTTAGATGTACACTTCTAATGGGACTACATAACAAATGTAGTATCTAAAAGTATAACAGGTGTACCACTTAGTTCTTTTGACAGGTATGACATATCATGCTTTGACATTTTGTGAAAGGCATTCACACCATAACTACTTTGCTTCCCTGTACAAGAGCTAGTGATATTTTTTTTAATTATGAATTTTTCAGATTCATTGGAGAGAGTTTGGAAATGAAGTAGTGGTGATGGTTTTAACTTCTTACATAAGCTTGTAGAATTTGATTAATATTAAAAAAAAATTAATGTTAAGGCATATAGGACTATTTTAGGCAACAATTCTCATATTTACATGAAGCTTGTACAGTTGAGCTTTATTGCTCTCTTTTATTCATTTAAATGATTCTGACAAAAGGTTTAATGAAATGCATGTGAATCATCATTGTGCATTTTATGAACAAGCTTGTCACTCATGTTATACCATTATGTGAAAGCTTAAGTATGGGATAATAGTGCAAGTTTTCTTCATTTAAAGTATATACATTATTCATGTGCCCTGAGTTTCAATTGAAAATGTTTAATTGGAAATAATTAAAATTTTAATGGAATGAACAGTTTTGAAATTCAACTGTGTTTTTCAGATCTGATAAATAATTTGCCAATTGCAGACCACCTATTCAAACTAGTTGTATTAGTACCTCGGGAGTAGACTAATAATGTAGGATATGGTTTTATTTGTATGAGTAACACCTTCTACCTTTTTTTATTAATAAATGTTTTATATTGAAAATTGCTTTTATTGTTGAAGTTTTTGAAGTTAAAGTTTTTATTAAGTAAGTTGAGATTGTAAACACTGTGTCTTTCTGAATCTATCTTGCATAATTGCAAAAGGGAAGAGAGGTCAAATTACTTCCTAAGAATAGGTGTAAAATTCTAGGTTTATGTGATTTTTTAAAATGATCTTTTTTTTTATAAGCTGTTCTGTATTTATTACTATATGAAAATTCTACATTCAGTATTGGCATTTTTTGTGAAGCTAGTAAAGTGGTTTGTTTTGTAGATTTGAGGAAACTTATTTTTGAAGAGAGAAGTAGTAGTAGTCCAAGCAGTTTTTCTACTTTGAGTCCAGTAAGTATCAGTGATGCTGAAACTAGAACTCAAGAAGAAAACCCTGCTTACCAGACACCATCAGATCAGCCGTCATTTACCCGTCCACACATCATAAGAAATTACTCTCCATTTTCTTCTGACCGAGTATGTTACTTGAGATTTAAGATTTTTATTTGAGTTGCTAGTAATATGCTGCTACAAGATTAATCTTATTTTTTAATTGCATAGTTAGGCTTTATTTTCCAGTTTGCTTATATTTATCATTCATGCTGCAATTTTTATAATGATTACAATTAGCAATACAATAAATTGTACATGTGTTTGGAGATTGATAAATTTAAAAGCATGTTCTAAGTGGACCTAGACAGAGTGAGATGAGACTATAAGGTTCTTTTAAAGTGTTTTGATGTTGTATATCATTTCAGTAGTTTAATTTGCTTTTCTTAATGGATCCTTACATGTACAAGTTTGTTGACACCAAGATTCAGAGAGACTGTAATACAATGAATTATACTAGGCCAGTTCACATGCATGCTTTTAGCTTTCATATCTAAGAAACAATATTGACTTGTTAGGAAAAAAAAAAAGTTGTAGAGGAGGTTAGCTAAAAATATTTCTTAAATTAGAGAGTTGATTTAAGTTTTTACAAGATTGCCTGCAGAACTTGTATGAAAAGGTCTCTTTTTTTGTGCTGTTTTCTGAAGACAATATTTCAAAATGTTATGAAAAATGAGTTTGATTTGGGCTAAGAAAACTTGGAATGAACTGATTTCTTATGTAAAAAGAGCATTGAAATTGTTAAAAAGGTAAGAAAACTTGGAATGAACTGATTTCTTATGTAAAAAGAGCATTGAAATTGTTAAAAAGGTAAGAAAACTTGGAATGAACTGATTTCTTATGTAAAAAGAGCATTGAAATTGTTGAAAAGGTAAGAAAACTTGGAATGAACTGATTTCTTATGTAAAAAGAGCATTGAAATTGTTAAAAAGGATGTTTTAATTCTTGGAAAAGACTCGAAGCTTTCAGTCAAGTGTTTAATGTGAGGGGGGGAGTTCTAGAATCCATATATGACTGTTTTGAATGTAAGGATAACAAGGTTACCTCAATATTGATTAAATTTATGGGGAGGTTTCATTGGAAATACTGTAATTTTTGGCCTCATACTAAGTAACTATATTCTATAAATAATGCAGTGATAGAATGGTAAGGTGATTACTAATTACGGAAACTGACTTGTTGAGAGAGGCTTAAAAATACTTTTCTTATTTACTATGGAGCATTAAAAAACTGGAAGTTACCATATTCAGGTATTTAAAATGGTTAATGGTTTAAAGTATCCATGTGTTGGTGCTTTGTCATTGAACAGAAAAGCTTTAAACATAACCATGAAAAATAAATATAGGTTTAAGTTTTTAAATTATTTCTCATGAAATTGGTTGTTGTCATTTGTTTCTTAATATAATTCTCTGACAAGTAGATGGATATGATGGGTCACACTTGCTTTTGTTACATTGGATAGATGTTTGTTAGATTAGAGTGATAACTTTCATGAGCAGAATGGCTTTTATTACTTTTATGCTTATCTAATTTTACATTACTAAGCTTTATAGCTAATTTTGCTTTCTCAAAGTACATAAGCAAACATTTTAGTTTTTCAGTTAGCAGTATGAATGAGTAGACATGGTTTTTCAAAGAGTGTCAGAAGTGGATTTTATCTTGGATGTCATATTATAAGGGTAAAAGTGAAATCTGTGTGTGTGAATATTTTATTCTAGAAACAATTGTTTTTTACCTTATTTCCAATAGAGCTGAGTATTTATATTGATTGATCAAAATCTATGAGCATTGATTGTCACATGAAATAATCATAGTTGTGATTAAATCAATTGTTACTAAAGTAATTAGCTAATCAAAGTTAGTGTTTCTGATTGTTAAGAATTCAGTTATTCAAACAATACAAGTAATTGCAATGTTACCATATGATTTCTCATTACTGTTTTTGGGTAATTCAAAGTTGTTCAGCTTGATCAATGTCAGGGTTTAGTAAATAATATGCTGATTTAAATGAGTGTTTCCAGCTATTACCATTTTTGTTTATTCAAATATCATGAGAATAATTGATTAATTGAATGTGGTAAATTAATGAAGCCAACAATTAATCATTTATAAAATTAAACTAATTGCTGAACTGTAATTCCTAAAATAATAGGTAGCTTTAATGATGCTGGTATCTAGTAATAAACTTCAACATTCTGTATTTTCTAAGACTTCATATGATCTCTGTGTGTGTGTGTGTGTGTGTAGAACGTAATTTAGTGTATTAGTTTGCCATTGGCCACTCATGTACATCAAGTTTAAATATTTTTCTCGCTGAATATTACTACATAGTAAGGGCAATATTAGACATTATTGTAAACATATATAGGTTTCAAACACACTGAACTTAAGCAGTATGCTAATAAGTTAACTTATCATAGAAAGGTTAAAAAAATCATAAGGCCAATTTGGATTATACAGAAATTAAAACTGTATAACTAACTTTAGAAAATGGAAAGCCATGTTAAAGATTATTAGGTGTTTGTAAAAGATAAGGGAAGCTAAAATCAATAATAAGTTAGTTGTTTTACCCTGAACAGAGAGGTGTTATCAGAGTTATTGTCCCTAATTTGCTTTAGAGGATATAGTTTGTGAGTTGTCCTTAATTTCTTTAGAGGGTATAGTTTGTGAGTTTTTGTCCCTAATTTGCTTTAGAAGGTATACTTTGTTTAAAAAAAACAAACTTGTAGTCCAGGTTTTACAATGGTTATGAAGTTTAACCTGTTTGTGAAGAAATATTTCTCTAGTAGCAGAAAAATAAGGAATAGAATAATATTTGTAATTTTTTTTATTTCTCTGTTCATTAGCTTTAGAAGACATTTATTGTAAATAATCACAGTATCATTTTTGTTTCCACCAGTACTGTATACTGATTTTAAAAGATGTGGTTTGTAGTATGCCAAACAGCACATTTGCACTGCCTCCATACTGTTTGTGGACATGAAAGGTAAAGAGTGTAATACTTCATGTGATTTATATAGAACACTAACAATACAGGTAATCTGACAGTAAAGTGGTTAATTTCAGTAAATCATTTTTATATTTAACTTATGTGCCACCTGTAGTTAATGGAAGATTATACATTATATTTAATTTTTTCTCAATATTTAGGAAACTGAACAAAAAATTCTTGAAAAAACACAGTCGAGTAGTGATAATAGTTCTTCTCAAAGTAAGGGCACTCCAAGGACATTAGATTCAAGCACATCATTACAGAGTTCCACCAAAGGAAAGACAATTAAAAGAAAAATTCTGAGGTAACCTTCTATAAAGTTGTTTTTATCAAATACACTTTATAATATGAAATGTTATTGTTTTTTATTTGTAAAAATGACATGTTTTCTTGTGAGGTTTACAGGAAAATCAGTATCTTAATTGATTTGCACATTTTTACTAATGATGTAAATGCACTTTTAAATTATCTGGTTAAACCAGCATTTCTTGGACTATTTGTTATCCATGTCACACTTTAATAAATATCCTTGCTTGTACACACACTCCTCCCACCAGTGTATTTTTCAAATGAGCAAAACATTGTAAGTGATGAGATGTAATTCATGGATACACATCAAAATGCTACGTGTTGCAGTAATTACCTGTTTCCATTAATAAAAAGTATATTAACATGTCAAATATTACATTATTGCACTATTAACTCTCCCAACTGCTTGTGCCTCAGAATATTTTCTAAAGTGTGTGGAAGTTCCTAGGAGGCACAAGCAGTTGTTTTTGTGTGCATGTTTATAAAATAGTTTCACGAAATAACGATTGTGTCTAATGTTTAATTGTAGTATAATTTATATCTTCTCTGTAATGTGAATTGATGTTTTTTTTGCATCCATTATTTTAACAATAGAATATAAAAAATATACAGTTGATTTAAAATAACATATTAAATTTTTTCTATACAGAAAAGTTAAATCTTTAAAAAATTAAAGTGATAGATAAAATTTGCACTTTGTGTATAACAAAGATAATTCAGTAATTAACAATGAAGTTATGATATGATGGTATAAAACCTTTCTACATCATTAATGAAATTAAAAAAAAAATCCAATTCTTAGGATTAGAAGCTGATGTCTAGTATGTGTATTTTAACCTTTAACAAACTACTGTTCTCTCTTGTTTGGAAACCAAGATTTATTAGTTGCCCTTCAACTAACATGGGGATTTTGAAACAGTCATTGAGAGAAAAGGAAAGTTGTGTGAGAAATAAAATGTTGAACTAATATTTCTATTAAGATGCCAGGGTCAGGATAAATATAAACTTTACTTTTGGATGGTCATATATTTTGTTTTAAAAAAATCTGAAATGACTTTGCACAATTCCAATTTAATATCTCTTGTAACCAGAGATCAAATTGGAAATGGTAATTTGTCTTTACAAATTACATTAAATAAGTTTTGTAAAGTTACAACATATAACATAAGATAGTTTTGAATAAAAAAATTGTTAATGCAGTTAGAATTACTATTTTTACTTGAATTACATAACTTGTAATGCAGGTTTGCTCATGTCACCCTCTAAACCTTGGAGAAATACTCTCTGGCTATAATTGGATTAGAAAGACAATTGATAATTTCTTGAAGAATAAAGGGTGGTTTTAACTTTTTACTGTTTTGTCAAAGAGTTGTGTGTAGGGAGAGCCTTGAAGGACTAAATGTCCTCTTGTTATATATATTTTTCAACCAAAAAAAAACTCAAAAACTCTAACCCAAGATTTATGAGATATGGTAGGAAGGGAATTTGTAATAATTCTGACTGTTGATTGTTATTTCTGATAAGTATGAAATAATGAGATCTAATAGTGTACTTTGTTTTTCTCCAGTGGATAGCAATAAAACAAATTAAGTCTTTGAATTTTTATCTGCTTGTTCAAAGTACATTTTGTGGGAAATTGAAGCAGTTCCTTGTCCTAGTAAAAGAAGAAAGGGTTTTATTTGTATTTTTTATCTAAAATATGCTGTTATTGTAACACAAAAATATATTTTTTCCACCCGCAGGCATAGAAATGGTCATTCAGTTATCAGCGAAGAGTCGTACGTTACAACAAATACTGGTTAGTAAAACTGTATATGTGCACTTTAGTACACTGCATGAAAATTCAATGGTAATCATAATTTGTAACATATATGATAAGACAAAACTACTGTTCTAAAGTGATATTAATCATCCCTCATAATTCATTATTATACAAATCAAGCATCTGATGATCCATTATGTGGTCTGAAAGACAAATGGTTGATCATTCAGCTTATACCATAAATAATGGTCTTCTACAGTCTTCTTTTGAGTCACAGAATATGAAGTATTCCAAACTGACCTTGAATAGTAGCTGTAACTTTCAGAAGTCATCAACAGTCAAATAATACATACTTTGAAGACAACCAGAAACAACTGCATTTTATACGCTAGAATGTGATGTACATGACTTCTGTAGAACATACCAAGCTCTTGATGATACAGAATGGTTCCATTAATGGCACATGCTAAAACTACTTTATTCTTTGAATGCTTATACTGCTATGTGCCCCGTGGTGTGGATTCCTGTACATGGTGAGGGGACCTCCCAGGGAAGGTTCTGTTCTTTCATTTTACCTCCTCTGGGATCCAAACATCCACCTGCATGTTTGCCATGCATGGTGACCTGTGAAGGGGAGGAGAGGATTCTGGTGGTTGAAAGGTCCAATTCCAACACACCACTTTGGCCTTGAATTCCTGTAGACAGGTGGTCTTGGGATGTCCCCTCCAAGATCAATCAGCTAGCTCATTTGGGCCAGGGTCAATTGCATGCCAGCATAGAATGTCCTCAACAGGTGAAGTGGACATTGTCTGATACTGGTGTTTGAGTATAGTGCTCATGAAACCCTGGCGTCACTGCAGTGACCTTATGTGGCACTGTAGGGCTCCATGGTGGGTGGGGTCATGGGCACCGAAATATTCTTTTTCTTATTATGGATACCCCTCAAATAAAAAAAAACAAAACAAGTATGACAACATAGAGAAAAATCCGACTGCCGGTAAATGACCATGTATTTATGACTCTGTACAATTAAACTCACAACTTAAATCTGTCCCGCGATTTTTAATTATACATTCTTTAACGGAAAAACCCTTAGGGCAGATGTCTCCATTTTTTATTCAGAAAGGTTTGGAAGGGCTTGCTGGCTCATCTAAATTGGTAAAAAAGTTACGCTCTGGGGACATTTTAGTGACAACATCACAACATTCCAAACTCCTCTTGAAATCAAAGGCCATTGGGGATATACTCATTGAGATTACTCCTCATTCTACTTTGATTTCTTCCAGAAGAGTTATAGTTGAGATGGATTTAAAGACCATTCCCGAGTCAGAGATCCTTGCAGGTTTCACCAGCCAAGGTGTAACAGCCGTGAGCCAAATCTTTACTCGTAAAGACGGGATTATGGAGCCGACAAATGCTCTAATATTAACATTTACAACATTGTGTCCTCCTACCACAATCAAGGCAGGATAACTGAATTGTAAGGTACGGCCATTATGGCCTTATATTCCAAACCCTGTTATATGTTTCCATTGTCAACAATTTGGTAATTCGAAAATGTCTTGTCGTGATTCCTTGACATGTGCCTGTTATGCCGGTAAAGATAATGATGCTTTTGAATGCCAACTAGAACTGCATTGTATTAACTGTAATGGTCCATTTCCTTCCTATTTTACTTCTTGCCCTAAATGGGTAGAAGAGAAAGAAGTACAACGTCTAAAGACAGTTCACAATATTACTTGCCCAGAGGCTCAGAAATTACAATTCCCAGTTCCATCTCAGACTTGTGCTGCTGTAATCCATTCTACTACTATAGTAGGAGTCCAGGCAGACCTTTCTGTTCCTCCTTATTCTTAAAAGTGCATCTCAATCTAGTACCCTCCAAAATAAAAAAAGTTAACGAATCAGTATCTACTTCTTTCTCTGCCCCTACCACATCTTCCAATTATTGCTTAAGTTCACTTTGTTCATGTCTAGGTGTTTCCATGGGGTCTTCCTCTCTTGACACCCCAAAAATTAAATTTGTTCACGCTCTCAATCACTGAAACGTATGCATACAAACACTGACCTGCCCACTTGATCCAGAGCAGGATCAATAGAGAGTGACAGACCCACATTCAGTGAAAAAAAAAACAAAAGAAGGTCACAAACAAAGTTTTTGTCATATTCTTCTCCAAAATAAATAAAAATGGCCATGTTAATTCAATGGAACTGTCGAGGTTTTCAATCAAATGTGAATGATATCAAGGATTTGATTGACTTTTGTCATTTCAAATGTCTTTCTTTGCAGGAAACATTTTTAAAACCTACTAATACAGTCACAATTCAACAATACTCCTTATACTGAAATGACAGGTCATGTGTAGGACAAGGACATGGGGAGTAGTACTACTGGTTGATCAACATGTGCTCACCTGGTCCTTGCCATTTGAATATGCCATTGGAGGCTGTAGACATCTGTATCTCCTTGAGTCATACCATCACTGTTTGCTCTCTGTACCTTACCCCTGGAAGAAGGTATAATCAGTCAGACCTTGATACCCTCATTGAGCAACTGCTACCCCTATTTTTAATTTTGTGGGATCTTAATTAGCATAATTCTCTCTGAGGTGGTTCCAGTATTGATGTGAGGGGTTGTGCTATAAAGTATATGCTCTTGAATTGCAACCTGTCTATTTAATACTGGCTTTTACACTTATTTTCATGCACCCAGTCAGTCATTTACTGCTATAGATCTTTCTATCTGCTCCCCTTCACTTTTCACTTGCTTTTCTTGGGATGTTGACATCAATCCATGAGGTAGTGATCATTTTCCTATCATATTAAGAGAGACTGGCTATGGTCAGTGGAAGTTGGACCAGGCAGGCTGGCCCTCTTTCACTGCTCTCTTGGAACTTGATCCTGCCATCTGATGTAAATCATCAATAGATTATTGTGTAGCAACAGTAACTAACTGTATTGTCCAAGCAGCTGTTCAGTGCATCCCCAAAACCTCGACAACTTTCCCATGGCATCACCACCCTTGTTATATAACACATAAAGCTCAGAAATGTGCTCGAGATAAATTTTGTAGATATCCCACACTTTCAAACCACATTGCATTTCAGTAAGCCTGGGTACATGCTCGGCGAGTTAATGTCAAAACCAGAAGGTATCTTGGATTAAATGCACCTCCATCATTTCTTTAAGTACCAGTTCAAAAGTTATATGGAACAAGATCCAGAAGGTGAGTAGATAGCATACTTTTGTCTCCCTTTGTTTAATATCCAATGGCCATGAAGTTGCTGATGCTCAGAGCATTTCCAATACTCTTAGTGAAAGTTTTTCTCATGTATCTAGCTCTTCAAACTCATTCCCTTCCTTCTTAGCTATTAAAACACAAGTTGAACATCTGTCTTTCCTTTTCGACTGATCATCCCAATGACTACAATTGCCCTCTTACACTGGTGGAACTCAAACTTGCACTTCATCAGTCCGGTAATACATCAGTTGGACCTGATGATATACATTATGAGATTCTATGCCAACCTTTCTCCTGCCCCTCTTACTATATTCCTGGCTGTCTTTAACTGCATATGGCAGGAGAATGTCTTTCCTGATGCTTGGTGCCAAGCTATTGTACTCCTTATTCTTACACCTGGGAAGGATAAAAAGATTCCTCTGAATAACCATCCCATTGCTTTGAGTTGTCTCAGTAATACCTTAGGGAGGATGATTAATGATCATCTTGTTTGGTTCCTTGAATCAAACAACCTGCTCTCACCCACTCAGTGTGTGTTCGAAGACAATGCTCCACAATAAACCACTTAATTTGCCTTGAAACATCAGCCAGAGAAGCCTTTTTGAAGCGACAACATCTTGTTACTATTTTCTTGATTTTGAGAAAGCTTATGATACAACATGGTGTTATGGCTCCTTGCAAGACCTTCACTCATATGGATTGTATGACAATTTGCCACTTATTAAGTATTTTTTAATGAACCACTGATTTCAGGTCTGTTCGTGTAGACCTAACACTTTCCCATTTTTTCTCACAGGAACTTGGAGTCTCTAAAGGCTGTGTTCTGAGTGTCCAACTTTTCATTATAAAGATTAATGCCATCAGTGAACAGCTACCCCCTACAGTTTCAAATGGTCTTTTCGTTGATGACTTTCACATCTCATGTCAGTCATCAAACATGAGGTTTATTGAGCAGCAGCTACAAACTGTAATCATTCATATACTTAAGTGGACCACAGCAAATGATTTTCAGCTTTATCTAAAACTGTTTGTATACATTTATGCTGCACACTGGGTATTCACTGAGATCCAGAACTTCGTATTGATGATGTTGTACTTCCTGTCATCCCTGAAGCAAAGTTCTTAGATCTCATATTTACTGTAAATTAAACTTTATTTCACATATCAAGTAACTTTATGTCAAATGTATAAGAGCACTGAACATCCTTAGTGTCCTCTATTCCACCTCTTGGGGAGCAGATTAATACTCCATGCTTAAAATTTATTGTGCCATTATCTGATCCAAACTTGACTATAAGACTGATTTATGGTTCTGCCAGAACCTGAGCACTGAAAATGTTGGATCCTATCCACCATCAGGGGTTTTGGCTTTGCACTGGGGCCTTTCGTACTTCTCAAGTTCAAAGTTTCTACATGGAGTCCCATGAACCCTCTGTATATTCACCGTTTGCAACTCTCTTATGTATACTTCCAAACTTTGATCTTTACCACAGCATCCTACTTGGGGTTGTGTTTTCTATCTTCAGTGGGCTGCACTTTTTTATAATAGAAAATCTGCCATTGTTCATTTTAGCCTTCTTATCCAGGCACAATCAGAAAAATTGGATTTATCTTTGAATAGCATAGCAGTATCCACAGATTGGCCTCTTCCACCATGGCTAATTACTATAACTAACTGTGACCTATCTTTAAGTCATTTGAGGAAGGCAGATACTCCTGCTTGGAAATATCACTCTTTATTTGCTAAACATCTTTCAAACAATCCATTCATTCCCATATATACAGATGGCTCAAAATCAGGTGCCTCTGTTGGTTCTGTCATGGTTTGTTACATTTGGATTGTAGCACACACAATCCACTCTGCAGTTTCTGAGTTCACTGCTAAATTGTATGCCATTTCTCTTGCCCTGAATCATATTGAAACTATGCAATATGCGAATTGTATGATCTATACTGATTTGTTCAGCTGTCTGTTGGCCCTGATATCATTCCATGTTAGTTACCATTCTATTCTTATCAATATCCAAAACAAACTGGTCTATCTCAGTCCAGTTTTCTTGGATACAAGGTTATGTTGGTATTCGTGGGAATGAGCTAGGTGATAGAGCAGCAAAGTCCATTTGCTCTGGCTCTATCACCATCATTCCTGTTCCATACATTGACTATGGCCCAGTTATTAAAACCCGACTGTACATCAGTTGGCAGTCGACCTGGAGTGAGCAACGAAATAACAAGCTTTTTCAAATCAAGCCTTCTTTAGTTATTTGAACATATTTTTAAGGTAGGTTTGCCCTTCACATTAGCCAATGTTATAGGTGATACTGGCTGCCTCACTCATGTTTTTATGTTTTTAAGAGCCATTGGTCTATTTAACTTCAGGTTTTTATTGGACTGTACATTGTTTTAACATGATTTCTTTTACACATTTTAATTTTATTTTGACCTGAACCCATGATTGGAAAGGCCAACTTCAGGTAACTGACAGCAAGTTTGAACTTAATGCGTCGGTCTTCCTGGTGGGTCTTAATTTTATGTATTTTTTATCTTAATTTCCATATACCATTATAGTATACTGCATCTTGTTTGGTGCAGATAACCTAGTAGCTTTGTGCCAATAAACACGAAATACCTACCTACCTACTGCTGTGTTGATGAATCTAGCCCTGACTAGGCCTAAAGGGTAATAATACCATCCAATAATCTATATATTCGTTCAAGAAAAGAGGATTGACATAACAGTATCATGCATTCTTGTCATCAATAGAATACTGTTTGGAATCTCAATGTTATTTCATCAAGCAACTTTAGACACATATCTTCTGAAAATGTGTTTTGAAAGAAATCGAGAAATGACCTTTCTTAGGGGGACCATCTACTTATTGAAGTAAAGTACCAGGAACTGTGAAGATGAAAGGCTACCTGCAACAAGTTTTCATTTTATGAGCATTGACTGAATGTCATTCATTTGTTTTTTAGATAAGATAATCAATGGCTGACTGATATAAAATGAAATGAGAGGACATGTTTCTTTATTGCCAAACAGTGTTTGCCTTGTCATAACTAGAAAAATAAAATTTCAATTATTTGAATTCTTCTACTGAGTTTAGGTGTCTAGTATGTGGTTATAATTGTTAGATGATTAAGTGTACAAACAAATTTGTGATAAAGACAAACCACTATATATATGGACATTATTTCCTGATTTAGTATTTATCTATTTATTCATGTAATAGTATTTTTTAATTTTCATCTACAGATTTAAAATTCATTGTGCATAAAATTGTAGACATCATTCTTACATGGAGAGTTAATTTTTATTGCTTTTTATTCACTGTTTTATTTCCTATCAGTAATGGTGTACATACCTAATACCTTAATAATATATGAATATTTTAATAGCCAAGATTCAGAGATTCAATTTTTCACTTGGATCAATTTTCCTTTAATATACCATAATTTTCAAGTTTTTTAATTATGGTGTTTTTTAATTTTAACATAATTATGTTAACTTTTTTCTATGTGAAGTTAAATATTTTTGAAAGCTCTGGAATGTTACCTTTTAAGAAATGTACTATTTCCTTATAAAGCAAAGCCTAGGCCTGACATTACCAGGTGGTTAGGGTGCTTGCCTCATAATCTGAGGGTCATGGGTTAGAATTACCATCACAACAAACATGCTTGCCCTTTCAGGTGTGGGAACATTATAATGTGTGATGGTCAATCTCACTGTTCATTGGTAAAAGAGTAGCCTAAATGTTGGCAGTAGATGGTGATGACTAGCTGTCTTCGCTCTAGTGTTACGCTGCTAGATTACGGACAGGTAGTGCAGATAGCCCTCATGTAGCTTTGTGGGAAGAAAAAAAACAAACAAAAAAACACGAAAACAAGACCTGGCTGTGCATTTAACATTTTTGTTAGATTCTGTACTTAGTTTAACAAACAAACATATGCATATTTTAATGCAAAATATCGCCTATCAGCAAGTTATAAAAGTTCATGAGAAAAATGTTTTATGTCGGCTGTTTTGAAAGGAAAAGGTTTTTCTCATACTTCCATAATTAATTATGTTGTTTTCAGACCTTTCTTCACCATCAGATTTATATTCATATGATGATTCTGTGAAGGTGGGACAAATTCCAAGAGTTAAAAGGGTATGTTATTTTATGGTTTAAATGAAAAAGTTTTGTTTCTTCAAATGATTATCCCAATGGTTTGCATGTAATATTTTGGATATCTTCAGGACATTTTGCAGTACAAAATTTTGCTCTACCAAGTATTGAACATAGACCATATGTAACTGGTGGTTTTAAAACCAGGTTTTCAAGTAAATCTTTCCTTTATAGAAGTAGTATTATGTGGATCAGCCACCAAAGTTCTGTGAAAACTGACGTATTTAAGCAATGGTTAGAATGTAAGCATTTTTGAATTGTTATTAAGTTTCTGGTATTCATGGTTTGGTTTTCAGTCTTAAGGTTATTAGTAAGAGAACACTGATGGGGAGGAAACTTGTTTATTTCAACATGTATAGTTATACCTTAGTAGAGAAAACCCACAACCTAATAAGTTCCAGTAACTTGTAGAATTTTTGTTTTGAATATATTTGTATTACAAGAATAAATTCATAACTTTCAGGAGTTAGTATTGTCAGGACTCTACAATGGCAGAATTGATAGACTGATAGCCACATTAAATATTTCTGGATAATAGGCATTTAAGAATTAGGTTTCAGGGTTTAGTTTCAGTTGCATATTCATTCTTTGATGAGAAGTTATTCAGAAAAAAACTGGAGTTAGGTTTCTAATGGAAACTGTATAGATAGATAAATTCTAAGCATTTACAAAATGTGCTTTTCATGGTTTTTCTTTGTAATTTCTATTGTCATTCAGTTAATTTATATATGACATGTTTTCTGTTTTGGAGTAGGGATAGAGAGGTGAATTTTATTGTAATTTTGAACAGTTTACAATTTGTGATTGGTTATGTAAACATTTAAAAATATTGCTTTAACTTCAAAGTTTTCCTGCTTTATCATTATTATTATCTAATTATCGTTACAATAAAGTATGTGTAAAGGGTTTTATAGTGGACTGCTGTTAGTTTGATTTAATGAACTGTGACTAGTGTTTATTTTACTTCAGGTTATTCTATCTCCATCTGTTATTTAGATATCTTCCTACTTTATTTCTACAGTTATTATATTTTATGTTGGTAAAGGTTTTACGCTTTTGAACTGAGAGACGTAACTATTGATCATAGTACTTTGATCAGTAGATATGTTCCTAGTTCATATTAATTTAAAATTGAGTTAAGTTTTGCATATATGGTGTACCAATTTTTTTTTCTTTTATTTGACACCCATGGCTTGAAGTTCTGTGCTTTCTCTATAGTTTTCCTCACAATATCTGTACAAATGTTTAAGTATTTATGAGACAAACCAAAACCAAAGGACATTCAGAACTGTGGAAAGGCTAACTGAATCTGAATAAATCGGCTGTCTCTGTACAAAATTTTTATTGTTTTGTTTCTTGACACCAACACTATGTAACAAAATGTTTACTTTCTCTTGTTCCTGAGCAGAAAATGTTATTTTCCAATTGCTTATGTCTAAAGTAAATGGAAAAGGCCTATTTTTCTGTTCA
Organism: Tachypleus tridentatus; assembly: GCF_004210375.1. Classification (NCBI taxonomy): domain Eukaryota; kingdom Metazoa; phylum Arthropoda; class Merostomata; order Xiphosura; family Limulidae; genus Tachypleus; species Tachypleus tridentatus. The sequence continues at coordinate 40,518,348 of NC_134830.1, forward strand.
AACTTTGCTTTTGTGACCTGGGAGCACATAATGAAAACATGATGGGAGATTATATTTGGGGGCTGATACTTGAAAGTGATTTAAAGTTGCAAATCTTAAAAAACTACTCACTTCTAAACATTTATGTTCATTTTTGTATAACTTTATTATAAATATATGTAAATCTTGATTCATATGTTTTATTCAGACCTTATGTAAATGAAAATGTGCAAATTTGCCTATTTTTACATAGAAAATAGGTTAATTTCTAAATTTCATTATCCAGGTTACAAAAGCAAAGTTTGAAGGGAATAGTGGTCAGTTTCTGTACTTTTACAACATAAGCAATTAAGAAATAACACATACTATCCAGGAACAAAATTTGTGTTACATAGTATAATCTCGTGTTCATGGTATTTATCTTTTAAAACCCAAATTGAACTTTTCCAGATAAATATGCTTAGATACTCATCTAACAGTTGTAAGTAACAAAGTAATTTTCAGTTAAGTTTGATATTTATGCCATACTCCCTACACAGTATTTGTTACTAAACTTGATGTTCTTAGTTCCTAATTATGTTAAGCTGATGCATTTCAATATTAAAGGTTTCACTGTAGCATTAAAAGTTATGAAATAAAATATCTTAGCTTCTGTTATATCACATGTAGTAAAAGATTGTTTTTATTTTAGTCATTGTCATATCTTAACTTTCACTCTTATTTTTTGTATGAGTGGTAATCAGTTTTTAATTTTCTTTTCTAATAATTGATGACCTTACTTTTAACTCTTTTGAGAACTCAGTAAACTTTTCATGTTTATTACATATTGTGATGTATCTGGTGTAGTACATGTTACATTTGTAGTATACACATGAATTGTGTTTTTATTCTTATATTCAGCTGTCACGCTCTCTAGGAGATTTGAGTCGAATCAGTCAACGATCTACTAAATCAGGTACGTATACAAGGAATTCTGGACGTTTTAAAAATTAAAAGATTTTATTTTTAATAACTCCAGTTATTGCTGTAATAAAATTTGAAAAAGGTTGTGTTTGATGTTTATTTCTATAAATATCAAGTGCCTGATATGTATATGGTTGATTGTCTGTTTTATTTTCTTTTTCAATAAAATAGAACTAAAATATTTTCTCAATTTATTTCATTCAGCTGATCTTTTTATAAAAATGGAGTTAAGTGTAATGAATTTCTTCTTTAAAAATGTCACTTTGTATACACACAAAAACATGCAACTAAATTATTTCTACTGATGATTTCCGATATGTATTAATTTAGTCTGAGTGGTAAGTTATTTTTATGCTAATTATAAAAATATTTTATTTGCATAACCTCCTAAATGAATATCAAATGTTTTTTGGTAAAACTTTGTATTTTATCTTTGTTTTCTTTACCCTAAAACTAACTTAGGGAAGTCATGAAAATATGAAATAAATTAGAAATACCCTACATTGGTTGTAATTATTGACTAAAAAGTACCACATTACTTATCTTAACACTGTTAAGTTTTATCCTTTTTCTTTCAGTTGTTTGATTTTTATTTCCATGTTTTTACATTGGAATAGTAATTTTGGCATAAAAAAAAGTCCCACTTGGAACCTATTAATTATTTTATGTAGAGTTTACATGATTTGGTGTCATATTTTGCAAAAATGTTGCAAGTGGAATAAATTTCCACAATTATCCCTTCAGAAGTTAATAGAATAGGAAAAATGTTTTTACATCTTACTCAATAAAACTAAATACATCAAAAACGTTTTGAAGGTAGTGTGCTTGCAACTGAAAAGTAAACTTGTTTTTTTATAAATTCTACTAGACACAAGTCTGTGATTACTTGAGCTTGCTCTTCAGCAAGTTCTGTTTAATTGTTTGTTTTAAAACTTGTTTCATTATATTAATTGGATTATTAGGTAAATACAGCAACTATTTTCATTACTGCATACTTGAATTAATTGGTAATACAAATACAACACCAGTTAATCTCTTTCTTTGCAAATGAATTTTTATCCATATTTAGAGTTTGATTGTGTGGTTTTTTGTTTTTGTCACAGAACAAAGAAATTGCTGTCCTCTAACTAGTAAATGTAGTTAATTTTTATAATACTGTTTAAACAAGCATTAAATCCTTAATTATTAAATGGTTGTTTAACTTAAGTGTTAGTCTTATTAATATTTATTTAATTACATAAAGTTAACTTTCAATGCACTAACATTTACAGTTATTTTACTGATTATTTGAATGTCTGGTCTTATCAGTTTCAGATGTTATATCAAATATATAAATGAAAATTATCCAAAAATAAATGCACACAAAATGAGAGTAATTTACAAAAATAAGATAATTCTTTAACTGACTAAAAATTCTATTGTCAATGTAACTTTGATACTCACTGTTTTTTTTTTTTTTTTTGAAGTATCAAAATATTGAAATTTATAGTGTAATATTCACAACAATACCAAGTTACTTTGTGTAGCAAATTGCCAAATTAATTCATGCTTTTATATAAAAGCAACAAAATATCTTTTTCAGAACTGGACGTATTATTGTAAAAGCTGTGATACTAAACTTCAAATAAAATAAGATGGCATACTGAGTCCATGATTTTGTTTGTGTGTTTAAATTATTATAGCTCCTGTTCTTCTAACAAATGACTTTCTCAAATTATCAGTCACGTGACAATCTGTTTGCCTTTATTTAAGCAACTAAACATCTTATTCTCTCTTTTCAAACACTTAGGTGTTCGACCTGCACCTGGTTACCTTAATAAAGCAATGTACAACAATAGGTGTGATCCTGTTGCACGCTATCATCAATACAGACAATACTGGGAAACTTACAAACCCCCTGGTGAAAAATTACGCAGAGATCTACGCTGGAATGTTAGAGGACAGATGTTAGAATATGATGCTGTTGTTAAGGTAAACAATTTTAGAATTTAATATGGATGGAAATAAATGTGTTGGAATGTCATTTTTCTTAATTATATCACTATTTAAATAAACAAGACAATTATGTTAGTCCTATTAAACATTTGATAAAATAAAACTCAACAAAATCTCCATATTTTTATTTCTGGTTACAAAACATTAGCCTAGTCATTTGAAGGTGTTAAAACTAATTTTACATGATTTATTAGTTTGTATTTTTTCCTTGGTCTGATTTTGTGCTTTTTAGAAACTGAATTTCCTTGTGTAGGAAAAATACCATTGTATTTCTTTTTCTCCTTTTTAGGGAAGACCATTTCACTATCCTCCATACAGTTTATGACATAAGTATTTTAGTAATAGATGATGCATGACATATGATTTGACTCTTGAGTTTACTAGAACAAACAAATGTTTTGTCTTTTAACACATGTTTGAGTTGCACTGTAAAAATTAATTTTGCATATTTTTTTTGTACTGTTGGTTGCACGTATATATCTAATTTCATTCTATTAATTTATAATGTGCAACAGTGAAAAATGTAATGTGTAAAAATTTTTAAATAATTGTGTGGGATATATATATTGAACAAATAAAGTTTATTTTCGAACTACTTTCATGCTATTAATTTATAATGTGCAACAGTGAAAGATGTAACTTGGAAAAATTTTAAATAATTGAGATATATTGAACAAATAAAAACAGTTTATTTTCAAGCAACTGTGAAATTTGAAAAATGTAACAGTGTATTTAACTGCTCAGTCTGAAAGTCAATGAAACTGCATTCTGAGGGTAAGGTGGGCTACAGAAGTGTGTCAAGGTTTATAGTTTTCAAGTTATAACAATTTACTACCATTGTAACACACATTTCAGTAGTGTTTAACAATGAAGATGTGGATGTTTCTCTTTTAAAAAGTAGAATTTTTTTTTGGCATATCATGATTGGTCAATTGAAAATAACTTACAAATATTAATCTTAATTGGTTGAAAGCAAAGATTAAAATTACTGATTGGTCTATAGTGTCTTGCCAACAATGATTTTGTGGTGCTGCTGTTCGCTACAACTAAAGTCTAATTTTTCAGACCATACTCTCTCCTGCAGCTGACTTATGCATTTGTCTGACAGTTTGAGCAGAAACTATTCCAAAAAGGACAGCGATAACTGGACATGCTGCACTAGTGCTTTTGCACACATTGTATGCATTATTGCAAAAGGGAAGTATGAAACTTTGTAATATCAAACATTTTTATATTACTCTAAACATTTCTCATAATATAGAGATCAACAGTATAGCACAACTACTACACTTCATGGAAGTACTACACTTAGGTACATGATGATGACAAGTAAGCTTCACTGAGCCTTCCAAAGCCATCTGTATTGACAGAATTTGTGAAAACCACAGATATAACTGCTTTATGGAGCTGAAAAATGAGATCCTATGTTGTACAACATTTGCAGGCACTGCCATTTTGCATGGAATTTTAGATAGGAGTGTGTTTTAATCTCTTAAAGCCTGAAGACTAATTTGAATTCAGGCATGCTGGAAGACAGTTCAGCTTATAAATACCACAAGAAATTGAAATTTCTATTTACCATTTCAAAAAAAGAGGGTACTGGAAGGTTTTTATTTGAAAATGCACCCACCAAAATTCTCTCAGGTTTGCAGACTGGATGTTAGATGTCAAACAGTATGTTTTGTTTGTGACAACTGTATATTCATTTAGACTTGGCAACAGCAATCTTTCAGGAAAATTCATCAGCTAAAAAGATAATTTTAAATTGCATTTCTAAATGTTTACTTTTTTGTTTCAACTTTTTTGCACTGAAATTTATGAAAGTTTTATAGTCTATATTATGAAATAAATAGCATCAGTAATATTAATTTCATTAATTGTTAATAGGTAATTAATAGTACTATAAAACAATACTGAACTTAACATTTGAACCCACAACCCTAAAATTGCAAGTCAAGCACTCTAAATACCTGACCATGCTAGACCCTAGGCAGTTGAAGTTGATCATCATATTACAAGAGGTCATTTACTGGGCAGGATGGAAAAGCAGTTTCGGGCATGCAGTCGAGTGATTACACCCACAATGTCTGAACTCCCACTGTTTGCAGCCAGTTTCTCATTAAAAGTTCTTACAATTCCTAAATTGCAAATGAAACAACCCTACCATTTTTAATATATGTAACTGAACTCTGAGCCTCTGCTCTTATGAAAGAAATTAAAAACATTTAATAAAAGATCTTAAATAGATCTAAAAATGATGCTGTAATATTTCTGACATAGTTATATTCCCAGCCTCATCCCTTTATCTTAAATTTATTCAAGTAAAACACAGGAAACAAACCCAACAACTAGAAGATATTCTTTCTATCCCAGTATGCTGAATAAAATTATAATTTTAAATTTAGCAACTTAAAAGTAGCTAATAACCTCTGATGACAAGATGGTATTTTCCATACCAAATATTTTTTAATATTTTTCATCATTGTTATAAAACAGTGTAAACTTTATAGATGGCATATACCCATTACTACAGGTATTTTTCACTATGACTTTAAGGTGACAACTAGCTAGTCATCTTAATCCTGTGGATGTGTGTGTAATTTGTATCTACCACAAACCATCAGCTACTGTGTAGCAAAGTTCAAGGTTAATTCTTGGTAAAATGACCAGTAAGTAATTTTGTTAACCAATAAATATCAATCATAGACTATTGCAAAAGTTAGTTAAATAACAGAAAGAGAAGCTTTCAATCAGTTGGTTAATGGGTAACTATCTTAAAAAGACAGTCGGGCCTGATTCCAGCTCTTCTCAATGGTGGGAACAGTACAGCTTCAGTTAATTCTTGTTAGTAATTTAAAAAATACTAAAACTTAAAACTGTTAAGAAGAATGAACTTGGGTGGATTCACTCCCAGCTCTGAATAAGGTAGTTTTTGTAACTTGATATATTTCAATCCAAAATATTTCTTTAAACATTCATATATTTATATTTACAGTATAACATTATTTATTAACATTATTGCAGAAGTTACTTTATGTAATAATTCACATATATATTAAATCATACAGGGTGATCTAACAAGAGATAACCCTCTATTTCTAATGGGAAGGGTATAATGCAGTATTACAACTGAGTGTAGCAATCCAAGTGTTCTATTTCAATGGTTATGTTTGTACTGTTATTCTTCCCGTAAAAAACAGTTGTATATGTAACTCTTGATGGATAACCCTGTATGTGTTTTTAACGGGTGTTGTGGACATTGTGTCTGATGCTGGTGTTTGGGTATAGTGCTCAAGAAACCCTGGCATTGCTGCAATGTCCTTGCATGACATTGTAGGGTTCCATGGTGGGTGGCATCAGTGGGTACCGAAATTTTCCTTTTTTCGTATGGATTCTCCAATAAAAAATTTAAATAAAATAGTGAAAAAACAGTCAATAGGTAAACGACCATGTTTTGAAGACTGACCAGCAATCTTCAACATCTTTAACACACGTACCTCATTTTCTTATAATACATTCTCTTTCAGAAAAACGTTTAGGGCAAATGTCCCCCTTTTTTATTCAAAAGGGACTACAGGGACTTGCTGGCTCTCTAAAGTTAGTAAACAAGCTTTGATCTGGAGACATATTGGTTGAAACATCCACATCCCAACACAGTGAACTCCTCTTGAATTCAAAGGCAATTGGGGATGTACCTATTGAGGTTACCCCTCATGCTACCTTGAATTCATCACCAGGAGTAATTGTTGAGAGGGATTTGAAGAAGGTCCCGCGTCAGAGATTCTCGCTGGTCTCTTCACTCAAAGAATTTCTGCAGTGAGGCTCATCTCCATTCGCAAAGATGGAGTTACACTGCCGACAGATAACCTTGTTTTGACATTTACATCACCACGTGCACCTGCCACCATCAAGGCAGGTTATCTAATTTGTAGGGTACAGTCATACATTCCAAACCCTCTGTGATGTTTCCAGTGTCAGAGGTTCGGCCACTCAAAGACATCATGTCGTTCCCTGACATGTGCTCATTGTGGTGGCAAGGACCACGATGCCTATGAGCGTCACACGGACCCACATTGTGTCAACTGCAATGGTTCTCACTCTTACTACTTTCGATCTTGCCCAAAATGGTTGGAGAAAAATGAGATGCAGCATTTGAAAACTACTCATAACATTAGTTATCCCAAGGCTTGGAAATTGCTGTTCATCACTCCATCTCGAACATATGCTGCTGCACTTTCTACAACTACAGTGGGAGTGCAGACAGATCTCTCTGTGCCTCCAAGAGAATCGTTTTCAAAACAAATGAAAAGCCTTTTGACCTCCATGGTTAAAAAGGTTGATGAATTGACTTCTACACCCATTTCTGTTCCTCCCATACATTCCAACAAACCTCAAGATCCACATCCTTCGGTTTCAAATACAGGGATTTCTTCTGATACATCTTTTTCTCCCACTCCACGATGCAAAACAATCATTCGTTCGCATCCTCAGTCACTGGAATCCCCTTCCAACAACAAAGACCTGCCCAATCGACCCAGGACAGGATCCAATGAGGTCGATAGACCACCTTCAAATAAGGACAGTAAAGAAAAAAGATGTGGTCGTAAACAGAAGGGTTCTCCAGCCACTTTGCCTACCCATCATTAAAAATGGCTACCTTGATACAATGGAACTGTTGAGGTTTACGTTCTAATCTGGATGATATCAAGACACTGATTGCTTCCTACCATCCTGTATGTCTTTCCTTACAAGAAACATTTCTAAAACCTTCTGATACAGTCACCATTCGGCAGTTTTCTCTGTACAGAAATGACAGGCTGTGTGGTGGACGAGTACATGGAGGGGTGGCACAATTGGTTGATCAGCATGTGCCCACCCTGTCTTTGTCACTCAACACACCCTTGGAGACAATAGCCATCTGTGTTTCCTTGGGTCATACCATCACTGTTTGTTCTCTCTACCTGTGTCCCTGGAGAGACTTGATCAATCAGACCTTGATGCTTTCGTTTAACAGCTGCAGTCTCCCTTTCTAATCCTGGGGGACTTTATTGGACATCATCCCCTCTGGGGAAGTGCTGTTATTGATAGGAGGGGTTGCTCTGTAGAATGTATGCTCTCTGATCACAAGCTTTCTCTTTTTAATACTGGTTCTTCCACTTATTTTCATGCACCTAGTCAGTCTTTTACTGCTATTGATCTCTCGGTTTGCTCCCCTTCATTGTTCTCCCATTTTTCATGGAGAGTTGACAATAATCCACTAGGCAGTGATCATTTTCCTATACTTTTGAGAGAGACTGGCCATGGTCAATGCTACCCTACCTGCATGGTACCCAGTGGAAGCTGGATCAGGCAGACTGGTCCACTTTCCCTGCTGTTGCAAAACTTGATCCTGTCATCGTGAATCAGCCATCAATAGACGACACTGTGGCAGCAGTAACTGACTGTATTATATAAGCACCTGCTCAGTGTATTCCTAAAACCTATGTTTTCCACGATATTCTCGTCTGTGGTGGAATCCTGCTTGCCACTTGGCACGGAAGGCTCAAAAACGGGCCTGGGATACTTTCCGTAGATATGCCACACTTTCGAACCGCATCGCTTTCCAACGGGCCTGTGCACTTGCTAGGTGGGTAAGACGTCAGAGCCAGAAGGAATCTTGGATTAAGTTCACAACTAGCATATCTTCTACCCCAGTTCCAAGATCATATGGGACAGGATTCAAAAGGTCAGTGTCCACTACAATTCTCTCCCCCTCGATCTTACTCTGATGGCCAAGAGGTAGCTGATGTCTGGAGCACCACCGATACTCTAGGTGAAAGCTTTTACCAGGTATCTAGCACTTCTGCTTGTTCCTCCACCTTCTTGGCCATCAAGACTTCGGGCAGAGGGTTCACCTCTTTCCTTTCAAACTGACTGTCTCTTTGACTATAATGGTCCCTTCACACTGGTGGAACTGAAAATGGCCCTTCATCAGTCTGCCAGTACATCTGTTGTACCTGATGATGTAGAGAATGACATGCTGCACTATCTTTCTCCTGCTTCTCTTGATATTCTTCTAATTGTTTTTAACTGGATCTGGCAGGAAAATGTTTCTTCTGAGGCCTGGTGCCATGCTATTATCTTACCTTTCTCTAAGTCTGGGAAAGATCCCGAGATTCCTTCAAACTACCATCCAATTGCTTTGACGAACTGTCTCTGTAAGACCTTAGATACGATGGTTAATGCTCGTCTTGTTTGGTTCCTCGAATCAAACCTCCTCTCGACCACCCAGTGTGGGTTCCGAAGACAGCACTCCACCACGGACCACCTAATTCCACTTGAAACATCAATCAGAGAAGCCTTTCTCAAATGCCAACATCTTGTATCAATATTCTTTGACATTGGGAAGGCTTATGACACAACATAGAGGTATGGCATTTTGCAAGACCTCCATATATATGGGTAACATGGCCATTTACCCATGTTTATTAAAAAAATTTTAATGGACAGGAGATTCCAAGTTCATGTGAGTTTGATCCTTTTCCATTATTTTCTACAGGAACTTGGGGTCCCTCAGGGCTGTGTTTTGAGTGTCACATTTTTCAGTATAAAGATAAATGCCATCACTGAACAATTCCCTCTCACTGTTACGAATGGGCCCTATGTCGACAATTTTCACATCTTGTGTCAGTCGTTGAACATGAGATATATTGAGCAGCAACTACAAACTTCTCTCAATTGTGTATTGAAATGGACTACAGTGAACGGCTTTAATTTTTCTCTCTCTAAAACCGGTTGCATGCACTTTTGCTGCCATCGGGGTATTCACCCTGATCCTTAAATCCATATCGGTGAAGTTTCACTGCCAGTGGTCCCTGAGACCAAGTTCTTGGGGATTATCTTTGACCGCAAGCTGACCTTTATACCACACTTAAAGTAGCTACGGGTCAAATGAACAAGAGCTCTGAGGATCCTCTGTGTTTTCTCTACTGCCAGTTGGGGAGCTGATCGATGTTCTATGTTAAAGATATATCGTACTCTTATTCTATCAAAACTCGACTATGGATCAATGGTCTATGGCTCTGCCCCACCCTTGGCCTTAAAGATGCTGGACCCCATTCATCATCAAGGACTTCGACTCTGCAGTAGGGCTTTCCGCACCTCCCCCAGTTCAAAGCTTATACGTAGAATCTCATGAACCTTCTCTGCACCTTTGCCGTTTGCAACTGTCTTTACTATATTCTTCAAAACTTCGTTCCTTACCAAAGCATCCCACCTGGAGATGTGGTTTCCTTCCTCAGTGGGCCATACTTTTTCAGAACAGATGATCTGCCATTGCTCCTTTTGGCCTTCGCATCCAGGTGCAATTCGATGAATTGGGTCTGTCCTTGGATAACATTGCAGAAACCACTTGTCAGCCCATCCCACCATAGCTTATTACAGCCCCCAAATGTGACCTTTCTTTCAGTCATCTGAAAAAGGCAGATACTCCCGATTGGAAGTACTGTCTTTTATTTACTGAACATCTTTCAAACAATCATTCCATTCCAATTTATACGGATGGTTCCAAATCGGGTAATTCTGTGGGCTCTGCCTTGGTTTGTTGCAATTCAGTGGTTGTGCGCAGAATCCCCTCTACAGCTTCTGTGTTCACTGCTGAACTGTACACTGTATCTCTGGCCCTGGATCATATTGAAGCTGAGCAGTACTCCAATTGCACTATTTATACTGACTCGCTTAGTTCTCTACTGGCCCTGGAATCGCTTTACGTTGGCTCACACCCTATTCTCGCTGATATTCAAAACTGACTGCCCATTTCTCATTAACATCTACTTCTATCCAGTTTTTCTGGATACCAGGCCATGTTGATATTAGTGGGAACGAGCTTGCAGACATGGCAGCTAAATCTACCTGCTCTCGCACTATCACCACTGTGCCTATTCCGACATGGACTATGGTCCTGTATTCAAGGCTTGGCTCTGTGCCAGCTGGCAGTCCACTTGGAGTGAGCAACGCGACAACAAGCTTTTTCAAATAAAACCCTATACTAGGCTTTGGCCGTCTAGCTTCCGTAAGGTTCGGAAGTTGTTCTAACTAGACTACACATTGGTCACAGTTTTTTAACTCATCCTTTTTTATCTGGAACTGTTGCACCAGTGTGTAACACTCAAATCACTGTAAGCCACATTTTACTTTCTTGCCATTGTTACGACTCTCAACGACAGCACTATTTTAAACATGTTTTGTCCCAGGGTTTGTCCATAAAACATTGGACAGCATTATTGGTGATGGTGACACTGTCCACCTCAATAATGTTTTAAGTTTTTTTAATGGCCGTTAAATCTTTTTAACCTTATTTAAGTGTTTGATATTTATTCATTACACCTTTTTAATTGTGGTTCCCTTTTCGGAGTCTCAATCTCTCTATTTCAATTTGACATTGGAAAATGGCCAGAACATTAAATAACTTGACACCAGGACTGGAAAGGCCAACTTCAGGTGACTAATGCTGCTATTTGAACTATCTGCTAGTCGTCCTGGCGAGTTGTTATTACAATTTTGCTGCATATCATTTCACACTTTTACTGCTTTACCTTTTAGTACTGGCCATATTGACTCATAACCCGGAACCAGGACTGGAAAGACCAACTTTTGATGACTGGTGGTGGTTCTTGTACTTACTTACCTGTTAGTCTTCCTGGCAGGTTATGATCATTACCATTCTGCTACAGGAAGTCCTTTACAACTTTGTAGACTGGATGTCAACATTGGTTTTCTGCTGTTTTAATTGCTGTTTTGTTTTTACCTTTGTTTCATTTTACGAATTTTACTACATTTACTTTACTTTTTAGTGGACATTTGGCTAATTATTATTACGATTTTGCTATATATGTCTTAAAACTTTTATCACTTTGCCTTTTGGTACTGGCCATAATGACTCATAACCCGGAACCAGGACTGGAAAGGCCAACTTCAGGTAACTGACGGTGGTTCTTGAACTTACCTGTTAGTCTTCCTGGTGGGTTATAATCATTACCATTCTGCTAGAGGAGTCCTTTACAACTTCTCTTACTCTGCTTTCTCTCTTAACATTGTAGACTAGGTGTCAACATTGGGTTTTATGCTTTTTCTGTTTTTCAATGATGTTTTGTTTTACTTTCATTCCTTTTATGTATTTTACTTCATATAATTTACTTTTACCTTTTCACCTGCCGTTTGATGCAGATAGCCTACCTACTTTGTGCCATAAAACACTAAATCAATAAATGCACTCAAAAACATTTTACTCCATTTTAATGTAGAAAATGCACAGTTTGCTAACAAATAAATGTTATCGTTTTTAAACATAACCTCAACATTCAAAGTGCATGCTAGAAATAAAATCGTGTAACAAGTTGGTTGAAGATCATCAAACTTGCATTCAACATCTGAGTGACAGATATGTTACTCTGTTTAATATTTTATTAATTTCTTTTACTGTAAAACACTTGTTAGCAATATTTTGTTTGATATCCAACCCAATTGATCTCAGATTTTACATTTTTGGGAGATTAAGAAAAAGTTGATTTTCTGAACACAAAAGAACAGTCTTTTCAATGTTGGATTTTTCCTTTGGTAGTAGTATCTAAAAATAAATATTAATGTAAGCTAATCATAAGAGCAAAAGTATGTTCTTGTAGTGGTTTTAAAAACTACTAAAAGTTTCTTTTTAATTTGGGGTTTTCAAGTAATTTACTTTTTAGTTATATAAAAAAATTTAATATATTAAGTATACTTCCAAAGAACTAAATTTCATCAAGATTAGTTTTATCCATTTAGCCTGGTACAAATTAAGTGCTTCAACTAAATGGAAAAGTTCCACCGTGTAACAAGCACACAATAAGCATGTAACTACTACACAATGTTTGTTACAATCTTATGATTAATAATCTGCCTAACAAGATCAAAGTGCAAAATGCCACTGTCTGTCATATTAAAGTTCCTTTGAGAACAATGAATGGAATTTAGCCAAAAAAACAAAGTAATTCACAGTTCAAAGTTTAATACTTCAACAAAATTCAATACAGATGCACTTAACTGTTATTTACTATACAGTATATCACAACATTAACTTAACTCATTGACAAATACTACAAGATCCATTCAAATCTTAAAACAATATTTCACGTATTAAGCATAGCTACATTACGTAAATGTCACCCTTTTTATAGTAGTTTTCTTTGTTTCATGATAGGTATTTGAAGAACGAAAAGTTTTAAAACCTGAATTGCTTGCATTAGTTAATCATAATTGTTATCACCTGACTTTTGCTCTCTCCAAGAAGATGCTACAGAGACCAATACAAGTTTTGTTAAGAATGAATGAAAGAGCTATCTTAAACTGTGTTGCTGTTATTTTTAACTAACCATTCAGATGACATCCACAGACTGTAATTTTAATTATCTTCAAAGTCTCAACTGTCGTAATTGTAGAACGTACTTTCATCCAACAGCCAATCACAAACCATGATAACTTTTAATCACTTTCACCTTTACATGTGATGATTTGATTGCTGTAAAAAATATATTCCAAGCAGAAATATTACTGAAAATAAACTGATGGTCCCTTTCTTTGTGTAATAAGATTTAAAAACAAACAAACAAGTAAAAGCATTTTACAATTTGAAATGGTATACAGTACACTAAAACAAAATCTTATATCTACTTAGCTTGCTGTGCACCCTAAAGTTAACAACTGATACAACGGAACTGCCTTACAAGTTGAACAAGTACAGAAGTTTTAAGTTGTAATACAAATATATCTGCACTATCACTTGTATCATTAAAGAAAAATTACTTTACAGAAGGTCGTGAAATTCTGGCAAAAATATTTGCAACGTAGATCCTCCTTTTAGTATAACCAATTTAGGAACAACATGCTGAAAACTTGTTCTTTTGAACAACATACATAAAGTGTTTTCACTAACAATGTAGCAGTCATTATTTTCTGCTTGGTGAACTTCACAACTGTTATTCAATTTCTCTGTGCTGACTGCTTCCCAGAACTGGTACTCATATGGGCTTAAACATTAATATTTCAGTGTGAATAAAATGTGAAAGAGAACATTTAAACCCTACTTTCTCATTTTAAAATATTTCTGAAAGAAAAAACTGGCTTTTTTTATATTGAAACAAAAATGAATGTTTCAGAATACATTTTTAGTAATCTACTAGTGTGTAAAAGAGAAACAAACCATCATGTTACACTTATGAATATTGTGCCTAAAATAAACCAATGTTAAAACATATCATTTACACTAACACAATACCACTAAAACAGCACATTTTCTCAAACCACGTAGAAGTTCAGTACCTCCAACGAAGTGACTTAGTAATTCCTTGCTTTGATGCAAGTCACCAGTGTACCTTTTCAGTAAAATCAATCTTGGCTTGTAATATCAGTGAATTGATTAGTCATATTCATGTGACAACTAACCCTTATACAGAATGTACTCTTGTATTACGTACATTTGTTTTACAGAAATTTAACTTTTAAAAGAGTTTAAGAGCAGTTATGAATTAGTAGTTTGATAAATGACTTTTGCCATATGTTAATTGACAACTTTGTATAAAGTATTATTTTCAAGTTCAAGTGTACTAGAAAATGAGGAAGGTGCAGTTCTTGAAAGGCCATATTTTGTGTATTGATGTTTTTAATGATTTTATCTGGACAATGATACATCTTCAGTTAAAGCTATATTCTAAAATTAATAACAGAAATACTTTATAAACTTTTGTTTTCACAAATACACACCCTTCAAAATTGCTATTGCAGATCAACAACACAAAAAACGGGGAACAACGAAATGAAATTATATAATTTGTATAGAAGATTTAAATAGATTTTCAAAAGATTATATACATTTTCTTACAAATATGAAATAAAGTACATAACCCTGATAATGTTGGTCTTTCTTTCCATTTCAATAGTAGTGTGCTTACAAACAAATTGTAAGTTAATTTTCAAAATGCAAGTAACTGTATACACCTAAAGTAACAAGCTGAAGATTGAACTTGTACAGAAATTTATTCATTAAATAAACCAGAGGAGAATGAAAGAACAAAAACAGCTGCTTTTGTGCAAAAATGTTAAATTTCAGTTACTATTATATTACCTACAAATCAAGCATTTGAATACAATGCAGTTCTGAGCTTAAAACAGCTGGTAAGCCTCTAGAAGGCAGTGATAACTGACTTACAGTTTCCAAACCATGAGCTGTCAGTTAAGTTTCTATAGAAGGTATACACCCCTCCTTTAGATAACAGTATAATGACAATTTATAAATTAGAGTGGTAAAGACCCAACTCAATTATTTAAACAATGATACTGGTTTGTACATTAATAGTTTATATAAATATACAGGTTTATTATTAGCAATTTCAGTATACACACTTTTACGTGATCAAAGAATTAATGTTAACTTACCAAACATGTAATAGATGACTTATGGAACTTGAGCTTTGCTAAAGTGACAGAATGTTCAACACATGTTCACAGCTCTAAACCTTTAGTTTTACTTGAACCCCACATTCCAAATGAAATAAAAAATCGTTTGATGAAGTTATTTGTAGTTCTGGGATATACAAGAATATTAGGTTTGATGATAACACAATTTGCTATCTCAGCTCCTCTATCATAAACAAAACATTGTTCATGCACATGAATAGCAGATTTTGAAACTTTTGTTTTGGTGAATGGTGCCTTCATGTTTACTACTTGCTGCAGTTGTAATATTACATTAGAAAACATCCAATTCTAGTTTTAATGCTCAATCAATGTGCTATTACTTAAAAAATCCATGGAGTGTGCAATATGTTCTGGAACCATTTCCCCTCTAAGCGGTGAAGTGTCCCATACTTTCCTGCACAAATTGTTTTGTATCACGGCCAAAGGATGTTTTATTATTGTTTAAAATCGAAGGAATAAAACATGTTATACTGCAATGTTTTTCCATAGTAATATTCAGTTTGTCTTTTATCTAACACGTTGGACACCCAATAGTATACACAATGCGACTCTTGTTCAATCTTAACATGAAGCATATCTTATTTTATTGTGAAGAAATAATATGATAGTAACATATGTATTAGTAATAGTTGAGAAACACAAGAAAAAGCAATAATGTATAACTTTATAGAGTTCAACAAAAGGTACAAAGTAAGTAACTAGATGTAACATTTTGTTGGGTACATCAATATAGTGTACCAGTATGTAATAAAATAAACTAGCTGGTTTGTTCAATGAACCACTGGAGATTTTATTCAATGAAACTGCACAATTTTAAAATACTTAATGAATAACTGTCAACTAAAAAGGCTTCATTTCACCAATAAAATGCTTCAATAAATGGTGCAAAACACTGAATGATGTTCTTACACATATTGAGGTCATGAAAAATTAAAATATTCATACATGTGGACTAAAACTTAACATTTCACACTGATTCCCAAAGGTTTTCACTGCAGTTTGTACAAGAAAAACAATTTCAGTATATTTTCCTGTAAACAATAAAATCTTAAGAAATAACTGTTCAAAAACCTTTTTTTTTTAAAGAATATAACCCATTTACTAAGTTATTACCTACACCCCTTCATTATAGTGACGACAGTCTTGTCTTCTGTAGAAACTCATCTAAAAGCACCACAGAACTTATTAAATGATTCTATTGGCACCCTAAAAACCTCAATTTTGGTTTTTGGAAACAACTTGCTCAGCCGTTGTTCAAGTTCATTAGGATGAACCATAACTGTACACTCTGGTCCAATGTTGCTGCTGCCTTCCTCAGCCTGTGAGCATTTACAGTTTTCCTTGTGTCTTAACAAAGATATCATCTTAATCTCCTCTTTGTTATGTAATTTTTCCTCATCTGTTTCCCCATTTGACATTTCTGAAAGCTCTGATGATGAAGTCATCACTCCCCAACTGAAGCGCTGCAGTTTCGTAAGGGACGATACAGCCTTTAATGTATTTTGGTTTACTACAGGTGCCTAGAAGGTAAAGAAAATTTTATAAATTTGAAGGTTTTAAGCAAATGTCATGTTTAAAAATTTATATTGCATCCTGTGAAACAAAGTAACACAAGAAGCATACAAATTATGATATAAAATCATAAAATACAGAAACAATTCAGCCTTATATTCAGTTTAATTATTTAGAAGATAAAATCAAAGGTAAATATAAAGAATTTTCAAACTACTAATTTCTTTAAATCAATATTGATACAAACAATATACATTAAGAAGAGACAAATGTGTTGAAAAATAAATTTAATCAGTTTGAAACAAACTTAACAAAATCCATTTTAGAAAATCTACACAACTCAAATGGAACAACAAAAGACATTTTATTTCTTAAAACAAATCAATTCATTAAAAATGTTTCTCAATAAATAAAATCCATTTTAGGGGATTTATAACTCTTAAATGGTACAACGGAAGGCAATTTTATTTTTTAAAATAACCAACTTTGCCAGTTGGTATATGTATAATTGCTGTTAAGTTTGTAAAAGCTATTAATGTTACAATTTTAGTTTGATTTACTTAATCACAAAACATTAACTATCTTTTTACTTAAATATTTAAATTTGTTACATATTCTTTCTACAAAAAACATTGTTACAGGCTAGTTTAGGGTCATTTTTTACACATCTAAAAGTTCTGCTGGTCAATACAGTGTTAGAGTATGCTGATCAAATTCAAGTCTTACAGTTTTAATATTAATGTGCTTAAATGACAAGCCTAAAAGTAATCATTTTTCCACTGATACACTCAGGTAACAAGTTATGATGAATCAGTCAAGACATTATACACAGTATTTTCTCAATGGCACAACTCTGTTTAACACTTCTGGTGAAAAGCAGTTACTATGGTTGAGGATGAAATTTCACTAATTTAAATGTCATGACTCTAATATCAAGGTAAATATTTTACTTTGTCAGTTTAGTTGTTGTATTATCCCAAGAAACATTTATTCAATTAGCCATGACATTAATTGCTTTATATTTTCTGTTCTAATGTTAGTCTTAAAGCCATTAAAAAGGGCAGTGATTTCCACTCACCACAAACTTATTAATGTTTTTTTTTTAATATTTCAAACAGTAACTATAAAGCTCACATAAACTTTGAAAATCATTAGGGAGGACAGTTTGTAACTTCAGTATTATTATAGGAACCAAATGGAGTTATTAAATCTGACATCATCATCAAATCTATTAGCATTACTTAAAGAATCTAATATATCAAGTTAGAAGCAACAAGCTTGGCATTCATGGCATAAGATCGAGTGCCTTTAAATAATACTTATCAAGATTTAAAGATGACATGCATCAATATAAGAAACTGTTTCTACCTAACTGCTAAACGAGATAACATCAAAATAGAGAATTTCTACAAGAGATAAAATATTGCTCTATGTATTATTCAGAAACTTGTAAGTACTTTATATAAATTTAATAGTAATACTAAACAGATCTAAATTTTACACTGTTTATATCTTAAACAAAAAAAAATCTCTTTTACAACACTCACTCTTTCAACAGCAAAATGGAATGAGTTCCAATGAAACTTCTGATTATAGATCACTTTGATGTAACTAACCACACTACTATTAAAAGTGTGCATGTTAAATACATGATTTTTGTAGTGAAATCATTTATAAAGTATCTATCTTGCATTTATTCACTATTCAAACAGTAAAATAATATTACTCAAAGAAAATGAAATGCTTGAATTACTCAAATATCTGAAGTATAACACACTACCAGAGCAAAATTGTTACCAATAAGTAAACAGATTTAAACTACAATATTAAAACAAGTGTGAGTACAACACTGAAATTCAAGTTCATTTATATAAAGAAAAAAAAACCTGTCATACGGCTTCAACAAATAAATAATATACATTGTAGTTTACACACAGAACACAAAGTGAAGAAATAAAAACACAGTGGAATAATAATACCTGTTTAATGATTAAAATTGGTGTAATTGTAAATCAAAATAAATTAAATTACTTATAAAGTGGTTCACTATTCACAACAAGTACAAACTTGTGATAGAAATATTGATCAAGAAAAGTTTAATCAGTAATAATAGTGGTAAAAAAATATTTAAATTTTAACATACTGGGTTTGTATTGGATTTTGTATACATTTAAAATATTTTTAATGAACTGCTCTGCCTCTCCTAACTATTTTGTTTCAGACAATTTATTCATCTGTGGCATATTACAAGTGAATACACTGATTAATGTGGTATATTAAAAAAAGTGTTATTCAGCAAATGTTTTGATAGATTTTGACATTCAACCTTATTAACCTTGGTTTGTCACTTTGTGATATCTTTTTTTTAAATTTTTTATGTACTGGAGTTTGATTTGTAAAAATATTAATTTTATCATCACATACTACTTACATGTTTGTACGTGTCAGGCCACATAACAAGTCGATTGAGACGTTTTAACTTCTGTAGCCCAGCTCCAAGACTTGTTGGTATCACAAAACAAAGCAACTGCAGGTCTTCCAACCTTTTGAGTATTATATTTAATTTTATAAGTAAATATCAGATGTATAGAAAATTTAAGATCATTAGGTGACAAAATATCATGTCTTGAACAAATTTTGTTTATAAAATCAAACAATTTAATTTTCTTCCTCAAACTAGGAATCACCTTCACACACAGAAAAAAAATAATTAGTTGTTGGAATATGTTTTTACTTTAGATAATTTTGACTTCAACTTTTACAACAATCATGTCCAAAATAGCTTGGGTCAATTCAAACCTTACCCATTATTCATCATACCATCACTACTGTTTTTTTAATTAACAAACATTTTGTGAGACAGCTTAGAATTTTTTACTTTTTCTAATATTTGTTTAATACACAATGAAATGTCAGAAACTAAATTCAAAACAAAATTATTTTTTTTTATATACTATCTAGCAGAAATTCTTATAATTATTTATAGATATTTAGCATGAAAATGAAATTAACATACAATTAAAAAAAACAAAAAACAAAACACTCAGTTGCTAAAACTTTCTTCTTACTGAGTTAAACTTTTTAAAGCATTCTTTAAACTGGAATCATATAACTGACCACCCCTTTCAAGTCTTAGTTTTTTCAATTGTTTCAGCTTTCCAAGGAATGTGTATGTCTGGAAAATAAAATATAAATATTAGAAATGTTGTCTTCATTGACTCAGTATTTCATAAGTCACACATCATTTGACTCAGTATTTCATAAGTCACACATCATTTGCATGTAAATTCCTAAAACATTTGTTATTACATCACTTTTCAAACCCATCTAACAAAACAGTAACTGATAGACTCACAACATATACACTATGTTTATTAAGCCAACTAATTCTATATACTATATTACTTCAGGTTATTTTAGTCAATCACCTTCCATGTATAACTAATATACCCAAGTCGAACCTACAGCACAACTGTGTACATATAAAAAAAATTATATTTTTGTACTTGATTTCAACAACTATTTACACCAATAACAGAATGTATCCTTAACACTAAAAGTACTTCATTACTTGCACCATAAACAACATTATTCCATTTAATTTCATCTCATTGATTATTGTTATCATAGCACTAAACCCCCAATTTAATACCTTGTCATGTTATTTTTTCCTTTCAGTTCATTATTACAACAATGAGATTTTATTACTGCATTGTGACCAAAATAATGATAGCTGTTTCATAGAAATCTGTCTCTGTTTTACTTGGTACACAAGGCTGTGATAGTTAGAAGACTTGTACTCTTAGTTCTGCCTATAAAGTTTATTTTCATTTCTCTTTTTTTGTGTACACTTACTAATGTGGACATGAATGTTGTTTTAAGGCTTTTAAGTCTATTCTTAACTAACAAGTTGTATAAAATAAACAATATTCAGTTTTCCAAAGTACAACATCAATATCAGACTTGGAATTTACTTTAAAATAATTGTTTCTAACTCTATTGTCACAAACAAAACTAAAGAATCTTAAAAGAATCACTCACAAAATAATTAATATCTACATTAAACAATCTTTTATCCCAAATGCTGCATACAACTGGCATAAACAGTCAGCATTATTGAATAAATATTTTAACAGTCCTTTACAGACGTAATAGACTGAGAAACGATATAAGCTTACATCCCTGGTCCACGAGTAGCAATTCCCAACTGCTAAAGATTCTAACAAAGGAAGTTTCTCAATGAATTTAAAATATTCACTTGGTACACCAACAAGAGTAGTAAGATGCTGCAAAGGAAAAAAAGAAAAACCTAAATTAAAAACACAGACAAATACAATAAAACAATATGAAAAAACTTCAAACATCTTTGTGAAATTAAGAAAGATAAAAAAGCTTGGCACTGTTAAATCAGAAATACTCACCTATTGGGCAGAAATAACTGCTACTTCCTGCAAAGCTATTAGGTCTGTGACCTTTTTATGAAATTGTGTAACAGTTCTACAACAATGTACGCATACTTAACATTCCACAATATTAACCATCCATGAGAAAAAGGATTTTATAGAAATTTTAATATAAAAGTGAGCTATCATCACAGTATTACATTACAAAATAATTTTAATGATTATTTCTTTGTAGATACAGTTATCAATGAAAGTGCTTTGCTTTTCTGTTGCAACATTCATAAGATTTTCACTAAATAAACAATAAAATAAATTTTTAAGTTTGGGTTTTGATTATTTTATATTTGAAACTTACCTTTTTTTTTGAATTTTTACTGGTAAAACCTGAAACATACAAAGTTTGTAGAAGTTTCAGTTCTTTATCTATAAAAATATTGCCTTATTATAAAACTCATATCCAGTTAAGGTCGTGGAGGTAACATCCAAGACCCAAGTTTTGGACGCACACATTACGAGCTCCATTATAACATGATGTATTTGTAACAGGTTTTATATTACATATTTATTTTAATATTGATGTTGATTTTAGTTAAATATATATAACTTATATTGTTAAATGTGTATTGCAAAAGTCTCACTAATTCTCAAAATTTGTAGAAGATTAACAAGCATAAGAATCAACAACAAAAGATGTATTTAAATTACTAGTGATTGTCAGCTGAGTTTAAGAATATAGACTAATCAGTATAAAAGGTAGCCATCACAACATGCAGGAAGACAGTTTAATATTACTAGTTTCCTACAGTCAGTATACTGTAAATTTCAGAAGCTATAATTGAAATAAATGCCTAATAATCAGAAAACTACAGATACATGACTTATAAACTTCAAGCATTAAAAACTGTTCAACCTCAAAGAATTAATTTTGGGTGGTAGTATTTCTACAAGTATCTTCCTCAGTGAAAAGTGAGCTTGTAAACCACACGAAGTCAGTCAAGAAGAGAGTTAGGTAGCCTTCCCATCATGAATTTGCTCTCTGTGAACTGTCCATAAAAGAATCAATTCCAGACCAGATAGAAGACTAAATACTTTGTAAAACTATACAAGATAAACAATTATTTGTAATAACCATTATTTGAAATCATAGGATGTAACACATATACCATAATAAATTGGAGACTCATCCAAATAAATTAAAATATGTAAGTGTACACACACATTATATATATATTGGTTTCATCCTGAAACAATGAATAACAGCAAATCCTAAGAGTGTTTTTAGAACAAAACCAAGCATAATGAGAATCTCTGAAACTGTAAAATGTTTTTCTTGATAATGATAAAAAATGCCACATCGAGATATCTGCTGTATCCATTGAGAGACAGACATCAAAAACAAAGTGTTTCTTATATACTATACTTAAAACTGTTGGGCACATTGGTGAAACTTCATAATTACATAACTCTGTAATGTTTTTTGTTTTACAGCTTTGTTACTGTTTTATATTCTTTCAAAATATTCTCCTATCTTATAAACCTCTAAGAACTTATACCCACCAAGTGCCGAAGCATGGTTAGATTTTCCAAAGATTGCAATCCTCCACTGGAAATTACTGAAGGAAGCCTAAGCCCTCCTCCACCTCTTATCCAGAGAGAATTCAAATAGCTAAGTCGTCCAATTCTGCTAATGTCAACTTTACACAATGTTGTCCTGAAAAGTGTTAGAATTTGTTGAAATTTCTCATGCAATTAACAACTCAACTTGAAAACTAATCAATATAGTGGAATATGTGGAAATAATATGTAAAGATATCTGCATTAACATGAAGCTTATTTTGATAATGGTCTGTTTTGTGATAAAAGTGGATTATTAAAATACTTAACCCTAAATATTATAAAAAATAATATTTTCTATTATATATTTTCATATGGAAAAAATAAAATTATGAATAACAGTTTATATTTGCTCACCTTTACACAGTATTTACACTCAACCTAAGTAAAATTAAGGTACAGAAGATGACACCCACATGTGCATTCTTCATTAAGTCACACAAAATAATAATAACTGTTGTAAAACTCCATACTAAATTAAAAATAGAATAGTACTTAATTATTAATTTATTTATTATTTAAAAAATCCTGATTTATAACTTCTCCATTCTCTACATAATAAAAATATTAGTTTTATTTATTTTAAAAACTAAATTTGATTTCAAAATGAATTTTAATTAATACTCAACTTTCAATGCAGAAAATGTCAATTACATTCATTCACATTCAAAAATACTGCACAATTTTTGGTATAACATTCAAAACTACAACAGAATAATAAAAGTTTTTTCTTAAAATCACAGCAAACAAAGTCTATGTACAAATAAAAGAAAGCACAAACCACCAACTTTTGAATAAATCTTGTCTGAACCTAAACATTATAGGATTTGACCATTCACAGCCACAAAATGAGAAACATGTTTTTCCACTCTAATATCATTCTTTATATGGAAACTACTTGGCTAACAAGTTAAACTTATCGATACTAACCATCAGTTAATCCGAACTCTTCCCTGAAATTACATATATCATGTGTAGTTGATTGTCCTAATAATTTCAAACATAATTATAAATTTTAATTATTTGTTTCTACATTTTTCAGCTTCTGTGTAAAATAATGACAGTTAGAATATGTACTGGAACAGTGTAGGAAAACACATTGCACATATCTTTTATGAGATGTGGATTAAAATAGCCAGCTTGCAGGATCACTTGCCATTAGAATAGAAATAATTGGTTTCATTTTCATATTTTGAGTGCTAAGTTTATTTTACCAGATTTCAATGTATGTGTAGATTATTCTTGTCAGTCAGAAATAGTATACATTTTTTTCAATATAAATGTATTTATTTTTTAAAGCTGATATGCTGATTTAAAACCTATGAAGTCACCTCAGTTTAAACAATGCTCATGACTTAACCCACACCAATATAAAGATGAACATTCAGTTTAAATAGAGCTTAATCATGTGAAGATTGGCTGTTTTCATCTGTAGTTATATATCTCATTCTAGTCTGTAGTTTGTAGAATGTTTCTAAACACACAGTAAATCAAGCCTGTTTTAGCTAGTACTTTTAACAGCTTATTATTAACTTGAATTAAAAAATGTTACATATCCTTGCATGAAACTAAATACAAAATGTTTAGATACAATAAAAGTTGCATAACAGTAAATATTTATTCAGCTAACTTCACCTATTGTTTTTACAAGTCTCTTCTAATCTTGGTACACCCACTTACATACTAACAAAATCTGACTGACTTGTGTACCTTATAATGCTTCCTGTTGGCATACTGACATAAAAACTTAATTGGAGACAGTTCGTGGAAAAACACCAAGAACAAAACAAACAAGGAAAAAAATATTTCAGTGAACAACAGAAAATTTAAATCTCTTTATAAGTTAATAAAGAAATGAAAGTTGATGCAGAATAATGTAAGCTTAACACGTGATACATTATCAGCATCTTCAAACAGATACCCAAATACAGATGAACAAAAAACTGCTGAAATCAAGAGTTGAATCACCAAGTATATTCCTCCAAACTGTTTTGTTTTTCAGAGTTCTCAGTTCAGATACAGAGTCACTCAAATAACTACCTCAACTTTTCCTTTTTTCAGTGTGCATGACACGAAGAATTAACTGTGTTTTCTTACAAGAAAGATAATTAGTAACACAGTGAGACACAAAATTTATGTTTTGGCAAATTTCTTGGAACACTGTGAATGAACATGTCACTTTCAATGTGGAAACACATGCAAGACTGATTATGTTTAATGCCAATTAGTGTTTGTACATACAGCCAGGTTTGCAACAAATAAGCAAGACTTTTACAGATATTTCCAAAACAATAAGAACTATTGTTATTAGTAGAGTGATTTCAGTGTATGGCATGCTCTGACATCCAACAGAACTGACATTCATTTTGCTTGACTTTTACTTCATTCTAACTTAATTTGTTGACTATTTTATTTTGATCCTAAATTTTACTTTTAACACAGATTACAAATCAGAGAAACTATTAAAGGTTTTCCCACTCTTTTGTTACCAGTTCAACATATCCACAAAATATACTTGCTCTAATGTTTTGAATCATATTTATTTTGTTATTTTAGTGTGTAATAAAGATTTCTGATTTGTGTTTTTACATATCATCTCCTCCTATATAACAAAATTAGTCAGCCTGGAAAGACATCCCCCAACTCAGTATCCTTGAGCCTCCACAGTTAGCAAATCCTAACAAACTTCTCTCAGATAAATCAGCAAAGCTGGAAAATATTAAAATTAACTGATGTCAGGAAACCAATTACATTATTGAAAAAGGATAAGCCAGCTTCCAACATCTGCATACATGTTATAGTAGTACTCCCAGCATTATAAATAAATAATTAAACATGTCAAATATAATTAACAAGTAAAAAGACAAACCTGAAAATTCTGACCAAAAGTGATTGTCTACGAGTAAGTTTAAGTCAACAGATACTGGTCAGGTAGCCTCTTATTACAGGAAACCCAAGTTAAAAATTACCTAAACACATGATAATGTATGCATGTACATCTAACCTTTACGTCATACTCTTATTCTGACCATTAACAAAATTTATGACTGAATAAACTGTCATTATCTTGATACATATTCATCACATACAATAAGCTCAAATTATAGTGTAAACAAACTAACAGGATATACCAGGGACAGCCAAACATGCTTAATGTAAGAGCCACATATGATAAACTTCAGATGTTTGAGAGCTGCAAGACATGAACAAATGTTACATAAATTTTATATAAGTATTAAGACATACATGTACATTATAATATTTATTCATGTATGTAGTTTTTACACTGCTAATTTGTATTGGTTTCAATAATCACAAAGTACACATATAAATATCAAATATTTTCAAAATCCTGGCTGATTATCGTTTTAACCATATTGAGCATATTTAATACAGTAATTAACTATGGAAACATCTAAGAAAAATATACAAAGTTGCATTTCATTAACATTAAATGAGACATCCAAAAATAAAAAGAGTAAAAACAGATATTTTTGATGATATTTGTCTCAGTAAATATCTGGTCAAAACATGAAGGAAAATATGTAAAACAATAAAATTAGAGATATTTTAATCAGATACACCTTACAAAATTTTAGTCTTATTTTCTTACAAACAGACATTGATACAATTCTCAGATTATTTATTGCTAGTAGAGGTCTTGTGAGTTTCCATCTTGGTTGTGAATCATTGAAATTCCAGCCAACATGTTTTCAACGCTGTATTGCCCACAACACAGCTACACACACCACAGTCATGCAATTGCAAGCACTCTCACTAAAACTACACATTTTCAGCACTGGCTTGTATGATTACCAAGTCTCCATCGCAATTCCTCTGTAATCCTTGCTTGTACAATTACTGATTCGCTATCGCAATTCCTCTGTAATCCTTGCTTGTACGATTATCGAAGTTCCATCGATTACTGATTCGCTCCATCGCAATTCCTCTGTAATCCTTGCTTGTACGATTACTGATTCACTATCGCAATTCCTCTGTAATCCTTGCTTGTACAATTACTGATTCGCTATCGCAATTCCTCTGTAATCATTGCTTGTACGATTACTGATTCTCTATCACAATTCCTTTGTACTCCTTGCTTGTACGATAACTGATTCTCTAACACAGTTCCTCTGTAATCCTTGCTCGCTATTTGTAATCCTTGCTTGTACGATTACTGACTCGCTATCGCAATTCCTCTGTAATCCTTGCTTGTACGATTACTGATTCTCTAACACAGTTCCTCTGTAATCCTTGCTTGTACGATTACTGATTCTCTAACACAGTTCCTCTGTAATCCTTGCTTGTATGATTACTGATTCTCTAACACAGTTCCTCTGTAATCCTTGCTTGTATGATTACTGATTCTCTAACAAAATTCCTCTGTAATCGTTGCTTGTATGATTACTGATTCTCTAACACAATTCCTCTGTAATTCTTGCTGATCTGAAATTTCTTTAATCCCTATCTCAACTCTATCACTAAAATTAGGATTTAAATTATTAAATATATTTACTCACCATGAAAATTAAACTTACATTTTAATCCAGTGGACTCTCAGTTTATACCCAGTAAATAATTATAAAGCTTGAAATTTTTTTATTTACCTTTTATATTAATTGTAATGCAAAAAGGAGCTCACCCAACATATTTCCAAGGCCCCACATTGTATGTCAAAGATTTGCATGTGGCTCCCGAGCCACAGTTTGGCCACCCCTGGGATATACCAAACTTTAAGAAGATTGTCAGAAACTAAGTTATGTTATGTTTGCCAGTTGTCAATTAAAGTCTTTTATTTATAGTTTTCAATAGTATATATATACACTGTGTTGTTGGGCTTAGGATTCTTGTACCATAGGTGTATGTGATTGTTGGTGATAAATTCAATGATAAATGAACAACATGCACTCTGCTCGTCTTCAAATAATATATACATATTCGAATTAGTTAAACGTGCATACAAGTTCTTTACATACAGAGCTTATAGGCATACCATTAACACCATACGTAGTTCTCTTCTTTTTGTCAAAAGCCCACTTAGGCCTACTCAGTTGTCTCAGAATCCAGTTGATGAAGCAAACTACTTCTCTATTTCTATTGCAACAGTATTCCACGTATAATTTACTTAAAACTAGAGCATAAGTTACCATAGTCATATAGTGTTCTTCCAGTAATTATTTGTTCAAAATATCATCAATTCCTTTTGTCAAAGTGCAATCAGGCTGATTCAAATACTTTAGAACCATATTTGGATGGAAAGAGTATTCTTACCTCCTTTTCTACTGTTAGTCTAACGTACTAAACATTATGCCTATCACTTCTACGGCAGCCACTTTCATTCCAAATTTTTCTTTAACTTTACTCTTCTGCTATTAGCTGTTTACTGTTTCCATTCGTATCACACTATTTATATGTTTATCACTTTAATTTTTTGCCTGCCTTTCAGAAAATTCTATATTCTTGATGTCAGTGCATCCCATGCATCATTTGATAGTCTCAACATGCAATGAATTATAAACACAACTTCCAACAATTGCCTACTTTTAACTCTTATTATAACAAAAAACATTAAACCGTAAAATATTAACTCACACAATAAATTAATTAATAGAATGTACAATAACAAATTTTTATATCATGACAAACATTATTAGTTAATGAAGAAGGGAATATATACATATATAATAATAATAATTATGAACTCAACTGAGGTCTATATTTTCCACAAATGAAAATATATTTTCCTCACATCACTGGATGCCACCATATGATAACATCAGTCTCAAAAATTTATTCTAACTTTACTCAGCAACACACATACATGTACAGTAACATACAAGTATCACAAAATGGTGTATCAGCTTCAATTCACACGACATCAGATGCTCTGTGATAGAACTGTTACTCCAACTGATATAAAACACTTTTTTCACTTATCTTTTTATGTAACTTGATGTAACAAGCATAAATTTTGACTTTCACAATTGCTTGGCTTGTTATGTGAAGCAAGATACACAAGTTTTGTCATCACCATAAATTAATTATACCAGTATAGCATAAGTTAATTTAATTTTTAAAATTTACATTTAACAATGTCAAGCATTATTCAAATTGTAACTGCAATCCATCAAAATAACTGAAACACAAATCAGAAATGAGTTTTCACACCTTGAGCTAATATTTACACATCAGTATCAATTATTAAACATGTGAATGACGAAAACAGTACAGCCTTATCTCGAACTTGTATTGTTTTATAGATATAAAGAAACCATATCTTATCTAAATTGTGTTGGTAAAAGCACATTAAGAGAAACAAATTTCACAGGAGGTAGCAGTTCCTCAATGTGAAACATCAAACACAAATACAAACTCTGACACATTTAAACGTTATATATGGAAGAAGTTTATCAGCTGCATGCCAGTAATTTGTACATTTAAACAGTAGCTGTTTAAACTATTTTTTCTCATCATGCTTTCATTCCTCACATGTTCAAAACGTGCTAAAAATACTGCATGCATAGAAAATTAACTGAAGAAAGTAATCTGAAAAACTCATCCAAGTTATTGTATCTTATACAATGATGATAATTTCTAATTTGTTGCTTAAAATAGAATAAAAAAAACTGAAACTGTAAAAGTTGTACAATTATTTATAATGTACTTGGTTATTTAGTTATTTAAGATATAATGATAATTTCTACCTCTGTAACAAACGTATTATTCAATAATTAAGTATTGATCAGTCTTACACATCTTATTTCATGTCAGTATGCTAAAATGCATTCAAATTCAATCCTAACTCAGTGAATATAAGTTCCAACATGACAAATTACTTACCAAGTGGACTGTCCTGTAACTTCTGTGACACACTCAACATTAAGAGATCTTAGCTGAGTCAGTGTGTCAGCAACAGCAGGTAGAACATCTGGTATCACTTCCCCAAAAGAAAGATTTTGCAAATTCCTCAGATGTCCCAAAACACTGATGAAATGGCTCCAGAAAGTTGTATGATCCTCTAAATGTTTAATGTTTCTTAAATCCTAACAGAAAAAAAGTGTGTTTGTTTTTGTTTGTATACAATGGCTGCCTTTTGTTTCAATGTTTAGAACAAAGAAGACAGAAGTATTGAACTGGTCAGCACAGAAGTGTGCAACTGAAACACTGAACAGTGAGGTGTTAACATTAATTCGAATACTTACAAAAATATCTTCATATTTTTAATCCTGTTTGTGCATTTATTTCAATGATTCCTTCTGGATAAGAAACTGCAGCAACAATACCCTTGATTACCTTTCTTTCGTGACAGACATACTTTTATATAAATACCTAAATATACACACACACAGAAAAACTAAACCCAACAGACAGAAGTTTATATATTTACACACACATGTTGGCAGGTTT
This sequence comes from Tachypleus tridentatus, assembly GCF_004210375.1. NCBI lineage: Eukaryota > Metazoa > Arthropoda > Merostomata > Xiphosura > Limulidae > Tachypleus > Tachypleus tridentatus. The sequence continues at coordinate 40,548,707 of NC_134830.1, forward strand.
GCAAATAGTTTGGACAAATAATAGTCCAAATAAAAGGTTTCAGATTAATCATACTCATTTCTACATTTAATATAATAAACAACATTTGTTGTAGCAAAGCCACAATTCTTCTAAACTAGGAATGCCTTGACATAGTAACATTGACAAATGAAGCAAAAATGACTTATGTAGATTATGTAACAACAGTTTAATACACTGTACAACAATATCAAGAAAGAGATATAACACCTAAGTCTATGTACAGTTGGAGTTATTAGAAAAGAATCTGTTCACATACCTGTATCACATTTTCTTTTCATTTTTAAACAATATATTTCTATGCATATTGAAGTCACAATTTTTACATTTAACTGCACTACAAATTCTCAAACCTTCCTTGTAAGATTCTACTGAATTTACAACTAATAACATGGAAGAAAATAATTTATAAATTCAAGGAACTTATAAAAAATGTATCAATGAAAGTAAGAAACAGACTTTACCAAAGAAACAGTGTTGAATCTTTCTAAAGCATTAGCACACAGGACCCAATCAGTTAAAGTGAGACCTTGCAAGCATACACGTTTCCACTGAAATCAGATTCAACACAATATTACCTTATAACCCCTGAAATATGATGCACTTAACACTTGAGACAAACTATTCAAATACTCTTATTAATTTTTATATTTCTATAATAATATTCAATGGTGAGATTATTTATTGTTTGTTTTTTAGTATTCATACTTTTATCTAAAAAAACAATTCAAAGTTGTGAAAATATAGTTCAAATAAAACAAACTTTATTCATATTAAGTGAAATTTAATTCCACAACTTTGATCCAAACTTTCCCTCGAAAATGAAACTATTAAAAAGTATTAACATAAAAAGTGATTAGTGTTTATAGTATTACTATGCACTGCCAAACATATAACAAAACACATTTACAAAGTACTCTCAAGACTAGAAAATTGTATTTTAAAAGTTTTCTTTAAAAAAATCAACAACTAGAACCATAATACATTATTAAACAGATAACACTACACAGGTTAGATACAACATGATTCAAACAATCTGTTCAGTTTAAAATACCTATTACTAAAACTACAAATATTAAATGTAGTACAATTGAAACAATTTGTTTAGCTTAAATTATATAATGAAGAAAATTTGCTTGCTTTTATCAATAAGTAAACAGTGATAAGTTACAACAACCTAAACTGTAATAATATCACCATTTAATCCTACAACAAAAGGTTAAGTTTACTGAACTTTTACTTATCAAACAGTAATTAAAGTAAAATACTGTTTAAATACAGGAGTACACAAAACTTTGCTGGTATTAGAATTATTTCTGAATTTTGTTGTTTTTGTTTAAATATAATTAAGAAATTTAAATAAAGAGTTTATGTTCAAACATCAATATCACTGACAAATTTGGAAACCAACATAAAAGCACTTTTAAGCTAACCCAAGTATAAAACAAATCAAAAAGCTACTTCTACAACCACATGTCACCCTTATATTAAACCTCTTTTCACATTTAAATTTTCTCAAAAATGTATGAAATAAACAGAAATAGGTTTAGAAAAGAAAATTGCAGCTTTTCTCACAAAATGAAATTCAAATACAATAGATTATTCTGAAATAACAGATAAAATCAAGCACACGATAAAATAACAATAAACAAAGTATATTTTGTACAATTATTTTAATGTGGAAATCAATTATAAATCATATTAAATAAAACAAGTTTAACCAAACACCACATTTATAGTTCACCATTATGCAAGATAAAATCACACTATAAAAATGATAAACACATGTTAAATGATTAACAAACTGAGAACATATAATACTCACTAGAAATGGCTGTGTTGCTAAAGTCCTCCACGTTCTAGAAACCTGGCTTACACTGAAAATATTATAGAAATTGGAAATTTCACATCTCATAATAAAGATGACACCATGACACCAGATAAATTATTTTTCAAATGTCAATTATGATAAAATTAATAAATTGACAAACAAATGGCAGAATTCAGTACATAATGAACAGTATTTCTTGACACTTGTGTATAATGTTTAAATGATAAATATCACACAATATTAAAGTACACAAGTTAAACCATTTAAATTAAGGTCAACATACGACCATTAAGAAATTGATTATTCATGTTTTGACATTGAAACATCATCTTCAAGAGTAAGTTGCAAGATATAATGGTCTCATTTATACTTTTTTTATTGTTCTTAAATAGATTATATGATCTATGTACAGGTTACAATTCTCACATGAATGCTTTAAAAAAGGTCATCACACACATTTGTCAAACCTTCACCTATACTTAAGTGAGTAATCTTTTTACATGAATTATTTCCAAGAATTGTAAGCCTGTTCATGTGATCTACTTGACAAAAAACTGCAAGACAATTACATCTTGCAACTCACTTCTGAAGATGACTTTGCAACATTGAAACATATAGAACTGATTTTCTAGTGGTCATTTTTTTAATTGTATACCTATTTTAACTGTGTGTTGTTTGTTACCATAGTACTTTCTATTTACAAACTTTTAAATTCATCTATTTATTTACTTTCTTAAATTCTCAAATAATGTGGAACCATAGATTTAATAATAAAAGAGAAAAAAATTGAAATACTTTTAAAAAAGGGATTAGTACAAGAAAAAATAAAAACTTTTGGCTGCTGTATAGCTTAGAACAAATTCATGAGAAAACAACAATTGAGCACTAAACTATCACAAGTTTAAATACTTTTTAGTAAATGAATAAAAATAAGTTAAAAATTAAAATTATTTAGGATAACTTAAATCATATTTCATCCATTTTTTTACTACTTTTTTCTCAATTCTTTAAGTGTCCAGGGGAGAGGATAACTGGTTTAACCCATATTAAATAGCAAAACGTTTTCTGTGTACAGTGCTTAATACAAAAACTAAAACTACCACACAATAAGTATTACAAAATAAAATAACAGCTATTTTTCATTTACAATGTTAAAGGGTGAAACTTTGTAGGATGGATGGCATCTGCCTGTTGTGGAGACAAGCATAGAGGACGATGTTTCAAAAGTCTTCCGCCTTTCATCTCCAAGTCTTGAAGACTTTCGAAACATCATCCTATACACTTGTCTCCCAACAACAGGCAGTTGTCGTCTATTCTACAAAGTTTCATCATGAATACTCTGCCTAAACTATCTATCAAAGAATATTAAAGGGTGTTCCAACCAGAACTATTTTTGTACTTATTAATATTGTAACAACAAGCCCAACACCAAGCTTACTTGAGTTTGAATATCATGCAGGTGGTAGCACTGTAAGGATGACTTGAATTGTCAATTGAAATGGTGTTTTAAGTATCTCCTCGAAGTTTAAAATACCATATAGTGTTTTCGTTAATAACAAAATCTATGTACTGACTGAGTCACAAGTTCTGGTAATTTCTGTAAATATCATAGGTAAAAGTTTAAATTTTTTGTTCTTTCTGCTTTTTTTTTTTTTTTAAATCGCACAGTAATTCAAAAATCAAAATAATTATGTCAATAAATTTCACTGGGAAGACAGTTTTAAATTGTGTATCTACTTGTACGGTAATATAAATAACTAGTAGCGATTGTTTAAAAAAATCATAATTCCAATGTAAACAATGTTATCACTACCCCTTGTTATTAAGTTTGTTACTGAAATTTGGTGTTGTTTAAAAAGTTGATGTAAAGGGTGAAACAGGATTTATCAGCCAATAATAGATAAACAACAAATATTATGATTGGATCCTCACTGAATTTAGAACTTCATTTATTATAAATACAACTTTCCAATGTCAATTGAAACACTGCATTAAAAAAACATGCAAAAAGTAAGGAAAAAACTTTTCAAAAAAGAAAGAAAATGTATGGATGACAAATACCAATCCTTCAACAACATAAAAATGCAAAAAAGACAGTACAGATGGCACTCACATTATCCCTACATAATAGCACAGGCAAGAATAAACATAGCAATATACATAACTGTTCAATCACAATTGAGTTTATCCTGTTTGTGTCTGTTATTCTACTGCACTCTATACCTGTGCTATTATGAAGTGATGCTACAAATTCCTATTATTTTGTTTACAATTTTTGAAAGACTGACATAAGCCATCCCTACATTTACTTCACTTTTTGAAATTTTTTTTCTGTATTTATATAGATTAGTTTAGAATTGTCAAAACAGTTGTAACCTCTTTTTTGATTACAAGAAACCCACTTTAAAAATGTACTTCAGGACAGCTGGTACAGGTATTACCACTTTTACCCAAATACAGCAGAGAACGTTTTGACCTTCCTAGATCGTCATGATAAGGTCAAAATGTTGTTCTCTGCTATATTTTGGTAAAAGTGTAAATACCCATACCAGCCATCCTGAGATACAATTGTAACCTATGATTTTATCCTAAAATCTAAAAAAATATAATCAATAAAGTTTATTTCTGAAAAGCACTTGAACATAAACCCTTCGTACACAGCTTATAAGCTGATATGTTGATATGTTATCAACATATACTGGTATTCACAGACACTTGTACATGCACAGACCATATAAAGTAATACGTTGAAATTCAAAATACCAACTAACACAAGCACTGATTGGTTTATGCAACTTTCAATGATTCTTGTTGGCAAGCTGATACAAACATTTACCAGGAATATTCTATTGAAAAGTAACAATGACAACACAGGCAGGAAGACAAAAACACAACAAATAGAAAAGTTTAAATCCCTTAAAATAACCCACTCATATGGTTTGTAAATGAAAGTTATTTCATTCAAACTATGCCAAACAAAAGGAAACATACAAAGATGGCACTATGAAACAAATAAAACTCTTTATTATTAAAATAAAAATACCAACTTATGATCTCTGCAATTTTCTTTAAAGATATCCTGTTAGTGTACCCATATAAATATTTAGCTTGAGGAATTTCACAGTAAAGTGCCAAAAACAATACATATCAGGAACAAAACATTCAACAAACAGAAATATTTAATTGAAAAGTACAAAACTAATTAAGCATTCTTCAATGCTACACCACACAGACACCTATGGTGGCCTATCTGACAAAATGGAAGTGTTTAGATTAATTTTGAAAAGTTGAAGATGTAACGATACCTTCAGGCAGGTGAAGAGTAATTAGTAATGTGTATAAAAAACAACATAATGAGATCAAACAAGATTATTAGCTAAAGGAGAGAAATAAAAAATTATTAATTTCAAAAACAACCAAGGAACTGGAATTGAATACGAAGTATATATACATATGATCAAGAAGAAATGTGAATATATTTATATTCAATTAAAAATATAAATATTTCAAATATTAACTCAAATGATTTTTTTCTGCTACTTAACACCTTAAAATATAATACAAACAGTCATGAATACTGAAAAATACCTCCTGTAATTTAATCCACCTAAAAATAATAATAATAACCCCACAATTCTAAGAATCAAAGAGAATTGCTCAAACAAGTTCTGATGTCAATAATCTTTCTAACAGAACAATCTTTGGTGTAAAGATTAGCTTCATTAGAAATGGTTACATTTTTATCCTACCAACAACATTATGTCTTAGTCCAAGTCCTTTCTATCCATTATGAATTCTCTCTCAAAAACCCACACTCTAAAAAATTAGGTTTTCACAATAAATATCAAATGTACCTATCGTTAATATACTACCACTTTAAAAAAACACAACAACCACAAACTCTTGCACAGTAACAACAAACAGAGGCCATGTTTTCTGCAGTGAAAACTGAATCCACAAAGGAACTAAACACTGCTATCTAAACATGATTCAGCCAAATAATTACTTTATATCACATGCTACAGTTTACATTTCATAAATTAATAAAAACAAAAGTTTGCAAAACATATAATCATAAAATTAATTTATTGGCATTATCACTTAGAAACCTGCACCAACAAATATACATTCCATTATTTTAATTCTTCACAGACTTGGTCAACTCTAACTCTGTTTAGTACCCAGGGCAAGATTACTAAGATGCATCCTCTGTTCAGTAGAGCTTTCCACATTCTTTTATCTAGAAACTAAAAAAATATCCACAGACAAGCTAACAAAAACATAATAACCAGAGTTTACAGTTAATAGTATCAATAATATATCAAGGTATTATCTGAATAAATTGAAAAACATTAGCATCAGAATAACATGATGACTCTGCAAAATTTATATCTCATGGTTCACTCAAAAGATTTCATCCAACCAAAAATAAGATTGCTCTGAATTCCATTACTGGGACACAGTCAGAACATTAAGTATGTATATTAAATAACAGAAAAGTTATATTAAAACTAGGCTGTTAATGCTTTTTGGCTTAACAAACCACATCTATACTAAAATTCACTTTTCAGTTTGTAAAATATGGAGCCCACAAAGGGGGAAAAAAAAATTATGTCATTCACATGAAATAGTTATCTCATATGAACTTACCAACTTGTTGCCATGAGATATCTTGTTCACACAATAATTATCACATGACAATTACATAATTCTTGTGGGAACAAGACATCAAATTCCCATTGCATAACTACCTCTTGCAAATTGCATTACCGTCTTGTAGGAATGGAAATATTTTGTAGACACTCCCAAGAAGAACTCTAAAAATCAAACCCAATATAAATGCATCTTTCACTTCTTGTGAAGTATGCTAAGAGATGAAAGTCACATTAATACAAGTACTTGTGTGACTACATACCAACAAAATATTAAATGCTATTACCGTAACTACATTCAACTACCTGTATTGATATGACTAATATTAAAATATATGGCAGGACTTAATGATTGGTTTTAACCTGAACTGTTTTACCATAATTTCTTTTCTGATTCTCCCATAATCTTTTAATTTTTCTTTCTCTATGGCTTGTAACTGTTTGTTAGAATAAAAAATGAATTCCTTTAACACCAAAAAAAGAAAGTATCTAGCATGGTTAACCTACACTTATCAATATTCATAAATTTAAAAAAAGGTTCTTCATGCATATATATATAAACTTTATACTCATAAAAAATACATATGGTACAACTGTCAATGCACTTATGAATATTCTAGCTAATTATCATAGCAGTTATATGTTTGATGAAACTTTGTAGAATGGATGTTGTGGAGACAAGCATAGAGGACAATGTTTCCACAAAACCCTATCAACCTAGCAAAGGTCACGCAAAATCTATAAAACTTCAGTCACATCATTTTTCACTTTTAAAGTTGAGGATTGGTGCATAAATCTTTGAACACTCCAGCTGCTGTCAAAATACATCACTTCAAAGTTTCCTCGGGCATATAAAACCACCACATCATTAGTCATTATTAAAAATGGACAATACAGAATGTAGGTTTCTCACATTTTGATTAAATTGTATTTACTAATTTTAGGCTAATGTCCATTTGAAGGATGTTGCTGTCAGTGAATAATCCTTAGTAATATGCTAACTAGTGATACAGTACATTATGAGATAACGACTAGTCACATGGTGACACTTTTAACTTATAGTTAAAACCAAGATTTTCTGTTTCATATGAAGCATCAGTTTTTGTCACCTTAATCAAGATGCAATATAATACCTGGAAAGTGATTTTGAGGCATAGTAGCTGTTAAATGATTCAATGATCCGGTCAAAAGGTGACTGTCCAGCGTCTTTGCAAGTATGCAAGCTGTGATTTTACTTTGCATTGTACAATTTTGCTATATTAAGTGCATAGTTTCATCACATTTTATATCATGATTTATATATAGCACAAAAACAAATCTACAGATAATAACTGGGAAATCATGTGCATTTATGAAAAATTGTGTTCAGGGAAATAATTTTCATACATACATGTACATATAATGAGACAAAACTTTGAAGTAATATAAAACTCATGTTTTGTGAACAGGTTAGTTTGTGCAATAAAATCCAAAAGTACTAAATTTAGTTTTAAAAAAATTACTTTAGTGACGGTACAATACGTGGTCAATACAAGATACAGCACATATGCAAATGTGAAATAACTAACTTCAGTGAACCATGAAAATTTTATGCTTGCAAACTTCGTATCTGGCACTCAGAAAAACGTGAACCTACCTTATCCCAAATGTTTTTATTTCTCAAGTTACTGCATTGACAAAAAAACAAAGTTGTACATATTTTGCAGTATATTTAGTCATGTGTGCTGAACATGAAATTTAAATAACAAGGTATTATAAAATCTAGAAATACAAATTTACTTTGAATTCACTATTGTCATGTAGAATGCACTGGAATAATTGTGCTTACATTCTGAATCATGTAGCACATAAGCCTCTATGATTCAGAATATAAGCACAATTATTCCAGTGCATTCTACATGACAATAGTAAATTCAAAGTAAATTTGCATTTCTAGATTTTATAATACCTCATTTAAATTTCATAAAACATATTTAAATAAACATATGGTGTAACAATACTTTTATTCAAATATGTTTATATCAAATTAAGTGCTCTTTTCAAATTAAAACTGAATATATAAATTTTCTTAACAATGATGAAAACATTTATGTTTCTACCTTTACATAGTAACTTAATGTTGTTAACTTAACACCTCTATAGTCCTTCTATACACTTTTGTCTTAATGACAAATGTCTCAAACTGTACTTCAGTGACTTACATAAGGGATTTTTTAATATTCTATAATTACGACAAAATTTTATCCACTACATTTAGTATATTTACTTATAATTTCATACTTGTCTTTCTTTGGAATGTATTCACAATGGCAAAAATGCAAATATTTAACTAGAAAATCAGAATTAAACAAAACATGCAGGTTTTGTATATAAAAATCCTTATTTATTAGCATAAGTACCAAAATCTAGTCTTAACCAAACAGGTTGTTAATGGTAATCCATATATTAGCAGGTTATGTAAAATGGACCAATAGAAATTGTCAAAAAGTTTATCCACAGTTAATGAAACAAAAAAAATATTCAGTTTTGTTTGTAATGAGAGGCTGTAACACATTATTTTGTAACAATAACTGCTGTTTTCTGTACACTGGATTCTAGTTTCAAAACAACAGCACTGCACACATTTACTGATTGGCCTCTGTATTTAATTGTTGCATCAGTCTAAGGCCAAATTTCACAAAATACAACCCGTTGATTAGAGGTAGCTGAGAGCATTGTAGTATATGAATTTTATTTTTACTTTAAATGGTGTTAATATTGTACATACATAGAACCAATTACATTTTGGTTTCCACATTTTTACACAATTAAGTATATATTAAGACTTTCAGAGACTTAGAAATATAAAGCATAATGTGTACTTGCTGTTAGATCATATGTATACAAACAAAAATTATTACAATCCACACATATTTCGATAAAGAAGAGTGTAAAATCTATTTCAAGTTTTAAGTCATTCAATCATGCAGGATTAAAGATATCTTTTGAATACTGATGACACTGAAACCACAGTGCTTCAAATGTTTAAAATATACTAGAATCAGTTTTCACCAAAGCTTTTATAAATACTTTCATATACAATTTCCATTAATTGTACTGCAACTGGAAAAACAATTCAATCTTAGGATCTACTAACTTTATTATTACCAGTTCTTAACATTAATATTACACAATTGCATACTGCATAGACAATTCTTGCATAAGACAGCCATGCAGGATGTACATTCATAAACAAACTATTTCCATGAAAACAACTCAATATTATTCTCAGCATAAAAAATCTCATAGATGCAAAATGAATCAAAACAAAACTTACTTTACGGCATTCTTTACCTATCTATATTTTGTTTTTATTACAAAATTTTCATTACAAAAATCAGACAACAGAAGTTTTAATCTAGGTTGTTATGCCTACCAATGTCAATCTTTGTATCACGCAAATGGCAATAAAACGTTAACATACGAAACATGCAACATAAATAAATCAATTCAATACCTACCTCAGAAGATCAGCTACATCAAGGTATTGGAATATGAGGTTTACACATTCAAAACCTCCTATCAGTCGACTGACATAACAAGAAAATGGGTGCAGTTTTTGGTCCTCAGGTACAGTTTTCAGTTCTCGACTTTTAAAACCACAGCTGTAAGCATGTTCTCGAAGTTTAACAAACACTTTCTTATTACATGGGTGTTTCTCATTAACATTATCTTCATCAGAACTGTCATTTTCTTGACAGTCAGAGCTCTCAGGAAATTCAATATCTTTTAATTTAATTTCAGTTTGCACACCACAAGTTTCAGTTTCACGCACCACTGGCTCTTCTTTAGATGATGGTAGAGGAGTGTCTGATTGGGTACCCACAGAATGAGTAGTAACTAGTGGAACTTTCTCTACAGATGGAGACTCACATTCCACATCATTTTCTGTTTCAGTTAGTGGGGAACCAGTTTTGTCTGTTACTTTTGAAGAGCTATTTTCTGTATAATCACTGGAAGGGAGAGTAACTCTACGTACTCGGATGCGTTTTGAATTTTGTACAATTTCCTCTGCAACAGAAATATATGAACCAGAAGGAATAATAGAACTTGAAGAAGACCTCAAGGTAGGCATTTGAGGTAGCAAAGTACTGATGGCCGATGTGACGAGAACTGTAGATGATGTCGTGACTCCTGTAGAGCACACAGCTAAGGTTGATGCTCTCTGAAAAGAAGAGGCTTCAGATGTTGGTAGAATTTCAGATGACATTAACTGAGTAATCTCATTCTCAGAGCTACTTAGAGAGCTCAAAATTGCCCCATTCTTAGACAAAGGAATAGTTGCACTACTCTCAGAAGTTTGTAATAATACTTTAGTGTAAGTTCCTGATGCAAGTGGTGAACTCACAACTGAAGTGTTAGGTTCAGTTCCTTCTCCAAGAAAAGGCTGTGGTGCAACCGAGTGCAAAATCTGGGGTGCAGAAGATGAAGCAGATGCAGAACATGTAATTAATGAACAAGTGACAGCACTGCTACTGTTGGAAGTGGAATAAAGCACTGGAGCCTGTAGAGACAACACTGATGTAGTACCAGCCTGTGAAGTTTTAGAAACTGCCTGTATAAAAAGTGTATTCTGTACAACAGGGACACCAGTGCCTACAAGAGTAGACACAGGAAAATTGTCAGGCACTGCTCCTGTTTGATATCCTATATAACAGTTACTTGGTAAAGAATCTTGTGGTTGTGAAGAGAAATTCCTCAGGGGAAACTCCTGGAATATTCGTCTAGCCCGCAATCCTAAATTATATGAAGGAGCTGGTGTTAAGGGAGGAGGAGGTGGCAGATATTTCCGAAGAGGCACGGTTGTTTCTGGAGATTTTATATCCACTTTGGTATCCTCATCACATGATTCTTGCATAGTTTTTATATTTGTGTGTGAACTACTTTCTGTGGAAGTAGGTGACGTTTCTTCTTCAACCTTCTCTTTTTTTAAAGATTTAGATTCCAGTTTCTTTTGTTCTAACTGGTCTAATGCTAACGTAGAAGATTCTTGAGGTACTACAGGACGAGCACCAGGTGGAGGAAGACGTGCTTTCCCTTCCTTTATATTTTCTCTGCATCGCTGTCAAAAAGAAGTTTTATTTTTTTTAACAGGTGACTTCTTATGCATAATAAATTAAAACAGAAAAATGTAAACAATGAATTATAATAAAGCAGCAGTAAGTCATAAATAGTAAAAAAAACAGTTTCATATTTGGTTTGGATAATATTCTGAACTATTAAAAACCCTATGTCATACATTAAATTATTTTATTGTTATGTACATGTTATTAAAAGTAATACATTTTACATTTCCATTGCAAAGGAAGCCAAATATCTTAACACATTTATCTAAAGCAAAGTAAAAGACCTTTAAACTACAAGCAGAAACAGACCTGAGTTACAAAGACTGACATACTACTATACACAATAAATTGGGTTGTTTTTATAATAATTAACGTACGTATTCTGCAATAAATAAGTTTACTACCTGACAAATAAAGATGGATGGCAGTGAAGTGGCAACAAGACCAACACATTCTGGATGAAAGAGGCACAGGCATACTCCACAGTGGAGGGAGGGTAGCTGACCATTCCGTCCCACACAATGGAGAGAACACAGGATGGGCTCAGCCATATCCGTCTTGATCTTGCTTAGCCTGCAGCACAGAAAACATTACTGTCGTCACTTGGCCAGCACTTGTTTCCAGGCACAGGTTACGTCACTTGAGTCCTTTTGCACTGCATCATGTGTATGTGTATTTAGATTGTCACTAGAGTTCAAAATCTTCAACCAACTACAAGGAATGAGGGCATATATATTCACTCCGAAAATATTTCAATTTATAAAAAAAGCAGTGTATAAAATCTTCAGAACGTGGGTTTTTTTTTTGTTTTTTGTTTTTTTTATATACAAGATGATAATAAAATGCTTAAAGAGGTAGGTGATCACAATAAAATAAACTACTGTTCAGTCACAGATGAGATCATTAAAACTACACTCACAGTGGGAAGGTTTTCTGACTGCCTGTCTTCTTAGCTTCTGCTTGTTTACTTTTTTTTGAATATGAAGTTTTAGTAGTGACTGCCTGGTTCTTTAATGTACGTTGTGCTGGCTGCTGTGACTGTGGTGAAGAAATATCTTGTTTAAATCGTTTGGCTGTATATTTAATTCCTGGACCTTGTCTTTTCTTGCCTTTAGGTGTTGATGTATCATCTGATGATTCTTTTTCAGTTTCAGTTTCTGTTGTAACTGTTGTTACTTTTGGATTTTTGGGGGGGCGCCCTCTTTTCCGTTTTGGTACAGGGGGAGACTCAACAGGGGGATGGACAGGAGATTGAACTTCTGGTGTTCTTGATTTTGGTAGAGCTTGTCGCTGAACCTCATAAGGTTCTTGATAAACTGAGTATTTACCAAATGTGAAATATTCTACAGGGAGACAATGGTTTGGATTTTTTTCCACTAAGAAGGAAAATAAAACAAATTATTACTCTTATGTTTATAAGGTGCCGAGATAAAAAAAAAAAGAAGATGCACAAATATAAACATACTAGTGCTTTTTTGGTAAATGGTAGATAACAAAACAAAATTTTGTGCATTTTTTTATATTTTCAAAATAAACTCTGAGGAGATATTAACTGGGTGAATTCCATGCCACAAAAAAGGGCAGCAGATCATAGCTTTGGTTCTGGAATAAAGACTCATTTTATCAGCATTACCAAGGAAAGAGTAACTTTAATCAAGTTACAGTGGGGGACAGGACAAAAAGCAAGAAAGATATGTTATTTCACACACAGATAGCAGGTTAGTTATGTATACTAAAAGATGTATATGGATATGTTTGTGTGTGAATTTTGTCAATAGCATATAACAACATCACTTTTTAAGCCTAACTTTATTTCTGTATGTCAAGGCAAGTGACATTATTATTATGCAGTAAGTAATAATTATTACTTAACTTCTGCGAAATCTTCAAATGATATTCTATACTGTAATTTTAGCACTAGCTGATTATAAACCAATCAAGTCTTATATAAGTTGTGGTAAAAGTTTTGGAAAGTCTGTTAAAAGAATTCAGATTATACAGTGAGTTGGGTAAATAAACGGTAGATGGGTTTTAGTTTTGATATATGAAATATACTGCATGTGGGTTTTCATAATTTGAATTATAATTGGAATAAGAATAACCTTAACAGTGTCATTAAAAAAAGAGAAAGGAATCTTGGTGCAATAGTCGATCAGTCTTTAAAGCCCTCTAAGTAGTGTCTAGAATTGTGTTTTGAATTTCATGCAAAGCTACACAAGGGCTATCTGCACCAGCGATTCCTAATTTAGCAATGCATGCCTAGTGGGAAGGCAGCTAGTCATCACCACCCACCACCAACTCTTGGAGTACTCTTTTAACTATGAACAGTGAGATTGACCGTTACATTATAACACCTCCACGACTGAAAAAGTGAGCATGTTTGGTGTGATGGGGATTCAAACCCACGACCTCCAGATTACAAATACCTAAACTACCTGCCCATGCTAGTATGCTAGATATAGAACAAGTAAGATTTCAGGTTGTATCTACAGAAATATCATAAAAGGTTATAATTTCATTGTACAAATCAGTGGTTAGGCAACATTTGTAATAGTGAGTTCAGTCTTGTATTTTTTTTTTATCTTCTCTTGTAAAAAGAAGAGTTGTGGGATCTCATTCAAGTGTTTAAAATTGTAAAGGGAATTGATAGTGTTGATACATCATTTTGTTTTGATATTTAGCAATGACAATAATAGTACTAGGGAACACAACTTTTATTTTATGAATCTGTGACACTAAGTCTGGTATAAAATTATAGATTATAATTCAAACTTTAATATTATATATGACTTAATTTCTTAATTTAAAAGTAAATTTTAAAAGAATACATCTAAATATAGATTTTAGTAAGTCACATGGTATGTCAAATGCAGCACTGGAAAAATTAGGTGTTTGTGATGTCAAAATACTAAGTCTCTAGTTTCATACAAATTAGAAACACAAATTACCAATATTGACAAGCTATAATTTAAAATAAGAACCTCATATCTTTTTATTTTGCTGTGGTATGGCTTATGTACTGAATCTAACACAGTTGACCACATTCACCTCTTTCCATTTTTGAAAACTCTCCCTAATATACACTTACTTCAATACATAACACATGAATTACAACGTTTTAATGGACTTTCATTTAAAAATATAGTCATGTTTCAATTATTATATAATATATACATATATAGATATATTTATGTATAAAACCTTAAGAATTTCCTTATTTTTTAGACCTAAATACAACTTAGTTATTATATACACAGTTGAATAACCAAAAAATCACACATTATATAGATATCACAGAATTTCAGTATAATTTATTAAGCTTAATAACTAAGTTGTATTTAGGTCTAAAAAATAAGCTTAATAACTAAGTTGTATTTAGGTCTAAAAATAAGAAACTTGATGCAGACTAAAGACACAACCCACCTCCTTGAAATCCTAGTTTGAAAGAAAGTGGCAGCCTTTTTATAGATTAAAATGGCTGAGAAAACCACGAGGGAGAGATTCTAAGCTGTCGATTGATTATTCACATGCCACATATTCATGTAAGCACATATAATGAACCATGTCCAAAAAAGAAAAAGAGGTGAACAGTTACACTGTATCTGATTCAGTACCTAAGCCATACCTCAACAAAATAAAAAGATACGAGGTTCTTATTTTATATTATAGCTTGATAATATTAGTAATTTGAGTTCCTAATTTTTACAAGTGCTGCATTCAACACACCACGTGACTCACTAAAAACTGTATTTAGATGTATTTTAATATTTACTTTTAAATTAAGAAATTAACTCCAATGTAATATTAAAGTTTGAATTATAATTACAATTTTATACCAAACAGTGAAATAAATTCATAAAATAGCATTTCAGTAAAATCTTGAATGCAACTCAATAATCATGATGACAGGACTTTTGATCCTTACCACATCATAAAAGGATTAAGAATGAATGGCCTCAGAGTCAGTATGAACGTAAGATGTGGATAAAATTGACTGTTTTGGGGGAAATTACTTGTTTTAATATTTCACATAAATCTTTAACAAATTTCTTTTTGAATTTTAAAAACATTTAAAAAAAAAGTGTAACAAACTATTTTTTTCCCAACATACAGTCAACATGTGGGTAGAAAGAGTCAAATTTATGAAATCAAATTTATTATTCAAAGGAAAAGGATGTAGGTTTACAAATACTGTGAAACTACATCAGAAGCATAGTTATAATATATTATCAGTGACAAGGTACACAAGGTGTTTCTCAGAGCAGTTAGTCCATTACAACTTGAGACTTGAAGAAAAAAAACAACTCAGTATAAGATTGCTTGCTGTGCAAACTGTATGTCGTGACAAATTATACATGTCTTATAACTTGCCCATATAACACTCTTTTGGATCAGTAAAAAATGTACAAAGTATTAGGTATAATTGTACTTAAAGGCACCAGTAGCAAACAACTGGCTTGCACCAATATTAAAACTTTTAACTTTAAAAGTTTAAGTTTGAAGGATATAATACAAAAATGGTAAACTGGAGTACGAAAACAGTGAATTTCAAAAAGGCAAGAAATTAAATTTTTGAATTAGAAGCTAGAAAAAAAAGAAAAGCAAGGTGTTAATCTGCAGGTTAATTCACTAAATCAAGTTCTTATTGTCACACAAAAAAGTTCAATACAGACATATATCCTCTTCTACTGTAAGGTAATTCTGATTACAACTTACATATTAAAATTCCCAAAATAAAAGTAGCTCAATGCCATTGAATTTTCTATCTCACTGACATTTCAAATAATAACATTTACAATATGCATTTTTGCTCTTGCTACTAACAGCTAACAAGCACTTTATAGAGAAGGCATGAAATAAATTCAAAATATCTGTGAAAAGCTATATATACAGTGATTTACTATAATATAAAGTTACTAGTTTTAATGGAACTCTTCTGATTAGGAGAATTTATAGTAAGAGTTATTTATGTTAAACTAATATAATGTCTAATAATTACCATGTGCTAAAAAAACATTATTGAAAATTGGAATATAACTTGCAACAAATCAATAGAAACCAGCTTAGAAATCTAATTACCCAACAGTTTTGTACAATTCAAATATTGTTAAACAATGCACCAAGACAAATCAAATTTTATTTAACATAATGCAGCTCCAGATATTTCTCAAACTGCATATTCAGTTTAGATTTGCAAAGAAATAACAAGATTATTTATTAAAGTGCTCCAGCAAACTTCATTATCAGCAAAAATTTAGACACTGTTATCACTCAGACAAGAAATGAAAATATAAAAATTAGCAAATGTTGCTTGCAGAATAAAAGTTCTTATTCATGTCGGCACTAAACCATACCAATATACTTATGGTAAAATGTTTGAAATTAAAATCAAGAAATTAGTCTAATAATATATAACTACCTAATCCAAACAATAATAAAACCACATACTAAAAACTAATAGTTAACATACTAAACACACACACACAAAATTAAGTCACTCATTAAGACTTTTTCCACAAACCTTAAGCATACTAATTAAAAGATTCCCTTTATAATGCCAAACAAGCACTAATTATCTGAATTTCTTGAACTATAATTAGAGCAATAATGTAAATTAAAACTTTACAACTTAAACACCACACATATCATGAGCACAGTAGTTTAGAAGATCCTCTCTATAATTATTAATAGCAATGACCAAGTAATAAGACCTCAAAATTTGTCGTTTTATTTATCTTAGCTTTGAAACTACTTCAATTTCATCAATTCTTTTAGTTTCCCCACTCATCAAGAAAATAAAAATATAAAATAAGAAAAACTATATAGTAAAAACTGTGTGTGTAAATTATTCTCAAACTCTGATGGAATATTTTTTAACAAGCTCCTCTAAAGTACTTTTAAAAAAAAAAATTTACAAGACTACACTTTCAATAAGATAAATATAAAATACAGTAGATTGTGAAAATCAACACTATTCATAAATAATCAAACAGCAACTAAAAGGCTAATTATTAATAAATATTACAATAAAGAAAACATCAAAGCTATACACATATATTACACACATTTTATACTTACTGAAAAATTCTAGTTCTTTCATGGACCTCTGTAAACATAAAAACAATGCATATTATGCCATGTGCATGTGTGTCAGCATATGCAACTGTTCCTTTATTAATGTGCAATAAAAACAGTATATGTATATATCGTAATCAAAACACTTTATTATGAGAAAACAGCTGCATGTTTAAAAGCTAGGTCATTAAAAATTCACACACATCAGACCATACTCAAACCATGCATTCAACATGAGAACAGTTAACCTTTCTGTAGAAGCTTTTTCACTTCTTCATTAGTCTTATAAAGAATCAAAGCATGCCCATTTTTTTAGAATAACAGTGCAACAATTACATTTACTTGAAAGTTCAGACATATAAGAGAGAAGATAAATTATTACAATATGTATTAACTGTTGTTGTCCATGTTTTCATGTCATACCAGAAACATAACCTTTATGGCAGAAGCATATTAAAACTGGAACAATCACCAAATCACTCACTTTTATTATGATACAATACCCACTGTTCTAACGTAGTAGTATTGTATTCCAAAATGACATTTAGCTGAAATTCTGAATTAATGTAGAGGAAAATCAGTTTTTACTTCTAATGTTCAAAAGTATAAATTCTTTCCCATACTTTTTACACAAATGGGCTACAATTTATAGCAAATCTATAAAATATAACAGCATACAACACAATAAGGTGCACCAAAACAGTGTCAAGACAAATATATAGCTATATTTTCCTAACCATTAGATGCATAAATAATTGAGAACAAAAACTCAGAGTGAAGGTACCTTTCTAAAAACCTGTTGACTTTTAAAACATTTAATCAATTTTAATCAATATTTAATGAAAAAGCTACACATTTTTTTACTTTAAGAAATTCATCAAATGTTGAAATAGCTAAATCCATTTTAGAAAATCCTACCTATCAATCCCTCTTTAAATATATTTCAAAAACATCTGTAGCTTTATCTACCTAAAACTTCATACAGACCCACAAGTTATGTTTTATTTCTTCAATAAACTACATCTTTTTTGCACTTGCTTATGAGGTTGAAAAGCACAAATTTTTATACTTGTCACAGACAGATGTCCAGAAAATAAATTTAAAAAATTCACACTAATTTCTTTAACATGGACATGCATTCAAATCTAACAATTCCACTAATCATTATGAGTGCCTAAAGTGCACTTACAAAAGACGAGGTGACTGAGTTTGTGAACCCTTCCCCCCACATCTTCAGAAAAAAACAATTTCAGAACAATTTTATTAATACTTTTATTATTCCTAAATCTTCTATATTGGATGAAAAGCACCATCTACTCAGTTGCTACCTCTATCCCTTTCAACACTTTCACTTAAGATTTTGTTGCTTTAATTTCAAATTTTACTTTTTTCCTTCTTTCATGTTCTCATAACATCTGCTTGTGTGTGTACAAAGAGAAATAAACATTGTTTTAGCACTGACAACAGCTACAATGTGGTTTTTAAACATTTTGTTTGTTTGTTAGTAATATACACATACCTAGAGGCACAATTTTAGGTGGTAATAAAGTAGAGTGCAGTTAGTCATGAATTTCTTTGTTAACTCTTTGAATCCTTCTCACTTATTTTACACCCACTATTTTAGTAAATGCAAACAATTTTTTTAATATCAGATACTTCTCCTTGTACATCTTCAGCTAACCTTTTAACCTCTTCACAAAATTACATTCTTACGATTTTAAAATTAAGAAAACAAGATACTAAACAACAAATATGTCAGTTGTCTGTAGCCTAAACCCAACAATACACACAGCAACCATATACTGAAACAATGTTACAAAATTAAGTTACAAGCTTTATAAATTATCTCTTTTCATACTATGAATTTAAAACAATTGCTTATAGTTCTGAAATAATTTTCGTAAAAATTAGAGAAGATTCCATTTTTTTATACTGCAAAAAAAATTCCCTCAAGCTCTACTAAGAAAAATTTTATTTTGCCTGTTGTATTAAGGGAACTCCCTTTTTATATTGCAGAAAACAGGCATAAATTACCAGTTTTTGACCATTGGGAGTGAAATAATATATATCAGCCAAATTTCTTTTCCTTGACTGATTACGTTCCACGGTTGCTCTGAAGACAATTTCTCGTTTCCACCCTATAAAAGTGAGAGAATCAGACCTTTTAATTAAATACAAATAATATTCCTCACACTACATATATACAAAATAACATTTAAAGTTTTTTAAACTATCAATGCAATATAAAAAAGAAATGTTTTTCAACATGACAGTTAATGCTTTTGTCTTGCTTATGCATAGCAAATAGTTGGGTCACATAGCTCATTAACCCAGTATCTGATAAGCTGGACTTTAATGGAATTTAATAAAACCTCCATGTAAACAACAAAATAATGCACAACACTATATTTGCCAACTACACCTGAAAGCAAACTTACCAGTATCAATAATATTTAAATTGACAGTTACACTGGTCAGATCAATTTTCCTACTTGATTTCCCTCTTAGAAAGCCAGTAGCATGCATCTAAATATTCCTTTATAACTAATAGTTTTTACCAAATGATACGCACATACAGACAAAGAGTTTGATGACCTTTGGTACTGTAGCTTAGCAACAATGTAACTTACATTCACATTAAAACTTGACTTACATTCAGGAAGAATGTATTTTGACCAATTGCAAAAACATTAATGAATGTAACTGATCATATTTTCAAATTTGAACACACATATGAGAAGCTTTTCTTATAAACTAGCTTTCAATTTGAATTCTGAAATGTTAACTTCCTATAATATAAATTTATACTTAGAATATCTACACTAAAAGAGCAAGAAGAAATAGTAGTGTGTGTTACTTCCAGGGATTGGGTATTGCAGTGGTGCCAAACTGAGGAAGCAGAACAATGTTGAGACAACATGTAGTTTTCCTCTATATGAATATAAGGTGCCAAGTCAAATGGCACCAGTCTCAACTGCTTCAGGTCAGTAAGCTGTGAATGTTCTTAGTGATCACAGAAAACAGAACTCTAAATTTTGGTTCCAAGACCAAACATCAACAAGATTATGATACTACAAATGTGGTGTAGCCTGAAGCATTGTATTTAAAAATTAACTATGGAATAGTTTTTTTGTGCAGCTTTAGAAAATATATCCTATAATTACACTTTTTTTTTAATTATATCACACATAAAGCTTCTATCCCATTAAAAAAATATCTGTAAGCTCACTGGCCAAAAAAACACACATTTTATTGGTTTTGTACTTCATTTATTTAGCAAGGATACAATTTTTCAAATCTGAATTACTCACACAGTGGCAATATTTTTAGAGTAAAATAGGTTTCTTTATACGGTTTTTCCAAAGAATATTTACAAGTTTCACAGATAATGTTTACAATAAAATAGAACCACTTTTAACATGCAGGAATTAATACATTCACTTGAAGGCCTGATGTTTTGACATTTTAATTATTACAAGCCAAAATAATTCTACTACTGCAAATCAAAAATATGAAACTGGCAATGTCATGCACATTATCAATATATAAAAAAAGATACACATACACACACACACACACAAAATTCAGTTTCAGAACCTATTTTTGTACCATGGGTGCTCCTTTTGTAAACTTACAAGTGTATTTCCAAATTTCCTATAGCATCTTTATGTACAGACAAACTTGACTACAACATACCTCATTAAAAATTTTGAATGCTTTGCCTTCAAAATCAAGCACTATAGTTTATAAGTAGGTTTATATTGCTTGCAGGATAATAGCTTCCTACTAAAATTACATCCTTAAGTGTTTTGCAGACAAGCTAGGTAATCTGTCAAAAATTGGATGGTAGTTACACTTTTATCATACAAAATTTTAAAATATTTTGTAAATAAAATACTTATCTAAAAGTTGAGATTCTAATACAACAATCACTCACTGGCAGAAAGTCAATCAATTAACATTTTGTTGTCTTTTCTGAAGACTTCAGTATAAGTCACATGATGAAATACATAAATCACGAGTTGTTTCAGTTATTCTTGTATGAAATCAAAGTTGACACAAATAAAACCTGCTTAAACCTCTTAATGTAGGTATATCAAAGTGCTCATTTCATAACCTTTAACAGAGGTACATTTAAAACTTAATTGAATTACACTGTCACCAACTTGAGTTAACAAATGTTGCATCAAAAAGCAGTTTATGATTCAACTTTTTTGTATTATCTAAATTTTGAATTCTCAATTTCAAAGAAAAATATTTAAATTATCAACTTTCATTTCCCTTTATCTCATGACATGTCTTTGTTCCAAATTTCCTATGTTAAGTATTCTTTCTACCCTAGTTCCGTAAAGTATAAGTCAAACAGTATTAAACTTCAGATGCTATAGTTATTACTACCTACCATGCTGAAATGGCTTTTTATAACTTTCATTTTCATTCTTTATTTTCAATACATCTATTTTATCTTCTTCTTTTGTGGTTTCCAATGAAGAAAGAACTGTAATAACAAAAAAAAAAAAACACATGAAAAATCAAAATATAGTATTATACTTTGATAAGAAAACAAAAATTGAGGGAATTTTTGTGTGCAAACAAAAAACTACAATTTAATAAATAATGTCAATTTTCAATCGTTTATTTTCATGGCATCTTAAGCACCTTGTTGCAGTCTATATAAACACTATCACACGTAGTAAACATGTTCATATGCTAAGAAGATTTACATAGTGGTGGGAAATCCTTTATTATTCAAAAATGTGTTTCGAGATATTCCTTTACATACAGACAAATAAAACATCACAATACCACATATATGGCACAATGTGAGCCAAAAAATTAGCCTGAAAGGTAAAGATTATCCCCACAAAAATAAACACTCAAAACTAATTAATGTATTACACATTAACCCTTTCATGACAGGTCACATGTTAAAGGCCATGTAATCATGTGTGTTGACTCGCGTTCAAAACTTTACTAAATTATTATTTTATGAACTTGTGTTAATAAGTTTGGAATCAAATTGAAGATAATTCAAACATTAATATCATATACAAGTTAATTTCCTAACTTAAAAAAGTAAAAATTAAAAGAACACATCCAAACATAAATTTTAGTGAGTCACATGGTATGTTGAATTCATCACTCACAAAAAATTAGATATTTCTTATGTCAAAATACTAAGTCTATAGTTTTGTACAAATTAGGAACACAAGTTACTAATATTAACAAGCTAGAATATAAAATAAGGGCCTCATACATTTTTATTTTGCTGAGATATGGTTTATGTACTGAACTAAACATAGTGGCTCCATTCATCTCTCCACATTTTTGAAAACGGTCCCTTGTATACACTTACTTCAATAATGACACGTGAATAACCAATCAAAAGCTTAGAACGTCCCCTAGTGGTTTTCTCAGCTATTTTAATCTATAAAAAGCCTATCATGTTCTTTCAAACCAAGATTTCAATAAGGTACTTTATGTACTTAGCCTGCTCAAAGTTTCATAATGTTTTAAATCTCATAAAATCTTAGTTACTAAGCTTAATAAACTACAGAGGGATTCTATAGTACCAGTGTAGTTATGATTTTTGGTTATTCAACTGTATATATAAAACCTTAAAAAATTTTTGTTTGAATGATATCAATTTTGCAGAATTTTTAAAGGCTAAGCAACCTTTGCCCAGCAGCAACTGAATACAAAGGTCATAGTAAGAAGAAATAATTCTTTGTTTTACTTCTTGATTTATTGTTACATATTTTAAGAAAAATAAGTTTCATAATTTATTTTTAAATATCAATAATCTATATACTTATATAATGTATAATAAATGAAATGTTACTGTACATTACAAAATACTAGTCCACTAAAACACACCCACAACAGGAAAACTATAAAGTTCAATTTTATATTACTGGATATATAACAACTGCACCATGTCAATGCAAGTTGTGTAATTTTAGTTCGGCATGACTAAACAGTCAATACAATAAAAAGTAACAAGTATATAGCTTTAGAAGATATAAGCTACTTTGACTTAACATTTGTATTTTCATGTTATAAAATGTAGTAATTGTAGCATGAAAAAAGCATTATATTTATTTCCTAATATTTTTAATAAAGATTATGAGGCTGGTCAAGTGACAAACCCCACACATTAGAGTATAGAAAATAACAAAATATAAAGTCTTACTGAAAACAAATGTTTCAAATATATTTAGGAGGTTTTAGAGATTACATAAATAATATCTCAGGTTTTTCCAAAGAAGAATATTCTTGTTAATCATAATATGAATTTGCTTCACACTCAAGACAAGTAACAAAACAAACTATTTTCACAAACAAATCTTTGGTAAAAAGATTTCATTAAAAAAATTGTTTTTTTTGTGTACAAAAAAACTTGTAATCTTCACTGAAAGTCTGCTAAATTTTATGAAGATACAAATCCTGTATCAAAAGTTAAAGTACAAATACTTAACATGTGCAAGTGTGTAGACAAACTCATGTATTTTATAACATGCCTTTTCCATAAGAGTTAACATATATTTATTACTTTTAATACAATGACAGATATTTTGTAACCTACAGTCACATTTCAGTTATTACATATATGTTTTTAGATTACTATTTAGATATAAGCTAAACTTTTATTAAAATACAGAATACTAAATGAAGAAGTAAAATAAACAATTATCTTTTCTAGTTATAACCCTTGTACTCAGCTGTTGTGTGATGTAGGTTTCTAAGCCTTTTAAAATTTTGCATGTGGAGAATATGAAAAATATTTTTTTAGGTTTTATATATGCAGTTGAATAACAAAAAAAAAATTACATTATTATATAGGTTCACAGAATTTCATTATAATTTATCAAGCTTAATAACTAAGTTGTATTTAGGTCTAAAAAATAAGAAACTTGGAGGAGACTACAGACACAACCTACCTCCTTGAAATCTTGGTTTGAAAGAATGAGGCAGCCTTTTTATAGATTAAAATGGTTGAGAAAACCACGAGACAAATATTCTCAGTTGTTGACTATTTATTAATATCATATATTGAAGTCATTATATCTATACAAAGAACTGTTTCCAAAAATGGAAAGAGCTGAGCAGGGCCACTGTGTGCGACTCAGTAAATGTGTAATATCTCAGAAAAATGAAGAGATATCAGGTTGTTATTTTATATTCTTGTTTCTAAATATTGTTGACTTGTGCTACTAATTCATATAAAACTACACATCACAAATTTCAACATCACAAAAATCTAATTTGAACCAGTGCTGCATTCCAACATACTACACAACACACAAAAATTGACATTTAACCATGTTTAATATTGATTATTAAATTAAGAAACTGAATCCTGTATAATACTAAAACTTGAATTATAATCTACAGTGTGACACCAAACCTACTGACAGTTATTTGCAAAATAGTAGTTCAATTAAATTTTAAATGCAGATCAATAAATATGATGGCATGGCTGTTGACCCATGACCCATATAGAAAAGGCTAAGCTATTTAGTCATTTACATTTTCATGTTATAATCTGTTGCTATTCTTGAATGAAAGAAACATAATTTATATTTTTCCTAATTTATTTCAGTGGTTACAAGATCGGTCAATTCTACCAAACTCGTACAGAGATTCACAAATTAAAATAATAGTTTTTATTTTCTGAAGACATGTTTAATAACTATCAGGACATCATCAAGATTGTGCAACTGGGATTTGAAAATGTTCTGATGCATAAAAGTATTTTTAATCTTAAAATGAAAATTACTTTGCATATTGGAAAGGCAACATGCAAAAAAGAAAAAAATAACAAGGAAAACACTGCTTAACAAACCTTAAGATTCAATTTTAAAATTTGCTATTTTGCATGTAGAAGCAATGTAATGTTTAATGATAATCTACCAAATTTTGTTAACATATGCTTACTAATTTAAAAGTTGTAACATGAGAACAAACAGGCACAAAATGGCTATGAGGTCAGTTCAAGGGACAAAGCCCATGCTGAATGTCTTAATTGGTCCACCTGCACTGTTCATAAACAAGGTAAGGAACAACTTGAACTCTTCTTGTATCAAGCTACCCATAAGTATGTTCTATAAATAATCTTCCACAGCGAATAATATAGAAATGATATTCTAATATCAGGATTTCTTTCCAAAATGCACAACTGGATTGATTTTGATAGTCTTAAAGATTTTTTTCTCTCTTTAAAAAAAATTATCTTCCAAAGTTTAACATTTTAACTGTAAAATCTATTTTTAACTAAAACCAAAATAGAGCAGATTTGAAACAGTTATGTTCATTTCTCACAAAAGAAAATGATTTAATGTTTATATAACTTCATTTATTTACAACAGCAAAATAAGTATATATTTCCTTTATTCTAAGTTCTTTCATAACTGATAAATCAATTCAAAATTTCCCTACAAGTAAAAATAACAATTGATAATAAATGTTACAACTTTTTTGCCTTAAAGTTCAAACTAATCAAACAAACATATCTAATCTTGTCTTATAAACAAATTGTTATTTCTTACCTTCTCTTTCACTTTCTACAGGTGATGCTGAAGGGTTTCTCTTAGCTCCATCAGTATCTGATGTTTTAGAAAGCATTTTACCATGTCTCCCTCTCGAAGCTGATTCAAATTGTGTTTGGCTTGCTTCGTTGTCTGAAAGTCTCTCAGGAGTTTGTTGTTGCTTAATCTCTTCAGAGGACTTCAATTGCTTCGTTGTTTCTACATCAGTTGATGGAGTCCTTGAACCTGTTTTGCCAACTCTTTTAGTTGGTTCTACATCAGTTGGTGTAGTTCTTGCACCAGTCTTGCCTACTCTTTTAGTTGTTTCTACATCAGTTGGTGTAGTTCTTGCACCAGTCTTGCCTACTCTTTTAGTTGTTTCAACATCAGTTGGTGTAGTTCTTGCACCAGTCTTGACTACTCTTTTAGTTGTTTCTACATCAGTTGGTGTAGTTCTTGATCCAATCTTGCCTACTCTTTTAGCTGTTTTTACATCAGCTGATGGAGTTCTTGATCCAATCTTGCCTACTCTTTTAGCTGTTTCTACATCAACCGATGGTGTTCTTAAACCAGTTTTGCCTCCTCTTTTACTTTTGTCTATATCAGCTGATGAAGTTCTTGAACTCATCCTGCCTGCTCTTTTAGTTGTTTCTGTATCAGTTGATGATGTCCTTAAACCAGTCCTGCGTACTCCTTTACTTGTTTCTGTATCAGACGATGGAGTCCTTAAACCAGTCTTGCCTACCCCTTTAGCTGTTTCTGTATCAGTTGATAGAGTCCTTGAACTCATCTTGCCTACCCCTTTAGCTGTTTCTGTATCAGTTGATAGAGTCCTTGAACTCATCTTGCCTACCCCTTTAGCTGTTTCTGTATCAGTTGATAGAGTCCTTGAACTCATCTTGCCTACCCCTTTAGCTGTTTCTGTATCAGTTGATGGAGTCCTCAATTCACTCTTGCCAACTCCTTTAGTTGTTTCTGTATCAGCTGATGGAGTCCTTGAACCAGTCCTGCTTACTCTTTTAGTTGTTTCCATTTCATCTGATGGAGTTCTTGATCCAATCTTGCCTACTATTTTAGTTGTTTCTACATCAGTTGAAAAAGTTCTTTCACCAGTCTTGTCCACCCCTTTAGTTGGTTTTTGTATGGGTGTTTCATTTCCAGAGTCTTTTGAAGGTCTTCCTGAACGTGTTTTACTTGACCTAGCTTCTTCTGGTGGTGTTCTATGATCACCTTGGGCAGATATGCCTTTCTTAGAAGATTGATCAACAACAACAGGATTCTTAACTATTTCAGCAAAACTCCTCCTTGCTGAAATCAAAATATTTGTTCTTATTAGACGAAACACATTCTTCAATACTTAAAGTTATTTTACAGTATATCATTTTTGTAACTGTTTACTAAGTGTATATCAGGAAAAATCAAACATAAACAAACACGTGTGTGTGTGTGTGTGAATAAGCATTACCTAAGCAGTTAATATTTATATCAAAAATGAAGGACAGCATTGTCAACAATAATATCACAGCTATGATGAGACAGAACATATTTATAATACAAGTCTTAACAAAAATGCCAAACAGCCAAATAAGGTCATAAGAACATACAGACTATAATATGGGGTATGAGATATGTTGTGGTTCTTAAAGTTTACTGTGGAAATAGGACTTACATAGCCTTTAATATATACCATCTATCAGTAATTGACACCCAAGCCCTCCTCAATCCATTAAAAACTAGACTATTTAATGCAATATATACACAAAAAAATATACACAAGGTGCAAAACATCAACCTCCATTTGTTCAAAAATTAATAAACCAAACATCCTTTCACTATAATATAGTATCAAACAGAAGCTTTAAATATCCACATTTTTATTTAGTTTTTTTTTCTCCTAAAAACAACACATCTGGTGTCTACTAAAATCCAGTTCAAGCCTGAGCCAATAACTAATTATTTGTAGATTAATGCAACAATACAACTAAATCTCGCCATGATAACTTTTCATGCCTTTGCATTTTCCAAACACTTCAACAATGTGTATAGACTTCAGCATGTAAATTGTTGAGCAAAGCCCTCCTATCAAACTATCATTTGAAGATATACAGAATCCAACAGCAGTTGTAAATGGAGAAGCAAGAAAGAAGGTGAGTACATATCAGAAATGAATTTTTAGTGCAGGAAAATAATAGCTTCCGGTGAGATACCTCACCTCTCTTCACACACACATAGCTATGATCCTCCACTGAACAGATGGTTGGACTGTTGCAAGGAATGTATACTGATGAAATTAGCATTAAAATTTACATTATAATGAAAAGTTTTAATCCTTCATTTCAAAAAACAAACCTTAAAAAAAATTCTTGAACTTTAGTTTCATACACAACTTCACAAATGTTTAACTTTTGGACTCTCTAACTCGGAAACTACTTGACTATACTAAACCTTCCATGTACAGAATAAAATCTAGAGTAACTGCTCCTTTTGTTAAACATTCTTCTGTCACATTCCTTAGGATACACAGAGAAAATAGAAGTAGATTTTTTGAAACTCATGATAGATACCAGATGCAAAGTTGTGATTTCTCAGCCAGTTATATTTAGTTGAACTGAATGTTGTAACCAACAGAAAGACCACATTTTAAAACAATATATCCCAATAGTTAGTTTAAAATTGGCATGAAGAATTCCAAAAGAGAACTTGTTATATGCTATTAGCACTGGTGCTGCATATGTTCTCATTGGTGCTTAAGCACTGTTTCTCGACCATAAATATGTTAATTATATAGACAAGTAATCTTTTGTTAGATTTGATATTATATTTTGTTAATTACATTAATTGTTTTAAAGCCCATATTATAAAGGTTTAATAACTTAAAAAATAATTCAAATTCCTTTTGTTCATCAGGCTTAGTGCAGTAGGAAAACATCCCAATGTTCTGAAGGCTAAAATATCACAGCTGAGAACACCCCAAGAATGCCTGTAAATGTGTCACAATATGTAATAATGCTAAAAGATAAGAAAGGAAAGTACAATATAAAAAATAAACTATAGAAAAAAGTAGTTAAAATTAAAAACATAACCAAAATATTTAAGATTAGTAGACAAAAGAAATTAAAAGTTTTATATATTTGTTTATATTTTTTACTTTAAACATTTCACTGCATAATATGTTGATTATAATACTCAAAATATTCAGCCTGAATCCAAACAACTACAGTACAAAAATAAATCTTTAATTGAAATACATACTTAAAATGATTTCATTCTTTGTGTATAAAACACTTGCAATTTGTAACAAAATCTTACCAACTTTTACAAATATACATAAAGCAAGCTCATAGTTATAAATATTGTTCCACCGCGTATCATCCTCCATACAAACAATGTTCACTGGGTACTACCCTATTTTTACAGAGTTAATTATCTCCATTTCTAAAAGGTATAAATGTTACTTTTCTCACATTTTTATTAATTATCAGCATCTTGAAACATGTTTTTTGTTGTGATTTCAATAACAGCAAGCACTACAGTGAACACACAATTAAAGTTAGAAGGCCACTCAAACATATTTGTCATCAAAGGCTACTCAGACTGCAGTATTGCAAAAAGTCTAGATGTATATTTATGATACAGCAAATTTGACTATGTGCAGATTAGTGTATGTATTATATTTGTATTATATGAAGAAAATTACAGTACAAATCAGTTATCAAATACCACTAATGACTAACCACCCAGCCCTACTCATTTTCTCAAAATTACTAACATAATTGACACTGTGAATACCTGACCCAATAAGTAAAACAAGAAAATGAGTTCCAGTTTTTCATGTAAATGATAGAAAAGTTAATTCAAATAAAATAATGCTGTGTTGTTAATTCTTACCTGAATATCTGACTTGTGAATTAATTAAATAAAACTAATAACTAAAATTCTGTTGCATAATTTGATATGCAACCTAACATCTAACAATTATTGTTCAGAGAAACTGATGATGGTATATAACAACACCATTATTACGTCAATTGTACCCCCAGGTTTGTCTGATTGGCCCATTCATTGGGCAATGCAAGTAACAAATGTAGTTGCCAACATAACACTTTTTTTTCCTTCCACACTCATAGGTTCTTAGAATTGGTATGGCCTTCAATGAAAACATTTAATAAGGTTTGTAATGGATAATTAGTATTCATCCTATACAGGATATTGGTATTATTAGGCAGCCAAATTTAACAGGAACAGTATAATCAAAAATCTTACTATATGAACTTAGAAGCTACAATACATATATTACAGAATAGTATTATAAAAGTGCAAGTCTACTTTCTTGGTAAAAATTAATTAATAAACATAGTTCACAGTAATATATTAACTTTACACATTTTGTGTTTATGTGCATAAATCCATTTAATGTTAGTATTCTAAAAGCATATGACCCTGTTTACTAATATACGATGATATTTAGATAAACAGTATAGTTTTTTAAAACAACTTAAAATTTCTTAACATAGGGTAATGTTTTGTTATTCAATACAATGTTATTATTCTTACACTGCTGGAACAGGCCTTTACAAAACAAGCAATGAAACTTGTATTATCTATGAAGCCATTTCCCATAATTCCTTGTCACTTTAAATAATCCCTTTGATACACAGTTGCACTAGATGCATCTTCCCATTTCCAAAATTGTGGACCCACCAGTGCATTATCAAAAAAATAATTAGTTAGCTGGTGCACACATTTTTACATTCTTCTGAAACTTCACTCATGGTGTGTTTTAAATTAGGAAACATCTGTAATTGTAAAACATTCAATAAAAGCTTTATTTCTGATTGGGTTTATGTTATCTTATACAATATAAGACTTACCAAAGATGAATCTTACCTCACTACTTTATATTTTACTTTGCTTTCAGGATGATACTTTGAAAATGGAAAGGACCTTGATTTACATTTTCAAAAAAACTGATACTGACATTGATAAGTGAAGTCTGCTAATGACATTAAAACTAGATATTTCTACCTGTATCTTAGAGATATTACAAGATAACAAATTAATTGTTAAGTTGGATAAACATTTAGCAAGAAAATTATAGTAGATGCAAGGTGATACACTTTTATTAACATAATTTAGGATCTCATGTTTTAACACAAGAAACCACTAATACTATGACTTAAGAAAATCTGTTCAGTGGAGAATAATTCACCCCATCAAAGCAGTGCCCACTGCTACTATTAAAACCTGCAGAAGCATAGGGCATATTAACAGACAAAGATTATAAATCAAAAGAGGTAAGTAACTCTTTATACAAATTACTCGTTACACTTCCTTGGGAATATTGTGTACAGAAAAAGACACTGACTTGTTGGATAGGGTTCAGAGAACGAATATTAGAATGATTCTGACTATCTTAACAAGGATAAATTAAGGTAGCTTATTTTCTCTATTAAGAAAAAGGTAAAAGATGCTATTACTGAAATATACAAAATTATCTGGAAGACTGATAAAATAAAGGTCTTTGTTCAATATCTTGATAATAGAAAAACAACATAACTGCAAGATCTGAAAGACGTACTAGAATTCAGTTGAGACAGGTTTACCAAACAGGGTAATGGAGGCCATAACTAAAGCTAAGTGATCAGTACTAACCTGTAGCACATGGTGCACAGTTGCTTCAGTACTAAATGCTGCAAGCCACAACCTGTAGCACATGGTGCACAGTTGCTTCAGTACTAAATGCTGCAAGCCACAACATGTCGCACATGGTGCAGAGTTGCTTTAGTACTAAATGCTGCAAGTGACAACCTGTAACACATGGTGCAGTTGCTTCAGTACTAAATGCTGCAAGCCACAACATGTAGCACATGGTGCAGAGTTGCTTTAGTACTAAATGCTGCAAGTGACAACCTGTAACACATGGTGCAGAGTTGCTTCAGTACTAAATGCTGCAAGTGACAACCTGTAACACATGGTGCATAGTTGCTTCAGTACTAAATGGTGTAAATTGCAACATTGTCAGTTTGTATACTGCACCTTGATCCTCTTAGAGTTGCCTGAAGTTTCTGCAAAGCAAGGAACTACTACTACAGTTGTCATGTAGCAATAAGGCACTAAATCAGACTCGGTTCATTCAACGAGAACACACAGCTTTAAGATTCATAGATTATATGCTTGAGATACTCAGATATTTGGTTAAAAAAATTTCAATAAACTATAGTTAGTCTGTGCATAATTACATTATTTCCACCCACTAGACATTTTAAATACTGTACATAACTTCACAAAATACAGCCAAAAGCAACAACAAATATTCACTTAAAATAACTATTCAAATAAAAAAAATCACATTACATAGATTATCACACACACTGATTATATCACTCAAAACAGAGAAATGGTAAAGTGATGAATCTGACCAGAATCTGAAAAACAGTACCAAACTATGGTTTGTTTGTTTTTAATTTAACTATAAAAACTTGATTTTTTTTCCCAAAAACATATTTTCTAATATTTCACTCTCCAATTAAACTGCAGCTTATAAAAAATTCAATGATTGTAAGTAAAATATCAATAAATGTCACAAACTACTAGATACACATCTTCACTATGGAGTGCCTTTGAATGTCATAAAGATAGCAGATTTAAGTGAATTTGAGAGAAAGCTTGATAACTAAATAAACAATAAGGACTTGCTTTGAGGTTTGTTTTTATTTACTAGTTTCAGTTTAGTTTAGTGTGTGACAGCCTAGTTCAAGCAATAGGTCCCTTGTTGTCCTTAAATATTATTATAATTCATTTGTAGCTGCCACAATTATTAGTTTTCCACATTTTACAGCACTGAAATTAATTTTTAGGACTTTTCAAGCTAGGGAGAACATAATTATACATTCCTGTTATTTTCTTATACTACATTTATGAGTCTTTAAACATAAACAGACTTCAAATCTAGAAAGTCCAGACTGTAAAAGCAAAAGAATACCACATTTCCAATAATGATCAACAATTGTATATACACATAAATCACAGGTGCAAAAATAAGTTAGATCCCAATGGTTTCTTGCATTCAACAGAATGCTATATAGGGAACCATTGTTTACAAACCAAGAGAATAACAATACACAACCCAATACAGGTCACCTACCATTTACAAGTTCATCATACATTTAAGTCCATATGGAACTGAATTCACTACGTATTAATAGGAAATAATATTACAAAAACATCTTAGAAACAGTCTACTAAAGCCAATGAAAAAATTAACTACATTTAAAGGAAAAGAATTAGGATGTCAAAGTTTTAACTTGAATAATAAAAACTAGCCACATATACAAGTAATTCTTGATTGAAGTTTTAACACGAGAACATAAAACTGAAAATAAAATACCCTTATTATTATTAAACAAGTTACTGTATTAATTACAGGTATGTATTAAATTATCTATAGGAACATTTCATCATAAGCTCTTAAAATAAATAGATGGATTTTCAAAAAACATTTGCTAGAACAAGTTATGCTAAACATGCACATTTTTATATCAATAAAACTATTTAATACATATCTGTTTAAAGAAATGAGTAAATCTATATACAATGTGTAGAGCAATCATAATACTGCTTACTTTTCTTTCTCAGCAATCTTCCCACTGATCCATCATCTGTTACTGATGTTTCTTGAACATTTTCAGGCTCCTCTTCAACTGGAACTGTGCTGCTTTCATTTGTTTCAGTTACACTGTCAATTTGGATTTCTTTCACTGATAGCTCAGATATTTCAGTATCATTCTTGTTTTCCTTATTATCCGTCTCATGTTTATCAAGTTCTGTTTCTTCAATTACTGTTTTTTTCAGGTCATCTGACCCAAGTGGTAGACTTTGGTCAAGACTTTTAGAAATAATGTTGATCGAGTTTGTGGATGCAGTATTACTTTCAAGTTTATCTTCACTTGCAGTTAAACTTTTTTCTATGGGAGATGTTGAACCTAGAGGAACAGAATTTGTTAGTTCATTCTTATCTTGATCTTTCTCTCCATTCAACTGATCTACTTTTGAACCACCTTCTGAAATCTTAGAAACTTGGTTAGGGTTGCCAACTTCCCCTGGGATTACATTTTCCTTATCAACTACTTGTTCCTTACTATTCGTATTTTCACAATATTCCAAACAGGCAACTTCTGCCAGTCTTTCAATATTTTCCCATACACCAGAATGTTTTTCGCTCGATTCTAAGCTTTCCTTAGGCATTTCACTACTAACACACTGTTCAGTCAACATGACACTCACATCATCTTCCTCAATAACTTCCCCAATCACAGCTGTTGCTCCAATGTCTTCAACTACATCAAGTGCACCACCAAGTCCTTCTTCATCTCCAAAATAGGTGACAACATTGGCTACAAAACATTCTTCTCCACCACCTATCTGATCTGTGTGTACTTGATTTTCTGAAAAAGTATCTCCCTCAATACTTTCTACAAAGGTAACTTCCTGAACATCATCTAGATTTCTTTCTCCCTGCACTTCTACAATTATCTCACCCGACACTTCTTCAACAAGTACTTCATTCTGTCCCTCTTCCAAAATTAATTCACTTTCAACTTCTTCCCTAGCTACTTCCTCTTGTACATTTTCTATACTTATTCCATTTTGCACATTTACAGCTATTTCATCTTGCACTTCATCCAGAACAACAGGTTCTTGTGACTCTATGTGTACAACAGATTCAATATTTACATCTGAAGTCACTTCACTATCATCCTTACTTTGCTCTAGTTGTACGTCTGTTTCGTGTTCTTCTTTTCCCTTTTGAAGAGAATGTATACTTTCTCCATCTTCCTTAGGTTTACCTGTAAGTTCACATTCTATATGTGCCACAATCTTTTTGCATTCTTTAAAATCATCATTTTCTTCTGCATGTTTAATTTGTGGATCAGAAGACCAATCTTTATCTTGTGCACACGAAGGAATAAACAGTTTGTCACTACCCTGAGCTGTAGATACAACTTTCTGATATTCTTTCACATCTTCACCTACTGCTTGCTCTTTGTTACTATTATCCACATGAGCAGTTTCTTCATCCTTTTCATTGCTTTCATGTTTATATGGTACCTTACTGCAGGTATGTGCTGAAACAGGAGATCCATCAGATGAATCTCTGGCAGGAGATAGGGCTGCATGAGACTGAAAAGAGCCATTACGTCTTGAGCGTGATGGAGAAATATTAAGTGAGCCAGTTTCTATGCGTACCACTTCTTCTTGAATGCTCTCTTCTACAGAGTCCAACACTTCTTCCAAAGGGAGTTCAATTTCTACTTCTACTGCATCATTTTCTTCTGGTGGCACAACCACTTCTGGCCCTTTTGAAGTTTCAATCAATTTGGATTTCTGTTCTTCCTCTTTCTGAACTTGCTTTTTACTCTTCAAGAGTTTTGCTCTTGTTCTTCTTCTTGGTGTATCATCCATGATTTAAAAAAAATAATGATAAAAACAGACTTTCCTGCTATACAAAAAGAGAATTTGCAAAAGTCTGCTCTGACCAGTTCTTTATATTCAACATCTAGAAAACTGTAAAGATAAACAGAAAAATACATTTTAGATACCACATTTAAGCAAAAAGTTTAAAAATATATACATTTTGTTAACCCTTTCACGAAGGATCAAAGCTAATGTCACTACAACTGTTGACTTGCATTTAATATTTTACTGATATACTATTTTATGAATTTACATGAACAAGTTTAGCATTAAACTGCAGATTATAATTCAAACTTTACATAAGAGTTAATTTCTTAATTTAAAAGTAACTATTAAAATAACACATCTAAATATCGATTTTCATGAGTCATGTGGTATGATGAATGCAACACTGGTAAAAATTAAATGTTTGTGATGTTAAAACTGTTTTGTACAAAATAAGAATTCAAACTACCAATATTGACAAGCTACAATATGAAACAGGAACGTCTCTTTTTTATTTTCTTTTTTTTTGCTGAGATACAGCTTATACACTAAATCCAACACAGTGTCCCTGTTCACCTCTTCCTATTTTTGAAAACTGTTCCTTACATACATTTATTTCAATATACAAAACATGAATAACCAATCAACAATTTAAGAATGTCTTCAGAGTGGTTTCCTCAGACATTTTAGTCTGTAGAAAGGCTACCAAGTTCTTTAGATCTAAAATTTCGCAGAGGTAGGTTGTATCTTTAGTCCACTCAAAGTTTCATATTTTTATTAAATCTAAATACATCTTAGTTACTAAGCTTAATAAATTACTGTGAAATTCTATAGTATCAGTGTAGCTACTTATTTTCTGGTTATTTGAACTATATATAAAACCTAAATAAAATATTTTGCTTCATATCTTCCATATTCAAAATTTTAAAATGCTCAGCAAAATCTATATTCAGCAGCAACTGAGTTCAAAGGAAGTAGATAGACGATATAATTGTTGCTTTACTTTAACAAACAATAACTTATTTCTAAACACTAATAACATATATATAATAATTGAAATGTGACTATTTATTACAAAATACAAGTCCACTAAAACAAGGCCAAGACAGTCACTTTGTAAAGACTAAAGGTTAGTTTTATGTTATTGGATACAGTACAATGAGTACACGCATACCACATCAATGCAAGTTAAGTAATCTTTGTCAAGCACCACTGGAAAGTCAATATAATGATAAATACAGTGGTACCTCGGTTCTCTAACGACTCCCTTCTAAAGCAATTCCGTTTTTGAACATATTGTTTGAGAAAAAAAACGTCTGGGTTGTTGAACATAAACTCCGTTTCCGAACCAAGCTGTCGTGGCCCGAACCCCCAAAATAACCCAAACAACCCTTCGACCATTTTCAGCCCAAGCCAAGCTTGCCCAAAACATTTTACCCACACCTGTCACTCAGTCTACACCACAGCTATAATCTGATGTGAACATTCTCGTTTTTCTTTGTTTTTTTGTTGTTGTTTCTAAATATTCTGATTAAGTAAGCCACCATAGGGTCAAAGAAGGATAATGAAAGCAGCAAACCAAGAAGTTGTTAGAGCCACAAGAGCTGAAAAAAGGTCTCATAGCAAAACATGAGAGTGGTGTTCGCGTGTCTGACCTTGCTACACAGTTTGGTATGGCAAAGTCTTCAGTCTGCACCATACTGAAAAATAAAGAGGTCATCAAAGGAGCTGATGTTGTAAAAGGAGTGACAGTGCTTATGAAACAAAGATCACAAACAATGGAAGAGGTTGAAAAACTGTTGTTGATTTGGATAAATGTAAAACAGCTGGTGATAGCATTTCTGGGACCATCGTTTGTGAGAAAGCAAAGCAGTTGCATGCTGATCTCCTGAAAAACACCCCTGGAATGAGTGTCGATACAAGTGATGCCTTTAAGGCTAGTAGGGGCGATTTGAAAAATTTAGGAAGAGAAGTGGCATACATAGTGTTGTGAGACATGGAGAGGGTGCCAGACAGAAACAAGCCTCATTAGACAAGTTTTAGTGAGAAATAGGTCCAGTGAGTCTCAAGCAGGTTGTAGTAGTGCAAAGAGACAGAAAAGAGAAAGAGCCCCAAAAGGAGAGTTACCTGATGTTTTTATGGAAGGTGACTCCCCTTCCAAACAATAATAACCCTCCTACTCTCCATGTTCCTCACCACCTTTCACTTACACCATTAGCTTTCCTCATCACAGGTGAAGTGCAGTTAAATTTTTATTTATTGTTTTTTATTGTGTTTATAGTTTTTGTGATTGACTTTATGTATGTAAGTATTATTATACAAGTATAAATAAGCAATATTTTTACTTAAAGTGCTCCATAATGCATAATTTTTGGAGGTCTGTAATGGATTAATTTAATTTACAGTATTTCTTATGGGAAAAATTGA
This sequence comes from Tachypleus tridentatus, assembly GCF_004210375.1. NCBI lineage: Eukaryota > Metazoa > Arthropoda > Merostomata > Xiphosura > Limulidae > Tachypleus > Tachypleus tridentatus. The sequence continues at coordinate 40,586,802 of NC_134830.1, forward strand.
TTCTGTTTTCGAACAGCCTTCTGAAACATTAAGTACAAGAACCGAGGTACCACTGTATATATAAATCCACAATATTATAAGACTTAAGCTACTTAGACTAAACATTTGTACTTTCATGTTGCAATTTGTAGTCTATATCTCAAAATGGCTGGTATGGATATTAACACTTCTACTGATATGGGGAGAACAATGTTTTGACCTTCCTAGATCATCTTCAGGTTAAGAAAAAAAAAGAATAATTTGAAATCATGCTAGCACACAAAAAAGCATGAATTATTTTTTTTATGATGGTTGTGAGGTCAGTGAAATTTACAGATCCCACATGGTTAAGGTAGAAAAAATAATAGAACAAACATAATATCTTACTGAAAACAAGCATCTTACATGCATTAAGGAGGTTTTACAGATTACAAAAATATTTGAGATTTTTGGGACAAAGAATAATTTTTTTAACCATAACGTGAAATCACTTCATGCTCAGACATGTTTTTTGTTGTGTTAAACACAAAATAATCACAGAAAATACCCAGACACTAAATAGGAAAATAAATATAAACAAACAAAATCAACGAACCCCTACCTATACAACAACTAAAACCTAAATAAACCAATATAAAGCGCCTTAATATCTATACTAATTAATAATTAACATCTAACTACAATGCCCCCTACAATCCCATACCCGCTTAGACTCATCCTTAAGGCATGCCCAGCAATGATCAGTTGCCAAGTCTTTCTCTGTTAACCTGAAGTTGACCTAAGAAGGTCAAAATGTTGTTCTGAAATTTATTGTACTTGAAGTGCTAATTCCCATACAAGCCATGTTGAAAATATAAGCACATCTTTAGTAAAAATACTTCTTTAAAAAATGAATTTTGTGAGTACAACAAACTACTAATCATTATTAAAGATATACCAGATTTTATGAAAATATGCATACTGCATCAAGTTGTACAAACATTCAAAATGTGCAAATGTGGGTACAAACTTGTGTATATTATACTGAGCCCATTGCAAAAGGGTTAAACAATATATCAATTTTATTTATAAATTTTGGCATAAACTACATGTATTTGTACATCTTTTGCAGCAGAACATTTAACTAGATATTGTTAGAGAAACATCCAATTATCCATGTTCTTAAACCATAGGAAGGGCAAAAAGGCCCAGACATACCCTTATTCAAAGCTCATGTTACTTTAGTTTTCATGTTTTAGCAAAGATTATGGCAAAAAAACAATATAAAACAACTGATGCTTTTAAAAAAATGTTACATCACAAATGGAGATAGATGTTCCATTCTATGTCATGAAATTGAAGGCCAAAAGACGGACATTTTGGATTATTAATCAAACCTTCTGTCAGTCTATGTTAATATGCAATAAATACTTTTTTCATTGGTGCTATTTTTATTGGGGTGTCTAGACTTTTTAGTTGCCTACTTTCATAAATATATATCATTAAAAATAAAACTTTTTTTTTTGAGGGTAACAGGAATGGCCATGGGGACATGTATCTCTGAGCTAGACTGATTTTTATAACTCAAATCATCATAACTACAACCCTCGTCATACATTCAGTAAAACTACAGAATCAAATAATGTGAGGATACAGTCAAGCTTAAATATATTTGTTTCCTGTACCTGACTGACCATCTGAAATTGGGCTGAGATTTTGACATTATGAATTGGAAAATTTTTATTTCCACCAATTTCTGTTGATATACTGACCCACCTAACAAAACTCAGTCAACTTTAACACTTTTTTATTGACATATTATGAATACAATATTTATCCCAGAAATTCACGGAGTCTGCGACGATGTCGGAGGGTATCACCTAATTATAAATTGATAACTATGCTGACAGACCAATGCATTGAGGTTTAAAACATAGCTCATTCCAAGGACTCTTCATACTAAACTAATAACTACACTATTTAGCAGAGGAGACTTCACTACTGACAGACACAAGTTTGTTCAATTTATACATCTCTGAAAAATGTTCATGCAACAAGGATTAGGAACATAAAATAAACTCCAACTGAAATCTTATACATGCAAAAGAAAGTACTTATAGAATTACTTCACAAATGAAATGAAATAAACAAAATTATTGGTAACTGTCAATTCAACTTTATGGATCAAAGCCAATGTTAACCAGCAAGTATGTGATACAAAATAATTTCAAATTTCTGTAATTCTCTTCATAGAATAAATGTTGGTTGTAATTACATTCATAGTTTAAATTCAATGATATTTCAGACATTTTTGCTGCCAACCAATTTGATAGAAATATACATTTACCTACCTACACTTAAATCAGTCTTGGGTTACAGCAAATAAAAATATTTTATGCCTGGCCTAAACATACCAATTTCTTGCAAATGTAGACAAAAACAGGACCAATAAGAAACTAAGCAGTAAGCCAGTGTGACATTCTACTCCATCCAAAGAAATAAGATTTGCATATAACTTGCATATTATATAATTATTACCTATTATGGAAAGTTCTATTAAGTCCTAGTGTAAAAATTGAAAACTGGTTTATTTCAGATTGCAGTATTCCAATTTTTTTTATGTCTTAAAATTTAATGAACAACAGGCATGTTAATCTACAATCACTTTAGTCAAATTAACCATCACACAAGTATGGGTCTAGACTGTTAATACTAATATATTACACCAAATACTGAAATAATTGACATCCATTTAAACTTATTTAAATTTAAATTATTCAAGTTCTACATTAAAACTTGATTTCACGCATTTTTCTGGTTTTTAAACCATATAATTTACAAGTTGTTTTTTTTTATATTTCCATGATCCATCACTTATGATTTTTTGAAAGTTATAAACTGTTCATTACAATACAGCCTTTAATAGACCTACAACCCGGATACATTGCTTTTCAACATTTATTCCCGAAGTTTTCCTTACTATTCTACTTTCTAGTAATAATAATAAAACTTATATTAACACTACTGTTTCCTAAAATAATGTTTTAAATCCCATTTTTATTTGATTTTCCAATGTATAAACCCATTACATGAATTATGGCATTCAATATTAATAGTAACTCAGAAAATATTTACAAGTACCGTAATACTAAGTCCCATACCCCAGACTCAGATTCTTGTGGGTTGTAGTTATACCACGACACAATGCACGAAGAGATTCGGCGCCATGATCCTCTCGCTTACGATTATCAACTGAGGTATCCAAGGGTGCTAAATTCATACCTTAGGTAATACATATTCGATTGTGCCGTTACCACCTACAAAAACTCCAACAACAGAGTAAATTAAACTGCTTACTTTTTATTTGCACTCTTTTTCTAACTTAACCTTTTCAAAACACTCTTAATATCTCTTTTTACCCGCGCCTAACTAACTGCGAAGTAGAACATTTTATTCTCGCTAGCAAGTGAATTGAATGAAATACGCCACCTACAATATATGTAATATAGTTATTTGTTTTTGGAATTTCGCGCAAAGTTGTTCGAAGGCTATCTGCTCCTAATTTAGAAGTGACATACCAGAGAAAGCAGTTAGTGAACACCATACACACCGCCATATCCTGGGATACTATAACTGAATAGTGGAATTGGCCAAAACATTACTCGTAACAATCACACTGCTAAAAGGTGAGCATGTTTGATGACGGGAGCCAAATCGCTTCTCGTAAAATGCGAATTGAGCGCCCTAACCGCCAGATAATGCTAGGCCTATATATTTTTTTAAAAATAGATTTCAGGATGATTTCAGCAATCGAATTTTTCATTTATATTTATTGTACAATTTTACAAATCATTAGTTTGTTACACCTTATAGCAGCGTATTCCAAACTTTTCGGTTCACGGTGCCCTTAGTGACTAAACAATTTTTTTGACGTCACTCCTAGGCAAAAAACAAAAAACTAACAGTTTCGTTTTTTAAGTAGTTACGTCCTAACAGCTTAATAGCCGTTTGAAAGAATAATACATGTAAATTGAAAGTAAAAACAATATTTTATTTTATTTTTAAATAACCACAATTACTAATGGGATAAGTGTGTCTGTTGGGCGCTGCAAAATTTCTCAAACCTTGGATTCAGATTGGACACCGCCACCCTCATTTCCTGCTCCAAGTTTATTTTTGCGTGGTACTTGCTTTTTATCACAGCAACCGCCGAAAACCCAGCTTCGCGGAGATATTACGTCACAAATGGAATTGGGATTCGATGAGATTTAGCACTTAGCAGCGGATATTCATCTTTTACTGATATCCAAAACTCAGTTAGTTCCAGGCTGCCAAATTTTGTTTTTAAAGTCTTGTCACAAGACAGCTCAATAAGATTTTCTTCTTCTGCAGTGGTAAATTCAGATTGGGTCTCAGCCATGAATGGGTCTTGGATCCATACAAACTTTTCCATATCTTCTAGAAAGTAATTTTCAAACCAGTCACTGAGCTGTGTTAGATGCTCCTCAAAAACAGATTTTTAGTTCGTGGATGAAATCAACTTCATTGGATGTACCACACTGCTGCAACAGGGGAAAACAGTATTTTCTACCATCCTCATTCATTTTCCTTCTCCACTAGTAGTAACCTTTAGGAACTACTGCCCTACAGGATGTTATTTGTTAAACTGTGGAGTAATGTATTCAGTTCTGGTATTTTATTTACTCCTCAAATAACTAACTTGTTTTTATACATTCACTACTGCTGGGGTCTACATATTGCATTATATTTAATAATTCTATTTTATGTCAGTTAAAATACTAGTTGTAAAGAAATAACCAAAAAATAGTAAAATCACTCGTTTTTAAGGTGTATATATATATATATATGGGTACCTCAGCAAGTACTTCAGGATTAATTGCGATATTGATATAGTTTTTTTCTTGTTTTCTGTTATTTGAAACCCTATAACCCAAAACGTCATGGACACACGAGCAGTTTGGTGCATAAATAAATTAGATAAACATAATTAAAAAGCCAATGGAGCCTGTTAGTAATTTTAGGCAGAATACTCAGTTGATAGATATGGTTTAGAAGAGTTATCGTATAGGGATAGGTTGAAATCTCTTGAAGTGTCTTCACTAGAGAAAGACTCAGGTGGTATGGTTGAGGTTTCTACGATTGTTAGAGGTTTGGAATCCATAAATTTAATTCATGTTTTTCCAACAAAAAATGCAAGAAACAAGATAGAGGGTACAGTTTTAAGACATCAAGAATCACACATAACTGAAATTAAAGCAATATCACATTTTTAATAATGTAGTTGGAGTATGGAATAGAATGCCCATTGGTCAACATTAAACAAATTTATGTGGGCGACCGGTTGAATATTTTATATATCAATGTTGGACATCTGAGAATGAAATTATATAATTAGATAAGTGACAACAAATAAGATCAGCTATATGCACCAAATCACCCACTGTTATACCCTGGAAGTCAAATTAAAAACATTACGAAGATGTCATATCCTAAAAAAGTACTGAATCTTATAACGATTTCATACGAATGTGGCCAAAACCTAATTTTTTTTTACTTTTAGTATGTTGTACATTCTAATCTATTCTTTTCTATTTTTGTTTGAATAACTCATGTTGGTTATACTTTTTATTTGTTTTTATTATCACTATATTAGTTATATTTTGATATTCTCAAATGAAACTGACCTCCTCAGGAATATCAAGTTAGTTCTGCTTTATAACAGGAAGATTAATTAAGACAATCACAAAGTAAACCCGAATTTAACTAAACGAGAAACTTTTCAGTTGAGAAAACGGACCAACTTGGCGTGCTATTTAAACTGAAAATCAATTTTCATAATTTCAATCGATGTTGAGCCTGTTGACGATATTTCATTGCTGCTGATGTAAGTCATGTTGTTCTATGAAGTTGTGTTCTTACAGTATATCTATTCAAGGTACAGTCACACTACAAGACTTTTTAAGTTCATTAGCATTTCATTCAGCCATGATTCAACCATTCAGCCATTCAGCACAAAGGGAAAACTTCCTTCTGTATAACCACTGATGATAATGTTTGATAAATACTACACTGAAAGTAGTTATTTCTTTGTCGTATTGTATCAGCACTTAGGACTGGTTACTGTGCAGCTCACGAATTGGATTACACACTTCACAATAAGATGTACCTAAGACAAAACTGCTCCAAGTGAATTACCACTGGTGTTTGTATTCAAGATGAATATGCAGTCTTGGTGAGTATAAGCTAACACGAGTGCTTTCAGCAAATTACATTTCAAAAATAAAAATTCATTCTCAAATTCAGTGCCCACGTAAAGCATATATATAGCTTAAGCAATGTAAACAATGGTGTGGCTGTCTTGGAGATATTGGCCTCAAACTATCAATAATAACACGTTTGTTTGTCTGTTTTTATGTACAAAGCTGCACAAAGGGCTATCAAAACCTGATTTTTAGTAGTATAAGTCCGCAGACATACCACTGTGCCAATGAAAGCATCAGTAACAACCACAACACCTAGAAAGCTGCAGGCATATTGTTATGTTTTAAGTTAAGACCACCCAGTCTATTGCCTCTAAAGTTTTGCAGAATCTGATAATGAGAGTCTGTTTTGTTTTTAGTTTGTTTTTGAATGTCGCGCAAAGCCACACAAGGGCTATCTGCGCTAGCCGACCCTAATTTAATAGTGTAAGAGTAGAGGGAAAGCAGCTAGTCATCACCACCTACCTACTCTTTTACCACCAAATAGTGGAATTGACCGTCACATTATAACGCTCCTACGGCTGAAAGGGCGAGCATGTTTGGTGCGACGGGGATTCGAACCCGTGACCCTCAGATTACGACTCGAACTCCTTAACCATGCCAGGCCTTATGAGAATCATTATTACTTTTAACATAAGTCCAGTTTAGAATCAATTCATGACACAGTTGTCATAACACAAGTCTATAATTTTTTAGGGCTATTTCATTGAACAAATAAATTAATATTATGTTGGACAATCACTTTTTTTCAAAATAAATGATAGTTAAGTAAGTTTCAGTTGTTAAATTTCTGCTCGTTTTTATTTGTGCTTGCACATTTATTTACAAGCCAGCTCTTCTTTGAGTTTATAATCGCTTTACACGCATTTTACATGTAAATATACTGCTGTAGTTACGACTTTTATAAATAAATCTTTCGAGTATGTATATTTATTAAAACATGTTCACGATATTGTATCAAAATTTTAACCTTGTTATTGTTATAAAAATATCCAAATAAGTTTTATTATATTCAGTAACTTTTAACCATTCTCTTTTTTTTATTAAGAAAATAAATTTATTGTTGCCTGGTGTGATATATATTAATTATGAATGTGTGTATTTTCTTATAGTAAAGTCATAGTAGGTTATCTGCTGAACTCATCGAGGGGAGTCGAGCCCCTGATTTTAGTGTTGTAAATCCGTGGATTTACCGCTGTACTAGAAGGGGGCGTTTATGAATATGCCAAAGATATTTCTATTTCTAAGAAAGACAGGACGTGAATCTGATGATACATTTTTTCGCCCACTTGACACAAAACACACTCCACCCTGTTGTGAGCTATGTTTTAATTACGCGTTTGTTGCCGCAGGAAGGTGTGTCATGATGTCAAACATAAATTTCATGGAAGTTATATATCTAAAAAATTCACATTGTAAGTACAAAACGAGTAACGATGTTCGTTAACAGTGTCCTTTGTGAGTTATTTTAAATCATCCGATGAAAATAATTCAAATTCCAGTCCATGCAAACTGTAATGAATTATTTTCTTTCTTCAATTAATATTAACCCTCTACAACTGGCACATCGGAATGTATGCGGACTTCGAACGCTAGAAACCGGGTTTCTACACCTGTAGTGGGCATAACACAGATGACCCATTATATAGCTTTCTGGTTAACTCCAAACAAACAAGTTTATTAATATTACTATACTTATACAGTGTATGCTACCGCAGGTTATTTAAACTAAGTAACTTGAAATTTAAACACTTCACAAAAGTACACCGACTGATTTAATTCTCATCTTAAAAAAACCTTATAAACTTTACAACAATCTCCTATTTATAAATCTAGCTTCAAATATACTAATATAACTTCAAAACCTTTAAACCAAAAGTATCTAGGCCTAGTATGCCATTTATCTAAGAATAAAAATAAGCTCACAATATAAATGCTTGTTAATAACAAGCATAGATATTTTAAGCTATAATAACGATGTTATTAAGTTGACTAGTGAAGTATTCAGTAAGTCAATTCGTGAATAACTTCAATGAGAGTCTGTGAATTATTTAGTATTGTGATTCAGTTAGTATTGTTTGTTTGTTTTGAATTTCGCGCAAAGCTACTCGAGTGCTATTTGCGCTAGCCGTCCCTAATTTAGTAGTGTAAGACTAGAGGGAAGGCAGAAGGTCATCACCACTCACCGCCACCTCTTGAGCTACTCTTTTACCAACGAATAGTGGGATTGACCGACACATTATATCGCCTCCACGGCTGAAAGGATGAGCATGTTTAGTGTGACGGGGATTCGAATCCGCAAACCTCGCATTATGTTTGTTTGTTTTGTTTTTTTGGAATTTCGCACAAAGCTACTCGAGGGCTATCTGTGCTAGCCGTCCCTAATTTAGCAGTGTAAGACTAGAGTGAAGGCAGCTAGTCATCACCACCCACCGCCAACTCTTGGGCTACTCTTTTACCAACAAATAGTGGGATTGGCCGTTACGTTATAACACTCCTACGACTGAAAGGACGAGCATGTTTGATATGACTGGGATTCGAATCCACAACCATCAGACATAAATGAAATGCAAACACAAAATAAACTAACTACCGGTCTTTTATATCTGTCAAAAATATTTGACAGTTTTTAGTAACTATGCAATTTACCCATAGTTGATGCAAACACCAAAAAAACTAGACAGTTGTCTTGGGTGACAAAATTTGTGTATGAATTATGAAATTTTTCAGATGAGCATTACACTGTTTGGGTAGACAAGGCCCGGCATGGCCAGGTGGCTAAGACACTCAACTCGTAATCCGAAGGTCGCGGGTTCGACTCCTTGTCGCACCAAGCATGCTCGCTATTTCAGCCGTGGGGGCGTTATAATGTTACGGTCAGTCCCACTATTCGTTGGTAAAAGAGTAGCCCAAGAGTTGAGGGTGGGTGGTGATCACTAGGTACCTTCCCTCTCGTCTTACACAACAAAATTAGAGACGACCAGCGCAGATAACCCTCATGTATCTTTGCGCAAAATTCAAAAGAAACAAACAAATAAGATAAACATAGTTTTATAAAAATGCGTTGCCTTTACTATCTATCCAGAGTCGCTAAAAGCTGTAGAAAGATATATACTTACGTTTATTATTGTTTTGATCCAGGTACAATAAAATCAATATATTTCATTTTAATTTTTTTGATAATAGAATATATTGTTATGCGTGGAAAAGGAACACACAGCTTGAAGTTTTTCCTAGTGTACTAAATACTCTTGCATTGGCCCTGAATTTACTTACCTAAACTGAAATAATTTAGTAAGTGAAATATGGTATTTCTGGGTACTACTCGTCACCTTGATATTGCTGAAGGACATTTTACATAATTAATATTAACAAAATATAATAATACATCCATGTTAAAGAAAGTGAAAAAGACTCATTTTTATGTCTAAACTTTAAAATCAATATATAAATGTAATGCACCATTTGTGTTTGTAGACTTGGATCAATCATGCATCGTATGTATTCTACATTATTGTGACTAAAGATTCAAATTGTTTGCTATTGGTATGATATAATATATCTACTTTTACCATTTTTTGTACCGGGCTATTAATTGCTTTCTGAAATAGGATTAATTGAAATTACTAACTACGAATATCAACTTTAATTTTGATATAAGTATTCTTCCTGTTTCTTGACAAATTAGAAACATTTAGCACATTCTTGGATTTATATCTTCCTTCTGTTTTAGTATAAATCTACACAACGGTATGTCTCCAGACTTACAACACCAGAAACCTGGTTTCGAGACCCGTGGCGGGCAGAGCATCGATAACTCAATGTGTTGTTTCGTTCTTAACTGAAACAAACTGCACGATGGAACTTCTGCGTTTTGGCCACTACACCGAATTGAGCCTGAAATTTTAGCATTGTGAGTTCGTAAACTTACCATTAACCTTTACGGTTTTGTTTTTTGTTTGTTTTTTTGTAACTGGCGCTTATAAATTCAAAATACCAGCTTTAAATAATTTCATCAAGAAGAAAAATAAACTCAGCTCGCTCATTTTTTAATTAAATAAACTTTAAATATGGGTGTTAGAAATAAATATCGGTAATTGCATTAATATTTTCAAAATAATATACATTTCCATCAGAGGGCTGACGTTATTTTAGTAGGAGGATTTTGTCTCGTATGAGATGAGGTAAAAGTATTATAGTTGCGCTATTAAGAAACTGTGTTGACTAATTTTTGTTGATTTTCTTCGAAAATGTTTTCTGCAATCACCAAATGTTGTGTTATTGGTAGAAAATCAAGTCTACAATTTTATAAAATGAAAATAGCAAGAGCAGTTACAAAATATCCCACATATAGTACTACTAGTGCCATATTATTAAAAAGGAACTTGAAGACGCTAACAAATAACGAGCATAATAAAAGTGAAGACATCAAGTTTGAGTATCTTACAGGTAAACAAGAAGGTGTTGCAGTAATTGCTATGAATCGTCCACAGGCCAAAAATGCAATTAGCTTGAATCTTGTTTCCATGTTTGAAGAAGCTCTACATGCAGTGAAGTTTGATAAATCATTACGTGTTTTAATAATCCGCAGTTTAATTCCTGGAGTATTTTGTGCGGGGGCTGATTTGAAAGAACGAGCAAAAATGTCAGAATCTGAAGTTGGTCCATTTGTGGCAAGGCTTCGAGGAATGTCAATAGAAATTCATGACTTACCAGTACCAACTATCGCAGTTCTAGATGGTGCTGCTATGGGTGGTGGGCTTGAATTGGCTTTAGCATGTGACTTACGAGTGGCAGCTTCATCAGCTAAGATGGGACTCGTTGAAACTAAACTTGCAATCATACCAGGAGCTGGTGGAACCCAGAGATTACCACGTGTTGTGGGTCCATCTGTTGCAAAAGAACTCATTTTCACTGGAAGAATAATTGATGGAAATCAGGCTCACAGTATTGGCTTGGTAAATCATGTGGTGGAACAGAATCAAACTGGTGATGCAGCATATCATAAAGCATTAGAATTGGCTGAAGAAATAGTACCTCAAGGACCAGTAGCTCTTCGGATGGCCAAACTTGCTATCAACAAAGGCACAGAAGTTGATTTAAATAGTGGTTTGGCTTATGAACAAGCATTTTATGCTCAAGTGATTCCTACAAAAGATAGGATTGAAGGATTACAAGCATTCAAAGAAAAGAGACCACCCTGCTATAAGGGAGAGTAACTTGTGTAAATATTATATAAATATGTAAATTGCAGTTCTTGCCCTTGAATAATAATTTAGATTTGACAAATATTTTTATCAATTTTTTGTGTGTTTTTTAAGATTATCAAGTAAAATAATTGCCAAATTCTCTTATTGCAATATTGATATAGGATCATTTTATTAGTAAAGGCTTTGCTTATCATTTAATTTATGAATATTAATTTCTTGAAATTTGGGAGATGTCACATATAGGTAAAAAATATTTCATTGAATTTAGCAAGCTCATAATAGGCTGCTTTTTTTGTTTGTTTACATATGGTAACAAATTTGGCTATGTAATACATTTGTTCCTAACTATTTTTTAAAGAATATAATCTTACCATGAAGTTTCTGATTTAGTTTTGTGAAAAATTAGGAAATAAGCTATTGTTTATACAATAATAGGCATTTAGTCCTATGGAATTTTGATTTTTTTGAAGTATTTACTTCCAAAGTTTTAGCTTTTAATTACTATGTTGAATAATTTCGATAAATATCTCATCTTCAGTAAGTACTAATTTGAAAAGAAATATCTGAGAAAGCTTCTCTCTATTTTTTGGAATTTTTCACATATTTTAATAGTGTTAGAAACAAATTTCTCTCTATATATAAAAAAAAAAGACAAGAACTAAACTCATTCTGAAGTGAATTATTTTCTTGGGTGGAATTATGAACTTGTAAATAGAGCTGGGCAATTAATGGAATTTTTAAAGTGATTAATCATTAGGTTCATCTGTTGGTTACATTCAACTAATAGGTTATTCTCGCATAATGTTTGGTCAGTTGGAATAACTGAAAATTGTAATTATTAGAAACTAATTTTGATTAGTTGGTTATTTTTATGAATTATGACACTAAATTAACACTAAGTTGAACAACCTTGAATTAATCAAAGATAGTAATTAATCATAACAATATTTTGATAGTTAGAAGAACAAAAAACAGAAATAATTGAAAATAGCAGTTTTTCTTAGTTGGTTATTTTAGATGACACTGATCTGTGTGATTGATGCTTTTAGGTAATACAGTTAGTTTCCTAGTTCCATTGAAATATAATTCATAATATTTTATTTGAATTTTAGTGGTTAAAACTACAGTAATCCAGAGAAAATAAGTCTTTTAGTCTCTATTCATAACATAAATATTTTAGTAATAATTTTGGTCCATCAGAATTATTTTTCAAAAAAAATCAATGTCTTCTTTAAGAACAGAATCAAAACTGATCAATAAACTCCAACTGTGGCTTTTATCAACATTTTTTATAATTTCATTATAACCTCCATATTCTCAACTGTGAGACTTTTGTAAGTAGGCTCTGTATAACTGTTCTTTTTAAGCCACTTCTAAACATTCAATCATGATGCTTTTATAAGTTACCTAACTCAAATTTATTTTGCTTAGTACACAACATTAATATTTTCCACACTAAAAGTAAGGCCTTTCCAATCTTTTACACCCAGAGTTCATCACTCTAACTTATCAATTTTGAAACCAATTTTTCACATATTAATCTTCTCCACAAAACCAAGTTTTTCTGCATTTACGAATCATTTCTATTCAGCCTTATGCAACATTTAGTATTACCAGTATATTTACTAAAATTTACAAGATCCTAAGGCAGATTCACTTAGGGGACCCTACATTTACCCAAATAGAATGAAGTCTAGTTATTATATATCTTTATTTTTCACCTTCATGCCAGTTTTTAATCCACCATTTGTATTTTCTTAAATTCTGTAATAATAAATTAAACTGTTATGATGAATGTTAAATTCTTTCAGTAGTTCTAGGTACAAAACATTAATAGGTCAACCCTCATTCAGGTAAACCAGAACCTCAAAAAAAACACTGCAACAAAGAAAATCATTTTTAGAGGCATTTTGAAAAATTTCAATCACATTTAATCTGTAAGGTGCATTTTCAAGTTGTTTATGATAACAGATTACTATAGTTAAACAACAACAAATTGGTGAGAAAGAAAACCATTTTTTGAGACATTTTGAAAAATTTCAATCACATTTAATCTGTAAGGTGCATTTTCAAGTTGTTTATGATAACAGATTACTATAGTTAAACAAGAACAAATTGGTGAGAAAGAAAACCATTTTTTGAGGCATTTTGAAAAATTTCAATCGCATTTAATCTGTAAGGTGCATTTTCAAGTTTATGATAACAGATTACTATAGCTTAACAACAACAAACTGATGAGAAAGAAAACCATTTTTTGAGGCATTTTGAAAACTTTCAATCACATTTAATCTATAAGATGCATTTTCAAGTTGCTTATGATAAAGATTACTATAGCTTAACAACAACAAAAGTTATACTAATTAACCTATAACTTTTGAATTCATCTGTTTACATTACCCTCTTTTGATTCATTATCAGTAATATCTGTATGTAAACAAACTTCTGTAAAATTCAGTTAAAACCCCCACCAACTTGATACTTGGCCTTTGAGTATCTAAGAAAAGCTGTTTATTTCTTTGAAGATATCAAAGTTTACTTGCCTCATTATTGACATCTTCACTAAAAAAAGAAATGTGAACAAAATATTTGTTTTAACAATTGAGTTATTCTTTTTCAACAGTTAAGTTTCTATCTTAATCTCTTTAAAGTACAATATTTTCATTGGATGTCTTTTTTTGTTAAAATTAGCACAAAACGTCCTTTGAATGTGAGTTAATACAACTAGCTATTGTCATTTGAAAATTTGTTTCAGTCTCTATTATAGCTTTCTAAATTTGCTAATGTTTATTTTATGATTTCTTATATCATACCAGTGATATTCATACTTTTGAAAATTAAAACTTTTTGCTCATCTTTATAGGATGCAAGCTTTGGTTGAAGAATGAGAATTTGAGGAATACAGTATTTCTCACAACACTTAATAAATCTTGCAATATCCTCTTTATTATGGCTACCTTCATTATTAGTAAATGCTTTCTCATACTTTCTTCAACCAAAGTTATTGATGTGTCAGGTGTCTTAAGAAAATTCACTGCCAAAACTAATCTGTGGTTGGGTATGTTGTAGTTGCAAGAATTATATATAAAATCACAAGGGAGAAAATTATATTTGTACAGCTTGGTTCAGAAATAAAATAATCAAATTTTTCTTTGTCTTTTTATGTTTAAGAAAGAAACCCCATTCTGAATAACTGGCTTTACTATTTAAAAATAGAAAAGTAGTTTATTTTTTACTTTTGTTTTATTATGCCATTCCATCAGATACCTTATGTCTAAAAACATGGTTCATGTTCTGTTGACATAAACAAATTAAAAGATTATGCAATTTTGGACAATGGGCATATTTGTGAGATTGACACTCAAATTTCACTATTTAACTAAAGTAGCCTTGGGGTTGAAAATTTAAAATTGGGGACAAATAACCTTCATATAACGGAGAGAAAGCATGTGACACAAAGAAGAATGACCCAGAGCAAAAACAAACTAACCCACATTTGAGAACCAACTTGTTCTCGAGTCTATCTATACATGTGCCGAAAAAGCCTATATGTGAAAAAAATTGGATTTTGTTGATAAACAAGAACATTCTACCTGTCCAAACTTAAAAAGGAAAGAAACACTGCTTAGCATGCTTGTGTACTACTAAGTGGTTTAATATGTTATTTACTTTAGCAATTTATTAAGTAAAACCTTTAATATTTATCATTTACATTGTTGAATATTTTGATGTCACTGCTATTGTAGATTGAAAGATTTGTTAGATAAGCATAATTTAAAAATTATGTAGTTTTCAAAGGTTATTCTGTTTGAAAGCTTAAATTGTAGTATTTCTATTATTTGATTAAGTTAACCATTCAAACAAACCACCCACAAATAGTTCACCAAATACCTTAAAATTTTAAAACTTCTGACAAAAGCCATCCTTAGGAATCATTTTTATTCAGCCTTTTATTGATTGTATCAGAAATTATAAAATGTTCTACTATTCCATTCAGCACATACCTTATTTCTGTAGGCCTGAATTAAACCAATAAGGTTAAAATTTATTTAAAATGCATACTTTATTGTGTATACATGTGTGTATAACAAGACATAGTTTAAGTCATTCAACAAGAGGGTTAACTTCAAACAATTATACATGTTGCTTGGTCACAATAGTATAGAAATTAAACAGATAATATAGTCTGTACAAAATGATCATAAGGTTCAATATCAGAGCACATCATTTGTTTACTCAGGTTTTTTTCTTTACCTTCTCTTTAGATAACATAGTTGTCTTAACTTTTGATAGACTTCAGTTCCCAGCTGTAATGTACAGGAGATGAACTTTTCTGCTTCAACTAGCATTCAGAGTACTAGCTGCTTGTGCCTTGGCAGTTTTTGTTCTGATTCATCACTGAAAACTTAACTGTCATTCTCATTGTCTGCTAGGTTAGGAAGAGCATTCTTTATCACTACTTAACAGAACTTTACTTTGGGTAGTTTGAGTGGTACAGTAGCCTGATTGACTATTAAGGTATACTAATGAGTTGAATTGAAAATGCTGAATTTATATGTCCCACAGGGCACCATGAGACATTTGTATGGCACTGCTATATAATTAAACATATTTAAGAATGATTATTTATCCATCCATTATGCTGTTGGCTCATCAGTAACATGCAGTTTCACATTCAACTTGTGTGCATTCTTACAGAAGTCCATAATTGTCAAAATACAAGGTGAGGGCCAAACAATTAGGAACCTAATGATACCTACTATGGAACAGAGCCAAATTCATCCAGCATTTTCAGTCTGTCATTTTATTATTTTTATATCAAATGGCTATTTTTTTTCCAGTGGTTAGTGAACATACTTGTGTGCACTGACAATGGTTGTTTGTAATCATTCTGTGTATTTATGTAGACATTATTCATGCAAACTATGCATTACACTGAAAGGCAAGGTAGAATTTCCTCTGAACTTTGGAAAGTTTGTTGGACTGATTGCTGATTAATTGCCATCTAAACCATAATCACATGCGGAAGGTAACAATCCTTGTCTGTCTAATCCAAGCATGCAAACTTGTAAAGCATGTATTTGCTGTTTGTAATGCTCTGTTTTAGCTAATTGCTATGTTTGCATTGCAATTCATGGCACATCTCAGCAAACAACTGTTAAAATGGTGCCAATGTGTTAGGAGCATTAATGACCATGTTTGACTCTCTCAGTGAAATGATTAGCACAATTAATACATATTGATTACATTTCTAAGCTTCCAGAAAGGTTTAGAAATGTCTGAAGCAGTTTATTAGAGCAGAGGGCTTCAAGCTCTCTTTCACTCAGTTTTCCTAATTTACATGTACAGTATTGGTGCTTTTTTCTCATTATTTCATAAATATCATCCATAAATTTATCAGCAAAGATAAGCCACAATGTTGAATTTGCTTCCTGATCTTGTACAACGTATAGTTAAGAGAATTTCTTCTTTTTAGCCACAGAAACTACTAGCTGCATTACAGGTGAATCTCAGAAATACAGTATGGTACAGCACACCATTTTGCACTTTCATATAATGATATATATATATGTCAGAGATTGTGTTGATCATTATACTTATATTATGCTTGTTCCAATTCATTTTGCTGTATTGTTAGAGGTGGACAAACTACCTAGGTTTTCTAGTTGTTTCTTAACTATTTTAGAGATTCTCACCGTATATCCATTCTACTGAATGGTAAGAAGGCATATTATGATACTGCTGTTGTCCTTGGTAATGTTCAGTTGCTGAATTGTATTATTGTAATGTTTTTAATGATATATCTCATGTGCTTAAGGTTCATAGGTCACCATAGCAAAACATTATCTACTATAATGGTAAAGTTTATTTTGTATCTGATATTCAAGTACACAAATGTCCAGTAGAAAAACCAAAAATTTCTGGAAAGTGCAGGTTCGAGGCTTTTAAGTGGAAGGTAAATTAACTCACAGAGTAAAAGAAAACTGGCAAACACAACTGTTGTTTCAAGCAACAACAATGTTTAAATAGGTTACCTTCCAAGAAGTATGTTCAGAAAAGCATACATGTTAATTTGAGACTTAAAAAACAAAGGTAGTGGCATATCACTTGTCTAGAAGGATTAGGGTGTGTTTACAATCTGCAGGTATCCAGTTAACACAGATGCAATTAACTACATGCAGGTGCTTAAAGAAATTTATAAAAATATTACCTGAATAAACCAGAACAATCATATTTTCTTTGCTAATTATGGAAGGATGAAGTTCATGATTTTTGAAGTCGACACACATATATAAAGATTACAACTGATAGAATGTTGTTTTTTATGAAGTAATGAAACTGATAATTAGCAACACCTTACTGATGTATACTGTTATGCACTTCGTGCCATCTAATACTTGTGATTGTATTACTTCAGTGACTTTATCATTCACATCTATAACTAAGGTTATGTGAAAATTCTGTTATTAGAAGACAAACTTCAGTACATTAACTAGAGTGCATTTTAGTGACTGGAAAGTTTGTGTGTTTATTTAATGTTGTTAGTTGTGCTACTAAAGACAAGAAGTTGGCTATGAAGCATCAAGAGTGTACAGTGGCTGTTGCTGCTGTGATTTTAGTAGGCTCAATAAACCTTTGTCCCTGCATATTGTATTTTCTAAGAACTCCATTTGTGTATGCATAAGCCCAGTTTCAGCTTGGCTTGCTTCATGCACTAGAATAGATGTCTAAGATTCTTAACAACAGTTTGAAATGTATTGATAAGGACAAAAATAACTTCCATACATCTTAAACATCATTCCATTTGCACAACATTTACTTGTAGTCTCAACAGCCACTCAAAAGTAGACAAATGGCATAACACAAATCTCATGTAAAACCCATTGTGAGTGACAGAAGTTTCAAGAAACCACATCCCATGAGTTGAACTAATAAGACATTTAATACTTCCAGAAGTTTGGGCAGAGGAGTGGAAACACGTTTATCTGAAATCATATCCATTCCTTCCTTTCCTTTTACATCAACAAATGGTTGGAAACAAAAAATCTCAGGCAATTAGATATCTATGTTTCTATCAACTTCCACACTGTAAATTAGTGGATTAAGAAGGCTGATATGGCATTTATTTCATGAGGTATGTATCTCAAAATTTGGTGTGATGCTGAGTCAAGTTTGCTTTACTCTGATAGCAACCTGGTCCAGTAAATATTGTGGTATATTCAGTCAACAGCTTTGTGAGCTCTTCACACTGGCTTTTATAGACATTAACGTCACAGTTCTCCCATTAGCAATCTTGGATATATTGACACTCGCACACTTGCGCGATTTCAAGAATTAATTGCAAATGTTCACACATAACGTATACCTGATACGTATTTTTTCATGCTGAATTGTTTCATAACTGGGAATGTAATCCAAATTCTAAATAGTATTAAAAGGGCGTGTAGTGATGATAATCGCGTTTTTAGTTATTTTTATCTTACTCTTGTATTTGTAACGCTTCTTAACAATTCTAGCAGCAGCATGTGCACTGTAAGAACACATATTTACTTGAGGGGGAGAAGCAGATTTGGGAACAGGTATCCAAATTTTATTAACTCATATTCACTATTATAACATGCAATTGCATATTAATCAACAAATAATACTACAGTGCATTAGTATGAAACATTCATTCGAATGCAGTTTCCCTCGGATTTTCCTTTTGTATTATTATTAAGGCCAGGTGGGTTAAGGCGTTCGACTCGTGATCTGAGGGTCGCGGGTTTGAATCCCTGTCGCGCTAAACATGCTGATCCTTTCAGCTGTGAGGGCGTTATATTGTGACGGTCAATCCCACTATTCGTTGGTAAAAGAGTAGCCCAAGAGTTGGCGGTGGGTGGTGATGACTAGCTACCTTCCCTCTCGTCTTACACTGCTAAATTAGGGACGGCTAGCGCAGATAGCCCTCGAGTGGCTTTGCGCGAAATTCAACAAACAAAACTAAACATTATTATTAAGATATTAGAAAACCTTTATGTCTGAGCTATTAATTATTATCAAGTTTGTTTTAGTTTAATTTAATTTTTTGACTCTTATTTGTCACAAATGTTTTTAATACATAAGTTGGGAGGGGGGGAGCACAGGATTTAAATTGTGTGGAAAAGGTTTCCTAAGGTTTTCCTGTTGGCCCTAGTTCTCAACATGCTGAAGCAAAATGTGTCAGTCTTTAATTTGTTATTTTTAATCCATCTAATTTATCAATTAAAAATTAGAGGCGGCTATGTACAGTTAGCCATTTTAAACAAAACATTTTAGTCAGACTGATAAGACCCGGCATAATCAGATGGATAAGGCACTCGACTCGTAATCCGAGGGTCGCGGTTTAGAATCCCGTCACATCAAACATGCTCGCCCTTTAAACCGTGGGGGCGTTACAATGTGATGGTTAATCCAACTATTCATTAATAAAAAGTAGCCCAGGAGTTCGCGGTGGAGGTGATGACTAACTGCCTTCCCTCTAGTCTTACACTATCAAATTAGGGACGGCTAGCGCAAATAGTCCTCGAGTAGCTTTGCCCGAAATTAAAAAACATGCACGTGTTTGCTTTCATCGTAACTTGCTTTTTAAACGTATGGCACCTACCATTTTATGTTATGTCTTCAGTAATTATATATAAGCTGTGCGGGTTTATGTTTCCCTATTATCCTTTTCCTCATTCAAAGAACACGTGTATCTCGAATTTGTAGTTAGTTATTTTTTAAAATTTCCCAATCTAGCCCCATCACTAACGATGAATATTGGCTCATGGTCTTATTTGTTTTTCTGAAATATAAAATATAATTATCTCAACATGTACCAAAATTTAACATAAAAAACAGTGTGATGATCACCATTCTCTGCTAAAGTTAAGTCATAAAGTTGGGGCTGGCATGGCCTAGCGTGTTAAGGCGTGCGCTTCGTAATCTGAGGGTCGCGGGTTCGCGCCCGAGTCGCGCCAAACATGCTCGCCCTCCCAGCCGTGGGGGCGTTATAATGTGACGGTCAATCCCACTATGCGTTGTTAAAAATAGTAGCCCAAGAGTTGGCGGTGGGTGGTGATGACTAGCTGCTTTCCCTCTAGTCTTACATTGCTAAATTAGGGACGGCTAGCACAGATAGCCCTCGAGTAGCTTTGTGCGAAATTCCAAAAACCAAACGTCATAAAGTTTATATCAGTAATAACATATTTTGATTAAACTTGATATAAATAAAACAAAAAGTCAAATATACAAACAAGCAATATAAAATATATCAAAAGTCGCAACAAAAATCAGTTTTCAGTAATTGTTTTATACTATTGCAACACAGGACTTCGGATTTATAATTTTGACCTTTGTATTAATCATGGGGAATCTTTGTACTCACTTGAAAGATATCGCATCCTAAAAAGTTGAAGAATATCGCTCTCTGCTGGTTATTTACAATTATATATTGAATTTTTGTGTATTAACATTTAGTTGTGAGTTGTAAATCTCTAAAATGACATCGTGATTTTAGTTTTATTATAGTCATTTAAATTTGTAATGCTTTTTGATGATAATAAATTAAAATATCGCTCTTTTGACACTTTTACTTCAAAGGAAGTGCTCGACTGTAGGCATAGAACCCCAGATAAAAGCTTACCGATTTAATGACGTAAGTGTTGTCTGCTAGGTGAGGCAGCGTATTAGGCTTAGGATAGAATTATCAGATTTTTAACACATTATATCAGTCGTTCGTACTTAAAATAGTTTGTTACTACCGAAACTACTAATAGTAATACTACGTATCAGCAATACAACTTGAAGTCACTTAAAACTGAACAGTAATGCAGAAAAAGTAATCAGTATTTGTAAGAAACTTGTGCTGAAACTATCTGCTGTTGAGTACTAGTTAGTACTGTAAAAATATCTAAGTAAATATTTTTAGTGTTAAAATGTTATGCACCACTACTTCATGTTGCTTGGAGTAATATTGAATAATACTTTTGTATAAGTTACAGACCACAATCAGTAGTGTCTGCTCTACTAGTACAGTTTATAGTACAGTGTACCTGTTATGTTTCAATTACAAGTTACAATATTACTCTCAGTATTAGTTCATACACTATGGTTAATAACAGTAATACAACTCTACTGATGGTAAGGATAAGTATTTTTTGCAATTATGAAGTAACGTTGTAACTCTTAAAATGGGGTCTTAGTATTGATTTTTACAATGAAATTATGGTCTTAGATTTGGAGTCAACATTCCTATGCATATATTGTCAAAATCATGTGAGCTTAACCATTTACAACAGAACACTGTTTCAAAGGCTTATATGTTGTTTTTACTGAAACCAAGAACTTTTTCTTCATCCAAATACTAATAAAAGTCCCCTATTTAATTTACTTTTGTAACTTATGGTAACCTAAATGCAATGTTGTTAGTCAAAATAACTATATAATTCAAGTCTGTTTCTAAAATTTCAACATGATAGATATAGCCAGCCAAACCCAAGATTTTAATTTCTTGGCTATGCCTCCATCAATTTTAATGAAACTAAAGAATAGTAGACATTTTAGCACAGATCCTGAGGCATGTTACTTATAAAGTTTAGTGAGACTAAAATTCATTATGAACAATTAATTGCTCTCCACTCAAAGATAATATTCTACCACCTATCTTTTATGTGTCACTTTATCAGAACCTTTCTAAAAAACCATGTCAACTAAATCCACTCCTTTGATTTCATCTGGATAAGAAATATTTCAGAATTAAAAAGGAAGTTAATATTAATAAGATAGTGAAACAAAACCTTTTGCATGTTTTAAAATGATCCTTTAAAGTATCTTTTATCAAACTCATTAAAACATTTCTCATCACCAAAATAACTTACTGACAAGACATTCCATAGATGGTATTTATTTTCTTTAAAAACTGGAGTAATATAAATCATCTTCTTGTCTTAGCCATTTGTTCAGTGACCCACTGTCTTCATTGAAACAAATGCTTTTGGCTTTTATTAACCAATCACAAATTTGTTCTTGTATCCTTGAAACAAAATGTTGGTATTAAATTCATTGCTTTCACTGCTAATTAGACAATTATTAACTTGTGCATTCAAGAAAGCATTATATATTATATAATAATGTTTCAATGTCTGTTTAGTAGATCTTTTCAAAACTCTTTTATTGGTATATATTAACTCTGCATCACAGTTTTGTACTAATAATACTTCAGTCATACAAGTTAAAGAGATTAAGCAAATCAAAATAACATTCTGTCATTTCAACCAGTTGACATCAAACCTAAACATTCTAGTACTTACAGCAGGTTATAGAGCTTTCTCAACACATGGAGAAATATAACTAGCAAGAACAAATTATTTTAGTAATTCATTCTGTAAAAAGCTTGTGTTTGTCAGATATACCTGCAACAAAATACCAAGTACAGATACAGGTGTCTTGTAATAGTATTACTGTTTGTAACAATGGGACTAAATGTTTTTCTACGTTATAATGTAATAATACAATGTACTAATACCATAAAGTTTTATTTGAGTACCTTTGTGTCCAGTAGATATATATATACAAGTTCCACAGATAATGGGATTTGTGAAAAGGAAACATTTTTTAAAAAGTAAATCAATCTTAGACTAGTGAAATAAAAGCGACTGGACATAGTTGTTGAAGTGAAACAACAAATAAAAAGAATCTTCACTGTACGCATGAACACTTACGATTATAAGTTCAGTACAATGATATTTTTTTCTGGCCAGTTTCCTTGGTAATGTTTGTACCAGAACTTTATGATGGTAGGTTTTTCTATGACCAAGTGAAACACCTAGTGTTGTATTATACAACCCTGAATTTGTTCATAGCTTATACTCATTTTGCACTGAAGATGAGGTAATTTATCTGCTGGTACTGATTAGTGCATACTGAGAAATCACATCAGTGAAGCAATTAAACTAGCTAAGTATAAGAACACTTAGAATAAAATTTTGAAACACTTATATTAGTATGTATCTGAATAAAAGATACATTAATGAACTAATATGCTGGAAGCTTCTAACAACCTCTCAACTATTGTATTCAGTATTTTCCTATATAATCAGTTCGGCATTTTGTGAAGGGAATTAATAAAAGTATTGTTCAAAACATGGCGTAGCTTATATAATGACCCATCTTTTATTTGACAATATTTGAGCAGTAAGTTGTCTGACTTGTTAAATCTATATTTATAAAGATGTCATTTAATGAAAACTTCAGTTTCATAATTTTTTATCATGTTGTTATAAATTTGATAATTTGTTCTTTATAAAATATAAAATAAATAGATTGAGATTTTGTTGTCTGCACAAAGTCAGTTGTAAGGTTCATTTGAATAATGTTTTCTTCATTTTAGGTGAATGAAAGCTGAATAGACTGATGATGAAGGAAGAGTATCACAGAAATTATTAGACTGCTTTAAACAAAATTTCCAATTGTGTGGGTAAGATACAAATAGAAACATTTTATTTATTTTCTTAGGAAATGGAAATCTTACTACAAATACTTCTATAGGATTATCCTTCACTTTGCTCTGAACATCTTTTGTGGTGATATGATTTTCCTCATTTTGACCGTCTTTAACTGACTGGTGATAGGTGTTTGGTGGCAAAATATGTAGCAGTAGTGGATTGTACACTCTTTACAATGAAGAATGCTGCCCCTGTTCATAAGTCAGGTGGCTATCATGACAATTGTGTACCTAAAGAGCTGTGGTCATTTTCAGGCTCAAGAAGGCCATATGTGACCAAGCAGGCTCCTGTGGTGAGTAGCTTCTTCTTGTGGTTTGACTCAAGTTTGTTTTTTTTAATTTGTTCTTTGTGCTTGTATTTCTGCATCTTAGAAATTTTAAACTGTTTCAATTTTTATTTTCTGTCATTTTTTTCTTTTGCATGCTTCTCTGAAGAGCTGTAACAACTCTGTCTACAAACACCTTATTTTTACAGCCAGATTAAAAGTCTGCATAAACATAACATACCCTATGTTTGTGTCTGTATATATGTATGAGCCTGTTATATACTTTGATATTTTTACATAGGGTATAAGAATGCTTACAAGCACTATCATCCCTTTGGACTCAACATATAAATTTGCAAAAACTTTATAATTTTTTTGTACCCTTCTGCAAAAAAAACAAACTTTCGTTAATATATTGATATGCAAACAAAATTTTGATAGACATATTTTTGTGCTTGTTTCATACATCAGTGTGTGATATATTAAACTTTTAAGATGATAAAGTTATGAAAATTATCCAGCTCAGATGTAAGTTTATATTTAACCTTTCACATAATATATATATATCTTCAAATATAAATAAGACTATCAGTTGTAGAAGATACAAATTAGAATAATGTGACAAAATTTGAAGGTCAGCTGAATGTAATAACTATTTTGGCCATATGTATACACATTATTGTCAAAGAAGCAAATAAAACTACATTCTCAATTGCTGGTCAAACCATACCATTTTTTGCATAATAATAAAGTATATAAAAAAACAAATGAAAAAGAATGATATACAATAAAATAATTATCTGTATTATTTCTAAGTGCCTTCTTTGAAAATTTGTTGAATTTATATTAATTTTTATTTTATCAGTTGTTTCAAATTTATCACAGACATGTACGAAAGATCATTCTGATTCAGTGAATTAGTGTATGACTGTTGGAATATGATTGTGTGTTTGAATAAAAGCAGCATTGAAAACACTTGAACCCCTCCTTAATTAGGTTTTCTCACATTTTTAGTTTTGCTTGGAGTTTTGTCTGAGATTTTGTTTATCACTTCTAAATTTAAACAGTTGCATAAATTCATTTTGTGTGTGTTTGTGGTGTAAACCATATTAAACTCTTAATTCAGGTGTGTTAATTTTATGTTACATAAATTGTTGACCTCTAGCCTATGAATTATTAAAGAAAAATATAAATATGCTATTATGTTTCTGCGTAAGGAAAAGTAACATATAATATTTCATTTGTCACTATAAGAATTCCTGTTACCACTTCAGTAACACTTTGTGGAATAAGGTTTTAAGCTAACTTTTATTTCATTTTCAGAAAAAGTTACAAGAACATTTTCTTTTACAATGTAGTTCTTACATGTTTGCACACTCAAAAAGACAATTTCCTAATTATTTTGTCAAGTTCATCTTTCCTATGACTATTTTGTGTTTACCATTTATTGTTAATTGTAATATTTTTCTAGTTGTAAGATGGTATATCTATTATCTTCAGTCTAACAGTTTGACTTTTAATTGCTGGTTTATAACTCATTAATTTAACAGAGTTTAGTTGCAACACTAGTTTTATTCCACTCTTTTTTTTTTCCTTTTAAAATTATTAATGTTTTCAGATTATTTATTTCTGTCAGTCAGCATGAACCGCTATATCCTGTTTGATATCATAAAATGTAATTTCTTTTCCTTCACGTATTACAGTTTTCAACATTTTGTTCTTTGTTTTCTTTTATCCCATTTGACCTCATCTCAGATGTAAGTGAAACACAGAATTATCTCCTTAACAGCTCTTTGTTTCTAAGAATAGAACACACTGGGTAGAACAACTGTTTACTGTTTTTTTATTAAGAGCTACCACCATTTAATATTTTGAAAACAGTGACAATAAAAAATATCATTCCCCACCTCAGTCTTCGGATTTGTGAGATTAATGATGATATTGTTCCATTTATTTTATGGAGACTATTTATTCCTTTAGTGTGACTTGCATGTTTTGAGTGACAAAATTATTTTGACAGTCAGTGAATAAAGACTGATTTTTACTTCTTTCTTGTCACTTTCCCAAATCTATGGTTGGTAGTCTTTTCTCAAGAAGTTCCCTGGATGAGCCAGGTTCTTGTACTATTTTTGTATTGGTAGTTTTCAAATCAGCTCTTGCCAAATCTTTTCTTACTTCTAAAGCCTGTTTGAATGACAAAATTTCATGCACCTTACTTTAGTGAGTGTAATTGCTGATGCATTTTTTCTCATGATTTGTACTTCAAATATGGATATGAGATAGACAGACAGTTGGGAAAATGCTTTTATATATACATATATATCTATTTAGAGATCAGTTTCTCTTATTAAAATCTTATTCTACTTCTCAAGTTGACTACATCTTGTTTTTCAGTGCTTTTACAATTGCTTAGAATCAGTTGTTAAAGACTATTTTGTCATGAAACATTAATGCTCTCAATAAGTGCTGGTCTCATCTCTTGTTATATGCCTCTTTACCTCTTCATCTACTATCTTATGTTTGATATTATCCCTTTCAGTTAATATTGATGACACTATTTTGTCTGCCATCTACCTACTTGCAATCAGAGACAAATTTAGACTGCTTTCTTGGCATAAAAGACTATTTATTTAAAGTCATTTAATTGTGTTCTATTCCTATCTGTATTAATAACCTTGTTTTTCTTTCCAGATACTTCCAGGCACAGTCAGGGCAAATTATTCGGCTCCCTGACTGTGAAAGTGGATTTTCTCAGGGTACTCCCGTTTCCACCCACAACTAAATCTCAGGCATTGGATCTTTAGATCCCAGCCAAAGCAACATTCTTGCCCAGCTCTGAATCATGCTGTTTGAGTTAATGTTTTGTTTTGTCTGCCATCCGGCTTTTTAGACTGTGGGCTCTGGCCTGGCTTACCTGGGTTGCCTTTGTCTTGCTCTCCTTTCTCACCCATCACTTTCATTCTGCTCCAATTCATCACCTTAAAACAAGTTAAATCAAAATACAGGAAAACTCCCACGTAAATGTAAACAACCTTCCATGAGCAGGGACAAAGAGGAACTACAACATTTCTGAACACCCCTGTTGGGGAGAGAATTCATCCGACTTCTCTCTCTCTCTCTTTCTAAACTAAACCCCTGCTAAGTTTGTTTTGTCATTGAATAGAGGTGAAGCTGAATTTTTGTTCTAAATGTAGGATACATTCATTAATTAACAGTCATTATTTTTCCTGAATATCTCCAGTGTCACTTATATTTTGACTAGGTAGATGTTACATATTCCCTTGCTCCTAACTTAGATAAGTTAGGGATTCAAAGAACTTTAACTCATTCAATGTAGCTGGTTCATGTATGACCTCTCCTCTAAATGTTTTTGTTTTGTGTTTTACTGCATCAATTCATCAGAGTTGATTCTATCTAGAATATTCATAAAATAATCAGGATTTTTCCCAACTTTGGTGGAACTTTCTGCTGTAGCAGTGACATGTTTTTGTACAGGTATCTTTGACATTTTGAGGGAAAATGACACTAAAAGGCAGAAATAATTGACTTAGTGTATGTCAAATATAGTCCTAATTGGAAAATGATAATCAGTGAGAAGATAAAATCACCTGGTAATACCCATCATGAACTTTAAGGTTAAACTTTTGTCAACAAATAATGGGATTTACTTCTGTTGACCATGACATTATAATGTTCTGGTGATTGAACCATCAAAAAATGTTTGATAGCAACGGGTATTGAATTTGCAATCATTAATTCACAAAGAATGCCTACATCTATGTGTGTCAATGTGTAATGGAATGTTGATGGATAATATTTTCACAAAAATTTATGTCCCAACACCTTGCACATGAATTTTAAAAAGTAAGAATCCATATGTGTATCAGCTGCAATAAGTAGGTTGATGCTGCTACTAAAATCCCCTGCAGTATATTAGTTTCAGTGTTCTTAATCAGACAGTGTATGTGTATGTCATACTTTTCTTCAATACCTGAAAAGGATACCAGCCTCTATTCTAGGAATATGCAGATTAATATTTAGCTTAATAATCTGTAACACGATCACCAACCCAGAAGCTTTGGAATCAATTTGAATAATTTGCTTTTTATAACAAAAAATTTTAGATTTTGAACATTCCATGACCAAATTTTGAAAGTTAATTTGCTTGTTGAAATCATTTTCATGATAGCATCAATAATTTTGGTTTTATTTATCAACATACAAATTCCAGAAAAACTATTCTTCACTTTCTAAAAATAATTGTATATGTTTGTTTTTACTCGAACAAATATCTTTACCTTGTAAGCATAATTTTTTCCTTAAAACTTAAGAATGAATTGATGTTTTTTTTATCTTTCAGAAACTTAAACACATATTTGCTAAAAGTGAGAAAGATAAAAAACATTACTATAAAGGTATTATATCCATTCAAAATAACTCTTCTTAATGACAGTACTGAACAAATTAACATTATTAATGTTTTCTTATGCAATTCTTACATCTGTAGTTTGTCAAATCATCAACCACAGAACATTTTCAGAAAAATTAACGTTGACCCGATATTCTTCTAAAACATAATTAGGTAATACCAGTCCAGTTATACATCAGTTTTCACATCAGAACATTTCAAACCTTTTTCCTTTTTGTGACTCTCCCTTCAATTTTCTCATCTTACCATTTCTTTTAGTTACACGAGTACAGTACAATATTTCAAATTTAGATATTTGGGACACTCTCTCAACCCATTTTCTTTGTATCAGGCTCTCCCTTTTAAGCAGTGCCATTTTGAGCATATACAGTGATTAACCTAGGCAGTTACTTTTTATGGAGAGAAATGTTACTACTTTTGGGAAGATTGAGTAGTAAGATCAAAAGCTGAAGGAAGAAGTGAGAAAACTGGGTAACAGGAGTAACAAAGGAAATATATTCGAGTAAGTATGCAGATCAGTAAAGTTCATTTACCTTATCATCTAGATGTAATTATTTGATTACATTTGTTCATAATTCTCGATATATTTCTAAAAAAGTTTGTTGCACATACAGTTGCTTTCTATAATTTCAAAACACTTATTTTCTTTCACACTACAGTTAATACTAGTCTTTGCCCATCTAAACATTGGTCTGGTTTTTTCTCTCTTGCATCAATCTTTTATATCCAACTTAATTGCCCTTGGAAATATTTGTCTTATGACACACTACACCTGTGTCAGTGTGCCTTCTATTCTGGTACTGTATATGAGCACCTTATTCAGATAACATTATCAATGTTTTCTCAACAAAACATTCAATAACAGGTTTCTCTGTGTTACAATCATTAGGAGATACTTTGAACATTCTTTGTGTTACTTGTCCTTTTCATAAGAAAATTGTTGTTTTTTCTGTTTGACAAGCCTATTTACAACACATATTTCCAGATTCTCATTTCTGGCATGGTAACAAATCAGGTCTCTTATATCTAGTGTTGCTCAACAATTGAGGAGGAAAAGTCACTCATTTGACACTGTCAGTGAGCTTATTGCAGTTTGATGGAGACATATATTTGGTTTTGTGGTGTCTTATAGGCTGCAATTGAGGGTGCTTCTAGACATTCTAGAGAAAATTTAGATTCACTGTTCCTGCTTCTCCTTTTATTCTGTTGGCTTCTCAGGAAGCCATTTTGAGATAAATTGCCTCAAGCTCTTTTTTCCTTCAGTTGGTCCATGGAGAGTGGGATATTTTAGGTCTTTTTCCAGTTGCTTTTGAGCACCTTACTCGATGACTAAAATGTCTGGGAGTGAATACTTAGTTTCTCTCCATCCACTGACATTGTCGTTTATGCAGGGATGGTTCCTGCTCAGTTACATATAGGGACAGTTATGCCTTATCTGGTACAGTTGTCAGAATTACATGATTTAGCCTACCAACTGCTAGGTAGAAGCATATTCTAACTTTCAAAGAATACATCAACTCCAAGAAATTAGGGGTTCTGGACTAGACTTTAAAGTTAACCTGATTAGATTGATGTATTCTGGTAGAATAGGGTACTGTACAGACTTACAACCCTAAAAGTAAACAAGGTGTTTTACTATTAAACTTTGTTGGAAGACTCTCAGGATCACCAAGCCTATTGATGACAAGCTGGACCCATTGTTAGTACATGTGTTGGCTCAATTTAGCTTCTACATTTCTCCCTGTTGTTGTTGGCATTTTGCCTTTCATCGGCTCCATCGTGGGGAAAGGTTCCACCTCATTCAAGGGTTCCAACCTTGACATCAGCCCCTTGGTTCATTGGTACCCAGAATAGATTATATCCATATCCAACAGTTCTGCTGCTCAGTCAGAATGCTCAGTGGTTTTCAGGGTTTGTATGGGCTGGAATCTGAGAATTTCTGGACCTGTGATAAGTTTTGACCATGGATCCATGAGCAGCATAGGTCCTTGAGTTAAGATTAGTCATTCAGTTTATATCTTCATCACCATTATCCACTCAACCTGTAAGGTTTCTACCTCCCACAGATCTTCAGATTTTGGAAATTAGTTCTATAGATATCAGAGATTGGTTGTTCTGGCAGTAGAGAGAGAGAGAGAGGTGTGCCAGTTTTTACAAGGTTTTATTCCCATTGGTTTGTTGGGCCCAAAAAGGCAAGAGGTTTGTGTGCATTCATCAGTTTTTTCTCATCTGTATTAATTTCTAGATTCTTCAAAACTCACAAGGGACTCATTCTTCACCCAGAGTTGGCTTTTTTTTTAGCTATGTTTGTGGATGTTAAAGCTCAGTTTAGTTGGCTCCTACATGCACATTGTCGTAATGGTGGTGTCCTGACAATATCAGTATTTTTTTTTTTCCAAAGAGTCAGGTACTGCAGTTCAGGGTTTTAACTTTTGGACTAGGATTGGCATCATATGGGTTTTGTCAAATCTTATGAGCATTTTCTTGTCACCTCCATTCCCTAATGCTGTGCACATGCCATTTCATGGATGGCTAATTACTGCTGGTACCATCTCATCAGTTGTTTGAACGTCACATCCAGATTCTACTTCCAGAAACAACCAGAGAAAGTTTTATTCTCAGAGCTGAGACATCTATAGTTGCTTCAACTCAGTATGTCATCAGTCCAGGTATTTTATTCATCATATGTCTCAGTCAGTTCAGCTGAATTCCATACAACTCCAAGCTATGCAACTGTATGCCTGGTTCTTATTAACTTCCCATTCTCCCACTGCATGAATAGTACTTTTTTTTTTGGGGGGGGGGGTGGAAATGTGGGCATTACTTGAATCATTCATGCTTTAGGAATGAATGCACAAGAGATCCTTTCAATGGTCTTTATGTGACCAAGAGATCATAAACATTGATTCACTGGATTCCCTAGTTTCTCTATTCAGGATCACTCATTGATCACAAAGGGTTGTTAGATTAGAACCACACTAAGATGTGGGTTCCTCTGCTGCCTTCTCATTCAGAGATTCATCTCTTCATGAATGCCTTGCTTGAAGGATGAGATGCATACCACAGCAGCCAGGAATTCCAGGGTCTATACTTAAATGACAAGGCTTTTCTACACAATGTTTTAAACCCTCTTGCTTTTCAAATGACAATGGCTTTAGTTTGGACTTGTTAAGGAGAATATGATCAGCTTTACTTCAGAAATTTCATTGTGAGGTTTTACATTTCCCATCAAGGGGACACCTGAACCAGGGTTTTTTGTTTTTGAACCTTAGATCTCCTTTCTCAAGACCACTTCTATCATGTAACACTACTAGTTTGCCATGTTTCAAAGGTAATGATTGTTTTAGCAGATTAATTGTCTCAATCCAAACAGATTCTCCTAACAAAATAGTTGCTGCACCACATTACAAGATTTTCTCTTGGATTGGCTCTCATTTTGAAATATTGATGATTGATAGGTTAGTCAATTTTTGGAACAACCAACTACTGGCAATTTGACCTTCAATACTTCACCCTTGGGGATTGGCAGTTAATGCATTCCATCAAGATAAGGTAGGTTTTCCCTCCAATTTGTATGTTATCTAAGGTAGTAAATATAATTTATTGCAAGCCATGGTTGCATCCTTTTGATAGCACTGGATTCACAACTGTACACTGGTTTTTGCTTCTGCAGTACTGTCAGAAGTATGTCTCTCTTCCATTTCTTCTTTGGTCATTTCTGTGGAGATAGCCATGGTGTGACATGGTACACCTGGGTATCAAGAAGCTCAAGCCTCAGGCATGGAGGTTATGTAACCCTCTGCACAGTGTTGGGGCTTAATTTCTCAGATTGTCATGTATCTGTCTCAGTCTTTGCTTAGTCCTGTGATGAAGTTTTATCAATGAAAATTACACTATTGGCAATGGTGTATTAAGAACCCATTTTGATCAGAAATGCAAGTCATAGCTCATTTTTTGACCTGGCTCTTTGGTTTCAGTTTTACACCTTCCACAGCTGCCTGTATAAGCAGTGTTATCAACTGTTGTTCAGTTCTAGAGACAAAAATTATTTGAGCACCCAGTACTCTCTGGCTTACTGAAGCTGCTTCAAGTCCATGATTTCAAACAGCCATTCCAGGTACCTAACTGATACATTAAGGTTACATTACATGCTCTTTTGAAATACAGATTGTGACCTTATTCTCATTCTCAATGTATCACCTTTCTTTGAAGGTTTGTTTTTTGTTGCAGCTGACCTGCAGATGTCACTAGTCAAAGTGGTTTGCACTGATTGTCCACAGGATGCTTTATCATTCTACCTATACCCTAAGACCAGTCCTTTGTCTTAAAGGCATTTTGATCCAGGGAAAGAATAAATTCTTTTCAATGATTCATCTGATTACTATTTTTCACTTTTATAACTAATAGGATTTCAGTTATTTGTTATGTTCATTGAGGATCATGAAGGTTTTTAGCCTATTTTAATACTTTTAGAGAAGCTAGACAATAACTATTTATTCATTGGGAGAATTCGGTTTCCCAGAATTTATCCCCAAGCACATTGATGAGGTAGATAAAAAAATGGTCATTGTTACTTATTCTGTGCTCTCTTTGATGGCAAGGAGTATTTTGAAAATTGCATCTCATCAGATTCATGTCCTTAGTGGCTCAATTCAGATGCCTGCTGGAGGACATTGTGCAGGGTTGTATGTGGACCTTCTACAATACTCTTATCTCACATTATTTGCATGATCTGGTAGTATCTTCATCTGAGATTTTTTGACTAACACCCTCTAGCTATCTTAACCTTTTCTATACATTATACAAAGAGGTGAGTATTTTCATTGTTACACTTGTCTTTATTTTACCTTTCAGGGTCCCTCACTTTGTTTTCACAGAATTCCACTCTTTCCCAAGCAGGTGTACTAGAAACCATTAATTTAATATACTTTATCTAGGTTGCAACAGGCTTTGTTGAAAAGAGGTGTTCCTTAAGCCCACAAAGAGGCTGATCAGGTGGTATTATTGTACTATGCTGAACTACCTTTCATGGACCATAGTTAATAAAGTATTATGAAATCCTACCAATTGGATTGAAAAAAATTGGAATTGGTTTGCTTTTAAAAATCTATGGAACTTGATTCATCTATTGCACTGTTCATCAAGGCTCTCCAGTTTGTATTACCTCCCAGATTCATTCTATTAGTGGAGTTAGGAAATCCTTACCACACTCAATTTCCAGTTACTGGGTTCATGAACAGAGGCTTTACCTCCAGAGTGTTTGAGTGAATTTCCTCCATTATTAGAGAAGAGGGTAAAGTTGGGAACCCTTCTAACTGGATCCCTGAATGTTGTTTTTTTTCCAGATGTTAAGAAAAGAGGCACCATCCTACATAGGAACCTACTTGTAATACTGTTTGAAATTTGATGCTTAGCTGTCTGGTTTGATCAATATCAGTTTTGTTTATTGTTCATGGAAGGAGGCCCACTATCTCCTCCGAATTACCAATTCTCGGTCCTTGGTTGAGCATACTGTTCCGCATCCTACTCCATTATACTGGGGGCTGGTGTAAGGTTCCTTGCTCAGTTTGGTTGGGGAATAAGGATGAGTTTCATAATTTTAGACAAGATGAGTTCTGTTTTCTGAGGTCAAGTAAGGCATACAAAATTACATCATTCAGAACCTGGGGTGTTGCATTTCAGACTTCTTGAAGAGAAGGTTTGTCTGCTTTAGTGTTGCTTACTTTTTCATTATGATTCCGATGACTTGGAACATATCACTCTATAGCTACAGTTTGGTATTCATTCATAAGGATTTATATATCATTCAACTGCCCTAGTCACCAATATGGGATATAAAGACTATGGTTCTATAATTCCAACCTCGAGCAGTAGTGGTTGGGGCCTGGCCAGTAGCAATGATAAATTCCACTCACAATATGAACTAAGTTCCAGGTGAAGAGTATATCTTCTTTTTGACTCACCCATGATGTGTGCAGTAATTTTCCTCATGGATAATGACCTAACTGACTCCTGTGATTCAATGTGGGATTGAATCTGTAGTGTGAAATTGGGTAAGTATGTTTTGGAAGTTAATATTTTTGTAAATTAAAAATATATTTCCTGTAATATTTACTTTCTTATGCACTCTCCCTCCATTCTAACCCACTGAGAATCTCTGTTACAGACTGTGAATGGTGTCAGTTTTGAAAAAGTGATAGTATTGTCTGAATGAGGTGCTTATATATAATACCAGGATAGAGGGCACATTGATGTAGATGGAGAGTGTCATAAGGCAAATATCACCAAGGGCAATTAAGTGGGGTATAAAAGACTGCAACAAACAAGAAAAAATCAGACCAATGTTCAGATGGCCAAAGGAAGATATCATGGCAGTTGAGTAATAGCTGTAGAGTGAGGGAGGAAAGTATTTTTTTGGAATTATAAAAACCAACTGTATATACAACAAAGATTTTTAGAAAGATATCTTGGCTTATGAACAACTGTAATCAGATGATTACATCTAGATGATAATGTAACTCTACTTTATTGACTTGCATACTTACACAAAAACCTTTCTCCTGTAACACAGTTTTCTTACTACATAATCTTCCCAAAAGAAGCAAAATTTCTCTCCATGAAAAGTAATTGCCTAGGTTTATCATTGCATATGCTATAAAAGAGGTCATCTACCAGAATGGTACTGCTTAAAATGTTTTTGTTTTTTTTAATTTTCAATTGATCCAGAATTTTTAAATCATATTAGAAAGTTTGATTATTGGTCAATGATACATAATCTGAAGTCACTAATCTTAACATATGACCATTTTTATGATTGCATCTTTGTTCAGTATCTTAAACCTAACCCAAAACACTATAAAATTTCAGATGTAGGTAGAAGGAATATTTGTTCACCATACTGCTACCTATCATGGGTCAAAAGCCACATCATGTTTGTTAACTTGCATTTAAAATTTTATTGAACTACTATTTTATAAACTTATGTAAATGACTTTGGTATTAAACTGTAGGTTATAATTCAATGTTTAGTATTATACATTATTCAATTTCTTAATTTAAAAGTGTTGAAAAAAACATAAATTTAGGTGTGTCATGTGATATGTTGAATGCAGCATGGGTTAAAATTAGATGTTTATGATGTCAAAATACTAGGTCTATAATTTTGTAAAAACTAGGAACTCAAATTACCAGTACTGACTAACTAGAATATAAATTGAAAACCTGATGTATTTTCTGTTTGCTAAGATATTGCTTATGTGCTGAATCAAACACAGTGGCCCCACTCACGTCTTCCCATTTTTGAAAATGATCCCTTACATACATTCACTTTTGTATACGATGTGAATAACCAATAAAATGCTCAGAATGTCTCCCTTCTGGCTTTCTCAGGCATTTTCATGTGTTAGGATGCCATCTCATTCTTTTGAAACAAGATTTCAATGAGGTAGGTTGTGTTTTTAGTCTGCTTGAAATTTCATATTTTATGGACCAAAATATAGCTTAGTTATTAAACTTGATAAACTATATTGGAATTTTATGGTATCATTGTAATAGTTTTTTATATTTTTGGTTATTCAAATGTACATATTAAAACTAAAAAAATTATTGCATTTCACTTCCTCTGTGTGCAAAATTTGTTAAGGCTTAGTGAGCCGTGAAGAGCAGCAACCAAGTAGAAAGGCTATAACAAGAAAAGATGATTGTCTGCTAAACATCAACATTAACTGTTGTGTTAAAACAAAATCTAGTCATACATGATTGGAAGACCAATATGAAAAAAAATATAAATGTATGTTGTTATGAGATTTAAGCTATATAGACTAAACATTTGTGTTTTTGTGTTATAATTAGTAGTAATTCTAGACCAAGAAAAGTGTAACATATATTTATTTCCTAATTTTTTATGGTTGTTACAATAACTAATAACAAAACAGACTTGATATTTTCACAAACAAATCTAGTAAAAATACTCTAAAAAATATGGATTTTTATGTGCAAAAGACCTGGAAGCATTACCAGAAGCGTTCCAAATTTTGTGAAGGTATATATACAGCATTTATAGTAATAGAATAAATATTTAGCATATGCAGATATGTATACAAATTCTTAAAGTTTATACCAAAACCAAGTTGAAAATGTTAATGTATTGAAGGAAATGAATACTCCATTCACACATTTAAGATTTTATTAGTTATTGGTATAAAAATGAAGTATTAAATTAGTAATTATTTTAACAGACCTTCTGTGACATCTATTTTCTAAGTTTGTTATTGGTGCCATGCAAGCACTGAAATAACCGACCAGCTGTTTTACAAAAGCTTGTAATTTGTGACTGATACTCACTGAAAATATGTGTAAGTAGGAGAGAACCAGCAGGCATTATGAAAATTAATATATCGTAGTTGGGGGAAAGAAGCTATCAAAACTGTTTTAAAAAGAACAAAACCAAATATGGGTCATTCCATGTCATAGTTTTCCTTGAAAAAATTCAAGCAATAACTTCATTTTTATTTATTCAGCCATGTAGAATCCTGAAGCTGTACTGTATGGCTGAATACATCAAAGTGATTTTTTTGCTTAAAATTTTTCAAGAAAATCTGAGAAAAGAACTGGGAAGCCCTAGGAATGATCCATATTTTAGGTAAAGCTATTACCAATCTCTGTTGATGGGAAGGGAAATTTTCACAATACGTATTTAAAGGTAACTGAAGAAATTAGTAAATTTAAATGAATATTTAGTTTTTAAATTGTAAATTTGTTCGAACAGCTTTAAATAACAAAATATTTAGAAATTATATGGTGTGACACAGGAAACAATTGGAATATTGCTATTATCCTATAAAAGTTATAACTAGTGTAGTTATTAGAGCAGATAATGAAAAATTGAGTGTTGGTGGACAAATTCATCCAGATAAAGGTCCAAATATATCTCACATCAAATAGGTTTCTCGTCATTGTGGAAAGGTTTAAACATATTGGTTCACACTCAGAATTTATTAACATAAGTTTATAATAATCCTCAGTGTTTTTAACTTGAAGCTTTATTAATAGGTTCAAGCTTTAAATTTTGTCTCACTTGAGACTACTGTATTGTACACTTTGTGTCTTATTGCTGAACAGTAGTAGTAAGGTAATGTTAAATAGGGAATTGCAGTATCAACATCAGATGTTATGTGATGTCATGCTACTTTGTGAAAATGACTTCTAACTTTTTTCAGATCTCTCATGTGTGCTTCTACTATCTTTTTGGTTAAAGTTTCAACATTTGTAGAAATACCTTTTAGCAAATAATAAGCAGGATCTCATAAAAAACACAAAATATTAAAACTGAATAATAAATTCAGAAAAATAAAGTGCAGGCATTAATACCAATATTTTCTCAATGACTGGGGTTGGAGAAAGTAAGCTTTTTCACAGCTTCAGAGTGTTCAATAGCATTTACAGGGGTGCTTAAAGTACACAGGTAGCTTCCATCTGTGACTACAGATAATATTATGTACGAACAAATGGTGAGTAAAGTGATTTTTTAATTATGTGTTTAAGTGTGTGGAAAAATTAGACAAATCTAAAGATAAGTTATTAAGCTAGTTATTGAAACTATACATCATTTCAGTGACTATTCCATACCATATTGCTTTTCATTACTTTGGTTTTGGAGGCAGACCTTAACCTATATTTCAAATCAGCAGTCAGTTAGTTAAACCATTTATTACTGGAATGTGTGTTATAGTTTGTTTTCATGCGCGCCATTTTTCCGCTGAAACTCGGATTTCCGAGGTTTTCAAACAGCCAATGATCACCCACGAGATTCGTGTAAATTCGAGGAGAAAATATGAGCGATTTAGGGGCCGGGTAGGTGGTTTTTGAGGATAAATCATATTTTTTCAATGTTTATTGCAGAAAAAAAAAATCTGACCGCCATCTTGGAGGCAGTCTCGTTGCAGGTCTCGTGGTCTGGTATCATGTGCATACCAGACGATAAAATATTCTCTACGCTCCAAAGAAACAACAGCGATTGAAATGTTTAAAAGGAAAGATGTTCATTTTGATCCTGTAGACAAGAGAATGTGTAAGGACATTAGATCAGCAGCTTCAAAGTATACCTCAAAGCTGAGGGAGAATCAGAAGAAAAGGGCAGAAAGGCTTGAGGCCTATGGTTCTGTGAAATCTGGCCCAGCCACCTTGGCTAAAGAAAAAGTCCAGAAAGCCACAGAGGCACAGAGAGCTGCCCATTCAGAGAAGGAGAGAAAAAAAGCTCGGAAGAGAGCACTGGAAACCCTTGTCTCGAAAAAGAGGAAAGTAGCCAAGATTGATTAAAGGAAATTAAGTGATTTGAAATTTGACTGTAATTTATGCAGCAGAGCAGAAGTTGATATCAGTGACTGAAAAACATTTTATTATTATCTGCAGCTCACAGTGCCAGTAGTTTATTCTAAAGCATATCATTAATTTTATTTTGAAGCAATGTCAAAGTTTTCCTTGATTTGCTGTTTCAGTTTGTATTGTGAAAGAATGAAAAATATGCTGATATTGAGGTATCAGTAATTTACTGAAAAGATTGTATAGATGAACAAGTTTTACTGTAGGTAGTCATGTAGAGTAATTTTAAGTAATTTGAAATTTTAATGGAATACATGCAGCAGAGCAGTAGTTGTTGATGTCAGTGACTGTACAAAATTTAATTTCTGAGGCATATCACTGATATCAGTAGTTTAATATTGAACCATATCAGTAGTTGAATTTTTAAGCAATGTCATAGCTTTCCTTCATATGCTGTTTTTGTTTGTATTGTCAATTTGTGAAAGAATGGAAAATTCACTGACATTAAGGTTCCAGTAGTATAATGACAAGATTGCATAGATGAACAATTTGAACTGTAGGTAGTCATGATTAGTCAAAAGAGTAATTTTATGTGATTTGAAAATTGTATGGAATATATGCAACAGAGAAGTAGTTATTGGCAATGACTGTAAAACATTTAATTGGCAGCATACCAGCAGTTGATGATGATGATGTTATTGATGACAAAAAGGATAATAATGAAATGATTTGTATTTGAAATATTTACTGAGTTATTTTGGCTTTATTAACTCATATTACTAATACATTTTGATTTAGAAAAAAATTAAACTGAATAAATAGCAAATAAACAATCTTAAATTTCATTTATTTACTTTTTATTTTATTTGTTAATTTTAGATATTTTGATATATCTTCTAAAAAATGAATGCAAATTAAAAGAATAAATCAATCTGCTAAAAACTGTAAATGAAAGTTATAGTTAAAGATTTGAACAGCAGAGGGTATCATGTAAACTGTTTCAGTTTATATTGTGAAAGAATGAAAAATATGCTGATATTGAGGTATCAGTAATTTACTGAAAAGATTGTATAGATGAACAAGTTTTACTGTAGGTAGGCATGCCCCCGGAACCCCCTAGTCAGGCGAGGCTGCGCCGCGCTGTGGCGCCTCTGGGCCAGGCTATATACCTTTTCCTCTTTTTTTCATAAATGTCATTGGCATGCCTGGTTTTACTATTCTTCCTTTGTAAATAATTACAAAAGTTTCTATGCTTTCTTTTTTATTGTAACACTGGTTTGTTGTGAGAATGATTTTTCTTTGCTGAAAGCAATAAATGGGATTTTCTTCCATTACTGTTCAAGTATGCTAATTTCTGTAGAACAGTTCATGTATATATAATACAGATATGTGTCTATCTGAATAAAACATGGTAATTCTCTTGTTGATGAATTTTGTAAGAACAGTATATGTAGTTCATATGTGTGCATTATCCTACTTAAAAAAGGGGAATTCTCATTTTGATAAGTCTTTTGAATCAGGATATGTTATGCAGATGTATATGTATATATATATAATACTATGAGAAGGGGAAACCCTTTGTTTGATAAACCCTGCAAGAATAGAATATATATAATACAGATGTGTATATATTCTAATTTGGGAGGATAATCCTATACCTTGACTGTTTACAATATATATATTTTAATTTTATGAAATATAAAATTGTGTAAAGATTTTCAGTTATTATTTTGGATAAGTGACCCAGACAATGAAAATCAATACATTGTGTATGTTGTGTGCATAGGTAGACATTTTTATTTATAAGTGCACTTGTTGGTTTAGTTATTGTTTAGTTATGTTCCAACTATTTTGGTGGTATACAACATCTCCATGCACAAAACTTGTTATAGTTCACAGTTCTTGGGTTCTAATTATGAATAGAGGTTAAGTTTACTTCAGGTTTACATGAATCTTTGCAGCATGTACATTCTCACTGGGTCCACTGTTGGTTGGAGATGGTCCAGCTAATTAAGTCCTCATGTGTGTTGGTCAGTATCCCTCCTCTTACCACATATTGGATGACAAATGCCTACTACTGCCAGGTTTTAGACTGGAGATACAACCCAGGTTTGCAGTTTTTCTTCCTTCCCTCTGTTGGATGTTGGATCCTAGCAGATCTGGTGTTAGTTGTAGCTGGACACAGAATGTTTTGCCACTTGTGTGTACCATACCCATTGTTATCATATTTTGGATCAGAGGTGTCATCCCAACTTCCTACCATCAGGTGGATGTCAGTTTCCATCTTATGTTGATCATGCTGGAAATGTGTCCAAGTGGAAATAGGTTTTGGTACAGTAGCTCATTTTCCATTTTGCAAGATGAAGAGTTAGGTGATTTTCTACCTACCATGAATCTGAGGTACCATTCCAAATTTTGGCTGGTGTTGTGTCTGTTGTACCCTAGCCCTTCAATACTCAGGTGCCCCATAAATCAGTCATACATATTTTGGGATTCTTTCATGTTTTTCTGCCTTTTATGTCTGCAACACAGTCATAAAAGAACAAACAGTATGCCTGGGTCAGATGTGATATGGTCTCTAACTCAGGTGCAATGTTTTCTCTTTTGGTTTTCCAACTCCTGTTCTCTCTTTGGGTGCTCCTTAAATAGGGATCAGTTTTTTTTTTTTTTTTTTATTGGCCCTCCACCAGTTCAGTGTGGGATTCTAGCTAGTTTGTGAGAGGAGGTAAGATAAAGTATTGGTAGTTAGCATTTTTCTTCAGTGAAAATGTATTTCCAATAGATACTTACATTTTCTCACATTTCCTACCTATCCTCACACTTCTGATAATGTATGATGTAGGTATTCTGACCAATCTAGAAGTGATTAACAAGCTCAGTTATGAAGAGGGCACTGATAATAATAGAAATAGTGTCACACTTTTATTGATGAAGAGTTGCTGCATGATTATTTGCATGTAGATATGCAAAAGTAGGAGGTGGAATGCTAGTGGCATGCATTAAAAATTTGTGCAACAGAGAGCAGTATAGTTAAATAAAGTTATTTTGTGAGAGAAGATAAGTATTTGTTAGAAAAAAAAAGTCCAGTGTTGGAAAATGTTAACTTTAATGAAGGCTTGTCTTTGATTGTATGTATAGGTTAATGCATGCATACCTGTATGCAAGGTAGCAATGTAAAAGAGAATAATATTTGTGTGCTTGTTGTAGTTATTGTTCTAGTCATTGATAAAAGAAATATATGCCATAAGATCAATTGCAAAAGTAGAGTCAAGGTCAAATTTATTTGTTATGGTTTGATCTTTTTGAATTTGAATATGGTCAAATTATTAGGTCATATTATGACTTAAAGGCAAAATGAATGTTGTTTTAATGGTCACAGAAATGTTTAATTCATTGGGTCATCTTAAATTCTTACTTTAAAGAAATGTTTTTCATTTAAAAGTATAAAAGTTAAAAATGTGATTCACCTTGCTTAAAAGTTTTTCTAGGTATATTCACATAAAGCTGTTCAATTTCTCTTATTGTATGGTGTGAAAAAAAAAAACATTTATTAATGTTACTTCCCTATTTAATTATACTTTGTTGTGCAGTCCACTTCTGGAAAAATATTCTTGGCATTTAAGCTACTCCTAATCATAATATAGGTGAACTAGGATTGTGGTGGTTTATTTGTAATGGTAGATTATTATGATTATATTGTTTATTCAAGACTACATGGATATTATTTACCTCCTTGTTATGCAGGTGGTTTGAAAAAATACTAAATTAAATGAACTTGTGTTTTAATATTTATAGTAAGAAAGTATGTATGCATTATTGTGGAAGTGACTGTTATGTTACTTACCCTATTTTTCTCTAGGGTCACTCCTCCATCAAAACCACATCTGGTAGCTCCTGTGCCCTACCTGCTATAGATCATCATTTAAAGAATTCTGTTATAGGTTCAGCTGCAGGTTTTCAGGTGAAATGTAATTTTATTGTAGTTTTGTGCACCAAAACAGAGTGGGTACAATGTTTTTAATAAATTATTATTACTCTTAGAATGTAACTGTTGCTTTCCAGAAATAATACTTTCTGAATATACATCCATAAATACATATACTTTAAGGACACCAAGAAATCTGTTGATCATTTTTTGCCATTCCATCCATCATTCTAAGCCCTAAGACAAAAAAACAACAAACAGACATTAAACACTTAGTCAGCTCTTTTACCACTCAGACATTTATCAAGCCTTTCCCTAAACTCCTTTAAATTTATTGCATCCACCACATTTAAAAGCAATCTATTCCAAAGGCCAACCATCCAGTTAAAAAAAAGAAAAATAAAGCTGTCTTGAGTTAAAGGTGACTCTTACCCTGCCAAAATTTATTTTTATGTCCTCTGATCTTATAATGTTCACCATTAAATTTGAAAAAAAAATCCATGGACACTGTCATTTTTCTTAATACTCTTAAAACATTTCAATCAGATCATCTCTAACTCTTCTCTTTTTTGGTAGAAAACAATTTCAGAGATCTTCATCTATCATCACAGTACAACACCTCCATCTTAGATATTGTCCTAGTGACTCTCCTCTGAATCCTTTCCAAATACTCAATGTCCTTTCCTGAGATAAGGAGTCCAAGACTGAATACAGTACTCTAATTATGGGATAACCAATAACCTCTTCAATGAAATTATAACCTAAGGAGAGTTATAGTTAATATTTCTGTAAACATAACATGAAGTGGAATTTTTATTGAACTAGCAACAGCTCATTGTTTAGATGGCTTAAGTGACTGTTAAACTAGAATACCATGATTCTTTTCTTCTATAACACTGTTGAGATTATTAGAATCAAAATTATACTTATAATTCAAATTATAATAACCCACATGCTTTACCTTACATTTATCATAATTAGAAGTCATCTGTCATTTATTTACCCAATTCACCAAATAATCCAAATCTTTTTGGAAAGCAGCAGCATCTTCCTCACAGCCAGTAACACCCAAATCTTATATATGTGTATGTGTGTGCATATCTATAAACTGATCTGATTGTAGCTCCCAAGATTTTTTTTACACATATTTCTAAAATGTTACAGTTTTAAGGTTCTCAAACTACTTCATATTAAAAGTAATCAT
Source organism: Tachypleus tridentatus (assembly GCF_004210375.1). Taxonomy (NCBI): domain Eukaryota; kingdom Metazoa; phylum Arthropoda; class Merostomata; order Xiphosura; family Limulidae; genus Tachypleus; species Tachypleus tridentatus. The sequence continues at coordinate 40,630,897 of NC_134830.1, forward strand.
CTAAAAATAAAATCATCAAATCTGCCAAATCTCTAGTTGGAGGGTGGAGACTGTATGGGCTGGACAACCATAAGATGCCAAAATATGCTGATAAAAATGATTGTATGTAACAATTAAAAATTAGTATAGTTAAATCAATACTTTAACCTTGGTAAATGGTATACAGAAATTTACTTGTGTAACTCTTTCACGGATTTATCAGGAAAGATAAATATAAATTATTGATTCTGTCAAATGGCAAGTTAAACTTAGTTGTGTGATTTTGGATCAGTTGCATCAAATATGAATTTATGTTGTTGGAAATGTCTTGTTATAGTTTGTACCAAGTGATGCACTTTATTTTATAATGGACAGCTCACAACCACTACTGTGTAATATAGTGTTTCATATTGATGAATGTAAAGTTTGTAAAATGCACTATGTAGTAGTGTTAGAACTTGTTAAAAATATTTTAAATCCATAGACTATTTTGAATTTTCACAAGTTGATATTTGTCTGTAAATTTGTGCTCATGCTAATAAACTTTATCATAATTGTAAAAAAATATACACTGAAGAACATTATCAGATTTTCCTTTATTAAGTTTATTTAGATTTAAAATCATGTAGTTGCCATATAATCATACTGTATTCATGTATTCTAAAGGTTTTTTATATTTCTTTTAGTTAGATAAAATTTTAGTAAGTTACACTAAAAAAATAGTAATTAGTATTTTAAAGTATTAATTTTAATAGATTACTTTTAGTCTATTTTAATTTGTATATTATGTCTTAATAGAAAAGAAAACTAATACATGAAATTATAGATACATAAAAAAGTTTATTTTCTTTAGGGAAGATCAAAAAGGACCTCTGGCATCAGATGTGTAAAAAAAACTAATCTGCCACAAAGCAAGGTTGGTGTATTGTATTTGAAATGTGATGTACTAATTTTTAAAATGTTTTTAACCTTTATTTAAAACAAAGTAATTTCTAGGCAAAAAAAATGGTTGAAAACAGTAGCAGATTTTTGTTGACCCTACATCCCATTTAATTTTACATAGAATAAAATTATCAATGGGCCCCATTAAGACCAAGAGCCATAGGGCTGAGACCCCTCTAGCTCTTACCTAAATACTACACTGGCTTAAAATATTTAATGTGCAAAGAAGAAATTAACAGGTATATGTTTTTCAAAAAATAATTGATAGTTGATTTACTTTTTTATTTATTTTATCCAATAAGTAACCCAAAATGATCTTTTGATATATAGATTATTAGGGTTAAAGGATGATTTATACAATGTTCACACAGATACTTATATAGAGCCTAGAAAGTCATAGAATTTAACTATTGAATATATTGGTCTTGAAAGTACTGAAATTGTATTTTAAATGTATTTCAGTACCAATTTTTTTTAATGTGCAAATTTGATTTGTTGTATTTTTAGTCCAACTTTCTCATGTTTATAGGCTTAAAACATTACATTAAACTTTAAAAATTTAATCATTCTGGCTACAATAAAGTTGCTGGCTGTAACCATAGCTTCTAAACAGTTAGACATGTTATAATCTGTTTATTAAGATATCCATTCTCCAAATGGTTGTTACATTAAGTGAAAACTACTGTCTATTAGCAGTACTTAGCATTATATTTGCATGATAATAAGCCTTGAGTGTCAGGTTCTTGTGCATTTAATAGTTTGTGCTGACTAATGCTAGATACAGTACTTGACTGTAAAGTATTGCTGAGAAATATCAAGCTAAATACATCATTTATTGCAAGTGGTTTGATATAAAAATTGGGTAAAGTTGCTATTGAAAGACATGAAAGGCATAAATGATGAACATTGAGTGAGTAACTAAGTAAAGAACTTGCTTCAGTAATGCCAATAACAGATTTCTTTGTAATGTAGACCTTTAGTTCATGTCTAGCACTGTATAAAAGTCAGGACAGAGTCAAAAACTAGATTTCAGGCTACCTTTGAAGATCAATGAAAGGTAAATCACAGATGAAACATCAACATTTTTTTAATAATCAAATTTAGTACAACAGAAACTAAATGGAAGTACTTAAGTTTAACAAACAGTTAATATTTTGTGTGTTCCCCTTTTGCTTAAATAACTGTAGACAGCCTTTTAGGCATTGTTGCAACATATTTAATCAAAGTATTCTTTCGGATTTCACTCCAAACGTATCTTATATAGTCCTATAAAGTTTCTTTGGAAGTAACTTTTGATTTGCCAACATTTTAATCAGTCAAATACCAGATCTGCTTAATTGGGTTGAGATCAGGGCACAATAGGGCCATTGTATCATTTTCTAACTTCTTCCATAACTACGTAATTTCTGTTTAGGTTGGATGAGTGATCAGGGTCATTATCTTTTTAGTAGCAGAATCCTTTACTAACAATGCTTAGACTAGTGGGTAAAGCATGACAGATCAGTATCTTATGGTATTTGTGCTAGTCCATTATTCCATCTATCTTGCAAATATCTCCTGTCACCTCAGCAGAAAAATATCCCCAAACTATCACACTGCCTCCTCTGTGTGTAACAGTAGGTGCAGTGTGTTTATGTATCTTTTACCTTTCTTCTGCTGGATGTATAGCCAATGCTTTGAACCAAATATTTTAAATTTGGACTTGTCCATCCATAACACTTTATAACCACATTCTCACATGATTATTTTCAGCTTCCGCAAGTCACTATTCTTTACTTGCTGCTTTTGAGAGGAATGCATACTGTTTCTCCTTCAAAGTCCATCTTTCAATCCAAAGGATCCCACCGGATAGCTAATGTTGCCTCCCATGGTATACTCACCCAAACCCACATTAAGTCAGGATGATGAACAGTGCTTACACTATTCACCCTGACACTGTATGTTTCTGTTGTATGATGAAATGTTCAACAAGACCACTTGAGCTATCCTTTTGTTATATGCATATATATTCACACAGTTTGTTACTACACTCATTACATGGGTTTTCATGGAGAAAAGCAAGCATCACTTCTGTAGCTCATGCTTGCTGACTTTTAAAAATAAGTGTTTGTAGTCACCCATGATGCTGTTTTCAAGTAAAAGACCTTTCTTGGCTGTAGAATTAGCAGGGACTTTGGCACTTTCTCTGGATCTTCCTCATGTAAATTCTCCACACTTTGAGTGCAGCATGAGAGAACCTTGTCACTTACCAGTTCCTAACCATTAGAGTGGGAGTGAAACTGTTGGTGTAACATGTTACACAACATATATGTCAGATGCATCACATTTGCCAGTTTTATCTTTCTCCTGTGGCTTAAGCCTGTTCAGTAGAGTTGAAGTGAGTATGCAATACATTTGGACAAGTACTACATAATACAATGTCTTCTTCCTACAAATAGGATCTGTTCCATAAAATCTATTCAGTTCAGTTGAGGTGTGTGCTTGTTATGTGATGCTAATATGTATCCATGTCTAACTTGTCATCCTTCTGCAGTCAGCTTGTGTCCAGTAAAGTGGAGATGAGCACACACTATACTGGTCTGTACTGCCTTACTGCAATGCACACTTCCTACAATTGGTGTTAGTCCTGTAGAGCCCTACAATAGAGTTGAAGCAAGCACTCTATACAAAACCATAATGAATCACTAAAATATCCTGATCCCACAGTTGGTGTTAATCCCATAGAGTCTGATGGTAGATTTGAGGCATACGAAAGTATCCATATTACATGGCAATGTGCCCTCCTCCACAGCAGGAGTTTGTTCCATAGGGACTGATGGTAGATTTAAGATGTTCAAACAAAGTATTGTCTACGTGAGAAATAAGTTGAATATACAAATATAAGAAGAGAAAATGAAAACTGAAGTAGTTAAAATAGGTTTAAATCGAGTGAAGACTGTGTGTTATTTAGGAATGGAATAAGAGTTTTAATTTATCATGTTTCTTTTCTCTCTCCAACATTTAAATTCTTTCAACAGCCAAACATGATACTGAACTTCTTATAAAAGAAACACTATAAAAACTATTTTTTCCATTCACAAATAACACACAGTCTTCACTGAATTGAAAACCTATTTTAACTATCTCACTTGTGCTTCAGTTTTTGTTTTCTCTTGTTAAATTTTAATGTACACTTGTTAGTTGTTTGATGGCATGCATACATAAATGGCTATGTTTATATTCCACTTGTCTCTTCAACATAAATTTGGCTTCTTTGCCTCTGCCTTCTTTTCTGTATTGGTGAAAATTATAACCTGGATGAGGAGGTCTTATATGAGCATGTCCCTTTGAAGTCACTGCTGATGGGTGTTACATCCCAGGAACTTCCTTCAGGCACTTTCTGAAAGGGGTTTGTCTAGTTAATTTTTTGCAACAGTCTCTCCACTATTTCACCATGGGATTCTAACTAAGTTGTGTGAAGTGAATTATCATCTTGGAAGTTAACATTTTCCTTACCTGAAAAAGTATTTCCAGTAGAAACTCACCTTTACCCACATTCATACCCATCTTCCATCCTTTCACTTCCATTTTCTTACTTGCCTCATTGATGAATGAAGTTTTATAAGTTTAAGCACATTAAGGAGTTATTGTACATGGAGGTGTGTTTCCTTCCTATTCATAGAATCATGGAATTAGGTGAGAGTCACATGAAGGATAGTGGTATGCATATCTCTTTGGCACACATGCTGAGGAGGATATATCAACTGAGTATCTATTGAAAATAAGTTTTCAGTTAAGAAAAATATTAACTTTACACTGGTATATTCAGGTAAATATTTCAAAAACTGTTATGCAGCTCCTTTGTATTTAACTTAGTTGTTTGTGAACTGTTTGTAAGTCAAACTTCCATTAATCCTCGCATTGAGCAGAGGTTATATACCATAGGGGCCTTTCCATACAATTTTCACTCATTTTCTTAAGGAGCAGATCATATCCAAGAAAAGCAGTAATAAATGGATTTGTAGGAGTTAGTATGTACTGAAAGTTAATCTTCTGTTGAGCATGGAATGACAGTGATCGGTAACATAGATTTGTGGGATATCATGCTAAGACTTTGATTTTTCATTTGAAAATTTGAAATATATACAGTTTGAAATACAGTTTTTCCTGTCATTATTGCATAAAGAATTCTGATACTTACTCTGTTGTTTCTGGTCATATATTGAGACCAGTCAGGTACAAAGTAAGATCCCACTACCTTGACTTTTATCTTTACATGAAAGGTTTTGTTAAACCACAAGTCTGTCTTTGATACTTGTGGTTTAACAAAAGATACTTAGAACTTATCTGTTGGTTCCTCTTTTTCCTGTAGATACAAGATATATTCTTGTCAGTGTAGGATACCATTCGTGACACCATATCTAGTGTAGTTAGCATAACATGTTTCTGAATATTCTGTCTTTAAATGTAAAAACAGTTCAACAATTCCCAACTATCAACATGAAAAATGCAAGACTTCTGTGATATAGAACAGTTTAAATTTTTCAATGAAACCTGGTTAAGAATCAAAGAAACAGTTTTTAAACATTAACCTCAGTACCAAAAAGGTACTTTTAACTATGCAAAAGAGGTTTTTAATAGTTATTTGTCTGTAGTAGTGCTCCTCACATCTGAATATACTTTTAAGAAGAATTACTACTTTGAATGAACAAACAGGTACATTGAAATAAATATATGAAGCACAAATTACTTATGGAAAAGTTTTCATGAGACATTTACATCCTCCAATAAGTATTCAGTGTGGCAGTTCTGGAAGAAAACTGGTAATATCAGTTTACTTCAGTGGTTCCCAACCACGGTGTGAGATAACATTTGTTTTGGCCACCTTCACGTTTATTCTTAAATAAATAATTAGTGTGAGGGGTGCGAGAACATATTAAAATTTTTTAGGGGTGCAGGGCATAAAAAAGGTTGCAAACCACTGGTTTAATGGCTTGCTAGTAGATAAACTGCCAGTAGTGAAACTTGAGCAAATATTAGTTTAGTTTTCATTTTAAATGTGTTAACATTTTTTTTTTTATTAGTTTTTGAAAACTTGAATTAGTTATGTGTGTAACTTTTGTTGTATTGAAAATTCTAATGTGAAATTGTGGTGAAATATTAAAATTATGGGATATGTTTATTTACTATTTAACAAGAAGTTTGAAAGAATTAAATTAAAAAGTTAGTTGAAATTAAATTTATCACATTATCTATATAAAAACAACTGTCTAGTTTTAGTTGTGAGCATAGTTGTCCAAATCATTGTTCTAAAAATCAAATGTAATTTGTATATAAGGGTTTAAATTGTTAACTATAAAAATGTACCTACTCACAAAAATAAAAGGTTTGAGAGTATACTGTAATGTTAAACATTTTCATGATACAGGGGGTAAAGTCACCTTTTCATTCAAGCAGGTGTGGCCCTTTTTTTTTTTGCCTTTTATTACATTAATACATTGAATCTACTGTATTGAAGGATTTTTTTTTCTTTCAATGTTAGGTTTTTGTTTTATCAATATGAAAGAAAATTATTAAAATGATGCCAATAATTTTGGATTACTTGTGTCTAAATTTTGAAAGTGTTCTTTATTTGAAATGAACATACAAACTGAATCTGGCTTGCATAGTTCTTCAAGTGTGTATAAATAGTAAGCTAGTTTTTGATATAGCATTTATTACCTAGTTTTATTGCATGGAGGATTTCATACACAGAATAGCACAACTCGTAAGTTAATTACTACTGTATAAGAGTCGAAGTATACACTGCTTTTTCTCGCAAGTGTGCCTATACTTTACAGCATGTTGTTCAATAATATTTGTTCTAGGTGGTTCCGTCCAAGCTACCTGTGTTACAACGTCTTCCATCCAGTAAGGACTCCAGACAAGAAGCTTGCTCAATTGAGAATAAGTAACATTTCCTTTTTATAATTGAAAAATTAATTGTTCCAAGTAATTTTTCTTACTTAACTAATTGTAATATAAAGTGGATGAAATGTTGATGTCAATTTGTTGTGATGAATCAGCAAGGAATACAGTTAAATAGAGAAGATATTATTCTTTGTAAGTGATTTTTCTTACAACTTAGCAAAATCTGGAAGATTATAAGGTACTGAAAATTTTACTAAAATTCTTATAAAAGTGGTAGAAACTAAACTGATTAAGATTTGAACCTAAGTTCTCAATTCCCACAGTGCTCTTCTGTGGAATATGTTTTATGATCTATACATATGGTTTCCATTGATAAGTAAAGATGTAACATAATATTCATGAAAATACACATATCAGATCTCTCATGCATGACTCTACTAAACATAAATAAATTTATTGGTGCGGCTTAAGTAGCGAAAATGTTACTATTTTATGTGAATTTATTAAATCATACAATAATTAATTTATTCATTTAGCCTGAAATTAATTTTGAACTTCAATTTGTTAATATATTAGAATACTATTTTAAAAATATTTATTTGGATGTAGACTATCAGTAATAATGGTGTAAACTAGGCTTAAATTATTTAATTGATTGCAGATATCAAATTATAATGAAGTATGACAAGAGTAGAATCTACAATTTATCAAATTAGCTAAGCATTTCATATATATAATGTTTTTTATATATTTAAACAATTTCACTAAATTGATTCAAATTACACTCGTATAGCATTCTAATATATGAAAAATTAACACCTTGTACTCAATTTTACTTTCCAGTAAGAGCAAGCTAACTACTTAAGAATGAAACTAAAAATCAATCTTGTAATAAGTATGGCTAATTAAATATACTTTTCTTACAGTTGGGCACTCGCTCTGTTAACAGTAGTTTTGACCATAATCCAAGTAATATATTACGTGGTTCAGCTGCCTTAGCATACTTGGATGCAAAACACTCTCTGTAGTAAATGTCTAATAATGAAAATGGATACAATAAATAATGTAACCAGTGCTGTTACAATAAAGAAGTAATAGAGTATACCTTATTTACAGATCACGAAACATGAGTTGTTAGCTTCAAGCACTGTTGGAGATTTAACATATATTCATGTAACTGAAACAGTGCCATCCAAATGATTAAAATTAGCTCAACACAGATGTATTAAGTAAAATTATTGTGAATTTAAAAGATTAGAGTACTTTAGTGTCATTAGTGTTACTTGTAGTTATCAAAATGTCCACTGGTAACCTTCTGATGTTCTTTGTACAACAAAATAGCCTGACCATCCCACATTTCATCTTTTCTTACTTACATCACTTTATCTTGTAATTTCCTGATGTTATGAATTTTGCTTTTCTAAATGAAATTGGGGACTTTTTAAATAACTGGCCATACTATAATGAAAATGCAAAATATTTGCAGTTATTTTTTAATATTACAAGTATAATAAATCATTAATTTTATAAAGACAAAGACAGATCAATATAAACATAAAATAGATAACTGTAGTAATATAGAAACTTTTAAAATTACAAGTATAATAAATATTTAATTTTATAAAGACAAAGACAGATCAATATAAACATAAAATAGATAACTGTAGTAGTATAGAAACTTTTAATCCTACAAAAAAGTGTTGAAACAAGAAAGTTAAAACTACAAAAACTGAGTTACTTAAACTTTATAATATTTTACTCATACCTTGCCAAATCACTGTACTTGGGTTAGTCTAAACCAAAGTGGAGATAAATTGCAAGAAGAGTTCTGTAAAAGAAATTATAGCAGTAAGGTTTTTCATCTTTTTCTGTATGCTTCTCTGGAAAAGTCACTTACTTACTTGGATAAAATTTTTTGATATTTTGACTCACTACAAAAACATGTATATAGCAACTTAAGCAGTTTTATAAGTACAATAAACATTAGTTTTGCTCAGTTACAATACTGTGAAGAAGTCTGTTAACATTCACACTTTTAAGGAAAGTTTTTATGTCCATGTTTTGTTTCATCATGATTTCTACTATTAAGTACTATTACACTTAATGATATGAATTAACATAATTAAATAAAATTGGTGTTTATGTAGATTTTATAAATATGTATATTTGTTCATAATTTGAAAATTTTTAATGCTTTTATCTGTCAGACTTGTACAGCAGAAGGCTCAACCATTTTTACCTGGTTATCTTCGAAAGAACTCAGGAAATGAGGTAATCACATACATTTATTCTTTACATACTTGTAAGGAGGGCATGAATTTGTTGTGTTTAAAGCAATGATTGATAAAAAGCTTATCAAACTAATAATTATTCATTAAAACTTTGTGATTTCCTTTTTTTTTACAATGTGAAACATGTTTCTTACGCTACACGTTATTTTTTTAATAGGGGTGTACATGTAAGCTTGTATAATTAATACATCTAAAATAATGCTGATATTAGTTTATAAAATTACAAAGTAAACAGAATCTGCAGCTGAATTGGTATTTTTTAAAAAATTAAAATAGCTTAATTTTTGAAGGAGAAACTTAAATTGATCTATGTATTTGCATGTGAGGCAGTGTGTTAACTTCCAGTCAGATCATGCTAGTTATTTAGAACAAAACTAAAAACCAACTTGATAGAGAACATAGCTAAATAAATATAAATGTACTTTCCTTGCATTCTTACTTGTAAAAACTAGTATCCATTGTTTCATCAGTCAGGTACCATTGCTGTTAACAATATTTTTTTACTATAATTTATTATCAGATTGTTATTAGATGAAATGCAACAATAAAATAAAACAACCAGAAACATGTGATAAAATGTTTGTATCCAGTTTATTTTTAATTGAAAACTAGTTAAGATTAACTTTTGTAACACATTTAGAAAACATCAAATCATATTTTTAAAAAATGCAACTTTTTAATTATTATGATAGTTTGTGTCAAGATCTTTAATGATAACCTTTGATTAAAAAAAATCATACTCTTTTTTTTGTTAAATTTGTTATTTTTTTTTAATTTCAAGTTATGTGCAAAACTAACAGATGTCAGTGAAATTATCACATTAACTTGGTAATTTTTCATGGATTAAATCATTGCTAATTTGTAACAGCACAAAATACCAAAATAACAGAAATTGAGTGCACTGATAGAACATCTTAATTGATGAAATTAATTCAATAATGTCAAATATAGCATTTTCATTGTTATTACATGTGAAATTTGTTACCAGCTGTGAGATGTTATAGGATATTATACAGTATACCTAAAAATATATGGTAATGAAATATTGAGACCAGCTTTCAAATTATGGAAATCTAGGAGCTCACCAGATGGTATTGCTATTTTATGTTGGATCACAATTTATGGATTACCATGTGTAAAGCATAAATGGATTCTACCCATCCATGCCAACTATCAGATTGAATGAATTGAGAGCAGTTTTCTTTTAAAAATTTAGTAAACTTGATTTACTTGTTGCACTGTTTCTCAGCACTCTCCAACATGCATTACCCACCAGATTCTACTAGTGAAGCTAGAAAATTCTTACCACATTCAATTTCCAGTTACTCGGTTAGAGGACAAAGGTTTTACCCCCAGTGTTTGAGTTATTTTCCCCTCTCTTGGAAAAGAGGGTAAAGCTGGGGGACTTCTTATCTAAGTCCCTGGATGTTTTCCCCAGTTGTTGGTAGGAGCAGCACCAGCCTACACAGGAATCTACTTGTAATATGAGTTCAGATTTGACACTTGACTACCAGGTTAGAGGGGGACATAGTCCTTCTTCTGATGAATATCAGTATAGTATATTTTTCATGATAGGAGGTTCACTTTTTCCATGTAATTACAAATAAAGAGCAGTCTTTGGTTGAGCATACTGTTCCATGTTATCCATAATTCTGGGGGCAATTGGAAGGTTTTTTGCCCTCTTGTTGGGAAGTGAGAATAAATTTTCATAATTCCAGACTATACGAGTTCTTTTTGGTTGAGTAGGCATACATGGTCCTGCTGTTCCAAAATTGGAAATATTGCCTTTCAGACTTCTTCAGGTGGAGGAGAGTTATCCTCTTAGGTGATGTTTATTTTCTCTTTGTTATTATGGTGGTTTGGAACACATCATCTTATGGCTACAGGTTGGAATCCAATCAAAACTATATTTATATATAATGTTGCAATTTAATTGCCTTATTTACTAATTTAGGATATAGGGACTGAGACCCATTAATTCTAACCTTAAGTTGTGAAATCTCAGCTATCTGGTTGGGGCTGGCCTATAGTGATGATAATTCATGAATCGTTTCACCTTTGGCACAGGACTAAGTTCACGGTAAAGAACATAGCTGTTCTGTGTGTAGTGCAGTTTCTCCAGTTGAATATCAGTCTTATTGTGATACACCCTTGAATAATGCAGGCACTTTATGTTTAGATAGTGCCTTCACTGGCCCCTCCACCTTATCATTGTAGGATTCTGACTGTTAGTGGGAGAAAGGGTTAGTATGTTTTGGAAGTTAACATTTTCCTCAATTGAAAATGTCTGTCTGGTAATACTTACCTCTGTTGACAGTCTCCTGCCACCTTCTCTGCTGTTAGAGTGTGATAAAATTATGTGAATGATGTGCTTATTTGCACTACCAGGATAGAGGTAGATGGAGAACATTACAATGACAAATCTCACCAAGGGCAATTGAGTGGGGTACAAAAGACTAGAGAAAGTAAGAAAAATCAGACCAGTGCTTAGATGAGCAAAGTTGTTCCCCTGGTGGTCGAGTAATGACAGTAAGTGTCAGTGGAGGTAAGTATTATTAGAAATATATTTTTAATTTAGGAAAATATTAACTTTTATTGAAACAGAAATTAAAAAGTTATAGCCAACTAATTAACACATGCTCAATAATCAGTCAGTAACTTAGTACTCCTGTTCTTGTCTAACAGGCATTTTTATATTGTTCAAATCATTTCCCATACTCTTAAGAAAATTCTGCACACTGTACTCACTATCTCAAAACTGTCCAGTTACAAAATGTTTTTGATGGTTTTCATTTTATGGCCTGTGGTACAAAAATGGGATGGCCCCTTGTTCTTTATTGACACTTGTTGTCTTCTTACTTGATGAGTTCTTTTTGGGTAGATGGTTGAGGAAATCTACTGATGATCCAGTCCCTGATGGTTCTCTGGATGTGATCTTAACAGGAAATTTTGATAATGTTCTCTCTAAAGCTAAACACTTGACTGTTCTCTTTCCAGTGTTTTTTAAAAACTTTTAGTTTGAACCAACTGACTTTCTAAATCATGTTCTTTTGCACTTTAGGCTGATTATTTTTATTATCTTGTGCTTCTGGTAATGTAATGATCATGTAGTGTAAATGTATTTTCTGATCGTAGACTGCAAAAATGTTCACATTTGACCCAAATCAGTCTGTTTTGTTACACCTGTGGAGGCAGTTTTTCAACTTTCATTATTAAATCAGGTTGAACAATGTTAGCTGTAGAACTATGGCCATTCAACACTGTACAAGCCTTCTCATCAATATCCATTGATCCATGAACTGGTCTTCCATACTTTAGTAATTTTCTTCTTCTTGTATTATCCTTTACAAACTATTTATATTTCATAAAGGCCTGCAGTTTTTTGAAATATATCCTTTTAGGCTACAATTTAAACATCTTTTATCCTGCAATTTACTTCATCCATCCTGAATAAACACTTGTTTGATTAAAAGCTTTTTACTGAAGTTCTCTAGAATGTTACAGTTACAATTCCTGTTGTGTTGAGATTTATTACTTCTTCTGTTCTCAGTAAACAGTTGTTTTATTAATCCTTTGATTTATTTTAGACTTCCATCAGAGGGAGTTGATGTTTCCACACTGCTGTGCTGATGATCCCATTATTCCTAGATGATGTTTTAGTTGTTTTTTTATTTTTTAAAAATTAATTCTGAGTTTTGTTGTGAACTGGAGAACTTCCTTCAGAGATGGAACACCTACTTTGCTCTAGCATCCTCTGTAGCATGTGTATATATATATATTGGTCACATACATAAGGTAATCAAACCTTTTCAAATCTCTCACAAGTTTAACTAAGGTCTTTTTCTTCCTCATCGCTCTCTTCCTAAGCTTCGCTTTGCAAACTTCCATCTGATGAGGTTTTCCAAATCTATTTGATAAAACAACCATCAATGCTTAATAGTTGTATTGGTTCTCAACTGGAAGACTACTTAATATTCTTTAAAGCTGATCCTTTAAATGAGCAGCCAAATGAATAGTTTGTTGCTCACTACTTAACACATTCATTTGGGAAATTAATGAAGCCTAATACACTTCTGATAGTATTATTTTGTCTTCATCTGTTGGCTTCTCAATGAGTCTTCTAAAATATGTAACTTGATGAGGTAGTGGTGTAGTTGTAGAAGCTCAAGGATGTCCTGTAGTAATACAGTGGTATTGGTAAGAGGTGTGTGGGCCGTATGTGTTATTTTATTCTATATTTTATTGTTAACAGTATCCTTAAGCAGATGCTGACAGAGGTATGACTTACTTAATCCTTCCATTTCTTATTTCACTTTCTAGATGTTTTATTCTGGCATAGATATCCTTTTTATATATATTTTTACTTTGTTAGTGTTATTTGTACATGTCTATTTGTATTTTTTCAGTTCTATTTTTGTAATCTTTTTGTACTTCTTCAAACTTGTAATAATCCTCCTTTAAATTTTAATGACTTCCTTGAACTTACCTTTGATAAAATTTGATTTGTTCAGAATTCTTTTCTAAATCTTATTGTAATTCATTTCTTTTCTGTTTTCTCTTCTCAATCTTCTTTCAAATTTCTAACTATTTATTATAATTTTCTGTCTCGTTCTTTTATTGCCAACTTTCTGTTGTTTCGTTATCTCCCATCAAATTTTCATTTTCACACTGAGTGAAGTTTGGTCTTGATTCTGTTATATTTTTACCAAAGTACCCATTCTTGACAATAGTGTTCTAATAGTTTCTGTTGTTGGGTGTTTTATTTTTTAGATCATTTGGTGAAAACCTTTGCAGAAAGAAAGCATTATATTTCTTCAGCTAAAGTTTTACAGATTTTATGTTCTTTAATGTAACTTGATAGGTTTAACTTTATCAACAAATAAAGCTTGTCACTTACGTGTTAACTTACCCCATGTTGCAAGTACTGTAGCACTTATTATGACAGAAACTCAAAATTGAGTGCTGAACTAACTAATACAGGTTTATTAATCAAACAACTTGTTACTACTGATAGTACTAAAGTTTGTCAGGCATTTTTCAGTTGTTTAAGTAATTTCTTATGTTCTCATAATAATTTGTTGGTAAAGTGGATTGTACACTATCTATAAATTTGTTTGGTGTATGCTGCTCACAGATAAACATTATGTGACAGCTATTGTTACATACTCTGTGTTCATTGTTTGAGTTATATTGGTTTCGAATACAATAGAGTTTTGATTTTTCCTATTCTCTTATGCAAAATGTGATATATATTGCACAGAAAAGTCATTTTGAGTATCTTTGCAGTATGAACCCTGATAAATTAGGCCATAACTGGCTTGCATATAAAACATTAACATGTGTGCATGTGGAATATGTGTGTGATTTATGGAGGTAAATTCTTTGGTTATGTGAGTGACAAATGTATGAAATTTTTACTTAAGATTTTCATTTTTTATTGTCTTGACCGTCCAATATTGAATTCATTCATTATTGATGGCTGTCTTTCAAACTTGATTTATGATAATTACTACTGCATAAAACTAAGTACTTTCAACTACATACAATTACTGGGAATTTTATTTAATTTCTTTTGTGTGTGTGTGTGTGTGTATGTATTAGTTTGTTTGAATGCTTATTGTCTGTACAACTTTATAATTGCTGGAAACAGACAATATTTAGTTTTATAAATCCTTTTGGATAGAGCCTCATTCCTCATTATATAGCTGATTTTTTTATAATTTTTGTTTGTGTTTCAGTCCTCTATAAAACCGAGAAAGCTAGAACCAATTCCATGTCCACCATCTGTAAGTCATCTAAGGTGTCAGAAGGGCACGTCTTTTCCTGTCCTACCTTTGTAAGTACATCTAACTAGGATGTTTAATTAACATTTTTATATGGGTCATAGTTTAGTTATTTCTTATGTACATCTAACTCAATCAGCTGTTTGTTGTTTTTAGTAATTTTAAAATAGAATAGATTTATAACAATGACTGTAAATCTGAACACTCTTCATACCTTTAGGGGAGGACAGGCTAACAAGTTAGTGTGTGTGTGTTTTTTATTTAATGACATTAAGTGTTTAAATTGTTCAAAATTGTGTAAAATAAAAAATGAAGAAAGAATTTTGAGAAGTTTTCTCATATAATAAAGTATTACTAACATTCTTGATATTAAAAATTAAAATGTGTGAAACCATCTTAGTCAGTTTTGCTACTGGTTTTTATACTTATTTCTTGTACTTGTTCATATGTATGAAGTGATTTATAATTCATGAAAAATTTCAAATCATCACAAATAAATAGAGGACACATTGAAATATATCTATCAGACAGATGATCTGTTGTGCAATATATGGCCACAAGGAGGTTTTATAGGTTAGATACCTATGCATCATTAGTACTCACAGAAAAAAGATATTTGTTGTTTAAATGTACACTTTTAAAGTGTATGGTAACTCATAATTCTAGGATAAAGCTTTCATATTATTACTTAATTCCTGCAACCACTTAAGGTTTTGGAACTAGTAGGTGGAGGAATAGATGTAATGGTTGAACAAAAGATACAAGTAATTACCTGTGAAGCTGGCAAAAATAAACACATTATTTGTGAAGTAAAATTACTGGTATCATAGGTGGAAACAGCTGTTACTTTGTGACAGGTTTAGTTGAAAAATAGAATGAGCTATACTTAAAATTTAAAGATGAGTTACATGGTTAGCAAAAATAATGGATAGATGATTGAAATTTGGATGAAGATTCAACAAGCCTTGTTTCCTTCAAGGCAGAAACAATGACTACAATGACAGTTCACCTTCTCTCTGTAACCAACCAATCAAAAAAAACTTAATCACAAGAATCCACAAGTATTTTTGCTCCATTTGAAAGTCATAAAGTAACCTGTATGCACAAAGTAAAGTAGAACATCATAAAACATTGGATAAATTCTATGTTTAAAACATACTACAGAATGTAACAACTCAGACTGAACAGAAGAATAAGTTATGCAGTATTTGCATAGTATGAATGCACTGCACAATTCCAAGATCAAAGGTATTAAACTAGATTAGTGGAACAATGTTTTGAGACCAGGATGTAGCAGTTGACATTAATTAACAACTCTGGTAGTCAAATAGTGCACCACATAGCATCTCCATCAGTGACATTTTTTTACGAATACTTTCATCCATGCACATTTTAGTTTTTACAATACTCCAGCAATGTTGTATGAATTACCTTGTAAGTCATATAGCTCTTCTTAAAGCTTCTTATGTCATTTTAAGGACACCATTTGAGGTAGATGGTTTCTTTATAGATATAGAGAGTGAACAAATAAGTAAGGAAGTTTTTGTCATTTCAATTCAAATTCATTGGTTTGGTAAATTTAGTTTTTCAAAGCAATTTAGTAATGTACAATTTTTTTATTTTTTTCAACTCAAACTGACTTGGTTCATTAGATTATTATGTAAAATACTCATTTGAAGAATAAATGTATTTCAGGAATTTGTTTCTCTTTAATTCTTTATTACTTATTTGCTCTTATTAATGTGAAGATACTATAAGAAATTCTTAATAAGTAGAGTTTTAAAGACACGTTATTTCATGATATGATACATTTTGTGATATGTGGGCCATAATACAATACATGGTATAATATCAGTTGATTGGAGTGTAACAACAGTCTGCAGGACAGTTGATTATTACATCTGATAAGATGGAGTGAGAAAACTTGGTGTTGAAGTTGTAAATATTGAGTACATTGAGTGTTGTACTGATTTTTCTGATTTCGAAAAAAAAAATGTGGAATGACATTTCAGTGCAGAACCTAGCACCACAAGAATGTCAATGGATGTCAAGATTATCTATATGTATGAAACAAGGGAATCTGGTCATGAATTGACCATAATGGGTGTGTCAATAGATAAATACACCTGTTTTCTGAGGTCATCTGTTACTATGGGCCTATGTATTGTGAGATCTAGTTTACAGTGGTCATGATGCAATACACGTGTTGCAGGGCAATGTATCAGGAAATAATGGAGCATTGGAAAATTGCTACAATATTAATAAACACAGTACCAACAAACTTGGTTTTGTGTAGTTTTATGTGAAAAACCTAAATGTACGTGTTTCAAGATATTTTCCATTTCATTGTTAGTCAAGATAAATATATATATCTATAATAATAGAAGGAATATTGCAGATTTATCTCCAATATTTATTGTTTTACTTCTATGTGAGATCAGTGTTTTAAATGTACACCTATTTACCCTAATTATTTTTAGGTATCCATAGTATTTCTTTCATTGAATAAAGAAATCAAGAAATGTGGGATGTTTTTAATGATCAGTACTTTGGTTTCTTCCTATTTTTGTTTATTTACTTTTGTTATTGACATTTTCTGGATAGGAAGTATTGTAAAAACTTGACACCAAATTATAATTTTTTATGTTTATTTGATATATATTTGTTATAAAATATTTGCTTCAGGCATTTAGATTACAAACTTAATTTTCATTGAGCTCCTTCATATACCTAACTTTTAAAAGTTCTAAATATAACAAAATATAATTTCCTATTGTAGGTCTTCAAAACCTCAAACCAGTTCCTTCACCAGACCACCTCAGGAAAATTCTGCCTTTCTTGTTGAATCTCGTATAAACAATACACCAGTTAAGCCCAAGCATCGTACTGTGAGAGACAGGGAACATTTTTTAGAAAATATTGCTAAATTAGAGGTTGCAACTGGTTCTATAACAAAGTCTTCAGTTACAGATCAAAACACATTGACAGTTTCACATCCTATACCAATAGCTATCACAGCAGAGCCAGGTGATAGTCCCACGTTCCCTCCACAGAGAAAAAAGAAAGGTAATATTTGTTATTGAAATTCACACTAACAGGAGGTTATTTTAAAACAGTTGACAACTGTTTTATGTTTTGAACATTCACTGATAATTCTTTGTTGTATTTCTGTACCTGTTATGATGCTGTTGGAAATTTTAAGTCATTTTAAAAACTAAAGATACTTGTCAGGATTAAACACTTCTGTTTTTTTTCGATAATTACCATTTTAACATGAACTTTTCTAAAACAGGAAACATGTAAATTATAATCTTTGAAATGAATATTTTTACTATGTTGTACAGGTTTTATATCATTAAGGAAGAACTTATTACTTGGGTAATGATTCCAAAATGATGGTAAAGTAAAAACTGAAGAAAATTGAATGAAAGTACTGGAAATAATTAGAGAAGGAGTAAATAAGATGTAAATTTGGTTGGTTTAGATGAAGTGCACTAGAGTACAATCATATGTTAATAGTTTACACTACTATTTGATTTCATCTAACCATTTAGAATGTTCCACACCAACATAATTGTTATAAAAGTACATGCAGTTCTCAGCAATAGCATGCTGAATTAATTCCTGGCTCATAGGAAAAAAATGCCACTTCACAAATGGATAAAAAACAAAGTTTTGGTTGTTGTAGTCTACTCACTTTCACAACATTTTGTGAGGTGAAGGAAAACTTTAAAAATATATTGTTGATATAGAAGCACTTGAAATAGAAAGTTATACTAGGTAACTGAGAGTATGTTTTTTATATGGCACATGGTAGTCCATAAGAGTTTTCTGCCAGTGACCTAGCTGTAAGTATAAGTTTGAATGTTACATGTAAAATAGTAAGATACACATTAACAACAGAGTAGCATCAGTGGATGTGTGGCTGCTAAAAAACAGCTGCCTAGGAGAGATAACCAAACCAAAAATCTAAAATAAACATCAGGTTTTAAATAGTTGGATGAGAAAAGCTGGAGCAGGTTTTTCTTTACACTTGAATCCAAATTAGAATTGTTTAATGGTAAAGAGGAGAATGGCATCACAAATTACATGAAAAGTGTACAGTGAAACATGCTGGGCAGTCAGTAGTAATACAAGTGTTTGTACATCTCAGCCAATGGTATTGGAGATTTATACAAAATTAATGGAACTTTTACTGTTAGCAGGTACAGTCAGATTCTTATCTATCATACAATAAATAATACAAACAATTTCCGTGGATCGGGATTCATCTGCCAGCAAGACAGTGATTTCAGAAAAAGATGCTGATGGGACACTGACAGTTATGGTTTGACCTGCGTAAAGTCTTCATAATAAATATTATTATGGAGGCTGGATAGGTTAGTAGGGAAAACTGAGTAGGATAAACAGCTATTTAAAGATATTTGCTGAATTGTAGAAGGTAATACAGGATAGTTGGAATGATATTTCACAATAATATATTGTGTTAATACTGAAATGGCCCTTCATTTGCAATTACTCATTGTTTGTGACTCCTGTATTTGTATCACTGATTGTTATACGAACCTCTTTCTCCCCGCTGGTTCCAGATAAGCACATGTACAAAATAATTATCAACAGGCTAAAATTTGTGATTCTTTGATAGGATAATTTATATAATTGTGGATTAATTGCCTTCACTATTACATATAATTACATAGACTTACCATGGTATATATTATATTTTGATGATCTGTAGGACTGGTATCAGTGTGGATTTGTTAATAGCCAGTTTACTTTAATTAAATATAGCAACATATGCATAATTATGAAGCTTTAGGCTTATTTCATAACACACGATGTGTTTAGTCAGTAAATTATTATGCATGTTTTTTATTCATTGTATACAAACAAGCAAATCAAATATGAGTCCAAGTCACTATTAATAACATTTCAACAAACTATTCCAATGAAAATGGGCTCCAAGTTTTTTTAAAGAATCAATGATTAATTCTATCAGCATACAATTGGCAAATGTAATAACACAAACACATTGCTGTCAAAGAGAAATGCACAAAAGGCAAAGAATTTTATTAAATAAATGAATAAAAATAATTAAGGGACAAAAAAATCCCATACAAGTTTTATGTTTTGTTTTTAGTACATTAGAAGACAGTTTGGAGAAAGAAAATTGTTAGGGTGTTGAAGAAACCCAAATCTAACAGATAACTCAAAGTTTTTACCTGATACACTCTTATCAGCTGATGTATCAACATCAAAACCATTGATCTATTGTGGCTTTTCAGGAGCATTTTTAGAAAGTGTTCCTCCAGTAGTGATTACATTTGATGTAGATAGTAACTTTGCTTTTTTTTAAAAAAAAATATGCTGTGAAACTTTCATATTTTTATCATTTGACATTTCATCATACTAAATCAATTTGTTTGAAGTAACATCATGGTAATTACTGACATCAGTCTTTGAATGGAAAACTGGGCTGATATTCACTTTTCTGATCAAAACCAACAACAAAAATAGCTGCTTGCCTCCTTCTTCTTTCTGTTGTCTGAATTTCCTTTTGTGTTTAACAGATTTATGTTCAATTAGAAAGAAATTTTTAGCAAAAAACAAACAAACAAATCTTTAATATCTTTACATCATCAATATATATTCAAACAGCAAACTGATTTAAGGTTTGCAAATGAACATTAGTAGTAAATATATCTAATGTTCAAGCAGTTTCACTCTTCCTGTAACAAAAATTAATGAAATTGTTAAATGAAAAAGAAAGGTATGAATGTGTGTGTGTGTGAGTATATATGTACATTTGTTACTATACATATTTTTTTCATGTATAATAAGCCATACTATTCTGGCTATTTTACAAGAATATTGGAAACATAAATAAGAGGAAGTCAATTTTTTACATACAGCTCAACCAGTTTCTATTGGCTGGCTATTGGGTAGAGTGCAAAATACATGTTATCATCTTTTGTAGATTGACATTCAAAATTAAAATGAATTTCCTTATTACTGACTTCTATGAACAAAACTGGTATAAAACAAAGATAGTAAAACAAATTTTATAATATTCAAGTTTTAACATCTTAGTTTGCTAATAAAATATTAAACTTACCACATATGATGATTGTGACAGAAGTGCTCTAAATCTGTTATTAATAACTTACCTACAACCCATCTTGTAACGTATGAAGTCCCAAATAAACTTATATGAAATAGATATTTCCATGAGTAACATAATTTTACCAAGTTTGAATCTTCTTTGTCTATGAAGCTACAAATTATGAAGTAAGATAGATTTGTTGTGCCTACCTCTAAGATACTCTGTTTCAGGATTAGCCAATGAATAATTTTGTTTTTTACCTTATCTAATTTATATCCAATAGATAAACAAAGTTTTAATCTATGAATGGTATATAAATTAATGTTTTTTGCCCTATGGTGTAATAAAAGACATAGATCACCCAGTTTGAACATTTCTGTGGAACTGTTCAGACAGAGTATGCACTGATTTTGTATGGCACTTATGCAGTAGTTCAAAAGCCAGTTAAATCAAAATAGTTCTAGGATATTGTTAACTTGTTACTTGCCCTAAGGTGCATTTTTAAGTAACTAAAAAAATATTTAGTTTACCAAAAGAATTATCATTAAAGTTTAAGGCTCAAATTTCATAGAAGACTGACACTGGGTGCATACAAGCTTGTGGTGAAACTTGTAAGTTGTGTAATTAAATACAGTATATTGGGCTGAACACTCTCCTAGTGGATTAGTTACACATGGTTCAAAGAGGCAGTCAACAAATAAAATTAAGTAGAAAAAGAGATATAAAATGTTACAGGCTGTAAACTATTTAAGATAAAGAAATGTAGTTCTAAGTTACAATCTGCAGTCATTCTAGAAATTAAAAATGGGTAATTTACACTTATTTTGTATTTTTCATGGTGGCTCCAAGGTTGGTCAAATCTTAAAGGGAACGTTTTATGAGAAAGTCATGTCACATAAAATTCAGGAAGCATAATTGTATGCCTCTGTCACGACTCTCATAATGATACAAGACATTAAATTGGACAACTATCACATTTAGTTTATAATATACTGATTTACTCTAATATTCTAGGTTAATAATGATCAAAAGCAACTTAGACTGCTTTACGTGGAGCTGGGATGGACACAGTATTGTGACCACCACATAAGAGAGTTATTCAATAAAAAATTCAGCTAACCTTTCATTGGGTTACAGAAAGATTATCAAAAATATGTTGAAAACTTTCTCAATTCAGTATCAGAATTCCTGATAGTTGACTTTTGGTAACTATGCATGTAACCAACAAGTGTTTGGGGGAAGGGGTATATAGAATGAATTAATGTAATATGGTGGTTATCATATTTTCTCATACACTGCACATTTATCTTTTGACTGATATCGGTTTTGACAGTGCACATTTGAACTGTTGATAATGATTACATTTATTACTTGTCTCTCTGTTGTTTAATCAATTACTGTTTTATTTTATCTCCTCATTCTTCCAGGTCCTCCTAAAGGCCCAGACTCTGGGGATTTTTCCCTGGTATCCCTGCCCTGTCAGTGACCCTGTTTATCTGCACATTTTCCTAACTGCTTCAAATGTAATAAATTAATTCTGTGTAATTAAATATGACAACATGATTGAGTTCAGACTATTTCTAAAAGTTTTAGAAACATTAAAACAACTATTCATGAGTTGAACTTTCCATCATATTAGATATTTATTTTGATGTTTGATGTATTGTTGCCATTATGTGATACCCCTGTACTTCACATCATTTACATATAAAATTTAGGTTAATTTTAAATTACTTACGTTGTTTATATTGATTGGAGTTTTTATGTATTTGCCATTTAAACACTTTGTATCCAATTAAGATGATTATGTTGAAATTAGGTTTTGCAACTTGTTTTGTTCATATGTAGAATTATATTCTCTTCAAAACAGTATAATAATTACCTTTTGTTTCCATTTTTGATTATTACATTAATGTTGTTTAAGAAATCTTAATATTGATTGGTTGGATTGTGATGTGAATGAAATGGTCAGTTTCTGATATTCTAAGCTACTATCTGTGTTTCATTTTTTAATCATTAAAGATAATGAGAACAGAAAGTGAAATTAGTAGAGCTTTTTATAAATGCATACAAAAAAATCTCAAATATAAAAAATAAATAAGAAATCTTTATCATATTTTGTTAGCTTGCAGAGACTTGTTTTCCTGCAAAATAATGAGCTTTCAGAGTATTTAGCCATATTCTGGCCCTCTTTTTGTGCATGCAATTGAATTACCAGTCACTAATAAATGTATAATGTTTATGCACATTGTCATATAGATAAAACTTGACTTTTTGAGCTATTTAAAGTTTCTAAGTTGTATTTAGTTTCTTCAGTTTTCTGAATTTTCTCTGTAAACAAATCTGTATTATTTTACATTTTTTCAAATATATTTTTGAAGGTACCATGTTTCAATATCTACTTTAAATTTTTGTTAATCCAATTTACACAGGCTTTAAAAGGCAGTCAATGAAAAGCAAAATACTGTGTGAGATTATTGATGTATTGATTGTTTCAGTTTTCTCTAAAGAAAACTATAAAATGAAAATACTAAGAAATACTTGTTTAATGAAATAACAAACTTATAAATATTAGCAAATGTTTATTATTTCTATCAGTGAGAAAAATCACTCAGTGAAGGTGAGTTTTGAGGTGAGAGAAACATTAGTGGGCTGACATATGAACAGAAATTTTTATAAGCAAGAAACAAATCATAAAACTGAATCTTGTTTAAAATTAGGAAGGTATTATAGCAATATTCATAGGAGCTGTATGTATTTTTTTATGAATGAATACCCAGCCGAACATTATCTACAAGTGTTTACACAGATTTGTTCTATTTACTTAGCATGAATAATTTTCTAATAGTTTTATTACATATCAGGTTTGTTAGGTGAATTTACCCACATCCCATCAGTTTGTGGTGTTTTCCCTTCTCAAGTGATTCGTAAGAGTGCAGCACTAAAGACCATAAATTTGTCTTCATGTTTTGTTCCAGGTTCTTCAAAGGTTAGCTCCTCTTTTTTCTTTAAACACAGAATATTTTAGCCTTCTGAGCAATTTTTTTAAGCCATAACAGTATCATTTTTTACCACTTTGTTTCTTTAATATGTTGTTTGGTTGTTTTGCTCAGTTAAATATTTGATTTCTTTAAAAGCATAAATATTTCTTAAGTTATACTTTTGTGGTTAATTTTAAACAACCTCTATTTATCTTGAATGGAGTTTTATGCATTTGCCATTTAAGAATTTGATTATGTAGAAATTAGGTTATTGCAATTTTTTTAACAAGTCCAGTAATTACCTTAAAAATGCTAAGTTGTAAAATGTATGTTGATCCATCTGGACCATCCCATCCATTAAACCAAACTTTAAAAGTAACACTCAAAGCCAATATTTATTATTCAATCATTTATCAAACCTTCCATTAATTTAAATACCCTTAAATTAATTGCATCCACCACTTCTGAAGATAATCCATTCCAAATTAGTTCCCTTCTGACTCATCTTTTTTTAAAAGAAAACAGTTTCAGAGGTCTTAAGCCTTTCCTCCTGTGACAAACTTTCCCCACCTTTGAACTATTTCCAACAGTTCAATGTCTTTAAGGTAATGAGCCCAAGACTGAACATAATACTTCAAATGTGGTATAAGCAATAACCTATACAATGAAATTATAACTTCTTTAGACTTGTATTCAATATTTCTGTAGATACAGCCTAAAATTGTATTTGCTCTACTAATAGTAATGACACATTTTTTGGATGTCTTAAGAGATTAATGAACTATAATGCTAAGATAATTTTCTTCCATTACACTGTTATGATTATTTCCATCAGAATTATCTAAATTATGATATCCAATGTGCACTACCTTGCATTTATTATAATTAAAAGGCATTGGTTTGCCGTGTCAATATGCATCCACACGTGATGCTTTGTAACATTGTTTATTGTTATTATAATGGGAAAGTTTAACACAGATGTCGAGCCAGTATGTAAGTAGTTAAGTCAGTTACATTCTAATAAAATTATATCTGCTTTGTATGTTCTATTAGTTTGTTAAGAATGTATGTTAGTATCATTAACAATTAGGTGTTTCAAAACATATTCAGAATATCCAGTTTTGCTGACACAAACTATGCATTTTGAATTGTATGTTATCTAAAAGGAAGTTTTATTCATGTGTGCATACTGTTTTATTTCTTTCCTGTTTTGTTTCATATAAAATTTTAAAATGTAAAAATTATTTATTTTGCCTAGGTTCAGCAGAGCTCTATCATTGCTGAACCCACAGTTCTACTACATGGTAACACTGAAAGCAGATTTCCAAACCTAGAGACATTACAGAATTCATCTGAAACAAAAATCAAGAAAAATGGATTCCCATGTCTAGCTCAATTAGTTAATATTGTAATAGATGTTGTAGATGGAGAGAACAAAGAACACGATGTTGGTAAAGAAGAAAGTGTAGATGTACCTGTGTATGGTGAGCAGTTTCATCAGTTGAAGAGATTTTGTGCCATTTTCATCAATCTTTTCTACTTCAAAGATGGTGTTAAAAATTATAGGCTAAACATTAGTGAACTCTTCATTGCCCATAAGGAGGAAATCTGTTTCAAGTACAAAAATGCACTATTCAGTTAAATTATTTTCTACATGTCAAAAAAAAAGTTAAAATTTATTTAATAGGAAGTTCTATTTATTGTATTTCATACATAAAAATCTAAAAAAAAAAAAAGCTTTGATTTTGGGGTTGACTTCTGGATCCCTTGGAGAAAATCATAATAGTTTTGAACAAAATAGCACTGATTTGTCCTTTGACTTTTACTATACATATAGTTTTATCCATCTTTTGCCAATCAGTTTTTCTCAACCTCAGTTGTGGTAGTGTGATGTAATTACTCATGTCTGAACTTTAAGAAGTCTAAGACTGTTGATCTAAATAGGTCTTGAAAGTTCTTTTTCTCTTCTTTTGAACTTTAAAAACTGATATGGCTTCCATTTCAGTGAAGAGTTGTGTAGTGATTGGAACAAAATAATAAAAGCTTAGCTTGATGATGTGCTAACACAAGTAAAAGTGTTTGTGGGCAATTTCCATTACAACTGCAGATTATTTGTTTTTTTTAAAGCTTGCAAAAACTTTTTTATTTATATCTATGGGTCAAATTCCTAACAGTAGATGTCATGACTTGTTGGCAGTAATATTGCTGTCACCAAGTCATAGATGGGTGCCTTCATACACAAAGCTTACAGGTCTTTCATGTAGTATGGAGTGTTCACCTTTATTTGCAATGGGTCCTTGCCTGTCATCTGATCATCCTATACTAAACTGGTTCACACTGCTGCACCCAGTATTTTGAAGGAATTTCACTTTCTTGTCCCCAGGATAGCCTTTATCAATTAGCATTTTGACACTTCTTGATGTTTGTCACATGCTATAATCACCACTGGCACTGTTGATCCATTTGTTAATTTGAGCATTGTTTAATCCTAATGATAGCACTTCCTTCTTGTGGTAAGTGTGACAAGTTGTCTTATTTCCGTTCCTTTTGGCATCAGCACCTGTGGAGACAGTCACTCTTTTCTAGCTTTTTTGTTGGTAGCTTTAGTACTTTATGTTGAATTTCTGTGACTGCTTGTTGGCAACAGACTCTTGTTATGTCCCATTTTGTAACAAGCATAGCATATCTTCTCCCTTTTGTCTGTTAACCTATTTTAACTTTTGATGTCATCTTGCTTCTGATCAGCTACCCCTGGTTTTAACTTTAATTTTTTATTCTTCAACTTTTCACCTGTGCTTACTCCATAAGCTTCTATATACTGTTCTGCCAGCTTTATTATCACATCCGCATTTTTTTGGTGCTCTCTCACTTAGAAACAATGACATGTCAGTAGAACATATGATTATGAACCATTAACATATTAGCAGATCTACCAGTCCTTCAAAACTATCTTCACAGTTAGTCATATTAGTTCATCAAGTGAAATATTGCCATAGGTGTGCCACAAACTGAAATACAGTGTCACATTTGACTTCTCGAAACTTCTGCTACAAATCTTCCGTGATAAACTCATAGCATTTCATCAAGACTGCTTTTAATCTGTATAGTCAATGATATCTTCTGGTGCCATGCCTGCATACACTTGTAGGCCTTTTTTTTATGAGAACAGGACTGAGCCAGGCTGCCAAATTGCCCTTGTTCCAGTTTTGTTTTGGGGCAAATCTTTCATACCTTTACAGGAAGTCATCCATGTCATTTTTCTGTTCATCAGATTTGGGCAGCTTGGGTCATCTAGCCATGAACCCATTGTCATTCTTGGTTCTTTTTTCTTTCTATTGGGTGAGCTTTTTTTTTTTAATCAGTTACTGTACATTTTTTTCTGTTCATCAAATGAAAAGTGTCATTAAAATAACTAAAACAGTCTTGGTATTTTAAAAGCTGTTTGTGGTAGCATATTTAAAGCTTTGTTTCTTTAAAAGTTGGTTGTGGTTGTATATTTAAAGTACTGTTGTTTTTTGTTTATTAAAGGTGGCTATGGTAACATATTTAAAGTATTATTTAAAATGTTATTGTAATAGTATATTTAAAGTAACATTGTTGGTTTTTATTTTAGTTAATCAAGTGCCAAAGAAAGAAAAGGGGTTGAGAAGTATAATGGTAATCTTCTAGTTTCATTTTGTTTAAAGTATGTATAACAAATATAAACATTTTAAAATTTTTAATTGAAAAAATAATCTAAATTCATGTTACATTTCACATCTTCCACCCATTTGCTTGTGCTGACACCTGAAAGAAACTACTGTTATATCATCTTCTGTACCTGTATATTTAACAGTTTTAAGTTTGAATGTTGTCACATTAATTTAATAGACAAGTATTGTTGTCATGGCTTATTATTTTTTTCAGATCCTTAGCTGACTTTTTAATACTTTTTCAGTATACTTGCTTTGTTTTGTTTGTATCAACTTTTATTTTGTCAAATATACATAATGTTGTTTGGTTACCATC
The DNA here is from genome assembly GCF_004210375.1 of Tachypleus tridentatus. Lineage (NCBI taxonomy): Eukaryota > Metazoa > Arthropoda > Merostomata > Xiphosura > Limulidae > Tachypleus > Tachypleus tridentatus. Next base: position 40,658,873 of record NC_134830.1, read on the forward strand.
AATTTCAGTTTGTAATTAATTGTTAACCACATTCATAGCTATTTTTTCACAGTTTAAATTATTGTTTTTCATGTGGTCTTTACAAAAGCCGTAATAAAAATAGTACATATGTCTCAATTTCAGCATGATTCACAGACCAGGCAAGAAGAATTTCTTCGTCTTCTTGAAGAGTATGCCCAAATTGTCAGTGATATCAACAAAGTAGAAAATGTGGGAGAATGGAGAGAAAAAAAAAAGTATTCTCCATGAATATGACATTATAAAAGGATGTTGGGTCTGATCTCTTTATACCAACAAGTACAGTTAAACTTGTCTGTCAGAGACATTATATAAGGATAAACATTAACATATTTGTTTTCAGGCAGGTTTATATGTTAATAGTGTTAAAAGAACCATATTCTACCAAATCAGTTTACGTGTGATTTAAGCAGTTACAACAAGTTAAGAAAGTAAAATTATTAATTTTAGTTTGGTATTTGTTATAGTTACATTATCTGAACAATTTAGATGGATTGGACAAAAATATCATGGAATATGAAGAGTGTCATGTCATTTAGTTGATAAAACAGTACGTGTGGTGTGTTAGTTTAGAAATGCGCTACAGAAGTCAAGTTAACCTAAATCTGGAACATTACTTGGCTTACAACCTGTTAATGCCATTTTTACATAATTTGGGCAATTTTTGATATGGTTAAAAATACATTGTCATAAAGTACTATAATACAGCTTATTAAAATAAGCTGTACTTTTTTCATTTAGATATCTTACTTTCATGTTTCATTCAAAAGTTAAAGTAAGTGTCAAGAGCAATAAGAATATTAAAAATATATATTTCAAGTATAAGAATATTTGTATGTTATCTTGATTTTGTTTCACATTGAAATATACAGAAAGTATTATTGAAGTAAGTAGGATGAGGAAATTGTCTTAAGGGTTTGTCATTGAAAGTTTGCACATTGTATTGGTAATAAATGTGTATGAAAGAGAAAAAAAATTTAATAATATGATAAACTTCATTTGTGTAAATAAAACCAGTAGTGACAATACTTTCTTTGTGAAGACACAAAATAACAATATATAAAGTATTGTTATGCACAGTATCTGTTTTTCTAAAGTATCATTCCAAGCTTAAATATTATACTTGTTGAAAGTATAAAGACTATAATAATGTAGTTAAAAAAGAATTTGTCTCTGCATGTTAGAATCACCTTTTGTGTGTGGCTTGCAATGTAGTGATTTGTGAATGGAGAGTAATGTGTTCAGAACATATCACCATTTATAAAGTTTGTTGTTTTTACTGTCCTCTGACCAGGTTACTAAAGATCATCATGGAAATTATTACATATCTTCACATAAATAATTTATAATTTTCTTAATTACTCTGAAACTTTACAGTTTATATTGTAGTTACCATTTCATTTCATGATACTTTCATAATTCTTTATCTTATCAACCATAACAAAAATTTTCCATCTCAAACTATTGATATTCAATAAATACAGGAGTATTTGTCTTTGTTCTGTAAATTATAGCATGTTATCGTATTTTCTTTAAAAAAACCCAAAAAACAACAACTTAGTGGACAGTATAGATTTGAAATATTGTAGGAGTTTTGGTTTTGTTCTGTCTTTGCTTGTTTTAGTTTTACTTCACACACAGTTTTTTTTTTTCTGCTTGGTGTAAAGCTATAAATGTAATCGTCTATAACAAACAGATAACCTACAAAATTTCATAATTGTTTACTTTATTGCCAGTGGAATGAAAGTCACCTTCATACAAAAACAAAGTAGAGAAGTAAAAAGTTTTAATACTAAATTTTTATTCAAGAACTTTGTGGATAAATGCATGGAAGCCAATAATTAAAAAATTATAGTTTTTAATTAATTATAGCTAGTCAAGGAGCTTCATCATTTGTTGATTCTACTAAAGCTTTGGAGTTTCAGTTTGAAAGAGCTATTTTGTAATTACTAAAAGAAATTGGTGTTTAATCTACGATTTTATTAGCTGTTTATTAGGTTTATGTGTTTATTTCATGTTTTTAAAGAAGGCTTATATTTTATTTTAAACACATTTTTGTCTGAAGTTTTATTTATTTGTAAATGCTCCTGTTGTATAACTGCATATTAATACCTATAATAAGAGTTTTTTGTATTAAAAGACTACTGTGTATTTAAAAGTATAGACATGGGAGTAAACCATTAGTTTTATTGGCTGTACATTTCACTTTTAAAAATAATTTATTGTTATGTTGGAATTTCAAAGTATTTATTTTCTGTTAATTCTTAATTTGATTAATAATAATAACTTGATTTTCTCAATTAAAGTCTGTAGTGTTTGAATAAGTCAGACTCAATGAAAAAGAAAAGTAGCAGATGTCTCTCTTTGAAATAAATAATACATTATTGATCAAACAAAGCAAAGGTTCATGACATTTTATTTTGTGTAATAGAGCAACGTCTATACATAAGTATGTTTTTGCTTAAGACAGGTCAAGTTTATATCCTTCCAGTGTTTCCCAGAAGGTCATATTAGATACATGAGTAGAGTAATTTTCAAGGAAAGGGAAATTACCTTTCTTATAATATTTGGATATTTATGGTATACCACACCAGGTGGTAAAATTAAATTAACAGTTTAGTTAATGTACTGGCCACATCTTATTCATGTATAATATATAATATTATGGATTTCAACATTCTAAATAGATGAGAAGTTAATGAAGTTTTATGATTAATTGTTACTGTTCAAACATATAAACCTGTGAATCTGTAGTTTTAATTTTAGTGTGGGTTTAGTTGAAATTAGAAGTAGTCAAATTTTCGGTTATACCTTTATCTTAACTCTTTTATTCATATACTTTTACAGTTCAGTTATTTCACATATCAGAGCTTCAGCTACACTTCAAGCATGTAAACTGATTTTATTTTAGCTGCCACTCAGTCATGCAGCAGTATGTCTGCAGACTCAAAACACTAAAAGTTGAGTTTCAATACCTATGATTGGCAAATCTAAGATAGCCCATTGTGTAGCTTTGTATATCAAAGTTCAATTTTTGCTTCTCTGAAACAGATTAATTGTTCATTATTGACTGTTCTTTCTCTAGCCAATTATGAACAGTCAAAAACAATACTTGTAACAACTTCCTTTTCATTAGCCATGTAGCACTTGTAAGATACAGTGCTGGAATAATCCTCAGACTTACTAATTTTCTCAACCTCTAATGTATGATCCACAACAGGCTCATCAGTAATGTACAATTTAACTTGTTCCTTACATGTTGTTACTTCTGTTTTTCTGTGGCAGATTTCTAAGGTTAAAGATGGTCTGAATACTGTTGTGGTTTATAAGAACTTGCATAATGATTTTATTAGTGACAATTGTCAGCTCATTTATAAAAAAGTATTGAATTTTTTAGTAACACCATGTTGATTTATCAATTAACCTGCATGAAATGAAGCCTGCTGGGTTTTATTTAACAATCTAGGAGGGTAATTTTCAAAACATTGTTGTTTTTTTCATGTAGTTTTATTGTTTATTTGATGATGTTTGTTTGTTTGTTTTGGAATTTCGCACAAAGCAACTCGAGGGCTATCTGTGCTAGCCGTCCCTAATTTAGCAGTGTAAGACTAGAGGGAAGGCAGCTAGTCATCACCACCCACCACCAACTCTTGGGCTACTCTTTTACCAACGAATAGTGGGATTGACCGTCACATTATAACGCCCCCACGGCTGGGAGGGCGAGCATGTTTTGGCGCGACTCGGACGCGAACCCGCGACCCTCAGATTACGAAGCGCACGCCTTAACACGCTAGGCCATGCCAGGCCCATTTGATGATGTATCACCAGAGTTTGCAGTAGTTCTGTTGGTACTAGGTTACTGGTACCGGTACTCGAGCATTTTTAATCATGTGACTTAGCAATGAGAAATTCAATTATTTTTCCCAGTGTGTTCTCATGGAAATTTTTTTTTTTTTCATATCAAGCCAAATTGTCAATTATTTATAATCTCATGTTATGATGACTTTGGCAATGAATCAGTTGAAATCTAGGCTTTCTCTTGGTTATAAATGTAATGGGAGTCACCCTTGGAAAAATTCTGTTAGCAAGTTGTAAATTATAGCATGTCAAAGGTTAATGTGGAAAGTGGTTTCTGACTTTTCATTGATTACTCTTTAGTTCCCATAAGCTTGAAGAATATACAAAAATAGCTTCAGGATATCAATGACAAAATTAGAGAGAATATTTGACAGAAAAGGGGGGTGGACAGAAAGAGTTCAAGAACAAATTCTCACATATCCAAATTCTCACACTCGAGGAATTTGAGGTTGTTTTTAAATATATCTTTATACAATTGAGAACTTTAAAATATTAAAATTTGATTTATTATCAATGGTTTGGTGTTGGTGTGTTCATATACCATGATAATTAAGTAGTTTAATTAAATTTTAAACATGATTCACCAAAACTATGTAACAAGCAGTTTGATTTACTTACATAAAACAGTTAAAAACCAGCTCTCATCATTCATATACTTATCAAACTTTCTCAAACTCACTTCAGTTTATTTCTTCTAGAACAAAGGAAACCCACTCCAAACATCAACTACCATGTAAGAAAAGTGAAACTGTCCTAGCTGAAAATGACTCCTACCCTGTTAAGAATTATATTTATGTCCCTTAGTCCTACTACTTTAACTGTTAAATGTGAAAAAAGATGATGCATTGACATTTTCAAATCCCTTTACAATCTTATACACCTCAAACAGAACCCCATCTAAACTCTTCATTTTTCAAGAGAAAAATTTTGAGAAATTTCAACCTTTTCTCATGGGACAACCCCTTCTTTCCATGCACCATTCTAGTAACAATTCTCTGAACCCCTTCTAGCAAATAAATGTCTTTTCTATGGTAAGGAGCCCAAGACTGAACATAGTATTTCAAATGTAGCTTGACCAGTGACCTGTATAATGAAATTATTATCTCTCTAAATTTGTATTCAATATTTCTGTAGATACAACCTAAAATCCTATTTGCTCTATACTGTTAGCAACAGCACTCAGTTTGGATGGCTTTATAGACTGATCAACTTTCCTTCACAACGCTGTTTAGGTTATTGCTATTCAAATTGTGATAACCCACATGTATTATCTTGCATTCATTAAAATTAAACCCCATCTTACATTTATTTGCCCAACTTACTAAATGATCTAAATTCTATTGTAAATCAGCAGCATTCTCTTCACAGTTAGAAATACCCAAACCTTAATATCATCTGCAAATTGAAGTAATTTTTTAACTATTCCTTCATCTTTGTCATTGACGTAAAGCAAAAAGATACAAAAGTCTTAAGACTATACCCTGAGGTATCCCACTTGTAACATTAATCCAGTTTGACTGAACACCATTCGTAACAACTTTCTGCTTTCTTCCATCCAGCTTCTCTTCTATCCAATTTGCTAACTTATTCACCATACCTATAGATAACTTTTTTTTTATAATTTTTTGTTATGTGGCACCTTATCAAATGTTTTCTGAAAATCAAAGTATACCAAATCTACATCCTTGTTCTCTACATAAGCAGCAACATTTTTAAAGAATGTCAAAAGATTTGTAAGGCAAAATTTTCCCTCAGTGAAACTATATGTCAGATATTCAGTAAATGGGTTAATCATGCACTAAGTAAAACCACGTTGACAGTCCAATGAAAGGTGTTAGTGTTACGCACGCATATAACCTAACATGCAATCAATCAATTAGGCACATTCACGTTTTTTTCTAGTGTGGGAGTAACCAGTTTCCAATATTTTTATGGTGAGAATCGCACAAATTACCAAATAATACATTTATAATTGTGAGAAAAGCGAAACTTGAATACCGGATAAGGTATTGGGTGAAAGGTCCGAAAATGGGACATGTGATAACAGATATGATTCTCAACATATGAAATTCTGTAAACCAGTACTGGTACTAGATACCGAGTGCCGCTGGTGGTGCTTCCGATTGAAACTCGGCATATCACAAACTTGGAAATTTGTTCAGTGCTAAATTCAAAATTTGTCACTCTGGAAGGTAGGTTTCAGAATTTCGTAAATAGATGGTACTGATTGCATGGATTTTCATGTAGAATGTAAAATTATTTTTTTTCCTATTTATTTTATTTGTAAAAAAAAAAAAAAAAACTCCAGTAAAGTAATTTGATTCACAAGTAATAAGATTTCCATTTCAAAAGTGGTTGGATTGGCTCTATAGTATAGCTCTGAATTTTGAATCCGTATAATATCGTATCTCCCACACTTTGAGCTATAGGTGTGTTATAAGAGTGATGGTCAATCTCTTAGCTTGGGTGATAGAATGCTGTTAATTGGCTACCATCTCTGGTAAAATGCTCAAAATTAGGAATGTTGGCAGATAATCTTAGTAGCTTGCCATAAATACAAATACCTTTCCAAAAATGTTAGTGGACTAAACATTTTTGAGTTATTTTGGTTTTAATTTCCACATTATAAAGAGTTATTTTATACAGAATGTACTTCAGTAATTTCTTTTATTTAGAAATTACTCTTAGGCTTTACAAATTTACTCCGAAGATTTCCCGAAGGAAGATTCCGCCTTTTTATTTTATAATACACCTGTTTGTTTTAGAGTATAAATAATGCAAAATGATGCGTACTTGTTATGTTTAAATGGAATACAAGTCTACAAGGGTCAAAAATGTGTATATGCACATTAATCTTGTTAAGACCGTGTATCTCGTCATAAGACAATTTAAAATAGACAAACAAAATTAGAAACTTTCTTATAGGTCAAAGTAGTGTGACATTAGTACTAATTTCTAAAATTAAATTGTTTTAAGTGCTCCTGGCGGTGAAGTTATTGATAAATCTGCCAAGAACGCGGTCGACTTTATAATTGTATATATATAAATCTTTGTTTGGGAAGTCTTCCATGTTTAATGTTATAACGTGTTTGAGGTTTATTTCTAAAAAGGAAGTTAGAGCAAAATTTGTATTATTATTTTGTTTGTATTTGAAAACATAATTAGCTGCTATTGGCTGTTACGTAATGCATATTTTACTGTATAAGATTATTTTAAGTTACAAGGACACTATCATGCTCGCCCTTTCAGCCGTGGGGGCGTTATAATGTGTCGTTCAATCCCAGTATTTGTTGGTAAAAGAGTAGCCCAATAGTTGGCGGTGGGTGTTGATGACTAGCTGCCTTCCCTCTAGTCTTACACTGCTAAATTACGGAGGGTTAGTGCAGATAGCCCTCGTGTAGCGAAATTTAAAACAAGCTACTAAATAATTTTAAAAAGTAGAATATTTGGCACTGCTGACTGGACATGAATGTTAACCAGAAACATTGATGTTCCACGTATCAATAGGCTTGGTATATAAGGACATAACGATCAATTGTTGTTTTCATATTATAACCTAAATATAAGGTGATCATAGTTTGTGGATGATTTTGTAGTTTCATAGGTGGTATATACCACCCAATACTCGGTCCTATGGAAGCTGGACTGCCAAGACAGATCCTTATTCTCTCCAACTCTTTTTTTCTTTTCTAAAGGAAATTGAAATTGCACTAATGTCCAAAAGAACACAACTTTCCATACTTGCTGCTATAAATAGAAGTAGCTTAAATTTGAAAACTGAATCCACGTCAAATTTACTCTGTGTTTGTTACCGACTTAGTGCAACATTTTTGGCATGAATGATAAAAATCGTGAAGTAAAGATAGAACAATATAAAATAGGCTGAGGTGAATCCGACAAAATTTATATCCATGGACTTTCTTAAATTTTGATTATTAACTTAAATGTTCCATGTGTTATTTATATGTGACAGTAATTATTTTTATCTTAAACTGCCCTTAAAGATTTAGTCTGATACACAAAAGCTAGTTTAATGACGTTTAGTTTTTCTACCTGAAATGTTTGTTTTCTGTAAGCGACTGTTTAATATTTATAAAATTTTTGCGAGCATGCTCAGTTATTTGTACAGAAAGATAAGTTACGTATTTTTTCAAGGTAATAGAAATATACTGATGTAATTAATTTCTCTACAGTTTTAATGCGAAATTGATTTTTTCTTTGTCACTTTCTCGATCTTTTTCTTTTTAGAATACGAACTGTTAAGCATTACTAAATTCAAATAAATAAAATAAATATAAGCTTAGTAGTACAGGTAGTTTAACATAGTGTTAAGCAAATAGTCATGTGTCATTTATAAATAGCATTCACTAAAGAAATGTGGTATCAAATATTAATGTACTCAATATACTGTAATTTATAACTACACAATTATGTTTTTAAAACTCGTATACTGTGTAGAACTGTACATTAGGTTAAGCCTTGGTTCTTCATGATGAGTTTCTAGAAGTGAGCAAGGCCTCACGAATTTAAGCTATTATATCTGATATATTTACAGACTATATTTTCTGGGCTTATTGTCATTCATTCAGTTTATTAGGCTAGTAAGTAGCCTCCCGTGTATACACAGTAAAGCGACACTTATGCCACCAATGAAGAAATTTAACAGCTGTAGCTGGTATTTCCCTTCTTTCTCACAGCATGAATCCAGATGTCACTATATCATTGAAGTAGCTAATTTAAAATAGTTCTGCTGTTTAACTGACATATTTTCAGGTTTTACCAAGCTACTAACAGTATCTGAAGGGAGTGTGCCACTTGTTGGGGCCACTAATAATTTGGTGCTGATATTCTTGGGGTTTACACCTGTAACATAGCTACTGCAGCCCTGGAGGTTAAAGTGCTCGACCAACAATCTGATAATCACGTGTTTGAATCCCCGTCACACTTAACATGCTCTCCCTGTTCACTCTGAGAGACATTATAATCTTATAATCAATCCCACTGATCGTTGGTACAAGGATTGGAGGTAAATGTTGTTGACTAGTTGCCTTCGCTCTAGTTTATCACAGTTAAATTAGGGATAAATAGTGCAGATAATTCTTGTGTGTCTTTGCGCAAAATTCAAAACAAACATAGCTATTGCAGCGAGTGCATCAGGTTTTTCTCCACTCCAGCAACTTACTAAAAGTAATTTACCACCTTACACCTTACTGCTTTTGACAAAGTTTTACCTGTGAGCATAATGTCTTTGATATCCAAGTGGTGCTATGTGGTCTTGATAGGAGATCCTTCCACAAACTTACCGATGACAGTTTCTCCTTAGTCACGATGCTGAGGTATGCTTGATATTATAAGCATTGCAGTTAAATTTTCATGAGCATCGTATTAACAAGCTTTACAGCGTTACCAATGAAACAGTTAATAGTTGTTGTCTCTTGAGGTATTCTTCTGTCGACCAACTTACGTTCAAAACCACGTAGAATTGTGTCAATTAAACAGTCTTTGTTTATTTTACTTTACCATCAATTTATAATCAATAGCGTTCTTCGTATAAATGGTTTATCGGAAACAACCTAGTTTAAGGTAGTAAGCTTCAGATATCGTCTACTTGGCCGGTGAAGAACATTGTTGTCACTGAAATATTTCTACGAGTAGAGCAAGCATTATCTACTACAGAACAACAAAGGAACAAATGTAACTAGAACAAAAGTAACTCAACTTATTTCAAGATCATGTATTTATGCAAAAAGTGCATGGACTCAGAACGAAAGATTTTGAAAACATATTAAAATTAGATAACAAAAGATATATATGTGTACTATGCCTGTATGCCACATGTGTAAAAAAAAAATTACAGTAATCTTTCTCACAGTTGAATGACTAATAGGGGCCCGGCATGGCTAAGTGTGTTAAGGCGTTCGAGGGTCGCGGGTTCGAATCACGGTCGCACCAAATATGCTCGCCCTTTCAGCCGTGGGGGCGTTATAATGTGACGGTCAATCCCACTATTCGTTGGTAAAAGAGTAGCCCAAGAGTTGGCGGTGGGTGGTATATGACTAGCTGTCTTCCCTCTAGTCCTACACTGCTAAATTAGGGACGGCTAGCGCAGACAGCCCTCGAGTAGCTTTGCGCGAAATTCAAAACAAACAAAACAAACAGACCAATAGGTACTTACAGTGAAAGGAAGTTAATACAGTAAAACCTGTCTAAGGCGGAATCGCACGGAACGTAGTAAACTTTTCCTTAATTATATATAATTTTTTAGCGGAACGTTATACTTGTTTCACTCAAAGAAAGTAAGACGTTTGTGAATAAAGTTGTTATACTGTTTATGCTATATTTATTAGAATAAGAACAAAAATAGATATTCAAAATGTACGGTAGTACACGAAACATTAATCAAATTTATTTGAATAAAGTGTCCAATTTCAAGTGTTTCTTTTTTTTTTTAATGGGCTTTCTCATGAGGTTAAAACAGAACACCAATTCTACGGTCTTTTCATGAAGTTCATTTTCTCCCTTCATTTTTGCATATAATTTGGTAGTGTTGACATAACGCTTGCGATGAAGTAGTAATTTCTATTTCCTCACTATCTTTTCTATTTTGTTAATCTTCTGAATCTCTTGCACTGTTACCATCTTGTGATTCTATTACAAATTTTAAATCACTTTCATCAGTTTTTGTTGAAACAGTATTTTCAACGTTCCGTGTTCACAAGGTAATCTGCATCAATCTTCTCAATCAGAGTTTGGATTTGGCTAGAATCACCATAATAAACAACTTAAAAAGTGACAGTATTTAGTAGCTTTTTTTTTGGAAATGAGGGTATTAAGTGAGTTTTCCCTAAATTTTAAAATTAAGGAAGATAGGAATTTAATTTTTCGTGAGAATTATTTAAAGAGTAGAATTTTACACTTAAAAGACAAATATATATGTCTACAAATCATGAATCTAATTTAACTTCAAAAATAATGACGACAGAAAAAATAACAGAATATATTTAACCAATACTTACTGTAACAAAATGTCCGAGAATTTATTAACCTTTAAATACATTATTAATTAATTAAGAATTTATTAATATTTAGAGAAATTATTAATTAAATAATAAATTAATATTTAACCAAAAACATTTTTTTCCATCTTATTCAGGTTCTAGTTCAACCTGTTGATAGATGAGGTAGGTGAAAGATAGTTTTCCGTCCGTTTTAGGCAGGTTCCGCCCTATAGAGGGCTTTTATAAGAGAAATCTTAAAATAATTCTGCAAAATTTTGATATTTCCGGATTGTACAGGTTTCTGCCCTATGCAATTTACGATATGTTTTACTGTATATTTTTAACTAACTTATATCAAACTACATACCAGAATAAATGAAAACGTATCAATGATGTCTAATGGAAGGGGATAGAAAAAGCATGGTTTACTGGTAGCAGGCCTAATATGAATGATTAAATCACACTAGACATTTATATTCTTATTAATTTATCCATTGTAGAGTTTAAATCAGAGCTGAAGAGGTTTTGTATTAAAGGACTTCCAGTACAGTGAGTTGTTGGTTTGTTTTAAAGCAAAATCAAATTGGGCCTTTTCCTGCCGTGTCCACAACGAGTAATCCAGCCCCAGAATTTAGTGTTGTAAGTCTGTAAACTTACTAACATTTTACCAGAGGACACTGTAGAGTAACGTGTGACAAAGAAAAAAAAACTCGATTTAAAATGCAGTCTGGAGTGATTTTTGTCACTGATACTGAGTTTTTAGTCTTTCTCTAAATCTTTATCTCCTTTTCAATTGGTCTCGCATTACCAGATGGTTAGGGCGCTGGACTTATAAACTGAGGGTTGCCGGTTCGAATTCCCGTCACACTAAACATGCTAGCCCTTTTAACCATTATATATTACACTTATTGGTAAAATAGTTGGTGATGACTAGATGCCTTCCACCTAGTCTTAATTTGCTAAATTAGGAACAGTAAGCGCAGACAGTCTTCGTGTAGCGTTGCGCGGAATTTAAAAAAAAACAATTCCTCTGATAAGTAGTTCAAAATTAAAAGCACTGACAGATAGCCATTTAACTCTGCTATAAATGAAATTTCAAAAATAAGTAAGCTTATCATAATTTACTCACTAGATTAAAATATTCATTTACAGAATTAAGAGATAATTGTTAACGATTTTGAAATATGTAGAGCTTCATATACGTCTAGTGACAAAATAGTTCTAATTAGGTATTAGCACCAGAAATTCGTTATGAATTATCTCGCGTTGCGACTTGGAGTTATTTGAATAATTAATAAACAAGAACGTGTGGACATCTCTTTTCTGACAACATAACTTTCTGTTGACGATGGTTAAATCATTTATCGAAACTAATATTTCATGTTCAGATTAGTTTTTACATTGTGTATATATAATTACTCATCCCGGTTTGTCATTAAACGTTTCAGCATAAAACTTTACGGACAATTCGCTGGATTTTGACGTTTCACTTATACGTGTTAACATTTTCACTCATAAGAGGACACTAGCAAATGATGAACGCGCATAATCAGTATTTATGTGCTATATTTCTTATTAGACCGTAACGTCAGGGTGAAAAGAGATTACATGAAATAGGAAGTTAAGTGTTTCCATGTTTTTGTACATCAAGACTTGATTTTTGATTGTGAGTCACGTTCTGAAAGGATGTTTAAGTTCAAACCTTCAAAGTAACGTGAGATATGAGACCAAGTGTTCTTAACACGAGGATTTTATGTTTCCAACTAGTACTGTTGCTACAGTACCTAACTAACGACGAGTAACTACTTAGTATTTTACAAATTAATTTATAGGCCTAAGTTAGTAACGGTGACAATGATAAGAAAAAATGGGAGGTTAAGTAATGTTAATTTTGTTATGACGAAGGTGTAGCATGTGTTTTCAAACACATTTAGAACTTTTAAAAAGTTCATTTTCACAGACATCATTTAACACTAATATTGGTATCCATTTCGATGCTTTTAACTCTTAAAGATCAGAAGAGTCATGGTTAACACTAACAGTTGCACTAACATTATACCAGTACTACGATTATTATTACTATTAGTAGTATTAGTGAGAACAACCATTCATTCGGTAGTCCTACAATAGTACCTCTTACTGTGGAAAGTTTGTCATAAATTGGAATTTACTTGCAATATTTGTTTGTTCTTGCAGATCATATGATTGCAAACAACATTTTGGTTTAAGTCTTACTGACGACGTGCGACGTTAAAATTAAATCATGTAATTTATAAATCAAATACAGTTAATGACATCAGCAACTCATAGTTGCACCTCTCACACAAGACTAACTAAGCTTGAAGTCAGTGAAAGTTTCACTTTTAACCAAACTACTCTTAAAAGCAGGGAAAAAAAATGGCCCATATGTAATCACAACATTGTTGGCAAATACAGAGCCTGCATTGTGACAACTTTTATATTGTCATTAGTACTAATAGGCTTATCATTGTCAATAACTATGGTTAATAAATTTTAAACTGGAGTTACAGTTTATTATTGACAAAATTAGATGAGATTTTGAATATAAAGTTTTTTAAAAAAACATTTTCCTAAAACGAAGTATCCTGATATTTTTCAAAATAAGATAGATTGATAGATTGGTGTTTTACCAACAATTTGTTAGCTGTTTAATAGCTACTGATATTAATGACATTATGTTTGAGCTGTTATTATCAAGATGAGTGTAACTGATAAATTGTAAAGTGAAATGTGGACTTGCAAAATAACAGTCTGACACTTGATAAAAGAAAATGGATATTTCAAGACGTAATCCTCAAGATGAGTATGAGCTTGTTCAAAGAATTGGAAGTGGTACTTATGGGGATGTTTATAAGGTATGCAATTATATTTGAAATTGTGATTGTGTTGATTGAGCTTAATTATTATTTTATTTCTTTTTTATGATTTTACATTTGTGTGTTTATAAACTCAATATATTTTAATATTGTAATTCAGGAAATGTTATTAATAAGGTATTTGCTGAAAATGTTAGGTTTATAAAATCTCAAAATGAATAGTGAGCTTGTGCTATTTATGTCCATATAAAAAAATACAGCATTTTTAGCAGTTGAGTGAATCTTAATTTTGTCTGTGTAAATCAATAACTGGTCAAATCTGTAACCAGTGAGGTTTTTGGAGACTTAAGGTGATTGATGCCTGAAAGACTAAAGTAATTGGCCTGTAATGTCCATTATAACATTTATCACCCCTTTTTAAAGAGAAGTAATACTAGCAAGTTTTCAGTCCTTTAGTATCTACCCATTGTCCATTAACCTAGCAATAATGGAAGAGAGTGGCTAATATTTCTCTTTCTTTGAGGTAGAAGTAATATACATTGAATTTTAATGGATTTATGAACACCAAAAGACAGGTTTAAGATAAGGTTTCAAAATGAGGAAAATTATCCTAAAAGTAAAAAAAAAATCTATTAAAGGTATATGTTGTAAGAAAGTATATTGCTTGGAAATAAACTACAAAGGAATATAAGCATTGGATAGTGTTAGTAGTGAAGGCATTGCTGATTTCTGTATAGATAGAGAAATTAAGAGAACATTAAAGTTTTGTTAAAACTTTGTACATTTTTAGAAGATTATAGAGGTCATTCAAATGAAAGATGAAAATGGTAGGATTAAATATTTCTATTATTTTAGAATGAAAATAACTTTTCAGTTAGTGACTCAATAAATAATTTGAAAGCTTACAGAAGGAATCCTTAATAGGAATACTTCATTATTATCTAGTTAATTTTTTGAAGATGTCTGTAGTAAATATTAAGTTATATCTTTAGTTTCTCAATTTTAGTTTGTAATATTGACCAGTTTCATACTTATAAGGTTAACCACACTAATACAGTTGAATAGTGAAAGTTGTACCTTCTAATCACTAACAAATACTTTGATAAACACAAAATACAATTTATTCACATTTGTTTCTCAAGTTAGGAAATACTCCTTTTCTAAGTCTTCTGATTTGGAAATATATCAAACATAATATTGAAATTCAGTTTTTTACTTGTGTCTGTTGAGTTAATGGTATGGTCTTGAGATATTGTACTTCTCAAAGGGAGTGGCTGACTTGTAGGGGGGCCTTAAAGATCTCCATGTTGGTTTTCATGAGTGGAAAGTAGCTGTGTGTTGGGTAGGTCCCTAGGGCTGAATATCATTGATTCCTGAGCACAAAAATAGCTTTGGAAAAAATGCTATAAGACATTTCAGAAGATTGATTATCATAATTTTTAAGTTGGCAGCACTAAGATTCAACCTCTGAATAATTTATATGCAAAAACGGCTCGTTTGGGTTGAGAAAATATTTTAAATAGAAGAGCGAAGAACGATGACCGAAGAAGGTCGAAACGTTGTTCGCTCTTCTATGTAAAATATTTTCTCAACCCAAACAAGCCGTTTTTGCATATAAATTTCTCAACAAGTGCGTTTCTCGACATCGCTGATTACAACCCCTGAATAATTTCTTGAACTAGAGAAAATTTTAAAGAATGTTCATTTTGATTTTTAACAGAAAATGTAATTTTACATTGGCTTTATAACTGTTGGTGTAAAATGTATCCACAATAAAGTACATTGTTTGAAGGAGTTCATTAATTCAAATGCTATCACAGTCAACTGTATTGCCTAAACATACAACCACAACATTACCTAAGTTTTAAGAGCTAAAATACCAATTTATTGAAACTGAATAAAATAGGTTGTGAAAGTAGATTATCATAAAATTCAAAGGATCAAGATAAATTAATCGTATGATCCCTAATTTTAGCAACACAAAATGATGATAATGGTACAGGACAGTATGACAACAGTTGAGAAACTAAGCATACCAGGTTAAAGAACAGATTTTATGTCAGCACATTTCTTCTCAAAAGTATAAATGCCAACTGATCAACCATTAACATGTACAACTTAAAGATAACCTTTATTAAAAGAATTGAAACTTGCTAACATCCCATGTTATCCCATGAAGTCCAGGAAAATTTTCTGTTGATAAAGTGCAGATAACAATTTAGGCTGAGAGAAAAACAAACAAAATGATGTAAGAGTTCAAAAGTATTTTAATCACTCATTTGTAGTTACAGAAGTCACCTAAGAACTGGAGGGAGGGGAACAGAAAGCATGAGAAAGAGTCAACAAAAGCCTCTGTTTTGTGAAGCAGAAGTAACAGTGGTGTACATAGGCTTATATTTTTTGTGTACTGAATGAATATTGTGATAGTTCCAAAACTTCCAAATTAGTGAAAGTAGAGAATCTTTTCTTAAAGAAGAGTAAAGTGTATTCTACAAAGTTTTTTGTTTCACTGATGTATTATTTGTTTTGGGTCTCAACTGACTTAAAATGCTTCAAAGAAACTGGAGATGTTTTGACATAGTCCTGTAAGCAGTACAGTATAACACCACGATATGGTTAAATTTTCTGTTCCATGATAGAACTCACTGATAAGTTGCAGCAATATGCCATTATATTACCTTGGAAGTTTGAATGTTTTGCAAGAAAAACTAATCTGTCTTTTGAAAGAATGAGAGTAAAACAATAAAATGACCTCAGACTTCCAGAACAAAAACATTCACTTCATATGATGACTTACTGGGGAGAAAAAGGATAAATTAGGTAAAGAAAGAAAGGGTACCATGTAAAGTTAACCAGGTAGGATAAAACTAGTATTCTACAGTACATTGGTAATCATAGAATATCATGATACCAAAATTATGTGATATGCAATATGAAACAAACTTATCTGGCTCATTTCTTCTCAACAAAAGTGATTAAATGCCCTATGCATTCTAGGAAAATTGAATTATTGAAAAGTGCAAGAGAAATAAGGTTGGTTTCTAAAGCCAAATGCATATGCTTGGTGTTGAACTAACTTGGATTTCAGCAAGATGACAGTGGTAATCAGGTTGTCAAACATTTTATTGAAGTGAAAGTCAAGGGAAGAAACACCACCAATTTATTTAAATATCATTAAGATCACCACCTCAGTTTCTTTTTCCAAAGTTAAGTGACTGTAGTCATAGTGTTAATTTGTTTTACTGTAGACTCAATAGATCAGAATTATCTTTTTATATGCAAGAATTAAAGAAGGTAGTGAATTGTTCTTTTATATTTGTGTTGCATTTTCATATTGGCTTTATTATGATTTTATTGGCAGTGGTAATGGCTTTTAAAATTTGAATATAGTGGAACCTATTTTCAGTAGAAAAAATTAAGTGTTCCACTATGTTATGCTATTATTAATTATTTTTTAGTTTTGTATCCAATTTGTACTTACAAAAAATAAATTAGCAACCATTTAATGTAATTAAGGTAAACCAAAATAGCATGGTATTGTGAATGTTATTGTATCAAGGTAAATAAGTGAGATATTGTAGAATATTAATGTCTTCTACTTTTTAATTACTAAGAAAAGAGAAAAGAAAGATCAAAATGGTTTTTGAATTGCTGAATCTAGGTTAGTAGATGGATTCATCATTATGATAACAATGGAATGATATGAAACAGTCTCAAATATTTTTCCTAATTAAAAAGTCCAAACTACTGTTTCTAATATTTACATGATTAAGGTGTATAACAGATTAGCCTGGGAAAAAATAATAATGCAACAATGCAATGAGTAGGTTTTTAAGAAACACCACTCTTAGAACGTTGCTGACATTGTGTAGCTATATGTCTAAAAGAACAGCAGTCAGAACACAGGTGGTTCAAGTTTTTCCTTTCAATGTTGTAACTACACTCCAAGCATCTACAAGTTTTTTTTTCTTGTTCATTGTTGAGTCATTTAACTGCAAAAATGTTGAAGTTAGCATTGCTAAATTCAGTATGTGAGTTGACTGCACTAATATCAGGGGATTGTATTCCACAACATCTCTAAAGATCCAGTGGACTATGTATAATCACTATGTAAGCTCATTATAGCAGTGACTAAGCATCTATCACAATGTCTGGTCCTAGTGCTTGATCAAGAGACCTTCTACATGATTCTGGTCAGTTCCAGTATTTTTTGTAGAATGTTCAGAATCAGTAATGTTGCTGATGTTTTCTCGTGTACAAAACTTGAGGTTATTTGGCAACTTTGTGTATAGATACATGAACTAATTTTTTTAATGAAATCTTAGAATAGACATAACAGTTAAACTACTGGAAATGTGATATTATCTAAGGTTTTGTTGAAAAGTGTGTATATTTGTGCATTCTATAAGAAACATAAATGTTTTTATCTACATAGAAAGCATTGCATAAATATAATTAAAGTCCATAAAATTGCAAATAATTCTGAAACACATATTAGTACTATAAAAATTTGGTGTGGGTTGTTTTCAGTAAGGAATAAAAGTCTAACTGAACAACAATGTATTAAACAAAATGCAAATGCAATAATTTTGAAGAGATTTACAGTGAAGTTGTTTTTTAACAGGTTTTAAACAGATATACTCTTGGATAAAAAATTATCAGATTAAACACAAGTGAGAAAGTTTAAACAAAGTTCACCTACCTAAATTATAAGTAAAAGCTAAATAGCTGTTTGCTCATTGTTTAAGCTAGGCTTCATTTGAAAGGTTAGAACCATCTTCTTCATCAGTAATGTAGTTTTGTTTTTGGCTTAACTGATTTTTTTGTGAAGATACTGGGAATTGGGACAATATCGCATTCACCTGATGCATGTTAAATAATGTTTGAACTGTTCTTTAACCTGAGATTTAGAATGTTTCTCTAAATGATTCCTATTCTTATAACAATTGATCCAATGTAAGCACCTCCATGCATTGAGGATCAGAATTTATAAATAATACATGCCTTTTGAGAAAACTAGATATGATACTTAAACATGAAAAAATTCTGAATTCTCAGTAAAAGTTTGAACCAAATTAAAGGTGAACCTGTGATTAGAATCTGTTGAATATGGTGTATAGTTTCTTCAGGATTTGTGAATGTGAGCCTGTGTATGGTAGATAAATCATTGCCTTTAGTTTTGGAATGTTATAGTTCAGTGACCTTACTAATGTAGTTGTTTAATGATTTTATTGATAATAGAATATATAATGTAATTTGAAAAGTAAAATTTTGAGACTTATTTTAGTCTGTTTAATTCCTGCTGTTTCTATTTAACTTTATTGTTTCATTGCCCTTTGAACCTTGTCTAACTAATACTCCCACTGTACAAGTTGTACACTGCTCAGTGAACATGTATTTCATGTTAATGTATTGAATTATGTAATGAATAAACTACTGTACTCATGAGTATCCCATGGAGAATTATAATTATTTATCATTATCTTACCTAACCTAACTTTATTCAAGCTAATAAGTTTCTAATTTTTACATTTAGTTGCTTTTTAAAAATCAATTAAAACTATACATGTAAAACAAGAAATATAGTACTTTAACTTTTTTTGCTGTTAATAGGCAGTAAAATTTAAGTCTACATTTTTATAATTATTACATTAGTATACTGAATAATTATTTAAATATTGCATTTTGGAACACAGAATAATAACATATAGAAAGCAAACAATATTCTATAACTATTATAATTTAACTGGCTTTCTAATTTAGGCAAAAAGAGCTTAAAAAAATTCCTTTAGCTAGTTGAACTGAAAACTGCAAAATAAAATTTCATACTGAAGATGAAATAGACAATATTTTGTCATTTAATACATTAAAACATTGCCTTTTTATTGGTTATAGATTTAAAATTGCTAAGAGAATTATTAGTAGTTTGTAAAAAAGATGTGATGTAGGTTTGGCAAGCGAATCTGATTTTCTAGTTTTACTTCATAAACAAATAAGATGGAAGGTTATAAGAATTATACTTTGCCTTAGTAATTACTTATATAATATATAATAATGAGTGATGTGTATTGAACTCTGTACTTAAAGGTGAATTTTACAGAAAAAAGAAAACTTTGCAGTCAAAAGAACTACTCATACTGATTAAATTTGCAGGTTCACATTGTTTATAATAAATGAAACATAGAACATGGTGCAGAAAGAGCCCTTTTCGAGCTGCAGTCTGAACGTTTTAGTTTTTACGTTTGCCGTTAGGAAAAGTACTGTGACGTAATAGTTGCCAAACATACTGCCAATGCCAGCGCGTTGAATGTAAATAAACATGGCCAGTGCATACGGAGAAACAGTGGCAGAGTTTGTTTTGACTTTGTGTTCTGAACAGTATTGAGTAGCGCCATATCAATTTGAACCTAGAACAGTTACTTTTGACACAGATCTGACATGTTCTAGTGATGGGGACAGTTCCACGAGTGAGAGTAGCGGAACTGTGAGTGATACTGATAGCACCCAGGCTGGTTTTGAGTTAGTCATACCTCCAGTGGAAGAATGGTAAGCCTAAGTCATGACATTAAATATGGTTTGTATTATTTCACGTGCAATTTTAAGCATCTCGAAACCTGTCTGGTGTTTATAAATTATTGGTATCACAGACTGGGTTTTATTTGTTTATACTTTGCCGACTATGGTAACTAATACTCGGCCCTTCCACAATCATTGTACCGGGTATTTATGACTCATAGCAAAATGAATTTCAATTATATGTCATAATTCTGTGTATAAAATTAAACTAGATGTAGTAGTCTGAATAGTTAATTTAATATTTACCATAAATGTATAATTTATATGACATATTCTGTATGTTTGTGCAAGGTGTAGGTGTGGTTTATGCAAGCAGATGCCAACCAGGAGAGAGTGTGTGTTTGTTGTTGCTTATACGACAAGGTGTAAAACCGATTAAAAGATGAAGAGTGCATTATCCAAACTTGAGGATTTGATGGAAATTGCCTATATATCGATGTCTTGGAAGCATCATACTATGAATTTGTTGACCAGTAACCATGTTACCATAAAACAAACATAAAGTAGCAGTATCAAGACAGAAAATAGTCTCACAAAGTATGTAATCCAAAAAAAGCACCAATAAATTTACATAAAACACCAGCACTGAAAGGAACAAAATTGTCGGTGCACAACAAAGCGTGTTTGGCAACTATTACGTCATAGATGTAACATGCCACTGAAACAGCCGAATGACCGAGAAAAACTTGAGTTTGAGGACCTGCATATTTTATTTCATTTTTTACTCAAAAACTACAGTGTTTAAAACAATGGCAACCACACAGGAATTATACCTAACCAAAGTACAGTTTCTAAGGCAATTATTAAATTTGTTGAAAATTCACCTTTAAAGAGAGGTGGTAGTAAATCAATTAGAGGAGAAAGGCCTAGAAAACAAATGTTATGATTCTCATACAAGTTGACATTGAAGATTTGTTTAAATATTTTCTTAAAAAGATTGAGAAGTTAAAGCTTATATTAAAATTTGGTTTGTTTATTATGTTGTGATGCCAGGTTTATTTGTATTCATTGGTAACAGAGTATTTTAATTAAATTCTGTATCTAACTCATCAAAATTTTGGAGTATGCACACTTTGACCTATCTGTAGTGAAAGGTTTAAAGGATTGGATTATAATAAATTGTGTAAATTATAAATGCTGTATTAAAAGTTATTGGTTGAATTTCTTTTTCTGCATTACAATGCTCTTTTTTTAACCTTTGAATACATATGCTGATTATTTTCTGGTTTATTTCATGTGTAAATCATTTGTATCACTGTAACTAAAGAACGCTGAAGTATTGAGTAATAAGCTGAGTGTCTAGCTTATTCAAGGTTTTTCTTATTTTTATTGTAATATTAGTTGTATTATTTCACTGTAATAAATTATAAATAATCAGTATTATTATATGTTAGCTGAAAACCTGAACATAAAAAATTTGAAAGTGGAAATTGTAATATGTGTAGGACAAAATAATTATAAGAACCCATCACTGGAAGCAACCACAGTATATCTACTGTGGCCACTGCTGATGAGGTTCTTTGCCCAGTGTCAGAGCTTGCATCAAACTAAATGGGATATGACATACAGTAGGGGTATAGATGTGTGTGTTCAACATTCATGAACAAAATCTTTTATGGTGACTTGTAATTCTTATAGATGTTTATGGGAAGAATTGATAATTTAACATTGTTTATTTTAATACTAATTATTTATTTTTATTATTGCAATTACTATTTTGAGTTAACTTTATTATTGTTGACAGAAGCTGGTAAACCAGCAAGTACGTGTAGCTCAGTTTAGGTCCATACATGTTGTACTGCACTGTTCATAGTATTAAATGTTTTGATATATTATCTTATTTTGATAATCAGTTACTATATATCTAGAAAAGGAAACATTGCTCAGCTATGTGTTGTTTTACACACAACCATACAGATTATTGGTCTATTTTAGTCTTATTTAAATTTCATTGTTAGTTTTTTTCATTAATGTTTAAGTACAGCTGCTTTAACACAGGACTTTCATGTGTGTATTGGGGGTACTTCATGTTTTCATTACAGATTTCTGAAATTTTGTTTACTAAATATTCCTTGAAAGTATTTTCTTCAGAATATGAAGACATAAATGTTTCTACCAAATTAGTGACAGGCATTTTGAACAAAAATATTGAAATCTTCCAAATTTGGCAAGAATATTTAGAACCTAACACAATGCTTTATAAACATTGTGAAATAAATATTTACTACATTACATGTTAATTTACAAAACACCAGACCTCAATTACTAATGAATTTTCAAAATTTAAAATCTACTATATTGATATCAATAAGCTGGAATTCCACATTTGTAGGGAGTGAATTAAATCCTTAAAAGAATTACAGTAATTGAGAATTGTGAATCATGCAGCAGGTATCAATGTCATTACTATCTGGTCAAAATACAAGTCTTAATTTTTTACTTGAATGTTTATAGCAACAAATTTGTACAATTAGTTTTTGCAGAAATACAGAAAAGTTCATCTACAACAAAATATTTAATGTGGAAATTATTTGTAATTTAACCCTTTTAATTTACAAATTAATTTTTGATATTAAACAAAAAAATCTTGTCTTGAAACATTTAATCCAGAACTCTGAAGTGTCTTTATTTTTAAAGTGTATCACAAGTGCCTCTGTGATTCATCAAAATTTTTCCATAATCTTTTACTTTTCAAAAGTATAATGAAATAGAAATACGATCTCAACTTGATAGTACATACTGCACAGTAGAAACATACAAACACATTTTATGTGAACCAGAGTTAAATTTCAGTTTAATTATTCTCTTACTCAATTGTCTATCAGTTTTTTAAAATGTATTTATTTTTGAGAATTATAGTTCTGACACAAGTTTGTATTTCAACTGAAACTGTATCATAGTGCTACACAAGTTTGTATTTCAACTGAAACTGTATCATAGTGCTACACATGTTTATGTATTTCAACTGAAATTATATTATAGTGCTATTAATTTTTATAATTTTAAAACTGCTATTCAAAAAACATGATCCACTTTTTGTGGTGGTATACTTTATTCTACCAGATTTTACTGCTGTTGTCTGTTGGTTTAGAAGTTTAGCCTGCATTTAGTAAATATTTTATCATCTGATACATATGGTAGACAGTCTTTAATCACTTTTGATTGTAACTGTTATACCGTATTTCCATGTCAGTAATAAATTTATTGCACCTGGGTCCCATACTATACTTAGAATTTCCAGTATCTTCTATTTTAACATGTACCTCAGTGTATAAGCTTTTTATTTTTCCACTGTAAAATGCACAGGTTTTTCCTTAAATTTAAACACCTGGTGTAGAGTTAATTAAAACAAAGTGTATACAGTAAATTTTTATGAGCTACAAAGTGTTGAGAGATGTAGGCCATAGTCATGACGTGAAATATTGATCTTAGAAAAGTATACACTTATTGTTACATTTATACTATGCAGTGGAGCAGAAGTTTGGATTTGGTATGGTAGTCCATTAACATCTTTGTATTAATGCTCAAATACCATATTTGGGGCTGAAATTCCAAATTAAAGGACAGTTTTAATCTCTTCCATACTAACAGATAGTACTGTAATTATAATCTTTTTTCTTTTTTTTTTTGCTATTTATTATCATTTTTGTGAGCAACTGCCTTGCTACTTCTGACTGCAGAAAGCAAAAGATGGTAAAGATATGGGATGTTGTTGGCTTGAGAACTCATTCGTAAGCATCTGAAGCTGGTGAAGTTCTGATTAAACCGTATAGTCAGTATAGACAGTGTTCTCCCCTCTGCTAATTTCTCAAAAACTAAGGCACGTTACATAATAATACACCATGTTATTTATGCCCCAGTGTTACATATTTTTGTAACTGAGTTTCAGGCAATTTTTTCATTTATTTATTTACTTATTTTTCCCTTCCCAACACAATTTAATAAAATTGTTTGTATTTGTTATGTAAAATTTTTGCTATTCTTTCTTTTGATAAAATCTGATATAATTTTAACTTGCATAAATAAATGCATCCACAAACGTATATTATTTTTGCTTGTTAGTGCATATTAACTTTTTAACATATGTTCTTGAATAGACTCCATTGTTTTACCATGTTATGCTTGCAGCAGGTTCTGTTTAACAAAAGATTCATATTCAGAATACATTATTCAGTTGTCACTTCAACATTATCAAATAAGGATTACCAATTAAGTATTCTTGTAAGATTAGAAAACAATAGGATATAAGATTCAAAGTATTCACTAATTGTTGCTAATGATTTTATAAAATGTAAATCTCCCAATAGAGAGATGTTCTCATACACTATATGTAGAAGTTTTAAAAAATCAGTGTACCATGTGTAAAGATGATAAAATAATGTATAGACTTGTGTAGTAGCTAAGAAATAAACATTATGGAAACAGTCAGAACTAAAAAAATTAGTTGTTGAAAATAACGTTTTGTAAGTACATACTAGAAACTACATAAATTATGCATTGTGAAAGAAATGTCAACTTCAGTAGGTAAGTTTATCTTGCTTACCTCCAAGTGGGTAGTACCTTATTGTTATTGCTTCTTTTTTTCTTTATTTTGGATAGCTCTCACCCTCCCACAACTGTGTGCAAACAGTGAAGAGCAATGTAGATGTGGGATGTTTGGGGCTTGAGCACCCACATCTTACTCTCCTAATTTCTAATATCTGTTTCTTTTGGTTATATTATCATTATTATTATATATGAATATCTTTATGTAAAATTGGCAAATGGAAGTTAAGGCTGATTGATGGTGTATCCCCACTGCAATGTGGGTCCTACTTGTTCAGTCACCTCCAAAACCTAGGGTACATTTTATATCCCACATTATAGCCTATACCTTGGATATTCTTTTAATTTGTGCAGTGTGTTTTATTTTTGTTTAGGTTTGTTTATGTTTATTAGAAAATACTATTATTCAGAGGTTTGGATTTGTTGTGTTTAACACAGTCCTTCCTTTTGATGTTGATTTATTTTACTTGACTGTTGAGTATCAATATTATACATATATATCAACATGCACACATACTGTGATTCTAATTGCTTTCATTAGTGTAAATAAGACTGCACTGTTTAGTGCAAAAAGCATCAGTTATATGAAGCATATATAGTAATTTTATGAAACAACCAAACATCTTAATGGGATGGTCACACTAGTCTTAATAGTTTGAGGTTACAATGTCAGTCATACTAAATAAGCTTTCAGTTACAGAATGCTACACACACACACACACACACATACATTAAAATGAGTTATTGTGTTTGTTTCTACATGTACATTCTGTATTTTACAAGTATATGTAGTGAACTAATGACACCAATATTTATGTACAGTATGAAGTCTAGATACTTAAGAATATCCCATGCTCTGTTATGTAATCAGTGAAGAGAGAAACTATTAACAATTTAATATATACAATATCAGATTAGTGAAATGAATGTAACTAAGTATTCTTTTTTATTTTGGTTCTTAAGTTACATGGTGCAATAATTCTTTATAAGTGACTTGCTTTTCATATTTTCAGGCATTACGCATGTGTACAGGAGAGATGGCAGCTGTTAAAGTTATTAAACTAGAACCAGGTAATACTGAATGTTATTAAAGTTAAGGAAGGGGTTTAATACATTGTATTATTTTGGAAGGTCACTAAAATTTTGGAATTAGATTAAGTAAGTATTAATTGAGCAATAAAGTATATATTTGGGTGAAAATTGTGATACTGAAATAAAGGCTTGTCCATGTAGAAAACCATGCATTACATGCATGATGTAAATGTATGAATGGAAATTGTTGAATGAAATTACTGATAAGTTGAATTGTATAGGTTGAGATTTTGTGAAGGCTCAGAAAGAAATTATATATGTATGTTAACACAATAATGCTCATTTTTCATGTGTTAAAAAATCACTTTAAAAATGCATCCATCTCAAGATGAAAAACTTCTAATTAAAGTTATGTCTTCTCATGGAACAGTAATAACACTAATATTTTATGAAACAGTATAGAATTGTAAGACTTAATAAACACTAGGAAGTAGATAAAAACACTTAGCATTGAGAAAAGTAGTAAATTGGAACATGTACAACCTCTAAAGTGTTCTGTGTTATAATAGCATTGAAGATTTATGTAGTATTATAGTGAAATTGTCATTTTCATTCATTACATTTGTATTTATCAGAGTCAAAAAAGTCTTGCACATGAGTTTAAATGATCTTGCATAGCTACCAAAGAATACATCTCATTTTCTCAGCTGGCTTTATCTCATAACTTTATCATTAGTACTGTTGTTTTCATTATTATTTTTTAATTGTTAACAAAAATAACCAATATAAAATGCTTACTTCTTCACTTCTATCTTCACAATTTTGTTTATTTTAAATGCCTGTCAAGTACCTTGCATAAATCATCAGAACTGTTGCAGGTTATTCTAGAAGTGCACATGTAGTAATTTGTTTTGTGGTTTAAATTCCTTGCCCAGTTGATTGCTTAGAATGAAAAAAAGTTTCTTATTTTTGTTAATGATTGTTGTAATGTTTTGTTAATGTGTTTGTTTTTTTACTTTTTGATCTTTTAAATTGTAATTTACCTTTATCTTGTAGGTGATGACTTCTCTATTATTCAGCAGGAAATATTAATGATGAAGGATTGTAGACATCCAAATATTGTGGCTTATTTTGGAAGCTATCTCAGGTTTGTCAATCATCTTACTAATGACAGTACAGTTGCTTATTTAACTTGTATCACTGATATGGCTTGTCCATTTTGTATTAAATACTTTGTATTTTAAGACACAATGACATGTGCTTGACATTTATTTCAATTTGATATGATGAATTATAAAGCACTGAATTATTTTTCTTCCTACTAATAAATTGGGCTCTGTAAGCATTGTTAGACCCATTGGAGATATTGATAATCCAGTTTATAGTTGTTATAGTTAGATTTATAGTACTGTCCCATTGGACACAATACAGAAAATGTGGTTTGCCTTTATGGTCACTTGCAGTCTGGATGAGGATATTTGGACATTTTCTACAAACCTGCTAATTATTGATGTGGTTATGTCCCATAGTGGAACACTTAGAACACCATCACAATGTGGGCATAATCATTATAAGTAACTTTAATCTTTTTCAGGTAATATTTCGATTCAAAATGAATAAATCTCAGCTGCTAAATAAGTGATTTGTGTTTTTTTAATAACTTCACAACAGGTTGAATTTGATGCATCACAATTACATCTTTGCAACAAGAGAGAAAAACAATACAATAGTTTTGCAGTGCATAAAAAACAACAAATAAATGAGTAAATGGTGGTTTGTTTTCTGAGTTGTAAGTCATATTATTGTGCTTTTATTTATCAGAGTTACAT
The DNA here is from genome assembly GCF_004210375.1 of Tachypleus tridentatus. Classification (NCBI taxonomy): domain Eukaryota; kingdom Metazoa; phylum Arthropoda; class Merostomata; order Xiphosura; family Limulidae; genus Tachypleus; species Tachypleus tridentatus. The sequence goes on from NC_134830.1 coordinate 40,686,566, forward strand.
ATTCTTGAACATGTCATTAAGTCATCATTGCTATCTAATACATCACAGTTGACTCAGCTGGCTTCATCATATTCTTTTGTCTGCTTATCAAATGCAAGTTATCACCTTTAAAAATTTTATACTTTTTCACAATCATGTTTTAAATAAAGAATATTTTGTAATGTTTTAAAATAATTTTTATTGCACTGTCAGGAGCTAGATGTGACTAAATGTTTCATGAATTTTAAGGACTTAATATGTTTATTGCATTATTAAGTTGTATTTTTTTGTAATGCAATATGAAAGTACTTTAGTTGAGAAATAACAAAATAAGCTTTATCATTCTGCCATTAGAAATAAGGATGTTTTTTATGCTACAGAAGAGTGCCTCAGTCTTGTACAAAATATTTGAACTTTTAGGAAAATGTATGAAATTGACACCAAATATGCATGCTGAATTTTATACAGACATTCCTTCATGAAGATATCATCACTTGATACCTTAATAGAAATTAAACTGTTTATTGTTAAATGCAAACCTAGAATGAATTATTCATGATTGAAAGAGAATGTGTAAAAGTATACTTGTGTGTTTCAGGTAGAAAGGAACATAACATTGTGTATCTGTGTGCTGAGACATGCTTGTTTCTGTTGTATGTTGAGTTTTCAAATCCCACTGCATGTTATTTGTAAACTTGTTTGTATATCGACATAATGTATGTGTTAACATGCAAATTTTGTTATGTGGCAGTTTTTTTTTAATAAAATACTCATAGTTGAATTTTTTGTACAAGTTTTTTGTGCTGATTACAGAGGATGCAAATAGAAAAATATCCTTTGATGGAAAATAGCAGTGCAGTGGTCAGCTGATTTTGCATAAAACTAAACCACATTAATATATTTATCAAACAAATATTAAGTATATGAAACCATTTTACAACATGGCAGCTAATAAAGACGGAAACGTCATTTTCTGTCATACACAATGCAGTTGCTTTAATAACAAAACAAAACAAATATTTTACTGACACCTAAAAATACTTATTTTACTAGTTCAGGAATGATTCACAAATGTGACTACGTACTGGAAAAACCAAAGGTTGTAAATTGAAATGTAACAAAGGTGAAAGAATAATTAATGAACACTGCAGAATGTTTTTTTAATTATTGTCATTTGTGTTATTATTTAGGAGTAAAACATCCATCAAGATCCCATTCAAAATTCAACCACACATCATTTTACAATATAAAAAATTAAATTTTGTCTAAATCTATTAAAGAAATATACACACAGAAATCTGGTTTTCTTGATTATTAATATGAAACAAGTAGGAAAAGTTTTAATGTTTGAATATAATGTACTTTGACATTTTAGTTATCAGTAATAAATTAAGTGAAGAAAACTAGTTTTGTTTAACTCTAATCAGTTTTTGTACATTCTAGGAATAATTGTGCAGTGTTACATAAATGTGGATGTAATTTATTACTTTTTGACATTATTAAGGGCTTGATTTGACAGTTAGTGGCAATACAGAAAGTCATTTACAACTTGTATTACTGTAGTTTTTCTTTTACCACTGGCAACTAGATGTAAACATTGGTTTTAATGCTTTTTGTTTTTTTAAACATTAATTTCCTTTTATGAATTTTGTTAAATTTACTTTAATTTTAACTTTTACCAGATATTTGGAGCAGATAGCCTAGCTGCTTTGTGCCATAAAACACAAAACCAACTAACCAAGTAGTGACAATTTTTTGTGAAACTTAATCTAGAAGGATTTTGAATTTAATTTAAATTTTTAAAAACAATTATTTCTGATCTGATTATAATTTTTAATGAACTGAATATATTATTTTGGTTAAATCTTGGAATTGTTATTGAAGTTTTAACTTGAAACTGACATTGTAGGAGAGACAGACTTTGGATATGCATGGAGTATTGTGGTGGTGGATCCCTACAAGATATTTACCATAGTAAGTATACAGTTTTTATTCTAGTAGTTTTATCTGTAATCTGTTGTATTATGAAGTTCTGTTTTATGATGACACTAAAGGTTTCTATTTCAAGCTTAAATTGAAATTATTTCAGAACTTTTGTTTTCAGTCATAGATATGCCCATTTCATGGATTGTGAGTGTGTGTTGAAGTGTATTCTTAAATGCTAAGTAACTTATTATACATCAGTAAAAATCATTTGCAAAAATGATAAATTTTACTACTTGTAGTGTAAAATCTTTGCACAAGAAGACATGAGTTTTCAATCAAAAATTATCTATATAGATAATATGCTTGTTTTTCTTCTGTCTGTCCAGAACTTTTTTGCAAATTTCTTGATCAAATGCTATAAATTCGTATTGTTAGAAAGGCTTTTGTCCAAGGAGTCAGGATTGTATAATGGCTCAACAAAATTTTAATGAATAATTTATGTTGAATAAATTAGAGGAGATGCCTATAGAGAAGATGTCACAGTTCTCATACTATTATCTTTTTAATGTTACCTCATAAATTTAAAAACTTGTATACTGTTAACTTGTAGATTATTAATGTTTTATGCTGTATTTTTTCACCATTATAAGAAATTAGTTTATTTAAAATTCAAATGTAAATCACTGAGTCCTTATGACATGCACAGAAAAAGATGCCCGTGGTAAGAGTAATTATGTTTGAGTGAACTTGTCTGACCATGTAAAACATTGAAATAGACCAGGAGTTATTGTTCTAATATAATGTCTGCGAAAAAGCATAGCTTGAATGTTGTGTGTGAAAATAACAAAATATGGAAAATTCAAGTTAGGGCATGAAAAGTGCTGCAACTGTTTTGCAGGTCAAGGCTAGTGTTAGATTAGTTAATTTGTAGCAACAGTTAGTATTGAGTGTATGTTTATTGAAACTTAGTAGCTTACTTAGTTAAATGTCAATGCAGTTAGTATTCTAACCATACGTTTAGAATAGTCAGAAACAAAAATTCTGTATTTTATAATTGAGTCATTTGTCAAAAATGCTTTAGTTTTTGTTAAATACACTGATGTTGGCTAAGTGTGTTTTACTAATAAGAGAGCAGTTTAATATGGAAGAGTTGTTTTGTAACTTCTTTTATATTAATTTTTCACTGTGTTCTTTAAGTGTGAAATTATAGTTTAAAATAAATGTTTGAAGTAAAATGTGAGCTTTAAATATTTGTCCAACAATTTTCCTTGGTTATTATTCTCTTTTTTTTTTAACATTGTCTGTTGGTTTGTTTACATTTTTAGTATAGCTTGACTATACTGCTAAAAGGTTTCCATTTGTTTATGCAGTCACAGGACCTCTGATGGAAGCACAAATAGCCTATATGTGTCGGGAAACATTAAAAGGCTTAGAATACCTTCATTACATGGGGAAAATGCATAGGGATATTAAAGGTGCGAACATTCTGTTAACAGAAGATGGTGATGTAAAACTTGGTAAGTTAACTCTCTAACTTGTTTCTCAGTGATTGTTAATAAGTTACTAAACTCACTGCAGTTGTAAATCATTATAAGTTCTTGAACTACAGTTTATTTGTTGAAGGTCACAGCCAGTTGTTATGCAGAAATTTATCAGAAGAGCTGTACTGTGTAAATTCACACTGTTTGTGTGATATACTTTAATGGATATTTTATAGTTCTTCCATGTTTTAAAGTTTACTTTAGTGATGTATAAAAATCGACATTTTCAGTTATTACTGAATAGATCTATCTCTCAAAAAAAGTATGTAGAAACTAGCAAATTTTACTTGGAATATTTTTTATAAACATACAAATCAACTGCTTGTAATTGTACTTGAATGTTTTGATGACTGTTATTTCAGACTTGAAATGACTGTTTCTAAATTAAGAAGAAATATTATTAGTAAACTCTGATTGATCATGGAAGCACTGGTGTGTAAATACATTTGTGGTGACTGGTTATAACTTCTTACAAAAAAGGTTTGAAATGTACACACTGACAAGCTTTGAAAAATATGTGCTTGAAATTGAGTTTTATGCTAATTTTGCTATAGTTTATTGAAAGTATTAATCATTTGCAAACAGTTCTTTATGAATTAAAACAATATTTGCTTACTGGTACTTATACCCACCATAACCCATAAGCAAACATAAGCATGTAGACTTGCAGACTACACATGTAATTTATTATACTTTGTTACACTGATTTATGCATACTGCTATAAGTCTATAAAATATTTTTTTTCTTTTCACAACATAATAAACTTTAAAATATAAGTAAAAATACATAAGGGTACCAGTATTGAAAAAAAAAAACATTGTTTTAAACAAGTCATATGAAATTACATGCAGGTGGTCCAATTCCCCATTGTATTTAATTTGCTTTATTTGTAGATAAAACACTATCTTTACATTTGCTTGCATTTAATTTGCTTTATTTGTAGATAAAACACTATCTTTACATTTGCTTGCAAATTCCTTTTCATTAGGCTTGAGTTTTTCATATACAAACTTGAATTAACACTAATACTACATATTTGTAATTAGTAATTACAACTAGATTTATTTAATATTTTTGATATTTTTTAGCATACTTTGAATTCAAACAGATACATTTTTATACTCCTTAGCTTCACACCTTTCTTTACTCATTTCTGTCATGTATAGCTGAAAATACTGTATTGCTGGATACCTTTTATGAGTTTGGACATTTGGAGATTTAAAAAAAAGATATTTTTTCACTTGCTTTATTGTAATATTTAAATACATTTGTGAATTTTAGTTGTGTTTTGGTTATTTTAACTGGGTCTGTACAAATTGATTTTTATTGGGAATTGTTGTGCATGTTATTCATGTGTATTATCATGTTTTTATACCAATAGTAAAAAGTAAGCTAGGTGTACATTTTATTAAGCATTTTTGCTATAGTTGGATTCTGTTTTGGGGTTACCTGTCACATTGTTTTTTATTGATTGAGCAAAACACCTAAGATTGCATCAGTTATTATTTTTATGACAAAGTAATAAATATCTGTAACAAGTTTTTGGTGCGTGTAACATGTACGGGTTATTTTTTTAGGAATATCTGAAATTTTTTAAATAGGAATGTAAATGTTTGGTAATCATTTGCAGTGGGTTCTTTTTTTTCAATATTTTATTTTGAATGTACTGTAATTATTACATGTCTAATGTTATAAACATCCTATACATAATTTTTTTTTCAGCTGACTTTGGAGTTTCTGCACAAATAACGGCAACCATCAGTAAACGAAGGTCATTTATTGGCACACCCTACTGGTAATTAAATCTATCAGTTTTAGCAATTATTATTAAGACAGGTATTTATGTTTCTAACCCACTTCACAAAATTACTTTAAAATAGTAATGTACTACCATATAATGTTATGAATATAACTATTTAAATATTTATTTCTATATGCATCAATTTTTATTAAACAGAAAAAAGTTTTAATGAATATTTAGTAGCTAAGAAGATAGTCATTAAATGAGATATAGTCTTTTGTTTGGTGTGAGTACAGTAGTTTTGAGGACTAAGTTATGCTAGGATGCTATTGTAATGATAAATTCTATGTGCTTAGGTTTGCTCAATTTGATCCAGATGACTACATTTTTTAGCTTTATTTTGCAATCTGAATTTTGAGTAATGCTCTTTTTTATTAGGTGTGGTGGTCAAAAGAATGGGTGATTACATTAAATATTTCAGGTTTCATGAAGCTTTTACATTTTAGTATTCTGTAAACTTGAGATAGCTGTTAGACCTGTTTCTTTAGTGCAAGTTTATGCTCACAGGTTTTGGATTTAGCCTTCTGTTTGTAGAATAATTTAATGTGTTGTAATAGCTAGGTTATGATGGATATTCTAATACACACTTCTTGGATATCTTCTACCATGGTATCAGTTTCCAGTTGTTCGCATAGAGTTTTAGAGTGGTTCTTAAGTGCTTGCCACAGGAAATTTTGAAGGTAGCCACAAAAATTGAAAGTTAAATTTTTCTACTTTCTTTACTTATATGCAGTACTAAATCTTGCATTAATTCATTCATATTGTATTGACTTGATGGGTATTATGGTTATAAAATCTAGCAAGCCTCAATGAGGCCCTGTTAGACAACCAGGACTGCTCAGAAACATCTTTATTTTTACCTTCCTTGCAGAAATAAGAGTTATTCTAAAATGAATTTGGTAAATTAAATAACATTTTTAGAGACACAGTTGAGTTTAAATGGTTCAGTGAGAATGTTGAGCTCGAGGGAGCATTGGTAAGTGTGTGAGGCATGGATATACACAAAGTGTGACTAATGAAAACCCTCATGATGACAGGGAAAGATGTGAATACTGAAAGCAGGAACTTCAAGACAAGAAAAGTTCAAGGAGAGGTGTGACTGCTAGATGAGGAAAGACTGACTTGGCTGACCAAGGTTATGACAAAAGTAGCCAGTTCCTGGTTGTAAACCAGTGTGACTACTGGTTTTAACTAAAGGTTAAGAATAAATAAAAAAATTGCAGAAATTATTGTTCAACTGCAATATACTGATAAAATAAGATTAAACTGACATGGTATTAAGATTATTGTTGAGTGGCACCTTTTCAGAGCTGGGATCAAAGGATAAAAAAAACAAGAATGAATTTTGCTGAGAGGGGAAACAGGAGAACTCTGAGAAAACCCATCTTTACAACCAAGGTGCCAAATAAAATATTCTGATTGTGCATGGGAGAAACTGAAATGGGACAAATACAAGAATTATCAAAATCAGAGGAATAAATAGAGGATGAGAACACTTTAATTCAAATTTTAGAACCAAGATATGACAGCAGTGTCTTTTTGGCTCAGAAGAATCTATTATGGCCTTTGTTGCAATTCTCAGAGTCAAATCGTTAATTTTTATAGCTAGTCTTGAATTATGAACTGAATGAAAAATATCACTTATCTTATAATGGGAGGTACAGTAAAACCTGTCTAAGCTGGAAATTGCATAGGGCAGAAACCTGTACAAGCCAGAAATATCAAAATTTTGCAGTGTTATCTTAAGATTTCTTTTATAAAAGGCCCTCTGTGTGGCAGAACTTGAGTAATGCAGATGGAAAACTATCTTTCACCTACATCATCTATTAACAAGTAGGATTAGAACCTGAGTAAGGTGGAAAAATGTTTTTGATTAAATATTAATTTATTGTTTAATTAATTTGTTTAAGTGTTAATGACTTCTCTGACATTTTATTACAGTAAGTATTGGTTAAATATATTCTGTTCTTTTTTTCTGCTGTCATTATTTTGGCAGTTAAATTAGATTCATGATTTGTAGACATATATATTTGTCTTTTAAGTGCAAAATTCTACTCTTTAAATAATTCTCATAAAAAAATAAATTCCTATCTTCCCTAATTTTAAAATTTAGGGAAAATTTACTCTATACCCTCATTTAAAAAAAAGAAACCCCACTAAATACCCTCATTTTTTAAACATTGTTTGTAATGACGATTTTAGTGAAATCCAAACTCTGATTGAGAAGATTGATACAGATGAGTCTGTGAACATGGAAAGTTTTGTAACAATTGACAGGAATGTTTTAACAGAAACTGGTGAAATTGTTTTAAAATCTGTAATAGAATCACAAGATGGTAACAGTGTGAGAAATTCAGAAGATAAACAAAATGGAAAAAAAAGTGAGGAAATAGAAATTCCTATTTCATTGTAAGTGTTATGTCAACATTATCAAATTGTATGCAAAAATGAAGGGAGAAAATGAACTTCATGAAAAGGCCTTAGAATTGGCATTCTCTTTTAACCACGTGAGAAAGCTCATTAAAAAAACGAAACAGTTGAAATTGGACACTTTCTTCAAATAAATTTGATTAAGATTTTGTGTACTATATATTTTGAATGTCTATTTTTCTTCTTATTCTAATAAATATAGCATAAACAGTATAACAACTTTATTCACAAACATCTTGCTTCCCTCGAGTCAAGCAAATATAACATTCCCGTCAAAAATTATATATAATTAAGAAATGCATGTTCACTACATTTAAGTCGGAAATTTTATTCAGTTCCGTGCGATTCTGTCTTTACTGTATATTACCCTTTTGTTCTGGATAATGATTTAACTTAGTATAAGGCATAATGGTTGCATAACTTTCCTTTTAATACATTTTTGGTGTTAGTGATGGATCCAGTGTTGAGATATGTATACTGGTTAATTTCTCCATGATCAAAATTAATTATTCTTATTTCTTTAAATCTTTTCATATATAATTTAGCATTAAAATTGTCAGTTGTTTTTTTTTCCCAAAGAAACTTTACTGATTATGTTTCTTTGTTGATAAATTGTTTATTAATTGTACGTCATATTTAGTTTTCAAATAAATTTGTGTTCATGTTTTTTAAGTGAGTTTTTATTCTCTTTTTTTTAAAAAACAGGATGGCTCCTGAAGTTGCAGCAGTAGAACGTAAAGGAGGCTACAATCAACAGTGTGATATATGGGCCTTAGGAATTACAGCAATAGAACTTGCAGAATTACAGCCTCCCATGTTTGACCTTCATCCCATGCGAGCACTTTTCTTGATGTCCAAATCTGGCTTTAAGCCTCCAACGCTTAAGGATAAAAATAATTGGTATAGTACTGTAGTTCTTCTTTTCATTGGTGTGTGTTTGTAAAATATTAGTATACCCTGTAGAATACCTAGTGGAAAAAATTTGTAAGCACATTGAAGAATGTTTATAGTAAGTCTTTGTTAAACATATTAAGGTTTTTAAATTTCAAATACTGGCAATTAAACTTTTATAAATGCAAACTTAAGCAAGTTAAAAGGTCAGTATTCTTTTCCTTTGTACTTTTTTAATGATATTGTCTAATTGCTCTGCTGAAGTTATGATATAATTGCTTATTTTGCTTCATTTACATTGTAGTAGTGATAAAGGGGTAGAAGCTTGATTGTATATCATAGCTGCAATTTTTTTTTACAAGTATTATTCAATGGTATGAATTTTTAATCTGTTAATAATGATACTCTGTGAATAAAACCTGAGAATACCACATTTCTAATAAGTTAAAACATCTGGCAAACTAAGTTTTCTTGGTGTAAAATTATTTTGAATGTATTATGTTGTCTGTATTTGAAGTGTAGTTAGTTATTTTAAAAATAAGATTTTGAATTTCAGTAGTTCTGTGTAGAACATCTAATGATACTAAAATCAAAACTATTTTGAATTTGTAATATCAGTATCAAATTTTGATGTTATATCAAAGTAAAACAATTTTTTCTCCTTGGTTCATTGTTATACAAATCAAATATCTGATCAGTTATTATTCTGTTATATGGTGTTTTTACTTTATCTTATTTCATTTGTAATTTTAAAGTCAGTCATAAGAGTTTAAAGTGTTCCAGGTTGACAAATGTTTTATTCATGTTTATGATCATTGTATGAATGAAAACCAGCTAACATGAGCCAGTATTATTGAGAGCCACTTCTGAACAAATGGTACAATTTACTTGGATGTTTGACCAAAGCAGACCTCCATCAACAGCACAATCAGATGATCATTATCTGTCCCATTGACTTGCTGCAGGTATAGTGTGCCTGTTTTTCAGACTGAATGAAATGTTGTTTGCTGTAGATGGATGACATTTTAGTGTATAAATGGTTAGAAACAGTCTTTGCATGGTTGCTATTTGTATGCGTGATATCCAGTGCAATGAAGTGTATACTGTATTCTTTATAGTAAAGTTCAAAACAGCTGGCCTACGTTGATGCATACATTTCAGTGAACCAAGGTCAGTATGGAGTGACATTCCTTTCACAGATGAAATATGTATACTTACTTGAAAAAGATCTGAAAGGAAATCCAACTCTAGTTTTGTACAGTGACGTATAATGATGGTGGGGCTATAATGTGGACAGGAATAAGCATTGATGGGTGTACTGACTTTTTGTTGTGCTGAATATTACATTTAATGCCACAAATTATAGGGAACATATCCTGTAACCTTTTGTGTTGCCACGTTTTTTAACTTTACCTTCACTTTATTTTAATAAATACCACTTGTTACTAGTGTACTAAACTGGTTGTAAGATTTCTTGAAGAAGAGGGTATTATCTGGATGGAATGGCCAGCATGCTAACCACACTTTAATCTCATTGAAAGTGTATGGGGTGCTCCTGGAACAAACATTGTCTTACGGTAACTGTGTTTCAGGATATGTCAAAACCTCATCAGTGTTCAAAATTAAAGTTTGCAACATCAGTGCCAGTCTGCCTTTGCTGTTCATTGCTACCATACTCTATATTTAAATGAAATATTCCTAATCTATAAAATGAAAAAGCACTTCAACAAAATGTTTGAGAATAAGCAGAATGGCCATTCATTTGAATTTTTGATCATGTAACTGTTCATCATATGGATTTGTTAAAAATGAACTAAGAGGAATGACAGATATTATTTTATTAAGTTAATTAGCTTTGTCAGAGTTAAGGTATTTAAAAACTAAAAATGTACTGAAAAAAATTATTAATAAGAATGTTTCATATGTTTTGTTTTCTGTAAAAACAATTATTAAAATTAAAAGTTTTGTACATTAAGATTATTGTTAGTGTAATTTCTTGAAACTTTATAAAAAAAATTTTTTTTAAGTTAAGCAAAAACAGTATATTGCCAAAGAGAGAACTTTTCAATTTTTTAGGTCTCCAAATTTCCACCATTTTGTGAAAGTAGCCTTAACAAAAAATCCAAAAAAACGACCTACAGCTGAAAGACTTCTTTTGGTAAAATAAATTTGTGCTTATTTGTTCAAGAGATATTACCAATAGTTATTTCAGTTGTGAATTTTTACATGTGATTGTTTTTTTAGTGACAAAGGTTATAACCTTACATAATCACAAGTACTTTGGGCTTTACGTTACGTGTTGATGATGTGGGATAGTGATGCATGTTAAAGAATCAAAGCAGCAACATGAGATTGTGTAGTTAATGACACATTAAATATACAAAACTGAGAATGTTTCAGGCTTTAAGTAAGAGTATGCTATCATTCAGTGTAATATATGGTTGTATTATAAATTGCTATTAGTGCTTATTTTATTAAAAACTTAATGTATTAAAAAGTGTTTTAAATAGGTTATTATTATTCATAATCTCAGGGTCGTGGATTCGAATCCCCATCACCCCAAACATGCTCATTTTTTAAGCTGTGGGGTTATTATAATGTGATGGTCAATCCAACTATTTGTTAGTAAAAGAGCATCCTAAGAGTTGGCAGTGGGTGGTGATGATTAGCTGCCTTCCCTCCAGTCTTACACTGCTAAATTAGGGTCGACTAGCACAGATAGTTCTCGTGTAACTTTGTATGAAAGTAAAATATAAACAAACTTTTGAATCTTTGTGATCCTTTCTGTATCTAAATAGTATTAGAAACAAGCTTTCAGATCATATTAGAAGTGGCTCTATCATGATTATGTATGTATATAAATCTATAATACAGTGGAGCCCCTCACTAACGACTTCCCCTGTCATACGACCGGAAAATTTTTGACGGTACCCTGTTTGCATTAAATTGACCCCTCGTGGACGACTTCCCTTCAAACGTGACTAACAACCTACCAAATTGAACAATTTTAATTATTTTACCTCTCACTAACGACTAAGTGACATTATTATGTGGCATATTCTGTGAAGTTACATAGCGGTCTGCCTTCTCATTTATGGCATATTACAAATGAGTTTAATTATTCCGTAGTTAAACAGTATTACGTAATCTACTTCAACAATAAATCTATTTCCAGTGCATCGAATCGAAAAGAAGATTAATTTTCATTGGTAAATTAATCTCATTTTCAATGCGCTCAGTGCGCTTATTCTATAGTACATAATGAATTAGGAACACTAAATCGGATTATTTAACAGACAGGATTAGTGTGCATAATATGAAGATTCCTCATAACACAGACTCATATTTCACCAGAACGTCGAAGATAAAGTTGCTTAACTTAGAAGAGAGAGTTTCCGTCATTAAATGACACGACAAAGGGGAAATTGCAATAAAAATCGCCATGGATCTTGGAGTTGGTAAAACCCAAATTCAGACAATCATTAAAGAGAAAGAAAAAATTTTGAAAAAGTGGAAACAGGCGAAAATCCAGAAAAAAAGCAGAACAAGAGAAGATGCCTATACGACGAGTTGGATGAGAAGGTGTGGCAGTGGTTTGTGAATACAATATCCAGGAATCTACCAATTACCGGGAAACTAATTCAAGAAAAAGCATTAATATTGGCGTCTCAGCTTGGCAATGAAGGCTTCTCTGCTAGCAATGGATGGTAAGATAGATTCGTAAAAAGGCATAATATCAAAGCAGCTATTCACTGTGGTGAAAGTGCTGAAGTTTCTCAAGAAGCAGTTGAAGATTGGACTAATCGTCTCCCATCCATCTGTGAAGGCTATTCCCCTAATGACATATTTAACGCTGATGAGACTGGGATACAATACAGATCACTTCCAACGAAATCAATGGTCAAGAAGGGAGGAACGACATCCGTGTAAAAGTTTGAAAGAAAGAGTTACAGTAATGCTTTGCTGTAGCATGTCGGGAGAGAAAGTTCGGCCACTTGTTATTGGTCATAGTGTTAAGCCGCATTGCTTTCGTAATTCTGATATGAATTCATTGGGTGTAGATTATTATCACAACCGAAAAGCCTGGATGACAATTCCCATATTTACCGAATGAGCAAAAGAATTTAACAACACAAAATGAAACTTCAGAAACACAATGTTCTGCTTTTTATCGACAACTGCACTGCCCATGTTGCAATCCCTTTATCTAATGTAAAAATCATTTTACTTCCTCCTAATGCAACTTCTAAGCTACAGGCTTGTGACGCCGGAGTTATTCAGACTGTCAAACTGCTGTATCGCAAAACATTCTTGAGACAACTTTTGTTTCACATGGATAACGACCAGACGGCTACAGGTCCCGAGTTGTGCAAAAAAATCACTGTTCTGAACGCAATTGTGTGGTTGCGCGTTGCTTGGCTTCGAGTTAAGACTTCCACAATTCAGCTTTAACTTCTGTTTGGGCGAAGTGTCAAATGAAAGTGAAGACAATGTTTCAGAAAACCAATCTGACCCCGACTTCAGGCCTGTCTTGAATGGTGTAACTCTTGGCGAATATGTCAACTTCGACAACGAAACTCCAGTTTGTGATGATTCAGTTTCTGACAATTTTATCGCGTGTCCTGAAGAAATCGAGAGTGATGATGGTGAAGAATGTGATGACACAACTGTAGAGTCTTTCGAGCCAATTGACTGAGCCAATGCAATGTCATATGCAGAAAAACTTTTACAGTTTGGTCTCAAATACGGCAAAATGGACATTGTAGATTGCATGGTAGCAGTGAGCAAAGACATTGAAACTGTACAATTTTCAAAGAAAAAACAAACAAAAATTAGTGATTTCTTTAAGAAAATGTAGTTTCTTATCGTATTTTAAGTTTGTATTTGATCATTTTTGTGCGTGTGTAGCATTTCTTCTACAGTGATTTCTTTATAAAAATGTATTTTATCATCACATTTTAAGTCTGTATGAGCATTAGTGATTTAAGAAAATGTCTTTTATGATCGTATTTTAAGTTTGCATGAACATTAGTGATTTCTTTAGTTTACGATCGTATATCCAGTCAGTATTTGAACACTTTTGCGTGTAACATTTTACAGTGATTTTTTTAAGAAATGTATTTTAGGATCATATTTTAAACCTGCATTTGAACATTTTTTGTGTACAGAATGGTGAATAGACTTGTGTTTAAACATTTAATAGCCTCATAAAATCAAGGTAAAGTAGTGAGAACTAGTGAAAATATATTTTGCATTACATATTACCGCATTTTTTATTTCGTTTTTAAATACTCCATACCCTTAAACTGAACAGAGACTGATTGCCTATTATAAAAATGTACATAATTTAAATCTTGGTAAAGAATTGGGTATCCACCCCTCACTAACAACTCCCCCTCATTAACGACCTTTTTGTCGAGGCATTATTGAAGTCGTTAGTGAGGGGCTCCACTGTATGAATGTTTCTGTCTGTAATCAGTATATTTTAATAAGAATCATATACAATTAATAACTTTAGTTTTAAAGTAATTTTCATCATAAAGTCTAATTAAATTTGGCTGTCAACTTACTAAACATTTGTGTAAATGTAATGTATTTTCCATATTTTTATCAGTCGTGATAAATATTTTATGATCTCTCTAATTAATTTTGAGGTTTTCTTGGTGCATAAAATGTGTGGCAAGGTTCTAACTGTTTATTTTCGTGGTTTATTAATAAACGACTTAATCCAGATTTTTTTTTTCTTGCGCAACTGTTTGACATAGATCTCTAATCCCATAAACATTATGTGTTTAAAGTGTTAGAATTTTCATCTCTTGGTTGAAATTTGCTTATAGTAAGCTTTATTTATATTAAATAAAAAATAAAAGTTACTAATGGTTGATTAGCTGTTTTTCTTGTTAACTGCTTTTGAACTAACTAAATTTTACAGTAATATTAGTTGCTGAAATTTGAGAATAGGTTTTCTGTTATTTACATTGAGTGTAAGTGTAAATAACTGATATTTAATTTCTTGTATTTCTAATCAGAAAAACCTGTGTATAGATCTTGAGATTTTTTTGAGTATTGTTTTTTTTATTGTGTAATTGTTTTTAATATTTTGATTTTTGGATAATGTTTTTCATTCTTGTATCTGTAATTATGTTTTATTTGAAAAAAATATTTGTTATTTAATTCTATAGCATCCATTTCTACAAGGAAATTTACCCAAACGATTAGCCAAAGAACTTCTTGATAAAGCAAATAATCCACATCATCATTTTGCAGACTTTGATCTTGATGATGAGGGGGTAATTTTTTCTTCATCTTTTTTTATGATACATTGTGAATCTCTCAGTTTTCATCTCAATTAAAATTCAGTACGGTACATAAATCAACAAACAATTAAATATGTGATTATTTCATCAAGAAGAGTACATTTGTGATGTAAAACTATGATAAAAGTTAAATAATCCTGAACGAAAATAAATATAAAGAATTTGTGAAGATCAGTCAAGTAGTAGTCAAGTAAGATAAAATTTTGTTTTTCATGACAAGTTTCTGTACTTTAAATACATTCAATATTTAATGAACTTTTGATATAACAAGGTGTAACTATATGCATGAAATCTGCATATAGAATACATTTTATAAATAGATAATACATGTGATGGATCAACATTGTTTGAAGTGAGTATATACACTTACAAGGGATATGTGAATGTGAGTAAGGGTATATTAAATGTTGAGTGAACATACATATTATAACCACGTTTAATGCAGTTTTTAATCAATTTAACATAAGTGTTTCTGTTAAATAATTTAAACAGTAGCAATCTGGATTTTTATGAAGATTCTTCCATTTTGAATATAAATTATAGTATTTGTTTCAATAAAGTTAATAATTCTTATTCTTCATATAAGTGTTATAAGAAACTAGAAAAAAAATTATTTAAAGAAATAACACAAATGTGTATGTGCATACTTTGTATGGTGACTAATTCTTGAAGAACAAGTATTCATATAATCAAATTAATAGAATATTATATTTTCTTTTTTACTCGTGTATGAAAGGCTATACCTGATGTACCACAACGAATTACATCTAAAAGATCAGATAAAATGAAGCAGAGAACCAAGTCAGAACTTCACAGTATGTATAATGAACAGTTATATGTATTGCATGAATGGTGTGTATGCTTTGCAAGTTACAACAATAACTTGTTTGCAAGCATATGCAGTTAGTATCTGTTGATGATAATAATGTGTAATGGTGCTAAGAAATTTATTTAGGAGATTTGTATCCAAGAGCATTGATTTCACTTGTTTTAAAAACGTTCTGTACTTCTGTTGTGCTCTTGTATGCTGCATTAGTCATGTATAGTGTTAATAATTTTGACAAAACATTTTCCCGTTTTTACAGAGGCAATGCTGCAGGTTTTTGATTGCAAGTTAGGTGATAAGAAATCTGATAAAGAAAATTAATATTCAGGATCATGATTTTGACCATTATATTTAAATCTCTGTGGTGGTTTTGTTGCTGGGGAGTACATTGTTAGTCACATGTAATGTGGATAGTTAAATATGTACTAAACTACATTAGTAGTATATATTGTGTAGTTGAAAGTACTTTAAAACAACCAACAAAAAAGCTTGATATTTATTCAAGAGAATTTGATTACTGTTTTACTTTATAAATTGTAAAACGTGTGAAGAGGCTCATTGAATTAGCTTTCTTTAGTAGCTACCTATATAAAGTAATATAAGTTTTCATTTCAGTCAAAAAATTGTGTGTGAAAGTTATTCTTTACTTAAGGAGAGATGATTATAAAAGGGAATTAACTTTTTTTTTAACAATTACTGGCTTGCATGTTGTTTTTATTGTAGGTGGTTTTTGTGTTGTGAAATTATATTAATAGCTAGCATGTCAAATGTTTGTTAAAGCTCAAGGTCATTAATCAAACATTTTGTGTTTGTTAAAGTCTTTTGTGTAATGTACACTGACAGGATTTTTGTATAGTCTAACTTTATTATATAAACATTGGGGTTTGTGATAATATTAACACTTATATAACTGTTTAAGGTGATTGGATACTTGTGACTACCTAATACATTTCTACAAAGATTTACTTGAAATTAATGATATTTTTTTACCCTTGAAATTGAAAGTTGCATTTTTCTGATCCAAAAATTTTTAAAGAATTGAAATTTTGAAAATTAAACATAAATACTAACTAAAGTTACATACTATATTTTTTAACTAATAAATGAAAAGTTTAAACATCTAATCTATGGACTTTAATTGGATGAAATAACTAACATTTACTTAATATAAATTATTGCAAACAACTAAAAGGTTTATGCTCAAGTAAACTAGTGATATTTATTAATAGTAATTTGTTTGTCTAAATGGAAAAGTATTTAATTTTATGTTTTGGAAATAAGTGATAAACTGTTTAAGAGGTGTATGTTTATTTTTCTAACTAGTGGAAAGCCTAAATTTTGAACCTCCTTTGTTGACTGAATTATCAACAGCAACAGATCAGGTAAGAATTTGTTTTAAAGGTGTAAACCCAAACCAACAGTTTTTACATATATATTTGTCATGATATCTTAACTGTGATGAAAAGAAACAAAACTAAATCAAGTCACTGACAGAAAAAACAGTAAGAGCAGCAAGGACAGCTGCAGCAATAATAGTATACAAATAGTAGATGCAGCAGCTGAGCGTTAAAATTATCATTGATACTTGTGACTGTCTTCATGCAATGTCCTGCAGTACTCTTGTCATAAATGTATTTGTTTATTGTATTAAACTTATTAGATAGTTGTATATCCATATGTGATTGTTGATTTCCAAACATGATACTAAATTAATCATATACAATGATTCTAACCTGTTTTCATTTTAGACTTTGAATAGAGACTTTAATATTAAATATGTTTGTCACATTCACCTTAAAATTCTTAAGGCCTCTGATCCTTTGTCCTAAGATATTGAAGTTTGCATTTTCTAACAAAATCATGCAAACAGTTTATGTAGTTTCATTGAATTATTATTTAATATTGCTAATACATGTCTTTAGTGTATATATTCAAAGCTTAATAGTAGTTTTTTTCACACTAAAAGTACATTATATAGGCCTAACTTTGACCTGCAAAAAAATATTTCTCCATGTGAAAAATTTGCACAGATTTTTCATGCAGTTTTCAGATGAATTTATGCATGTTTTAAGACCAAAATTTGGTTATATAAAAAAAAGAAAAAAGTCTGTGTTGGCCATATTTTATGTCAGGTTCTGCTAGAATAAAAGCAACTTGTGATAATTTTTGAAAAAGCAGAGAAATGATTAGAGTAAATAACATTGACTTGTTATTTAAAGGTATCTCGTGTAGGACATTAATGCAGAAAAAAGCATTTAGTGCTGTAAAGTTATGTTCTATAAATAATCAGTTTGTTGAACAGATTTTGCTATAATAAAAAAATTTAGAGAAGTGTAAAAAATAGAAAATTTTTTCTTGTTAAAATTATACTTCAGAATTAAATATTATACAAAATATAGTTGCATACTCAAAGAATATTATTAACATTGTTGTGCCTCCACTGTGCCTCAAGTGTTTCAGAGCTTAGTTTGCCCCTGATGTGTTTGGCTATTTCATCCTATCTACAGGATGGAGGGATGGATGGATTTTAGCCAAACTTACACAACAGGTACAACACAAAAAGTACTAAATCTGGTAAACATTTGAAAATAATTGGTTAAATTTCAAAATGCCAATGATACATTGAAAATCTTCCCCCAACCATATGGACATCACATTTCAGTACAGGATGAATGGATATTGACTAAACTTATATTTAAAAAAATAAAAAACTAAATAGAAATATCTAGACCTGATTAACTTTTGAAGGTTAAGGGTTAAAAGTCCAAAGGTCACTGGTATACAGAAAATCCACCTCAATCTTGTCGACAGGTACAAGATTATCAAATTGAAGGAAATTTGAACATAATTGGGGATATAGGTGTTTTGTAATCACAATTTACACCTGTCTTTTTACCTTGCTAATCTGTATAGTATACTATGTTTTGTTAGCCCATTCATTCACAGATATTGTAAGGTCATTTTCTTCTAATGTCATCAAAATTACAATAGTATATTAGTTTCTAAAGGGGTAATCTTCCAAGCGATGTTTACCTCATATTTATCTATTAACCCTTACACAATGGCTGTTGTCAATTGATGCTGCTACCTACAACATTCCTGCTGTTTAAGGGTTAACAGATGTCTACTTGTTTACCATTTACAGGGACACTAGGCTATAGTAATTGTTTTAAATTCATTTTAGCATATGAAAAATAAAGTGTAGGAATGAAACAATTTTATTCTGATAAAAGAAATAATTAGAAATTAAACTGATGAAACAGTTTTTTATTAAGGTTAAGTGTAAATGAATTGTTTAGCTTTCTTGAAATTTTTGTTTAAATACAGTACTGTATGTAGGGTATCCTGATATTGGTTTAATAAAGTGGATAACATTTACTTCTAAATGTACTTATTATTTTTGGACCCATATCATGCTGCCATAGTATTTTATGCGTGCATGTCGCTGTTTATCCCAATTTTTCCGTTGGTTTTTAATAGCCATTGTAACAGAGGCTCATCAAGGCTACTCTGTAACATCAGTAAATAATTGTATCGTTATAATTTCTGGGCATCTTGAATTTCATATTCATTTCTGTTCATAAAAATATATGTATCTATGATATATAAAAATGTTTTTAATCTGACAGAAGTTGTCAACTTCATTGTCAATTCAAATAAGTTTAAAATTTCATATATTCTGTAAATTACATAGGTGTATTGTAAAATACACAAAAATAATTAATCAATTAACTCTGCATTAGTCTTCTGTTAAAAAAAAAAAGTTACTTTTTCGGGACCTCAACAGACCCCATCATTAAAAAGTAAAATGTTTAAATAATAATAAACTATTATTTGGGAAACAAAAGACCTTAACACTTAAAATGTCTTCTTTTATTAATCAATAAATGAACTTTTCTTTCTTTTACCATGTAAACTAAGTGTTACAATTTGACACAAATGAGCCGTACACTGAAACTACTTAAAAACAACAAGCATGTATGTGCTGATACCTGTTGGTACTGATGTTTATAAGATATTTGGGGTCTGTGAAGACCACAGAAGACTAATACAGAGTGATAGGTAAACCAAGTAAGCATAAAAGAAATATAATTTGAAGATCAATTATAAATCATAAAAACATACAGAACTGAATAAAATTATAAAACTTGTGTACTTGAAAGTGATTGCATGAGCTATCAAAACATTATACCTGTTTTTCATTACAAATTTTACTGTAAAATTTGTAACTTGTAATAAAGTAAAAAAAAAAAATTATTATAGAATGTTTTCAAAGAGGTCTACATTGTTCACTTTATATCTGTTTATTTTTGATATTTTCTCCATAACATTATAATACATATGATTAATAATTCGTTTTTTAGCTATTTACTGACTTCAGTAAACTAAACCTTTTATTTGACAGGTTAGTCTTGTTTTTGAACCTCAATGTTTAGAACTCGCAGAATAATTAAATGTTGTGTTCTTAGTTATTATAAGTTATAGCTCTGCATTAGGGCTGATATATAAAGGAAATTAATAATTTAATGATAGAAATATTATTTAATAATAACTTCTCAATGACCTGTTAATGTTTAAAAAATGCATTTGAAGCCATTTTATTATTTTCTGAAAATGTTTTTTTTAGAAAATGCATAGTTATTGTAGATACAACCACTTTTAATTAATAATTTTAATATAATTTTCATATGACTTGTCTCAATTCGGAAATTAAGACAAATGATATTCACTGCTAATGCCTTCAGTGATCACCAAGTTAAAGATGCTACATTGATCTCAGTGTCATGCATTACGAGTAAAAATTGTTTTTATAAAAGAAATTTTCATGATTTAAATAGTTAAATAGGTACATGTATCTATACTTTGAATGTACAAGTTCAATGTATTCTTTCTTATTTTGGAATGAAAACAGTATAACAGCTATATCCTGAGACACCCTCTTGTAGTGTTATAGTGCAGTATGTTTATATATTCTTCTCTGAGATCTTTTTAAAATTTTTCTGCTGTAGTTTTCTAAATAGCATTAATTACTTATAGTTGTTAATAAAATTTAAATATTATAAATGTGGTTTTTAACTGGGATGTAAACCATTAGAATGATTTTAAAATAAAAATTAATGCCACAATTGGTTTACTTTAGCTATCCACATTTTCATTTATTTTTTCATGAATCTAAGATTCTTGGCCTCTGTAAAACTTATGGCCATGAAGAAAATTTTATGGAAATTGTAGGTTATTATAAGTTTTATTACTAAATCTGTGACCAAGCAAAAATTGCACTATATTGATGTACTTTTTAGTATTGAAAAAGTGTTTTAAATAGTTGTTCATTTAGAATTTGTCCTTTTGGTATTTTTTTTTACTAATTTGTTCAATATGAATATTATATACAGTAATGTTACATAATTTTTATATAATAATTTATCTTGTAGGACACTGGACAGTGTGATATATCACAAGCTTGGGGAATTTCTGAGGTGAGCATTTTTCTGGTTTTTATTAAAGTTTTTTTAATCCATTAAGTTCTATGTTGACTGTACGTAAGTGTTAATGGTACTAAGTGTATTGCTGGATTCTTCTCCCTTTAGATATTTATTTAATCAATGAAAAAATATACTTCATACATCAGTTTTTGCTGGTTGTAGTATGTCACTAATGCTCAAAATTGTACTTCTTTGTAAATGTTTAGTTTACATGTAACATTCTAAATAATGTCCTAGGGTTCTGAAATCTGAATCAGATAAAATGCATTTTATCTCTTAGTTATACAGTAAACACAAAGGATACATCTGTTTCAGATCAATAAGCAATAATTTCATGACTAAGGATGTTTGCATGATACTGACAATGTGAAATTCTTACAAACACAAACAAATTTGTAGATCCAGTGAACAGAAAAAAGTTTTATTTTAAAATTCCATTTTTTTAAAAAAAGTAATAAAACATTAAATCTTGTGCAGTATGTATTTCATTCTCTTGGAATATCTTAATCTACCAGGTCACAGGTTATTTAGAAAACGTGCAGTGCAGCACAGAACTAGAACAATTAAGCATAGGGTACAAGCTCTTTATCACCGTTTTAAGAGCAAAAGTAAAACACTGGACATTGACTTTATAACATAGAATATTTATTGGCTCTCTGTGCTAACTTGTCTAAAGATAACTAATGGAGAAGCAAGAATGAGGAATTTAATTGCATTGTGCATTTCAGTGGGAAAACATTCTACACTCCCAACTAGAAGAAATATTACAAAATTACACTAAACTGATGTGATCAGTGCTCATAGATAATTTAGTTAATTCATGAAATCAATTAATTACCCAGTTGTATTAAGAAATGTTTTTTTGTTCTTCCTTGAACCATTGTCCTGCTTATTTTATATTTGGTGCTTTTGATTATATATTAATGTGCCAAGGACCATCACATTGTAAATGTCTTCTGGCAGGTGAAGTAATTCAGGTAATTTGGAGCATGAATTTAGACCAAACCCATGCCTTTCTCCTGTAGTTGAGAGAAGTTTATAGTCAATTTCACTGAATTTTAGATTTTTTTGGCAAAACGAAAAAAATATCTCTGACATAGCACTTTAACACCCAGACAAACAACAGTTTCATCATTCCATAAGTGCCATTGTAGAGAGCATGTCACACAAACTTGTGTGCTGTATTAGTGTAAAGATGATGGTATCTTAGCAAATGGTCTTTAATATGACATGTGTACTGCTGTATGATTTACTTGAATGCACCTCAATAAATATTCTTTGCATTAAAATTCATACTTCTTCTAATAGTACCATTAAAAAGTATATTTTGGTGTTTATATTTTGCTACCTTTCTCTCACAAGTACAATTTTTCAGTATAAACCTCTATATAACCAAATTTAAAAGAAACACTATAGTGCTAAAATAAAGACTCAACCATACCAACTGGGTACTCATCTGGTTCTTGATCAGTATGTGAAGGAGAAAGCATTACAACTAACACACCTTTTTTTCAATGTTTTTGACAGTTACCAACCTGACTATTCATAACAAACTTCTCCCACTTGTTTATTGTCTTTCATGAGATGATGAAGTTGAAGACAGTTTAAGGCCAAAGTTTCTAAGATCCTTACACTTCAAGAATACGTGACTCTTAACTTTCACATTACGTGTAAAGTAACGAACGTGTTAATTTCATAGCTTTGAATAATTAAATTACATTGAAACATTTATCCCGAGTGTATATCATTAACAAAATAAGTTTGATATCTGTTAGAGTATGATTTTGAGTCTAAACTTGCATGTGTATTTTCACAGGACATTGGATCAGAAAGCCACTATGATTTAGCCACAGCTTGGATGGAACAGGATTCCGATGCTGAAGTCATTCACAGGTTAGTTCATGTCTAACAGTGTTGAATGTATCACAACTAAGTCATACATGAGAATTATTCAACAACTGATAAAATGTTTCTTCAAAAATCAAACCTTTTTCTGTACACAAGATTTTAAAGGCAAAATTATATGCTACATATTACATTTTTGTGTTTTTAATGTTAACGGTTAAGTAAATATTTCAATTGTAAAAATCTTCCATATTTGTTGTTTAAACTTCTGTTGCTTGAAATGTACTGACCAAGTTGGAGACTGCCTGAGGTTGAAGTTCTTTAGAACTTTTACACTTGAACAAAGTATGAATTTCAACATTCACACACTGTGTTAATAATAAAAGTGTTTGTTGGTCAGAACATGAAGGAGATACCATTATGGCATAAACATTTATTTGTATGTACTTTTACACTTTTCATAGTTGGGAACTTGACTGTTGATAATAATAATATATAAAATTTCTTTATTTGTTTTAATCCTTTGTCACAGCAGATGTACTGACTAAATTGGAGAATGTATAAATTTTATACATTGCACATATATCTTGCATTTAGTTTTTTAATAATTTTTAAATAAACTGAAATTATTGAAGTCATGAAGTTGACTTGTAATGTTTAATACTGGAGTAAATGTTCAACTAGTCTTTTTTTCACTTGTTCAAAAGTTCCTGTATGCAATTTTGTAACAGCTGTTGGTTTAACATTTTTACTACAGGCATCTTTTTTGCACGTGTCAAAAGGACGTAGTAAGTTAAATTCCAAATTTTATTAAAGTACTTCCTGTTGTGGTATGTGAATAAATACAGCATAAAAACTTAGCTAATAATCAAAATTTTAGTAGTATGTACATTTTAAATTCTTAATTTCATAAGGCAATATAATAACGCTCCTGAATTTCCCCTAGTACGATAACTGTTCCATTCTCCACCAGGCATCTCCTCTTCTCTGATTTATTTACTAAGCAGTATGAAATTTAAAACAACTTGCTTATTACAATGATATCTTTGCTCAAGCAAAGTATACATTTTATAGTCTTCAATCTTATTTAGTTATGGAGCCACAAAATAGAAAACCAGACCTCTTTCATACACAGGTCACATCCTCTCTCTCAGAAATTCTCTAGCATTTAGTACAGTGTTATTTAAAACTGGTAGAAAGTGAAGGTTTAATCTAAGAAATAATATATTAGAAAACCTCTAATAGTTCTGTCTTGGATGTTCTCTAACATGTAGTACTGTTATTTATAACTGTTAGAAAGCCGAGGTTTAATTTATCAAATAAAGTAATATATTATTGTTTTCTTTAGAGAAAACTGTATATTTCACTTCCAATTTAAACTTTATTCCAACAAGAAATGCCCAACGCTAGTGTAGTGGTAGGTCTACGGATTTACAATGGTAAAATCGGATTCAATTCCCCTCGGTGGCTCAGCAGATAGCCCGATCTGTCTTTGCTATAAGAAGACACACTCAAACACTCATAAGAAACACATTGAAAAGCTAAATTATTAAAAACTCTTGTTGCATAGCTGGAAAGAAATAAAAAAATTGTAATATTTATGGAACATTGTCCATTTTTTACATGTTGTTATTCTCTGTTCCTTAGTGAATTGTTTAATTAAATAAAAACTTTAGTGCAATTTTACTACTAGTATATAAAAAAAAGTTAGGTGTCATTAACAGTTGACAGCACTGTTTCCAACTTCCTGACCTAGAATACATAGAAAATGCTAAAAGAGTGCTATTTAAGTCTTGGAGTGCACATGTACTTTTCCATTACATTTTTTGTATTGTTTTTACTAAACATGTGGTGAATCAAGAACATTTTTGACATTGATGAAATAAATGAAAACTACAAGCATTTTGGAGGTACAAACAAATTCATTTTAGTTAAATTCTGTAATTTTTGTTAATAATTCAACAGTGGTTTCCTTTCATTTTGGACAGGCTTTATACAAGTTTAAGGTGTATACAGTTATGAGTTTAAAGCTATTTATGATAAATGTAATTTCATTTTAAAATTTGGAATCATTTTAGAAAGAAAAGTAGGATAATTCAGATTTTCTTTTCCTTTCTTCCTTTTTTGCTAACAAATAGTCAAATTAATGAACCTCCTGTAGAGTTAGTGTAGAGAAATTAATAGATAAATATAAATAAGCTGAAAAAACAGTTGTACAGTGAAATTGGAAACAAAAAATGGAAAATCATATATACCATGAAAAATGGCTAATGTGAAATAGAAGTCCCAGCTGGGACAGCTTTAACCTGTTGACTGCCAAGTATTTCAGCTGCTACAATACAACTCTAATGCTTCTTCATTTTGTAACTTTTTTCGTGACGCCATTTTGGATTGAAAGTGAAACAATTTGTAAGTAGGTCAAATGCATGTATGGTGCTGACATCTAGCGTTGAAGTTAGGTATTATTGAGAATGAATTAACTCATCCTTGGCACTATGTTACTGATCGGTTTGGACAAGTTATCTCATCTACAGCACTGAACAGGTTAAGTCTACGTATTTACAATGTTTAAATTGGGTTTGATTACCTTTGGTGGACAGAGCAGATAGTCCAATAGGGCTTTGCTTAAACAAGAACACACATGTGAAATAGATATTTTAATATTCACAACTTTTCAGGCTGGGAACACCCTCTTTCTGGTGATTTTAAACTGTAATGGAATAGAATGTTTAATATAAGGATTATCAAATATAGAATTTTGAAATTGACATCATGTAACAGATCTAGTGTAGCATACATGTGAAATGCTGGCAAAACATAGTTTTTACAACAGGATAATATATATTATTACAAATGAAATGAGTCTAAATGGAAGTAAAAGTCAAAAATAAGTTTAAATTATATTTAAACATGTTTGAATTTTGTCTTAATAATATTAACATGTAAATTAGGTGTTTTGCATTATTGCAGAGCAACAGTGTTATGCTTTTAAAGTTCAAAATATAGCTAGTGCTCTGAGGTCTAACAGAAATAAGACTAGTTAAATGAAGGTGAAGAATGTGTTATGTGTGTGTAATTAAAAGATACAGATTAGCATATGCATAAACATCTTTGAGCTTGCATACATTTTACACAAACAGTACAAGTATTTTATATTTTTTGTTTTACATAAAATAAGTTTTACAGAGAAAACACATTTGAAATTTATTTAAGAAATTATAGAGATTATGCAAATAAAATTTGAGGTTTATCAAATGAATGAAAGTATCTTTAATCACTTTTCACTTAGAGCAGTCAACAGTGACTATATATTTATGGAGAAATTTCAGTGAAAATTAAAAATTCTGATTTTTTATATATAAATGACTCTGATTACTGAAAGCCTGCAAAATTTATGATAATATGCAAGACATAGAAGTTATAGTAATGGAACTTCAAAGATCAATTTGGGGTTGCGAACTTAGTTGATTTGACTGAGCCTGTAGTGATAGAGTCAATATCGAAGTAAATAGTCATTTGATTTTTTCTCACTTCTGCTGAAGTTTCTGGATGAAATTTAGTTATTATTTGATTATTTTATTTTTAAGTGTAAAATTGTTAAAGTGTATTCTTTACTGATGGCAGTAGTAGCCACTCGAGTTAACCATATAACTTGTGTATAAAGTTTATAGACTATTTTCAGAAAGGTTGCTGAGATGAAAAAGTAATTTTGCATTGTTGTTTATGTATTCATTCAAATATAATGAATAATTGTGCAGTTTTTACATGTTATGGTGTGGAAAAAATGTATTCACTATGATGAAAGTAATAGTAATGTATACATTTTAGACTTAACCAAGCATCTGAAACTGAGGCACGATTCTGTGATGCACTTAGAAGTCTTTTAGAAATAGTTGATGAAGAGCTTCTCCACAGGTCAGTTTTTTATTTCTGGTAATTTTTGTACTTTAAATTTAATTTTTTTTAATATTTACTTGCATATTTTTTGTATTTTTTTTCATTAAAATATATATGGTTATGTATATATCATGTAAAATTAAGCAGTACATTTTGTTCTGGATACTTATGAATTGTTTATTAATTTTTGTTTCATTAAAATTGAAGATAATCGTAAAATAGGTTTTAATTGTGTATAGAATTGATGAGAATGTTTAAATATGTTTTTCACACAAGAATCGCTTACCTATGATATAATCTTGATGAAGGTTAAAAAGAACAAGGATACAACTTAGATGAAACATGTTTGTTTGACATTTTTAAGAAAAATGAGGAAGTAAGTTACTTTGAACACAAGTTAGTGAGTCTTAGAAATGGATAAATTATGTAAGTTTTAATTTACTATAGTGACTACATTTTCACAGCTACCAGACTAAATATAATATTTATGAAATGAGTTAAAATACATAGTGTGGTAATATTTCTTGCTAAATCGTTGCTGTTAAAATTTTGATTAAGAAGTGATAATTGAAATCAGACAAGACTTAAAACACTCTGCTGTTATGCTTTATCCAAGTTCTAACCACTGATCTGTTTTCACTTTGGATTAGAAAGCTTTAGCTGTGTGTAAGGTCACTCACCATACTGTTTGTCAAAAGGTAGCACTGAAAATTCAGTGTGAGATACTTAAAGTATCTTAATCTGTTTGGAAAGAAATTCAAATAGATGCTTGCTAGAACAGACAAAATACCGTAGCTTGGTCCTGAACTTGGCATAGGATTAAGCCAGTTCAAGAAATTGTACATGCTTTGTACAAGTACAGATGAATAAAATTATCTTTTTTGAAAACTCGAACAAAACGTGTTTAATCTTTTACATAATCCACTCCAAATTTGTGTTTTTTTTTCAAAAGTTCTCTTTCATGAGAAGCTTGCTTGATTGTAGAAGTGCCCAGACACTGAATCATAAGAGTAATTTATGTTATTTGGTATTGGAAAATAGTACCTAGAATGGCTAATTATCATTTTGCATCATAAAATTATATATTTAAACTTGCCTGAAGGAGTGTAAAGTGAAAGAATACTTCAGTATTAAAATGTTTTGAGTAGGGTAAAAGAACAATGTGGCAATTATGATTATGGCTACCTCTTGCATAAGTAACATGTTTATTTAGTAGAATTTATTATTTTCATGTCAGAATTCTGGAAATGTTGAAGTGGAACTGTATTGCCATAACATTTTTCTTCACAGAACTAATTAGCTAAATAGCCTTGTGCTGTTATATCTTTTGTTAAAATAAAGCATTGATTGTAGTGAATTATTCACATAAAATATTTTGCCTTTTTCTTGTTACGATATTCTGTTAAATACCAGTAGCTCGCTATAAAACTAGCTTAGGTTTTATCTGAACAATAATGAAAGGGTAATTTTAAGGAGGCAGCTCTGACTGTGTTGTGTAATGATACATTTTAACTTCAACATATACAATAAGATTCTTATCATATTTATTGTTCATTCAGAATCGTAAAATAAAACTGAGATTGTTTATATAAATTAGAAACAGTTGTATTTTTTAAATTTTAAATTAAAATACTACAGCATTGAGCATTGAACTAAATAGCTCTTAAAAGTGATGCTTCATTAAGACTAAAACATTAAAATGAATGTTATATTTATTGTGATTATTTTCCAAGTTTATAGACATTCTGTTGCAAATTAAATTCTGGTGACTACTTTTTGTCTCTGAAAATGTTTGTATTTAATTTAAAAGTTACTTAGTATTATCTTTATAAACACACTTTTTTCAATCAAAATGCATACCTCAGTTTTATCATGTTCAGAATATCAATAATTATTTTTGTGTAATGTAAATAAATGATTTAATTAATAGTTTACAATTCATAAAAATGTAAATTACAGGAAAAATCATTTCTTATCATTAGTCTTGAGGCAGTCAACATTAATGAGAAATAATTGTTTCAGAGGATTTCTAATATTAGTTTTTTGTTGGTTTTTTTATGCCAAAGACAATGGCATGGAAGAGTATATATTTCAGTATTAGTTCTTTGTAACTAAAATACATTTCACTAACACTTTTTCTTCCAGGGGCCACATGGAAAGCTTAGCAGAATTTGAAGATGATTTAAAAGTTTCACAACAGTGAGTGTTCTCCATTTATGTTAAAAATAAATTGTAATCAACCATTTTTGTCTAAATTAGTTAAATTAAATTTCTTCATACGAAAATGTTGACTTTTATGAAACCAGCTTCAATCGAATACAAAAAAAAGAAATCACTGTTTTGAAGCATAACATTGGTCTCTAAAAGAAATTTGTTATTGGATTCTGAATTAAAATATTCAGTTTATAGAAAATGTAATGTATTAAAGCAGGATTCTATGACAAAGTTTCTTTCTTAGGAATAAATTGTGAAACTTTGATATTATCCATATTGTTACCCATGTTATTTCAATTTGTACAGTTACTTATAAAGTGTGAGGTTAAGGTTGTATTTGCCCCATAATTTTTGATGGGCTATATGGAAGTTTATCATAACTTTTACACTATCGTTTTAACTCCTGGCAGGAATACAGTACGACCTCAAAGAACTCATTCTGAGGGAGCAAAAGTAAGTTTAATTCTTTGTATTTGACAAGTTTAAGGATAGTTAGCATCTTTCATAATGTTTACTTTAAATTTTGTATTCATTACCATTATAGAATTATTTGTTTAGCATACATAGAAAACTATTTATTTTGTTTACTTCAAAATGAGATTTAGAAGCAATGCAGTGTATGATTGTGAATCTGGGACTTTTTACATGCTGATAAAGTTTGATTTTTATTTTAATGTTTAAATTATGCCTCAAGGTAAAATAGGAAATATAGTCTGTGACAATGAAACTAAATGCAATCTTTTATTAGCCACAATCTTTGTCACAGTTTTGTCTGTTCTAGTCTCATCAGTACGACTTGGTTCAGAAAACAAAGAAATATGGTTAGGCATCATTTCATGGCAATGTTGATGTAATAATTTATGGGGTTTTTGTATCCTTTTTAACTTGGTGGAAAGAAACCTAAATATAATCATTAAATAGTTTTTTGCTGAATAATAGTGAGCAATAAGTTAGGAACAATGTCATATTATTATCCACACACCTAAATTAATTTAGTTACTGCTGTAACATGGTAATTTAACATGCATAAGGTCCATAAATATTATATAAAGATTGACATTGTAAGCATTAAGATGTCTAAATACAAAGCTGTGTAACATTGTTACACATGATTGCTTTTACTACCTACACAAGTCTTCAGTGTAGATCTTTTCACTGGTTACCTATTGCATGTGTTATAGTTTCATTATAAAAGGTTTCCACTCTTTGATTATTACAAAAGATGGACAAATGAGAGTTTTCATGACAGAATAGGTAGTACCATTTTTAAGCAATATCATTTCTTCTTAATAAACAATATAAGAAAGAATTAAGTTGTTCAGAGATAGTACTCACATTAAAACAAATTAAGACATAGTAGTTCAAGTGTTCTTAAAATGAGCAAAATTACACAAGTAGGACAACAAGGAATTCAATGTATCAGGTCATCCTGTAAATTATGGCTGAAAATTTAATACAGAAAGTGCACTATTATTTCTGTCTTTGTAGAAGGCTTTAACGACTAAAATATGTAGTAGGATGTGTATAAAAATGTTCAGACAAATAAAAGAAACTATCTCAAATCCACCTAATCAGATCATTAATCAAATAAGCCCTTATGAAGATGGATGTGTCTGAAGAGCACATTAACATTATAATGTTTTGAGTTGAAAAAAGGCAATAATGCAGCAGAAACTACACAAAATGTTCAAGGTGTTTATGGTTCGGAGTCTCTCAATGAAAAAAATATGTCGAAGGTGATTTCAGAAGCTCATATCATATGACTACAATTTAAGTGATGTGCCACGTTCAGGTCGTTCTGTTGAGTTTAATGGTGACTTGGTGCAGGCTGCACTTGATGAAGATTGTGCTGTAACAGTTGAAGAACTAGTGCAGAAGCTTAATTCAACCCATTCAACAGTTTACCATCATCTGCAACAGCTTGGAAAGGTATCAAAACTTGGAAAATGGGTCCACCATGATTTGACAGAATCCAACCTTCGAGCAAGAGTGGACATTTGTGCTTCTCTAGTCTTGTTAAGCATTTGGTGAGGTATTGTTGGTGTGATTCACTTTGAGTAGCTGCTACTCCATGTAATGATTACATCAAACTTCTAATTGCCAACAGTTAGAGCACTTGAATGTTGCACTGAAAGAAGTCTGCTTTGATCAATTATAAAAGTGTTGTGTTACACCAGGATAATGCACAGCCCCATACATCAAGGATCACATCTGCAAAGATTGAAGAGCTAGACTGGGAAAAACTTCCACATCCTCCTTATTCTCCAGACTTTGACCCATCTGATTATCATCTATTCTGAAGTTTGGAGAACTATCTTGATGGAAAAGAACTTGGAATACATGAATATGTCAAAACTACACTCTCTACATTCTTTTTCTCCAGGCCCCAAGAATTTTATAGAAATGACATTCAGAAGCTTGTGAATCATTGGCAGGAAGTAATTAATAATAATGAAACATACATTATTGATTAAATAACATTAAAAGCATTTGAAACCCTTTCTCTCTTTCTGAACCTAAGATCAGATATTACTCAAGGGATGACCTGATATATAAACAAAAAAATCAACAAGAATAGGGCAACAAATTGAATTTTGTATAAATGCCTTATGGTAGTTCTATTACCAGTGAAACAACTTCCACATTGAGTATTTTTTGTCTGTCATTTGATGGTAAAATTTCCATTTAGAAAAATATTGTTCTTTGTTTCCAGTCTGTTAGTTTAAATTCTGTAGTTTCAATTTTACAAGTAGCTCAAATGTTAATGTAATTTACTTTAAAGGATTTTCGTCAACAAGCAAGAGGGAAGATGAGACCAAGGTCTATAGGTGAAAATGGTCACCTTCCAAACCTGTATACTGATGCCAAAAATGATCTTGATAGAGCAGCAACACTTACATCTGGTGTTTCTTTGGCAGATAATGGGAAGTACAAGGTTTAGTTGTGCTATTAATTTGGTTTATAAGGTGAATTATCCTGAATGAATGTTGTTCTGCAATGTTTTGAGAATTAAAAAACTTAGATAAAAGACGATAAATGAATAAATTGATATGTCTAAATATCATTATTTTTGTCATTTCATTTTGAGCAGATGCCTTTTGTCAGGCTGTGAAAACTACATTACAATCATATGTCAATTTATTTCTTACACCACTGAAGGTGTACAGAGTTTATGTTCTATGTATTTGTCAGCAAGATTTCTCAAAAATGGTTTAATGAATTTCAATGAAAGTTTGTATACATTTGGACTATGGCCCAAATTAGAAGTGTTCAATATCTGGAGGGTCAAATGTCAAGGTCACAGATATTTAACAAAAATAAATCCTATGTTAACATGGGAACTAATTTTTCACACTATTTTTGCTCTAATCAAAAATTATCAGATTATAATTAAACATGTAGAATATTATTCCACATTGTCCTATGAAAAGTGGTCTATCTGTTGACAATGTGCAACATAAGACATTTTTGCATGTTTTGAGAACTGAACATGATCGAAGTTGTGTGTCAGAGATGCAGTTGACTGCCCCTCCAGTTCATTATCTTTTATTCATTAAAATATGTTTTATTGTTAATACTTAATAGTAGTTCTATTTCATATTTTGAATTTAAAAGTGTAGAGTATATAGACATTTTGTGCTAGAAGTCTTGCATGTTTTTATTTCAAAAATGAATTGTTTAGTCTATTTTTTATGGTTCTAATTGAGGCTTCTTCAGCTAAATTTTAAGAATTACTCATTGTAGATGTTACATAAAATATCAGTAATGCATTTAGCACCATCAGGTGTACAGACAACCAAAACTGAATTTTACATGTAGCTACAATAATATCTTGTCTTCTGCATATCTACTAGACTTAACTTTAACTTTAAATTTAACTTTATTTCTTTCAAGTAAAAACAAGGCAACAAATACAAAAGTACAAAGTTTTTCTTTTCTATCAATGCTAGATCAAGTACTAAACCCCTCGGTGTGGATTCCTGTACGTGGTGAGGGGACCTCCCAGGGAAGGTTCTGTTCTATCTGGTTACCTTCTCTGGGATCTAAACATCCACCCACGTGTTTGCCGTGCGTGGCGACCCGTGAAGGGGAGGAGAGGATCCTGGTGGTTGAGGGGGTTTAACCCTAACACACCACTTTGGCCTCGAATTCCTGTAGACGGGCGGCCTTTGGGTGGCCCCCCTTGGGTCAATCGGCTGGTCCACTTGGGCTAGAGTCAACCAAGTACCAGTGTTGAAAGTTCTCAACGGGTGTTGTGGACATTGTGCCTGATGCTGGTGTTTGGGTATAGTACTCACAAAACCCTGGCGTTGCTGCATTCTCCTTGCATGACTTTGTAGTGCGTCCCCTTGTAGGGCTCCATGGTGCGTGGGGTCAGTGGGTACCGAAATTTTTTCTTTTTCCTATGGATCCTCTAAAAAATTTAAATAAAATTGTAAAAAAACAGTCAATGGGTAAGCGACCACGTCTTGAATACTCAGAACAGCAATCTTCAACATCAGTAACACACGTACCTCATTTTCTTATATTACATTCTTTTTTGGAAAAACCTTTAGGGGAAATGTCCCCTTTTTTTATTCAAAAGGGACTAGAGGGACTTGCTGGCTCTCCAAAGTCAGTAAAGAAACTTCGATCTGGTGACATATTGGTTGAAACATCCACATCCCAACACAGTGAACTCCTCTTGAATTCAAAGGCAATTGGGGATATACCTATTGAGTATTTCCTAAAGTACCTAAATTACCTAAAGTAGTTCACTTTAGGAAACACATTTAAAAGCTATAATAATAATAATAATCTAATTATACCAATTACATACTGTGGTTAATTGTTACAGACATTCTTGACATATTCTGTCTGCTACAATTCAAGGGGAAGAACCTACATTTTTTATAGAATAATATGTAGACTTAATAAACTCATTATAAAAAGAAAGAAATAAAAATATGAAGTTTATTAACTTTTTCCCACAGATTGTAGATTCCAAGAGAAAAGATCATCTTCTCCACAGTTGAACTCCTTGGCAAGTTGTTATAATGAGTCAAATGATACCAGCAGTAAGCAGGAAGAGAGTGGAGGCTCTACATCTCTGGAAGCCCCACCCCAGGCACCACCCAGGAGACGAGACAGAAAGAAATATATGCCCCCAGTGAGTTTGTTTTTTTTGACACATCATAAATTACTTCTTTTTTGATCTGTTGTTTTAAGAAAATGAAGAAACAGATTTTTTTTTTCTTTCAGTGAGGTTTCACTGGGTTCTTTTAGGATTGATATGTCTTGCATTTCATATAGTTTGTTGAACCTTTGTTATTGATGATGGAAGGAATTTGGTTATTTAGTTATATTAATGTAAATTTACACACTTATAAATTAGGCCATAAAAATGTCTTTATCAGTGATGAAAATTTATTTAGAAAAACTTAGATTGTGAGTAATGTGAAAGCATATATCCAAAATAATTGCCATAGAAATAAAATGAATTCAGTACTTTAAGAAATTGTCTTTATGTAAAATTTTGTGTGTGCATGTACATGCACGCCCACACATACATACATACATAAAAAGTAATTGTATACCAAGAAATGGATATTTGGTGTAATGCACTAATCTGATTCATTACTGATGTAGCAAAAATATTTTATAAAGTTTGTAATAGATATCACAGTTTTGTTTGTGTCCATAGAAACCAGTATGTAATGGTCTTCCACCAACACCCAGAGTTCATGTAAGTACCTTGGTTACAGCCAATTATTAAAAGCTAAAAATATTAAATTATGAAAAATGTAATAACGTAAATGATTGTGTAAGTTTTTTTTTTAAATTATTATTCATTCTTATAATTCATGATAACTTATACTAAATCTGATGTTTATATTTTCTGATTATTTTTATATCGTGCTTCTAAATATTTAGGTGTAGTATTTGTTTTCCTTATTTTATATTAAACTGGATTACTTACAGCTAATTCTTTTATTTTGGTTTTATAGCACTTAGTCCATTCAAGAATTTGATGTGATAGATAACACAGACTTGTAGTTTTTTCCCAGTAGCAATTTAAGGGAAATATTTTTAATTTTAAGTGCCTTGCAGCTATGTTGAATAATGTCTACTATGAAATTTGTATTTTGTAATTTTTACATCTATTAAATATTATAGATGGGTGCATGCTTCTCTAAAGTTTTTAATGGGTGTCCACTCAGGATTCACTGTGCAGCAAGCTGGGTCCATCCAGAAACAAGAGGTAATATTCATTGAAATGCTTTATTCTTCATACAACAATCAAAGAATATATTTTGGTGTGACAGTTAGAAGAGGCAAACTATTTTTATTGATTAAAAACATTGTTTTGTGAGAGGTTTAAAGGTTATAATATGTAATTATTTCATTAATAATGCACCTTTCTTAACTCGCAAGTATAATGCTCTGAAATGTTCACCAGTTTACATTTAAAGGATTATAACTTCAGTGACAGTGAATACAACATTCTTGATTACACAAACCTTCTTATTATAGTTAATAGATTAAAGCAGTTTTTGTCAGAGGATCTAATTAAACTTTAAGCATCATTCAAACTGTTATAAACTGTTCTCCTGAAACAAGTGATTTATTTTAGTAACGAGAGAGTTAATAACTTGTGAAATGAAGTCCATAGGCCAATGTTTTGTATATATTAATAAAAGTAAATAATACAAAAAGCAGTTCAAATCTTTGAGAGGTTTCCTTTTATATTTCTTGTATAACATGTACTGAGCTTAGTTTGAAACGGCATCTTAATTCCTTATGAGCTGAAAGAAAACTTATAGATCTGGGACAGATGATAATGTCTCAGAGTTTATTATCTGTTGACTTGTTTGAATGTGAAAGAAAGCTCTGAAATACATATTTCCACCTGTGTAGAATAAGCACATAAATTTATTGTTGTACCTGCAACACTTGAATTGTTGAAAGTGAACAAAGAAACCCCTACAGTCTACTCACAGATGCATGTTATTGCTTTTGGGATCTGACAGTCAAGAATGTTTTGGTTTTTCTTTTACACTAAAATGGGAACAAGATTTTCAAGATATCCTTCCAGTACCCCTCAATTTGAGCACTGCTTATCTAAATGTCTATATCATCATCAGTAGATATAAATAAAATTTTCTGTTGTAATAAGGAAGAGATATTAGTAATCATTTCATGTAAAGCTTTACAAAAAAATAAAATAAAAATAGGGGTCATTGCAAAATGACATAAAAATTGACATATGCCACAAAATAAATTCTAGATTTTCATACATTTCATAAATCATGCTATATGTTTTATGTTATAATTCCTTACGATTAAAGATTATAAATGACTTTTTTTAATTGAATGGATTATGACTTGACATAGCAACAGTGTTTTTTATGCAGTTGTAGACAAAAGCTAAGTATTTGTTTTTTAAAAAAATTAACATTTTATTTTTCTAATAGGTTAAATTAGTCTGATCTAAAAGCAAATTATTGTTTTTTTGCCATTAACATTTACATATTACTTTAAGCTAGAATAGTAACATATTGAATATTTGTTTATGTTAACTGTGGTAATTTTCTTTTAGACCAAATCATTTTGTTTGGTTGTGAAGAAGGAATTTATACTTTCAACCTGAATGAGCTTCATGATGCTTGTGTAGATCAGGTTAGTGAATAATTTTGTTTATATATGCAAAAACGGCTCGTTTGGGTTGAGAAAATATTTTACATATTTGCCATTATATGCCAAATATTTTACATATTTTCTCAACCCAAACAAGCCGTTTTTGCATATATACTTCTCTACAAGTGGGTTTTCTCGACATCATTAATAATTTTGTTTATTTCATTTACAGTAAAGATTAGGCAAAAATACACATACATAATTTAAACATTGTATTGGGTATACCACTGAAACTGGAGATGTATAGAATACATTTTTTTCCTTTCAATAAAAGTTGAAAGTATCTGATATTGTAATCATAATTCAGCTAAACTTTGAAATCTAAGTCGGTTTTCCCTTAGGTAAATTGTGATTTATTATAAAGGCTACAATTCAAAAGAAGCCAGAATAATTCAGTTTTATTTGACCCTTTCTTTGCTGCTGCTTTATATATATATAAAACCCAAAAAAACTTAACATTCAGTACAAGAATCTAAACTATGTGAGTTTCTTACAAATAAATATTTCTTGGCCACCCCTTGCTACTTTCTCTTCTGTTGATCATCAGCTTGTCATTGAAGCTACACATTTGATAGTATTACAACTGATAAATAGGGATATCTCTCACATAAGTCATATCCAAGATTAATTTGATAGTAACTTGTAAAGTTAATATGAAAGCTAAATTTGAATCAAAACTCTAAATGAAAAAAAAGACACCAAATTGCCCTTAGGCTGCAGAAAATTTGAAAAGTTTTCATACAAGCTAGAAGGATATTTACAAAGTGTATTTGTATCAATTTTCACACATTTTCAACATTCCTAAGTAAAGCTATGTTGTTAAACAGTTTATGTATTGCTGCCACATTATTGTGTACATGTCTGAAAGTGTACTTTCACAGTTTGTGACATCAGACTCTTGTTTTGTGTTCAACTTGAAGTTTATAAGAATTATTTAACAGTGTTTTCTCAGCATTTAAATTTGCCCAGTTTTAAAGGTCTCTTCCATCTTAACACATTCTTAAATGCCTATGTCTGATTAGGGCTTTTAAATTTAGTCTTTGCTTAAAGTTCATAACTTTTTCATCAATCTCTCTATGCACAGTGTATAATATTCAAAAGCAGGCATAGATATTTATCAACGTTTTTTTTACCCCAGAAACTTCTACAACACTTCAGTGATGGCTAGAAGAGTATTAATGTTAATATTCCAGGGCTCTTACCAGACTTCAGATATGTATATGTAATAAAGGAAAAGCTTCAAAGAAAGTTTGTTTTCTGCAAAATTTCACTGTAAAAGTAATGTACATATTTTATTTGTCTTGTTTTGTTCAATTCAAAATCACTGGATAACCATGCTGGTGCTGCAATATATTGGAATGTGAATAAGGGGGAACCAGAATGAGAGGAAAATGAACTGAATATTAAATACTATAATACATACTAATCAATCTAGATATAAAGTAAAATGAAACTAACATAATTAGTATATAAAGTTCACTTTTAAGGACTTTATTGCTAAATAGAAAGCTGTTTTATTGCTTTATTTTATGTTTTGAGAAGCTTTTAATGGATAGAAAATGTTTCATCTAAAACAAATCTTTGCATATATGTGGCTGTGCATTGTTTAGAATCATAAAAACTATTACAGTATAAAGCTGCATTTTATGTTGTGATGTGATAATTTATTGATTGTGTGTGTACACATGAACAATAAATATTCATTACCAAAGAAGAAAGTTTTTATAAAATATATATTTATTCACTTAAATTCTTTTTTTCTATTCCAACTTTTCTTGTATATGACTTGGATTTAAAAATACTTAACTCCCAGAATATTGTCATCTATTACTAGCATGATTGGTTACATCTTACACTCCATAGCAGAAGTTTAGTTAGTTTATAAAACTACCAAACATAGAAACTAATTATTTAAATTGATGTAACTATATAGGTTAACCTTTTTGTATATCTGTTTGTCACAAGTGACTAACTCGTGATGTTGATATTTTCACTGATATTTTTGTGTACTAAAATGCGTTAAATCATATGGTATGATTGGAATAATTTTTATCTTTTAAAACTTTAAAAAGAATAAAATTATTTTTCTTTAGCTCTATCCAAGACGAACAACATGGATGTTTATTATTAAAGACGTCTTGATGTCGCTGTCAGGTAAACGCTTTTTTTTATATTTAATGATTTTTCTGTTAATGTGCAGATTACAATTTCACTTTAAGTTGATGCTTTTCGAAATAAACAATTTAAATGTAAAATAATGTAGCCAATGGCCTGGAATTGATCAGAACTTAAGAGTATGGCCATTAAAAGCAGATATTTCCTGATTCATTTTTAAGAATATTTAAATATTTTCTCACCCCGGAATATCCCAAATAAATATTATCACGTATTGAAAATAATAATTTTGTATACCCTTTGTGGAAGACATGTTTTTATATATGTAAAGACTGTCTGAGCAAATAGACCAGTTTTCTACATTTCCAAAGACTTTTAACATCACGTTTCAGAAGGAGAACACTAGCTAATCTTGTGTGATGAATTAAATGACAACTAAATATACATAGATGTTTTGTATAAATTATAATAATTTTGTGGTTTATACATCTTGTCAAAGTAAGCCGTATTCAGATGTAATAGAACTTGTCGTACAGTTATATTAAGACAACAAATTTAAAGTAATGTTCCTGGTAAGTTCAGAGCTGGAGGAAAAAAAATTCTGTTGTAGATATACAACAGCAAGTAAAGTTCTCATTTCAAAGAAATAATTAAAAAAAAAATATATGAATTTAATTTTTTTCATTGAATGTCGTGAAGCAGACTTTTATAATGACTGTCATACAGAAAATAAACTAAAAGCAAAATATTTAAATAGTTTTCTTGTTAGTTTTGTTAATTTAAAATACTTGTTTCATTTAAACTTTCAGTAGAGAACAATTGCTATCAAGTATATTGAAATGCTACATACCATATTTCAGATTACTTGGTATTGCATACAAGAAACTAAAATTTATTTTGACTGTTAGATACAATATAGTAGTTCTTATCAATAACACCTTTTGAAGATAATTCTATACAAAATAACTGACAGCAGAAAAACCAGAGAACAATCTTAATCTGAAGTATCATTGTTCTGAAAAATAGTTCGATCATGGTAACTTATTAGTATAATTCTTGGGAAGAAATGACTTCTTTTGAGTGGTAAATATAATCACACATTAAGACAACTTTTTGGCTTTATTTCACAGCTTATACATATTATGATATTGTATTAGTTTAACGTTTGTTGGTGATTAATACATATGCTGTTGTGTCTATGCAATAACTCCTCCATATTTCATACATTAAAAAAAAAAACATTGATTTAAGTTGTAATACTTGTCAACCAAAAATAAGGAATAGGTAGTAATATAGAATACAATGTAGAAACACTTAAGGGATATGAAATGTATGTAATAAAAGCTAGAGCATTTGATTGCAGCTGGAAGTAAAAATGTAAACGTTGTGGATATTTTGTTTGTTTGGATACAAAAAGTCGTATTTTTATCCTGAAACATGTGCAACATCACAAACTTTGTGAAAGTTATAATGAAAATGTTGGCTACATTACTTATTACATTGTATGTACATACAACATTTATGTTGAATAAAAATCATCCAAGGTAAAATATATATTTATTTTATTTTCCAGGTAAGACTTCACAACTTTACAGACATGATCTGGTTGCTCTTCATAGCAAACATACACACAGGTTCTCTCTTCCAGTGAACAAAATTCCTGAAAGGTTTGTCCCAAGGTGAGCATGTTAAATGGTAACTTGTTTATAGCCATAACATCAAATGAAAATTAATCATAGAAACTGAACAAGAATGATGTGCCAATGATGATTACCCAAAGAAACCTTGTCATACAACTAAGAGCAGTAGAAATTCTTCTATTTAATATTTCACTCACCCACCCCTGTGTCAATTATTTGAATATACAATATTATGATGTAATAAAATTTTGTAAAAAAAAAAATAATTGCTATAGATTCATAATTATCATTAACTTCTGAACTATGCAAACAGTCCTTATAACAATAATTTTAGAAATATATATAATATACATGCATAAGCGTATTAAACATTTTAACTTAATACTGTTAATTATACTAAATAGATAACACATGGTATGATAGTCTGAGAAACTTTAAGAATTTTTAAAAGCTATGTATGTTAAAAGTAGTAGTTTAAGGTCAACAGTTTCAGTTAGACTTGAAATGGTTATTTGGTCCTCAAATTTTCCATCTATTTTTCTATTAGTTTGAAATTAATTTGACCAGTTCCTTATTTTTGAATTTATTAGTTCTTTTATTCTTTTTATTGTGCCCTCTGATGGTTTAACAATAAGTCTGAGAGCTAAAAATCAGGTTTTGATTCCTATGATGACCACAACATGGATAGGCCATTCTGTAACTTTGCAGTTACGAACAAATAGTCTTTTTTATTATTATTAAGTAATATTTTATTGTAATTTTAGTAATGTTGATTTAAGTTTAAAAGATAAAATTTAGAGAATATTCCTTGCAGAAAATTTGCTACCACAACCAAAGTCCCTGATACCAAAGGATGCTTAAGATGCTGTGTTGCCAGAAATCCTTACAATGGGTACAACTACCTCTGTGGAGCCTTACCAAATGGAATTTTCCTAATGCAGTGGTACAACCCATTAAACAAATTCATGTTGTTAAAGGTGAATTTCTGTTTAAATATGTGATATTTAGTATACAAGTAAGTTTTACTAAAGGTGAAGGAAGGGTGATAAAAGTCA
Source organism: Tachypleus tridentatus (assembly GCF_004210375.1). Classification (NCBI taxonomy): domain Eukaryota; kingdom Metazoa; phylum Arthropoda; class Merostomata; order Xiphosura; family Limulidae; genus Tachypleus; species Tachypleus tridentatus. The sequence goes on from NC_134830.1 coordinate 40,728,204, forward strand.
TCTTAATTTCACGTTTAATAACTATATGTATATTATCCACTAAAACAGATGTATTAAACACTCATGAGATACACACAAAGAAAAATTCTAAATGGTTAAACAGCTTGTTTTGTAGAGGTTTAGGGTTTAGTTATGTTTTGTGTTTTACATGTTTTAAGGAAAAAAATATTTGAGTTATGTGATCTATGGGTGAAGTTCAAAGTACACACGATATCGTGAATTTAATCTTAGAGTTATCAACTTTTCATTTTAGCCTACAATGCTCATTTTATATCAATTCATGTTTAGTAGAGAAAGTATCAAATAAAGTATATAGACATACTGAAGAAAATCAGATTTGAATTTAGAAGGTTGTAAAGGTTTAGTTATAAACAAACCAGATGGTGTAGAAGTGTGTTTAATGTGAATCAGACTGACTGTCAATTCAAACACATTTTTAGTACAGATCCATCAAATTTTTAGTGTACAGTAGACATGTACTGTTTACTAAATGTTTTCCATATTTTGTGAAAGATACATTTAACAAATTAATATTTATATTCAATGTAATTTTTCCAGTGTAGTGCCCATCCTTTCAATTTCACTTTTTGTTGAAGTAATGTGAAGTAAACCACAATAAATCTTACTGTTTTTCATAATTCATGAGAATTATTCAAACTTGACACCAAATGTTTACATGATGTTTTATTTTACACACACACACACACACACACAGTTTACTATTCAAAGTCAGCATTCATTTTCACTTGCTAAATCAAAAAAGTTGGACAAAACTATTCAAACTCAGTTTGCTAAATTGCATCATATTTATTAACCATTGCTTATAATGAACCAGGTATAACGCCACTATGTTAATTGGATTATATTTATTCAGCAGTAATGGTGGTGATATTTTATGGGTTAATGTGATATTATGGTAAGATTGATATTTTAGCACAAGGAATTTCACTATTCCAGTTGTAAAAAAAATTATAATCCTCTCTATTAAAGATGAAACTATTTGGAAGCGTGGTAATGACTCCGACCAGAATAGGATGGTGGACTTTTTGCTATAACTATACAAAGTGTTGGTCAAAACTGTAGTATTGACACAGCAGCTGTAAATGATGGAATGCTACTACAGTTGTGGTTCTTAACAGAGCAGAGCACTGTTACATCACATTAAAACGACAGATTCACATTTGGTTTAGATTAACCCTCTCTCTCTACTGGTATCTTTTTTCTGTGCACTTCACAAGGTTTTAGTGAATTACATTCAAAAATTAAACTTTTTTTCATAGTATATCAATAAATGTGGCAAACATAGATGACAATCCATATTTTAATAACATATAAATAAGTCTTAAGATCTTACCTTTATAAGGCAATATTAAAAGAAATCTAGAATATTTTTTTATGTGAGAATTGTGACATTTGTTCTCTCAGCATGAACTATGAAAGTTAACATAAATTATTTATTATAATAATGCCATTGCTCAGACAAATTATAATTGTTCATACCCTTTAATTTTATTTTGTTACAGTCATGAAATTAACAACCAGACTCCCTTTGCCATGCCCACGTACCACATCCTCTCTTCCAGACATTGCCATTATTTTTTTCTGCTGTTCAATACTTTATAACCAATAGAAAGCTAAGGTTTACATATAGAAGTATGAGTAACCTCATAGTCAAGATATATAAATTGTTGAAAAGTGGTAAATTATTTTTCCTCCTATTTAAGAGCCAAGAAACATGTAGTAAACAAAAGGGGAATGGCTGGAAACAAAATTCTTAGTGGTAGATATTAACCTGATCTCAGGTTTGAAAACTGTATTAGTATATATTAATAGTTTGTTTTTTTATACTTGTGATATTAAATTGTTATTTATAACCAATAATCTTAAACTGATGGTTTTAGGTATTAGGGACTCATAGGAAATCTGAAATGAGGGAGTAATGTAGTGATCTAAGATGCAACACCTGTGTTTATAGCCTCCCTCGACTTCTGGGATTCAAATCCAATTTTTACTGGAGTTCTGTTTTTAATTGGCTTAAACATAATGATAACAAAAGTAGTTATGTCTGATTGAAATATTTTAGCTCTATAAATGTAGTCAAGTTAGAATAAATAGTTCGGTCATATAAAGTTGTATGTGATATTAAAAATAGAGCTAAGGTACATATAGTAATAAATACTTTTTAAAGATATAAAAATGTAATAATGGGTAAGTTAAGTAAGAGAAAAATTGGTAAAACTTAGCTTTCATATGATATTTGTTGCTCCATGTTCCAGCTGCAATACAAAAAAGGAGGCCAAACATTCTCCAATATTTTACATCAAACTTATACAGGGTTTGTCCCCTTTATATAACTTGGTAGTTTTTTGTACATGTTAAATATTTCAAAAATCAGACTTTTGTTACTTCGTTATAATTTGTGTTGATTGTGCAAATTATAAAAAAATATTAATTGTATAATTTGTTTTGGATAGCATTTTGAGATTTTTATGCCCAGCAAGCCTGCAGTTTTTGAGATTATTATTACACCAGATTTAGAATATCCCATGGTTTGTGTCGGAGTGCGTAGAGGGTGAGTGGCCTACTATATCCTCTTTTAGTTAGTAGTTAAAAAGCACAAAAAGTGCTCTACTGACAGTAAATAATTTTAAGTTCCACAAAATATTTAAAGAAGAATTTCAAGCATTTACTTATTAACTCAATACAATAATACATTAGTTGTCATGGAGCACATTTCCAAAATGTTTTTAACTTAAGAAGTAACGTCTACTGTAAAATAAGGAGTGTCATGTATAGTGAATAATTGAAATTTTGTTGTCAATACAAAGGTTATAATTTCAAGTTTTTAAAGCAGAAACAATGTTTGAAAGACCATGATTAATCATTAACTCCTGTTTTATAGAAGGAGAGAAAAAACACACGATGTTTTCTTGTTTTTAGGCGTGACAAAGGACACTTGAAACTTGATATGATAGATCTTAATTCTGCAGGAAGTTGGGTTAATGATGACAGAGAAGGAACAGAAACTGTTGTCACGTGGCACGAGTACCTGAACATCGTCAATGTGTCGCACTTGGAAAGAGATACGATATTAGTTTGTTACGATAGTAAGTATTGAATTTAAATTGTTTTAAAGAAAACTTTAATTTCTAATTTTTCGGCATGTGTAGATAAATTTATCTATGCCTTTGTTTACCTTTAGGTACTGTCTCATTCTCTGTTTATTTCCAGATCTAATAAAAATTTAGATCAGTGAAATTTTGCTTCATCTCGTACAGAACATTTTATTTGATCACTTGCTATTTGACCTGGTATTGATTATTTAAATGTTTTATACAGTTTGTGTCATAGTTTTAGCTTCTTTTGGGTCATTTATAGAGAATTATAAAATAATTCACGATCTCTATTTAACCTAATTTCATTGCTGTTAATGAATATTAAGTTCATTTTTTTACCTAAATTTTTTTTAAAACAAGTAACTTTCTTATGTGTGGTTTTATGCTTGTGTATAGATCTTGTAAAGGTTGTTAACCTTCAAGGGAAATTAAAATCCAGTAGAGCACAACCTGCAGAGCTACAATTTGATTTCCAAATAGAATCTATAGGTAAGCCAGAACGTTTTTGCCTGTCAGTCAGTTTAATTACTACCTTAAAAGTTTGTGTGTTGATTTGTTTCATGCCTGATCCCCACCCATAGAGGGCAGAGCACAGATAATTCATTGTGTTACTTTGTGCATTACAACAAACAAACATGCTTCAGATTAAGTTGACTAAAATTCAGTTTCTTTTATCCTGTAGTGCCTGTGTGTAATCTATAGTTAGTATTAAAAAATTATTCATTTAAAAAATCTAGTATAATACACCCTTAAAAGTACTGTAGAAATTTATAACAATTATGATAATTACATAAGTCTAGCCTTTTTTGGTTTTACAAAACTTTATACCTTTATGTTAGTTAAGTGTAAGAGATGCCACTAATCTCAAATAATATAATTATTTCTTTTATTCAAGAGACTATTTGAGGAGCTAACAAAATGTGTAAAATATTTATATTTATGATGGAATAATAGCATGACTGTGAATTTTTATTTTCAATTAAGTAAAAAATTCTCACAACAGGTATGTCAAATTTAGCATGTTACAAAGTTTTAGAGAGTTGCATTTAAAGTTTAATTAAACTGTTCTATTATTCTATATGAATAAACTTGGCATTGAAACATAAATAATTAAATGTTTGTATTATAAGTTTTAAGTTCTTAATTTTATAAGGAAATATTTAAAAAAAGGTTTTTAAATCTTTTTTAGCTTGAGAATTGTGACCTTTGTTCTATTGGTCTTTCTTATTTCCTAATTTATTTACAACCTCTGTGAAAAGTACAGAATTCAATGTAAATTAATCTTTGTGATATAAATATTACCAAGGCAACATGTAATTTTTATAATCTTTGATCTTTATTCATAAACTAGAAAATCAGACCCATTTCTCTTGCTCGCCTGTAACATCCTCTCTTTTTCACAACTTGCAAGTATTTTTGTCTGTTTCATACTATGTTACTTGTAACCAATAGAAAACTGAAATTTTAATCTATCAAATGATGTAGTATGTTACACTGTTTTCTGTACAGAGCATTGTTTGTTTCACCTGAATTTTTGAAGGCATTTATTACATAGTGGGAAAGCCAGATAAATTATGATAGTTATAGGACATTTTTTGCTTTGTGTGTGTTATTTTCTAGTGTAGTCACACCATCAGTATAAGAAAGTAGATCTAAGTTTCATTGAGAATTGATAGCAAGAAAAGAAGTCCCCAGCAAGTACTGTATTTCTTGTTTTTCATGTGTAGTTGTTACTTGTTATTGTGAAAGTAACTAAAAGGTAAGAATTAGAAATTGATTACCTCAGATTAGGTAAGGTAATAAAAAAGTAAAAATAAAAAAATTCTTCATGTGGTATGCTCATATGTATTACATATTTTTATATGGCAATGTGAGCTCATGTTGATTGAATGATTTATGACATGTGTAGTGTAATGAATGGTTAGATGTGGTTCAAAAGGCAATGAAACAAAGTTAAGTATGTAAAGTTGCAGTTTTGTGTTACAATTTGCAATCATTATAGTAAGAACAAAGTGATAGTTTAGATTTATTGCAAATTTTTATAATCATTGAGGTTGGTCAAATTGACCAAATGAGTATAGTTGGGATGGAGTATTTAACAGAAAGTTTACTGACAAAATGTTTGATCTGTATTTAAAATGTTATAAAGATCATTCAAATGAAAGTTCACAATTTTAAGTTAAGAAAAGCACATTTAATCATAACTTAAATTACTTTGTACTTTGAGTAGTCAACACTTTGACACTAAGTATTCAAGGACACATTTTTAATAAGAATTAATTTTAAAAATTTATTTTTGTGTAAATGATACTTCTACAGTTTACTGAAAGCTTGCCAAGTTTCATAAAAATACAAACAAAAAAGTTAAAACTTGTAGTGTGTAATCCCTGGTGTTTTGTTTTGGAATCACAAACTTGGTTGACTTGATTGAACCCTTAGCAAAAGTGTTAATAGATATTCAAAACTGAATGTAATGATAAAATTTTGATCCTGCACTCTTTCTGCTAATTAATTACAGTGTATTTTAAAATTGCATAATAATAGCACTAATATTTTTAGTATCATACACTTATTTCCAAGGAACAAAGAAACTTGACTATATTATATTACAAGCTATATCACACTGACAAGAAAAATAAGTACAATCCACTTTTCCATCAATGAAGTTTCCTAGAGGAATTTTTGTGGACCCCTCAAAAATTGAGTTTAAATGATATAAGCAACCACATTGGACATCTTGAGTTTGGCATCCAGTTCAATTTTTACCATGTGAAGTTAATGCATACCATAAGGGATAGTTGGTGCTGCAAGTAGCATGGTTGTGTCTGCTGATCACCCATAATCAGTATACCTGCATGGCAAATGCACATCATCTCAAAATAAATGCTGCTTGAGGCATGGATACATTTGCTAGTATATCAATTTTTATATTATCACTTAATCCAATTTTTTTTCTACATCTTGTATTTGAAACAAATGATTATATTGGTTTCAATTGCCTTTGTTCCATAAATATTGAGCAATAAACTGACACTATATAAAATATTACAAAGTTTTTCTACAAAACTGAAACACAGTTGTTATGTTTAATTTTGATATGAATGAATGAAAAATGCATTGTGCTTGTTTGAAGTTAGATAAAAATTATCTTGTTTAAGTGTTTTATACTGTTTATGTTCAAATAGTAACAGAATGTGTTGTTTTCAAGAACTGGTGCACAACTGGAATTGTGTACATGAAAGCTCTTTCTTTCCTTTTGTTTTTTTAAAAGTATTTTAAAGTTACTGCAAACCAAAATATCAGAATTTCTTTACTGATTTTTTTTATGCCACAATGACTGATTTTTTTTTTAAAGTACAAACTTTTATCTTGTAGGTCTGTCATCTCTTGACTGGTTTGAGACCTAATTACAGTTTTGAACTTGTCAGGTCCAACCGTTTTGATTTATATATTTATCCACACCCAAGGTCTCGGATTAATATACTCTAATTCTGCTTAAAAGAATTTCAGTTTGAGGGTAGGGTGGTAGAGGTAGTGAGGAGTGATAAACTCCAGTTGGGTACATGTGTGTGCCCCACATTTGGTATTGCTGATTCACAAAAATATAGTAAAAAAAGAGTTGAAATTTTTTTAGGCAAGACTAAAATAATTTAAGTGCTGCAGTTATTGAGGATTCCTTCTTGTTGAAATAGACCTATAAATATTTTTTGTGTGTGTGCATATATATATATATATATATATATGTATCTATGTAAATGTAATGTCTTTTAAAAAGTGTATCATAGTTATGAAGACCATATTTATATGGCTAAATATATATCTGCTCTTCCAACACCACTTTATTAAAACTTATTTTTGAGAGCCTATTGTACATGATGGGGCAAAAGTTACTGTACAGTTGGTATATTTAATACAATTCAGTTGATACTATAGAAAATATTGCAAAGGAAATTGAAGCCAATTTAACTATTTGTTTCTGAGTAAGACATTAGAAATTAATCAATGTTCTAAATGAAACAATTATATCGTCACTTTTGTCCCACCATGTATTTCACTTCTTGGACTTAATACAGTGTTTACACAGACAATAATTATGAAGGCCTTGTGTGCATTTAATGCTTATTTACTGTGATCCCAGTGTTTGTGTAGTATATCTGGATGTATTGTCCTCTTATTGTTAATTGTGATCTCCATTATTGTTTAGTATCTCTGGGTGTGTTGGACACCCATTATTCACTTGTTATACTTGTTTTTTTTAGTATGTTTGACTGACTGTGTATTAGCATTTCATAAACATGGAATGCAAGGTAGAAGTTTCAAAAACAATGAAATAGTTCAAGAAATTCATGACTATACAAGGACATTCCGATTACTAGGCTCAGACAGGTGAGAAATTTGACTTTCTTAGAATTACCAGTTTTGATATTAGTTAAGAGCATGAAATGTTTGAAACTTCTTGTCAAGAGAATGTATTTAAATGTAATTGTTTACTTTTTTATTCACCACAGATAGCAACATTTAATACCATATACTTTATTTTAAATAGATAACTGTCACAGGTATTTTGTTAGTACTAAAACTTTCACATATTTTTGTTAACAACAGATTGATTGTAATTCATGTGCATGTTTTGCTGCCAAGGGGCTTTCAGGCAGCAACTGTTTGCTTAAGGATAGACGTTATTACAGCAGTAGACAACTTAAGGTTCCAGGTTTGGATATTGTGTTAACTTCTGTTTCTAGTTGAAGTGGCAGGTGATGACACCTATAGAGGGTGTATTGTAATAGACATTATAAAAAAACATATTACAGTTTCTTAAAGTAGTCCTAAAGCTAAACAGCCATTGTTTTAAAACTGTTTAAAATAAAAATTATGTTATTGGTAGTCCAAAAATATTTATTATGGTTAACTTATTGAAAAATGGCATCTTTGTGTGTGTTAGTTCTAATGTTGGTGTGCAGTACTGTAGACCATTATGGTGTCTTTACTAATTGAAAGTGAAGGTTTTGTAAATGAATGTTGCATATATGTTTCTTCAATAACTTAATGAATGGTATTATACCTATTGCAATGATATTTACTAAGTATCCTTTACTATTTTATTGCTTTGTGGATAATCAAAGTATATTACTTTTATCTGTGCAAACAATTCAAATATTAGTGTTTGATATATTGTATATAGGCTTCTAATACTTTTGCATTTGTAGGCAAATCAGATACAAAGAATTAGCTCAGTACACATCGTAGTTACAAAATACATTGATTATATCCAACCAGAAGTCTAGTTACAATTATTAAACTTGACTAAAATGTTATTTTACAATCATCAGGTAAGATATATTGTTACTTTTTAGCTGTTTTTACAAGTCAGACTACAAGTATTTTTCTACACACTGTACCAATACTTCTTTTGGTCTTTAAGGCTATTTTAATTAGTGGTCTTCTAGTGATTAGAATACTAAATTTTGATTCAGATAATCGCCCTGTAGGGGTTGATTGTGACAACATACCCTTTTGACAGACAGTTCAAATAGTCAACTTTGTTCTAAGAGGAAAAATGTAGCAAAAAATATTTTGGAGGCTAAATGTAGTAATTTTAAGGGTTGAGCATGTTATATTAAAACAAATTTGAATATCATACCAGTAAGACACATGGCAATCACACCAATATAAAGTTGTGGTAGAACAGTGAGTATGAAAACTATATTTGACATTCAAAGGTAGTTTGATGCCACCAAAAATTTAATCAGTTTTAGGAAGAATACATAAAATATTCATACATTTGGGTCATAAAAATTCATTAAAATTGGAGATTTAGAATACTCCCTTTATAGTGACACTGAACAAGGAATATGGATCAACCTGGAGAACCAGGAATATCCAGAAAGTGACCTTTAACAAGTCATACCCCAGCCACAGTAAATAAAGTGATTCTCTTTTGTAATGAATTGTGACACATACCTATGAATTTGAACTTCGTAAAAATTGTTTTGGTTTTAATAATTCATCCATACAGATTGAAAAGTAATATTCATTTTTTTCTATTTCTTAAGGATTTTTACAAAGTTTGAAAAAAAACAAACTCAGATCAACTTATTTTGTTTACCACAACATACATTTTTATTATTGTATTTGTCGTATTTGAGTGCTAGAACAATTGATTAGACTCATGTTGTTATTGGTCTAGAGAATTCATTAGCCAGTCGTTATCAATATTTTGAGCTTAAGAGAATGTGACCCTTTTTTAGCCAAAATGATTTACTTATGTGAAAGTACATGTGACATTTTGTGAAAAATGTGTATGTAATAAAGAAAAATGGATATTGTTTTTGGAAAAAAAAAGGAATTACTGTAGAACATGTAAAAATTTCAAGACCATATTATCAACTCTGTGTATTCTAGAAACAAAAGTCAGTGGCAAAAGACATTAATATCTCAGGCAACAATAAGCAACTTAATCAAAAAGGATCCCATTTGCAAATGAAACCAATACCCTGTTTATCAGTCATATACTACAACCAATTGGTGAAGCAGTGGGAGTTCATGCTATTCCTTACAAAAATATACAAGTTGTATCACTGAGTACAGTAGCTAAAGATTTCTGTGTCACTGGACTGTTGAAACAAGCACATTGAAGTTGCCATCCTTGTGCACTAGATGGAAAATATACATGGATGAGTAGCGTCCTTTGGATGTAACAGCTTAAAACAGAACCATCTTTTATTACAAACTATACTGCATGGCTATTAAAAAGCTGCATTGACATCAAACAGATCCTGACCTGATGTGGTAATGTGAACTGTCATGATATGGCTTCAAAGCATTTTTTTTTTATATTATATACTCAACCCTCTGTATTAAATAAGTTTACATAAGTTTGTGTTTTGTTATATGAATTCAAGTTAGATTTTTGTAAACACTTGATTAAAAGGGTTTTTGGCATTTGCAGTTGAATTATTTCTTCAACTTTGTATTTTTTTTACTGTTGATTCAGAATGTTAAACCAAGTTTCTTTTTTTATTGTAAGTTGGTAAAAGTGTAATGTAGTTTAATTTATTGTGTTGTTGGTTCAGTTGAAATATAATTGAAGTATCACTGAGATGTTACTAATGTGGTTTTTTACATGCAGAATTAATAGCATAGTCTCTCTGAACACTTGCCAAGTTGATACTTTTGAAGTTAGTAGTATTTTTAGTTATTAAACATGCATATTGAGAGAAAATTGATAATTGCTTTACAGGATTGTTGTGTTAGAAAGCAGACCAACAGATGAGCCCAACAGCCCTTCAAACCTGTATATACTGGCTGGACATGAGAATAGCTACTAGCATCATCTTATGCTCTTAAAAGCTGTTGATTGTGGTTACCTCCTTGTATCATTTTCTTATGTTATTCTACCAAAATGCCAGTTTCCTCTTCACATTAGAACTGGCAAGAAGTTTATAAATGTGCCCTGAAGATGAATGGTTTGCTCAAAGAATGATTAATTTGTTTAGCCATAAGTACAGATGGTAGTCCCTTAATAGAGGCTATTCATGTGTGAAAGTGGAGAACACTTAATAGAGGCTATTCATGTGTGAAAGTGGAGAACACTTAATACAGGCTGTTCCTGTGTGAAATTTGAGAACACTTGTTTCAAGTTCTGAGACTTTGATTTTTTTTTTAGATACACAAAGATATGTATAGATGGTTAACTGATAAGTGGCTTAATATTTAATATTGCAGAGTGCAAAGCCTGTGCTGTGAGTTGACTGCACAATAACTAAATAGCATAAGGCCAAAGACTATGTTCATTTGTTGTACAGTGTAAAGTGTAGTTTTTCACCTTAACCTGATTATTTATACATCTTGATTATGTATGTAGAGGTCTTGAATGTTTTTATCTCTATGTTATTATCAAATGTTGTGTAAATATCTAGTAGAGAATTATATTGATGGATATTATCAACTGTATGTAGTTTGAAAAATCACTTCTCGTTACTGTATTCAGTTTTCTGAAGATGATGATCATAAAAAAATCATTGTTTATTTCTTGTATATAAGCAGAACTGTTAAGATTTTTTTTGACACATTTGTGTGTACCATTTAAATACATGATCTATGCAGAGAGTAGAAAGTTTAATCTTTGTTTCTTGTGAGTGGTTTTGTTTTTTGTTCAATGTTTTTGCCTCTTTCCATATAAATTGCTGACATTTGAAATTAAGAAAGTAAAATATATATATATATATTTATTGAACTTGGTTTAGAATAGTGTATATAAAAAAAATAATAACATTTAAGATTTTACAAGTAGATATTGAAGGTTAAACCAGACAAAAGAAGTAACTGTAAAGTTTCTTGCTACTCAGGTTTTACATCGAATTATGTATGATTAAAAGCTTTAATAGTAAGAATGTGGAATGACCTTTTGACATCACTATGTTATTTATACTTAGAACATTTCGTGTACTGAAGAATTTATGCTTGTAGGACTACTAATACATTTTCACAGATTTTGACATTCAAGTTTTTTGATAAAAAAAATTAGGAAGAAAGCAAGTTGTGGTGTGTGTGCCAAAAGTCAAGACTTTAGTGTTTATTTTAAGGCAGTTTTTAGGTTTTGGTTCAGCTTTATTTCAAGTTTTTTAACCTCATAATTATTAGAACAATAGATATAAAAAGAAATGAGTATTGGGTTTATTTTGATAAACTGTCTTTTATTTAAGTTAAATCTGATGATGTTGTTTTGGTCTGTCTACTCTTTTGCATTGTAATATGTAAGTTAATTTCTATTCCCTCAACATTTCTCAGTCAAAATCAGATCCTGTTCTTATGTGACTATAACTCAGTGCTACTTTTAGAGTGGCTTTGAATGAAGTGTTAGGAATTTTGTTGTTGCTACACCATTTCAGAGCAACATAATGCTAACCTGATCAACTTGAATATCTTGTGGCTCATCCAAGTACTTCTAGATGTAGATTGTTTAGAAAATTCAAAGAATAGAGAACAGCAACTGTTTCATAAAACTTAGAGATGAATTTGTTACTTTTGTGCACGAGAAGATAAGTAAAAAACGTCTACTGGAAGATCACATTCTTTTAACAGTCCTAGATTTGTATGTACTGTTATCTCCAGTAATATTTTAAACTTCCTTATGTAAGCAATATTTCTTTTCCAGTACTGTGTAGTCTTAACTCTTATCAGATGAAAAAAAATGTATCCATATTTGAAGATTTATATTCTTTTATAGATGGTTTGATTGGAATAAGTAAAAGTGCAAGTTTGTCCATGGAAATATGTCATAAAACTTTTTTCAATACTTTTTTGTAACCCTAAAGGAATCAAAAACCTTTATACCTAATATTTAGAGAAACTGTAAATTGTCTTGTGCTGTGATATTAGAAAATTTTGTACAGTAATAATACTTTTGAAGTGCCCTTCTTGATTGATACTAACAAGTTATGTTGAAAGTGCTACACTAATTAGGAAGACATTCAAACAGAAACTGCCTTTATTGAGTACATACATTGATTTTCTTTGTAGTTTTCCCAACATAGAAATATTAGATTCACCCAGGGAATTGTTGATAATTTCAGATATGAAGAATTTTTAATTTAATGACGTGAAACGTGATCTCAATTATAAGTATATATTGTCAGGCCTTTGATCTCGAAACATTAGAGGTCAAACACATTTGACTAATCACATCTCCAGTCATGTGATCTCTGTAGCACATTATGTAAGAAAAAAATTACTATTCTAACAATATACGTATATACGTTTATATATATATATATATATAGTGTGTTTGTATATGTATGGTTTCTCTCTTTACTGTGTGCATGTTCACAAAAAAATAATTTTCGAGTAAAACACATTCAGATCTCTACTCTGTCTTTTCAAATCATTCTTTGTATAATTCCATTAGGATCTCTAATGCCTGCAATGTTTTACTGAAGCAAACCCATTAACATTATATTTGGTATCCAGTTTTTTTAACTATGTAAAAGGAAGATGAGAGCTAAAGCATGGTAATGTATATAAAGTCTCATGATTTTAGGTCAAACACTAAGAGTACTTGGATGTGCTGCTACAAGTGATGAAGAGCTTAGCCAATGATGTGAATAAAAAGAACAGTACTTGATATTGACTGTAGTGTATATATTGAAGTTCTTTGAGAAGTTTGGTTTCCAATATTTTTTTAAATGTATAAACAAGTGTTTCTTAAAGTGTCAACTACTATAGGAAATAGCAATATTGTTGTCATTGGAGAGACTGAAAGGAAACTTTTACTGATTGTGATAAAAGCAAATGAATAAAAGGTAATAATCATTTTAAAACTCCTAAACCATTTTTGATGGAGGGGAGTAAAATACACTTAAAAGCTGAAGAAGTTAGATATAAAAATCCACTTTTATGTTTATTGTGACCAGTACTGTGGCTTTAAAGGTTTATATAAAAAAAATATATATATGTATGCATTATTTTACTAATTTTTGTGTAACTTTAGAATATGACCATAAAGTTCTGTTGCATATTAAAACCTTTTTAAAAATGATAAAGTGCTATTTAAGGTCATGACATAATCAACTTAATTCTTAACTGTGATTAACGCTTCCCATTGTTGTTATTTGTTTGATTTGATATTTATACATCATATTTGGATGGTTTATGTAATATATTTGAACTTAACGAATTGTTGTGATTGTCACATTTAAAGTTAAATGGGGATACTCATATCAATAGTGTCCTGTCTAGCATTTGTAATGACATTTGCATAGCTCTTGGTAATACTAAAACACTAGTTTATAATAAAAAAACCATGTATGTATGTGTTTGTATGCAGGAGGTACAGTATAATGTTAGCAAATGTAGACATTAGAAAGCTTATTGACTTTAACATTAAGAATTCTTTAAATCTGTTACCAGTTTTTATTCAAGTCAATTAATTCAGGTAAATGGGTTGTATGATCCTGATGAGTTTTCTTTACTCCAACCCCATCTTTGTACATCAATCTTAATTTTTTTTTAAATGTAGTTTATGTAGCACTGATAGGTACTTAATTATCTGATGTTTTTTCACTGGAATTATTAGATAGGTATAAGTATGGTAATCAAAAGGGATCATCCCAAATGTATAACAAATACAATTAAGTACAGAATGCTCAATATTTAAGTAAGAAAGATTTAAAAAGAATGTATACTTCTGCACACCGAGCAGTGATATACATGTTAGAAATGTGATAACAGATTTCTCCACCTTAAATGTCAATTTTAACAGCTAGAATGAGTTAGAATAGGAAAATGCTGTTTTAGATCGTCATGTAATATTAAAAATTTGTCATTATGTTTCCAGAAAAAGGAATAAAAAACAAACTACAACAAAGCAACCAGAATATACTGTCATGCATGCAAGTTATCGAATTTGACTAACTGTTTTAGCTGCTATGAAACAGTGACGAACAGTGTGGACATTATGTTGACCTTTTTATATGTATACATGTTTTGTAGCAGTCAGAAGGAAACAAATAACTGCTATGATTACAGAAGTGTGCATGAAGGAAAAGCAAAGCAAATGTTTCTTTATGCAAGATTTGTTTTGGGACTAAATATTTTTTACTTAAGTTGCTCAAGACTATACTGTATCTCAGTCGATATTCAAGTTTGACTTATATAAGTATCTTCTTGTCTGTCAAACGTGATTGTCGGGTAAACGTAGAGCAGTTTTGTTAGATTTTATACTTTTTATAGCTGCGTAACTCATGTTTTATTTTAAAACTATAGAACAGACTTTGTTACTAGTCAGTGCTATTTCACTTTTAAAATGTAGTAACTTATTTATTGTGATCACTTTTTTTACACGTTTAATTTTATAGTAAAGGGTTGCACACAAATTTGATGTTTATTTACGTGATGTCGCAGTGTATATAAATGTTCTGATCATGCTTTAAAAATCAAGCATTTTGGCTCAGGTCTTTCTGATTTAATTTGAACTCTAAATTTTAAAAAGATGATTAAATGCTTTGTCTTATTTGATGTATTTACTATGATTAAAATTGTCTTCGAACCACATGTTTTGGTGTGTCTCGAGATCTTTGACCATCAAAGATTGACACTTTCCAGGTTAATCTATCATTGAAATTCATTTTGTCTGCTTTAAAACAAAATTATTATAGAAATAGTAAAACATTTAGTATGACTCAAAGACCAGTGTGGCATAAATTGAGACAAAATCATTAGTTTAGGGCTCCAATAAATTAAGACAAAGTAATTAGTTTGATGCTCCAATAAATTAAGACAGTCAATAGTGTAGGGCTCCAGTACATTGTGTAAAGGATCCTCAGAACATGGAGAAAGGGGGGATTTGAAGCTGTCACCCAGTAGGGGTATCCTTTGAGGCTGGGAGGTCATGTTATCTTGAAATTGTGATTCCTTAGAGTGCTACCAAAGAGGAAATTAACAATTGGATATGGACATGTATTAACTTTTGATGATATTGTAAAAAACTGACTTCCATTGCAGATTTCTTAGATAGGACATTAGTTTTACATTGTTATGGTAAGTGTTATAGTTTCACATTAGTATCTATCTATTCAATAATGATTATTTGAATATGTAAAGTTTATATTTTATATTTCATTGACTGTTTGTATGGTGGAATTCACAGTTTACATATGTACATGGTAACTCTTACACTGATTAATTCAAAATTAAAACTTTTTATAAAGGAATGATTCTTATATTAACAAAACATTGAAACTTAAGAAATGTATGTTGTATGAATCTCATTAACTAACTAATGGAGTACAATTTTACTCCATAGTTTATGGTAACTTAACTAACAATCTGCAGAGTCCTCAAAAAGGGATGTTTTTGTGTATTAGCATAAAATATTTAAAGCACACATGTACTTGTTCACTTTGACTTGTACTTTATATATATGATGAGTCATACAGTAGTTCATCTTACAGGTACATAAATCCAAAAATATACTTATCCTATCTGTTACACTAGCTAAATACAGTATGGGGTTTCTAAAGGAAAACAGATTTTTAGAATTGGTGTGACTATTTGAATTTGTGTTCAATTTACCATAACCTTTAAATACACACACACACTGCTGGCCAAAATCTTAAGGCCAATGAACATAAAAAAAAAATATGTATTTTGCATTGCTAGACTCAGCCACTTATTTGAGTAGAGCTTTGAAAGAGCAAAATAAGAAAAGGGAAAATAAAAATAAACATTTTAGCATTTAATAGGAAAAATGTGAACACTATGAAATTAGCCTAAATACTAGCTGGTCAAAAGTTTAAGACCATACCAAAAAGAAGTCCTAAACAGAGTAGGAAATGCCCAACAAGAGATCTCAGTAGTGAGTTGCACGGCTGTCATCGCGAACAACTGCAAACATTTACTTTGGCACAGTCAATATAATGTTTGCAGAAGCCTAGCTGAAATGTTATTCCAAGTAGTGAAGATGGCTTCACAGAGATCATGCACTGTTTGGAATTGATATCCATTTCTATACACTTCCCTTGCTTATCCACCCCTAAACATTTTCAGTGGAGTTCAGTTCAAGCAAACATGCTGGATAGTCCAAAAGAAACACGTTATTCACCATGAAAAAGTCCTTTGTCCTGCAGGCATTGTTGATCACAGCATTGTTTTGCTGAAAGATCCAGTCATTTCCACACAAGTGAGGGCCTTCAGTCAATAAGGATGCTCTCTCCAACATGCCAATGTTGCCAGCTGCTGTTTGATGCCCCTGTATAACCTGAAGCTCCAGTGTTCCATGGAAGGAGAAAGCTTCCATGTCTACAAAATGTCTCCGGTGGGATATCCTTATTGTGCCAGTAATGTTGGAAGCTACCTGGACCATCTAGGTTAAATTTTTTCTCATCAGAGAACAAAACCTTCGTCCACTTTTCTGTGTCCCAGGTTTGGTGCTTCTCAGCCAGCAAAGTTTAACCAAGCTGTTTCGTGGTGTGGAAGGAGGCATGGCTTTTGAAGACGTTTACGGTTTTTAAAGCCTTTCTCTCGTATGAATGCTGTCTTATTGTTCTTGAGCTGCATTCTGCATCCATAAGGGCCTTAATCTGGTTTGACAATCGGCTGGTGTCTTGTTGGACAACTCGTCGAATCCTCCTGCTCAACGAGGGTGAAATTTTCTTGGGCCAACCACTTGAAATTCTCATTCCATATCCCTCAGGGTCTTTCAAGAAATTTGCAACAGCAGTTTTACAACGCTCATTCTCTCCAGTGATGTCACATTGAGAGAGATCTTGCTTTTGGAGCTCAACAATTCTGCCATGTTCAAACTCTGTCAACTTTTATACTTTTCCATGTTTTTACCCAATGTAACACAGGAGATGTTAGTTGGAGATGTTGACGACGCTAATGCTTGAACACAAATGACTAAATTTCGTTACGTGTTTACTGATTAACGCTTCATTTCAGTATGGTCTTAAACTCTTGACCAGCTAGTATTTAGTCTAATTTCAGTGTTCACATGTTCCTTTATTAAATGCTAAAAAAAGTTTTAAATTTTTATTTTCCCTTTCTTATTTTCATCTTTTGAAGTTCTACTCAAATAAGTGGTTGAATCTAACATGAAATACATATATTTCTTTATGTTCATTGGCCTTAAGATTTTGGCCAGCAGTGTGTGTGTGGATTTATCCTTAAGTTATTAAATTTTATAAGAATATTTTGCACCAATTAAATATTGAAATACTCGAAGGTACCCCATGAACTATCAGGTCATCCCTTAAGTAATGTCTGATTGTAGGGTCAGAAAAAGAGAAAGGATTTCAAATGCTTTTAATGTTATTTAATCAGTAATGTATGTTCCATTATTATTAATTACATCCTGCCAATGATTCACAAGTTTCTGAATGCCACTTCTATAAAATTCTTGGGGTTTGGAGGGAAAGAATGTGGAGAGGGTAGTTTTGACATCATGTGTTTCAAGCTCTTTTCCATCAAGATAGTTCTGCAAACTTTGGAACAGATAATAATCGGATGGGGCAAAGTCTAGAGAATAAAGAAAATGTGGAAGTGTTTCCCAGTCTAGCTTTTCACTCTTTGCAGATGTGATCCTTGCTGTGTGGGGCCGTAATCCTGATGTAACACAACACATTTACGATTGATCAAAGGAGGCTTCTTTTCTTTTAGTGCAACATTCAAGTGCAATAACTGTTGACAATAGAAGTCTGATGTAATTATTACACTGAGTGGCAGCAACTCAAAGTGAATCAAACCAACAATATCCCACCAAACGCTTAACAAGACTTTCTTAGGGTGGAGGTCCATTTTGGGCTGTGCTTTAGCCAGTCTACCCACACTGAACCGTTGTCTTCAGCACTTATGCATTTTTCATCCCCAGTCACTAACTTGTCCAAAACAGGTAAGTTACTTTCACGAGAGTGCAGAGAAGTGGAAATGTCCACTCTTGCCATAAGGTTGGCTTCTGTCAAATCATGGGGAAACAATTTTCCAAGTTTTGACATCTTTTCAAGCTGTTGGAGATGACGGTGAACTGTTTAATGGGTTGATTTAAGTTTCTATCCTAGTTCTTCAACTGTTACAGCATAATCTTCATCAAGTGTAGTCAACCGCAAGTCATCATTAAACTCAACAGGACGACGTGAACGTGGCACATCACTTAAGTTATAGTCACCTGAACTCAACTTCTAAAACCACCTTGACATTTTGTTTAATTGAGAGACTCTGCACCTTAAACACTTTGAATATTTCGTGTAGTTTCTGCTGCACTATTGCCTTTTTTAAACTCGTAAAACATTACGATCCTCAGACACATCCATCTCATCAGGGTTTATTTGATTAATGATCTGAAAAGGTAGAGTTGGGTTACTTTCTGTTATTTGTCTGAACATTTTTATACACGTCCTACTCCATATTTTAATTATTAAAGCCTTCTACAAAGACAGAAATGATGATGCATTTTCTGTATTTAATTTTCGGACATTACTTATGGGATGACTGGATAGTTAACCACTACTTTCATTCATAGCAAAACAGTTTGATAATTAACTAGGTGCATTTTAAACGTTGTTTGGCACAAAGGTCAATGATGATGGTATTGGTAAATGACAAAAACTAAATCGACCATTTTTTCTAACCTATACCTAAAACCACGAATTGTGTGATACAGCTGCATGAGGCCCGGCATGGCCAGATGGTTAAAGCACTTGACTCACAATCTGAAGGTCACGGGTTCGAATCCTCATCACACCAAACATGCTCACCCTTTCAGTGATAGGAGCATTATAAAGCAAGGTCAATCCCACTATTCATTTGGAAAAGCAGCTCAAGAGTTGGCGGTGGGTGGTGGTGATTAGCTGCCTTCCCTGTAGTCTTACACTACTAAATTAGGGACAGATAGCCTTCGTGTATCTTTGCGCGAAATTTAAAGCGAACAAACAGCTACATTATCATTTTATCCGTTACATACGATTTTACGAATTCGACTTCCTATAGAACGAAATATGTGTAAAGCTCACTATATTTTGAGATTTACGACTCGCCATTTTGTTCCCGTGTTTACCAAGGAATATAAGAACGTCTATTTAGTCTGTTTCGTAATACAAATGTTCAGGAAGATATAGTTTGAGCTGGTCTTAGTTTGATCATTTACTCTTAATAATAAGAACGTTAAATACTTTAGTAATAACTACACACTATACTCATCGTGAAATGAGTAAAAAAAAGTAAAGTTACAGACACTGAGCAATTTCACTGAATACATATGATTTGCTTTGTCTTAGGTTATAATATATGGTTATAACTATTTGGGAAGAAAATAGTTTTGTTTAATAATTCAATTATAATAAATGCATCAAAAACATAGTATGTAGCATATGTATTTTCTACCTTCTTATCTAAGTTTAGAATGTTTCAAAATTTTTCGTCTGTTTTTACTGAATACAGTTGTTTTCATAACACCTGGTCAAGAAATGGTTAAATTGTATTCGTTCTTCCAGATTCATTCCTTTGTCATCCTATATTGTTTATGCATGTTCTGCCCATTAGGGATTAGCTATAATATGAAACATTGTGCAAGAATTTCGGCAGGTAGTTTTTTTTTTTTCAGTAATAAGCCGTATACTGTCTAAACCTTACAACCTTTCTTTTATTTAAATTAGAGTGACCAATTATGTGGTTAGCACTAGTTGCTGTGAGTAACTTTGAAATTTCCCAGTAAGTAAGAAAAATTAGATTTAAATGTTTGTATGTCGGATTTTGAAAGAGTTGGATGTTGGAAATGCATCACGAGAGGGAAAACGCCATTTTAAATAATTCATGAACAAGTGAAAGACGACTTTGCAACATCCTGAAACAACCTCACACACTATGTTTTTGTCTTTGCAATAAATATTGTTTTCATCATGTGTGATATCGTGTCTAAACCATTTGCACCTTTATTCAAACTTCGTTAATTTTGTTAAATTCAGTATTACTTCGTGAAATATTCATTCCTTACCTTGTATGCTCTATTGAGGAATTACTTTGACGTGAAAATGCTAAAAAGGTAAGAATGGCTAAAGAAACTTGAAGTGATATTTCAAATGTTTCTCTGACGGAGAGGTTTAAGACTCGTTATCCAAATGTTACGTTTTTTGAAAATGGAGGATTTCCTGAGTTGCAGAAGGTCCGAATGAGACGGTTTTATTTGTTTGTTTTTTATCTTCTGTTATCGAAGTCTAAATATAGGGATTTAGGTTTAATGTTAACATGGTTATCTAGAGATATGTAGAACCATATTTTATGTACTCGTACAGGTTTCAATAGTTCTCAGATCTTAAGCCATGGCAAATCAAAGTCCAGATACAAGGCTATAAAAGATTATTGCTATGGGCGTATATTGTGACAAAACAAATGGGTTTATTACTGAAAATGTATTACAAAATAAGATTTCTCTTATAGTTGAAGGTGGTGTTAGATATAGTATAGAAACATGTTTTAGATAACCCACATCATAAAATTGTATACATAATGCAAGAAAGTGAAAATGTATTAATGAATACCTACAGAAGAGAGAATACTTAAATGCCAGTTACTAATTTACATATTGTAAAATTAAAGTTAACATGTATAGAAAAACAAAAGAACACTTGGACTACTTGGTGAAGTGCACTGAATCGTTTCGTTTAAATATTGGTACTAGAGAAATTATGTGTCCCTTGTTGGTACGTTGTTAGCTGCACCCTTAGTTTCAGATTCCATTATCTCAATAAGGTTAGTTTATTCCAATATATACTCACAGAGGACGCAGGATTATTAGTTTTGCACAGCATATTCTAACTATTGCTGTATCGCCTTTGCATGACATTATGTTAACAGAAGAGGTAAATATTAAACGGTAATAGTCTCATACCAGCAAATTGGTTGTTGCACATAGGCGCTAGTAATTTTAATTAGTTAGTTAGTTAGTTATCACCATTAGATTCCATCTAGGAACATAGGGCCGCAATCGCTTGCGGATTCTTCAACAAGTATTTAAGTGAGTAGGTTGTTAGCCCACTGCACCGAGCCATCCCTAATTTAGCAGTGTAAGACTAGAGGGAAGGCAGCTAGTCATCACCACCCACCGCCAACTCTTGGGCTACTCTTTTACCAACGAATAGTGGGATTGGCCGAAACATTATAACGCCCCCACGGCTGGGAGGGCGAGCATGTTTTGGCGCGACGCGGGCTCGAACCCGCAACCCTCGGATTACGAGTCGCACGCCTTACGCGCTTGGCCATGCCAGGCCTAGTAATTTTAATTAAAGACCTGTAATCCATACTCAGTGACGTGCTAAACGAAATTGAACTTAAAAATAATATAAAAAATACAATAAAGTAAAATAAAGTTATCAGAGTGACACTATAATGAGCAGGCGTTTTATTCGGTGTGTGTGTATTTCCTTGTAGCAAAGCCACATCGGGCTATCTGCTGTGTTCACTGAGGGGAATTGAATTTTATCCATATCTGTTGTTCAGACTATTTTGTATCACTTTACTGGTTACTATTTGCTATTTACCAAGGATAACAGGACTGCTTGAAAAGATAGCTCAGATAGTTGGAAAAACAAATGGTGTTTGTAATATCACATAGATTGTAGTCTAGATGGAGTTAATGAGGAACCAAATATGGCGATCATAACCTACAGCATTAAGCCTGTATATAAATGTAACATCAGCAAGATGAAATTTTCCAGGTTATTACTCAAGTAGTTAAAAAACAAACAAACTAAATGCAGTACATTCAACTATAAGCAGAGGTCAAAATGTAGGATATATTTTAAAGTTAACTAATCCTATAATACTTGGAATATTCGAGAATATACGGATCGAAAGTTTTGTGAAACATTTAAAAATAAGTTGGCCAGTTGGTTAATAGATTTCTACTATTCATATTAGAACACAGAGCGATGAGACATCTTTACATAATTGACCTTTCTCATGTCCATTTCCTGTATATCATCTGTAATGGTGTTATGCCAGGTTTTTTTTGGACGGCCATGTGGTGGTGCACAGTCCATTGTGTCTTGGCACATGTAGACTGTCTGGAAATTTGAAAACATGATCGGCCAGCTTCAGTCTGTGTTCTATCAACGTATCTTCAAGTCGCCTCTGTCCACTTGATTGTAGGACCTGTTTTTTGATCATGCGGTCTCCATATGAGATAACCAAGGAGCATACTGAGACACTTCTGTTGGAAAACGTTAAGTTTGTGAAATACTTTTGTTGTCTTCTCCTCGCAAGCATGTATAACTGTTGGTAAGATCATAGAATTACAATGTCATAGTTTCTTTGTTATATTGGTGGTATTATCTAGTATACCAAATGTGTTCAAGGAATTGGAGCACTGTTGTCGCTTTTCCCAGGCAAGCGTTGTTTTTTTGGGTTTTTTCAAATCCACGTCCTTTACAACGTTGTTGCAGATGTGCATGAAATGATTAAAGCTTTCGATATGTTGTTGATTAATTGTTATGGTTCGTTCGGTTCTGATGCTGTTCAGTGAACATAACCTTTATTTTCGTGCTATTTATCTTCAACTTTCACGACATTACATTCAAGATCAATAGTCAACTGTTGTAGTGTATCTGATGCTTCTCTCAACAAGACTATATCATGCCGTCAGCGAAGTCTAGGTCCGATAGCCTAGAAATAAGACTGTTATAATTACGAGAAACGGCGAGAAGTGGGCCATTCAAAAGAAGCAACAGTAAATTAATGAGTGTTTAGTTTTGATTTGACAACGTTAGTCATTGAATGAAGCATTTAGACGAGTGTTATCAGTTTCAACGTCATTTGCATATTTAGGCCTAAAAGAGGCAAGTGTACAAGTTAAAGAAATATCGAGGAAAAAATTAACTAATCTGTATTTATTACTTGTGCTAGATTTGACTTTGTTGGATTGTTTTAGATTATTTGAGAAAATAAGAGAGCAACAACAGAAATGTGTGGATTACAACATTTAATTTTATGTCAAACATTCATGTGTGAATAGGACAGAAAAAAAATGTGTACGTTATAAAAGACCCTGGTGAGTCAGTGGGAAGTCTCCGAACTAACAACGCTAAAATCTGGAGTTTGATTTCAACCGCGTAGGGGTCAAAGATCAGATAATCCATTGTGTGGCTTTGGGCTAAAAATATCGGCATCGATATGTCGATCTCATATAAATTAATCTAGTTAAACTGTCGATATGTCATCAATTTTTTTCTCATATAATTGACAAAATGTTAGTATCTTTCTTTATACATTCCTGGTGTGCGTTATCGATACTTGAAAGCTAATGTTGTCATAAATCTTATCAAAAGTTCATCCTAAGATGTATATACATATTGATGCGTCATTGAAGTTTGCAAGTAAACCTTGGTATATGATATAGTTTTTAAAAGAGTAACAAAAACGTTTATTTAATATGATTTGTACGTACAGCAATGCGTCAAAATTCTTAATAAAAATGTACCACGGTTATATAACTCTGTGTTTCCCTTTGCATTCTTTCTGTATAGCGATATTTTTAAATTATAAATAAAGGCCATTTGAAAACTTACTTGTGTGGATCACAAATATATAAATTCCAGGCCCTTTTGACCTTTATATTGACTTTCAAACATTGGTTTTTCACATTTCAGTATATTGACTAGCATGAAACAGGCTAAGTCTTGTTTGTTCAGCAAGTGTTCGTAAGTAATGAAACGGTGAAAACTTTCGTGGATGCAGCACTAATTGCCATATAGATTGAACATTCTACATCGAGAATAGCAGTTTTTTCAGTACGTTCTAAATAATAATAATAATTTTCCTATTGTAACAAACGAACATCTAAAAAGTATGAGTTAAATTAGCTTGTGGACTACAAAATTAAAGGCAATGTTTATTTTTAGCAATTGTAGTAACCATATGCAGTACACTGTTAGTTAATCTTGGTGTGCTTCCCATTTCGGAAGGTCGACAACTTCTGGTTTCTATTGCTCTCTATTCCACACTCTGAAGTAATTTTCCTTCAAGCTTTCCGTATGGAGTACGGACATGTGGTTACCTTTGCGCTAAAACAAACAAAGAAAACAACAAAAAACAATCTATTTTCTAATATCATTGTCACTTCCAGCCTTCTCTTAGAACAAATAATGTTACCAGAGTAATGTATATTCCGTTTTTTACATGAATCAAGCAGTAATCTTTCTGTATTTGGGTCTTCCAGTCCCTCCCTGGGAGAGAGGTAAGTCTTCGGATTTACAACTCTAAAAACAGGGGCTCCATCGTCCTCGGTGAACACAGCAGATTGTCCAACATGACTTTACTATAAAAGAAACACAAAAATGTCTTTCAAGGTTTTCGTATGTGTCTTATTTTTATCAGTCGTCCATAAAATTGGACGATTTTATGCCACAAACACTGCATTTCAAATGCCTCTATTATCAAATTGTTTCAACATAAACGTTAGTATTCAGTCAATTCGAACTGCTACTTCTTCAATTCAATATTGATTCTTCAAGACTTTGATATCTATTTGCTCTACTCCATTAACTTCTTATGGTTAGTTCTGTTGGAAAGCTTTTTCAAAGTATATGGAGCATATGCATAAAGATTTTTTGCAATACTATAACTCTTCCATCTGACAATCTAAAGCCCATTATGTTCTCGCGTGCCCTGAATTCTTCTAAAACTAGTGTAGTCTTCTGATAGCTGATTCTTAACCTTATATCTAATTATTTTGAGTATTAATTTTTGTAGTTTTGAGGCGTGACTAAATGAGATGATTGTACTTTATATGACACATTTCATAGCCATGCTTGTTGGGGACAAGTACAAGGTATTTTGCATTGCCCCTCTTTTATAAATTGAGTTACAAATCACAGTAAAATATTAAATGTATAAACTAGATATTTTTCCTTTTAATATTCTGCTCAAATATCGTTTTCTCCACAAACTTCTTCATTAAAAAAAAAAAAAAACAAGTCTGGCATGGCCAGATGGTTAAGGCACTGGACTCGTTATCCGAGGGTCACGGGTTCGAATCCCCGTCACACAAAATATGTTCGCTCTTTCAACCGTGTGGGCATTATAATGTGACGGTCAATCCTACTATTTGTTGGTAAAAGAGTAGCCCAAGAGTTGGCGGTGAGCAGTGATGACTAGCTGCCTTCCCTCTAGCCTTATACTACTAAATTATGGACGGCTATTGTAGATAACTCTCGTGTAGCTTTGCGCGAAAATTCAAAACAAAAAACAACATACTGGCTTCTTGTACTCTCTTTCTGGGATTACTGGATGATTTTAATTGATTCTACCTCTTCTATGGCTAGTTCCTCTTCCCTAAATTGTTATATAATTCTTTCGTACACTCTACCTGCCTCTTTTTGCATCTCTAATTTCAAAAAATATCTCGTAGTCGTTATATTTGATGGCTCCAGTAAAATACAAGGACAGTTTTCTATTTTACTCCTGTAGCCTGTTTTTAATCTGTGTGTTTTCTAATTTTCTCATGAATTCTGTTATCTGTCTTGGTTACTATATTTTTTATTCTTCTTTCCAAGAATCTTGTCATTGATAGAGATTGTACCTTCTCTACCATCCCTTCTCCTTCTTATAACAATTCTTTTAATTTAACCCAATGGCTTTAGGATCCTGGTTTGTAAGTTCCTTTTTAATCTCTGTCACACAGTTCTTGGTTATATTCTTTTCTCCATATTTACTAAGTCCCTTTTTACTTTGTCCAACGTCTCAATTTTTTAATTGTATTTGTCTAATTACTAGGTTACAATTAAAGCTGTAGTCTGCTTCTGGATCACTTCTATTATATACGACTTTTTAAAACGTTATTTTACTAGAATGTAGTACCTGTGGTATACGTTATTTTACTAGAATGTAGTACCTGTGGTATACTCCAAGTATAGAAATGTCAAGGTTGATTCACATCAAGTGTTTCTTACTATTAAACTCTTCCTTCACGAAACTGTTTTAATCTATCTATTCTCTCGTTTTGTTCTCCAAGACCACATGATACAACTTGTACGCCATTTCTACTTTCAACTAAATTTGTGAAAACCACCCATAATCATCAGATATTATTTTGACGTTACTACCAGCATAGTTTTTTTAACTTCTTGATAATATATTTCGATTTTCTATTCTTAACTGTCAGATGTAGGTGAATAAATCGAGATGGTGGGTAAATCAAACAGTTTTGTCTAATACTTGACTAACGCTACTCTACCTAGAAACCTTTCACATAGTTGTTTAATTTTTCTTTCACTAGCAAATCAGCTTCTTTATGCTGCTTTTTTCTCCTGAATGCATAAATTTAAAGACATAACCCATAGGAGGCCTTGAGCAATCCCACTAAATCATATTTAACTCTAAGCGTCATACTTTCAAGTGTTTCCTTGTTATTTGTTGATCAGTCTTTCAGCTTTTATAGTTCTCACCTTTTCATGACTTTATCTTGAATCTTTATTGATTGTTTGGAATTAACCACAAAGCCATAGAATAGGCTATCTGTGCTCTGCTCACCACGGGTATCAAAATCCACTTTGTAGTGATGTGAGTCCACAGGCATAGCCTGTGGTGGTGGGCTTGGATCTTAATCCTTGTTATTATTATCTTTGATTTGACTTAAGTTTCCCCACTGCCTCTTTTATGGACCCCAACATCAGATTTAGGGCCACAAAAATGGGCTTTAACTACAGCCCATGATCACAGGGTCCACTTTTTAAAGAAACACCAGAACCTACCTTGGTAATATTTCGTAATGAACTACCCAAAAGTCACAAAGGAACGGGCTTTATTCACAGGATTTAGAACTTGAAAAATACTAGAACTTTCCGTAGTAGCGCATTTCATAACAAATTGTTCGAAGGTCCTATATATGGAGGGGCTTGGCATGGCCTAGTTTGTTTTTGAATTTCGCGCGAATCTACACGAGGGCTATCTGCGCTATCCGTCCCTAATTTAGAAGTGTAAGACTAGAGGGAAGGAAGATAGTCATCTCCACCCACAGCCAACTCTTGGGCTACTCTTTTATCAAGAATAGTGGGATTGACCGTAACATTAAAATGCCCCCACAGCTGAAAGGGCGAGCATTTGTGATGTGACGGGGATTCGAACCCACGATCCTCAGATTACGAGTCGACTGCCTTAACCACCTGGTCATGCCAGGCGTATGGCCTAGTAGTTAAGGGACTCGACTCTCAATATGCGGGTTCACAGGTTCGAATCTTTGTCACTGAACATATTTTCTCTTTTAGCAGGAACGTGTTATAATGTTATTGTCAATAAACAGTTCACTGGTGAAAACAGCAGTCTGAGAGAGATGGTTGTAAAGAATTTACTGTTATACATTTATCGTAATATATATGATTGTTACAGTCCAATCTATGTAGCGTATATTGTTAAAAGTATATTGCACAAGTCCCGCCTCTTCTTAAAATTTGTAGAAGATTGTCGAGTGTAAGAATGAACAATATATGTTTTACGAAAACACTGGCGTATTTTCGAATATTGTTGAACTTTCTAGAATCTTGCTTCATGAGTTTTAAAGCTAGCTATAAATAGACGCGCCAAGAGACAACAATAGAATTTTGTTGGATTGCTACAGTCCGTATACTACAAGCCTCGGAAGCAATGATTGTGATAAACACTTATTAATCAGAAAATTACAGATATTTGAGCAGGAAAGTTTACAAATTTCAAACATTACGTTAGTATTTCTAAGAAGACATTGTATAAATTCGGAATTGAAAAACTTATGCGCGCCTGTGAAGCAGCTAGCTTGCTTCGCTGTCAAGTGGTTTAGTTTTTGAATTTGAATTTCGCGCAAAACTACAAGAGAGCTATCTGCGCTAGCCGTCCCTAATTTAGCAGTGTAAAGCTATAAGAAAAACAGCTAGTCTTCACCACACATCACCAACTCTTGGATTACCCTTTAAACAACGAATAGTGCGATTGATCGTTCCGTTATAACAGCCCCACGGCTGACAGGCGAGCGTGTTTGGTGTGACGGGTATTCGAATCTGCAAACCTCAGATTACGAGTCGAGCGCCCCTAACCACCTGGCCATGCTTGACCAGACGCCATGAAATGAAGCGCATCTGTGTATCAACATAAAATTTATTCGTTCTCCGTGAAGCCTCGATAAAATATTCAATTCTAGACCAGGTGGAAGACTGGGTGTGGTTTGTTAAACATCTGTGTGTGAATAATTATTTGTAATAACCATTACCATAAACTGTATCGTTTTTTTTTTTTGTATATTAAAATATATTTGTGCTGAGAAAGAAGATTGTGTGTATCAGTCTTGTTGGCAAATATCATAAATTCGATACATATAAACTTTTAAATTAAAATTAAAATTTCCGGCTACTTGAAATCGTAAAACATAAGACTTATCCGACATATGATAAATTATAATACCTAACAGTGGTGCTAAGTATTTGCCTTCCTTCTAGTCTATCACTGTTAAATTAGGGACAGCTAGCTCAGGTAGCCTACGAGTAGCTTTGCGTAAAATTAAAATAAACCAAACCAAACCCACAAAAGTGAGCTTACCTGCAGAATCGAAAACTTGAAGAAATGCAAAATCAGCCCTAAGTAATGTACTGCATAAAAGACTGCAAAGGACACCGCGGTTTACCGCAAATATATTCACTACTGTATTCTGTTTATTTACAACAAACTAAGAATAAATAGTTAATGCTGTATCACATTCCAAAACCTTCAACACCCAACAGACGTTATTGTCACTGATGAGGTGGGCGTCGAAAGACAGTTAATTGTTTGTTTGTTTCTGAATTTCGCATAAAAGCTACACGAGAGCTATCTGCGCTAACCGTCCCTAATTTAGCAAGGTAAGACTAGAGGGAAGGCAGCTAGTCGTAACCCCCACCACCAACTCTTGAGCTACTCTTTTACCAACGAATAGTGTGACTAAACGTCACATTATAACGCCCCATGGCTGAAAGGGCGAGCATGTTTGTTGTGACAGGGATTCGAACCCGCGACCCTCAGATTACGAGTTGAGTGCCTTAACCACCTGGCTACCCTGGGTCAGGTAGTTAATGAGATCACAATGTTCAAAAACTCTTCAATGAAAAATCCTAAAACATAAAATTCATGCAGTTGTGATAAGAATCTTAATATAATGCATTATTAACCTCAATCAAAAGGTTTAACACTATATACTTTACAAAACGAGCATTTGGAAATTTATTTCCGACACAAAACATATTGCAGTTTCTTTACAAAATCACGGTGACCAAAAACCAGAGGAGTTTCATAATAACTCACTACTGCAGGCTTCTAAACAATGATCCAAGGGTATGGTATCCTAAAAAATGAGAATGCTATATCTGATCTGCTTTAGTATAAACAAGGAATGTATTATATAAAGATACAGACCTATATGCAAAGAAAAGTCAAAACGATGCTTTTTATGATTAAATGAAGACATATCCCAAAAATACTTTGTGGATTATACAGTGCAACCAGATTTCATCCATCCGATCCTCTGGGAAGTCTCCACTCTGTTGGCAGGCCTGGTTATTAAGACTTTAATGCCACATGTTATTGAATTAACATTAGATCTGGTCAAGCCAGTGATTAAGGTGTTTTCATTCCAAAATATCTTCTGCGACCAAGTGACTAACCATTGCAAAGGCTTTAATTTCCATTTACAATTTGTTTTGCAATATCAATTAATAAGACATTACGTCAATGTTTATATGTTGCTGTATTATTCATAAATCAACCTTGCTTTTCACATGGTTAATTCTGTGTAGGATGTTCAAGGGTTGAACAATATCATAACCTGTTTATATTGTCACAAGAAGAAATTACAAACAATGCCGTGTATCAAGAGTCTAAACAAGATTCTGTAATCTTTGTTTGGAAAATCAAAGGTTTAGGTAAAAATTAAAAATATTATGGAAATTGATTTTTAAATAAATATTATTAAAAGTAATTTAATTTTTCTTTTTAAATACCTATTTCAAATACTTCAAACACCTGTTCTAAGAACTGGTAGTACAACTAGCAGTAAATATACAAACTGTATTATTTTACCACATTGTTTCCCAGGGCAGGCCTAATTTAACAAACACATAATTATAAACTATATATGGTATACATATGGAAACATGTATTGTCAGAGTTATATTTTTAATGTTTATTTGTTACAGAGAGCTACGGACCTTAATGAGATTCTTAAGATCAAAGATTTGGTTTGTTTGTTTTTTGCGTAAAGCTGCACGATGACTCTCAGCGCTAGCCATCCCTAATTTAGTAGTGTAAGACTAGAGGGAAGGCAGCTAATTATCACCGCCAAATCTTGGGCTACTCTTTTACCAACGCATAGCGGGACTGACCGTCACATTTTAACTCCCCTACGGCTGAAAGAGCGAGCATGTTTCGAATTACGAGTCGAGTGTCTTAACCACCTAGCCATGCCAGGATAAAAAGTTAAAAGACCTAGAATATCTAATATATTCTGAAATATTTGATGTCACATTTATTCCTAAATATGAGGGTACGTCATCGATTTTAGGCCCAGTGAAGTATCAATAAGATAGCTGAGGAGATGATAAAAAATAGAGATAGTTGTTTCTAGCCAATGAAGTAATTTTGTCTGTGTGTTTCTATTTCGTGTTGGAAACAAGATGAAAGCTATTTGATTTTAGATGAAGAAGAATTTAGATCGTCCGAGAGTCTTCCTGTCGAGCGAAAAGTTTGGGTACTAAATGCATATATTTGTGTGCATTATTTTGTGATATCGCAAGTATAAATGATTGGAATTTTTTGGCTTCTTTGTAAGTTAGTGATTATTATCATGAAACAAGGACATTATGTTATAGAAAAAAGCTATTTATTTAGTTTAATATTCAGATATCGTTTTTATATAAGCTCTTTATTGTATTATTAAATTCTTACATTTTAGTGTATGTTTTACGGTTTTGGTTTTTATTCGATGAATGAGAAAATATCTACATTTTTAAATTACGCGGTTTTTAGCACGTGCTTCTGTTTTAGCTCACTGGTGGCGGTAAAACGTTCTTCACGTGACCCACGCTTTTCTTCAAATTGGTTTGATTTGTGGGCGATTTTTTATAATCTTTGCGTGGATGTGTATATATGTACTGCATGTTTTGACATAAGAAATGTCGGACATGACGATTGAATCCCAACATGAATCAGGTCTTGTTATGTCGCAGAAAGTAAGTCACGAGAAAAAAATTCAAGTTTTAAGTTGTTTTTTAATGGAAATGATAATCTTGACACTTCTGACAACTGAACAAGATTCGCTTCTCATGCCTAGCCTGTTGCACTTGAGTGGTATTCGTTGTATAATATTAATAGATGAATCAGAATAAGTGACATATATTAGTGTTAGAATGACTTGTAATTGAAAATGAAATTGTTTAACTTATCAAAATGTTTTTTTTATGAGTTGTAATTTATACTGTGCCACAGACGATATTAATATTATTAAGAAATAACTTCTGGTCACATCAATTTTCTTAGATCGAAACTAAAAGTAAAGTTCAAGATGGTATTTGTAATGATTAGAGCTAATTAAGTATACTTCATTATTATTTATTGATATTAGAAATAGAGAGCAGAATTATGTTATTTAAGTACTCTTGCTGTTAATGTTGCTGCTAACACAATTTTCGACTGTAAAGTATACTACCTACTTAGTAGGATGAAACTAAACTAGCATAAATAATATACTCCCCATTCCATTTTAACTTTTAAGTTGTAAAAGACATCTTTCGTTGTTGTGGGTTTCGATGTTGGTGTTGTCATTCAACTAGTTAAACTTACGTATGTTTTTTATTATTTTTTTTTTACGTTGTGCAAATGTTTAGTTTTTAATTTGTATTAGTTAATGATGTGAAGAATGACAGTTAATTAAAAATATTTAGTATTATTTACCATGGGAGCAATTTGTACATAATCTTTTAATGTTTTAAACCAATAAACCAATGCAAAAGAACACCTTTATACCTATATTAATAAATGTAATCTAACATCTAAGCATGCCCTCTACATTCCTACACTCAGTTACATAACCCCCTTCAAACATGTGATCAATCTGTTTGTTAACCCAGTATAGAGTTTAAAAGTTATTCTTTCATAGATTTGTACAGATGTTTGGGGATGTTCCTCAAAGATGTCATCCTACAAATGCGTATCATCAAACCAAGACTAGGTCAGTCCAGTCAGAATAATGTATTCATAACTATATAGCTATGAAACATTTCAAAGTATATTTCACTTGATTATTTTGCTGGTGA
Organism: Tachypleus tridentatus; assembly: GCF_004210375.1. Lineage (NCBI taxonomy): Eukaryota > Metazoa > Arthropoda > Merostomata > Xiphosura > Limulidae > Tachypleus > Tachypleus tridentatus. The sequence continues at coordinate 40,761,112 of NC_134830.1, forward strand.
CTCATATTCATCAGAAGTTCAGTCACACTTGTACTGTTATCCTTACATTTATCACATGCCAGAAGTTGGGAACAAGCTATTTTCTGTCCAGTTGACTTTTGCAAGATGGGGCTTCAGCAGGTTTAACAGTACCATGCACAACAAATCCAAGTGTTGGACATAAGACATACTTAGCATGACTGTTTATTTTTTGGAGACCTGATGGTTAATCTCAATTGAATTAAATTTGTATACTTGGATTGCTCAAGAATACACTAGGAGTTATATTTGGAGGAAGAGTGTAGCTTTAATCATTGTCAGTTTTGCTGTCACCTGGTGGGCAGAGCTGGATGATTTTTGTGTGAGTTGTCAGTCAATTAATCTTTGATTTCATAATTAGTTATTCCTGCAATAGACTACAATAGTGGTAATAATAATGCACTAAGTTTGATAAGTAACTTATTTTTGTGAGCTGTAATACTAATTAAGTTTACCACCCTTAAATTAATCAAATATAATTATGAGAAATCATACTCCCAGTATCTTGATTACTGGAATATCTTGAAACATAAATTTTAACTAACTGATTATTTTCTTGACATTAACTGGTTATGTTTTATTGGGAAAGATAATATTTGGGACATTTTGTGCAACTGTTGAGGAAACTGAAACATGCTCATGGAGTCAATCATATGGTTGTACAGTAGAAATTACATTATCAAACAAAACTGAGGGACTTGTGTAATTATGTTATCGGAGAGATATATGGTATGATGTATGAGACTGAAACTGAAGTTAATGTAAAGACATCACTCAGCCATATTAAGATAATACAGGTGTATAGTATGCCATATAAGGTGCAGACTTAAACAGAAACAAGACTTGTATCAAAGTTCCATAATAGTGAAAATACTTTTAAGAGAAAAATCTTCTGCCAAAAATTGTCACTTGTACCAAGTACCATCAACAATGTCTATAAATGCAGTACAGTTAGATTGGAAGTGATTTTGTGTCCTGCTAATGACAATTTGAGACATTTGAAGCCAGTTTGTGACACACCTGCTGTGATTGGCTGGCTTCCATTCATCTGGTAGATCTTGATGGAACTGTCAAAGTCATTGTTAAAATTTAATTTGTAATTTCTGTAATTGACATTTGAAATGAGAAACATTTTTATAGAAGGTAAATATAACTTAAAATAAGCTTTATAATTGGTAACTTGCATTTTAATTCACATAAATGGTCATCAGATACCCAACTTGTTATGTAAGGGAGAGAGAATCATTAACATTTTGTAGCATTAGTTTGGCTTGAAGAGGAATCTATAATAGTAAACTCTGATTATTCATTGTTTTGTTGGATGTATGCACTATTGTAAATTGTTTTGGTTTTACGAAGCTACATAACTATTTGTTATTTTTAAATTCAGCAAACTTTACTGCTGTTTATAAAGTATAGATTCTAAGTGGTTATAAACAATTTTATATTGTATTGTATCCTGTGGATGGTGTTTTTTGTGAATCCTGTGCAAACATTATTTGCAAATGTTTGGAAATTCTTAATTTTATTAACTGTAAATCTAATCAGTGTAACTAAAGTTCAGTACAGTTTTATTTTGTAATTAGCTATAATTTGAAAAATAGTTTTGAGAGAAGTTGACCCAATTTTGGTTTTCTTATCTAGAATTTTGTAAATTAAAAATTAAGTTTCTTTACCCATTTTAGGTTGTTGCTGCAGTGAAAACATCTTGCAATTTTTTGTATTTATTTATTAACATTCAGTTTAAGCTGTTTTTTAACCCCCTATGTGAGAATTCTGTACTAGACATGAAATTGATAAGTCTAAACTTGTGATTTTGTCTGTGCCTAATCATTAGTTAGCATACTCTTACCCCATATTATTAAATGTCAAGATGAGCTGGATTATCACAAAAGGCTTCTGTGTATTGCAATCAAAGGAAGCTCAGTAATAAGTGTTTGCAATGTAGAAATATTGCTTCATTTAGCTTCAAATGTCTATTTTGCACTAGAATTAGTGGCTTCTTGTACTTAAGCCATGCTTAGGAATATAACACTGCCAAACAATTTGTCTTTTAAATTAAATGTAGAGTTTCTATCACTTGTTTTGACCCATAAACAGTAACATTTAACTGAAGTTTCACAGTTTAAGAGAACAAGTGTTGTTGTTTTTTTTTGAATTAATTTAACCAAGAAATTAAAAGGATATACAAGATATTCTCAAATCCAGTTCTGATTGTGTTACTTAATTTATTGAAAGTTTCACACTTGAATTAATTACCTGTGCAATGCAGGGAAAGTGGTTTATGAAAGTTTTTTTGTTGTTTTTTGTTCTTCCAAAAGGTATTGGTGGAAAGATGAAAATTAAAAGTACGTGAGGATAAAATTATACATGTCCATTGGCCTTGAATATTTAAAAAAAAAAATTTTCTATTGTAACTTTTTGTTTAAATAAAAAAACTGTTTTTGACAACTGGAAATGAGTTATTTGTTTGTAATGATGGAAGAAGTAAGTCATTATAGTGGATTATTATGGATGTTGATAATATTCTAAGTTCTAGTAATTTTGCCTCAAAGATCCTGACTTAGTATTTGATTTGTAGAAGTTGTTTGGTTTAATTACCTACTGATTTTAGATAATTAGAATTACTTCAATTTTATATTGCCATTTCTTAACTATTAGTTATGAAATGAGGTACACTGTCATTGATTTTCTTACAGCTATATATCATGACATACAAGTGATCCAGTGTTGACCCTCTAAAAAAATTATGTAGATTTCTGATCACTCTCATATAAGTCCACCCTCCAAAAATTGTACAGACGTCGTACACTGTGCACATGTTTCTGAAAACAGATGAATATTTCAGAAAAAGGTTTATATGCAATGTATTTAACAGTATTGACAATAAAATTTAAAATCCATCAAAGTGCTCATTGTGGAACTGAATTGATAAAAAGTTAATTGAATTGTATGATTATTGCTGACATCACATTCTTCTTGGGAAAATTGTTCTTTCAGTCATTGAGCAGGTATCATTTTCTGTTATAGGACCAACTTGTGTTGTTTCATGAAACAGATGCACCAACTCTGAGCAGTAACATCAGAAATAATTCTCTTCTTAGCTCAATGTTTGCCCTGTATCATAATCTGAGTTTTTGTTGCAGTTAGACCAAACTTGTGGTTTTTGTCAACCTGTTTCATGGTCTGTTTTAAATTCAGGCCAGAAACCAATTTTTATGTCCCATAGTAGTACACTCTTGATATAATTTTTCTTATCTATCTTTTGTCAATTAAAGATGAGTTTTTAATATACTACAAGTTCTCTACTGTATCACAGGTGTTCATAATTTGGGAACTTTTACGATATTAATCTTGAATTGTGCTTCATATCTTGTATCTTTTGGAGGCATTTTGACATTCAGCTGTAGAATGTATCATCAAAGTGAAAATTAGAATGCACTTTATGACCTATGATTATAAGAGTATTTCCTAGAATTTTGAAACAAAGGCTCTGTACAGAGAGTGTATTGTTCAGTTTAAATACATTAATTCACTTGATCTTGACTTCACTAATAAAGAATTTCCCAACATTTGTTTTGTATCCATTTTATAAGGTGTGTTCCATTTCTTGGAATAACATTTATAAAGAGACTTGTATGCCACAATATACAATAAACCTTTCCAATATAGTTATCATATTAGTGTCAAAATGGGCCAGAACAATTTTGGGCTTGTAGTTATAAGGACATACTGGAGTACCAAATTAATATTAATTGAAAATTATGTGTGTAGAAATAATTTGGCATTTGTTATTTTCTGTTAGAACAGTGATAAATCTGTAAATGATGTGAACAAGAATGAACATGTTGGAGGAGAACAAAACATGGCTGGAAGTAATGCTGTAAATGAACCATTGATAAAGAAAGTCAAACTGACAAACGATACTGCAATGATGGAAACTCCTAAGGTATGTGTACTATATATTTAATAATGATGTGAAGTGTATTGTCCAGCAGCTTAATTATCAAGTAAAATTATTGATAATACATGATTTAAATCAATGCTATTAAAAAGTAAAGAATTTATGATCATTTCATGCATTTTCATTCCAAGTTAGTCATCTATAGTCACAACAGATTAAGGCTTATACCATCCAAAAAGCATTGGGAATATCCCATTTATTAAGCAAAATCCAAAATGCCCAAGTTAAACAAATTAACCATTTATGGAAAATTTAAAACAAGGGTGAGGAGATGAATGCCTAAACCTGCAATGTCTCGCCTCATACTACTACTGCCTTTTATTCTCTGCAACCTGGTGTAGGAAAGTAGTCACTCTTATTAATGTTATTTAAATTTTAAAAGTAGAGACAAATTCACCAAAAATATCTACAGTATAGAAGACCACCTTCAAGTAGCTGGGCTTATTTCAGCTTTCCCTTGCTGTATTTGAATAAATTTTCAACAATTTGTATGTTTCCTGTTTTTCTTTCATCATTTTAATTTTTTAAGGTCTTTGTAATGGTGGTGGTTGGGAATTCTCTACTGTAGATATTTGTATAGACTGTGTATGTTACCTAGTTGTAAAAATTTGAAAATCTGTAAAATATAATAGTAAAACAACAAAGACTACAACTCAGTTTCCAGTAAAACCCTTAAAACCCTTTTTTTACAGTGTTATCCTTTGTGTCCTTTATTTTTGCTCAAAGTAGGCCAAGAACCTTTAAAGACTTGCAAGTCTAAAGGTATGCCTATGCTTTTAATCAAAAATATTGCTGCATTACTTTCAGTACGATAGTTATGATTCTATCAAAATCATGCAATATAAATTCATGGAAATGTAATTTTTGTTTTAGATTTTGATTTTAATTATTTCAAGCTTCATTATCAGTACTTGTATGGTGAAATCTCTATCATTATAAACAAAGTAATGAATTTTTGCATAGAATTTTTACAGATGATTAAAAAAAATCAAAACTTATTGTTAGTCAGTTATAAATTATATGATATATTTAACTTTCTTTTGTGATACTACAATGTGAACTTTTCTTTAAACTGGAAGTTTCAAAATATTTTTGTAGAGGGCTATTGAGAGGCCCAATATTAACCACAGAGATAGGATAATGAACTATACTTTAACATTGTCAATGCCAGAAAATGTTTATCAATTACACTTGCCAATAAATGTAGAAACAAACTCTAAAATGTAAAAGTCCTTTGATTTTATTTTTTGTTTAAATCCAATCTTGCACTATATTATATTTCTGTCTTTAAAAAACAACGTAAGTTCTCACAAAAAATTACTTTAACTAGCATTTTAAAGCAATTTACCTGTAATCTGTTATCATAAATTTTAAAGTACTCATTAAAGACTGTACTAATATTTTGTTTGTTCTACTGGTAATGTTTTGTAAATTATCACAACTAGATTTTATATTTTTATTATGCTCTTAAAATTTTTTAAAAATAATGTACGATACCTAGACATGTACGTTGCAAGCGTATTTAGATTTTCATATTTTTTGATAAAATTATTCGTTGCAAGTCTGAGACCTGCGACTAGATGTTGTATACAGAGGTTAAATCTGCATACAATTCTGCGTAATATACAGAGGGAATGTTAATTAAACTTGACAATAACAGCACTGCATTTCTAAAACATGGATATAACAATTTCTTTTAGTTCAAATAACCAAGTGTTTATGTATTGCAACATAAAAACTATTCTACTGCTTCAAGCATTCTCTCAAAATGCTGAGATGCATACATTAAAAAAACCACAGGGGTTTGGTGAAAAAGTCAATTAGTCTCTTGTTAGGCTATGCCTTTCAGTTGAAAATTTAAAATATTTTCAATTTTGTACAGTTTTCAAGTAATACTGACTGGAATACAGTGTGTGAGAGTGAGAGGGAACATCCACTGTACCTACTCATTATTAATTTACATTTTCTTTATCAGTGTTACTGTCATAAAAAGGAAGATTTTTTTTTTTTAAGAAAGTAAATAAGGAATTTTAATGACATTAGGGTGGGATAATGTTAACTTATTATCTACAGTAAATTTTGTTAAAGTTAAGAGCAGTTACATCCATTATATTTGTTATTAACTTTTATATTTCAATAGGAAGTTATTTGTTAAAATTTCAGACCTGAGCAAGTATTGTATATTGCAAGAATTTAAAACGTTCCTAGACAATTTGTCTTTGATATACCATGATTCAGGATAGTATTCAACTACTACTCTTTCTTCTGTCACATCTTTATTTGTGCCTTAAATGTCTTTATTGATAAGTTCGTGAAAGGGCTTCTGTTTCTACAATATAAATGGCCTTACATTCTGTTCATTCTCATTGATGTGATGAACACTTCTTTTATTTCTTGCAGTGTGTATTAGGCATAAAAACAGATCTTGTAAGTCTTTAAAATTCAGATCTGGTTTCTGTATGATTCTAATTGAGAAACCAGTTTTTTTCACAGCTGTTTTTAATTTCGTGGTCAGTTCGTTGCTGATATGGCATCAACCTTGTACTTGGAGGATTCTTGTATGGTATTGTTTCCGTACTCGCACGCTTTGTTTAATTTTATTAAACTTTCCAATTTAGGGTGAACTTTTACCACGTAAGATGCTATTATTTCGTGCAACAGTACTGTTATTTTAACTAATGCCTTTTGAACTATTTTTAGATTGATAATGAGCACTTTGAAATGAAAAATTTTGATAAAGAAAGAACTCCAACCCAGGCTTTGCAGGATAATGGCAAAGCAGTCATGAAGGGAATCAGTGTAATAACGAAGACTGCCAAAGCAGGTATGCATGTTACAGTTTATTTTAGTGTACTTAGGATCCTTTAGCAACATTATGATCATATGTTACTAGGTGTTGAAAGTTATGGCATTGTTAGAGGAAATTAATGTTTTTTGGAATGATTGTGTAATAATGTAACAAGTTAATGTATATAAAGCCTGTATTTTCAGTATCCTCATGTACAGTGGAGAAATTTAACAGCACATGTACTTCAACAAAAGAAACTGAACAGTTCCTTTACTCTAAATTACATTTTGAATATTAGGTGGCAAATCAAAGTTATGGGTCCTTCACATAGCATGACTATTGAGTAAAACAACACTTCTTAATCAGATATGTCTGTCCTGGTTAGGGTATTTACACAGCATGGAATATGAACAAATTACCATGTATGTACAGAAAAACAAACAAACAAATGGGAGAAGACTGGCTGGATACCTGAAACTTAGCTTCAAAGACACATGCAAAACAGATATGAAGGCTCTCGGAATTTATGTCGGTGGGAAACCTTAGCAGGTGACAAAGATGTGGTGCACCCTTAGGTACCAAGGAACATGAAAAGGAATGGATCTTCCAGCTGGAATAGAAGAGAGACAGAACAAAGCAGACAAACTCTGGATCACCCATCGAGATCTACATGTCCTGTGGTGGACACTAGATCCACATAAAGATGCATCTCTGCAATATGAGTTGCAATTTTCACCATTTCTCTCAGACAAATGGATGCCAGCAACAATATTTAAAGTATAGAATTCCTGTTTGCAATATTTCTTTTTGAAATTCTTATGGGGAAGGGCGAGTTAAAAGAAATGTTTAAGTATCATGAAGAAAGAGTAGAAACACCAATTAAATCCTTCATGTTCAAAATATTTACTTAGGTGAACCACTTCTTAAGGAGACCGGACATGCTGATGGAGTGGATTCACAGAGGAGATGCACTAGGTCTCAGACGAGGGGAGATCCTGTTCCGCCACCCCTTCAGAAAAGAACTCCAAGACAGGTTAGGGAATTTTATTTACATTTTTCTATTGTATAAAATTTTTTTTTTATTCATACAGTATGCATTTACAACTGTTAGACTGTAGGAAAACTAATGCTGGAATTTAAATATTCAACTTATTGTCTGGCTACATAGGCTTGTTATATGATCTTCTCTAAGTTGAGTTGGACATTGTAGCAGTTCTTATATTAGGTAATCTCACATGTTTTATACAGTCTTTATGCTTTAAAACACTGAAATTATACTTGAATACACTGTAAAAAGTAGTATTTGAGATTGTCTTTTGTGTGGCTCATTTGAGGAAAATTTTTAATCATGTCTAACTCCTATTTGTATAAAAGAAAACAATTTTTATTTACACATAGTAGTATTATACAGGTGGTTGCAGACTTCAATTTGTACTAAACTTTTATAGCTTCTCATTGCTGATAGTAAATTCAGGAAGTGTCTACGAACAGCTAATTCCAAATGCATGCTCGAGTACAACACTAGACTAAGTTGTTGCTAATTCAGTTTTCCCTTATTGAATTGCAACAGTGGCCATTTGTTTCCAAATTTTCTTATCTTTTTGATGTATTTCCCTATTAAGTGTTTCATATATCATATAAAATATAAAGTAGTGTTGTATGTTTATGTAACTATTTTGCTTGGTATGGGTGGTTCTTCACCAAAATTGGTTTGGAAATTTGTGTTTTCAGATTTTGTTTTTATAGATGTTTTTGCAGCTTTTACAATTATATACAAGGGAATCAATGTTTCATGCCCTAAAATAACCTTTCATTAGCCATGAATTTGCATAACTTCCATCTACGAGACAGGTATTCGTTTAAATATCGTAACTGTTTTTTGTCACAAACTACTCAGGAGACACCTAGGCGTGGAAGAAGGGGAAGGCCACGTAAAGAAGAAAATCAATTGCCTGTTAAGAATCTTGATCATCATGAAGAAGGCAGTTCAATAAAAGAATGTGATAAGAAAAAGGAAGTAGCACTAAAAGAGGTGAATGATGTGGATAAAGAAGAAAAACAGGAAATTAACCTTGTTGCACAGAAAGAAACATCCATAACGGAAAGCGAGTCACTTGCAAGTCAGAACTAACGTGGTCTTTTTAACACGTTTTCAAAAAGTGACCTCATTGCCAGGGTGGGAAAGTCTTAACAAAAATTGTGAAAGGGACAACCTGACGTGTTGTTATTTCCATAGATGTTTTTCATAACCTCTAAGGCATGTGCTGAAAGCACGTAAAAAAAAAAAAAATTGCTGTAGAATCTATGTGCCATTTTATTATTTTTATTTTAATATTTTAACTTCATGAAGTTATAATTTTAGAATAAGTATTTGTTTTATTTCTTATTAAAGTGTTATTTTGTTTTATAGCCATTGTGTTTGGCAATAATTCTGTGGAGTGGTTTGTAGCACAGACTTGTAGGGCTAGTTATTTTTTGAGGTTCAAGTTGAATAGAAAAGTAATAGTTGTTACTCATTTGGCCAGTTTGTGTTATTTGTATACCATTTATTACTTTAAACGGTTCAAGGGTAATAACAAATCATGAATGTTTGAAATGTATCTGTGAGACTGAATTTAGACTTTTTCATAAAACTGGACTGTAATAGTTTTAATTATTCAAGCTTTTTCCCTCCCCCACTTGATTCATAATACTAGTATGTAAGATGATTATCTAGAAGCTTTTTGTTTTCATTTGTCAGTGTTATTTGGTGCCATTTTTCTTTTATATACTAATTATGGTGCCTTCCCCAAATCTGTCAGTGACTAAGGTTCTCCATTGTTCTCTATTCCTTGTTACTTTTAATCCTTCTCAAATGAAACTTCTTCAACTAATTTTCTGAAGTTACCAAACCAGGTGAGTCTATCTGCCTTGTTTTAGGTTTTACAAATCATAATCTCTGCCAGCCATTATGCTTATTACAGGTGTATTTTCTTGTTCTAAAATTTCAAGAGTTCTTCATCTGTTATGTAGGGAAGGAAATATAAAAGTTTGTAAATATTCCTCTGTCCTTGTAATGTTTATCCATAGGTTTATGGAGAATGTAATAACATGACAAAAACAAAGAAGAAAATGTATCTGTATCCTGTTTTTTTTACTAAGCCCTGAATATAGAAAAAAACCTTTTTTAACAACTTGTTATTGATATTGCAAAATTTACTTCATTTTTATATTCTGTGTTGTACTTATTTAATTAATTTTTATTACATAGTATTAATTGTTTTGAAATTGTGGACTTTTGTACAAAAGTGGAAGCTAAATGCATCAGACAATTGAATATTTTGAATTTATATGTTTGAGATAATTTTTACTTCAAATCTTGTATGTGGCACTGGCACGCAGTTTCAGTCTTTTATTATTATTATTATTAAATTATGACCTTGGCTGCTTAAGTGGTTTATACATTCTTTCTGTAAGTTTTTACAAATGTTGATTCTCTTGCCATATGTAAATATATATTAGCATTTATACTGTGGTGTACAACTTTAATGTATGTAAACTGGATAGTGTTTTGCTTAACATTTTATCTTGCCAAGATACTGTCAGATTCTGCCATTAAAGGTAGCAATAACTGTTTCGATATGTCTCTATATCTAGCACTGGAAATAAAACATATTTACCAGTAGAATAAGCATACTGTATACAAAAATGACCTGTTCACAGAAAATACCATAAGGTGAAGAAGGCTTTACCAGTTATTAAGAGAGAACTTGGGCAGTAGATCTCAAACTTTTTGTGTATGTACCACTTTAACAATGCAAAAGATTGCACAGACCACCTGCTGGTTTTACCCAACCCAATTTCACTTGCTGCAGCAAAAAATATCATAATTAATGGGAAGAATGGTCCTGTTTTGATTAACTTGCATTTTGGACCACATGGAGGACCCTCACAAACCACACTTTGAGAATTACTGCTTTATGGTTACAGATTTACAGATTTTACAAATATTTATTTTAAAGTAAAAGTACTTTTGTTCCTGTATTACCTCATGTTGTTGAATTACCTAATTTACAGTCTCACTTCTTCATAGGATACTTGGATATTACCAGTTGCTATTGTTTATTTAACCCATAAGTAGGTTACACTATGTAACAAAAGTTTTACTTTTTCTTGTTCCTGGGCAGAAAGTGTTATTTCCCAATTGCTTATGCCTAAAGTAAATGGAAAAGACCTGTTTTTCTCTTCAAACATGATGGGAGACTAAATTTGGGGGCTGATACGTGAAAGTGATTTACATTATGGTCGCAAATCTCAAAATCTACTCGCTTCTAAACATTTTATAGCAAGCAATATAGTGATGTGCTTCACTGTAATAAAGCTTCAACAATATGAAAATAATTAGAAATAATGACAGTTTTGTAACTCGAGATGTAACTTGTTTTTATTATTCTACATGTTTTTTTCTACAGCTGTTTTTTTAAGAGTGTGCAGACGTACAAATCACAAAGTAAAAGGTTAGAGCTATAAACTATGGAGCATACAATATTAGGTATGAGATTAACATCATTACATTGATATAATGTGTTTGCTTACATTTTTCAGAGGTATTATTAGAACTGTAAAAGAAAAACAAAATACTTTAGCAAAGCACTAATGTGTGGTTGTTTCAACAGTGTGTGTTATCTTATAGCAAAGCCACATCAGGCTATCTAGTGAGCCCACTGAAGGGAATCAAACCCCTGATTTTAGCATTGTAAATTTGTAGACTTACTGCTGTACTAGTGGGGGGCTATTGTTTCAACAGAATTGATGAAAGTTAGATTAACACATGAAGTAATAAATCTGAATGTACATATCAACCTTAAAAGTGTCCTCTGTTACAAAGTTTGGCTGGAAATCAATAAAAATGCACATTCCTTTTTATAGGAAAATCACAGGTGAATTTCAATGTAGAAAATAATGCTTTTTGTGTAGGATATATAGATGTACATAAATGTGTGAAAAATAAACCAACATGATAATTTTACAATGTAATACAATGTCTTGTCATATAAATGAACAAAACTATTACTTATTGTTTTTAAAGTAATGGTTTAAATATTACACTTTAGTTTCACGTGTTACAGAATTGCCTACAAATGATTTTTGGTTAGGATTCTCTGATTTTCAGTCTAATTTTCTTTCAATTTGTTCTGAGTAAAATTACTATGTAATAGTAATGGCTTGCTATATATAGATGCATGTCTGTGTAAATAGTGTTCTAAAAGAACATTTTTGCAGGCTGTAATACGAAGAACACATCAAAATGCTTTACCTTGTGTGTAGGAATGCTAGTATAGCTGTTATTACAAGTTATGTACTGTATTATAAAATTAATAGCAGGTATTTGTTGTACAGTATTAGGTGTAGGTGTAAAAATAATGGGCATATTTTTTGAGATTGGAGTCAATGGATTGTTCCATCTTTTTGGCAGATAATTTGTTATTCTATCATTTGCAACTTTCAAGTATTTTTTCAAATGTTTCAATAGACAGCCGTTCTTTGAAAATAGTGACTTTAGGTTTACTAAAGCTTCATTTTGAAGTTTATATTGAATTTCTGATACTGTTTTCTTAATGTTTATAATTATGTTACCACATGTTTGCTGTATGTTAGAATATTTTAGTTATATATTTTACAGCTAAAAGAAAACAAACCAACCTACATATTTGTTTTGAACTTGTTTATAGCTCTTAAAGCTGCAAAGCAACAGAGTAATAAGATAAGTTCTCCAAAATTACAAAATATTAATTTCTTTAACTACATTTTCTGCATTTAAGAAGGAAAATGGGAAAAATTCATCAGATATGCCCATGCTGTATGTCTCCAGTTTTGCATAGCTTCATCTCTGAACAAAATGGGAATGTGCACTATTAATTAATGTTTATTAAACATTTGAAGTTTTTGACATTTAATATTTTACTTCAATATAGAATAATTAACATTTACTTAATTCAGAAGATAATGTTTTTCTAGTATGCATTACTTATTTGTTATGCTTTTGTGTGTCATATACTCATTTTCCTAAATTTGAGTATTTTTGTGACTCGCAATCCATTAAAATTTGTCATCAGATAATTAGATCTTACACCTTTAAATTTTTTCTTTTGTTACCTTTGTAACGTCATCATCATTTCCAAGAAATGTAATTTTACTGTTTAACAGTTTTATGTAATCTATAGAAATGTACTGAGTAATTGATACAAATTAGAAATATCTAAACATTTAGAGTTTTCTTGTGTCAATGGTAAAACCTTTACATTAGTTTGTTGTCTCATTGCTGTATTAAAACATGTAAAAATATTTTAATTTAACTGTGTTATTTGGTCTTTAAAATTTTCACTATTTTGTTGCATGTCCCTTCACATGATTGTTTATATTATTTTCAGGTCATAAGAAAATATGTTGATGCTTAAAATTATCATAAGGAATAAACTTTTCATAATGGGAGTAAAAATATGGGAAGATGTGGGTACTTGTAGCAGAACTTAACTTTTAAGTATAAACTTCAGAAATGAGAACATAAATTCAAGTCTGTGACAGTAAATTCATTTCTTTAATAAAGTAATGAAGTTGGTTAGTTAATATTTGAAACAAAATGATAAAGAAATATTTAATAGTCTGCTCAGTGACAGTGTTCTAAAATTCTTTCATGGCATTTCAGCATCATATTTCAAAATTTTGCTAAAGCCAAATTATCTTACTATATAATATTGAAGTCATTCTAGATTTATGATAAATATACACAGTAAAGTAACTATAATTAAATAGCATATGCTGAATCCTATGGTTGTCCTCTAATTCACTCGATCTTTATTTGTTGGATGTTGTGAATTTATCTGCCACTCATTTTACAAGTAGAGAGAAAGCAAAGTTGTTAAAAAAATTTCCTTACAATAACTTTAAACAACTATTCTTGCAGAAGAAACAATTGTGGTAAATTAATCTGTGTTCAAGTTTCATATCTATAAATGTGATTAAAAGCCCATTTTAACATTAAGAAAAATTATACAAAGGGGGTGAGTGTTCATATTTGTTTATAAAATGTTAACACTTATACTTGTTTTAATGGAAGAAATGGTTAACCTGTTAATGGGGTGCAGTACTTTTTTCTTTTTTTAAATTGTGTCCAGTTTGCATTTTTAGTAACAAAATGTTGGGTTGTCCCATTGAAAACATTTTCAATCATTACATATTTTTTATTTTGTTTTTGTATGAAAATCATGTGAGCTGTAATACGTTGTTTCATAATAAATGTTCCTTGTAGTAAGATGCAAGATTTTAAAAATTCTTTTTGGATATATTTTCATGCACTGTAACCAATCACTTTTGTTCAATACTATGATCTTCCTAATTACAAGGCCAGGTGATTAATCCAAGGGTTGCAGGTTCAAATCCCCATCACACCAAATATCCTTGTCCTATCAGCTGTGGGAGTGTTATCATGTGAGGGTCAATCCCACTATTCACTGGTAAGAGTAGTCCAAGAATTGGCAGTGGGTGGTGGTAACTAGCTGCCTTCCCTCTTGTATTACCCTGCTAAATTATGGATAGCTAGTGCAGAGAGCCCTTGGGTAACTGTGTCAAATTCAAAACAAACCAAACTAATTATTTTAAAGAGCAACTTTCCAGCAAAAATTTACCATTTAAAAAGGAATGAAGATTAATTTGTCTTTCATTTTTCTTGAAAATTTGAACTTCAAGAATATTGAAAATTAAACAGTTAATGAAAGCAGTTACCAATACTCATATATACAGTTGGTGCTGTCTGTTGTAAATCTTGTGCAACACAACAGTTAGTGTTATAAGACTGAAAGAAAAAAAAATCAGCATATAGTGAGTGAGATGTATTAAACTGGTATTTGGTTAGAAATATTTTCATAAGAAACCTACAACAGGTGTATATGAAATTTTACATGTGTGAATAATTTGGCAGATCATCACCAAAATTTTATTATATATGATGAACATTTACTATGTCTTATTCTCGCAACAATATACTTAACTCTTAAATTTGGTTAAGTAATTCTGACGAATCTTGTAATAACCATGTAAGTATACATATACGCTTAGAGCATTAAAAATGTTGCACATCTATTGTACACGTAAAAAACAAAAGTATTTGTATGTGCATTTAAAAGACCTTTACTGAGTCAGTCTGGGTAAAAGGTATAATTTTTTTTATACAAAGAATAAGTTTTTCAACTTTTTCACATTTCTAAACAAATATCATTTTTTTTCAACTAGAACCTTGTATTTTATCTGTTTTTTTCTCTATTCTAACAATAACAAAATCACCAAGGTAGGGTACAGTGAAAAGTTTAAGATTATGTAACCTAAATTCCCTTTTATTTTTCACAATTATTGCAAACAGTGACAAACAATTACTTATTCATGCATACAGTTAAAATATGGGTTCATTTAGTTGAGTTGCTTTACTGCTATACTTAGACCATTTCTGAGTATGCCAAAAGACCTTTATCATAACTGAAGAGCTTTGTGTAAGAAAATGTATTAGTTGCCAACACTCCCCACTTGATTTTTTTTAATCTAAACCTAAAATATTTTTCTTTTTTATGGCAATAATCAACAAAATAGTTTAGTATTTACAACTGCAATTTTGTTTGGTTGTTTTGCATTAGCAGGTGAAATGCTGCAGCCCTACTTTGTTTTCTAGTGTACTGAAAGTCAACCTCAACACTGAGTAAAGAAGAGTCAGAGGGAAGAGAAAAACAATTCTCCTTCACACCAAGAAAACTTTATTTTCAAGTTACAAAACATATTACAAAGTTTAATCCACTGCTATGCACTTTAAATGCATTTTTTTTTTAAGGTTTCAGTATTTTAAATTCACTAAAATCATCACGATTTTTGTTTGTACATATTTATTTAAAAGAAAATAACCTAATATATTGCACAAAAAAGCAAATTAAGTTTTGCAAATGAATACATTACAAACAATATATATATATAAGCATTGCAGTGTATCTCTCAAAATATGTAGATTTCTGGATATTTTCACTATTATTTCAAACTTGTATATTTTCAATCGTTTACTATGTTAACATCCATCTTATACAAAAAAAAGTTTGATATCTGTGCTTTGTAGTAATCACATAAATTTAGTGGTGAAATCCCAACTTATTTTTTACACTGCACTTTTACTTGTTTTGATCATTAGGTTAACATTTTAAAATAATCTCTCAGCTTTTATACGTAAACATTCTTTCCCAAAATAAGTGAAATAAAAATGAACGTAACTTCTATTCAGAAGATAAAGTTTCAACTTCTTTAGCAGAGTGGAACACTACCTGTTTTATGACATGTCTATTAAGTTATATATGCTTAGACCAAACTCAGTCTTAAGAAATATTCAGTGGTTTACACACTTTTATATTTTCAAATAAGAACTATTTTTCATAACTTGGCTTCTACTGCAGCTGCACAGATTGTGCTTTCTGGGCACTGATACACTTTTGTACTAAAGTTACATAAATTACCTTTCTAATTTGTATTCTCATTTATCCATTTACTGATACCTAACAGAAAAGATTTAATCACAGGAGCAGGGAAAAACATAGCAACTACTTTAATTTTACAGTGTGGTGCAAGAGAAAACAATTTATCAAATCAACTTTTAAGGATTTTCCTCTGTTTTCTCCCACTGTTTGTGGACAAGAGCTTAAATTTAGTCAAGTGTAACAATTTACTTCTGTAAATATGAGATCCATAACAAAATGGAATAGTGAAGCCTTTATTACATCTTCATCAACGAAATGTTAAGAAAATCAGGTGAAATGGAAACTTACCACTGTAGTTATGATCCTTAATTAACACAAAGACCCAACAACAACAAAAAGCTCACCAAGATGATTATTAGCAAATCAATTGGATTAAAATATACAACACAATATGTACAAGGTTGGGCACTGCCTTGTATCTTAATTGAGAAATATAAAACTATTTACTGTGAAGACAAGAACAGTAATCAGTAAGTAATTATGCATAGCATTAATTAATCTAAGTATATAATTACATGTACTTACAAGCACTAAAGATAAACTATAAATGATTAAACGTTAGTAAGTGCACACAACACTTAAAACTTGAGTTACAATAAAAAGTTTTATACAATATCATATACTTATATGCTACTTCTTAAGGAAAAATTACCTTTTATATACAAATATAAACATGGTTGCCAAAGAAAAATGAAACGTTGTATTCTACGACTATCAAGTACCTAGCAAATAAGTAATTTTTTTTAAAAGTTGTTCACTCACAAAAACAAAACCTACTAACTCAAGTCTCGGATATAGATTACATTATGTTGATTCATATATAAAGACTACAATAAAATTTGGCAGCATCAGGTACATTGCAAACATCAAAACACTAAACTGTAAATCTCATAGTTAAATAAAGCCCTCTGAATTGTGGCATTATAAAATTATTGAAAAATTTTAATTGAAAATTACTGTTAAAAAATTCTAATATTCACAGTGATGAATTACATTGAATACAAATTAACAACTCAAAACTGTGATGTTATGGAAGTTTCTAGTTGTTAATTACAGAAGAAACTTCATTATGAACAAGATATTTTACTGTAACCCTGGTTCTCATGACTACTGTAAGTTACTTTCTTATAACATTCATCGAGGTATATAATAACTGTAAAAATTGTAAAGTCTCTGGAAATGTCACAAGGTAAGCAAGATAAAATATTTAAGAAACCTGCTTTGAGACACAGCTTAGAAATGGTAGAAAGCATATAAATCAACAACTAAATTCAATTTCTATCAAGCTATTTTTTACTTCACCATTCTTTCTCTTCTCCTCCTATAAAATGCATTGTTTCTACCAGATGTGTTTTTCATGCATATGCCTTAGACTTTTGTTTTTTTATAACTAGTTTACTCAGTGCATGAAACTTAGTTTGTCCGTATTTTTACCCGTACATCTGTTTCTGCATCTATTACTTACTTCTGGTCAACAAAAGCTGTTCATCTGAACTACACTAAACATCATTTGAAGCTATTAATGACTGCTGACTGAAATGTATAAATGCAAGCTTGTTTAAGTTAAAGAGTGGTTGAACCTTTTTTTCATCACAAAGAATCATGTTCTGTTTTTATCTGCCATAAAACAGGTTAAAAGTGATATATTGATAAACTGGGATGTGCTTCTAAATTAAAGAAAAAAATCTTTGATTATTGTATAGTACAAGTAAAAACATTGAAAATACATTTTTATTCATAAATGTATTGTTAATAGGTCTCTCATTCTTGATGCTATACAATAAAACACTTGCATTGTACATAGAAGTCCATGAAAAGTACATGTATTTTTGACACAGTTTATGACCTGAGATGCTATTTCATTAAAACATAAATAAAATTCTACAATACAAACAAAATGTTAAAATAATTATATGATCAATAAAATATATTTTTATGTTATGAATGCCACCTTGGAGGAAATGTGAAAACAAACACAAAATACAGATAAAACTTGAGGGATTTATATTAATGCAAGATGTTTGTCACAAAACAAAAATGTTCACTAAACTACCTATTATGCCTATAATGTATAGTTACATAGTATCCTACAGTACATCATATATTGCATTAACTACTGAAAAACAAACTAGATAATCACAAAATACCTATTTTCTAAATATTGGACTTAATGATTTCAAAGAAAAAAATTAAGGCTATAAAAAAGGAAGTTAATTATACTACCATATTTCAAATTAATTGGAAATTAATAAAACTTGTTTATAATAACAAACAGTACTAAATAGATGTTACTTTATCAAATGTCTGCTTATAAAAACAATCAATAAAAATAATATTGTTTTTAAAAAGAATTTAATTTTTCTCCTTCATGTATGGTTTATCATGTAACATCTTCACTTTTTACCTTCAATTTTATCCAATGAAAATGCTACTCTGTAGAGGTATGTCACATCCTACTCTTTTCATAATGAATACCTAATAGCCACTGTACTTTTATATTTCAATAAACAACCTTAAAAATACTCTCCCATATCTTAGACTTTCACATCCATATACACTCAAATATTTCTCTAGATAAAAATTATTATTTTTACCATATTTTTAACTTTTTCAATCAAGATTCACATTTGAGATAACTTCTTTTTTATTTCAGTTAACCTTGTAACTTGTTTATCATTTTAATAAAGTTACGTTAAATTCAAATTTTTGTTTAGTATATCTTATCATTTTATACATTACTTAGGCATATGTGTCTTTTAATTAGTTGACAAGAACTTTTATGAGTTTGTAAAACTAAAGTTTCAAGTGCTTTTTGGAAGTTCCTCTTACACACATATATCTGATATTATGAGTGTATGCTTAATTAACACAGAATAGATTTCACATAGGTTTAACTTTAGAAATGTAAATTGTTTAGAAAAGAAATGAACGGTCATGGCACTTGTATGGCAGCTATATACTTGGCACCGAAAAAATAAGCAAACATGTACAGGTAGTAGCTGGCTATACATTTACAATTTTTGTCTTGCTAAACTAAAAACAATCATATAACATTATGTAGCATTTCTAAAATTACTTCTATATGGTACTAACACCAGATATGCCTTACTACCAGCTAGTTTTTACTGTCTCACAACAAAGCCAACGAAACAGTTATGAAATTATAAACACCAGTTGTGTCCAACACAAAAAACACCCATGTATATAAAATGATAAGCACTATGTGCTAACACTCTGAAGACACCAACCAATAGCACTGCTTACTACACTAAAATCAAAACTATAAAAGCTTGTACTTGATTCTGAAATTATTTAACAATTAATTTTTTGTATCTTCAAAAATAAATAGATGCAGAGTACAGTACAGATAAACTGTTATATTTTGATTTCAGTGCTCATCCAAACAGAATTATTGCAAATTTTGAGGTGAATTATATCACTTCATCTTAATACAAAGAAAATAAGAAAAGTTCCTAAGATGTTCAAAATAACATATAAACAATATAGTTGCCTTTCAATACAGTTACAGGAAAATGTTACATTACAATAATGTACTTCTTTCCAAAGCTTAAAAACACAAAAAAGTAAATTACAGTAAATTACAACATATTCAAAACAGTTGTACAGGTTTACATAGACATAAGAAATATGTTGCATAGCTTCAAACAACAAAAGGTGGTATGGCACTTCCACTTACACCATACATACTAATTTTACACCAGGATACTGCAATATTTTATTATATATACAATGAAGTACAATACACATTCACTTTGATATTCAGTCATAATGACTTACTATAATATCCACTAAGGTGTGAAGTGTCTTTGAAAAATATGCAAAGTAATATTCATATTAAAAAAAAAATTAAACACAAAATTTACATTCAGTTCCAGTAATGCAGTTTCTTATATTTAAAAAGTTACTGTTTATCCAAGTGTTTTCATAAAGTTAATTTAAAGGTCTTAAACCTGCAATGATAAATTTACAAATATTAGGTTACACTCTGAAGTAAAACTATAAAAATAAATTTATAATATGGGGGACAGATTGTTTCACTCAAGAATCTGTTGAAAACAAATATTTATTTTCATAGATATTCAAAATTAGTTGTTTTAGTTTAAAACACATAACCTTGAAAATGGACTTACAACAAAGGGTAAAATTATTTTACAAATCCATCAAGATGATAAAAAGTAAAAAGAAAGGTGTGATCAAGCTATATTTTTATATAAATCCAAATGTTTTGAAAAATATCAAACATTATACCAACTGTTAAGGCTCAAGGCATCAGTTCTGAAATTGTTTTAACCATGAGTCAAAATCTGATCTAGATTTGTAGCAAGCATAATTCTTGAGTGGTTGAGGTTGGTTAAAACAGTAAACATCCCCTGATTACCAGTATTCCTCAGTATATTTCTGGCTACGATTTCCATTGAGTACTTAACAAAGAGTATGACCAAGTACGAGAAACAAGGAATAGTCAAATATACAACTGAGGTACACAGAGTAAGGCATGTTTTTTTCCATCTCTGGAAAACTGTCTCAATTTTTGTACTATCCCAAATAAGAAGGAAAGATTTAAGTATTCATACATCTATCTGTCAAGGTTCCGAGTTTCTTAAAACAATCATTATATTATTTTATTCAACTAAAAATTTGAGCAAATATATATTAACTTTGATGCAATAATGTCATTCTGCTATTAGGTTGTAAATCACACATTCTAGGATGAGCAGTTCCTCTGATTCATATACAACTTGGATAACAGAAACATTTTTAACACACTGCACGTACATTTATCAAAAGTTATTTGTGATGAAATTTTAATATTCAATTATTATAAAGAAAAAGGTACTTCACAAAAATTTATGTAAAATCTAAAAAAATGTTAGTTGATCCTGAAGAGAAATACACTCACACCTTCAGGTCAGTTAAATTTTCAAAATAATTTTTCTGAACATTTGAAAATTAAGCATCCTAATTTACAAACAAGTTCCTATAATTTATGAAAACAGAATCATTACTGCATAACAGATAGTAATTGTTACTGCCTGATTAAAGCAAAACATTAGTGAATCAAATGAAAAACAATTTTCAAAAATTGTAAAATGAAATTATTTAGCTTTAATATTTATTTCTTTAATGTAAGAAATATTTAATTCAAAAATTTCTAAAACAGGTACGAAATGTAAGTTTAGGCCCATTATCTTTCAAACATTTCATCTTTTCATCATCATAAATTCAAAGTTGCCACATACAAAAGAAGCTAGGTTTATAACTGATAGAAAACCACAAAACTTCAAAATGCTAATGTATCATTCACTATAAAACAAATATTTTGCACTTTATGTTACTTGTGTATCTGTAATGTATTTATTTCGATGTTCTATTTGTCTTAGATTTCATATATTTTCATTTGCACTGAAAGATACTAAATTAATTAAATAAACAAACTACAACAGATATAAATCATAATTAATTGTCAAATAATAGTATCTTTAATACATACAGTGCATAAGATCTAGAAACCTTAACTGGTAGACACACCATTACTTTGTTTAATGAAGGTCCAGTTTCTGAACTGAACTTCAGACACACCATCAACTTAGTGAAGTCCTAGTTTCAAGATTTAAAGCAGAGCCACCAATGCAAGAATGTTACATGTTAAGAGGTTCTCTTCACTCAGTCTTGGAATCAATTATGAATATTTATCTAGTTACTCAACATCACAATAAGTAAATCAGCATCTATTTTCACTATTAATAGTTGCTATTTTACAACTGTGGTTTGGAAGTTTTGCTTAAGTGTAGCAGATTGTTTTACAAGCAAATGTCACACTGATCAACAGTACTTGTATACTAATTATGCTACAACTACAAATTTTCTTTATACCTTCAGAAAATTTCCAATTTAACTATGTTATATCCACATCAAAATAGTCTAAAATACAACAGTAATATGTCCAAAACTTACAGCTGAAGTTAGAAAAAATCATAATTTTAAGTTTAGAAAACAAAGCAACTTCCAAGTGAATTTTGTAAAAGGTACTTTTATGCATGACTTATGAATATGTGTGGTTTCAAATAACTATATACAATGGTGTAAAGTTACACAAAAATGTAAAACCACATACTGTACACATGTATGAAGACAGTTAATGTACAAACCAAAGATTTCTTAATTACTGAAAGAACACACAAAAATGGTTGCTTATTAAAATATACTACACTTTAGATTTCTTTACTTTATATAATGCACTTTGTTGGAATAACTTTTGAAAATTCTCTCTCTCTCTCTCTCTCTCTCTCTATATATATATATATATATATTTGTATACACACACTGTAATATGACTATGACCATATTTGATTAAGAGAATTATATTACATTAATCGGGAATATGACTGTTACAGTTACCATGATATAGACTGATTTCCCCATCACATTTATTATAATTTTCAAAGACATCCTCATATCCATGATCCTTCCACCAATGACACAACTGTCTGTTCCAAGTACAAGGAAGAATGTGAAATAATTCTCTATGTTCAAATCCTAAAAGTGAATACAAATCCTGATCACCAAGATGCCCTTTGAACTTGTACTTCTGTACCAACTTTTTAACAGCAGTTTCTTGTATAAGCTTTTGATAAAGATCAGAATTACGCATATTCTGAAGTTCTAAGAGCAAAACACCACTATTGAACCCTGGAGAACCAGCTGGCTCAGGCATGCCAGCCAGAGAATCAGGCTGAGCTTGATGATATTCATGAAGTAAGTGGTAATACACAGGTTGCTGTTCATAAGCTAATCCGATCATAGTCTGAGATGTGAAGTTTTTAAAATGGGAATAGAGATCACTCACGTCAGACTTGAATTTGGTATCTACATCTATCATAAGGAGTCTCTCTTGTGAAAACACTCTGTGGATAACAATGGAGAGAAAAAATAAATTATCACTATAATAGGCTCCAGGTTTGTAAGTGAAGTGGGGCTTAAGATAGGAAATCACATTTTCAACTGGCTTAATGACATAATCCACATGGTAGAAGTAAACCTGAAAGTAAAAAACAACAACAACAACCAAGGTTCATTACACTATGGAAAACAAAATTGTGTTATTGTTCATAAATTCAAAGTACATTCAACCTGACATTGCAAGATGGAGGCACACACACACAGATCAAAGGTCTCACTCTGGGCATTCTGAGGCAGCTTTTTCAAATAACCCAGGAACAACTGGCAAGAATTTAAACTCACTTTTCCCAACTTTGTTTACTAGTTCAACCTCAACAGAGGATCATTTTGATTATCCATTTACAGTTCCAGGTGAAGAGTATACCTGTTCTGGATATAGAGTGGTTCCTCCAATCTTGTACAATCTTGGTACACTCATGTTCTGTAGAAATGCTTTATGTACAAATCATGCCTGCACCAACCTTTGCACAAACCTTACTTTAGGAGAATGTTAACTTTCAAAACATACTTACATCTGCTGACAATATAGTTAGAATTCCACATTGAGAAGGTGAAGTGGCTGGTTGATGGATACTTTGATGGAGATCAGAAATGAACTTTCTACTTACACAAACATGCTGGCTTTCACTATCAGGAGCCATGCTGGCACATGACTTACCCACCCACCCTCTCTATATGTGTGTGTATTTACTTGATGGTGAAAAATCCTGAATTTAGAGGCCAATTTCTCTGTGAAACCACAATACAGCAAAAAATTGTTTCTAAATATGAATTCTGGAACTTAAAATGCCATAGCAAAATATTATTCCAGGCATTGTTTGAATGTGAGAATGGTTGAGGTATTTATGCAAGATCCCAAAATCTCAAATTCCAGTATAAAAATAAAATTGAAAACAAAATTGTTTACCATCAACAGCAAAACAATGCTAGTTAAGCCTACATTGATTTAGTCATTATACAAACGACAGTCTTATTCATATTTCTATCATGGATATATAAATAATTAAGTCCTGAATGTTTCAGGTTCATTTTAACTTCTTTCTCTTCATTATATCATTTTTTTATATCTAATGTTAGTAACTTTGCAGAAGCTTACACAATTACTGAATTGGACTATTCAACTTTTTCAAATGCTACTCTTAAGCCATTATACTTTAAAAATTTATTACCTAGACTAACTGTTGTATAATCAGATGATTTAGAAAGTTACTACAATTATTTATTCTACCACCAGAACTGTCAACACAAATAAGTTAATGTCTGTTACTGGAAAAGTTTCTGTGGAGTTGTTCTCCATTAACATATAAATATCAACAGCATATTTGTATGAAATTGTATGAATAATAATTAGTATATCCAACCAGTAAATATGTAAAAATAATAATACATCTTATACTGATATATTAATTAATTACTTACCTGCACAAAATTATTTGCTAAACTGCCTATGCTCTGAATGACTTTTCTTGCAATAATTTTACTGTGTTCATCACATATAAGATGAAGTCTTAACGTTGAATTCGTATGTCGAAAAAGTGAAGAAACAGAAACAGAAAACTTTTCTTTTAATCCACGAATCTCGTTAGCTCTTGTAAGTATCATAGCTATTTCAATGTTATCAAGTAAAGAGACATTTCTGTAAGAACATGACTTTGAAAAGCCAATTTCTTCAAAACAAAATGATAAAAAACGGCTTCCTGAAGGGTTTTCACTCCCATCCACAGGTTTTCCCTTTTCTGGTATTTCTTTGATGTTATTTGTTTGTAATTTACGAAATCCCACATGCAACCTCGGTAAAAATCCAGCTTCGGATTGGAGGATTAAATAAAGAGTTCCAAATAAACATAGCAAAGCAAGTATACGAAAAAATGTCAAATTGAATATTTTTGAAAAGTTCATTTCTACAACATTCTATTTTAGAGTATATATTTGCAGAAATAGGAGGGAAAATAACCTTTGTGAAAATATCGGATGAAAAGATGACAGAGTATCCATAACCTGTTATAACAGGTGCATCTCTCCCTATACTACCTACTCCATCTTTCCTAACGTAACCCTAAAACTAACATTGGGACATTTTTCTTTATAATACTGAACGACCTCTGTAAATTTATAACTGTTTTGAAATATTTTGCCTTATTTGCCGACTTTACCTTACGCTTTGACAAAACAAAATGCATAAAATACTTAAAACACAGAAATTTCTAAAATTAATAGTTGTGTCATATTTTAATACTCCTTGTTTAAAATTGTAGATGCAAAACACATGGTGGTAAAAATGCTCTGTCAAGCAACCATTCATTACGCAGTCTTCACGGCTTTACCAACTAATGTATTTAATATATTTATCCTACTATTTGTTTGGTTTAAATTTCGCGCAAAGCTACACGAGGGCTATCTGTGCTATCCCTTCCTAATTTAGCAGTGTAAGACTAGAAGGAAGGTGGCTAGTCATCACCATCCACCGCTAACTCTTGAGCTACTCTTTTACCAACGAATAGTGGGAATGACCGTCACATTATAACGCTCCCATGGCTGAAAGGGCGAGCCTGTTTGGTGGGACGGGGATTCCTACTGATAAAATAACATACTACAAATATTGCAACCGCAATGTTGTGGGGTAAACTAAATTAAGACCAATTTTTTCGAAATTGTGGGAGATTGTAGCATTGTAGGGGTAATTAAGTGATACTGGTGTTTCTAAATAAAAATTAACAGTTGGACAGAAATCTATGCTGGTGGGTGGCTTGACTTCAGGTGTTGCTTGTCCCCAAAGCACTGATATCACTAACGAGCAGGCGTGAATAGTCAGAGTAGCATGTTTAGGTAGGGGCTAGAGAGGACTCAGCACTAGAGTTCATTATCTTAATGGAGGCCCATCGATACTTTTATTCTATATAAAATTACATAGGATGTATGACTCACCTAATCTTAAATTCGACACTACCTAGTCATCGATCGATAAGCCATTATAATTTCCATTGGAGTTACTGGGAGTGCAAATACATTTTGAGAATTTTTCAGAAATTCATTAATAAGTCCTAAACTATGTTATGGTATATAAAAGAGTTGAGGTTGTATTTAATCGACATGACACTACTTTCATAACGACTGAAGTCATACAGCCCTGAGCAAAACACATCAAGCCAGTACTTTGAGTGATAGAAAATATAAATGTTCCCCTCCCTGCAAATTGGAATAGCTTTATAACATCATATAACAGCCAGATAGACTTGGGTAAATCTTTATCTTTGGAGTTAATTATAAAAGCACTAAGAGATAAGGTCGTTGTGGTAGCAGGAGCATTTGTAGACCCATTAGAAGGTCATAAAACACCTTTTTTGCTCGGTTATTGTGAACATTCACCTTTACTGACAATTTTCAATGAACCGTCATATAATACATTTTTGACTTAATCATGGTTAACTAGTCGAATTCATATTTACTGAAGTTTTTCACAGAACTGTCTTATAACATTTTTTTTTTTCACCTGGTCATAGTGAACAACTTAAAAGTGCATTTACTAAATTCAACAAGTCTAGCTCTTTATCTTGTTTTTCTTTTATATAAAATATTTTGAAAATCATAAATATGAATCTACTGAACTAATTTTCAGCTAAATCGATCATTGTATTTTGTTTGTTTGTTTGGGAATTTCGCACAAAGCTACTCGAGGGCTATCTGTGCTAGCCGTCCCTAATTTAGCAGTGTAAGACTAGAGGGAAGGCAGCTAGTCATCACCACCCACCGCCAACTCTTGGGCTACTCTTTTACCAACGAATAGTGGGATTGACCGTCACATTATACACCCCCACGGCTGGGAGGGCGAGCATGTTTAGCAAATCGATCATTGACTTTGTTGCGGAGAGAGCAATCACTTTTGGTTTGGGATTTTAAATTGATCCAATACCAATACAGTGAGTAATCTATTCGTATTTTTAAAATGTTATCAATTTTCTTTTTGGAGTCAAGTAACGAAACTAACTCAGATCTACATATTACTTAGAACAGTACTTAATTTATTGTAAATACAATTTATTGAGTTAGTTTTCTTTGAATAATTCAAGTTTACTGTAAACCTTACAAGATAGCTCACTTGTAAAGGGTCTATATTTCGTGTCCCGTTACCAAAAATCACGCTACGCACTTTGATGCCGTGAGTGTGTTATAAGAGTAACGGTCAAGTCTCATTCTTCGGTTATAGTAGTCCAGGAGTTTCTTATTGGTGTTTTTGATTAGTTGTATTTCCTCTAATCTATCAGTTTGAAACTGGGGACGACAAGCACAGATAGCTCTTGTGTAACAAACAAACGAGCACACCTTACAGGACTAGTTCAATCTGAATTGGCAACCAGCAACGCACCATGAGATCAATTAGCTGTAACATGCTTCACATTACTGATGAAATATGCTACTAATTGATTTTGAACATTTTCTTTCGAATGAAGTAAGAAAATTAACGCCACATAGTTTATAATGTGGCAACAACTCGAACCAGATACAGACTTGTTAGGGTTAAAAATACTTTAGCAATTTTAAAGTTGCACTATCTGCTGTATCCACCATAGGGAATCTAACTCCGGAATTTAGCGTAGTAAGTTGATAAAAGTTGGTAAAATAGAAAATTTAATATGATAAACAGTTGGTGGTTATCAAGCACAAAGCTACATACAGGGCTGTGCAGTATACGTCCGCAGAAATACTGCTGCGCCACCAGACAGATGTATATAATAAACGGTAGCAAGTCCTCAAACCGTCGTACTGAACTGTTTTTTTTTATAACTGTATATTAGCTGGAGTACAGTATTTTGAACGGGTGAAATAAAATCTCGTTTGTAACAAATGATAGGAAACTGTACTTTTTTTTCTCTCAACATAATGTAAATTAAAAGTACAATAAAAATACACAAATTTATCAACAGTGAAAAGCTACATTAAATACAAAGAGGGAGTCAACGTGTTATTTAACATATGAAATTTTAGCCGGTACAATATTTCCCTATGTTAAAAGCTGCTTCCAAAGTCGAAGCATGCTATATAAACAAAACCTTTTTATTTAAATGAACAAAAACTATTTGTGAGGATACTTCTTGCTGCCACCCAACTTTGGTTACATTCATAGTAACATTTGCTTTAAAAAATTAACTAAATTATTGTTTGAAAAGATAAGTACATGAGAATGAGATGTAAAAAAATATAATTCTATGTAAAAATAGAACATTTGACACTTCAAGATTATGAACTGTCCGAGAAACATAATATCAGTAGATTTCGTTATTTTCCACGGTTTATGAACCTACTTCCTGGTTGCCAATTTATAACAGATTTTGAGGAACTCAGAATTTTATGAATACATTGACGGTCTAGTATAAACTGTACAGTCAAGGCAATGCAGTATCCCAAGGCGTGTACTTCGTAATCCGAGGGTCGCGGGTTCGCGCCCGAGTCGCGCCAAACATGCTCGCCCTACCAGCCGTGGGGGCGTTATAATGTGACGGTCAATCCCACTATTCGTTGGTAAAAGAGTAGCCCAAGAGTTGGCGGTGGGTGGTGATGACTAGCTGCCTTCCCTCTAGTCTTACACTGCTAAATTAGGGACGGCTAGCACAGATAGCCCTCGAGTAGCTTTGTGCGAAATTCAAAAACAAACAAAACCCATCAGTTAGATTCAACGGAAGATGTTCACAATAACAAACAAACCAGAATTAATACTATCTACACACGATGCGTTAGCAACATTTGAAAACAGTTCATTATAAAAGCACAGTGTGGAAGTAATCCGCTACACCGATTACGCTAATTTCAAACTCTGAACATATGGAATGGATCCTTATAAACAGAAAACTGAAACCCGTGCTAACAAATGTACCATTGTATCAAAGAGATACGTTTTGCGGACGTAAAAAAGCATTTAGAACACATCAGTGTAAGTGCAAAAACAAAATTATGTGTACGTTGACCTGCAAAGATAGGCAAGAAGATACATTGTGTGTAAATAGATCAATGGACTAAACTTTAATTTCCTTACTAACCAGTGTGTGTTGATCAATTTTTAGCTGCTTTGTTTTTATCAAATAAATGGAAACGTGCTAGAGGAAGGCGTGTTTTTTGGTTGTTTATTTTTTTATAACAAAGCCACATTGGGCTATCTGCTGAGCTCACTAAGGGGAATTGAACCGCTGACTTTAGTGTTGTAAATCCATAGACATACCACTGTACCAGCCGTGAGAGCAGAAGAAAGGGTAGGGAAATAAACCCTATTTTTGGTAAGTATTTAAACACCACACAAGTACTGAAGGGGGATAACAGCATGTTTTAAAAATTTTATGGGCCATAATCGTCATAACATATTGACTTTTTTTTTTTTCAAATATGTGGAAAACAAAACATGGTTTTCATTTTTTGAATGCACTAAATTGTCGCAGACCACTAACATGCAAGTAAAACGAAATACCATACACATGAATATTGCATCAGTTTTCGTGAAATGCTATAAGGACTGGCCTCGGTCTATGGATCAGTGTTTGAGAAACATTGTTGTAAAACATTACAACTAAATTGAATCAATGCTAAAACGTTTTGTTTGCTTCTTTGTTTGCCAGGTGTACATTTTGGGCTTTGAACAAAATATAGAGGCTGAATACAATGAAATCACAAATGAACAATCTTTGTTATTTACATAAACAAATACAGAATGTATGCTTGCTTGTTCTATGAAGGACAGTTGCTTTTACTGGTTCGAAAATAGCTTCTAACAGGTTGACAAAATCGAGACAGGTTTGATGCTAGAGAACGTGAAGGGTAGAAATTATTATAAAAGGACTTCCTGAGCAACTAACGTGAAACATTGATGGGATTAAGTTTGATCGATTAAGAAAAGATCAACTTGGCTGAGAACATCTGTCAGTCTGTTTAAATCTTAACATACTTCAAAGGTAATGTCAAGCCTATCTAGAGCAACTGGTATAAAACCCACGTTTGATCATTTTCATTCAAAGGTAAAGGAGGTGCAACTCGAAGCATCACCTGGTGTATTACCAGAAGACAATGCTGTCAATTATTTTTGCATAATATGCATCATTACAGCCATACTTATCAAATGTAAAAACTAGACGTCATTTAAAGAGAATGGCATACAACAAAGGAATCTAGAATAAAAGCAACTTAATTACTTTCTTCGCCAAGATATATTTGAAAATTGTACATATTAGGATAAAATTGTATGATAATATTTATACCACATGATTTACAATTTTTGATATTTCATTTGATTGGGTTTGATCATTAAAGTTAGGGACAGCCTGAAAAGAAATGGAATATAATAAACTTAATATGTGCTTTCGATTTTGGAAAGTAAACATTTCTTCACAATTTCTTATTTTGCATTTAATACATATGCTACATGGCCAAAAGTACGTGGGCACCCGACCATCACACCCACATATGCTGGTTGAACATCTCATTCCAAATCCATGGGCATTAATATGAAGTTGGTCTCCCCTTTGCTGCTATAACAGCCTCCACTCTTCTGGGAAGGCTTTTCACTAGATTTTGGAACATGGCTGCGGGGATTCGCTCCTATTCAGCCACAAGAGCATTAGTAAAGTTGGGCGAGAAGGCCTGGTTCGCAGTCGGCATTCCATTTCATCCCAAAAGTGTTCAATGGGGTTGAGGTCAGGGCTTTGTGCAGGCCAGTCAAGTTCTTCTACACCAACATCGACAAACCATGTCTTTACGGACCTCACTTTGTGCACGGTGGCATTGTCATGCTGAAACAGAAAAGGGCCTTCTCCAAACCATGAAAAATAACCACAGACCATTATTCCTCCTCCACAAAACTTCACAGTTGGTACTACGCATTCAGACAGGTAGCATCTGCCAAACCCAGATTTGTCCGTCAGACTGCCAGATAGTGGAGCGTGATTCATCACTCCAGAGAAAGCATTTTCACTGCTCCAGAGTCCAACGGCAGTGCCCATGGTGACCTTAGGCTTGTGTGCAGCTACTCGACTATGGAAACCCATTTCACGAAGCCTCCGACGAATAGTTCTTGTGCTGACGTTGCTTCCAGAGGTAGTTTGGAACTCGGTAGTCAGTGTTGCAACTGTGGACAGACGATCTTTACGCAATAAGTGCTTCAGCACTCGGCCGTACCGTTCTGTGAGCTTGTGTGGCTTATTGCTTCGTGGCTGAGCTGTTTATGCTCAAAGACGTTTCCACTTCACAATAACGGCAGGGCAGAAATTTGACGAACTGACTTGTTGGAAAGGTGGCATCCTATGACAGTGCCACGTTGAAAGTCACTGAGCTCTTCAGTACAACCCATTCTACTGCCAATGTTTGTCTTTGGAGATTGCATGGCTGTATGCTTGATTTTATGCACCTGTTAGCAATGGGTGTGGCTGAAATAGCCGAACCCACTAACTAGAAGGGGTGTCCACATACTTTTGACCATGTAGTGTACGTTAATAAGGTTAAAGAATTTTGCAACCATGTATTTGAGCTAACACACAGTTCCGAGGAATACTCTATTTTTCATGTTTCTAAGTCTCACACAGGTTTTAGTAGTGAATTCTTTAAATATAGTATTAATGTGTTCTCTTGTGCTAAAATCCACTTGGAAGTCTAAAATTACCTGGAGATTATCTTCACTTGTGCGATGACATTGTGATAGGAGTGACAGGTGAACTCTAGTAAGTTAACTCTATAACAGCGTTTAGTTCACTGTTTTTTTTTTTATATTTTTAAAATACTTTTAAGAGTTTGTTTTATTTTACATGGATAAGGTTTATGTTCTTCTAATTATTATAGATTACGTCCAATCTGATTCAGCTCAGTTAAATTAGAAATTTATATCAAATTAACTTTGCAATACTTAATTTGCTAAACCTCTAATTAGTGCAGTTACTATTCTTACTTGAAGGTTACCAGCATATATATGGACCATTCCAGCCCAAACTAATTTACTTATACAATGCATATGTTTATAGTCATACCAAGCCATAATATTGTAATTTCATTCTGTTATCGGTTTTCTAATTATGCTCTTTTTATGTACAGTTGGTTTCTTTAACTGCTGTTTGACAGATTCACAAGCATCAACTATTTTATGAAGCTATTCCACATGCTTATGTTGGCACTAGAGCCATACATTTAATCCACTGAGAGCTTTCTTATTGAAATATCCGAGAATAATTTGTTGACTGTTGCATATGTCATCGTGTCATAAGAAAAAGATAAATCCAGTTACTTCATTTAGGATTTACAAACAATTAGAACTCAGTCACTTATAACTTATTATACAATGCTAGATATTATGTGCACCAGTGCTATGTTTTCTAATTTGTGACAGTAATATATTGTTAAACACCAAGAAGCACCAAAGCTATGCCGGTATCATTCAGCTGTTCTTTCAAAGGCATTCATTCATGAGTAAAATTGTCATTCTCCATATGGTTTGTTGTTACTACCATTGCAATTTCTGTGACCACCAAAGGTTGTCCAATCTGAACATTCAATGAATGGACAAATGGCATATCTTTATTTTCATGCTATTAATTCAGGAATTGTTGCACAAGCAGTGTTGTTGCAACATTATTATCCAATCTGCATCTTGAAGCTCAAACATTTTAACAATGCATGGTCACTCAAAACAAGAAACTTTCTACTAGTTTGACATTATGTGTCAAACTATAGAACTGAACCAGTTTGTTGTCACAAACTGTTGGCATTTAGGAGCCAATAGTTTATAACTTGTAAACATATTTTATGCTGTCCGGTATATGTGTGAATGATTGGAATCAGTAACCAGAATTATTGATTGACACTCTTGATGAATGCAAGACTAAATTACTCTGTCAGCATTACTGACTCAGTATTTCCATTTGTTCTTTGAATGGTAATTATATCTCACAAGTAATACAGCTCTGATAAACTTTTAACTTGAATCAAAGTTTTTAAAAGGTTATTTAAGGGCTGAATAATAAGAAAACACAAAATGTATATTGTAAAACTCCACCAACCAACGTTTTTCTTCTTCAAAACTGAAATAAGAACATGAGTTAGGGCAAATTTTAATACAAGCATACAGCAAGATTTTCAAAGATATGGTAAGTCTTAGATAAACTTTCAGAAACTGAAATCAAAATAAGAATTTATTTGTACATTTACTGTAATTAATTACATTTCAAAACAAAACAAACAGTAATTACACTGAATAAACTGAAGGATACTGCATACATCTCAACTGTATGCCACTTAAACAAAGGTATCACTCTGGTATTATGTAGCATGGTCTCAAGATCATTTTTCACACAATTTTACTGGAGTTCCATTGTATGTATGAAGACATGTTTAACAGACTTCAAACATTAAATATCCACTTGCACAGCACTAATTCCAAATTCATATCATAATTCATTCTAAAGTTATATTTGGTAGCTCAGTAACCACAAATGAATGTGAATATTAAGAGATAATAGCATCTCCTGTTATCTTTTAAATACCAAACAGTTAATTTTTGTTAATAATAGGCTCAATATATAAAATTAAATTTTAAGACACTATTTTTCTTTTCCTTACCACTTCATATCCTACATTTACTTTAATCTATTGTTACATTAACGATGGACATCTATAAATAACATTTTGAGAAATGGCACAATGGAAATATTCCACAATTTCATACTGTTACTAATTATGTTGTATATTACAAACACTGTACACCATCTTCAACATAATTACTTGTACATTTTTTATTATTATTTATAGATTGTTTATTATGCATAATTCAATTCCACATTTGGAAACCAAAGTAAATACAAAACAGTTCTACTTTGCAACATACAAATTGATTCTACAAAAACAATTATCACATATTTATACTCTACAAATATGGCATTCAAATTTAATAAAAGCTTCAACTTCTATACATAATATTTTCAAAAAACCTTGTAAAAAGAGGCAACAGCTCATTGTATTATTGACAACAGTAATAAAGCAGTACTAATGTACAAAATACTATATGTAATTTACATTATAAAGTTTTCACTACCTTTTATTTGGAGTTTTTTTTGATAATAGAAACACTTCATATATAGTCAAATAAGTAATATGTAAATGGTTTTGTTTTTCTACATTGCTATTATACATACAGACACTTTCTGACACTAAGGAGATTGAAATAGTGATATATCCATGAAACACACAGTAAAACTCTAAGTAACACCTTGGCAACTGACTTGTTTTAATGTTATTTAAAGTGCAGTTTGTCATCAAACATTCATTTGGTCAGTTTCTCATGAAATTATGGACAATTCATATTTGCATACATATAAATATTATGATTTTTACTATTTTAAGCTTCAAAAGAAGCAT
Source organism: Tachypleus tridentatus (assembly GCF_004210375.1). Lineage (NCBI taxonomy): Eukaryota > Metazoa > Arthropoda > Merostomata > Xiphosura > Limulidae > Tachypleus > Tachypleus tridentatus. The sequence goes on from NC_134830.1 coordinate 40,795,781, forward strand.
TTAATGGTTTGATTTCCTAGTAATACACTTTTTTTAATCAAATGTTTAAGTTATTAATATATTTAAGAGAAATATGGCCCAGGGTGAAAATGTGAGCTCTTATCTAAAATATCTGTTCTATAAATATAATACTAGTTTTAGCAATATTTGTTTTTATTTTTGAGAGTATTTGGAAGTAATACTCTAGGACACATTTTTATGCTTTATGTGTAGAGCTCCTATGTAAACTTGGAGGATTTTCTGACCTAATTATAAATCTAAAAAAAACAACAGTTGGTTCTTAAGCAATGTTTATCTATAACTTACAATCTATATACACAAAAGAGTACAAATTTAACCAAAGACCAATGGACCAAAATTCCTGAAAATCGTTTAGTCACTCCAAGATAAAACCATTCTTTATCGCTATAAAACTACAATAAAGTAATAAACATTGGTCCCCCTATATGATAATGAAAACAAGTAATTTTATTTCTAAAACTCTGGTATAAAATTATGCAACCATTTGTTTGTGTACACAAGCTTTGGTACTGGCAAAAATGTAAGATTAGAAGGTAAATACAAGTGAAATTCACTGACCCAAATTTTTGTCTATTTCAAAAACAGACATGATATAAAATATCATACAATGGATTTTTATAGTTTAATGGAAAATGAAAAACTATTAAACATTTTTTTTTACAAAATGAATATGATCAGTACAGAAAGTTTCTCAAGTATGTCCTTCACCTAGAGGTTATGTATTATTAACATACATAAAATGTACTGATATTAACACATGCATATGTTAAAAAGGTTTCAAATACCCATCCTTAAAACTGTATTTTGTATTTAACAAAACAAAAAAAGAGGTGAATGATTTTATCACTTTCTCGGAAAAATATTCAAATATTTTTTCACTACGCTACCGAAAAGTCTTTCAAAGAAGGCAGATTATAGTATTACATCTATTATTATAATCATCGTGAAAACTTATAACTTACGCTTTACAAGTATAACAAACATTAGAAAACAATAAAGTTATGACAGCCTGCTTTGGATCATTATAGATAATGTGAACAAAGCTTGTTACCATATAAGCAAATGTGAAGTCAACTCTTAATAAAACAATTTCAGATGGATATACTTTTATTTCTCATAAGTGAATGTTTATTACTTTGTTTTCTAGCTACTAAAGGAAACAACTTAAATCAGTTTTTTTTGGCTTTAGCATTGCAGAAAAAAACTTAGGATGTGTCAATGATATAAAGATTTCCATTAAAAGTAGTATCCCTCATGGTAATCAAAACCACATTTTTTGCACATGTGGGGTTGCGGCTACTTAGAAATACTAATTAGAAAATATATTTTGATAGATAATGAAGGTAGTACACCTGCCATGTTGATACATCACAAATGAAAACCACAAGCACTGGGTTTCAAATAATGACTGAATGCAAATCATGTTATAACAAGCTCAATTTAAGTGATACTGACTGCAGAGAAACGAGTCAGGACAATTACTGCATTAAGAGGTGGTATCAGAGTTCAGGAAAGGTTGTTTATCATTAACTATACAAAATTTTATTTCACTTTGAAATCACCAGAATTTCACACATTTTTGTTTGAAACTACAATAATAAGTTTTTAACTAAACTTAAATGTTTAAAAAAAGGAAGATTTCCATTCACATCATTGTAAACAAGGTTATTAGGACTTATCCTTCAAAATCATCTTGTTTTGCTCACAATTTCTTGGTGGTCAGGCTACCAAAGAAACAACTGTTCAAAGCTGAGTGTAAATCATTGATACATGTCAAATATTGCAAAATAAACCAGAAAGCATGTTGTGGAAGGTAGTTTTAATTTTCAGTATAAAATATGGCTCTGGTGACCAAAAAAGAATGCAGACTGAGCACAATTAACAATTTTGTTTTTTATTTTTTGGAATTACCTTTTTCTTTTCTTTTTTTTACAAACATGGGCAAATTTTGGACTAACTCCTCAATACTTTTACCAAAAATTAATCATTTATTATTTTGGTATCAAACTGTTTACCATGCCAGTTTTTATTATTTCTCATAAAGGTGTTTGATGACTCCTTTGATAACTAACGTTAAACAACAAAATGCTCAAACTACTGCCTCTGAGCTTAAACTAGTTGTAAATCTTATTACTTTAAGTGAATAGACTACATATTCCCTTTATGTTATGATTATATATATATATATAATACTATGATAAAATATCTTTAATACTGGTTTTATATCACATTTAATATTACCTGATGTTTATTTGAAGCATTTTATTTTTATCACACATCTCTTAACAGGACATCTGCTTTATACCACTTGAATTAGTTGTAATACCATACCACTCATTAATAACCAAAATATTCACTTTTTCAGTTCTAGAAAGTCCCTTATTCATGCAAAAATTTGTCCACTATCACAGAAGTCTTTAGTAACAAGACAAAACACTTATCTTCTACAAGTCGGTTAACTTTAATGGTAATACCATGTGATTCCTTGACATTGAAACTGAACAATCTTGTTTTTTTAAATTTTACAAATGTCCTCAACTCAGTTTGGTTACAAGTTGGGAAAGAAGTTGGAAATATTAAAATTTAAAAAAAGAAAACAAAGAAGGAACAATCTGATAACATTTTTGTTGGCAAAAGAAAAGTTATTGCACTTAAACTCTTAAATAACACAACAAAAGCTTTAAAGCAATACAGTCTAAATATTTAGACATGCTCAGAAACTTCAGTTCATTCTGATAATGACATGAATACATTTTATACACTTGTAACTTATTCATTCAAACCAATCTACACTGATTATTTATCACAACACACACACACACATTCTTCTGTTGCAAATATATCCATTATTTGTACACGTACCACTGTTATGACAAAAATGTGTCAAAGAATAACGTGCATTTTTGTACCTAAAACAACATATAACCACTTGTCTGATTGTCATCTAAGATTTACACATACATGCATATATATATATATATATACACATACATGCATATATATACACACAAACAAGTAATTATGCAGTACCTGGAAATTTGGACAAACTGACTGTTCATTAAAATATTTACCAAGAAGTACTTTTAAACACTACCCTCCCCCCTTTTTGTTTTATCCTATTTGCTGTCAACAACACAGTATACAGCAAGAACTCATTACAAAGAATACAAATATATGTAGTTTTAATAAAGTAAGGTAAATATGAAACAGATGATAAAATTGTTCTTAGGTATCCACAACATATCTTGGAATGTGTTAATACTTATTCAGAAATTAAACCACTTCAAGTGAAACATTTAAAGCTTTAAAACTACAGTGATAGAGTTTAGAAATAGTTACGCTATAAATTTTAGAAGAGTAACTTAATAAACAAGAGGAAAAGTTGAAATTGTTTCCACATACAGATGGAATTAAATTCACAGCTTTATCATAAAGAACAAACCTGTATTTTGTACCTTAAGAAGTAATATTTTAATATGCTTATTTTTTATGTTAGCATTCTATTAAATTTTTTCATTTATTCCAAAATGTTAATGTTTAAAGAACGGATACAAAAAATTTTGAACCTTATTTAAAGAAGATAACAAAATAATAACACTGTCTATAAAAATCAGTCAACTGTTTTGTTGTCTTTGGCAAGGTTATGGGCCAACCAATTCAAACTGGTTTTCCAGCTATTCTGTAAAGCTTCCAGAAACTTGGACCTAAAATGTTGGAGTGCTTCAGATTCAGTCATGTCTAGGACTAAAGTCTCTCTCAAGTAGTACAGATCCTTCTCACTAGTTAATTCAGGTATACCCGTTGAAAGCATCATAGCAAAAAGGGAAATTATCAGGGAACCTTTACGTCGTAGAATCACAAAAGCATTTTCACAGTAATCCTGAAATCTAATAATTTGAAATATTTTAAGATTCCAAAAGCTTGAATAAAACAACTCAAAGTATAGTTCTTAGTATGAATTTGTATACTAATACAATTTCAAGTTAGTATTAGTGTAATTCTAAGGAATAATGGTTTTGAGAAAAATAATTTTTTAACATCTTTCATATAAACACAGATAATTATTTACTTTGCAGGATTTAAAATGTTTAAGTTTCTAGTGTTTGCTGTTTTCTTATCACACATTAAACTGATTTCCTTTTAACTACCTTTGGTCCTTTGTCATTTTCTTGAGAGAACACATGTTCTGTTCATGGATATAAGGCTACAAATTGTGTAAGAACTTAGACAGTTGTGTCTTTCATAACAGATCAGGTCCTACTACGAGGTTACAACATCTCTTAAGTTTGAATGAAAATGACCAATCAAATGGGTAGCACTTATCACTGCGGGTAAATTTAACATTAATTGTTAAGTAACGAATGTCAGATGTAAATAGTCTGGTGTATGACTTCAAGGACTACAATCAAATTGCTGATCCAGCAAAAGTAACCACCCTTTGTCAACTGAGCAACAAGTACACATAATGTGTTTGTATTATAATAAAGGTTGATTATTTTTATTTTACATTATTGTCCTGTCTATTTCCATCTCACAAACTCAATTATTTACAGAAAGCTATAACTACTCTGCAACAGATCTTTTTGAGCCTCCTGTTATTCAGTGGACCTATTCCACTGCTCAAAGTAAAATCAGTTTGATTTGAATATGTTACATAGGTCAGTGTCAATAATTTTAGGTCATCTGCAAAGAATTTTTTTCCTTTTAACAGCTTAAAATGTAATTATGGCATGACAACTTAATTAGATATTTGTGCCATTAACTTAAATACACCTTGTGTAGGAATTAGAACTTTCATAATTCCAGTGATAACTAATGTGTATCCCATCTAACATTCATAACTTGTAAGAGACAATTGGCACTTCAAAGAAATCTTTCTTCACCACTAATTGAACAAGTTTACCAATCAATGAAAATACCCAAAGTATTTTTCACTGATACATGATTTATGCTGAATACCTTCAACAGTATGATGACAAACTTTATATCCAACGTCAAGGGTAAACAAAATACACATATTTCATGCACATAAAAATGTAACAGTTTATCTGAGCAAGAAATTACACTTTAAGCTCATGTAAAATAAACTGCAACAAGAATTTTTCATTCTTTGCCTGGTAAAGATAAAATAGATTAAGAAACTATGTATGACTATTTGGTAAAAACAAACAGTTTCATGACTAAGAATTAGTTAGACGACATGTCTGTAAGAATCAGTTCAGAATTATTATTTCTGCAACTATTCAGTCCATTTATGTATAAACACAAAAACAGGTCAAGAGAAAACTATTAAATGACAAATGAAACCCATGTTCTTTCTCGATGTCTCTCACAAATAAATCAGCCTCATATGTATTGAAAGTACCAGATTTCAAAAGAATTTCAGAATTGCCCTATCAGAAGAAGCTTTCTTGAAGCATAACATTATACTGTACACTGCCTCCCTCTTTTCACATTATACAGACTTTATTCTTGTAAATAAACTTTTTCATGTCTTGTCAAACACGATTCATAATGTCGAATCTGTATTTACAAAGTTCACAAAGCACCAACTCTTATGATAAAAAAAGAAACCCTTCGTTTTTGTGTCATTTTTCTTGAGTATGTGGTCTGGAAATACAAATTAAACCTTCCCCCAGTTGTTAAAATTAAATTATGAAAACATTAGTTTTTCATTGTCTATTCAAATATTATGTTCACTACTAACCTGCAAAATTCCTGACTTTTCTGGGTACTTCCTTTGTTAATAACATAAACAAAGTCATTAGTGAGTACAAATGGGACTCTTTCTCTTCGAATTCCAAACTTCTCTTTGAATTTCCCAAGAATGTGTCCAAAATCTATGTGGAACAGCTGGCATAACACACAAAAAAAAAACCTCAAGTGAGAGTGACACAAAAAATAACATTAAAAATGTAATACATATAGAGAGAAAACAAATTAAGAACATGTAAAAATATCAAGAAAATGATATAAATTTTGGATCATTCTGAATAGTAACAACTAAAAATTTAAAAAAAATTGCTTCCATCTTTATGATTAAGAAAGTTTCCTATTAAATGAAAACTGTATAACATTTTTTTCTAAAGAAATAACATGTAACAGTTTAGAAACTCTTAAACTTCAGAATAAAATTGGTTATCCAACTTTTAAAAAAATGTTTAGACAATTACTTATTTCATCACAGATTAACTAGAGAACAAGTGCAGTTGCAGAATATTACTTGGAAAAACAAAAAACAATTTTCAGGTCACTGTAATGACACTTTCAACCTATGGAGTGTTTTAACTGTTCAATACAATATTACGTAATAATCTTAACCAGAGGAAGAGCTAAAGTTTACGATAATAATTAAAATTAACAACAAAGTCTTAATTATGAATAACAGGAACTAAAAAAAAAGCTTGTGTGACCATTCTTATCTTAGGCTGTTAGCTGAGTACCTTCCCTGCTAGTAGTATGTTTGGTCCTTTATCAAAGGACACCTGATGAGAATGGACAAATTAGTGAAACTACCAAACACCAAAGACAAAAATAACATGTAAAGCTTCACATACTGTGTCTGTCATACATGGCCAATGTATTTATTACTACTTAAGAACAGTACATATTAATCTAGCTAATAATATAAACTACTGAAATACAGTCATGTGAAAAAGTTAGGACATCCTATGAAAGCCTGTGTATTTTTGTAACATATTTTGATATATAGATATTTAATCTCAATTTTAACAGTACTGAGATATTATAGGAATATAACTAAACAATTAAAACTGAAGAAAAGACTTTAAGATCTTCTGTAAATGTAATTCTACAAAAATGCATATTCTAACTGAGGAAAAAGTTAGGACACCCTACCTCCTAATAGCTAGTGTTACCCCCTGTGGCTGAAGTAACTGCAGTGAGATGCTTCTTGTAGCTATCTACCAGTCTCTGACATCGGTCTGAAGAAAGTGAGATGTTGGAGGGGTTTCTTGCATGTACAGTCCGTTTCAAGTCACCCCACAGCATCTCAATGGGATTAAGATCTGGACTTTGACTCGGCCATTCCAGGACTCTCCATTTCTTAGTTTTCAGCCAGTCCTTGGTGATTATTGGTATGTTTTGGGTCATTGTCGTGTTGCAGGTTCCAGGTCCGCTTCAGCTTTACGTTTCTTACAGATGGCCTCACATGATCCTCAAGCACCCTCTGATACACAGTAGAATTCATGGTGGATTATATGATTGTGAGCTGTCCAGGTCCTGCTACAGCAAAGCAGCCCCAAACCATGACACTTCCACCTCCATGCTTCACAGTTGGTATGAGGTTCTTTTCCTGGAATGCTGCATTTGGTTTATGCCAAACATGTCCTCTGTTCTGGTGTCCAAATAATTCAATTTTGGACTCATATGTCCAAAAACATTATTCCAGAAGTCCTGCCTGGCCTTGATGTTTCTCTTAGAGAGCAAAGATTTTCTCTTGCACACCTCTCATGCAAGTTAAACTTGTGCATTCTCTTTCTGATTGTAGAGGCATGCACTTTCACATCAACAGTAGCCAGAGCCTGCTGTAGGTCCCGTGATGACATGTTAGGGTGTTTGGAGACCTCTTTTAGCATCTTGCAGTCTGCTCTCAGGGTGAACTTCCTTGGACGACCAGATCTGGGCATGTTGGTAGTTGTTTTGAAAGCCCTCCACTTGTTGACTATTTTCCGGACAGTGGAATGGCTGATTTCAAAATCTTTTGGGATCTTTTTAAATCCCTTAATAGACTCTTAAGCTGCTACAATTTTCTTTCTGAAGGCCTCAGACAGCTCCTTTGCTCTCACCATGGTGTTCACTCTCACTTCAACAGTCAGGAGCACACCAAACTAAATGTCTGGAGGTTTAAATAGGACAAGCCTCATTCAAAATGCTAAGTAACGATCTTCTAATCATGTGCACCTGGTGTGATACACCTGTGTGTAAGTTGAGCCATTTTAAGTGGGAATAAATGTGGAGGTGTCCTAACTTTTTCTTCAGTTAGAATATGCATTTTTGTAGAATTACATTTACAGAAGATCTGGAAAAGTCTTTTCTTCAGTTTTAATTGTTTAGTTATATTCCTATAAATCTCTCAGTACTATTAAAATTGAGATTAAATATCTATATATCCAAATATGTTACAAAAATACACAGGCTTTCATAGGGTGTCCTAACTTTTTCACATGACTGTATGTATTGAATTATTTAGCTTGACTACTGTAATTTACTATATATTACACAGAATCATGTATATAAATACTTACACTATTCAAGTATGTACACATTTAAGCCTTATTTAGTATGTATAAACTTCAGCTAGATGTTCACAGAACAAAAGAACAGTGTTTGAATACATGAATGCTAGAATTTCTGGTATAGCTTTAACTACCTCTATCAAGCACAATGTTAAAGGGTTACTTGTTTAAGAAAGTGTGCCTCATACCTAAAATTAAAAAGAAATAAGTCATAAAGACAAAAAAAAAGGTGAATAATTCTTAGAATCAGAAGGATACTTTAAGAAAAGTTAACACAGAAGTCGAAAAAAAAAAGTCAGAGATAACAGATACCGTTTTAACTCTTTTATAGTGCAATAAATGCCTCAACTTGCATGGAAATATGTGAATTCAGGTTCAAGAAAGTTACTTATACTTTATGTTGACTGTGTTAATTATACAATATATACAGTCAATGCCAACACTATGGTAAACTTTTAGTAGGGTTCAACAAAATGGTAAGTTTTAAGAATTAAATGTTTAAGTTTGTCTTGAAACACATGTTTAGAATGAAAAAAAAAATTATATTCTGTATTGACTGTTAATTATACAATGTGCACTGAGTAAATTACAACACTATGGAAAATAACTGACTCAATATAGCCGAGTTATTTAAAAACATTATGGCTTATGAATTAATTCTTTCAGTATAAAACTGTGCAAGTTTCTATAAAAAAATATTTAGTATAACTAAACCTTATCAGCATGACCTATATCTATTGTATGTAAGTTGCATAACTCTTGTGAAATGACTTTACAGAAATGAAAATAGTGAAAAATTGTTTGAAATTTGACAAGAACTTTTCTAAAATAATGTAATTTCAGAAAAATAAGATATTCAATTTCTATAATTACTGTTACTTCCAATAAAAAATTATTTAACATGGTTAATTGCACTCGGTTGCTAAATAGTTCACCTGCAAGGTTATTTGCATGTTAAGTATAAAATAATGTTTATCTTTAATCTAACAGTTTCCACATTTCACTTGCACAATCTTGTTAAATGAATGTCGCAAGTTCTTTTAAGGCAAATGCTTATATTTTACTTTCATTTTCTCTACAACATCACTAACCCTAGTTATCATTATCAAGGTATAGTGCAGTGAAATATATCAGATTAAGAAATGAAATATATACAAATACTTTTTATCTCTTCAATGAATAATCTCATAACATCTTCAGGTCATATGCATAATTTTGTCTTTATATTTTCATCTATGGTTTATTTTTGATGTTTTATTTTCCTTTTGCATTCTTTATCATTAATTATTTATGTTGATACATAAACAGGTGCCTGTGGGTGATTTAACACTAACATCAGGCACAGATGGTTTTAAAACACAAATATAAAAGTAAATCCTACATGTAACTTAACTGTTTATCAAACTAATATGTACAAGGCAAGAAAAACAGCCAAGTGCGAGGACAACAATGTCAAATAATATGCTTAGGAATTGTATGCCTATGTAGACAACACTAACATTGCAGTAAATAGAACACAATTCCTATGAAACATTCTGCAAAATATTCTCTTTCTATTCATTTTATGTGTCATTCAATTTAAAATTGTAACTTAGCAACGCAAACTCTATTGTGTGGCTTATCTTGAACACAAGAATTTTTGACAAAAGTTTTATCTAGCATAAGCTCTTAGAATGTTCTCAGATTACTTGTGAACAACTTGTATATATTGTACATTGATTGTATGAATAGAAATATCTACATTATACTAACAGTTCCTTCCATATCAGCTCTTAAAGCAGATAACTGTAATATTAGCATCAATATGCAAAAAAATCATGCAGTTTTGATAATTGTTTTAGAGATTTCTTTTGAAATAAAAGAATAAGAAATTTGATTGTATAAAAAAAACTTTGAATTATAACGTACTCAATGCTAGTAATTACATTAAAATATATTGAAAGTAAAGTGTTTTAAACTTTGAATGTAATGCAGAAATATACACAGTAAGGAGTTCAAAAATGGAACTGTCCTGATAGGATCGACCCTCTCTATCTAGGCATCATTTACTACACATCACAAGTTTTCAGAGATTTACATTCAAAATTTTATTAAACTACTTTTTATGTTATCTCAATTAGTATAACATAAAATTGTAGCTAATGAACTATATCTTAGTAGCATTTGTTTATAATTTTGTAGGGTAATATTTAAAATCCTGAATTGAGCAAATCATTAATTTACCTGCATTGTTAAAATATCTATGAATTACAAACTTATGTTTTTTATACAAAAATAGACTAGTATAAAGGTTGCTGAAACCAATTATTTTGATATACTTAGCTGTGAGAGATTTTAACTGTTGTATGCATTTCATAGAATTTTTGATAGTTACATATGGATTGGTACTTTAACTTTCCTTTATAACAATACATTTTTTACAATATAATTTCATTTATTTAAGAACTTTCTTTCATTGTAGTTTTTTTCTTTCTTTCTTGTCTCTAGCTATGGTTCCATATTGATAGGATTACCTAGCATTGGAATACATCTGTTGTCTATACTGAGTAGCAGAAAACATTAATTCTTTAAAAAAACATTAGCACACAAAACTTTTCAGGGACTGACAAAAACCAGAAGCAAGCCACTAGTTATAATTAAGAGAAAAAAAATAGTATACTTGAAACAAAATTTCAATAAAAGTGGCTTATGCATTTAAGCTAAACAAGGTTATTTAACCATATAATAACGTATTAAATAGTTCATTTTATTAAAAACTGTTATCCTAAAAACAAATTACATTCATAATAGTTTTAATATCTAAATGGTACACTTTGTGATCATAATATCATTACAACATGCCTTTAACGTTATGTCACACTTTAGAATAGTTAATGTTCTTAAAATAATCAATATTTACAAACAAATGAAAATATGTTTTGTAGCAAATTGGTGAAGCAAAGATCTTTAGACTTATTTCTCCTTTGTAGCCTGAAAATAAAATCAATAAAAGAATAATCATATTTCCAGTTAATTTAAATATGTAGGAACTTGTCAACATATACACACACTGAGAGCAAAAACTCAAATTCAATAAAGTCAAGATTATTTTATGAGTGATGATCTAAAAACTGATCAGTCAACTAAACAAAATACTTGTAATTGAAAACATTTTATGTTCTATTGGATCATCTTTAAACAGATCTCCTATAATGTACATTAACACATTTTACAACTCTATTGTACCTATGATTCATCAACCTAGTATCAACAGACTATTCTTCCAGCAAGTTATCTAAAACTTTCACAAGCATATGGTGAAATAAATATCTTTAAAAATATTTAATGTAACAGTTTGGACTTTGGAAGAAATACATGGAAAAGATGAATTTAAAAAATATGAAAACAAGTGAAAAAAAACTGGTTGATGGTTTCTGATTATGTGATATGAATACAAACTCTACCTTAAAAATAATTATGTACATAAACTAATAGTAATAAATGTATAGTTATTTACAAATTAACAATAAGGATACTGATAATAGAATATTTACCAATGAACTGGAAATATGACTGTCATGTTGTTTTAGAAAAAGGAGCCATAAATTTACCTGTCCATTTGTTTTCACCATGATATTGTCACTGTGTCTGTCAGCTATTCCAAGTATGTAAGTTGCCACACAGTATCCAGCACATGATAGTGTGAACTGTTCCACTGCCTTGTTAAGACTTAAAAAAAATAATCCTTTGTTTATGTTCACTTTTATATTTTAACAACAAAACCCTTGAGAATTAACCACAATTTGTAAACAGAATCATAAAATTAAATTTCCTTAGTAACTAATCATCTACTGATGAAATACAATATATTTTTAATTAATAAATATATAGCTCAATTTGTTCATACTTGTGTGTTCATATGCACTGTCTTGTCTCCTATATCTAATAAGGGTTAGGCCACCTTTTCTCAAATAACAGCACTAATACAACATGGCATAGAAGCCACAAGGTATAACTGGAAATAAGTGTGAAGTGTCCTACATTAGACTGTCTCTTGTCAGTTGGAGGTTGACCTTTACCATCCTGTCCAACTAGTTTACTTCTCCATGTTACATGTTTACTACCACATCTCTTTCTCACAGTAGGTAGTTCCTTCACTGCTGATAACATTAAATGACTCTCATCTCACAACACAACTGTCTTAGAAAATGTGGTACCCACTAAACGAACACCCACTTTCATACCATTTTTGAACGTTGCAATATTTTTAACTCTTCCCAAAATATGTTAAGACCAGTATGGCAACCTATTTATGATCAATGTAATTTGCATATGCAGCTTAGATCACCCAAAAGTATGAAACTGTACATGGACCCTCAAAGTGGTCAGCCATTGTGTATAGCGTGTGTTACTGAATAATATGAAATATTAAAAAGGAAAACAAAGTACAGCACATCAAAGTTCATTTTTTGAAACAAGGGTTTATTTAAAAAAATCCTACATAAGAAAACCAAATTTAGAAAAAAAACTTTCTTCAACTGTAATCCACAACCTAAAAGACCTTAAACATGGTACAAAGGTTTTAATATTTATGGGATATCTTCTTTCTATGGTTTAAATATTAATATTTTAAAATAAAGCTCAAACCTCATCTTTCAAACAATCCCATACAGAAGCAAAAATATATTAGGACTATTTGCATGTAGCCAATCTTAATTTTGAACTGATACACACAGACTAGGGTAAGGCAGTTAGTCAACAGCACAAACCACCAATTTATGAACTTCCCTTAATTACGTGAATAATAGGATTTGACACTTATATTTTCAGACACCAGCAGATGCAAAGCATGTTTCCATAACTAGATAACACAAACAAATTTAATTTGGTCAAATAACCTCTAGGCCATACAAAAGCTATACTTGATTTTAAACATTTAAACATTTTTATGAATAATTTAGGCATAAATTATTGTATCATATCAAACACTAAATTAAGAAAATTATTTATTTAAAAAATGAGTAATTTCATTTAATTCATTTCAGTAACTATTTGTATTATGGTACCACAAAGTTTAATGTAATTTATTGTAGTAACGCAGGCATAAGTGAAATAATCAAATTATTAGTAATTCTAATACACGACAAGCTAGAAACCTTATGTTGGTTGGTTGATTTGGTGTTTTATTGCACAAAGCAGTTAGGCTGTTTGTACCAGACATCCAGTAAAGTTAAAATTAAAGTAAATTTGGTAAAATTCATAAAAGGAAAGTTAAAACAAAGATTAAAAAAACATAAATAGCATAAAACCAATGTTTACATCTAGTCTACAACATTAAGAGAAAAACTACAGTAATGCAAGTTCTAAACAACTTTTGGTAGCATAATTGTAATTATCATAACTTGCCAGAAAGACAGACAGGTAAGTACAAAAACCACTATCAGTCACCTGAAGTTGGCCTTTCCAGTCCTGGTTTTGAGTTACTTAAAGTTATGGCCACTTTCTAATTTCAAATTGAACTAGATGGACTTTAATTCTTAAAAGAGAATCACATTAAAAAAGGTCCAATGTATAAATTAAAAAACCTTAAATGGCATTAAAAGGATTAATGGCCTTTAAAAAACTAAAAAACATTACCAAGGTGGACAGTGTCACCATCACCAATAACACTGCCTGACGTTATGGACAAACCTTGGAACAGAACACATTTAAAATATTGCCATTCTTGAGAGTCATAATAGTGGCAAGAAAGTAAAATGTGGCTTATTGTGACATGAGTGTTTCACAGACTACACATTAGTGCATCAATTCCAGATAAAAGAAAGAAACCTTATGTATAGATGCACATTCAACAACTTTTGGAGAACTGCTTAAATACAAGTCTAATCTAAAACAAAGCATATAAACTGTAGTTACAGGCAAAAGTACTCAAAACAAACATTAAAAAGTCAAAGAATCATCACATAACAGTATTAACTGTATATTATTTCACTCCCCACACTTTTAATATCATTGAACTAAAAACTGGAAAATAAAATGAAGTAGGAAAACAAAGCTAACAAATGTTTTCTAATGAATAAACAACAGTACAGTAGGCTACACCAATGTATCACAAACTTTTTCGATTCATGGCACCCTTAGTGTCTCAGCAATTTTTTTCACGGTGCCCCTAAGTAAAAAGAAAAACATAACAGTTCTGTTTATCAAGTAGTTAGGTCCAAATAACTTAATACTTATTAAGTATTTGTCCTAACAGCTTAGTAGCAGTTTGAAAGAATAATACACGTAAATTGAAAGTAAAAACAATATTTTGATTTCATTTTTAAATAATCACAATTACTAATGGAATAAGTGTGTCTGTTGGGCACTGCACAGCTTCTCAATCATTGGAATCAGACTGGGCACTGCCACCCTCATTTTCTGTTCTACACTGATTTTGCATGATACTTGGTTTTTATCACAGTAACTGCTGAAAACCCAGCTTCACAGAGATATGACATTGCAAATGGAATTAGGATTCGCTGAGCTTTAGCACTTTTCAGTGAATATTCATCTTTTACTGATATCCAAAACTCAGTTCTGTGCTGCCAAATTTTGTTTTTAAAGTCTTATTATAAGACAGCTCAATAAGATTTTCTTCTTCTGCAAAGGTAAATTCAGATGAGGCCTTGGCTTTGAACGGGTCTTGGATCCATGCAAACTTTTCCATATCTTCTAGAAGTATTCAAACCAGTCACTGAGCTGTGTTAGATGCTCCTCAAAAATAGATTTTATTTCGTGGGTCAACTCAACTTCATTGGATGTAACAAACTGCTGCAACAGGGAGAAACAGTTTTTGCCACTGTCTAACTTCATTTTTCTTCTCCATAGTAGTAACTTTTTTCTGAAAGCTGAAACCTTCTCTGCGAGTTTTAGAATGTGCATGTTGCTACCCTGCAGAGAGAGATTAAACACATTCAGATTGACAAAAAAATCAGCATCCAAGAAGTTTTTAGCACATTCTTCTTCAAAATTAGAGTAGTGTTCCTGTCATAATTCGAACACATGAGACAGTACATTCCCACAGAACAGCCACCATGAGCTATAGTAGTAACAACAATCTTGTCTTTTGTGGCCAAGTTTTTATAAAGTCCACCACTTAACACATTTTCCAGAAGTAGGTTCAGTGGAAGAATCAGGTGCTTTGATGCAAGGACTTTCCTGTGGACTATGCAGTGGGACCACAGTGCAACAAGAGCTTTGCTTCTTGTGAGTGCCTGCAAACTTCCATAACAGCCTGACATAGAGCAACTACCATTGGCACAGACCCAAATGCATTTAGTTCAGTCAAAGTTATTTTCACACGTAAAAGTCTCATGGATCTTCAAGAGGTCTTGAACATTTGTACCTGAAGTGATACTTTTACAAAAGACAAGATCTTCCACAATTTTATTACCACCCACAAATTGTGTGTAGCAAATCAAATGAGCATCCTTGTTACTATCTGTTGCCTCATCTAGCTATAACCTAAATTCTTTCTCTTTCATTTTTTCAATTAGCTGATCGTTGAAATCTTCAGCCACGTATTGGATTCTATGACTGATAGTACTGTTGAATGAAGGCACCTTTGAAAGCAGTCTTCCTGCATATTCACCAGCCATAATGTTCACCATATCCACTCCAGCTGGTAAAATCAGTTCTTCTGCAATGGTGTGAGCCTTTTTACATTTTGTGACTCTATATGCCACCTTGTACAATGCTTGCAAAGCATTGCTTGGTATTGATGCTTGTTTCAAAAATGTACCTTTTTGTTCGTTAAATTCTTTTAACTTTATGGCAAGATAATCACAAGATTTACTACCCATGTGAGGATGATTGGTCTCTAAGTGGCATTTTAGTTTACTTGGAAGCATGCATTCTGGAACCAAAACTTTTAAACATAATACACTCTATGGACACTGTTCACGACTGACATCTACCAAAGTAAAACCAAGATCTAGATAACTATCATCACATTTCCGATGTTTCCGTTTCTTCACAACTTTGCCACTGTGCTTCGCCATCCTTTTCTTCACTCTCACACTTCTTATTAATGTTTAAATTTCTTTTCACTTTTATGCACAAGGACTAAAAATCAACAAAATAATTCACTGAACTTCACTAGACACTTGATCACAACACCCTTCAGTTATTTCAGTTACTGACAGAGTTGGAGAGTTTACAGGTATTTATATATAAAATCTAAAAAATGAGAAAGTTCAAGAAGTTTCTGGTACAGTCGAAAGTACAAGTAAACAAAAACATGCCTCAAACATTCAAGAACACCATCAAACAGAATGTAGAGTGATCTAATGTTAAAACTGTGAACTACCTCGAGCTAGTAGTTCATGTGGTGCCTGCCAAATGTTGATATCACTGCATTTCCCTTTAAAATTTGAAATATCCCAAGGCGCACAGTTTGTAAACCACTGGTCTACACAGTATTGACTGAAGTACAATATAGCCATTCTGTGAAAAATATTATACTAATAAAAGAAAATTTTATTACATAGCTTTAAAATATTAAATTAAATTAGAATAATTTTAGTGACTACTAAAACACGCAATAAAACTTTTGGTGGAAAGAGGCTAATTTATATTTAGCTCAACTATTTTCAGGTCACTTTGGTGCATAAATAAAAACTGACTTGTGGAAAAATTATAAACACCTTTTCCTCAGCTATTCAAGTGACATTCATTAGAACATATTTTCGTTGTGATTTCTGATATTAATAAGGGGACCAGGAAATCTACTGCCAAAATAAACATCAGCTTGTTCATGTACCTAGTTAAATGCTGTTTATACAATGTAAGATAAGATACCCAAGTACTTATATGGTACTCTTTTCTTTTTAAAACAAGAATTTGATATAATTTTCAAACTAACTTAACACATAGAAGATCCTGGCCTAAACTATGAAGGACAAAGATGATCTATTCTAATTATTAACAGGCACAAATCTAATCACGTTTGTTATGTAGTATACAAGAACCTAGGACAAAAGAAAAATGAACATGCCTTTTTTCATCAGGATTGTGATCCTTAAGCCACGTAAGAAGTGAGCCTTTCTTGAAAGCAGACGTAGCTGAAGACCCCTTTTCCTTTTGAATGTTAGCAATTGTTTCTGCATTTAAAACTACTTCAATTAAACCTACTTTACAATCTGTTGCGATGCACTGATAAGGTATCATCCTGAAAATGAAAAATCGAGCAAAGAAAATTTTGGATTTTTTTATTCAAGTATTTACTCTAACTTACACATCAAAATCTGAAAATCATATGTATAACTACTGTGTTTGAAATAAATGTTTTTCCTAAATTAAAGTGCACACTATGGCATAAATTATTATTGAAAAACAATTTACATGAAGCTATATTTCAACAAGTTTAGTCTTAACTTCAACATTTAACAAATTTGACAATGAATCCAAGTTGTTAACAAACTATGTTTAAATACACTTTTTTTTTTACAAACTTGAATTGAAATGAGCTCCCCTTAAGGAAAAAGCAACAACTTTCTTTTAACTAAAGCAATTAAATAAATAATTTAGATATAGCAATGAGAACAAGTAATTTTTATATTATTTAGTTTCTAATATTTATACAATAACTAGTCTGACCTTGTTCTTAACTTAACCCTAATTACAGTAAAACTTTTTTTTAAAGCTTCAGCATCTAATGGTTAATTTTTCAACACTGTTCAAGTAATTTAAGTCTTTTTGCTATACATTTTATTGTAATATGATTATAATCACAAACAGGGAAAGATTCATCAGTAAAAAAAGAAAGCAACTTTAATTGACAATGAAAATTTAAATGGTAAACGAAAATGATGTTGTAGTAGCTGGAAATGTTTTTAGAGGATTTAGAAACAGTTCACAGCACATAAATACTTTCTGAAAGTTATTACATACACACACACACACACACACACAAAATCAGCAAAATAATATTTTTAATATGAAATTAGCTATAATTTAGAAAATGTATTTACTATAGTTTTTTTAAACCATTTGTGAGGAATATAGAACCAAAGAGTATTGGAAATGGTGAAGCAAACTTTTGTCTATAAACAAGTATTCATTATTTACTTGTTATTCATGTCCACTGACACAGAAATAAAGTCTAGTTCACAAATTTAACCACAATACAAATTATTTTAACATTACCAAGAGTTGTGAAAGTAGCTTTTAAGTGAGAAAAACAGAAACTGAACTTAAACTATGAAAAGCATCTCTTTGAAAACCCAAAAATATTAATGATATTACTATCAGCTGAATAACTGAACCAGTTGAAAACAGAGATAAAAAAATTATGCTATGAAGTGAAACAAGCTGATATACTGAAAAATTAAAGCTTATAAACTTGTTCACTCTACAGAAGAAAATAATAAAAGGCAAAAGGCTAAATGATTTGAGGTAAACATAAATAGAGCATGAACATAAAACTTTATTTACCCTCAATCTGAAAATTGGTACAGGACATATATTGCATCTTAATGAGAAACTTTGTGTTTGCCTGTTACATCACTCACTGTAAAAACTAACCAAAACATTTGGGTTAAATTACCCATTTTCTAGATAACATGGTGAAATTAATTTTAACACCAGGTCCTTTTTTGTACCTCATAACATTAGGGATCCTGCAACCATAAAACTCCTGGCCTCACAAGTGATATGATACATCAGCAGTTTGGAAAAATGTGTTTAAATAGCCAATAACTTCATTAATTTCATGTGAAAAATTCTCCTGAATTATACCTTGAGGTTAGAGAGAGATGTGAATATTAGAAACCTAGTGATATCCAATTAGTTTTTTGTAAAGACAAAATCAAACATGACAAGAGCAATGTAAGAATATTTTATTAGGGACATTTTTAGTAACGAAAAAATAAGGAGAATTTATACTTTTTCAAAGCTTTCACTACTGAGTAAAAGATAGAAACCATTTTCAAAGATGACAAACAGCATTTATCTGAGTTGTTTGACATCTTTAATGGAATTTAATTGGTGGATATTAAAAAATGTTAAGCTATTTTGAATACCAAACAACTGTTGAAGGAATATATGCTTGAACTGATACCAAAGAAAGAAAATAACTATCAGACTCCCTGAGTATTGTGGAACTTTAGATAATTGAATGAAGTAAGATACCTAATGATGCTTGTTTTTAAAAAATGATAATTAGGTCTTATCTACAACATTCAGAGTAAATGACTTTCATCATAGTGTTATTTCTATGAAACCAAAGAGTACAAGAAGAGAAATGTTTGTGCTACTAGTCATAATTAACTTTTATTGTTAAGATTTTTAACTTATTCTTATTGTTCCTATATTTTTGGTTGATTAATTGATTCAGTGTTTTATGGCACCAAGCAGCTAGGCTATCTGCGCTAAACGTCCAGTAAAAAAGTAAATATAAATTAAATGTAGTAAAATACATAAAAGGAAATTAAGGTAAAACAAAACAACAATTAAAAACACAAAATGGCATAAAACCAATGTTGACATCCAGTCTACAAAGTTGTAAAGAACTTCCTGTAGCAGAATGGTAATGATCATAACTCGCCAGGAAGACTAACAGGTAAGTACAAGAACTACCGTCAGTCACCTGAAGCTGGTCTTTCCAGTCCTGGTTCGGGTTATGTGTCATTATGGCAAGTACCAAAAGGTAAAGTAAAAGTGTTAAAAGACATGCAGCAAAATTATAACAACAACTCTCCAGGATGACTAATGGGTAGTTCCAACAGCAGCATTAGTCACCTGAAGTTGGCCTTTCCAGTCCTGGTGTCGAGTTATTTAATGTTCTGGCCATTTTCCAATGTCAAATTGAAATAGAGAGATTGAGATTCTGAAAAGGGAACCACAATTAAAAAGGTGTAATGAATAAATATTCAGCACTTAAATGAGGTTAAAAAGATTAACGGCCATAAAAAAAACTAAAAACATTATCAAGGTGGACAGTGTCACCATCACCAAAAACGCTGTCCAATGTTACAGACAAACCCTGGGACAAACCATGTTTAAAATAGTGCTGTCGTTGAGAGTCGTAACAATGGAAGAAAGTAAAATGTGGCTTACAGTGACTTGAGTGTTACAAACTACACACTGGTGCAACAGGTCCAGATAAAAAAAGGATGAGTTAAAAAACTGTGACCAATGCGTAGTCTAGTTAGAACAACTTCCAAACCTTATGGAAGCTAGACAGCCAAAGCCTAATACAGGGTTTTATTTGAAAAACTTGTTGTCAGGTTGCTCACTCCAAGTGGACTGCCAGCTGGCAAGGAGCCGAGCCTTGAATACAGGACCATAGTACATGTAAGGAATAGGCACAGTGGTGATTGTGCCAGAACAGATAGATTTAGCTGCTGTGTCTGCAAGTGCATTCCCGACTAATACTAACGTGGCCTAGTATCCAGAAAAACTGGATAGAAGTAGATGTTAATGAGAAATGGGCCAGTCGGTTTTGAATATCAGCGAGAACAGGGTGTGAGCCAACGTGAAGTGATTCCAAGGCCAGCAGAAAACTAAGAGAGTTAGTATAAATAGTGCAGTCGGAGTACTGCTCAGCTTCAATATAATCCATGGCAAGAGATATGGCGTACAGTTCAGCAGTGAACACAGAAGCTGTAGAGGGAATTCTGCATGCAACCACCGAACCGCAACAAACCATGGCAGAGCCCACAGAATTACCTGATTTGGAACCATCCGTATAAATTGGAATGGAATGATTATTTGAAAGATGTTCAGTAAATAAAAGACGGTACTTCCAATCAGGAGTATCTGCTTTTTTCAGATGACTTAGAGAAAGGTCACATATGGGGGCTGTAACAAGCCATGAGGGGATGGGCTGACTAGTGGATTCTGCAATGTTGTCCAAGGACAGACCCAATTCATCCAATTGCACCTGGATGCAAAGGCCAAAAGGAGCAATGGCAGATCGTCTGTTTTG
Source organism: Tachypleus tridentatus (assembly GCF_004210375.1). NCBI lineage: Eukaryota > Metazoa > Arthropoda > Merostomata > Xiphosura > Limulidae > Tachypleus > Tachypleus tridentatus. The sequence continues at coordinate 40,817,009 of NC_134830.1, forward strand.
ATAAAGTAAGGCCCACTAAGGAAGGAAAACACATCCTCAAGTGGGATGCTTTGGTAAGGAACAAAGTTTTGAAGAATACAGAAAAGACAATTGCTAACGGCGAAGGTGTAGAGAAGGTTCATGAGATTCTACATATAAGCTCTGAACTGGGGAAGTGCAGAAAGCCCCAGTGCAGAGTTAAAGTCCTTGATGATGAATGGGGTCCAGCATCTTTAAGGCCGAGGGTCTGGCAGAGCCATAGACCATTGATCCATAGTCGAGTTTCCATCCAATAAGAGTATGATATATCTTTAACATAGAACATCAATCCGCTCCCCAACTGGAGGTAGAGAGGACACGAAGGATGTTGAGTGCTCTTGTGCATTTGACCCGTAGCTGCTTTGAGTGTGGTATAAAGGTCAGCTTATGGTCAAAGATAACCCCAAGAACTTGGTCTCAGGGACCACTGGTAGCAAAACTTCACCGTTACGGAGTTCAGGATCAGGGTGAATACCTTGTTGGCAGCAAAAGTGCATGCAAACGGTTTTAGAAAGAGAAAAATTAAAGCCATTCACCATAGTCCACTTCAGTACATGATTGAGGGCAGTTTGTAGTTGCTGCTCAATATATCTCATGTTTGACGACTGACATGAGATGTGAAAGTTGTCGACATAGAGCATGTTCGCAACTGTGAGAGGGAGTTGTTCAGTGATGGCATTTATCTTTATACTGAAAAGTGTGACACTCAAAACACAGCCCTGAGGGACCCCAAATTCCTGTACAAAAAAACGGGAAAGTGTTGAACCCACATGAACTTGGAATCTCCTATCCATTAAAAATTTTTTAATAAACATGGGTAAATGGCCACATAACCCATATATATGGAGGTCTTGCAAAATGCCATACCTCCATGTTGTGTCATAAGCCTTCTCAATGCCAAAGAATACTGAAACAAGATGTTGGCATTTGAGAAATGCTTCTCTGATTGATGTTTTAAGTCGAATTAGGTGGTCCGTGGTGAAGTGCTGTCTTGAAACCCACACTGGGTGGGAGAGAGGTTGTTTGATTTGACGAACCAAACAAGAGGAGCATTAACCATTCTCTCTAAGGTCTTACAGAGACAGCTCGTCAAAGCAATTGGACGGTAGTTTGAAGGAATCTTGGGATCTTTCCCAGGTTTAGAGAAAGGTAAGATAATAGCCTAGCACCAGACATCAGAAGAAACATTCTCCTGCCAGATCCAGTTAAAACAGAAGAATATCAAGAGAAGCAGGAGAGAGATAGTGCAGCATGTCAGTGTACATCATCTGGTCCAACAGATGTACTGCCAGACTGATGAAGGGCCATTTTCAGTTCCAAGAGTGTAAAGGGACAATTACAGTCAAAGAGACAGTCAGTTCGAAAGGAAAGAGGTGAACGCTCTACCCGAGTCTTGATGGCCAAGAAGGTGGAGGAACAGGCAGAAGTGCTAGACATACGGCAAAAGCTTTCACCTAGAGTATTGGCGATGCTCCTGACATCAGCCACCTCTTGGCCATCAGAGAGTAAGATGGAGAGGGGAACAGAATTGTAGTGCCCACTGACCTATCGAACCCTGTTCGATACGACCTTGCAACTAGTGATAGAAGATATGCCAGTTGTGAACTTAATCGAAGATTCCTTCTGGTTTTGAGTCTTATCCACCTAGCATGTGCATGAGCCCGTTGGAAAGCGATGCTGTTCGAAAGTGTGGGATATCTACAGAAAGTATCCCAGGCCCGTTTTTGAGCCTTCCGTGCCACGTGGCAAGCAGGATTCCACCACAGAGAAGGATATTGTGGAAAACGTGTCGAGGTTTTAGGAATACACTGAGTAGCTGCATGTATAATACAGTCAGTTACCGCTGCCACACAGTCATCTATTGATGGCAGGGTCAAGTTCTGCAAGAGCAGTGAAAGTGGACCAGTCTGCCTGATCCAACTTCCACCAGTGCACGCGGGTAGGGTGGCATCGACCACGGCCAGTCTCTCTCAAAAGTATAGGAAAATGATCACTGCCTAGTGGATTATTGTCAACTCTCCATGAAAAATGGGAGAATAATGAAGGGGAGCAAACTGAGAGATCAATAGCAGTAAAGGACTGACTAGGTGCATGAAAGTAAGTGGAAGAACCAGTATTGAAAAGAGAAAGATTGTGATCAGAGAGCATACGCTCTACAGAGCGACTCCTCCCATCAATAACAGCACTTCCCCAGAGGGGATGATGTCCATTAAAATCCCCCAGGATTAGAAAGGGAGACTGCAACTGTTCAATGAGAGCATCAAGGTCTGATTGATCATGTCTCTCCAGGGGACAGGTAGAGAGAACAAACAGTGATAGTATGACCCAAGGAAACACAGATGGCTACAGCCTCCAAGGGTGTGTTGAGTGACAAAGACGGTGGGCACATGCCGATCAACCAATGGTGCCACCCCTCCATGCACTCATCCATCACACAGCCTGTCATTTCTGTACAGAGAAAACTGCCATATGGTGACTGTATCAGCAGGTTTTAGAAATGTTTCTTGTAAGGAAAGACATACAGGATGGTAGGAAGCAATCAGTGTTTTGATATCATCCAGATTCAAACGTAAACCTCGACAGTTCCATTGTATCAAGGTGGCCATTTTTAATGACAGGTAGGCAAAGTGGCTGGAGAACCCTTCTGTTTACGACCATGTCTTTTTTTCTTTACTGTCCTTATTTGAAGGCGGTCTATCGACCTCATTGGATCCTGTCCTGGGTCGATTGGGCAGGTCTTTGTTGTTGGAAGGGGATTCCAGTGACTGAGGATGCGAACGAATGATTGTTTTGCATCGTGGAGTGGGAGAAAAAGACGTATCAGAAGAAATGCCTGTATTTGAAACCAAAGGATGTGGATCTTGAGGTTTGTTGGAATGTATGGGAGGAACAGAGATGGGTGTAGAAGTCAATTCATCAACCTTTTTAACCATGGAGGTCAAAAGGCTTTTCATTTGTTTTGAAAACGATTCTCTTGGAGGCACAGAGAGATCTGTCTGCACTCCCACTGTAGTTGTGGAAAGTGCAGCAGCATATGTTCGAGATGGAGTGATGAACAGCAATTTCCAAGCCTTGGGATAACTAATGTTATGAGTAGTTTTCAAATGCTGCATCTCATTTTTCTCCAACCATTTTGGGCAAGATCGAAAGTAGGAAGGGTGGGAACCATTGCAATTGACACAATGTGGGTCCGTGTGACGCTCATAGGCATCGTGGTCCTTGCCACCACAATGAGCACGTTAGGGAACCACGACAGGACGTCTTTGAGTGGCCGACCCTCTGACATTGGAAACATCGAAGAGGGTTTGGAATGTATGGCCGTACCCTACAAATTAGATAACCTGCCTTGATGGTTGCAGGTGCACGTGGTGATGTAAATGTCAAAACGAGGATATCTGTCGGCAGTGTAACTCCGTCTTTGCGAGTGGACATGCACCTCACTGCAGAAACTCCTTGAGTGGAGAGACCAGCGAGAATCTATGACTCTGGGACATTCTTCAAATCCCTCTCAGCAATAACTCCTTGTGATGAATTCAAGGTGGCATGAGGGGTAACCTCAATAGGTACATCCCCAATTGCTTTTGAATTCAAGAGAAGTTCACTGTGTTGGGATGTGGATGTTTCAACCAATATGTGTCCAGATCGAAGCTTCTTTACTGACTTTGGAGAGCCAGCAAGTCCTTGTAGTCCCTTTTGAATAAAAAAGGGGGACAGTTGCCCTGCAGGTTTTTCTGAAAGAGAATGTAAAATAAGAAAATGGGGTACAGGTGTTACAGATGTTGAAGATTGCTGCTCAGAGTCTTCAAGACGTGGTCGATTACCTGTTGACAGTTTTTTCACTACTTTATTTAAATTTTTTGTTGGAGGATCCATAGGAAAAAAAGGAAAATTTCAATACCCACTGACCACACCCACCATGGAGCCCTACAAGGGGGCGCACTACAATGTCATGCAAGTACATTGCAGCAACACCAGGGTTTCGTGACCATTATACTCAAACACCAGCATCAGACCAATGTCCACAACACCCGTTGAGAACTTCCAACACTGGTACTTGGTTGGCTCTTGCCCAAATGGACCAGCAGACTGACCCAAGGGAGGCCACCCATCTACAGGAACTCAAGGCCAAAGTGGTGTGTTAGGGTTGGACCCCTCAACCACCAGGATTCTCTCTTCCCCTTCATGGGTCGCCATGCACGGCAAACACATGGGTGGATGTTTAGATCCCAGAGGAGGTAAACTGAAAGATTAGAACCTTCCCTTGGAGGTACCCTCACCACGTACAGGAATCCACACCAAGGGGTATATATTTTTGGAACTGATTCTTTTAAAAGATTAAGTTTCGAGTACAACAGATTTTCCAAAATCACCAAAACAAAATACATGTAATATAATCCAAGTAACTAAGAAATTCAACACAATAACTGGATATTTCATCACCCACATCTTAAAAATATTAAGAAGCACCATCATTAAAAGCTTTATTTCAGGAACCACTGTTGAAGGTTTTACCTCAAATCCAAACCTTCTTCCTTCCATAATTTGTCCATGATTCGTATCATTTGCAGCGTCAGCATATCTTGTTTTAAATCTGCAAAATGTAAAAAGAGTAAAAAATTCATCAACATTTAGTAAATTTCAGTTATAAATATACTTTTTCATTTATTATTTTACACAATTTGTGGACCTTGTTAGCTTATCACATTATTTTTACAAACAAGCAACACTACAAAGTGTCTTAAAAGTTCTGAAATCCCAGATTGGTGTGAACTCTTCCTCACCAGAAGAAAAATTCCAACAAATGAAGCAGAATATAATTCACAATACAAAGTTTCAATAAAAATGAATACTCAAACATGTAACAAGATTTTGCCTTTACAATGTTGAGGATTATTTATTATCTATTATACAAAAAATTAGATTGTTTCTATACAGTTTTATCATTACTCAATCTATTACCTTTGTAAGGGACTATTAAAATATGTTTTTAAGAATTCCATGATACAAATAAAATGCAAGTCAAATGCTGACTTTGTTTATGCTGGTTGTATGCACTATTCCAGAGAAATGGAGATTAAAATAAGTTGTAAAAACTGTTGGTGTTAATTAACATAATGATTCTCATTGTAAACAGTTAAACTCTTAACTGGTATATTATTCAAATGATGAAAGCTACTGAAAATAATTCAGAGTAAACTTTGAAAGGTTTGCATTATTTGATTATCTGAAAGTTTAATTTTAAAGTTTAAAAAAACATATTTATAGAACAAAAACTGGAATGACATTCTTCTTGAATTAAATATTAATTTTTCTTGTATGTTTTCATACAAAAATTTTCAGTTTTCCATATCTTTTAGAAATACATCATAAAATGTTTTATAAAAATCCTCCACTAGATTTTTTGTCTTTTTCAAATTGTTTTCTCCGACATCAATTTGTCAAATTTAGTTTCAATATAATGTCAAAGTCAATGTGGAGACTTGAAACAGTCTGAACAGTGTAATGTATGGATGAAATATTATGCAATTGTATGAGATTCATGGGAAGTGCATTCCTGTAGCTTCTGAGAATATCATTAAGTCTAAGAAGTGTCACTATAGCAGCTGTTTAATGCCAATACAGTACTTTTGAGTGTTTTACCCATCCTGATAATTAAATTTAATATTATGACTTGTAATACAAATATTTAAATTTTCTATCATTTATATAAAAAAACAACTTCTATTATTATTAATTTTAGCTGTTAACATATCTGCTAAAAGAAGTATCTTACATTCTCATACAAATTATCAAAAGTAATCATATTTTTTATATTTTTACCTTTAACTTTGTCATTGTTAAGCACAAAGATACACATTGAGATATCTGTTTCTTGCATTATAAGTCTTCAGACAAACCGTTATGCCACTAGGAAGCCACCTTTACTTCTTTTTTTTTTAACTATTACAAGTATTTATTTCAATTAAAATTCTAATACAAATAATTTTATTTAAAAATCAGTAGTTTTGTTTTGAAAATCATTGTATAATTCATAAGAATAAGGAGTTTTTCTTCAAAATATTTTCCTTTTTTTATTAGTAGATTTACATTGTATAATTTTCAAAGATAGTTATTTTGACGTTAGTTTGTTGTTGTTTTTTTAATTTCGCACAAAGCTACTCGAGGGCTATTCTTCATGGCATTTGTTCAAACCTTTCTTGTAGTGCAATTCTTCAGTTCATGCAAACAGTTAAGACAGCACACACACATCTTCAAAATCCCCATACCTAGTGATTAACCTTATTGCTATGGGGTATGGGTCAAAAATCATGAACTTTGAATGTTGACTCATATCCAAAAACTTTATCAAAATACTATTTTATGAAGGTATGTTGATGAATCTGGTATCCAGTTGTAGATTGTAATTGAAATTTGAGTATGATTTATTAGTTAATTTCTTAATTTAAAAATAAGTACTAAAAAAAAAGGAAATCATAAATATTGCTTTTTATGTGTCATGTGGTATTTTAAATGTAGAATTTGTACAAATTATATTTTTGTTATATCCAAATACAAATTCTAAGGTTCCTTACAAATTAGAAACTCAAATTACTAATACTGAAAAGCTAGATAGAATATCAAATAAGAACCTCCTATCTTTTCTATCTGCTGAAAAATCACTTATTTACAGAATCAAACACACTGGCCATGCTCAACTCTATTTTGGGAAACTCTCCCTCACATTTACTTCTGTCTGTTACATGTGAATAACCAAACAAAAGCTAAAAATGTTCCCATAATGGCTTTCTCAGATATTTTCAAGGATTACAGTGCTATATCTTTCTTTCAAAACAAGTTTTCAAACTGATAAGTTCAGTCTTTAGTTTGCTTGAAATTTCACATTTTTTACAACCCAAATGCAGCTTAGTTATTATGCCTGATAAAGTATAGTTGAATTATATGATATCATTATAGTAATTTATGATTTTTTGTTGTTGTTACAATGTATTAAAATCTTAAAAAAAGTATTCTGTTGCACTTCCTCTACATGTAAAATTTTATAGGGCTTAGCAACCTACAACAAGCAGGTACAAAGGTCATAATTAGAAAAGATAATTTTTGCTTTATTCTTTATTTACTGTTCTATATTTTAAGACAAATACGTTTAAGAAATTATTTGTAAATAGTAACAGTTTATATATAAAATGTGTCAAAGCTGAAATGTCACTGTATGTTACAAAATACTAATCCACTAAATCACAATCAAGACAAGTCACTTTGTAAAGGTCAGTTTTATATTCGTGGATCTGATAACATGAATATATGTCATGTCACTGCAACTTCTATAAGGTTAGCCAGACACAACTGGAAGGTCAGTATAATAAAAAACAGCACACACACACACACAATGTTATGAAATTTAAGCTATTTGAACAAAACATTTGTGTTCTCATATCATAAACTGTCATTATTCTACAAAGAAAACATATTTTATATTTCGTTTTTTTTTGTTTTATGGAGGTTATAAAATCCGTCAAATCAAACCAATCCATACAGAGTTACAGTAGTGAAAATAACAAATAAAATACAAAGTTAAAAAAATAATTCAACAATTAGTAGTAGGTTATGAAGATTTCACATGAGAAAATAGAAAATGTTCTGATGCATAAAATATTTTTAATCTTAAAATTAAAATTACTTTGCATGCATGTTAGATAGTCAACATCCTGAAAGCAAAAACAAATTACAAGAAAATCTTCTTAACAAACATAATACAAGCATGAATGACAAATTTTAAAATGCCCATGTTAAAACAAGAAAGCATAAAATGGATGGTAGACCATTCCATAGTTTCAGTTTGACCAGAAACCCTGTCTGCCACTTTAATAATAAAGAATTTGTCCCACAAACTACAACATGCAAAAAAATCAAAATGTCATAAAATTTGTTTATGTTAACTCTAATAGCAACAGTTTAACATGGTATCTAAAATCTTAATTGTCATGAAAATTAACTTTCAATTTTTTGTAATGAAAAATTATCACTCTTGCTTTTTATTATAGGAAGTACACAGATTTTTAAAAACAAAGAAGTTTGAATTCCAGTAACATTTTAATGTCATTTCAGGAGTAAGATGATGAAAAGCAGATCTCGCTTATGTCTTCTACACTATTAATAAGCACATCACACACTTACCATCACCATTCTTGTAGATTATGTAGATATCTTGACCACTGATGTCAAAGTTCTCAAACACAAGCCAGAGAGGTTTCATCTTAGAATCCATGAAACGGCACTTTTCAACTCTAACACAAGAAACTATGAAATTAGTTCCTTCAAGTGCCACAATTTTTAATGTTATATTTATTATATAATAATAATAAAAGTCCAAGTATTTCTTTGGTAAGCAAAAATAGAAAAAAACCTGAGCAACAAGATTTGATGGTAAAGGTAAAAAAATATTCATTACTACTTAAACCTACTTTTTCAGCTGAGAGCATTTTAACCAAAATTGACAGATGACAAAGTCTACATAGACTATCAGAATATGACTCTAAAAGTTAAGTTTTAAGGCCAAATATTTACTCATAAGTTTGCACATACACCTTTATTAACCCGTTCAGTGCCGTAGATGAGATAATTTGTCCAAGCTGATTGGTAACATAGTGCCATGGACGAGTTAATTTGTTCTCAATAATATCTAATTTCAACGCTACATGTCAGCATTATACATGCATTTGTTTCACTTTCGATCCAAAATAGTGTCACAAAAAAGGTTACAAAATGAAGAAGCATTACAGTTGTATTTTGAACTTAGTTCGGAGTTGCTGTAGCAGCTGAAATACTTGGCAGTCAACAGGTTAATACAGACCTGTCCATTATTTCTCCAGCCTTGTTAAACAAGAACTAACAATTTGTATTGTTATTCCATATGAAAAAGTAAGTTTTGGAGGGAGTTAGTTAATCAAAATTTAACTTTGTTTTGTACAGGAAATAATTAATTAATTATTGGTTAATTACAATATTCACAAACAGAGCTTGTTTGCATTTTTCAATGCCATACTATCCATATTGTTCGAAAAGAAACTGAATAATGATTTCACAACCTACAAAAGAACATTGATTCAAAGAGTGAATTATCTCTAAACTTGAGCATTTTGTGCATGAGATGTGTAAAATACTCTTTTATTCTGAAACAAACATGTTTGGATTTCTGTATAGACATGGATAAATTTCACTTCTAACAAAGAACAACATTTCTGATATTGAACTCACTAAATACTCACTATCTTTAGTAATTGCTTACTGGTACTCATAAATAATCTAATATTTAACGACACAAGTGCATAAAGTTTCTTGTTTATCATGTCGTCACCATTAACATCTCTCACTTGTCAAAAACTAAATTATAACATTGAAAGTATACTATACAACAACACAATAGTGAAGTAATCCAAATTCAACAGTGGCACTTGTTAGTGATTTTAGGCTTTCAGAACTTATTTCTGTCAATTTAAACAATTTAGAGAATGAAAAATTGCTCTTTTCAAACTAGCAAGTGAGCTACATTACTGTTTACATATTTCAGCCAATTAGAATGTTGTTTCAACAAAATTAATTTAAATTATATGTATTTCTTTTACATAAATGAGCTTTCTTCTGTTTAATGAATATAACTATAACAGAAAAGAACCTGTTTTATGAAAGTCAACATAATACCACACTTAATAAAATAATTTTATACAACAGATATATTACCACTCCCAACACTTTATAAAGTTTAATGTAAATTAACATTTCAAGCACTGTATTCATGCAGCATGACAGGAATAAATCTCTGGACTACCATGTATATGTCATTTCAAACTAAGGTTTGTAAACTATAAATAAGGGTTTTAGATCCATTTAAAAACACACTAATAATGTGCATATTATTTTACGGTATGATGTTGCTAGGCAAAGACAGCATTTTGCATACAACAGAAACCTTGAAGCCTAACTGTTGAATAAGTTGTAAGACCATAGATTACAAACCTTACTATAAATAGAGTTCTAAATTCAATTTTAATATAATAATATTCAAAACTCCAATAAATAAATCTAATATGTTTGAAGCTAAAAAATACTTTTTTTTACTCATGTAAAAAGCATTAAATACTGTAATATGCAAATTAGTAAAGAGGCTTAACTTTGATACAAGATTTTTATTTGCACAAATGATTACTAGTGACAACTTAAGTGTCATGTGTAATAAAACATCACAATAAGAGTGTCTTGTGTTTTTCCCCTTAGGGCAAAGCCACACTGAGCTAGCTGTGGGTTCACCGAGGGGAATCAACCCCCTGATTTTAGTGTTGTAAATCCGAAGGCTAGCCATTACCCCAGCAGGGGACATTACAATAAGAACAATCATTCTGACCACAATAATGGTATCAGCAGTTTACAGTAGATAATTTGTTAACAGTCTTTTGATCAATAAAAGTAATTCAACAGTTATAAAAAGTTTAAAACAGTGAAGATATACAACCACTCCTTAATGGCACCTAAAATTATATCTATTCATATTTTTTACACTATAGCCCATTTCTAACATGTTTTCATTTAATTTCTTAAAAGAAAAAGTTATTTAGTGTATGGAGCTACATGCCTAGTTTAGAAAATAATTATAACAAAACATGGGATATCGGATGTATCTCATAAAAAACTCAAGTCTAATAATTTAGGATAAAAATTCCAAGAAAAGTATTTTGCCTCATCCTGTCTAAGTAACTGTATTGAAGTTCTCTTAAATCCACATTCCTAGAAACTTAATATACTTAAAAAATACAATCTTGTATTGCACTTTACAATTACAAGAATAAATACCTCCAAAGATGTTCCAAGCTAATCAAATTTACTTGTTATGGATAACAAATATAAGAGTATAATGTTTCTTTTCATTTCCATTTATAATTACAGTCAAATAATGCTATAATGCAAGCTAAGGCTTAATACTAAGTCCCAAGTGTTCGAAACAAAGTTCAATTAGCAACAATAATCCAGATCAAAAACAAAAATTAAGGCTAACCTATTTTGAATGAATAATTTATTGTAATAATTTAAGAGCTAAAAAGTAGATGTAACTCAGATATTTAAATAATACAAAAGAACAGATAAAAAACAACAATCTAAGCTTCAACATACAAATAAGAAAAATACTCAAGATTCTAACTTTAATGCTAGTAAAAGGTTTTCATTCATGTTTTAGTTTATTAAAGTACAAAGAATATGTAGCATAATCAAACAAGAGAATGTCTGGTAAAGAATTGTAATTATGTTTTTCTATTAAAAACCTTAACTTTTCTTTAGGTTTCCTAAAATGGCTAGAATGAATTATAAAACAAAGAATTCGGTAAAGAATATTTTGTTATTACAAATTGAGACACTGAAAGTCATTAAATGTTTCTATACCCTCCTACATAAATATTACGTAAAAATTTAATTCTGTAAATTAAAATGTTCAGTCTTAATTATTTTAAAATTAAAACACAGCATTGAGTCTCTAACTTGGCCTATTATATCATCATAATATATTGCATGGTATGTAGCAGTTGTGATTTATGTGTTCATAGTTACAAATTATGCATAATACCTCAGTTTATGAAGCTTGTAAACTGGATCAAGAGGACAGTAGAGGTTGGTAAAGGCTTCACGATAACTGTTTTGATTTAATGTTTCTTGCATAATACATCTTAGTTTTTCTTTAGTATCCTGAAACATTGAGAACAAAAAATTCACATAATTATTATAGATTAAAATAATATACACACAATACATGTCAAGCTCACTTAAACGCTTTCGTACTGGTTTCATAACAGGAATACATTTCTAAACTAGAATCTATACTGTTTAGTTTATCATAAAACTCATAGACAAGTCAATTTTTTAGCCAAAATATCCAGTCAACTGATTTTTATCTTCATTCTTAAATTTCATTCTTTTTATCCTCCAAACCTCAAAGTCTATCTTTTTTTTTTTATGACCACCAGTTTAATTGCATTGTATGTTACAAGATATAAAAAAATCACCATTTTCAGCTATTTACTATATTAATTTGTAATAGTTCAGATATTTGTTACATTATTTAGTATCAAAATGCAGTTTTAACAAAAAATGTTTTTCATAAAACCAAAATATTTGCAGCCAACATGAGCATCTAATGTTTGTCAACTCTGGAAAGAACCAAAAATAACAAATTTTTAAAATCTGCAATAATGACGTTAATATTTTACACATAAAGTGGAACCATATGAAAAATATGTATAGAACCACCTGACAGTCTGTAAATAAAAGCTCTAATGTGCTGAAAGAAATTTATACAAGACTTATTTCTGTATGATATAGTTACCAAGCTCATACAACCAGAAATGAGCATTCGTTTAGTGCTATTTATTATAGCATACAAACTTGTAAATGTATACATATATGATTTTGAGCACCATCATCACACACACAGTTTAGTTCACCTGTACCTCACCTATACTAAATAACAGCTGTAAAGTGAGACTTACTGTGAACAGAAAAGTTAAATATTTATATTTTATTCATTTATATAAATTCAAAGGCTTTACAAACTTATAACTAATTAAAATGATAGAGTAATATAACTCTTTTACTAGAATGTTTCACATTTGAAATGGAAACAAATTCCAGAATATAAAACTTTTAAAGCCCTCTGCTGCTTCCCAAACACTATTTTATAGTCCTCATGGATTTTTCCATTTAAGAGTTATCTCTCACAGATGTTTCAACTCTTAACTATTCAGTATTTCAGAACTTTACATATATATGTAAAGTAGATTAACACACACACACACAGACAGACACAGATGTCTCAGCAGTGAATTTTAACATTTTTTCCCCCTAAGATTGGCAGATGTACTATGAAATATGTACTAAGCATATTATCTAAGCACTTGAAAATGATAGAGGGTTAATTTGTTGTGAAAGCCATTGAATAAATGTTACAATACAATTGTCTATTTTTGTTTTTAAAATAAATGAAGATAAATGGTGAATATATATTTTTTACATTAAATTTACAATTATCAAAGATTTGTTTTTAAATCAACAGCATTATTCAGAAAGTTCTACAAACTTTTTATATTTAGTATAGTTACAAAATTTACAGAAACAGACGTAAGTAAAATACTGTTTCTTTGGTGATGCTCTGTTACCATTTAAACTTAAGTCTCTGGAGCCATTGATTATATATCAGATTAGTTTCAGACATAAGATAGAGAGAAATATCTATAAATTTAAGAAGCTATTTAATTTTGGTACTAAGCATAATATTTTTTCTGATAAAGTTACTTTTCAAAATAAATTTTTATATTTTCTTATTTATGTGATTTTATCACACAGAACACATTCACAGCCTACTTATGTAATTTTATCACACAATACACATTCACAGCCTAAGTTTTTTTTTTCCCATATCAATAAAATGAAATGTATCAAAATTACCATTTGTAAAGGTCTTCAATACATAATTTTTAATATACTAACCTTGCGTCTAATACATTCATTAACTGATTTAAGTTTGTTGACAGCTTCTACTTGTTTGATGAGAGAATTAATATGTTCTACAGCTCCACGACAGTAGGCTTCTAGTAAAAGTCCAAATCGTACAGAGACTGATGGCACATACATCTCAGAACTGCAATACAAAGTATATGCAACATTGCATGATATCTTATAAATAAACAAGGAACATCTATTACTAATTCAATGACAATTTTTCAGGAAAGAGCAAAAGGTTTAGAATCAAATTTATTTTGTAGTTTAATTTCTCAATTGTATTTATATCTCATAAAACAGATTTATCCAAATTTTTTTTAAATCCTTCAGTTATGCTTTTGTTTATCACTTTATTATCTCTTACATAGTCCTGTTTTTTCATTCAGTCTCCAAATAGTTTTATATTTATGTTTATTTTCTAAGTGGTATTTTTTTTGTCTACTTAATTCCTGAAGTAACTGTGTTTAATTATTTTACTTACCGTAGAAGCCAAAAGAGCTGATGTCCAATATGTTGGTTTTTCAAAGCTCTACGCAGGAGAAACTTAACTAGGTCACAATACAAGTAGGATTCATGTTTGAGAGCTTGAACAAGTTGGAGGAGATACAGCGAAAGATTTTCATCGCTAATTTGGTGAATACCAAAAGTTAACTACTTTTATAAAAATTATTTTAAAGAAAATTTACAAAATATTTTATGCCAATTTCCTTAACTATGTATATCAAAGCTCTAATACTTCATCAGTACATATAAAATCACTATAAAAGTATGAAGTGTATAAAATTTGTAATACTACTACAACAAAAGAGAAAATATTAGTTAAGTCAGTTTCTAACAATGGACTACATGAATAATTTTTGCATATTCTGATTTATCAAGTATTTCAAGGTTTAAACCCCATCACTTCATGAAATATAAGTGTTTACTTTTTAAGTATCTTTTTGTCTTCACACAAGTGGTTCTTTAATCCTACACTACATTTCTATGTAACATTGTTTCTATCATCACCTAAAAATTATTAAAATGCAGTATGTGAGGAACAAATGTGTCAACATTTTGTACAAATAACTCCCATAGGGTCTAATGAAGATTACTTAAATGAAATATCAACCATTCTCTTTAATGTATTATAACTTTTTGTCTTCAAGTTTTAGAATATTATAAACTGCATGATTGTTTAACAAGAAAATAAAATTTTGTTGAAGTCTTGTAAGTAACTAGCTTTTGACAAATAATTCATCCAAACCAAACAAATTCATGTCATACCTAATTTGTTCCAGACACTTGACTGCAAAATTTCTGACATTTTGATCAGCATAAGCATAATCTAATAATTCCAGTGCTTCCTCTGGTGGAAGAAGTTGCCATCCTTGCAATAGTGCAGTTACCTATTGGTAAAAGGACATTTTTAAGTAAGATAAAAATCAATAATGAAAAGATAAAGATAAGATATTAACATCTGTTGACTAAAACATCTAAATACAACACTCATGAATAACTTCATGTTCTTATATATGTGCAAGACACATACTTTATACACATATTGCTTTGTATTTATATCACCCTTACACACTATCAAGTACTCTAGAGAAAAACATACTGCTTTTGGCTCCTGTACAATTCACTACAGTAGCATACAGTATTATAGTGGATAGGTTAGTGTATGATCATCCACATGGGATCAGAATGCTTGATCATTTTCCTTGTTCTATCCAAAATGCATCTCAACTTTTGTAAGAGCAGAAGATGGTGTTCCCATCTTCAATGAGTTGGCCAAGAATTGCCAGTAATGCAATGTGAATAAAAAGAAACTGTAAACTTCTCCTTTGGTAACAGGTTGAGGCCAATCTCTCACTGTGGCTGTCTTAGGCAGATCCCATATCTCCCTGTGACATCACTATAATACTCCTCTTCTATATGCATGAATGAACACTTTCCTGAATTCACTTTCAAGACTGCTTTATTTATCCACTGGAATACCATTCTCAAGTTATCATCTGTAGACTAAACACCAAAACATAGCCCCTACAGTGCAAGTTCTATTGGTCTTCAAAAGTGGCAGGTCAATTACACAGGCTAAATGACAGGATGGCATCCAGGTGGTGCTATCTTTGGCAGTGGTTACATCAAGTACCCTATATACAGACTTGAGTAGCCCATTAATTATAAACCATGTGATTGCACCACAATGCCAGGATGCATGGGTGGCTGGTTAACTAACCTTCAGTACAGATATAACTCAATGCATTGAAGATGCCCAAGAAGGCCAGTCCATCTGTTATGATGGGCTTTTCTTCTGTTACTGGATCAAAGTTACTACTTTGTACTCAGTCATGCCAGGAACTGCCTCTGCCAGTGGGGATGCCCTTCACATCCATGTATTATCATCCATGTTGAAAAGTCTCTCATCAAATATGTCTTCTCAAATTGCCGATGCCATTGTAGAGTAAGCTTTATCATACAATTAATGCAAATAATTTGTGTAAGTAGCCAGAATCTTAGTGCCCATTCTCTTCCAAGTTTGAACTTGGCCTGACAGATCAACAATTATCAAAAAGGTCAAATTAGCAATGCAACTTGTAAGTAACTGCATTTCACCACAGATATAGTTACTACTACAGCAGACACATCTAACAGCCTACCAGAAGTAAGACTCAGCAGTCCAGAAAGCCATTTAATCCTAGATGAATGGTACTATTAAAACAGACACAGTGTCTGGTATTTTGGTTAAAAAGTGGAACAAACAGGCCCAGAAAACCATCAGATCCCAGATATAGCTACTATTACAACAGACACAACTCTCAACCTACCAGAAATAAAGTCAACAGTCCAGAAAGTCATGAAATATAAAGATCAATACAACAGTATCCTAAACTGCTACAACAAACATGTTTTATCATTAAGTTCCAAATCACAAGATGAAGATGGCCACTACTTGAAGATCAGTACTAGTCTACAGCAATGCAGAGAAACAGATTAACCAAAATCTCACAAAACATTGAAAACAATTAATGTGCAAGGCATATACTTTCCAATCATAGTTAAGAACTCACTCCTCCTAGTTGAGATTATAAAAACAACTCTAGTGGTCTCTGACAACAGAATAATCAAACAGCCTATTCACTAGCATATCAAACCTTGAACCAATACATATACTTTACAAACAGCTTGAAAACACTACAACTTACTCCATCAAAACAGTCTAATTCAACATTAAGGTAAACAGCAAATACTACTAACAACAAAACCATGATTTATTCCAATAATCAGTACTCCATAATCTGTTCATAAAACAAAAAGCTCCAATTAGTAGAGGTCATTATACAGTAGCACTTTTAGTGATTCTTGGTGGTCTGGACAAGAACTGGGGTTGTGGTACTCTAGCTGGTGATGGCTTGTAAGTTTGGTAGGGATTTCTTTAAACACATTAAAAACCTTATGTCATCCTAAGTTCCCCTGTAACAAGATTTGTACTCAGGCACATATTTGATCTACTGGTCTGGGTGTTTCAAATGTCAGTATATCTTCCCAAGTCTTCAGCTGATCAAAATCCTACATCCAGAAATGGACTTATCCTGAACTCAACATTTCTCTTTTTGATGGGAAACTTTCCCTTTTTGTTATAGTACGTTCACTGCAGGAGATGCTATTCTTTCAATAGCAAGCATTAATCTTTCTAACTCAAGAGTTCCAGCAAGTGTCAGTACTCGCACTAAAGACAAAAGACTCTGCAGTAAACACTGTGATTACAGTACAGACACCTTCCTTTCTTCTCTACTTGTATTCTTCTCAGGTAAACTTATTTATATGCAAGTATCAAACAGGCCCATTTAATAATAGAAGGATCAGAAATAAAATCTGTAAAGTGACCTCTGCTTGACTAAATGACTGAGTTTTAAAGCTGTGTGAAAAATAAAGATTGAGCACATGATGTAAAATACAAACATTCTCTATGAAAAAACAGAAAATCATGGTGTGCGTACCCATGTTGGTATTTGGAAAATAGGCTACTATTGGATCAATGAATAGACCACTCAGCAACTTTTTTTTCATTCCAGATGATTAGTTGAATAATTACCTTTATTGAAAACCAAACAAAACTCCTTATGGAAGCATAAAACCTCAGTTCTCTCCAGGTATGATACGCATTAACATGACTGTTCTTTTATAATACAAAAATGCTGTAAGCCTACAGATATCATCTACTCAGCCAGAAAAGGACACTGCTGTCAATAACCTATTTTGAATGAAACAATTTATGCCAAAACAGACTACCGTAAATTCCAGCGTACAAGTCGAAAATTTAACACCAAATTTCAAGTTTAAAAATCCATCCTCGACTTATACGGCGGTGACGTTTTCATGACATGAATTCTAGTAAATTCAGATTCGAGAAAACCATCGCAAATCAAAATTATATGATATGACATATAGGTATTTATTTATAAAATAGTAAAATACTAGTAATCTACTCAACATGAGATCGATCAAACACAAAGTCCCATTCCTCACCATTCAAATGGTCATCGTAAGGATCCTCTTCTGGAATAATGTCATGCTCCACTGATGATGAGGGAATATCATCATCCTCTTCCCATAACATATCATCCTCCGTACCGTCCATCGCATTGGTAATTGAGCATTTTTTGATTGAGTTGACAACGATTTTAGATCAATAGAGTCCCAGGAATCTTTTACCCACTGACACACTGTAGGCAAAGATGCAGCACGCATATTTCGGCGGCAGTGTAAGTTTTTTGACCGATGCCATCCACTCATTCCACTTGGTGCGCATAGAATCCTTAAATGGTTTATTTAACGATACATCCAGAGGTTGCAGTACAGATGTTAATCCACCTGGAATCACCGCCATATCTGTTTTTTTCGATTTTAATGCTTTTTTCGTAGTATCCGTTAAATGTGACTTGAACATGTCCCATACTAACAACGATTTGGGTTTAAGCATGGTGCCTGGCCGACGGGCCCACACTTCGTTAATCCATTTGACACATCCACTATCGCCCATCCATCCTTTTCTTGTACATGAACCACGACTCCTGGCGGAAACTTGTCTTTTGGCATCGTTTTTCTTTTAAATATTATCATAGGTGGCAGTTTCGTTCCATCGGCGAGGCAGGCCAATACGACGGTGAAGTGTTGTTTTTCGTGCCCTGTGGTCTTCACCAGAACTGTCTTTTCTCCTTTTTTGTTAATTGTAGTGTTGCCGACAACATCAAAAAACATGGGCGTTTCATTCATATTTCCAATGTGAGCCATATCGTATTCATTTCGTTTTCTTTGATTGATGACGAAGGTCTGGAATTGCGTGATCTTGTAGTCCAAATCTTTCGGTAGCTGTTGAGCAATTTTGTCTTTTGACGAATGACCAGATCATGATGATGCATAAAACGAGAACACCAACTGACTGTTGCCTTAAAATCCATGCTGTCTTCTTTATTCTTAGCTGCCCATTGTAAAGCTTTCAGTCGGATAAGGGCTCTTGTTACGATTCTGCCACATTGACATTCAGACAACACCCATGTCGCTATTTCCTTCTCTAATCTTGGCCATTTTTCTTGATTTTGACCATGATTCGCACATTTGGTTAAGGGCAATTCTTTGATAGTGTTTTCGGCCTTCCTCCAATCTCTGACCAATTTTTCACTTATGCAATAGTGCCGAGCTGCTGCACTGTTGCTACTGTCTTTGGCTGCTTGAACGACTTTTATCTTGAATGCTGCATCATATTTCATCCTTCTTCGTGGTTGACTGGACATCTTGCTTGTTTAATGATTTATAATTATTTAAAAATTTGTCACTGAAATTTGTAACTGATATTTTGAAACAGGAAATTGAAACTGGATAGACAGTTAAAAATTCATCCAGAGCCGATTGGTCAGCTAATTTCCTAGCTAAGCGTAGCAAGGTTAGACACACCAGATAAAAGAAAATCAATAAATTTGTCTAGACAGGAATATCATAAGGTGCATAAAACCTGACACTTCTTCTTTTAGTGAAAGCCTTATTTGTCGAGCAAGCATGTCATGTTGGCCAATCAACGAGATTTCTCACTTTACTTTGGCAAATGAAACGTCACATTGAGTGAAAGCGCGCGAAGCGCGCGCGAATGAGTCAGCAAAATGAATTCTCAGAACACGTAGTGACAGAACTTTTGCTCTCTATTGTAAAGTGCAAATCTGTCATTTTTATGCCGACCAGAGTCGAGGCGTAGCTAGTCACATCGGATAATAAGAATTCTTGAAAATGTGCCGTCTGACAAAGTCTGCTGATGACGCAGTTGATTATTGAATATCACTTCCTTAGCTAAACCTCGCTGCTGATGCCGACTGAAATATTCCGACCAAGCGATTTGAGCCAGAGAAGGGGGTCAACTTATACGGCAGGTACATGTCAAAATCATGATTTTTAGGCCAAACTTATAGACCTCGACTTATACGCCACGTTGACTTATACGCCGGAATTTACGGTAAATGAATTTTTTTTATAAATATCTATAATAAAAATGATGGAAAGACATTAATTTTTAATGTTATTTTTAATTTAAATATCAGAACTATTTTATTTAGACACTATAAATCATACTAACATAGCATACTGTTATCAGAACTATAAATCATACTAACATAGCATACTGTTATCAGAGTTTATTAACATTGACAATTAGCACTTTGTAATTTTAGTTATCCTTTTCAAAAATCCATTAGCTACAAGTACTAGGGTATCATTTCAACTTCTCAGTAAATGTTCAAGCTTTGAAGAAAGTGGAAAATACTGTGTGTATAAATATACAAGATTATCAACCACTATTACAACCACCACTTTCTAATTGTGAATAGACATTCATACTAATTTAAGGTGAATCAATGAAAACAACATACAGCTAAAACTATATATCTATATATATCAATGTAATGGGTATGGTTAGCAATTGGCAGGCAAATAATGATTTATAAACATAAGTAAAAGTTGTACTGATAATGGAATGTACCACATACTTCAAGAGAATAATCTCAACAAGAAAGACCAATGCTCTGCAGTGTGGATTTAAGGTTGTGTGGGTCAAGGGGCCAATAACTTTTGTTGGCTCTACAACCCATGTAATTTTACATAAAATAAAATTATTAATGGGCCTCCACTAAGATCATTGGCTCCTTTAGTCCCTACCTAAATACATTGCTGATGCTCTGTCAAAACATGTAGTATGTTCCACCAATGTTTCCTTATGGCTATAAATTATTTTTTGCCTACCTATTATTATATTAGCATGTGTCTCCTACTCAAGGGATTGGTTGTTACAAAGCACAAAGCTGCACATGTGTTCTGTTCACCACACTTAAAGAGAGTTAAAAACAAACTTTATATTTCATAAACATATAGATATACCTATCAAAAGTACTCTGGTATTAGCCACTCAAAAGAAATATGAGGACTTAATTTAAATAAAATTTATTTTAGATGAAGTATAAGAAAGGGTGTAAAACCAAGTAGCATCTTTTCTTAATCTGGTAATATATTAATATGTTTCTTAACATATCTACTATGTATCAGATTTGTCTGTCAGGCTACTGTTATTTATACTAGCAAAATGCTGCCCTATGAGCAGATGTTTGTGCTAGTAATTACTGACTGTTGTATTCATGCCTCACTAAAAATAAATAAAACAAAAAGTAAAAACTTTCTATAAAAGGATATTTTAGGAAGTAACTGCATGGGAAAATTACTCATTGTGTCAATATAGTGTAATGTTTCTACAATTTAAAAATAATGCCCTTTACTGAAAAAAATAATTTTAAGAACTCCAATTTTTAGTATTATATTTATAAATTTCATCAATAACGATATAATCAAATCCTCTAGTACAGTCCTAGTGAAATTGTTCTTGTTGTGAGGAGAGTACAAATGATTGTTGCACATACCAGTTATTTTTATAATTATCAAAATCTTGAAAACCCAGAGTGTTAAATTTTTTATGGACTTTTGTGTGTGATGCCATTCAATAGGTGGTGAGACATTGTATTTATTATTTTGGTCACACTTTTATGGATACATATATACACATTATGTCTACTTTAGTAAGAAGTAAAAATACATCATTTATGAAATGTAATAGCTATAACACAAACCAGCTGTACTCTTTGATAATAATACAAAGCTAACCTGAGAAACATCATGTCGATCATTCCACTTTAAACAGCACAGAAGTTTGGGTAAAGAGTGGGGAAATTTATGTAAACAATCTTGTCGTAAAAACCAGAGAAGGTCTTTGTCCTGTTCGTGCATCTGGTGAAGGGGATCCCGAGAACAAACTTCAGACAGATGCTTGAGGTAGGCCTTGCTAGCATGAGGCTATAAGATTGAAAAAAATCATTATATCCTACATTAAAATTACAAAATCAGTATTTTTTTAAATTATTTTAGATCTCAAACTTTTAGTTATAAGTGAAAGGTCACATGCTTTTGTACTACAAGAGATATATCTGTTGAGAAGCATCCTTATGTGAATCAAATAATCAATACAAGATATTTATTCAAACTGATTATTATTGCAATCACTTCTCATTTTTGACCAGTAATTTTTGGTTCCTAATCTAAGCCTAACTGAGAAAAATCTATAGATTTTGCTACATGTCATTAATTAGTAACTATACTAGGTCCAGTTAAGAATCTAAAAGTCATGTTGAAAGAGATAACCAGTTTTTAACACCCAGGAAGAAGATGAATTTCAACACCAAATTGCTTAAGATGCATAAACTGCTTGAAAATAATTTTATAGACGTTTTTACCATTTCTTGTGTTTCTTCTATTAAAAAACTTAAGTTTTATTTTCTCAAAATATCTTGTTATATTCTCCAACTTTTATGGGTTTAACAAAATTAAGTTATTTACAATATTTTCAGAAATATAGCTTTCATAATGTATATAATAATTTCCAACATTTGTACAGCTATAACGAAAAAGGAAATACTGACAAATGCTACATATGTAGCATGTGAAATGTAACATTTGCCAGTACTCAACAAATAACGTTACCTACTCTTGTCTTAGTAACAAATTACTAAAAGTACTTGTTACGTCTGACCGAGTGAACATTTGTACATTCACTGGAATTTAGGTCAGTGTTGCAACCGTACCTTCCAGACCATTAGCGTTTTACTTTACAAATAGCTATTATGATTGTTGTTCAGGTCAATTGTACATGTGTACAATCATAATCAATACTTAAAGTAGCAAATACTTTTGTATTCAGCTAAAAATCTGCCAAGACAAAAAATTCACAAGTGTATTAAAATTATAACCAAACATTTTAAAAGCAATTAGTATACATACAGTTCCATCAGTGTCTTGATAAAGATCTAAACTGGCATGTTCGAGAACCTGGAAGCACAATAATTATATGTGAAAGTTTATATGTAGAGAAAATACTTGATGCAAAAATACATTTATAATACAACAAGCCATGAAAGAGTTAAGATCTATATTAAACTCACATTTCCTTGTGTATCAATTAACTAATATTATTTTCCCATTTTTATGGTTTACTTTACCACATCTATGTGCAATTTCAAATGATTTAATAACACAAAAAACAATCATGTGTAAATTCCCTTTCTCATCATGTTCCATCTTGACATTATTTTTAAAAGTTTACAATATATATGATGCTGACACTTGCAGTGAGGACAGTATCTTCAGTTTCTTAATACAATATAATTGTACAAGAAGTTGTACACATTTAATATGATTGTTAAACAGACAATTCACAAATCCTTTTATTATCCAAGAAACAAAAACTAAGTTTGAAAATACCTTCTAGGTGATTGTTTGGTATTTAGATAAATACAAATAAATAGATTAGTGAAGCAAATAATTATACACCCTTAAAATGTGTAAATACATTAATTATAACGAGTTTTCCAAGGCTATGGTTTTACAGTAGTTGTCTTCATATATTAGAGAGCAATCAAAATGGAGTGTTCATACAAATTAATTCAACATAAAAAATTTATGCTGAATTTGTATTTACCAGCAAAAACAGTTTTATTGTTATTATATATTTTAATGCAGCTATACTCTTTCACAAGTAAATTTTTGAATATACTTGTTATGGTTTTATTTATGCACTCTTTACTAAATATATATATTTTTTACAATATTAACTAATAGTCAGAATCAATTCTTGATAGCTATGTATTCAAATTTTACAATTCCAATTAAGTATGCAATGTACTCTGTTTTCAGGTGCATGTTGCATAAAAACTGTACTGAATTTTACAACTCAAACTCAATGATTAAAACATGTTATTTTCCTAAAGATACTAGACTGAAGCCTTTATCTAACATGTTAACTCTCTCATTAAGATAACTTGGAAAGAGGTGAAGTTCCCTCCCTTTTTTCATTAAGTGATAATGTTCTTAAAATCCGAGTTCTGAATGTTACAGATTTACTGGAAATAAGATATAAAAAAGGAAGGTTTGTTAACTTGTTTAAGAATGAGTTTATTTAAA
The DNA here is from genome assembly GCF_004210375.1 of Tachypleus tridentatus. Lineage (NCBI taxonomy): Eukaryota > Metazoa > Arthropoda > Merostomata > Xiphosura > Limulidae > Tachypleus > Tachypleus tridentatus. The sequence continues at coordinate 40,841,093 of NC_134830.1, forward strand.
TAAATAAAAGTTGATTGCTATCAAATCATTGAGGGTATAGTTCAGTTCTAAAATGTTTTGGATAAAAAAACAACTTATAAAATATCAGAACGGTATGAAAACCAACCTTTTCTAAAGAAGGGTAGGAAACTGAATGTTTTGGATGATATTTCTGAAAGGTAAGAGTAAGTTCAGTGGTATTTTCTAAGTTAGGATTCGTCACCACAGTCCCCAAGTGGTTAAACAGATCCTCTGCCTGAAGTTCATGTGAATACCACCACATGTGTAGTGTCACTGTTCCTGATTTTAGGATGTTCTTAAAATCGTACACAGTTGTGTTGACCCAAGCTATTGGATTGACATAAAGATCCTACAGAATGTAAAACAAGCAACAGAAATTTCATCATCTGCAGATTTTTTAAAATAAAGTCTTATAAAATGTATTTAGTCTTCTCATAGTGGAATCTCCAAAAATATACTAATAAACAAATGAGACTGAAAAATAGGATTAAATAAAGCATGCATTTCATTTTTTAATAAAATAGGGAGACATTTTGCATATATTATTATATGCAGTATATTATGTTATAACAAAGGATACTTTAATAGAAAAAGAGATCTTTGATAATAAGAACATACCTGTGACAACATTAAATTTAACACAAATAACACTAATTAAAAGAGAAAAAAACAAAAAACGTGCTTTGATAAATAGAAGCTCTGAAACTACAAAACTGATAAACATCACAATGCAGAATTGTGATTTCAAACTTGATAAAGATATGCTAAATTCTGTAAATCACAAAAATGGAATGTTAGATTCAATGTATTTGACTGAGATGAGAGCGAATCTTAGCAAGTACAATTACAATAAAAATATTCAAGATCAGTTGCCAGAGAAGGTATTCTGAGAAAAAGAAAAGAAAAAAAACTAGTAAACAGAAGTTAAACTGCTGCAATGCCTCAAATAATTTGCAAGTTAAAAAAAATATTTTTTCAGAATAATGTTTAAACAACATAACTGAGGAAATTCCCTCTTGCTCATTTTTATATGTACTGATACAATTTCTCCTTAAAGTTGACATAAATGAATACTTTATAAAGTAACATAATAAACAAGTTTACGAGATGAACTTGGAGAATAGTGTGTTTGTGAACAATGTATTTTGTTTACAACAGGAACATCTAGCATGTGTTTTGGGCTGCTGCATTTTCTTGTTTTGATGTGATATTTTAAATGGAAAGTTAAACAAGAGGGAATCCTCAATAGCTGTAGCACTTAAAAATATTTCAGCCAAGTTTAGAGAAATTAACCTACGAGACCTTTTTTTCATTAGCTTTTTTTTTTTTGTGTGTGTGGCAGGAATACTAAGTTGGGGCAATTTTATTATTCATCAGGATCTCTACCAGCCTTCCCTCAAATTGGTATTATTTCAGGGAGAATTAGAGTAAATTAAACTACGAGATCTTGGATGTGGTCAAATATATCAAAAGTGTTTGACCTCCTAAATCCAAAAGTGTCATTAAATCTCAAATTGGTCAAGAGAAGATGGAGCTATGGGTTAACAGTTTGTGCTTGAAAAACCCAGAGCTGTTCTATAAGCCACTGAATTGTGGCTCAAAATTATGTTTAAACCAGTTTCCTACCTGTTTTTTTGCAATTGTAAAATGCACTTTTGTTATAAGTTAATCATGTGAAAACAATTCAAATCAATTGTCTAACTGATAAGGACAACCACCAAACCATTTCAGATGCTACCATTTATATGTGATAATTAAAAATTAAACATTACATTAGAAGTCCATTCTCAACAGTGTTGTCTGCATGCCCTTTGAACAATCTTATTACTCAAGAAAAGTTTATTAAACACATTTACAAATTATTCTAAACCTTGCTTAGATGCAAGATCTCAGAACTAAAATGACAAGTTAGACCTTCTTTATAACAGCTTTATTACAAATACCATAGTAACATCAATATTAATCCTATTGAATATTACACAACAGTAGAAAAAACTTGTTTACTGAAACTTTTATATCTTAAAGATATATTTTATTAATCAGAAACCTCTTTATAACACTGATAAAACAGTTTTTCAAAGCACACAAAACAAAGTACTTGCAAAATTTAGGAATTACACATCTATTAATTTACATAGATTATTTCATCACATATAGGTAAAGCAACAGAACTTTTCATGCAAAATTATGACATGTAGATTACTCAAGAACTCTTAAGTTCAAAGCCAACTAAAAATTCTCAACAGGGTTTAGCCTTAATCACATTTAAGCTTCCAAGTCTAAGAAAATCATTATGTTCAAATTAATATGTATTTTCTAAGAACATACGAGTGAAACCAAAGAAGAATATGTTACACTACAACTGCCACATCCAGTTGTATATATAATAAATTTGATTCGCCATTCTATAAACAAGTTTCATTCTGTCTTCCAGACTCTGTTTAAGCTTTAATTTTTAACTCACATTGAGAAATACCTCAAAACCTGCAATCTTCCTACTGTATGATAATTTTTTATTTGTAAATTTACTTTAATGAAAGAAAAAACCCCAAAACAACCACTGTTTGTACTTAAACATATTTGAACTTAGCTTGATACCAAACATTCTTGTTAAAGACTGTTATTAGAAGCTTTGTAATACACAAGTTTACCGATTATGTTGCTTTACGACCAACTTCAAGTTTTAAATGTTTATATTGTTTTAAAGAGAAATTATTTGTGCAAAATGTTACATTAAGTATTAACACACGGGGTTAAAAGTAAATGCTTATATTAATTTCTTTGATAACCCTTAATTCACTACTTTTCAAAACTGTTGCACATAAAACACATCTGAATGAACTAAAACAATGCCATAAATCTCAATGTTTGTTAACTACAGTCACTAAGATGCTTGAAAAGAAAACATGCATACTTTTTTAACTAGAAGACAGGCATGCTGAGTAGTGTTAAAAATTATTAATAATATATAAATAATATCAATGTTATTCATGCTGTAATTATCTTAAATTTTTTCAATGTACTTACAGGACCAATGCTGCGATACTTTCGATTCTTATTTCCTTTAGCAGTATGAGCCACTTCATAAACAACCAGACACAGACGTGCCATACGGGGAATGTTGCATACATCCAAGTCAAATTTCAATTGTTTGTTTGATTCCCACTTAGCTTCACCACCAGTAACAATGACTTCAGAAGTCTTTTGCAACTCACAAAGTAAATCTCCACCATGAAACAAACCTGCCTGGACTGCCACCTGTTAATAATTCATACTGTGGTATCAACAACTATAATTTAAATGTTACACCTATATGCCTTTCCTTGTACTTATACAGTTACATGATAGGTTTAGGTAAATACATTTTATAAAGTTATGTAATCTAAATTGGTTAAACCAACAAATATACAAAATTTTATATGTAGCCTAACTGTTTAAATAGGCATAAAATTTCTTTTTTTCACTTTATTGATGGCTTACACTGTACCAGTAAGACCTGTTTTAAGTGGTCCACTTTTGTTTGACACAGAACTGTGGAACATTTGCAAATAGAGCAATATTCCTTCTTCTTACGATTGTTGTTGTTATTGAATGTTCAAAACATCTATAATTTTTCGTAATATTTCATTTAAAACCAATATAGCCCCCTATAGCAATTATTCATCCATTTAATTGACAACTAATGTTAATAAGTCCAACAGTTATGAGGTCGACAGTTTCATAATTTCCTATTAACTAAACTTAAAAAGATCCAACATAGCACAAGTAAATCAGGACAAAGAATTCCCAGTTAAGTATTTTATTTTTTGTGCACACAAAATTCAAAAGATAGTTTGCACTGCAATCCATATTTGTTTGTTTGTTTTTTTATCAGTGCTTTTTTATTTTAATATGCTGCATTTAATTTTATATTAGGAAGTGCATGTTTTGTTAGGAAATTCATTACCTGTGTGTCATCATCGCGATTCAACTTGCAGACTCTGTCAATGCTGATAACTAATGGTTCTTCTATATTCCATGCTGACACGGTGTGAAGCTTCTTCCTGCTTAATGTCATTGTTCCATTCACAGAGTTTGCTTTTTTTGTAAGGATATCGTCAAGCGACTCATAGATGTTGTCAACTTCCACTTTAAAATATTCAAGATTAATTTTAAAAATGATTTCTCATTTAATATTTTTTAAAATATATTTTAAAATTTAAGAAATTGAAATGGTACTCTTGAATGCTAAGTTATACTTAATTTTATATCACTAAAAAGTTACACAACTTTACTTATAATGAAATATACATCTTTTTCACTATATTTAAAACTTCAAATACCATCTCCTATATAATATATAAATAGTTACATAATAACTCTCAACTTTAATTTTCACAAGTTCATAATATATGTATTTAACCATTTAATCTACTTACATGCCAAATAAAATATTACACAAGATCTAGTTATGAACAGAAATATATCTTACAGATTGTTGTGGAAATTATTTTAAATAACAAATACAACAAGATCATAGATATGTGGCATTCAAATCACAATAACATTTAAAAATAAGAAGCTGCACATTTTCTAATATTCTACTTTTGGGGATAATTGCATAAGTCATGGAACATTTGATACAAAGCCCTACATTTTAGCACAAAGATGCAGCATTATATTTAAAACTTTGCTTTCATTATGGTAGTACACAGTTCCCAATATTTTCAATTTGGTGTTTTACCCAAATAAGTTAATAATCTTTTATGTTTAGGTGGTTATTTTTTCGTGGTATTAGAATAATAACACCAACAATTATATCAGTTAAGAAATTTAGTTTGCACACATTTACATTCATATTAAGATTTATAATTTCTTCTTTATACTAGGATAATATCAACAAACATATCAATTTGTAAATTCAACTTACACACATTTAAATTGAAATTATTAAAATTATAATTCTACAGATCTTACTAACTTCTCTGTCATATTTATGCTATGTCAGTTTCACCTGCTTAATACAATAATCCTTATACAGTTTTATACCAAAGTAATGATGGCACTTCTGAGTTCTACTATTCAATTAAAAATACATAAAAGACATGCACTTACACTTACATTTGTGCTTAACACACTTCCTATTCACTCAAAACATATGTATATGTATTTTTTTATTTTACATATATGGGTAAAATATTATGGTCAGTTTATTTCCCTAGTTTAAAACAACAAACATACTTATCTACAACATATACAGTTTGATCTACATAGATAAAGGTAACAAATATTTTACTGAATTTTTGGAATTTTAACTTTCTTTTTAAGTCAAGCAACTTAAACACATCTCCTTTGAGGTTTTGACTATTAAAAATAACCAATCTTTCCTTCTACTTACATTCAATATTAACCATGGAAACCATAAGTAGTTCAGGTGTTTTTTCGTCAGCTATCATTTGACGAATGTACTGAAAAATATGAATAAATCCAACTTCCATATGAGATCACATGTAACACATTGTTGTAAAACAACTTTTAACAAAACTGAGGAATTTATTATACAGAAATAAGTATTTTTGTTCTCATTTAAAATAATGAAGTCTGCATCCTTTCACATTTCTACTAATAAAAACAAATAGTCAGAAGAATAAGATAAAATTCATATTATGTTCTTATTAATGTATGTCATATTAAACAAAAATTTAATCTAGGTATTAACACTAAGTCACTTATCCATACATTATCATCCCTGCTTTTCATCCACGTATCAAGTACCTTCAACCTGACTCAGATGGTCTCCAGTCCATTTTGTAAGAATAAGTATCAAAGAAAAAGAGACATGGAGATTTGGGCTGCTTTACTTATTTATCAGTAATAATTATTTCAATTAATTCTGAAAGATCATTGTCATATAAGTTTTCTTTTTCACACAGTGCTCTAAAAATTAAAAACTTCCAAAGCCAGTTCAAATGGTTGGTACACTGCATAAATCTAAAGTTTGTTGTTTTAGTTTGATTAAATTTTTACGTTTATAAAATTTTATGCTTTGATTGCATAAATGAACTGAAGATGGTGGAAGATATGCTTTGTGAATGGATGCATCTTTCCTCAGTAATGATGAGTTGGATAAATTATCCAGAACTGAATGATGAGACTCATTACAAAGATTACACTGCTCATGAAGAATGAGGTTATATGAATGCAGGTTCTAAAAACTGTGGAGTTAACCTCTCAGATGGGCATGAAATGTATTCTGTGTGAAGTGGGGATGAAGCATAATCAAGTTAATAAGAAATATAATACAGTTGCCATTCAGATCTTGGTTTTATAAAATAAAGCACACAGTAAAGCTATACTATAACAATCAGGAGCACCATCATTACAAGTTGGTAAGAAGTGTCTTGCACAAAATTGTCATTACTGTATACTAACATGCATACCTGATGTAGCATGCGGTACACTCAAAACACTCCTTTACACCAATGAAAACGACATGTTGGATGTCTTGTCTTTTCCACGAGTGAGAGATAGAGAGAGAGACAGAGAGAACACTCGTGTGCCTGAATGTATGATCAAGTACTTAAGAAAAGTTAAATGGTGTGCCATGTGAAATGTTTGAGAACCACTGCTCTATACTACATAGTAATCTGTATAGTTCTCAGTGTTATCAATACTGACTGTTCAGATGTTCTGCTTGGAAATACTAATAAATAAATGTCACATATGCATAAAAAAAAGACGCAGCTAGATAACTAATAAATACCTTGGCTGCTTGTTTAAAAACAAGTACTAAACTGAAGGACAAATTGCAATTAAAATTACTTATCAACATTTAAAAATAATAATAAAGTTTTAGTACAAAGGCTATTTTGCTTAATAGTGACTCACATTTATTAGCATTTATTGTTCAATTGTTTGAAAAACATCTTCAGGTCTCTGGTCACACAGAATAAATGTTTTAGGTTTTGTTACTGAAATTAAATTTTTAATTAAAATAAGCTTATATTTGAAATATATTTTCACACACCTTATACTGACTGAGAGGATAATTATCCAAAAGGTATTCTTCACGGCCACATATTTTCAACAGGTACGATTCAACATTTCCCTTTCTCTGACCTGATAAGAAAGCTTTCTTGGTTAACACTTGGTCTAAAAGATCATTGGATGTGATTGAATGAGAAACACTAAACTTGAAACTTGTCTGGAATGAAAAAAAGAAAAATATAATGAGGTTTCAGGATTTATTAGCATTAATTTTTATATTTCTAGATCCGCTTTCTATATATACAGAAAACAAACAAGTAATTAGTTTTAATAAAGATACTGTATCAGTAGTTTTATCATACTGACAAAACATTGCTACATTAGTTTCAAAACTTAGTATTTTAACAACATTTTATTTCTTGCATTTAGGCAATGTTTATAACAATTCTATATGTGCACCATCTTTGCTAACAAGGATGCAGGCTTGTACATTATTTTAATTTTGCATAGAAATATTGACAAATTACTATTATTCCAAAATAAATTATTTTGTTAAACTGCAAAGATAGCTGATGTCAAAACTGAATGTAGAATGCTAACAAATTATTATTGTTAATAATAGAATTAGGACAAATGAAAGCAATTTTAACTCAGAGCATGATTCAATTTTACTCTAATTAAATACAAACAAAGAAAATTCACAATCCATAATTTACCACAAAAGAATTATCAAAACCCAGTAAAGTTTCAATAACATAAAACATACATCGCTACTCTCTAGTCTCACAGTCAGAACTATGTTGTTTTCTCTGATATGTTTTGGTATATATGATGGAAGGTTTGGGGAGCTTTCTACTCGTACTGGATACTTGTAAAGCAATTTATCTTTCCATGATTTTCTTTCTTGTTTTTGGGTCCATTCATCACAAGCTAATCTTATTTTCCATCTGAAATCATTGACTTCTGGATTTTTGAGAGCATCAAATTCATGAAGACCTAGTTCAAATTCAAATACCTCAAGTGAATAATAAGGATAAACATCAAAGGTAATGTGTTTAAAAAGCATTGAGAAAAATAACATACCTTCATTCCAAGCATTTAAATCAAGATAAAATGTTGCTAAATAATTTTTTTTAAAAAACCTGAATTTTGCACTTAAGATCTTAAGAGTTAATGCAATATAGATAAATTTTTATACATTCTTGTTCATAAAACACTAAACACAAAATGTTGGTACAACAATAAATAATAAATAAAATATAAATATCTTTGTCTCTTAATTTTATTTGTCACTGTTATGATACCATTAACATTTGGCTTCTGATTAAGAGTTCACTTAGAAAAGCATCTATGACATGTTTTATATAATATTGAAATTCTATTTACTGCATTCTAATTTAGTTTTAGTGTCTATATTCATTTCTTTTTCAGAAATTTTAGCAAAAATGACTTTTCCCCCTTATGCTTGTTTTTACATGTACTTTTCCCCTTATGTTTGTTTTTACATGTACTTTTTCCCTTATGTTTGTTTTTACATGTACTCAAATAGTGAAGGATTTATTCTTCTTATTGTGTAATTTAATGTAAAAGCTTCTTTATTTCAAGATTTTAAAGGATTACTGTATTTTTCAATTAATAATGATTATTCTGTATATAATTTCCTTTTAGTCTTTATATGTTTGCTTTTACTCAGTGACTGCTTAATTCATTCTTTTTTTTTTATTGTTTTATGATTATACTACATATTAAGTTAATCATTCTTAAGGGGTATTTTTGTGATTTTCACTTGACTATTGACTCATTGTTAAAGTGTTGCATTTATCATCTTGTATTTGTACAGTGGTGTTTACAAAGATGAGAGAAAGTTATGCTGTTTCTTGACTAATCCCACTTGTTTATTTAATTAGTTTCAAATTTTGAAGTCAAAACACTCTGAAAGCAAAGTTGGGTGAAACATTGTGATATGGAGGCATATTGTGTGTTTGCTAGCCCTTATTTAATAGTAATTTATAAAAAAAATAAAACACATTTATGTAAGTATGTGCAGTTTAACACAGAACATTGGTGAAGGAAGTAGCTAAGCTCCTTTGCTCTAGTTACCTACTGTACTGGGTCATTCATATAAGTTGTCACTGATACCTTCTCATGAGAGTAATTTCTGTAAAGTTGTACATACTATGTGAAAGAAGGCAGTGATCTTTTCCATAAGCATGTCAAGTAAACCCTTAAATGTCCTTTTACAATTAGATGGAAATCCCTATTAATCACTTATATAGCTCATTTGCCCTGAAAAGATTAGCATTATTGTTTTTTTATATATAATGCCATGTTTTCTCAGTTTGGAACAACTGAAACTGGATTCAATAAAGATTCTTAATCTGTACAACAAGCTCTCTCTCTAGTACAAGCATCATTCTTTATGAATATGCTGTTAATGGTTTTTACAGCTTGAAACAGTTTATTATTTCAATTTGTTATATAGTGTGTCCAGTCTCTCTCATTACTTCAAGCTCAGTTAAAATCAGAGAATTCAAACTTACTCAATGATACATTTTATGTTGGTACTCCTGTTAATCTGCAAAAGTTACCACTTTTAGGAAATTCAGTGTAACTCATAATATCACAAAACCCATACAAGTTACACACAGTATAATGCAAGAGTTTACATTAAGAATGCATTAAAAGGTATTTCAACCTTAACACACACTACCAGAAATTATATTAAAAATGTTCAAGTTGCCTAGAAAACAGAACAGTTCTATCAATATTCTATAAGTGTACATTAAATTATGTTGCTACAATACAATATTTTTCTAAACATTCAAAACTGCAGTACTGAAAAATGTTATAAAATAAGATATATCCCTATTAATTACTGGATATTTTAAAATTTATTACTATGCCTTTATTTTCAGAAATACTGAACATTAGGATATTTGCAAGCACTTAGAATGGAAAGACACCAGTTATAATAACATACTTTTTTTATAATGTCCAGTTTTTCCACATGTGAAATGCACTAATGTTTAAATAATAACTAAAGATGAAACTTTGAAAATTATTTTAAAATAAAGAAAACAAGTTAATGGTTTAAACAAGTGGTTCAGTGAAAGTGACCAAAGAAATCAAATTGTGCATGTTAATTGAAGTATTGAAACTAACCTTTGCCAATTAACCAACCAATCTGTGTATTAAGTTGTGTCTCTGCTTGGTCTCCTTTCTTCTCTACTAGACGGAGGATGGCCTGAAAAGGTCTAACATCAGATACTCGCCTATTTTCATCAATTATTTCTTCCTGTTCAGCTGTTGTTTGGTTAATACACAAGAAAATGTAGGTCTGCATATCATGGAGAAGTCCATAGAGTGGAAGTTTCTGAGCCTCTTCCCATGCATCCTGAAACAAAATTCTTTAGATACATACATACTCAGAAGTTAATAGAAAATTGTACTTGTATGTTAAAAATGAAAAAAAAGATAACCACAAATGCATGAGTTTATGTTCCTACATAAGAAGGAAGGTTCACACCAGTGTATGACAAAGTTTGAAAATTGTTTTGCTACTTCCAATTCATGAACAAAATTTCAGAGAAAAATATAAAGAAAAAAAAAAGTCACTAATCTGTTAAATGTGTTTGAATCCCAAATGATTTTGGATACATTTTAAGATGAAGCAATAAATAAATCTTGTTTAACTAACTGAAAGCTCAAATCCAAACTTTTTTGCTGCAGAAGCAACTCTGAAGTCCATAATGTTCCACAGAAATTAGATTTCAGTATCATATTTAACTGATCTGTATGCTAAAACGTATAGTTTACTGTTGGTTTAAAACCTACTTAAGTGCAAATAAACCTGTTAACCTAGTCAAAACTGAGGCATAAATCAAACAGGACTTATAATCTTACAGAAGTATGTCTCTTTGTATCAACATGATTAACCTATATTAAGGTCTAATTGGTAAGGTATATTTCTTAAGCTATTGTAAAAAACATGCACGGCCACCTGATAAAAACATTCAGACAACTTGTAAGTGGGAACTATAAATAATTTCAGATGTATCTTATAAGGAAACTTAAATTTAGTACATATTAAATTCAAACAAATCATCCTAGTCATGACTTGGTGTTGCCTTTGCCAAATACATTTCTTTCTACAATGTTCATGTTTAGTGTAAAGCATGTACAAGCACCAAGATTATTATCATTGATAACCATGTTTTCTTATAAAATTTTAATTTTTATTCTAAACAATAAATTCTCCTTCTATCATAATCAGTGCTGAGTAATAACGAAAACTTTACTAAAGTATGTTAAGTTTAATTCCTTGTCTCTTGTTGACATTGTATCTGCCATATTTCATTACAGGACACAAATATGTTGTTAAGCTCAATAACTCTTTAAAGTATACAATTGAAAGTTGATTTTGAATTTTTAAAAACAAATTTAACACATATTCTGTACTTGGTTTTCTCAAAAATTACTAAAAGTATCATCAATATATCTTTTACAGAAAACAGGGCTACCATCAGAAGGCAGACATTTAATCATGTGCACTTGTCTACAAAGAAAAACAAGATGATTGGAGCTTAAGAATGATCCCCATTAAGAAGTGAGTTATCTATAGAAACGAGAATGATAAATAATAAAACGTTGGAAATTTCAGGGCAAATCAATCAGGAAGTTGTATAAAGGAGTCATGTGAGGTTTACCATACAAGGGTTTATATCTTTGCTAGCTTATTGTCTTCTATGTAGATTTCTGTCTAAACATAACCATAATCCAAATACTTTACCACTATAATTACATTCTTAGAATCATCTAAAATGCAGTACCCAAACACATTCAACTTATTTTAATATATTCCAGAAAATTGTGTGGAAAAATCAACTTTCTAAAATGTGCAACATCTAGTTCTTTTCAATGCCTTTACCTCTTTAATTTCAAATAATGTTGCATCCCAGTCTACCTGAAGTGGAATCAAAAGCCCATTGGGCATCAGAACATCCAATGAGATCTTATCTGAAGTGGTTCTGCCTTCCCAGACATCGAATGGGAGAGCACTAGGTCCCATTTGCCTTCATATATTTGTTTAAAATAGTTTCAAACTGGGCAAGAAATGTGTATTCTGGCAGTCTGCTACTTCTAATAATATTGCTTGTAGGTTTACACGTGCAATACAGACTCACAGGAATGGTATTCATATCACAGGCAACATAGTGACTAGATTTTGGCCAAACAATATCTGTAACATACAAGAAATGTACAAGACATTACATGAGGTAAAAAAAAATGAATCAGTAAGTAAAAGATGATTACTACAACCAATAACAGCAACAACAAAAACTTTTATATAAAAACACAAATCTAACTGACTTGCTACTAAAACTAGACAGTACACATACAGACTGATGTATTTATTTTGACATAATTGCTATACTCTCCTAAAACAGGTTGTACATATAACTTTTAGTTATTTGTAAAATACTAATGTGTTTATATAAAGATGCTAACATAATTTATACAGTTCACTTTCTTAGATATGATTAGAAATTACACATGGGGAAAAACAGAGGTCTGCATCCCTAGATTAATTTCTATTGGTAACTTTCCTGCATGGCCCGGCATGGCCTAGCGCGTAAGGCGTGCGACTCGTAATCCGAGGGTCGCGGGTTCGCGCCCGCGTCGCGCTAAACATGCTCGCCCTCCCAGTCATGGGGGCGTATAATGTGACGGTCAATCCCACTATTCGTTGGTAAAAGAGTAGCCCAAGAGTTGGCGGTGGGTGGTGATGACTAGCTGCCTTCCCTCTAGTCTTACACTGCTAAATTAGGGACGGCTAGCACAGATAGCCCTCGAGTAGCTTTGTGCGAAATTCCCAAAACAAACAAACTTTCCTGCATAATATTGTTTGAATGGCAGGGTAAAAATATTTTAATTTTACAAACCTAATATAATTGAAATCAAAGTAATTCTGTGAATTTTAAAATTATTTCTATTTTTTATTTTGCATAAAAAAACACCAATGATATGCCATAATTATGTTTTGTCATGTAGCTATATTTCACTAGTTAAAATGCTAGTTTGAAACTCTTGAACCATTCACATTACATATATATATTTCACACATTTACCAGCAATAAAATTATTCCAATGTTCACTTCCAAATTTACTACAGTTACTACTACTAATTAATTGGCAGAGGCATGACAACTCTGTTTTAACTTTTACTTCCCATAATGAATCTATTTATATAGGATTTGATAATATGCTACTAATTTATTATTCTGACTCATTCTGCAGAGCAAATGTTTGATATGCTAACAATATTTCAACTATCTATCATTCAACTGAGCATTCAGTTACACCAATTAAATTTCACCCTTCTTCAGAAATTTGGTCAAAAAATGAAAAAAAAACATTATAATTATGAGATTTGCATATGCAAGAATATTCATTTCAACAAATTCATCTGTCAAGCCATTAAATAATAAATAATAAGATTAAAATAAGTGAGATATATTTGGTACATATAATAAGAAAATTACCTACACAACCAGTAGCATACACAGTATGTCATAAGCTCCACAGCAAAAACAAGTGAGGCCTCTACTACTCTATTGATATTTAACTAGAATACTGAGTGAACATATTTGCTGCACAAACTGTAGTGAACATGGCCACATTTGGTATATTATGGCAGTGAAATCATCTATAATCTTATCTATGTTCAATCTTCTTGCTAATGTTTGTTCTATGCTTAAGAAAGCTACTCCTGGTAGTTGTTTCTGACACATCGTAATTGTGTATATTTTCATTACCTTAAGTTTGGTTAAGCAGTGGCAAAGATGAAAGGAATAATTAAAAACAAAACATAGGCTTTGCAAACATAAGGAAAAAAGATGTTAAGGCAGTGGATCATTACCATTTTTCTGACTGAATTCATTTTATGAATTTCATTTCTAAGAGATACTCATAAACTTAGTATTTGATTTAGAAAGGATGATTATATGTTATTGCTATATGCTTTCTGGAATGTTTTGGCTATGGTAAAAAAAACTCATCATTTGTAACAGACAATGGAATCTCTAAGTGTAGAATTCCAAATATTTGTACAATTGCATCTTTGCTATGGAATCAGTTTGTGAGCTGCTGCATTACAGTGTCCAAATGAGAATAAAACACTGTAATTTTGAAACATCACTAAGCATCTGCTAGTCTCTGATCCTTGCTTAAATAAAACTACCATTTAACTTTTCAGGCCTCTTTTCTTCAAATTTACAGTTAATGACTCATATTACAAGAGAAACTGTAGTCTCCCTTACATTCTCAAATTTATTAAAACAGGCAGTCAGTGTTTCAATGGCACTTTGAATCTGTTTTGTAGCTTTCATAAGATATTTTACCACTTCATCCTGACAGAAAAATGATTCTAGATAGTGCTTTTGGTATTTCTGCATAATAAATATGCAATGCAAACTGAGGCTCCTAACGTGATAACCAACACGTTTCACGCAGCCTTTTGAAGTACACCCCTAACCATCATTTAAAAAGAGTCAATAAACAATAAGTAGTCCCTAAACCATATCAAAGAAGCTCATTACTGCATAATCTAGTGTCAAATTTAGACTGTGTACTTCAAAATGTACATAAAGTGCATTTGGCTCTGTTGCAACAAGTGGAGCTTTTACAACACTGTAAATACCACTCTTTGATACTGCTCAGTCTCCTGTCCCTAACATTTATTTGATTCCAAGCTTTAGCTTTCTATGCACTTCATAATTCAATGGTTGAAGCACTTTGATCCTCAATGTCAATAACCTTTTCTTTTATCTTTTACAGGATTTGGTTTGTCATTTTCATATTCACCACTGACATAAAACATTTGGCTTATTTGGTCAACCTTGCTAATGTCATTCACTGCATCTATTATTATGTAAAAGAATGATAATTGACTTATTACATTCACAGTATCTCCTTCAATATTTATAAACAGAATGTTGGTAACTACCTTTTGAACTCTGGGACTCAGGTGTTTAATTGTGTTACTTGATGATTGTATGAACTGTTTCATCAATAAATCATATTCAGGTATGAACAAAATTACAGATAAGGAATTAACTAAATCTCCAACACAAAGGGTCTGCTTGTGTCCTATCAAAGGCAGACCACACTGTTCAGAGTTACATTAACAACTCATTTTAAAACTTGTCATCAAAAGTTAATTTCTTGCTGAATATCTGCCTCACTCTGACATTGTGTAATTAATTCTCCAGTGGTTGCATACAATTTAAGAATCTGTGTGCTTCACAAATTTTGTGTGACTGTACTTTTGTTCACAAGACCTTTCCATTTGTAGATTTTTTTAGCCCGAGATATTTTCATAAAATAACCAACAGGATTCACAGTATACCAAAACAAGTTTGGGTGAATAACATAACTGTGCTATCCATAACAGGATACCTGCTTTTCTCATGAGGTGATAATGTTCTGAAACACATCTACCACCTTGTTTTTTATCCCTAGGGAAATATCCCTTTGGTTGTCATGATCCATGATCTGTTATAACTGCTTCTTGACTGAAAAATTAATAAGAAAATTGGCCCCATGTGTTGAATATTCATTACAAAAGTCATCAATCATAACTTTGTTGCCTTCATTTTGTACTTCTGTGCTTTGACTGACTAAGGACTGACTTCCACCACTTGACTGTAATGAAGCAGTAGCTTTTTGATGTCATGTCTATATTGATTGTGATAAATAAATTAAGAAACTAAGACTGTCACATATTTTATTATTTATTACCACATGCTTTAAGCTAGTAAACCAATGATGTACAAACTTATTGGGTTCATATTACTTTATATATAGGTTCCCAAGACCCAAGGGTATTTAAAACTATTTTACCCATGTACATGGCCAGATACACAGTCCTAAAAAGAGGTGTTGTTAAAAAAAAAACATGCCTTGTGCTTGAGGGATTTTGAATGTTGTGCTACAAATTGCAACAACAATTCCAAACAAGATAAAAACATGGCATATCGTAGGTTTCCACAATTTATAAAGGACAAAGAGTGGGAAATATAAATAATTCTGTAAATACTGCTTCTGTTAACTTAGAATTGAATGCCAACAGCGTAGCATATGCTTCATGTTAATTACTTACAGATACATATGAAGTAAAGAAAATAACAAGAATTACAGAGAATATATATCTCAATGTATAATTTTCTTTAATAAATGTTTCACCACATTAGTGACAAGTATGATAATTATAAGTGTAAGAATAATAGAAAATGGTCATATCTATGCACACTTCTTAGTTCTAAATAAAGAATGATTAATGATCCAAGGGATAAAGACAAGTCAAGCACCATTAATGTGTTTTTTGCAGTTTTCTTTTATTATTATGTTCACTTAAAATAAAAAAAAAGGAAAATTTATTGTCATAGATGGGTTATTGTAAACTGAAACTTAACTGACAGTATGCATCGTCATTTGACATTTAAAATTATCTTCTGTATTAATATGTATTGTATATCTGAATATGCATTATTTGTGTTATGGTAAATTTGTTACAGTCCTTATTACGAACATGATATCTCAAAGTGAAGCAAACTGATCTGATAAAACAGCTGACAATGCATAGGTACATGTATGTATTATACTTCAATTATTACTACCATCTTTTATTAATAAAATACTTTTAGAACACATGAAACGTTTTCTTTGTGGTCCATCTTGATCTTATAAATGTGATACGTATATCATGGAAGAATGTAGTATATAGAGTTTGACAGACATGAAATATCATGCTTCATCTACTTGTCTCACTAGCAATTCCATTTATCCACTAGATGTCTCTAACAAATTGAGCTTGCCAATGGATTTCACTGGAAGTTTAAGGTCTGTATAACTTAGTCTGTGTGTAAGTGCAGTCTTTCAGCAACCAAACTTACACTACTGTTGGAGCTGATTGGCTATTGCTGGTTCTTTGTAGACTTTGGACCAATCATAGATTGGGTATTATTTGTGTGCATGTGTGTAAGTTAAGAAATATTTTTCTTAATCATCACCTTTCCTGGCCTAGCCTCATAGCTATGTTATGATAGTTCACGCACCATTACATCTAACAAAAAAAGAGAAGAAATGCAGGCTAACTTAAAGCCATAAGATACTTTAAAATTAAAAACAGTAAAAAAATGATAACATTAAGAAATTAATAATCTTAAATGCAAATTATCTCAAATGAATTAGGACAGTTAAATTGAAGATTCTGTTTATATTAAGAAAAACTAACAATTATTGCAAATTACTGAAGTTTTACATTTAGAAATGTATACAATTAACACATTTCAAGAAGAAAATATATGCTTGAAATATGAAACGTACTTGTACTCTTCACAACTATATCAAGAATGAAATTGTTTTTCAACCATATACACAGTGATCACTATTTATATACAACAAACACTTGTACTATACACAGCATTTACCATTTCTGAACTGTTTACTTATATTTATGTCTTTGTTTGTAAGATATGTAGCAATCTCTTGATCATGAGGTCATGAGAGCCAGCAACTCTCTCTAGTAAACAAACAAATTACAATATCGAAAAAGATAACAGTACCACTAATAAATAGAGATGCATTTTCAACACCACCAATTATCTCTTCACATGTACAATGAATCATTTAAAAAATCATATTCTGCTTACGTCACTTGACAATTGACTTTCTATCAGAAATGGTAAAATCTTGCAAAAATTGCAAAACATTTTTACAGGTCATGAAAATATACAGATTTAAAATAATTCCATGACAATAACAAAATAAAAACAGACAAGATCAAAATAAATGAACTGGGCATTACATAATTATTATTATTATTAGTAGTAGTAGTAATAAAAATATCTAAAAACTTCAAACGTTTTAACACCTACAACATAAGCCAGCCCAGCCCCTTGATGTGTATCCACCAAAATAATTAATTCCAGAAAGGTTTGGCTGTTTTGATTAGACAAAAAGTGATGTTTGGTACTATTATCAAGGTCTAAATCTCTGGATCAGACCATAAGAACCAACATGAAGTTAGCTGGTAAATGCAAATTAAAACAACTTAAGAGTTGAAACATGCTTGAAATGTTCTAGATGTGGTTGTAAATCTGATGGTTTAAATGTAACAAGTAAACTAAACCATAGGTTCAGGTTGAATGAGAGAAGAGCTTATTCAAATATATCCCAATTGATATGCCAATTAGACTGGTTAATTCATAGACAGAAAAAAAATATCAGCACAACTGTCTTATTATCTTCAGAAATGGAGACTGGAATTGTATAAAAAATAACTAATTTTAATATTTTGTGAAACTAATGGCAAAGCAAAGCCCAAAGAGGCATTATTGAAGACAAAGCAGATGTATTATAAGATGAATTCCCTAGTTATTCTCAAGTTTAAAATGCAATTTTTAAAATAAGGATTAAATATAAAAAGAATGGTATAATGGTCACCAAGATATTACAATCTTTGTAATCTATAGAAATTTCATCATGTCAAATTTGCATTAATATTTAGTTTTTGTTGTTTTTTTCCATGTTAGAAGTTGTGCCAAGCTTCATTCATCAAGATCTATCAAAATAACCCTAAATCACCTGTTTGCAGAATGACCTCTCTACTGACCATCTGAGGCTGAGTATTAAAAGATGCTGGTCTAGCCAGTGTATCAAGTGTTGAAACTACTTGACAAAACAACTGGAAATACTCAGTTGTTATGCATTAACCATTTTATTTTTTTTTATTGTTCTGTGGTATTTCAAAGAAAACTTAAAGTTTGTAAAAATGTACACTGAAACTATTTAAATGTGGTTTGATACATCTAAGAGAGGTAGATATGAACATATACAAAAGACTTAACTTTTCACACCAAAACAACATGGAGTCAACAATATATGTTATTTTGCAATACAAAGCTGTCATTAGTTTTTCTTTTCTTCTTACATTTGTCAATGAGAAATAATGTGCCTACATAAGGTGAATTTGCTACATTATTTAAAAAATGGAGACAGTAAACGCTTATTCTTATTGCACAAAAGATTAGTTGTGCAAATGATTGTGAATTTTTTAAATCTTGCAGTAATCAAAACTGAGAACGTTTAATGCACTAAATCAATATCCCATTTCTAATCTGTTTACTTATATTCATATCTTTGTGTTTAAGATATGTAGCAGTCTCTTGATCATAAGGTCAGTACAACCAGCAACTCCCTCTTGTAAATGCTAACCATATAGCTATCATGGTATACTTTTTATACTTTTACAGTAATAAAAGCTGAGAAAGTTTAATGCACTAATATGCATTGCTTACAATATTACCAATTAAGGAACTTTAATTGCTGCTTAACCATATATTCATTTAGATGTTCACCCAGATAAAATTTAGTAACCAACTATGTAGTGTTTTGTTACCAGTCAACTAGAAAACCTTTCATATCAACCTTACACGAATGCAAAACTTTGAGAGAGTTCTAAAGTTCTCTACATTTACATTATGCACTTTTATCTTGTATAGTAAGCAAATAACACAGTCCTACAATCATATATTTACGTTCAATGACATTATGCATGTCTGAAAAGATAAGTTCTCCATGATTTATGAAATATTAGTCCTTGGACTTCAATCATCTGTCCAGGATCTGACAGTTTAATCTGAAATTAAATAGATTTATCTATGTAGGTATGTGTAATATAGTGCCAAATACAAAGATATGTTTGTATGTATGTAAAGAGAGTATAAAAAATGAACACAAAAACACAGAGAAACATTTAGCCAGGTAAATTACCTTCTTAAAGAAAAACTTCAGATCAACATACCAGCTAATATATAATAACATGCAAAAACAAATTGCAGATTAATGAAGCATTAATTTAGACTAGAACCTTTTCAGGATAAGGCTTCACTGAAGCCTAAGAGGAAAGGTATACTGACATAAAAAATTAAATTATGCATTTACTGAATTAAAAGACTATACTATATTTAATTTCTTTTCAAAAACAATTTTAAACAACAATGATAAAGGTTATATAGGATAGTACAAAATTCATGAGTATAGCTAGATAAATCAGCTTTTTAAAATAACTTTCTGAAAAAGTTAGTGGAAAATATTTGGTATATATATATTTTTAACTCATCAGTTCTTCAGACTGCCTTTTAATTAAAAGTTATTTTAAGATTCATATAATTGAAACCTGTTACAAAAAATAATAATGTTCTCATTCACAGTAATTAATATTGTTGAAATGTGTGTTTTACAATCCAGTTTTAAAAAATTGTACTTTTTGTTTAGCTGGAAGGAAGTTTATAGTTATATGACAAGCATGACTTTAATGACCAGGATTTTCATACAAAGTTTAGAAAATAAATTTGATCGTGTACCAATAACAAGTTAGGTTTGATTGAATTATTGAATACATTAGTCAGTTAGTGATTGATCAGTACATGAGTTAGTCAGTTTGTCTGATATTTTAGCTACTTAAATCAATTAGTTTAGTATTGTTAATCATGAGTTTGTGTTGTGTTGAAAAAAGTGAAAAAAACTCCATATGCAATGTACAAAAAAACTAACAGTTATAAAATTGGGACTATTATTTGTTGAAGAGTTGAACATTTAATTAGTTAAGTAAACCAGTGGAATTTCAACAACTGAAGCTAAAGCATTGTAATTCGTGAAATACTCAGGATTTTCACCCTTCTGAAACCAGTTGATGATGCATATATAGTTAGAAATATTCACCTAGTACTTTCATAATATAAAATGCAGTTTCTCTAAGTAATTGTTCACATCCTCACCAAACCAGATTTTGAAAGGTCAATAATACATGCTTCAACCTTTGTTTTTAAATCAAATTGGCAGTATGTGTTTGTCTGTCTGTGTGGGAATGGTGAGAGGAGACTGAATATTGACTAAATGAATAAAACAGGTCACTGAGAATTATGGTAAACAGTCCTTTTAACACAGTACACTGTTGTAACATTCTGTCAGAACTCTTGGTTTTCAGTCCTAGCAGCTACAGAACGTGTTTAGCAATTAATGTTTTGACTTATCTGTTGCTTTCAAGTGGACCTTTTTTTCACTAAGTAAATTACACTTTGTCCTTTTTAAGTATTCAGTAATCCAAACAATAGAAAATAAAACAATAACTGCAATAAGTAAAATTATTTTGGATAAAATAAAACAGAAATAGGACTCAACTTCAAAATGACAAAACACTTTCAAAGAAAGATTTAAAACTGGATATATGTAACATAGCAGCGGAAAGAAAAAAAAGGCAGAAACTTATGGGAAGAATTACAAGAACAAGACTCAAAGATTTACAGAAGTAGTATAAGCAAATATTATTCTTTTCAAAGAAGAAACAGATGAAGCCACAGTAAAAAGCAGAGAATGATTTTAAAATGAAACTGAACTACAATAGAATAAAATAAATGTATAGAATGGAAAGGGCATCAAAACTCAGATAAAAAACTGAATTGGTGATTGCAAAGATCAAACCAGCCATATAATCCTTTATATTTACTCAAGAAGAATGTTGACCTTCAACATCATTCATTAAGTATGCAATGGTGTATAGAAGAACACATCTGGTCCACTCCTTTTACTACTACTGCTGTGACCACAAGTGTCTACAGAATTTATTCTGATGGGGCATACTATTGCCAAGTCTAGGCCCAAAGTCATTAGGAACAACTTTAGGTCTAATGGCTGTGGCAAAGAGTCAAACACAAAAGTTTGTCTAGAGAGATTACTGGTTGAAAGAACTCCCATGGATTAGAAAAATATAACCACTAAAACAACAAACCATGAGATTTTAAGTGCATTTTAAGACAGTATATTCCAAAATGTGAGGTCGTACAAATGGTATTTATGCATCAAATTTCACCAGTAGTAGTCACCTTTGAAACTAAAAACTATAAAAATATATCTCAGAATGGCTGGTACGGGTACTAACACTTTTATTGATAAGCAGAAAACAATATTTTGACCTTCCTAGGTCATCTTCAAGTTAACAGAGAGAGTTTGCAACTGACCATTGCCAGGTACATCTTAGGGACAAGAGTATAAACGTGTACGGGACTGTAGGGGGTGTTGCAGTTGAATGCTAGGTTATTAATTAGTATACGTATAAAGATGTTCATTTTTTTATATTGGTTTAATTTTTGTTTTAGTTGTTGTATAAGGAATGCTTCTTTTCATGGAATACCAAAATATCTTTTCCATTTGACTTCATAATGTTAACCAGGCAAAATCTCGTAAGAGTTATACTGCACATTCAACCTAATTTCATTAAAATGTCTTGTGCATCAACCATTTTACTTATGGAAAAAGATGCTTTCTCACTCACCAGGACTGACACTAACTGGAATATTTTATTAAAATCCTAATGGTTTCAACATTGTATTGAGAATATGGTCACTAGGAAGTTCAAATCAGAAAAAGACAGCCTTTATTGCAGGAAATCTGTTGAGTTACCATTTAGATTTTGAGAGAATATACTGCCAAAAATCACCTTAAAAACCAAACCTATTCTTGATACAACTCTCTAAATCTTCCTTTTCAATAGTTAAGCAAACATCGGTAATAAGCATAATATGTAATTTCTTGATTGTATACGAAAATCAATATTAGACCATTTTCTCATACTATTGTTTCACAAGCCTAAAACAAAATCAGTTGGGTGTTTTGCACAAGAACATAAACAGATATACTATATAAAGCATTGCAAGTTGATTTAGGTGATTACAAGTACATAATAAGTATAATGTTGCTCTAAGCAGCTGATTTTGTATTCGGTTAAAGGCATATAAAACCTCAAGCACAAAATTATCGGACTTAGTAAATTATTACTTTAAAAGTCACAAAGCTTTATATAAAGTGATGTTTTTGACTATTTGTTTTAGTTAAAAAGGCTGCTTTTTATTGGTAAAATTTTTATGTTTCCTTACTGGGGGAGGGTAACTCTAGGCATATACTTGTCCACTGTTATGCATTAAAAAACAACGTACAAGATAATTTAAAAAACCTAGGCTGGAGATCTTTTGCTGACAGTTTGTTGAAACTACAAAGCCCTTTTATGAACCCATTATAAAATTATTGCAAGTGACATACTCTAGTGTGGGACAGCACAAGAACTTTCCAAATAACGGAGAGAGCATAAAATGTATTTCAAAACGGCTGGTATGGGTATTAAAACTTTAATTAAAATAAAGTACAGAACAACATCTCGACCTTACGTCATCACCAGCCGTCTTGAGAATGCATTTTTACTTCAAGTGGGTTTCTCGACATCACAAACTGAGAGAGTACTTTTAAATTTAGTTCAACCTCCTTAACTTAATCGTGCTGCGAAATTCTCTTAAGTACTTCACTTACCACCACAGAAAAAAAAAAAAAGTTTACCTGGCATGCGTGTTAGTTACAAACAACTCCTGTATTTTCTAGCGCATTGGAAACTGTCACGTGAAATGTTCCATATTTTGCTGTCGCATATTGTTACGAGAGTAAATTTTGCCGTTTTGAATGAAAAAGGTTGAAAACTACTAAACTAGATGATGGCAACCTTCTTTTTTGTTTTGTTTTTATTCGTTGTTCTTTAGAAAGTGTGAGAAAAACACTGACAATCAAATCCCGGATTTTAGCGTTGTAAGTCCGTATACTTACCAGGGTACCACACCACCAGGCTACATATATTTAAACATACCGCGGGTGTTTTAAACGTTTGTTTACATATTAATAAACAGATATAAAAGTTCATATTATTCGTTCCATTATTCTAATATTAATTTTTTAAAATGCTATTACTAATCAGCAATGTATAGATTTCAATGCTAGCTGTATAAATGAAAAAAGTTTGTATTGCGATTATTGTGTTATGTAAATGTTCTAAATAACGATTTGTATTTTTCCTGCGCAAAACTGTTTTATTATATTATTACATAGTATAAAACAGCACATTTTAAATTTGAAAAACAATTACTTCCAAAAATGCCCTAAGAAACTGAGTATACATTAATGGAAGTTTAACATAATTACTAGCCATTTTTACCCAATACCCTTTCTAGCGACGGAACCATCTCAACTACTCTTCCTTTCTCCAGCTTCATCGTGTCCTGTCTCATAATACGCATGCGTACAAAAAGTTCCTTGAGGTTCAGGCCAGTTGATTTAATCACAAAAAAACAACATCGTCATATCGTTAATTGCTTCAAAACAGGAAATAAAAGACAACTCATACAAGTATAAACAACCAATCTAATTAAAACTATAATGAAAAATCAAACGAACTGCTACAAAAACAAACAAACTACGCTATGTGTCTGTCCGAGTCTGAAAATAAACCAATCTAATATTTCTAATCCCCTCCCTGATTACTAGAACTTTATGGTTTCAAAGTTTAGGAAAGTTCCTATGTTAACTGTTCCAGAATATACTAACTTTGATATACTGTACGACATTCCGTGAATTTGAATAAAAGAAAACACAGCCGTCTGATAGCCGCGCAATAACGAGAAGTTTAAATATTTAGTATGAAAAAAAGACGAGACTTAATGTAAAAAGAAAATATCACACACACACACACACATACGTGTACATTTATGTTAAAATCGTGTAAAACAGTAGCATTAGTGAATTTAAGTAGTGGAAACATTTGTTAAATGTGATACATAAAAATGACTACCAGGAAATAAACTAACATTGTAAACAACAAGATTTGGAAGGAACAAGATAAAATGAGTAAACATTAACGACACGCCTTAGCTCTTTCAAACTCCTAAACAAACATCTAAAAACAGCAAAACCATTCTCACGGTTCACAACCTTTATCACTGACCAATTACATGTCGAAATTTTAGGATTGTGTGGGTGTTGGGGGGGGGCGAGATTTCTCGTTCTTGTGATAGTCACAAAATATCTTCTCACCCAGAGTGATGTTTCAGACAATATACCTATCCCTTATAAAAGTCACATTTGATTAGTCCTCCCAAAAATAAAAACGTGCACGAGTCGTTTCACACACTTGGCTTAGACAATTTTTTTACTTTTAAATTTTGGTCCTATGTTAAATATAAATAAACTAAAAAAAAGTTAATAGTGCGATATTTTCACACCATAATCCTATCTTCAAAGAAAATTGGGAGTTAGTGGATGTTCTTTCTCTCAAAATGCGATTCGTCAAGTTGAGGTAAAAATTAGTATTCCCGGGCTCAACTTCACGTAATGTCAAAGAGGCGTGACTTGTACAAGATGACAACGTATTGGATGGCTTACACGTACATAAGGCACGCGACAAATTATACTTTGATATACACATAAGAAATCCTTTACTGACTTCACTCATGAGTCCAGATTTCAACATAAGGTGGAAGGAGTAATCCAGAATCAGTTGCACTTTAATGTTTCTTCAGAAGCACCAACACCAAGAATACCTAAGAACTAAAAATCTCCGCCACAGCAAAGGACAAAGAAAAGCTGTCACCTCAATTATAACGGATTTTCCGTTATACGTAAGCTTGTTTTCTTTTATGCATGTGGCGTATATTGTTGGATGCGTGTTGCAAAAGTTCCGCCTGTTCTCGAAATTTGTAAAAGATTCTTGAGAGTAAGAATAAACAATTTGTTTTTACGAAAACACTGGCGCGTTTTAAAACAGTGTTGAAAGTCAAAGAAACTCGTGTGAGTCATATAAAAGCAGTTAGCGGAAAGACAGAAGAAAGATTTTTACTGGTCAGCTATAGTCAGTGTGTTATATGCATATTTTCATTGCACCTAACACCTGAAACAGCAATACAATGAATTGGGTTTTGAGGATGGCTCTTTCATCCACGTGAATCTCTAAAGATATTCCAAATCGCATTACTCACAGCACAGAAGCAACAAACTGTGCTTGAGTGGCAACAAAAGTCTTTGGCACACATGATGACATGAGTAACAATCAGCACATATGGTGGAATACTAGTTACTTCTACAGTAAGTTTCTGCAAAGGGCAACTTGCAATTACTTCCTAATTTTTCCCTCACATGCCTTTTTTTTTCTGAATAGCAAACACAGAACAGTATCTACTCAATTTTGTTACTTCCACATAAACAGTTAGAAAACTTGCTTAAAAACCTTCAACATAGTCTTTGCCATTATGCAAAATTCCAACTGTCTTCTGCTTTAGACCTCTGTGGACTCACTGAATACCAAAAGATACTTCACTACCATGGCTCATAACAACTGCATAAGATACCATCATGCACTAATATCTGGCTAGCAAATGCTAGAGTAATTTAATACTGCATTCCCCAGTTTAGTAATGGTCGTGCTTCATCTCACCAAAATCAAGTGACTCCAAATCAATACTGAGCCCTCATGATGCTTTTTCTCAAAATAAAGAGAAACCTATATTTTATAAAAACCCTATCCTATAAAAAGACTTGTACAAGGTTACTAGTTTTTGACATATTCATGCATCTTTCACAGAAAAACATTGTCTTCTGACAAGAATTAGTCAATATAGCTTAAGCAATGCCAGGCCTCAGAATTCCCAAAGACATATGTACTCCTAGGTTAGATCATTTTAAATACACCTGTGACAGTGTCCAAATTTGAAAAGCTTTTGATCAATAAACGTTGAAGAACTCTTCTTGTAGTGTAATTATCTTTACATATCATAGAATTCAATTTTAAATCAATTTGGTAGTCAAAATCTTTCAGATATGGAAAACCTGGGTTGTGTGGATTATTAATTTTTAATGCCTTTTTTTTCTCGTAGCAATCCTTGAGTATATTTTTTACAGTTTCATAGATGTAAATGTTCTCAAGATTTGAATTTACAGAGTAAACACTTTCTTTCTAATCTTCCATCACGTTTTATTTATTGGATTAGTGAACCTCCTCACTCAGTACAACAGAATAAGGAATTTCAATTCCATAAGCATTATTACATACTTTCCTGGTTTCAATTTCTAGCATGGTCTTTGATACACCAAAATACCATTCTTAAGTTATGAGAGACAGTCAGAGAAGGTTGACCAAAAAACAAAATATCATTTGCATACATGAGACATCTCTCCTGAGAGTAAGCTCTCAGGACTTCATAGAAGTAGCAGGTGTGTTAAACAGATTCAATTACATGGTAAAGAATGTTAAAAGTAAGTAATGTATAATTTCATTAAATGGTTAGATTTTCAAGTAGACAAAAAATAAATTTAGCAAAATAAACCACTAAAACTTTTCCACATAATCCAGACATACATTCCTCCACAGCAAAGGAAAGGTACCCACAAAGGTAACTGTGTTACTCCGCTTAAAATTCTTGCAGCAGCCTAGGATTCTCTTCTTCACAATAACTGGTAGGAATGACCAGACATTCTCTGAAGGTTGAATTACTCCATCATTCAACATCTGTTTAATTTCAGCACCAGTTACTATGGCTTCACAGTTGCATAGTTGGCCATACTTCAAATGTCCATCCCATTGCATCAAGTGCTAGTTCACCAATGCTGAACAGCATATATTGTTGCTCCCGTGTCTTAAGAAGTCTTTGGGTAGGTTTGATGAAATATTTTCAAAAAGTGATCTGAATTTTTATTTGCTGAATGTTGGTGAAGTCTGTTTCAATTCATTATTTCTAACCTAATGTAGAGGATGATGATATGTGGGACTAATGACTAATGCTTTTTCTTTTCTCCAGAAAGACAGCTGACTGACTCATCACATCTATTAATGATCATGGTACCTTGTGACAGAAAAGGTTAAGATGATAAAGATCATTTGTTCACCATGTTATGAAGTCATCCCAATATGGGTCAATCCTGAAAGAGTACTGAATGCATCTATTTGTAGCTAACTATAAAGACATTCATAAGTAGTCTCAGTGCAAATATAATCAGTATCTCAATGTGGTAACTTTGACCTCTACTAACTTGTATTACATTCCTAAGTTGTTTCATTGGGTAGCTAAAGTATAAACTCTTAAAACTTTGCTGAAATGCTACAAAGCATTCCACATCCAACAGAGAACCATGATTAGGATCAGAACAGCTCTCCTCCCCTCTGTTGTAAAATTCACTACAAACATAAAGACATTTCAAATGGTTTCTCTTGAAGAAAAACAAAGAATAAACAAACAAAAGAAAAGAAACTTCAGTTATAATTTCTGAAGGAACTAGAATTACTAAGTTGTAGTCACAGAAAACACACAAAAGTTGACTGATGTTATTTGTGGCATTAAGAGGCTCAAATAGAACCCAGTTACCTTATTCCCACAATATAAGAGATTATGAGGATATGGCTTACAGAATAACAAACATTGGCTGAACTATTCAGTTGAAAGTTGAAAATATCAGGCAAGACTGGCAAGAACTTGATGCAGCTCCTCATCTCATGCAATCATCATGTAACAGCTTCTTGGTAAATTTAATGTTCACTGCAATACATTTCTCTGTTACGATCAATGCCACCTTTGAATATCGCCACAAAGAAACACCCTAGAATAATTTTGAATTTGGCTCAGACAAGACGTATCTGAAATAAAACTAACAACATTTTATTACCATATCAAGCATATAAACATTTAAGATAACGACATTTGCACATGAAATACTTACTGTTGCATAAATGAAGAATCACTGGAGTTGCATGTTTCTTAATGAAACACAAGTTTAAAGAGAAAAGGACTACTAACACAATAAAACAATATCATTTTGAATATGTTTGATATTATTTCATCCATGTATTTCATACAGAATATATTCAGTTGTACAGTGGATTTGAGATATCTTGCAATGACATTAAACTGTTGCACTGATCATATGTAACCACTGGGTAAATAAGAATTTCTTGAAAAATTCATGTATTAAGCTATGTGGTATCCAGACATTTTTGGGATCTGGTCCCCAATAACATGTCTCACCCCTCTACTGTACAATTCTACCCTATTGAATGACAAACTTATAGTAAAACACATGAAGAATTGACCCACACGTATTATGAATGCAGTGTGTGAACAAGTCATAACACAATTATAGCATGTTTAAATTAATCTAATTGATGCTGTCAGATATAACAACAACAAAAATACAACACTAATAACAAACTGCCTGCATTATTAATACAATTAATAAACAAACTATGTAATTAAATATGCAAAACACAGACACACAAATATCATGATGCTTCTGGGCACGAGTCCTTGCATTAACCTGCCTCTGTTGACACAAGTCAAAAATATTCCCATGATGCTAATATCATAAATGTTGTGCAAGAAATATATAAACACTGATAGCAAAGTTAAGAAACAATTACACCGAATTCCATACAAAACTATGTGAGGACTATCTGTGCTAGAGAGAAGGTGGATGGTCCTCTGCCAGCTCTTGGGCTTCTCTCTTTTACCAAAGAACAAAATAAACAGACCATCTAATTATTACGCCGCCATGACTAAAAAGACGAGCATGTTCGATGAAGGAGTTCGAACCCACGACTCGCAGATTGCGATTCGATCACTTTAGCCACAGGTCTATACTAGGCCTCATTCACAAGCGAACAAATTTTATTTATGCAAATTGCCCATGTATTCATACTTACTGCCCAGTTTTCTGTTTGTGACTAACTGGTTGTTCAGATTGGAAGGAGGAGTTTTTTTAAAATGTCCACATACGAAGAAATCAAGGGTGCGATCTACCGCTCACAGTATAATGCTGTACACGTCATAAAGATGACAGTATCGTAGCATTTTTTAATGCCATCCACAAGCTGTCAAAGTTAGGAACCCCTCTTCCCCAGCTATTCAGAATAACATTTATTATAGAGATGAAAACCTATAATTAACATACATCAGTAAAAAGTTCGAACAAAGTCAAAGTAATACTATTACCTAGCTGATGACGCAGTAAACTTTACTCGGGTAAAATTATTAATACCTGTTTAAGACCTTTCGACGTTTGTTTAACAAGAACGTCATACTTGCATGCATGAACTTTTGGAAAAACAAACCTGTCCAAATATTCTATACTAGTAATGGCAGATGAACTGCATTAGTATTTAGACATTACACTAACAACAGCAAATTGCTACCGTTGCATCGATACGTTGACGCTTTTACACCACGACATCGAGGTGGCTTCGCATTCACTTGTTAATTTAAACCTTGTCGTGTGGATCTAATAACAATTCCTCTGAAGAAAGATGTCTGAATGATGAATTCTCTTGTTATGTATTTTAAAACAATTAATAAAATGGCTTTTATGCGAAATTATAACAACAAACTGTGATAACAACAGAAAAAAAAATGGTGCAAAAGATTGAATGTTTAAATAGAGTATAAGCTGGAAAAGCCCACCAATCCAATTCCACCTGAAAAGTTCTTACGGGATTATCAGGGTGGGGGAGAATATTTTGTTTAATACACTGATTGGTTCCCCTTACAATCTACTTTTGAATTAGCTTTCAAATATAATTTGATATTTTAAATAATTAAGCTCTTAATACAAATTCATCTTTGTCACGATCAGTAGCCTATTTATCGTCGAACTTTTAATTACTGATACAAGTTTAGTAGTTTATTACGTCGGCTAAGTTCAGTCGTTGGTTTTACGTACCATACCTCAACAAACTGCACAGTAATCACATTTACAAAGAAGAATATTGGCTTGTACTTTAAGACTACTCTAACACTGCTGATCAGAGATTTTGGTTTCACTTATCGACTTTCGATTTGGTTTTAGTCTGTTGTTAAGCATAAAACTACATTATGAATTGTTTGCACTGTGCTAACAACAAGTATCGAAACAGGTATAGTGTTATAGCCTAATGG
Source organism: Tachypleus tridentatus (assembly GCF_004210375.1). Taxonomy (NCBI): domain Eukaryota; kingdom Metazoa; phylum Arthropoda; class Merostomata; order Xiphosura; family Limulidae; genus Tachypleus; species Tachypleus tridentatus. Next base: position 40,871,908 of record NC_134830.1, read on the forward strand.
GGCACTTTTTTTTTTTTACTTAAAACTACTGTACTTGTTTTTTGAATTAAAGAACAAATGACCAGCATCAAGCTCACCTGTTACTCAAAAAAAGTGGGGCCGAGAAAATTCTTACACATATGACAGACTATAATAATTAACAGACAGCTTTGTTAAGCAACTGTAAATATGAATAAACAATGTAAAGCATGCTGTCGTAATCAGTACTCTACTGTGGAACTATAGAAATACGGGTTACTTCTTTTTAACCAATATTTCAAGGATAGAGGGGAAGGAATCAAAATATCCAAACATGGGTACTACTGTCGGGTTAATTTGTAATTAGGCTTAGATAATTATATATTATCATGACAACAACCAGTATCCAATCGCCCAAATTTCATACAATAATTATTAATTGTCCATGTTATAAAAAACTGGATTTTAAGAACTTAACCAGAATAAGTAATCAAACGTTCTATTTGATGAAATATAATATGCACACTCATAGTAAGTGTGGGTATTACTACCATTATACTTGTTTGGGTGTAACAGATTATATTTTTGTAACATTGAAAAAAGTTTTAACTTTCTAGGATACAGCACTTACCTTTTTAAATAAAACAATTCAATATCGCTCACCTTAACTGAAAACGTTTTAAGCTGGATTTATCAGTTAGTAATTCGAAATGCTAATTACATCACATTTTTTTCGCTCATAATGTAAAGGGGCCATTAGTTTTTTACTCGTCTTCTTGATAAATCAGTAAACTAAATCATAAAGTTCGACTTTTGTACACAAATTAGTTAACAGTGTGTACAATAATTAAAGGCATGCTACTAAGCCTATCCATTCTCTACAATAACACATCGTTCAAATTACACGTGATGTTGATCAGAATAATGCATAACTGTTCGCTGGAGATAAACAACAACACATTGTTTACACCGTTAGGGCCCATTTAGCTGATAAATACGTTTGTTACTAAGGGGAGTGTTGAAATTTGGCATAGAAGGCAATCCACAGCCCTAGCACGGAAGGAGATGTAGAACTTCAGGAAACAGCTGAGTATAGTTGATAAGAAATAACTTACACGGTGTATATTTTCACCCATATATATACACACACACACACACACACACACACGTGGTAATTTATATATACTGCTTTTCGTTTCGTCATACGCGTAGTAACTATATTCTCATATGTGAGGATTCCATAGATAATAATGAACGTAATCTTACATACATATGTATTTAGAAACACATTTTATTCACAGAAAGTAAGCGAATCTTACAACGGATTACCATAAAAGGATTGGTCTGCGTAATGCGATGTGCAACACACTGGGTGAATTACTGAAGTTTAAAACCAATTTCTAAGAGAATGTCAAATTCACCGGCTGACAGCAATTTGCCGGTTACCAGGTGGGCTAATTCGCCCCTGTATAGTTTGACTGTTTGCGAAAGTAGACACCCCTAAATTTTTTTAATTGTTACTTACGTGTTCGTGGATGGACGCACGTGTTGTTCTTATCTGTAGTATATGTTTTACTTTCTGTAACAGCAACCTAAGATATTATAATAGATTATTTTAAAAAACCGATCTTTTCAGAAGACCGCTTTATTGAGCAGAAGCTCCTCATGAAGCAAAATCTGCTCGATCCTGTTTTATTATTACAGTTGTTGTTACTTTCCTCAGTACAAACATCAATAAGTTCACTTTTATACTTGGTTTCGTAATACTAAATTACCGCTCAAAGTCTACAGTTACGTACTGAAATAAAATATTTACCCTTGTAGATTCACTCTTTGTGTATAACTGCTGAGTATGTTTTTCCATACAACAGCATTTAAAGGAGTTAGTGTCTTATCTTTTAAGTGTATGTTACACAGTATTTGACAGCATTGTATCAAAATTATTTTGGAGTATTACCATGCCATTGCAGTCCTTGTTGCAACGTCTGATCGTTCTCTAACAGCCGTGATTTTGACAAGAGCCCAGCAACTGCTAAATACTTCATCTCAAGTGTGTCATGTCAAAATCGTACCAATTCTTCCTGTATGCTTTCCATAATTTACCTTATGCACTATGACACGTTTTCCAGCACACATAAATATCGTGTCTAACGATTTGGCTAATTATGTCTTCGTGTGGAAACAAGAGTACTTATTTTATTTTCCATCTACTTGAGGTTGTGTGCATAGTTTAATGGATATGTAACGAAAGCAGTTTGGATTTTGTCACTTTCACAGGTGAAGATCCTTTTTGATAATGTGTCATACTACATGTTGCTTGGGACACGAGAATAGTTTTTGTCACTGACCTTTCTATTTGTGGATTATAGTCTGTTACAAAAGACCTCGTGCGTTATAAATGACGAGATACAATTTGTTGCAGGTCTATTTCTGAATAGTCTGGTTCACCAAGGTGATCCATATTTCATTGTTTCCTAATATCATTAACGAAAATGGATATTATCAAACTTGTAAATTCAAAGTCCCTAATTTGAACACATCTTTATGATCTGAGTGTATATGTTTTTCGTCAGAATGAGGGCTGATTCATAATATTTCCAAAAACAGTAACTTTTCAATAGCATAATATTACTTACGACTATCCATAAAAAGAAACAAAAACAGCTATATAGTTTTAATACATTCTGTTCCACCACGATTTTATACAAGCTACGGTTGGTTGGTTTGGCGTTTCATGGCACAAAGCAACTAGGCTATCTGCGCCAAACATTCGGTAAAAAGTTAAAATTATTAAAATTCGTAAAAAGGAATCAAGGTAAAACAAAACAAAGTTTATTTTTTGAATTAAAACATAAATAGCATTAAATCCTACATTTATATGTAAGTTTACAGCAGCAAGAGAGAAACTACAGTATTACAAATTGTAAAGGACTTTCTGTAGCATAATTTTAATTATCATAACTCGCCAGGATGACTAACGGATAAGTTCAAACATCAGCATTAGTCACCTGAAGTTGGCCTTTCCAGTCCTGGTTTCGAGTTATTTGACATCACGGCCGTTTTCAGAGAGTAAAGTAAGACAAGTTTTAAAGACTTTCTGTAGCATAATTTTAATTATTATAACTCGCCAGGATGACTAACAGGTAAGTTCAAACATCAGCATCAGTTACCTGAAGTTGGCCTTTCCAGTCCTGGTTTCGAGTTATTTCACGTTATGGACATTTTCTAATTTCATATCAAACTAGTTGTACTTTAATTCTTCAAAAGGAATCATATTAAAAAAGGTATAATTTATAAATTAAAAACTTAAATAGCGTTGAAAAAGTTAATGGCCTTCAAAAAACTAAAAACATTTGTAAAATGGATAGTGTCACCATCGCCAATGACATTGTTCAACGTTATGGATAAAACTTGGGACAAAACACGAGTCGTTGAGAGTCGTAACAACGGCAAGACAGTAAAATGTGGCTTACTGTGACCTTCGTGTCACACAGAGAACACATTGGTGCATCAGTCCCACATAAAAGAGAACGACGAGTTAAAAAACTGGCCAACGCGTAGTCTGGTTAGGATAACTTCCTCTTTCCCATTCTTACGGAAACAAGACGGCCAAAGTCCAATGAAGGGTTTTATTTGGATACAGGACCAATGTCCATGTATGGAACAGGCACAGCAGTGACAGTGCCAGAGCAGATAGATTTAGCTGTGGTGTCAGCGAGCTCGTTTCCGTGAATACCAACGTGGCCTGGTATCCAGAAAAACCGGATAGAAGTAGATGTTAAAGAGAAATGGGCCAGTCAGTTTTGAATATCAGCGAAAACAGGGTGAGATCTAACGTAAAGCGATTCCAGGGCCAGAAGAGAACTAAACGAGTCAGTATAAATAGTGCAGTTTGAGTACTGCTTAGCTTCTGTGTGATGTAGGGCAAGAGAAATGGCATACAGTACAGCAGTAAACACAGAAGCTGTAGAGTGGATTCTGTGCACAACCACCGAACCACAACAAACCATGGCAGAGCCCACAGAATCACCTGATTTCGAACCATCTATATAAACAGGAATGGAAGGATGGTTCGAAAGATGTTCAGCAAATAAAAGACGGTACTTCCAATCGGGAGTATCTGCTTTTCTCAGATGACTTAAAGAAAGGTCACATTTTGGGACTATAATAAGTCATGGTGGGATGAGCTGACCAGTGGATACAGTAATGTTATCCAAGGACAAACCCAATTTATCTAACTGCGTCTGGATACGAAGGCCAAAAGGAACAATGGCAGATCGTATGTTTTGATAAAGCATGGCCTACTGAGAAAGGAAAACACAACTCCAGGTGAGATGCTATAGTAACGATCGAAGTTTTGAAGCATATAGTAAAGACAGTTGCAAACGGGGAAGGTATAGACGAGATTCATGAGACTGTGTACAAGCACTGGACTGGGAAAGTGTGGAAAGCCTCGGTGCAGAGTCGAAGTCCCTGATGATGAATGAGGTCTAGCATCTTCAAGGTCGAGGTTCTGGCAGAACCACAGACCAGTGACTCATAGTCTAGTTTTGATCTAATGAGAGCACGATATATCTTTAGCATAGAACATCGATCTGCTCCCCATGTGGTGGAAGACAGGACACGGGGGATGTTCAGTGCTTTTGCACATTTGACTTATAGCTGCCTGGTGTGTGGTATACAGGTTAGCTTACGGTCAAAGATAAGACCCAAGAATTTTGTCTCAGGAGCGATGGATAGCACAACTTCACCAATACAGAGTTCAGGACGGAGGGTGAATACTCAATTGGCGGCAAAAGTGCATGCAAACGGTTTTAGAGAGAGAGAGAGAGAAGTTAAAATCGTAGCTGTGGTCCACTTCAGTAAACAATTGAGGGCAGAGTGTAGCTGCCACTCAATATACTTCATATTCAATGACTGACATGAGATATGAAAGTCGTCGACACAGAGCCCATTTGAAACAGTAAGAGGGAGTTGTTCAGTGATGGCATTAATCTTTATACTGAAAAGTGTGACACTCAAAACACAGCCCTGTAGAAAAGAATGGAAAAGTGTCGAACCCACATGAACTTGGAATCGCCTGTCCATTAATTTTTTAAAATAAAAATGGGCAAATGACCACGTAACCCATATAAGTAGATCTCGCAAAATGTCATACCTCCATGTAGTATCATAAGCTTTTTCAAGGTCAAAGAATATTAATACAAGATGTTGTCATTTGAGAAAGGCTTCTCGAATTGACGTTTGAAGTCGAATCAGGTGGTCCATGGTGGAGTGCTGTCATTAAAACCCAGACTGAGTGGGCGAGAGGAGGTTGTTTGATTCGAGGAACCAAATAAGACAAGTATTAGCCATCCTCTCCAAGGTCTTACAAAGACATTTCGTCAAAGCAATTGGACGGTAGTTTGAAGGAATCTTGGGATCCTTCCCAGGCTTAGAGAATGGTAGAACAATAGCCTGGCACCAGTCATCAAGAAAAAATTATCCTGCTAGATCCAGTTAAAAACAATCAGAAGAATAACAAAGAAGCAGGAGATAGATGGTGCAATATCTTGTAGTGTATATCACCAGGTCCGACTGATGTGTTGCCAGACTGATGAAGAGCCATTTTGAGTTTCACCAGTGTAAATAGAGCAATTATAGTCATAGAAACAATCAGCTCAAAAGAAAAAAGGTGATCGCTCTGCCCAAGTCTTGATGGATAAGAAGGTGGAGGATGAAGCAGAAGTACTAAATACTCAGCAAAAGCTTTCACCTAGAGTATTGGTGAAGCTTTGGGTGTCAGCTACTTCCTGGCCATCATTGAGAGAGGAACAAATTATACTGACCTTTCGAATCTTGCTCTACATGATTTTAGAACTGGTGGCAAAAGAGATGCTAGTTGTGAACTTACTCCAGGATTTCTTCTGGCGTTGACGTCTTACCCACCAAGCACGTGTACAGGCTTGCTGGAAAGCAATGCAGTTCGAGAGTGTGAAACACCCACGAAAAATATCCCAGGTCCGTTTTTGAGCCTTCCGTGCCATATGGCAGGCAGGATTCCACCACGGAAGAGGGTATCGTGGAAAATGTGTCGAGGTTTTAGGAATACATTGAGCAGTTGCTTGTATAATACAATCAGTCACTGCTGCCATGCAGTCATCCACTGATGGCTTACAGATGACGGCAAGATCAAGTGTGAGGCCAGTTGGTTTGATACAGCTTCCATCACGACACGCGGGTCGGGTGGCATCGACCACAGCCAGTATCTCTCAAAATTATAGGAAAATGATCACTGTCTCGTAAGTTATTGTCAACCCTCCATGAAAATTGGGAGAATAATGAAGGGGAGCAAATTGAAAGACCAATAGCAGTAAAGGACTAACTAGATGCATGTAGATAAGTATGAGAACCAATACTGAAGAGAGAAAGGTTGAGTTCTAAGAGCATACACTCCACAGAGCGATCTCTCCCATCAATATCAGTACGTCCCCAGAGGGGATTATTTCCATTAAAGTCCCCGAGGATTAAAAAAGAGAGATGACAACTGTTCAACGAGAGCATCAAGGTCTGATTGATTATAGGCCTTTTCAGGAAACAGGAAGAGAGAACAAACAGTGATGATACGACCCAAGGAAACACAGATGGCTACAAACTCCAAGGGTGTGTCAAGTGGCAAAGACAGAGTGGGCACATATATATGTAAAAACGGCTCGTTTGGGTTTAGAAATTTTTTTATGTAAAGCCGTTTTTACATATATATTTCTCTACAAGTGGGTTTTCTCAACATCACTGAGAGTGGGCACATGCTGATCAACCAACAGTGCCACCCCTCCATCACACAACCTGTCATTTCTGTATAAAGAAAACTGCCAAACTGTGTCAATATTGACAGGTTTCAGAAATATTTCCTGTAAGGAAAGATATATATAACGTAAACCTCGACAATTCCATTATATCAACGTAGCCATTTTTATTTAAATGTAGGCAAATTAGATGAGAGCTCTTCTGTTTTCAATCACGTCTTTTTTTCTTTATCCAAGGGAGGTCTATCGACCTTCATGGATCCTGCACTGGGTCGATTGGGCAGGTCTATGTCGTTGAAAGAGGATCGACTGAGGATGTGAACTAATGATCGTTTTGCATCTTGGGGCGAAAGAAGATGTACCAAAGGAAATGCCTGTCGCCAGAACCAAAGGAAGTGGATCTTGGAGTTTGCTGAAATGAATGTTAGGGACAGAGATGGGTCTTGACATTGATTCATCAACTTTTTAACCATGGAGGTCAACAGAATTTTCATATGGTTTGAAAATGATTTCTTTTTGCACTCCCACTGTACTAATGGAACTAACTACAGCAGCATATGTCCAAGACGAAGTGGTGGACAGTAACTTTCGAGCCTCAGGGTAAGTAATGTTTAAAATCTTCAAACGCTGCACCTCTTTCTTCAAAACACTTATGGCAAGAGCGAAAGTAGTACAGGTGAGAGCCGTTGCAATTTACGCAATGAGGGTCTGTTTCACACTCACAGGCATTATGGTCCTTGCAACAGTAACGAGCACACGTCAAGGAAACACTGCATGATGTCTTTGAGTGACTGAACCGCTAACACTGGAAACATCCCAGAGGGTTTGGAATGTATGGCTGTACCTTGCAATTAAGATAACCTGCCTTGATGGTGGCAGGTGGATACAGTGATGTAAATGTTAAAATGAGGACATTGGTCGACATCATAATTCCATCTTTGCGAGTGGAGATACGCCTCACTGTAAAACTCCTTGGGTGAAGAAGCCAGCGAGAATCTCCGACTCGGGGATGTTTTTCGAATCCCTCTCAACAACAACTCATGATGAATTCAAAGCAGCATGAGGTGTAACCTCAATGGGTATATCCCCAATCGCCTTTGAATGTAAAAGAAGTTCACTATGTTTAGATGTGGATGTTTCCCCAATGTATCACCAGAGCAAAGCTTAGCTTTTTGATTGACTTTGGAGAGCCAGCAAGACCCTCTAGTCCCTTCTGAATATAAAAAAGGGAGACATTTTCCCTAAAGGTTTGTCTGAAAGAGAATGTAATATAAGGAAATGAGGTATAAATGTTACAGATATTGAAGACTGCTGCTCAGAATCTGCAAGACGTGGTCGTTTACCTATGGACTGTTTTTTTCACTATTTTATTTAAAGTTTTTATTTAGAGGATTCAACATAAGAATGTTTCAGCGCCTACTGACCCCACCCACCATGGAGCCCTACGAGAGGACGCACTACAGTGCCAAACAAGGAGACTGCAGCAACGCCAGGGCTTTGTTACCACTATACCCAAACACCAGTATCAGATATAATGTCTACAACACCTGTTGAGAACATCCAACACTGGTACTTGGTTGATCCTAGCCTACGTGGACCAGCTGACTGATCCTGGGGGTCACTCCATTGTCGCTCGTCTACAGGAATTCAAGACTAAGGTGGTGTGTTGCGGTTAGACCCCTCAACCATCAGAATCCTCTCCTCCCTTTCACGGGTCACCACGCACGGCAAACACGTGGGTGGATGTTTGGATCCCAGAGGAGGTAAATTGAAAGGACAGAACCTTCCCTGTGAGTCCAGTCCCCTCATCACGTACAGGAATCCACACCGAGGGGCAAGCTGTGGGTGTCAGTACCTTGCCAATTTGCATATTCAAAGTTGTTTTACAATAAAGTTTGCAATCTTTTGTATATACAAAGTGAAGTCATAAAAAACCATCAAAAAACAAACACGCATGTAAGTATAGGTAGTGAAATAAAAAATCTTAGCTACAGTATTTTCCTTTTCTGCAGTTATTTTAAGTTACGTTCCCGTCTCATTTCTTAACACTTTCTACTATTTGTGTATGAAAACTGATAACATAATACTAAACTGACAAATGATGATAACAACAACGTAGTTTATGTGAAGAAAGAACACATTTTTCTTTCACGATGATCCACTTTAGTAAAAATGTGTTCTCAAAACAGCTGGTTAACCTGAAGGTGACCTAATAAGGTCAAAACGTTGTTCTGTACAATATTTTAAAGTTTTAATACCCATACCTGCCGTCTTTAGAATATGTACTATATATTCCGGCAGAATACTGCTCTGCTCACCATGGATATCGAAACCTGGGGTTTTGTAGTAGATGTCTGTGCCATGAGGTTCAAATAAAAATTGTTTCTCATATGGCTCCTGCGGTTTGAACCTTTTTCTTGATAAATAGTAATAAAAATTAAAATTTGATTATTAAATGATATTCATTCATATTTTGATTTATTTATTCAGTAAGTGCTCGACAGTGAGTTAGGGTTTGTTCCTTACCCAGTGTCTATCACAGTGATAGTTATTTATCAGCAAATAAATACAAATAACTTACTAGCTCTGCCGTGAGCAAAACATGCTGTAAGAAACTTAAGATATAGTTGTGGCTGAAAGAATACTGATCTCCTTTCTTCAGTTATTATCGACAGTTAAACATACGGGGTTTATATCCAGTAACTGCGAACTTCAAACAAAATGTAAATGTTGCAGTTTTTCAGGTACACCACTTTCAGCCACAACTATATCAACTTTTTTATAGCATGTTTTACTCACGGCAGATCTTATAAAATTATATGTATCTGCCCGTCGTCCATAATTTTGAACTGCCGATCACATAAAGAGAGCTGGCCGATAGCACACACCACACTCTTTAACAATGAATAATAGGGATGACCGTGACACACGATGGTGTCGGTTTACGAGCTTGCGGCACACAGAATACGAAATAAGCGTATTAGCTTGACCTTTGGAGAATAAATAACCCTAGCAATTGCCATTTGCAACACATTTCTCATACAATAATTGGTGAATTTCACGTTTTCAAATTAAAACAATGAGGTTTAAGCGAAACATACATGAACTCTGTTTAAAATATAACAAAAATGGTACTTTGATTTATTTTCATAATAACAAATGTTACTTTTTAATCACTTTCACCTCAAGCAGGAGTTCCCAAAATTTATAAACTGGTTGACCCCCTTCAACTTCTTTACTGTACTGGCGGACCACCTCCCGTTAATTGTTTTTGTCACGTGTAACTTGTGTATCATATTTTATAACATGTAAAACTTGATTCTAGTTTTAAGAAACAAAGAAAGGAGATTTAAATATGGAAAACTGAAAACAAAAGCTTACGTTTCTTTACGATCGTGTACCGTTGATAGTGGTGTAAGGTATGTTAGTTCAGACATAATGGTTACATAGACAAGTACAAATACATAAAGAAACCACAGACTTACACTTCTAGTACAATCGCTGTGATGAAATATAACAAGTGATGACTAGAAAACCCACTTGCAGAGAAAAATATATGTAAAAACGGCTGATTTGGGTTGAGAAAATTTTTATGTAGAGGAGCGAACAACTTTTCGACTTTCTTCGGTCATCGTCAGGTTCACAGAAAAAAAGCTTACGATTTACTTTACTGTCATAGACGATACTATTTTGCTGAAACAATCTTGTCGATTTCTGAGTAAATGTCTGACAGTTTTAAACAAAGATCCGGCTCCATACTTATTTCGTTTCTGTACTTCGATTTTACACCCGCCAATCCAACTGAAAATCAACTGTTATTTTTTGCTATCGACAGTCAACGGTGCCAGGCGCACAATGAATTTACATAATTTATGTTAATTACAATTATTAATTTGGGATTTATATATATATATATATATCATTGTATTAGTTTTAGAATGTCTTAGTTTTATTTATCATTGTATTAGTTTTAGAATGTCTTAGCATTTTCTTTAAATCATTACTCTCTGTAAATGGTTATTTCATAAATCTGATGTATCACTGCGGTACCCCCGGAGGCTACCTCTGAACTAAAGCAAGAGTAATGTCGTAATGATGTGCCTTAAGTGCTGTTACAATATTTCTTTCCTCAAATACTAAATACATATGCAATGAAAATCAATTCAATGCTTATAAAAACCTATGCAATACCAAAAATGGAAAGAAAAATTACTAAAAGTATATTTTTCGTTCATACAAGTAAAAATACATTACCATAAGGTTCTTTATAGAAGCATACGATTCATGCTGGGCTCTCCAACACGACAGTGTTATAATCTGTCGATGAATAATGTTTTTGCCACATATAGAGAAAGGTTGCAGCTTTAGGTTAGAGGATATACCTTCACAACACACACAACAATATTACGTCTTTGACTGACGTAGCTACAGCAGTTACTATGGTTGGCAGCTGGTGAGAGGGAAGAACGACTCAGTTCTTGAATGTAAAGCTAAACAATACGCACGCACGAACATAAAACAGGGGAATAAAAGACATACATCGAAGTGACAAGTTAGGCATATATTTCTTTTTAAAGTTAGTGAATTAAGAAATACAATAATGTAGCATACAGATGTATTAAAGGTACCAGGGAACAGCAAATAAGCCAAAACTGAAATGTAAAAATCTTTCGAATTCCAGAAAAGGTGCAGAAATAATTTTCGGCTTCCTAATGTAAAACTTTCCCAAGTTTGGTAAAGCGTTTGTTATTGACTATATAACAACTTTAGTCAATGGGATTTCTTTAAAAAGTTTGCATTCTGATACCAGCAGCACAAAACTATTTATATTTAAAAATATAATTAAAAAATTTAGAAAAAATAATAGGGATCGCCTTTTTTTTTTTAATAGTAGAAGAACAAGTTGAATGAAGATGCAAAAAATTATGTTTTTAAACATTCAATTAGGGGCTCTTAAAAGAACAAACCAGTTCACCAGCAACTGCACTGTGTGGAACAAATACAACATAGTTGTAATGCAATTAAACAGTCTTGCTACTGAAAACCTGTAATGGGCCTGTAGAGAATGATGCAATATTAATCATTGTTAGTCTTACTGTGATGTAATATCACATATTACTACAAACATTTACCCCATTTGAGCTTTTTCTGGGGTTGGGTTTTTGGTTTCAGACAGGGAGATTATTTCATTAACCACTAGCTATTTTTTGACATTCCTCACAAATTATAGCACAGATTTTACCAAGGAGTTTGTAAACAGGTTTAGAAGGGCCCTTAAGAATTCATTAATATTTACATGTAGGTAAATGTGTATGACCAGTTTTTTTTCACCAGATCTATGTTGAATTCATTTCATCATGTGTTGAAATTGCTACTACATTAGGTTGAGTCTGTCAAGACTTTACTGATAAATAAGATACCATTCAAGACAGTTTTTATTTTTTATGTATGTATCAGGAATAACAAAATCACAACAGTATTGTTATTTGCACAATTAGTTGTGTTATATCAGATGTTGTAATAATTTGATTTATTGCACCCTTCATGATATTAATTGATTACGTTAACTATTTTTTCAAGTTAAAGTACTTTTCAAAATTTATGAAACAGTCCACTCTTTTTCATAACTCACAATGTGCTGTAACAACTAAAAGATAGATCCAATAATGCTTAATTGTTAAATAGTTTTTAACATAATTGATATTATAGAATATATAAATCTACACTTGATAGTGCTGATCAAATTAGCAAGTATTTCAAGTTCAGAAAATCAGAATGTAATCAAAAGTCTATCTTAAACACGAAAACATTTTTCCAACAAACCTACACCGAACAAGGCTATGAACAAAGTTTGATTTAATAATTCTATATAGTTCCAAGTTATTTTATACCAAAAAGCCAAACAGAACATGATACTTATGAATTCTATTACTTTTAACATTTTAAACATAAGTATAAAAAAATAAAAGTAAAAACTATGTAGTTTTTTTTATTTTTGTACAAGAAATAACATTTTTTTCTACTTACAAGTTACTTGAATATTTTTTGTTAATTTTAAGACTTATACACCACAAATTAGCTCTAGAACAGATAAAAACTTGAACAGAATAAAGTTCTGAAGAGTCATGTTTCCTCTCCTTCTACCTGTGTACCTGCACAGCTGTGCAACAAACTGGCAAGTAGCTCACAAATCAATCAGTTTTATGTGAATGACCTGGATGTACAATATGAATTACACCATATCCAAACAAAAAGTAGGAAGAGTTCAGATATCAACAGCAACACAAAGAAAAAAAAAAAAGAAGAGATGAACAGAAAAATAGTGCTCAGGTGATCAAAATAATACATTTGATATTTTTGTGTATTAGTGTATTATTCTAATCTGTAATACTCAGTTGTATCACCCAAGTAGTGAAATTTTACAATAAAGAAAAGTGAGTTCCCAACCTATTATTAAATTCTCCACATATTTGAGAAACTTGTAGTTTTATCCTCTTTTTATTTCTTGATTTAACACAAATAAATCATCTGGATCTTGATCTGAGAGGATATGTATAGTTCTACCTTCACCTGTACTAGCAATGGTGAAAGGTATATTATTAATACATTGTGTACCATGTCCACAATATTTCCCTTCAGTCATACCTTGAAATCTGGCTCTTTTAGGAATTTCATAATCACTGTCACAACCATCACTTGTCTACACAGGGCTTAACTTTGATATTACTACCACAACTATTTGCATCAGTATCAGCCATATCACGCTAAAATTCATCATCCAATAATTCAGGCTCAGAGTCAGAATCATCATCAGATTGTACATGTTTGAAAACATTGGAACAATTTGATATCATTTTGGGGTCTGTAGTTTCATAAAAAAGGTTAAAAATTTTAAACTGCAAATATTATAAATTTTTAGAATAGCACTATATGCCTTGTTGAATACAAATCAGTGGCTGAGATCATCATCTGTGCACATTATGTTTTTTCTATCAATTTTGATTGGAACTTCTAGTGGGAAATTCAAACCATCTTTTGTGCTCAATATTTGGTGACAAGTGTACCTAAAGATTAATATACAGAAACATTCTATAATAGAAGATGCTACCTGTAGGTTAGATCTTATAGATCCACTAATTGAAGTAATGAATGTTTTATTAAATCAAAACACAACCTGTATCTTCTAAAAAGTGTATGTCATCAGTGGCTACTTCAAAACTTTAAATTCTACACTGGTTTTCGCAGCATACACAAACTAAATCATTGAGCATAAAACTAAATTTCTAGAGATAAGTATCATATTTCAATTTAATACTGAAGTTTAAATCTTGTCTTTAGTACCCCTTTTAAGGAGGACAGTGGTAGAGATGCTGATTTAGCTGGAGTCCTAATTATCTTAAATTTTTAAAAGCTGACATTTATAAAACTTATGACTAGACTCTTGTGAACCCTAACAACTAATTTCAAAATAAGTAAGTAATAATGTTAAATACAATTTAAAATGTAAACAGAATTGAAAGAAACTTATTAATTCAAACTAACTGATAAGAAGTCTATTCACAATTTTCTTAAAATCAGTAAAGTTTTCCTTAATGTTTTTTTGATAGAAGAATGTTTTAGAAAAGCTAAAGATCCAACACCATACACAATTTTAGCAAAGTTAACCTGTAAGGGTCAGTTTTCATACCTCTAAAAATGCTCATTATTTATCTAAGAAATATTACCATTTTAAACAGTTGTCATTTCTTAGATTTGATAATGCTACTTAGATGATGGAAAGACATTTTATTGAAAATTATTTCTGTTATTCAAAGAGCTTTTATAATAAGTAGCGTATAATTACACATTAAATGTATGATAATATGTAAAGGAATGACTTATTTAAAAATGCAAGACATTTAAAATTAACAGGTTCAATTGTTAATAAAAGCTTAAAATATTTAATTGCTCAAAGTAATTATATGTCATGGTATGGCATATTTATAAAACGCTGTTTACAAATTATTTTATTCAATTTCTATATAGAATTATAGATAATATCAATAAATTGGAAAGAGCACAGAGACTGATTAATAGTATGGTTCCTTGTTGCACACACTGTATTTTGGAAGAGAATGCACTATTGGAAGTTGAATATAGCAGACTACGAGAAAAAGAAATCAAGGCAACACAAGCTAGGTAATAGAGTTAGTTTAAAGGGGCTTAAGAGAGAGAAGAGGTACTAGGGCTGTTGGACTCTGGTTTTTTACTGTTTCACCATAGTATTTCATATATTTGTGCACAGTATAAGCCTAAGGAACAGTTATAACTATCAGAAACGCAATACACAACCACATCAAGTTTTACTGTTTCATTTTAGTTTTGCAAATTACATAATGTAATAAAAAACATGACTCATAACAATAACATCTTTGGTATTCAATGACTGAATTTAAACAGCCTAAGTCTACTCACCAGTCACCTGCTTCTTCCAAGTGGTCAATATCTGCATTCATTTCGTAGAATCGCTGGAAGTAAACATACATCAAAAATAAATCCCAAACATTTTCATGTATTAGACTTCAGTCTCTAATCACACACAACATTTCGAAACCACCTGTTCGACTGCAAACTAGCACTAACCTACTACTATACAAGTACACTTCTCCACCCTCTTGCGGCTTATATCCTAGTTGTTTTGACATTTTAAAATGTGTCTAATTGACACAATGCTATAAATATGAAAGAAACTACCGACGACAGTCATTGATATCAATCATATAAAAGAGAAGTATATAAATCATGATAACTGATACATAAGCTTGACTATGAAAACATATTTTTATTGAAACAATGTTCGATAAACCACAAGATAAATATAGAGTTATTTGATTCGTGATATAATAAGTTGAAAGTTAAATGTTTCATTGTAATCTTTTTAACTAAACAAAGTGGCCGACTTTGCTCGACTTATTAGGGTAATATTTTGCAAGTCGACTGTGTCTCTTTGTGTGTGTATTTTGAACCTATTTTAAATAAGAGATACTTCAAACGTCTATTTGAATATTTTATTTTTCTCAGAAACCTATAAAAGTCATAAGTTTCATTGTACAATAAAAATCTTTGCTATGAATTGAGAATAATATACTACATCTTAATACTTTATAATTTATTTGAGAATTTAACATCACATCACATATGTCTATCATTTTATCACACTATTCTGCTAATTTTGTATTCTTTCAGTGCCTCAAACTGGACAATGTTGGTTATGTTCCCACCTGGTAGCAACATGAAAAGGTTCTTGCCATCATCAGCCTGGCCCAGCATGGCCAGGTGGTTAAGGCACTCGACTCGTAATCTGAGGGCCGCGGATTCGAATCCCCGTCGCACCAAACATGCTCGCCCTTTCAGTCGTGGGGGCGTTATAATGTGACGTTCAATCCCACTTCCAGTTGGTAAAAGAGTAGCCCAAGAGTTGGTGGTGGGTGGTGATGACTAGCTGCCTTACCTCTAGTCTTACACTGCTAAATTTGGGACGTCTGGCACAGATAGCCCTCAAGTAGCTTTGTGCAAAATTCAAAAACAAACAAAACAAATATATTCAATATGCAAGTGTGTTTATTACGACTTGTGAGTACAATATACTACTACACGAGTTTAGGATCGTAGAAAATTTAAACATAGTAGATGCTTCCAGTGCTTATCATACTCTGTTGCCATCTGTGGGTATATAATTAAACACTACAAACACAAAATAGCCATTAAACATTTCAGAGCGATCGAAATTTTTGACAAGGTGAAAGAATTAATGTACCTTGTTTCTCATTATTCATTTCTCTGTAGCGAAAGAAAAACATAGTTAATACGTAAAACTATCGAGAATAAGGATTTTAATTCATAACATTGACTCTTATTTTGTTTCAATATTGATAAGTGACAGTTTTTCCATATGCAGCTACACACCAAATGTTCAGTGAATTTAACGTATAATGATTATCTTTAACTAACCTACATACCTAATGTTTACTATCATACTTGACCATTTTTACTGTACGTACGTGCGACCATTTCATACTTCCTTTGAACCACAGTAATAAACGTTTCGTATGTTAAACAATAGTCATAATGAAAAGATCTCATTAGTGATACACTTGAATATATGTTGTAAGTATGCTCATCGAATCTCACGAAGGTAGTATGTATTTATTTATCTTACAATGTCATTATTCGTCAGCAGTTTGATAACCCTTAACACTAGCTACTCAAGTAACTAGTAAATCAAAATGCCTAAAAATATTTTACTAGTAAATCAAAGGGTCGCGGGTTCGCGCCCGCGTCGCGCTAAACATGCTCGCCCTCCCAATAATGTGACGGTCAATCCCACTATTCGTTGGTAAGAGTAGCCCAAGACGGTGGGTGGTGATGACTAGCTGCCTTCCCTCTAGTCTTACACTGTTAAATTAGGGACGGCTAGCACAGATAGCCCTCGAGTAGCTTTGTGCGAAATTCCCAAACAAACAAACAACACGAATCTCCTCGTTAATTTGGAAAGTGATAGGCCGCAACAACCTCTCACGTCTAACTTTAAATAGCTTTCTCTTGCTCACAGGTGGAGCTAATTTCGCATTTGTTGCAGGTTACTTGTTCTTAGAATGTCTGCTATTTCTCTGACTCTTCATGAATAGCCAGGGAAGGTTTTGAGATCGTTTTTCCACTCAACTGTGCTTTCATCATTATTTGCATCTAAAACTTGTTCACTCTTTGCTTCTTAGCCAATTCAATTTTGCAGAGGCTGGTGAATAATATGTTTAACATATTTTTAATTATCACGTAATTGCTGGATCTTTGTGGCTCGACGAACTAAGTCATGGCAGAACAACGTTAAGCCTATTCCAGCCAGATATGCGTAGTATACGTAATATACGCGCTGCTGAAATGTACCGAAGTCACATTCAAAGGCGAGGGACGAATTTCAAACCGGAATTGTTGAAAATGGGGGGAGCGAATTTTATAAGTATTAAGACACAGTAGAACAAAATGAGAAAGTGAAAAATACGATCGAAAATGCACTTTTTTACGTAACATTACAACTAATAAGACAACGTATTAACTATAGAAAACAGATGTAAAATAAATATAATGTAACGATCACTTCAGATGTATTCAGTGGTGGCACTACATGGGGTATTTACCCACCTATTTTTCCTGCCCTCCCAATTTACCCCAAAAATTTAATCTTAATATATAGGGCAAATGTAATGTGTATAACAAGAAAACACGTTCGCTCGTATTCCCTTTAACCCTATTTTTTATACTGATGGTGTTGTTGTATTGAATAACTATTTATTTTATCAAAGAATACTCGAAAGTATATTATTCATCAATCCACTTTTAAAGGGACTTGTTTTTCTCCCCCACTCCCACACACACACAAAATATTGTTAGATATGCCGATATGGTCAAAATATTCCTGAACCTTTCCAAGATCTGTGGATACTTTGGGGCTTCGAAACTTAATACAAAGTACTTTTTTAAATTCATCGTTAGTTCACTGTCGTTTAGCAAGCTAAAGATATGGGTGGGATAACGACTTCCTTTAAAATTATATATAAGATGTTTTATTGTGTCCCCCCAAATGTTTGGTGCTGAACTCCCTGAATGTATTGTTAAAATACTAACAATACATTAATATTCAACACAGATAGAACGCTTCTCTTCGACACGTTATGCCACTTAACAAACCATGTAATATTGTGCACTGCTGCAGCAATATGCAGCCTGTTTTAAATCTACAAAATCTAAATGTTTGCAAGAGTTATAGAAACAATATCCCAAAAGTTAAGTTTTTGATATAAAACACAGCCTACATGGGTCTCAGTACCTCGATTATCTTTTTCACAAGATTTAGAACTTCAATGCACCAAGGATACTTACTCCTACACCATGTGTACTTTTCGATGCTCTTTCATAGAGACCAAATACGGCTTTGCAGCAGAAAAGCTCAAAGTATGTTTTTTGCATTTTTGTTTGAGGAACCATGTAATTTCTGCCCATGTGTCTTTCTTATATTGGTGTCATTTGTTGGACAAAGACTTAAGAGATTGCAAATTAGGTGGCATTAGCACATCACATCACCTTTGACATAAGAGGGTGTACATCCATCCCTACTTCCTGCTTTTTTGGCCATTCGCAGTCTCCTCATTTAAATTGGTGTCCTTTCATCACTCTCTTCTGTGTTTTAGTCACTCTTAACATCTCTTCAAGAATTAACTCGAGTGTATCAAGTAATATGGATTTTAATTACCCCATATATTTATATGTCGTTTCATCTGTGGATGTATAACCATCTTTGTTGGTTAACATAATATGGATTCTTGACACTTGGGACTCCATTTCATCCACAGTAAGTTTTTGTGTTCTGGCAACTTGGTTGAATTAATTATCTAATATCTGTTTATTATAGAAACAGCCTCAGTTAGAGACATAATATTTCTAAAACCCAAAAGATGACATATGGATTTACATATGTCCCTCCACACAAACTTATCAACACAGATACTCTCTTGGCTGTACACCACTACCTCGAGGATTAATTTAGAATTTAAGCATCACAGCTAATCAAGATATACAGTTAATTTTAAGAGCATTAAATTCATAAGTATTGAATTATATCTTATCGGCTATTTGTTTTTCTACCATGTCACAATTACAATGGAACTATATAACAGTAGCTTCTAATGTGAAAAGTTGGTCAGATTTCAAGCATTCTGTAGCATCTAGTACTGGCCATCCATGCTAAGCAGCAGATGCATTTGTTCCTAAGTCCAAGAATTGCATACAGCTACCTCGCAAAACCACTTAATGTTGCATTCTAAATCAGCCTTCATTGAAGCTTGAAAGATATGTTTCACCTCTATACTTCCTGCAAAGTGTAGCAAGAGTAACTTACTATCATATGTCATTTTGTTGAGACGGCTATGGAGACAGTGTCAACACAAAAATCAACACCTCTCTAGCAGCTGAAAAACCCACATTATGCAGAATGTTAAATTTCTGATTTTAATAGCTCAAATGACGAATTATCATTGCAATGGAATATTTATGCTCTGGGTCATTCAAAGATGAGGTTGAGGTTTATGAAAAGTAGCCGTTTTTTTCCTCTTATAATTCCTGGCTTATCCAGGATACATCATACACCATGAAAACAACCGTGCCTGTGAAAGGTGGATAAAAGCAGATTAGCAAATGTGATCTACCCAAGATACCTCATATCTGGCCACGTCTGAAGGAATTATTAAATAATAAACTCTTATTAGGTTGATGTACAATCACTACAAAATGGTCTCTGTAAATTGATAGTCAGCAATTTCTTGCATTTTTCCAGCAATCAATGAACCTGGCATCAGAGAGCAAGTCTCAGAAGGTTTTATATAGCATAAATCTCTGGAATACTTACTTATAAAAAAAACCAAAGGAATACTATTATTTACCGAATTATTTTTCCGAGTTAATTGGGGGGGTATTTGTTATCACCTTCAATTTGGTTTCTCTCCTTCCACTAAAGCTCTTGGGTTATACCTCATAAGATGCAAAAGAGAGAGAAAAGATAACCAGAAGGATCTAAAAACACAAATTTGTTACCACTTCTGCAATAATTAGATTCTAGTCGACGGTATTAAAGTGTGTTTGATTGAGGTAATCTTTAGTCACCTTAAATTGAATAGTTCTAAATCTCGGAAACTAGTAGTTTAAAGAGTTACCATGTAGAGAGACAGGAGTAGAGACTTATTGCAGATAAAATGAAAAAGACGAAATATAGAGCTGAAATCAAAATCACATTAAAATAAAGACCCAGCATGGCCAGATGGTTAAGGCACTCGACTTGTTATCTGAGAGGCGCGGGTTCGAATTCCCGTCACACCGAACATCCTCGTCCTTTCAGCCTTGGGGGTGTTATAATGTAGTTAAATATTACACTGTAAATCACATTTCGATATCCACTGATAAAGTTTTTTGTGGCTTTGGTCTTAACAACGCACAAAAGTCTTATTCAAATCTTCATCCTTAGGCTATCACTCAAAGGTTAATTCAATAACGTCTGTTTGGTATTTCAATGATTAACCAAAGACGTGGTTACTAGATCTTCTCGTTAGCCAATGATTGGCAGGTTAATTGTTAATTTTAATCATTTGTTGCAGGTAGAATGAAAGAGACAAATTATAGTGTATAATCGAAGCAAAAATAAATTATTGATTACAGAAGATAACAGAAGGATGGAAACGAACCTGAGTTGTCCTCTTAATAGAAGATTGTTTCGTTGTGGTATAATTGAATTACAATTAGATAAACTGTTTTTAAATAAAATAAAGGAAAATTACATTTAAATGAATGAAAATTACTTGAACTGTAGCTACAGTATAGTGTTTTGTTATCGTTTTCTGTTTCGATAGAGTTAGTAAATGAAGTATACAGTTCTCTGGTTAGAAGTCCAGTTGCATCTGTTTAAACTGTTATCTATCTGGATGCTGACATTGTGTAAATGCTTGCTAATAGCTATAGTTTGGTTTGTTTTTTAATTTCACGCAAAGCTACACAAGGTCTATCGGCGCTAGCCGTTCCTAATTTAGCAGTGTGAGACTAGAGGGAAGTCAGCTAGTCATCACTAGCCACTGCCAACCTTTGAGATATTCTTTTACCAACGAATAGTGGGATTGACCATCACATTATAACGCCCCCACGGCTGAAAGGGCGAACATGTTTGGTGCGACGGGGATTCGAACCTGCAACCCTCGCATTACGAGTCGAGTGCCTTAACCACCTGGCCATGCCGGGTCAAATAGCTATGGACATATAACTATTCAGATTCCGATTGGAATAGCAATGAAGACAAAAGTAACACAGGCTAACTGTGTAGTCTACATCACTGCAACTGAACTGTATAAAAAACAAATACATAGCTTTAAGAGTATGAGAAATCCTTAGCTGAAGATTGTGTTACGAATCTAAATTCAATCCAAAATTTGTAAGTCAGTGAGTTGCTCATAACATTTCCTGGTATGTTTACAAGAGCAGACATTTACAGATATTTGTCTGAATGTAAGACTATAAAATATCGTCTAGTAAAAATAAGTGACGTATTTTTGATGAAGTAATCGCAATCCTCATGCAGGCTTTGAAGAATGTAATAATACAATATTTCGAGAGTGTTTGTAATCTACTGTAGCTACTGAGAGGGGAATACGTGATGGACGTGATGGTTATATAGTAGCGACGAACAGACTGTTCACTGATTATAGGTAAATTACATTGGCGTTAAAGGCTAACCCTAACTAAAAATCAAGTAAGAAATCTGCAGCCTTCTGTCGATCTTAGAGGCAAATGTCTTCAAGATATCAATACAACTGTTTGGTTAACAAATAAAGATAGACACTCTAGACGAACACATGAATAAGAGAAAGGATTTCATTCTCAAAAATACACTTTAATCGAAGCACAATTTTTTATTTTAATTTATTGGAAATTTCCATCCATCCCTGATTCTGATGGCAGGGAAAATGAAATTGAATCTGTGTTATTACGAACGAAATATGACATAGAACATTCAGTTGCATATCCCAGCAATATACTGAGTCCTTGCATGTTGATAATATATAGGGAAGAATAAACTGATTGCACTTGTAATATTTGCCAAACACCAAAACTTGTACGATAGAAAGTTCACAATTTAAAAGGTCCATTCCTTACTGAAATGGTTGATGAAAACTTCACAAATTTGGAAGGCATCATTACACAGTGTACAGTTTCTGCTAAATTACAGCTTTTTTGTTTTGGAACATCCAGATCAACAGAATAATTAAAAGTTAATTGATTACCATACCAATGAGTGAGGTGTCTCTAAGTTTTCTGCAGTGTTCAAAACCATTGCAGAAGAAGTGAAGACAGGCGTATCAGTTGTTAAAATTCTGCTTATAGATGAATACTAAAATTGCTAAACAGGTTCTTTGAAAAGTATAACTGAAGGGCTTTAACACAGTTTGGCTCTACTTGTTATATAAAGTGAAATGCGACCATTACAAAACTACTTTGGACGCTGGACAGTCACTTTTATCAGGTTTAAACTGCTCTTTCTTCACAATATATTAGATGAACATTTTCTATTCAACAATTGATCAAACTTGAATAAATAACTCTGTTGTATCAGATTCACTCAGTCTGACTAGAACTGATCACCAAGAATAAGTCTGCCCTTACAGTACTTACCCGTCATGATTGTCACCAACAGATACATTTTGTCTAACTTGATTTATTTAACTGACAGACAATCAGCAGATAATTGCAGAGATGCCAACCATTACGATTTGAGCGTAATCATTACGATTTTGGTGTATACATTACGACGATACGCTCATACAGACAAATATTACGACTTGTTGCAACTTCCAAATTATTATATATTATATAGGCCTGTACAATAAAGTGATAAATTGTTCCCTCAGGGCTTGAAAGGGGTGAAAAGAAAATTTCTAGTGAGATACAAATAAATTTTGATAATAAATAAAAGACATAGTCCAAATGTCTACTTGTGATAATCATGTTTGTGCTTGAAATAATAAAAAATATTTGTATCTCCGACGTCTACCGATAGTTTAAGTGCGGTACTTCTTCATACTGGGTACTTGGGGAATCCATAGTTACGTCATCAGTGCTTGTAAGCCAATCAGCGCTCGCGTAGATGGGTATTTCCCGTTTTCTAAGCGGCATAGAAACACCAATGCGATCGTTCACAAGTTGGAAAAAAGAGGCCTCGTTCACCAGATTGTCTTGTTTCTGGCAAATCTAAAAGGACTAAAAGTGTAAATCAAAAATTTAGGAAAGAATATAGTGCAAAATATCCGGTCATTGCATCAAAAGTCAGTGACAGTCATGCGTTTTGTACAGTTTGTCACATCGATTTTTCTGTGGTGCATGGCGGGATAAACGATTGTTCCAGACATACAAAATCAGCATCTCACCAACAAAAGGCTGAGGTGAAGACAAAAACGACGCATATAGCGATATTTATGAGTAAGAATTCAGAATATGAAACCATAAATGCAGAAGTGATGTTCACACAATTCGTAATTGCTCATAATTTACACCTAGCTGTAGCCGATCATGCAGGACATCTATTCAGAAAAATGTTCCCAGACTCTGATATAGCGAAAAAAATATGACTGTGCTAGAACCAAAACTACAGTCATTGTACAAATGTTGGGTTGTGAAGATGACAAAATGATTTCAAGCATACTTACTAACAATGTTTACAGTTTAGCCACAGATGGATCCACAGACATGGATGACTTAAAACTGTATCCAGTGGTTGTACGATATCTTGACCTTTTGCTTGGAAAAATTGTTTGTTCTCTTTTGACAATGGTGGAATGGAAAGAAGCTTCAACGAGAGAGAATATTCTCAAGCTTTTGGACCACGAACTGACAAAGAGGAAAATTCCATGGAAAAATGTCTTAGTTTTTCTTTAGACAATGCCTCAGTTATGTCTGGTATAGGTAAAGGTGTGATGGGACACATCTCAAGACGACAGCCTAGCATTTACTTCATGGGCTGTGCCTGTCACCTCATGAATATTGCTGTCCAGAAAGCTTCCAGAGAACTGCTCTGCCCAGTTTCTGATATATTGACAGATATCTACTATTTTCTGGATAAAAGTGCTAGCAGAAAACAACATTTCAAAGAGTTTCAAGGATTGTATGACAAAGAAACAAGAAAAATTCTACAAGTTGTTAACACAAGATGGCTATCACTTGGGGTGTGCCTCAACGGAATATTGGACATGTGGAAGCCATTGAAGAAGTATTTTCACTGTGAAAAGGAAAAACTAGATTCAAAAGGATCTAAACGTGAAGCTCAGTCAGGCAGCAAGACTTTAACAGTCAGGATATCCTCTCAGCCACACAGGGACACAGTCAAGACACCCTCCCAGCCACACAGGGACACAAGACAACAGTCTCCAAAAGTAGACAAAGAAACATTGGATATAACTCAATATATGTTTAAGCAGTTTGACCTTGAACTAAAGAAGAGACAATCATTGAAAAGAGAGAAGAAAACGAAAGCTAGCAAGGAAATAACTAAGAAAAATTATGCGCAAAGCAAGTTAGATAAGTTAATAGTTTTCTTGGACAACAAAATGAACTTGCTATTTTGTCTTTTTCTTCAGTCTGCAATTCCTCTATTTGAGCAAGCCAATTTAATATTGCAAAGAGAAGAACCTTGCATCCGCATTATCCATAAAACTCTGATTACACAAGTTAAAAATATACTTGTCAGATACATCAAGCCAGAATATCTTGAAGGCATCATCACTGAACTTGACTACAACAATGAATCCTTACACAAATCTGATGAGGCAGTTTCTATTAAAAATGCTGCCAAGGAATACATTATTAAATATAAAAAGGACCTGGACCTGATCAGATTCTACACCAGTGTCAAGAAATACTATATTGCAGCTACAAATTACATGATGAAACATTTCCCTCTAAATGATGAACTTCTGATTCACACAGAGGTTGCTGATCCAAAACTGAAAGTCAGCAAAGATTTCTCTTCTCTACGCTTCTTCACAGACAGGTATCCTGTCCTTGTCAATACACATGAGCACGACACTATTGACAAGTTGGAAGAGCAATATTTGAATTATCAAACTGACACTTTCTCAGAAACTGTCCTTCAGTTGAATGTTGACAAGTTTTGGGTTCAGTTGTCTACAGTTAAGGATGGAAATGGCAACCAGAAGTATGACATCCTGTGTAGGGTTATGCTTGGAATTCTTACAATCTTCCATTCTAATGCTGACAGTGAAAGGATATTTAGTTTAGTGACTAAAAACAAAAGCAAGTTCAGACCAAACTTGAGCACCTCAGTTTTGAGCAGTATTATAACACACAAGATGTGTATGCAGTCAAATGGACAAAGTTGTTATAACTCCCAACCATCCAGAGATATTCTCATGAAAGCAAAGGCTGCAACAGCTGCAAAACTATAACAATAAGTGTCATAAACATGATATAAACTAGTCCTTATACAAAGGCTTTTTCTGCTTACTGTTTGTGCATGTTTAATGTTGTTTTACCAGTATGTTTATTACTCTGAACTCAATAAAAGACATAATTTCAAAAGATTTTTTAAAATTTATTTATTAAATACACAAAACACAGTCACAAATGAGCAATCTATAGCAGTAATAAACAATAATAGTTATAATAATAATATAATAATAAACAGCTTCGAGGCATTGGTCAGGCCTAGTAGCCGCAAATAATAAAGGGCTCTGTCTACAATGATTACGCTCAGTCATTTGAAATAGATGGCATCTCTGTAATTGTGTCAGGTTATTTTGGAATGAAAAGTAACCATTATGTTGATGTCGTGAGCAACAGCATAATAGGTTGTTTTTTTGTTGGTAATTAAGCACAAAGATACGTTCTTACCACGAGTATTAAAACCCAGTTTTTTAGCGTTATAAATCCGCAGACCATGGGGTAGGAAAGGTTAAAGAAGTTTCTGTTAGATGAAAAATAATTCTGCAAAATCTGTGATCACATTTTATATTCTATCATACATATATGTTTAAGACCATATTAAAAAACATGAGATATAAGTAAAGTAGATGTCACTTGTGTATAAGAAAAATATTAAAAACGAGCATGCGATGTTAAATGGTTGCGCAATAAATAAGCTTTATGAAAACCAGATCGACTATTTAGCGTTATTTTTTAATTTAAAATATGTTCATTTTTCTTACTTCTGGAAGTCAGATTCTATATTAGTTATTTCAGCGCATAAGTATCATATATGTAAAAAGCATGTTCATCAGTTAGTAATATTTAAATGAATAGTTTCTATATTTTTATTTGCATATCTCTATCCATTACCTATTTATACGTGTGTGTTATTAAATCAGCACTAACAACTAAAATTACTAACGAAGAAACTTAATCGTGTTATTTATTTTTTAGCATGAATTGATTTATACTGTGAAATTTCTGATGCATCACAAAGACCTAATTTGTATAAATCCAAAATTAGATTTAAATAAAAATTATATAACGATCTCGGAAAAGATCACATGATTCATGATTACTACGCACACTTTATACTATGTAGTTTGTTTAATATTAAGTACAAAGCTGCCCAATAGGTTATCTGTGGTGTGTCTATTGTGGGGAAAAGATATAGAAATTTAATATCATAAACTTTCAAGATAACTGAAGGAGGAATTCTACATAGCACCCGGTCCTTCCCGGTAATGGAATCTGGATTACAATCAAAATCTGGAAAGTACGACATTTGTTGTCCAGTATAATTTATAAGTTAGCCCAAACTTGTTAGCGGCATCAGTGTCCTCTCCAATGGTCGCCATCTTAACAGTGTGGACAATCTTTCTTTACTGTGTCTTCATAATCATGCAAGATACTGTCTCATCAGCTCTGTATTTTTATCGTTTGTTTATAAAACATGCAACTATAAAGAAAAAAAAGTTAAGTATTACCTCGAAATCAATCAAAAAGTACTGATATGTGCATTTTATGATACCTGGAAATAATATGAATGCTTGATACTAATAAAGTCATAGTGATGAAAAGATGATAACTAAAGTGCATCTGAAACTGAATCTCACTTCAACAGTGTTATAGATATATATAAATGTATACTTGCAGGTATATGTAGAAGAGTTAGCTTTACTTGCTCAAAATGTTACACGCCTACTGCTTCGTGCCAAGGCCCTAAGGGCTGCACGCTGTTATGAGCTAGCATTACATTCCACGTTCTTCTAACCAGATCACTCGTGTCACCGATTACAACAGGTTTGTTACCAGTTTATCAAGATGTGAGATTTACATAGATTTGTCACTTGTCGTTTCTTCGTTTTTTATAATGTTCAGTAGAATAATTCAGTCATTCTTAAACGTTCACTGTTGTTAACAGTTCTTCTAGTTTCTTTGCTAATCGAGGAAGGTGACAAGGGCAGTGATGCGGGAGAAAACACAGTGGTTCAACCTCGTTGCTTAAGAGAAATGCATCATCTACTCACTTATAAATCCAAGCGTCTACCTGCGTGCGTGTTTACGTACTGGGCCGTTCTAAGAAAACAAAAATAGAGGGTAACACGAATGACTGTTTGTGTAGTGTGTGTGTGTCTAGAACAAGAACGTGTATTTTAGCAGTAGGTGAGACACTGTCAACGACTGAAAGTGTTTTCTGTAAGTGATACGTAGCGTGATCATATATTTTTGTGTCTTTGAACAGTTTACTCTTTATTTGTTCACCTACAACGTATTCAGGAACAATTAAGAAAACGTTTCTTTGGATCTATTCTCAGCATTATGTAAGATGGCGTCGTATTTTTGTCATTCTATTGCGTTGTGAAACAAACTAATCAGTTCTTAATGAAAACTTTTCGAAAAGGTTTTTGCTTTCATCTGGATTTAGCAATGGCTACAGAATATATGATTTTTTCCTGGTTAGTGGCATCAGCGTCCTCTCCAATGGTCGTCATCTTAACAGTGTGGACAATCTTTGTGTTTAAGACGTACAGAAATCAGTGGCAGACTATTGATTTTCTTTTATTTGTTATCGTAATCCAAGACTCGTTAACAACGATCTTTGTGTTTGGGTATTCACTTTTAAACATGGTACATCCCAACATGCAACAACCTTGTATATTTATTTTATGGGGACTGATAACAACACGAATGTTCCAGATGTTTACTTTAGCTTCTCTCGTCGTTGATCGGGCAATTGTCGTACGTTGGTCGTCTAAGTGCAGTTACATTATCATTCAAAGACATATAAGGTATCACATTATTGCTTTGGCCGCCATTTCAGTTTTTGTTGGTATTGCAACAATGCTTGCTTGGAAAAATTTGAAAGTGAGTAAAGTGTTCAAAAGTTCACCACTAACCTTTACTGAAAACCTAGATGGAAAGATGTGCTTTGCAAATCCATTGGACGTAAACCACGGATTTTGGATTTTTGTCCTTGCTATGTATGTAACCCTAATGGCAACTATTTTAATTAGTTGTTTGGATGTTCAAATAAACCAATGGCGATTTAGTCGTCAACTATTTTCAATGGACGCACTTCCATCAGGTAGTTGTACATCCACCTGCCATAGCCTGGACAGCGAAACTCAAACAAACCGTACAACTGCCAGAAATGACACTATTAATAGATCCAACTCCATCAGTGCTTCCCGGCTCTTTGAACTAGGGCTTATTCCCTGTCTAGATTCCTCAAACTGTGACCTTAGGTGGAAAACAGTAACCACCATAGCGTTATTTCTTTGTCTTGTTGTCCATGTTCCATTTCTGGTAAGTCGAAAATTTTCGAATTGTTTTATTGAAAGTTTTCATGTAATTAAAAAAATAAAGTTATAGAAAACCAACAGACGTTGTTTTAAAGATTATCTTGCAAAGCACAAGTGAAGTAAATGTTTTATTCAAGGTGTAACATTTATTATTTTGTTATGATTTAAGTTCGAATGGTAAAAAGTACAACCGGAAGTTTAACCCGTCAAACAATGACAGAACTTCATACTTCAGTTGAGTTGAAGGTGTCCGTAATCGCGCAAAAATGTTTTTTGTCATTTTAATTTTTAAGCTTTTTGGTAGTCGTTTTATAGATTAAACAAATTATTTCGAAAGAAAATATAATTTTATTCAAGACGAAAACAAGCTTTTTTTAATGTTAAGGGAAAAATGAAATCAGGGTTACACAGTTGTGTGAGATAATTTTATATATAAATCAAAATCCCTCTGTAACTAGATGTTCGTTATTTAACAACGTCATAAAGTGCTTCATCTTCATCGAGATTCAGTTCATGTTTTGGACCAGGGAGGGTTACGTTCAGAGCAGACCTCTTCCTTCCTCTCAGGAATTATTTTGTTTGCACTGTCACTAAATCTTAAATAATAACTCTTGTTACGTTGTTGTTATATTGCTCACAGTGTGTTACATTTTGTCCATTGTCTGCAGTTTTAATTAACAAACCATTGCCTAATCCAATTCATGAGGTAGTATTAACTCATATATTATCACTTGCTTCACTTATGTATGATCGTATTACTGGTCCGTGTTCACAATACAGTTCCACTTGGCAGTCGTGTGCACGCACAGGTAATCCTATTTTTACTTAAAACACTTTTTAAAATTGAGTTACGTTTGTGTCTGCGATTCAAATAGTTTAGCACTTTTTGGCCTGTAAGGTTCTTACTCATGATGTTTAGAGGGAAGAGATAATCAGTGCTTGGTCCATCATGTATTATGTAACTTTTCACTTTGCTCATCACTTCATTTTCAATATTTTTTCTTACAACACTGAAGCAAGATATCCAGGAGTCACAAAAGGAAAGGTATTATATTTATTTCCGAATAGAGCGTACAGCTACACGAGCGCCATCTATTCAAGTCGTCTCTAATTTTGAATTGATACAGTAGATGGAAGGCAATTATTCTCGTCTTGCCAGTTCTTCCTCATATTTAAAACTGTACCATTACAGACATGTTCTTCCAAAAACCATTAGGAATTATAATCAATTCGCGTTTACATAAATACTAAGCCTTCTGTACTCGAATGCCCAGTGCCATATCAAATATCCTGAAATAAACCGTTGAACATTTATTTGTATTCATGCCTAGAATGTTATACTGCTCTATTATCTGAATACTAAATTTACAAACTAGCATCATTGTACCGGCGGTATTTCATTACACTTTCGGATTCTTTGTCCAAATAACGACTTCTTATCAAACTTTTACAATTCACTATTGTTGCTTGTTCATTTTGTTCGTTTGTATAAGAATATTGATGCTTTGTTTGTTTTTTTGAATTTCGCGCAAAGCTACCCGAAGGCTATCTGCGCTAGCCGTCTCTAATTTAGCACTGTAAGACAGTGTGTATCAATCTTGTTGGCAGATATCATAAAGTTTATACATATTGATATTAAATAACTTCTAAATTAAAATCTCCGGGTTTGAAATCGAGGTAGTATACGTAACATAATAAATCGAAGACTTGGCCGAGATGAGTTATAATACGTAACACTCGACATGGGCTTTCAGGTCGCTGCACTCAGTTGTTTTTGTGCAGTGATATCTTCGAGTCATTTTCTTGAAGAGCGCTAGTTAGGTTTTCATTGAATTTCATCGCTTACTAAATTGCGAAATACCTTATGCGTGTTTAAGTACAAACGTAGGATCTTGGTTTGGTTTGGTTTGGTTTTTGGAATTTCGCACAAAGCTACTCGAGGGCTATCTGTGCTAGCCGTCCCTAATTTAGCAGTGTAAGACTAGAGGGAAGGCAGCTAGTCATCACCACCCACCGCCAACTCTTGGGCTACTCCTTTACCAACGAATAGTGGGATTGACCGTCACATTATAACGACCCCCGGCTGGGAAGGCGAGCATGTTTGGCGCGACTCGGGCGCGAACCCGCGACCCTCAGATTACGAAGCGCACGCCTTAACGCGCTAGGCCATGCCAGGCCAAAACGTAGAATCACAGAGACGTAAAATATTCTTTATCAAAAACTGTAATTTTTAAAAGAAGTATATTTTTGCATTAGACAGCTGAAAATAAAATACGGGAAAACGAAAATTCGTGTTTCATCCTGAGATTTTTATAGAATTTAAATCTCATTAAATTCAGACAGTGGCGTAGCGGTGTGTCTGTAGACTTACAACACTAGAAACCGGGTTACGATACCTGAGGTGAGTAGATCACATATAGCCCATTATTATGTAGCTTTGTGCTTAACACTAATAAACCAAATTAAAAGTTGTTCATAACAAAATAAAGTCATTTTGGGTTCGTGCACGTCTGACTTAAATAAATAGCAAGAGTTATCTCTGACCAACCTATAAGATTAAAGACTGGAGTATGTTGTACAGTGTGTTATTTAGTGTTGTTTTTCTCTTGTTTCCCACATCACACTTGTCCACGTTGGTGTTTTGTTTGTTTTGAATTTTGCGCAAAGCTACTCCAGGGCTATCTGCGCTAGCCGTCCCTAATTTAGCAGTGTAAGACTAGAGGGAAGGCAGCTAGTCATCACCACCCACCGCCAACTCTTTGGCTACTCTTTTACCAACGAATAGTGGGATTGATCGTCACATGATAACGCCCCCACGGCTGAAAGGGCGAGCATATTTGGTGCGGCGAAGATTCGATCCGTCGACTCTCACTTAGGAGTCAAGTGCCTTAACCACTTCGTGATGCAGGGCCACGCTCTGTTAGTCCAGTATCCAAACCATCATTCTAACATGAATCATATTTTGACGTGCTTGAAATGTTTCTTGATGGTTTAACAGAATTTGAGAGTGCTGACTGTGAATCAGGAGAGTACTACCTCGTCATTCTTGAGGGATTTGAGAAATTCAGGATAGCGTCCAAAAAATGGCTGCCAAAACTGGAAAATAACAATAGCAATGTCTTAGCTTTCAAAAGCGACAAAATAGTAATTTGGGCGTCTAGACCTAGATTTATTGGGTCTAAGAACTCTAATTTTACATTAAGCGTGCAATATTATTTATAAAATAATTTAAAAAAGAGTATTTTAACAAGTAAAAGCCTTGATTTTGTCTGTCCAAAATTAGAGTTGTAATGGTCGTCTTTGCCTTAGTCTATTACTCAGTCATAGAAGACAAGCATTCAAAATAATATTGTATACATATATAGTGATAAATTATACTCGTTCTTTCGATATACAAAAAGGAAAAAAAAAACGCATTCGTTTCCCCATATATTGTTCAGCCTCTTACTAGAGAACTAAATAGATTTACCGTCATTTATTGTTGCTGTTTGTAATTAAGTTCAAAGCTACACAAAGGGTTATCTGTGTTCTGCCCATCACTGGTATCGAAATTCGGTTTTTAGTGTTGTAAGTACGCAGATATACTGCTGTGCCACTGGAAAGGGCTTACTGTCACTTAGACTAAATTTCATATTAACTTGTCACTTCCTCTTTCTCGTACTTGGACATTGTTTTAATAGGTTTTTTTGCGAAATAGTGAATATAAATAGTTTTATTCAGAAGTGAATATCTTACACGTGTGAATGTTTTGGATGAATGTCTGAAAAGTGCATTTGTTCTATTTCCGTTTGGAGAGTGGCATAGTAACAAAAATGGTTACAAAACCAGTTTCAAGTAAACTTCAAAAAGTAGGTGTTTAAGACGTGTTTAATTTTATGGTTGAATGACTAATTAGGCTATCATAAGTTTTATTTAGATCGATTTTCGATTTCCTCATTATAAAAACTGGCCTGTTTGCTGAACGTCTTGGTTTTTCTAGCTTTAACATATTTCTTGATAACTGGTAAACAATAAATTGATTATTATGACATATATATATATTCACACACACACACACATAAATAAGTAAAAGTTTCATTTATATAGAAATAGGGATAAAAATAAGGAGTTAACCACGAGTCATCTGATGAAAAGCCTGGCATGGCCTAGTGATCGGCTCGTAAACTTCAGGTCATATCCCTTTCAACGGGGAGGAGGTCGTTATAATGTTACGGTCAATCTCACTTTTCGTTGGTAATAGAGTAGCCCAAAAATTGACGGTGGGTGATGTCGATTTGCTGACTTCCCTGTCGTCTATCACTTCTAAATTAGGGACGGCTGGCGCATTAAATTCCAAAAATGAATTAAAATAAAATAAGGAAATAAAGCGGGAAAAACAATTTAAAAAACATTTAATTCATAATATCTGTTTCCCTGTAGCTCGGTAGTATGTGTGAAGGTTATTAACGCTCATAATTGTGTGTTTGATAGTCGCGGTGGGCACAGAAAAGATAGCTTATCGTGTAGTATTGCGCTCAGCAGAGCCGGATTAAGGGCAACTGATGCCCTAAGCACAGCCCAAGAATGGTGCTCCCCCCACGGCCCTTCCATTGCTTAACTGACAAGACATTAAGACTCAGTAAGTGCTGAAAGTGAAATAAAAGTCTGAAAATTTATAACCTTTCTTCAGTTTTCTTACAGTTTTCCACAAAGCTACTCGAGGGCTATCTGTGCTAGCCGTCCCTAATTTAGCAGTGTAAGACTAGAGAGAAGGCAGCTAGTCATCACCACCCACCGCCAACTCTTGAGCTACTCTTTTACCAACGAATAGTGGGATTGACCGTCACATTATAATGCCCCCACGGCTGAAAAAGCGAGCATGTTTGGCGTAATGGGGATGCGAACCGGTGACCCTCA
The DNA here is from genome assembly GCF_004210375.1 of Tachypleus tridentatus. Classification (NCBI taxonomy): domain Eukaryota; kingdom Metazoa; phylum Arthropoda; class Merostomata; order Xiphosura; family Limulidae; genus Tachypleus; species Tachypleus tridentatus. The sequence continues at coordinate 40,905,899 of NC_134830.1, forward strand.
GATTACGAGTGACACACCTCAACACGCTTGGCCATGCTGGGCCTCCAGGTCAGACCCCACAACTATATTAAATGAAAACTTTTTTATTTTATTTAACAGATTGAGCATGGATCAAAATCAAGCAATGACTGAGGCTTTTTATTTAGAGATGATGAGGGAAATCACTTCTTTGATTAATGATAATTAAAAATAGTTATTTTTACTGTATGTTTGTTTTCACTCTGAGTTAACAAAAATGAAAAAAAATATTCAAAACCCTTTTATTAAAAAAAGTCTCACTTTGATTTTAACAATTTCTCATTTTGAACTTAAAACCCTGTAAGCAAATTATTTACTTATACCTTAATATTTATTTAAAACTTAAAAGGTTTTCTTCTAAATTTTTTAATTGAAAAGTCTTTGATCAAGTCCTCAAAACTAATTTGGCGTAGCAAATCTTAGTAGAAACAAGTTATCCAGCCTGTCTTGTCGCATATTTGTTCTGTTGGGATTCCTAATAAGCTTGAGTTGAGAAAATGAATGTTCTGCTGTGCATTTTATGACCATTAATGTTAAAAATATACGCAATGTAATGTCTACATTTGGAAACGCACACTCAATTTTTGTCTTCTAAAATTATTTTATAAAGTTTAGCATGACTGAATCTGGTTTTTGCAGTTTTTGTTGCACTGAACTGATGGCGCACATATGAGTGAAACTGTTGAAGCTCAGGTAAGCATCAATTAGCTTTTGGAAACGCTGAGAGTACCTTTCAGTCTCAGCAGATGAAGTGACATCATTTGGCACATCACTAAGGAAAGAAAATATATTTGCTATTTCTTTGTACATTTCTCCTCTTCTTTTCATCTGGGTTTCTAGTTTGTTACAATTGTGTAAAAGGTGGTGATACGAAACTTATCTCTGGCATTCTGATCTACTTTTTGTGTATCTCCGTCATCGAGTACCTTCTTTCTGACACGTTTGCAAGTTTGAGCTGCATTGTAATCAACCTCTGGTAGTATTTCCTTTGCAACTGCTTCAAATCTTTCAAAGTCATTCCTTAAAGTGCGTAGTTGATCAGCTAATGGCCTGTACAGATCTGCACGATTTTAAGTTCACATCCTCATTTTGCAAACTTGACTTGTTTTATGAAACTTTTGCAAAATCTCACTCCACATAATCAACACTTATTTCCAGTATTGTCTACCTTTTGTGACTAGTCTTAAACTAGACATTCTAAAGCTTCCAAAATCTTAAAGAAAGGCTTCGAAATTGCTGTTGTTGCCGTAGCAAGTGCCTCCCATCTGGTATCTGAGAGGGATTTTAATACACTTTCATTAAAAAAAAAAAAGCTTTAAGAATTTTCCACCGGCTAGATGAGGCTGAAAAATAGATAGAGCAAATGCACTGTAGAGAAAAAACTAACTGTTATTTGACAGCAGTCAACAGCACTTCAGTCTACCAAATTTAGTGAATGGACTGCACAGAGTACATTTATGGCAAACTTATTTTGCATCCCTTTGTAACGTCCAGATATGTTAGCAGCATTATCATAAGACTGATCCCTCATTTGGAAAAATTAAGTTTGCAAATTTCACGTTAGTACTGCAATACCTGGTTTGCCATTTCCTCACCAGTAATGGCGTTTCAGTTCCATAAATGGCCAAGCGCGTTAAGGCATGCGACTCGTAATCTGCGGGTCGCGGGTTCGCATCCGCGTCGCGCCAAACATGCTCGCCCTCCCAGCCGTGGGGACGTTATAATGTGATGGTCAATCCCACTATTCGTTGGTAAAAGAGTAGCCCAAGAGTTGGCGGTGGGTGGTGATGACTAGCTACCTTCCATCTAGTCTTACACTGCTAAATTAGGGACGGCTAGCACAGATAGCTCTCGAGTAGCTTTGTGCAAAATTCCAAAGCAAGCAAACCAGTTCCAGAAAGGTTAAAAAGCATTCAATAGGCTACTCATCTTTTAGGTATCGAAGTGCAATACTTAACTGATCTATATATGATAGATCTGGAGTCGAGTCAACTGAAAAGCTAAAATAACCAGATGAATTTACTTCATCAACAATGAACGCGTGGGCCTTCTGAGCCATTGGTTCAATGAGTTCTTTACAGGTGGTTTTGGACAAGTAAGAATAATTTTCTTTTCCAGAATTTTCATATTTCCAAATGTGCCTTTCTAAAAATGGATCCAACTGACTTATGAGCTCAAGCAGCCATAAAAAATTCCCATTCTGCAGTGAACCAAAACTTTTCATCTGTTACTGAAAATGCCAGGCCACGTTCAGCTAATGTACGGATAACAGCTATTACACGCTCCAAGACATGTTCCTAGTAATTGCACTCTTTTTTAATTTGTTTTTCGAACTCTTGTCGCAAGCCTAAACCTTGTCTGCGAGTTAAGTATGTTAGCATAGAGTTTTGGTGAGTAGTGCTTCTTTCATGATGATCAATTACAATAGCATTTCGCCAGTCATTGAACCCTTCTCTTTCGAGAAAACGCGAGGAAAATGTAGTGGCAAAAAGTTTATAAACAAAGCAGTTAACTGACCCTGTTGATGGTGAATACAATAACCACTCTCTCTTGTATGGCTCACCATTGGCTTTTACTCCACAGTAGCCCAACAGTTGGCGGTGGGTGGTGATGACTAGCTGCCTTCCCTCTAGTCTTACACTGCAAAATTAGGAACGGCTAGCGCAGATAGACCTCGAGTAGTTTTGCACGAAATTCAAACAAACTTTTATGTTGTTAGTTAATAAGATAATTTTTATATGTGAAACCTACCTCTGTAATTTTACTCACAATGGTGATAATATTTTTATAGTTCACATATTAAGTTAAACGTTTTCTGTGTGAAATTTAGTGATAAACAAAGGTCTTGTAAATATTTCTATATTTTAAATATGAAGTAAGTTGTTTTTTTACTCCAGAATAAGACTCATTTGTGTAAAAGTATCTCCAATAATCAAACTGATCTGAATTTCTCCGAATATTAAATCAATAACTTGTTTTAAAGCTGCCTCAGATTCACTGTAAATTTACATCTGAATTATGAAGTCAACTACACTGGTTCACTCCATCCCTATTCAAAATAACAGCGTTTAACTTGTTAAAAACTCAAGGTGCCCAAACAACAGGAACCAACTTGTTTGTTTGCTGTTATTTTGTTCTAGAAATTACGTATTAGTTGTTTCGCTTTCATAGGATTTCGTACTAGTTGTTTCACTAGTTTAGAATGACGTGTACTGGTTGTTTCACTTGTTTAGGATTACGTACTAGTTGTGTCACTAGCTTCTGGTTGTTTCACCTGCTTACGATTACATATAGGCTGTGTTTCACTAGCTTAGAATGACGTGTTCTGGTTGTTTCACTTGTTTAGGATTACTAGTAGAATGACGTGTAGTTGTGTCACTAGCTGTACTGGTTGTTTCACCTGCTTATGATTACATATAGGTTGTGTCACTAGCTTAGAATGACGTGTTCTGGTTGTTTCATTTGCTTATGATTGCATATAGATTGTGTCACCAGCTTAGAATGTCGTGTACTGGTTGTTTCATTTACTTACGATTACGTACAGGTTGTGTCACTAGCTTAGGATGACGTAATGGTCGTTTCACTGGTTTAATATTATGTACTTGTTGTTTCACTAGCTTAGGACAACAGAGAAATTACAAGTAGGTTTGGTTACGTATGATAGAAGTAGTTCGTGTTTCGTTATGACGCTTTGCCATTGGGGTGGGGGGCTGAAAAAATCAGTGTTCATAATAAGTTGATATCCGTTTTATAATGTTTTAAACTATAGCGTTATTAATAGTAAATATTTACTTGTGTTGATATAAACTCCTTGTTTGTGAAGTTAACCTAAGTTTCAACTTATAAATTGACATTTTATTCTAATGGCACTTCTGCACGTATTTTTTTATTTGTTGGTAGATTCTGAACATTCTTGTAATTAGCAACCCTGCCCAGCATTGGTCACCATGGTATGAACACATTATAATGTGGCTCCGTCTACTGGCAAGTTCCTTGGTCCCACTCCTACTTTACCTAACAGATGCAACTCACAGAAAAGCTCATAAACGAATCTTCCAGAGAAGGAGAGGAAAATTCTCTGACTTTGGAGCTGGTAAGTTCAATGTGTTTCTTTCTCTTTTATTTCCAGGTACACATATATCGTTTGTTGGATTAAAGCCATTGATAATCTTACTATCACATGACGAGACATGTAGAGTTATGAAAACGCTTCAAAGTAATTTAAGAAACTCAACTGGAAAATTTCAGATCCGTAGCTTGTTTAATAAAGTGATATTTTTATATTATTTAATGTTTCTAAGATGTGAACCCGACATCAAACACTGAGATTCAACTTTAGAAGCTTGAACGAGAAAATAATTTATTATTAAGAATTAATATACATAATTGTTACTTCCTTGTAGGTAACAAACAATAATTCATAATATTAACAGCCTTTCTGGGTTTCAAAAAAAGAAGTCTGAGTTTTCAGACACATACATTACGTATTTCGGAGCTGAGAAGAACAAATGTAAACGTTCAACGTCTACAGGTTTTCCAAATTATGGCGCAAGAAGCAGAACAAATGACGCTTTAAAGTTTTTTTAAAATCAGGAAAAGAAAGAACAGTTGAACTTTTGAATATTTAATAAGTGCTAAGATAAGTGTTATAATTCGCAGTAATGGGAATTTTATTCCCCGTTTATATAGACATCAAGAATCATTTTAGCCCCCTAGTGGCACATCTACGGACTTAGATCGCTAGAAACCGTGGTGGGCAGAGCACAAACAGCCCTTTGTGTAGCTTTGTGCTTAATAACAAACAATCAAGCCTTTTTCATGTGACTTTAATCACATTTGGTACGAAGATTGAATGCCCTTCAGTGATGAGTTGATTAAATTTTGGTAGATGTATGTCAGTGTTTTAGATCTCACTGTAAGTCAACTACTTTTGTTATAATGGAAGCCAAAATGGATTCTGAAAAACGGTTAAAACTCGAGGGCAAACTGAGATAGAAACAAGATCTTGGAAATCAGACCTAATTTCTGAGAGTGATAAATTGTTTCATCTATTTTTTAATCTGAAAACTGTAAGACTAAAAAATATAGCAGGGCATGCGTTGCACTTTCATGCTTTACTAGTTTGAAATGGGCGTAATAAATCGAGCCTCTTAAGATTTAGACGTTCTTAAAATTTGAGAAAGAATTCAAAACGAAACTTATTATTTCACTGAGACTGGTACTTGAGATTATTATTTTGTAATGCAAAATTAAAGACTTCTAATGCTGAAAGTTTTTGTTCTAGTTTTTTAGGTCAATCATGCTCTTTGAGATTTAATTTATATTAAAAGGCTATGTGGCTGAAACAAACATCTGAAACAGTAGCGCAGATCTTAGAGACTTATCTTTTGTAATACAGGAAGAATTGTCATCTGTGAGGATTATTTAGATACTTTTAGAGCAATAGAACAAACATGGACTTGATGTGTAAAAACGTTTTAACACTCGATTTAAGATTTTTTTTCATGTCCTAGATAAGAGTTCAGAAATTTACAATTCCTATGTTTCTTATTAATTAATTAAGTAATACTTCAAATGCTTAAAAGTATCACACTTCTTAAGTTTTAAAGTACAAGTTTCAAAATAATTTTCCACTGAAGTTTTTCAACTCATAATCCCATTCAAAGCAATAAAATCATGAATCAAAATATTTAATCGTCGCTGAAAAAAAAAAACTGAAAATTGTGAATCGTACATGTTGATTACAGTCAGATATTTTTAACTTTCTATACTTTCTTTTTTAAAGCAACAAAGCAAGTTGTTAGTAAAGTACGTGTTCAGACAAATTTTTGATTGTAGACTATTTTGGCTGATGCATGAATGAAGAGAAATTAATAGAAAAATTGTGAATTATTATATTTTACGTCAATAATTTGTCGAACATTAAATGTTGAATGTCTGTATAAAAATTATGCTTAGATAATTTAAATGGGTTATCAACTCTTTCGTTTCATTAGGAGACAGAAACCGGAATCGAGTTTTTAAAGAAGGTACTTCACCTTCTTTGAAGCCCAGGTTGTTTGGTCCTGTGACTCCTGTTGGGATTATTATGAATTATCGCACTTCACCACCTAAGAGGGACTTTAGAAATAGTGCTAATTATTTTTTAAGAACTTCTTTTCAGCACGACTTATCTTCAACAGCGAATACAATTGCGAATGAGGCAGATATGAATCGCATTTCATTAGACAACATTTTTCCTACGGAAAGTAAACCAGTTTTCTCACAGAAAGTTGAAGCTGATGAATTAAAAGACCAAACGACAAAAAGGATCGACATGTTTTTACCGGAGTGTGAACGAAGCATTCGGCTAGATGATAAGAACCGGTCCACATTCTCTGATAACTTGAGCACTTTTAGCTTCGAAAACCAAAGTAGCAGTTTTGAAACAGATTCTGCAGATGACGAAACATATGGGGGATCTTTTACAACAAGCGCTAACGAAGATTTTGAATATTTGCACGAGTCGCAGTGTCACGAGCTTGAGATTGGAAATGCATTTAAACCAACCGTTGCTTCTTCTAGTAAAATTACGTGCAACTGTGACATGAACAATCAATGTAACGCCATTATAGACTGCCAGATATCGGTCAGTGACAATATTGAGACAAATGCTCTGCATGAAAATTATAAGACGTCATTAGATAAATATTGTAGCCCTAAATTTTTTCCTTTTGCTGAACATGTGCCAATTAGGAAACACTCAAGAAAGTGCATGTGTCTTCCATTTAATAATCGCCCAGAGATAACTCATCGAAATGCTCTCGTTTTTCCGCAAAGTTATTTGTTTTCTGAAAATAAGACGAACGTTAATAAATTATAGATATTTATAATATTAGCGAAAATAAGTTTAAGGAAAACGAAATAAAAATTTAATGACCAATTTTTGCTTTATTTAAAAGAGAGCATCATAATTATTTGAGGAACAAATAATTCAGTTCTTAAGTTCTTAAAACCACAGTTTTGCATGAATAAGCAGTAACAGTGGCCAGTGTGTTTCTACATGCCAGTTTGCAAGTATAATTTCGATTCCTTTATAACTGCAACTTTAATAATTAATATTTCATTTACATCCTTTCATGATGCATGATCAATAATTTGAGAATCAGAGAGTGGTGTGAAGAAAAATCGTATTAAAATGATATTCAAAATCATTTCAAATAAATATAACAGATACAGTATTATAAATCAAAATCCCATATGTAGGGTGTCTTTAAAGTTTAAAACGGTGAGACAGCGGTAAGACTACAGGAGTTACAACGCTACAATGAAAAGTTCAATTATCCTCAGTTTACACACCAGATAAAATGATGTGGTTTTAATATAGAAAAACACAAACTGTTTGAGTTATAATACGAAGATTCTTCAAGTGTTATTATGGGAAAAAAGGAAAATATTGTCCTCTCTTTTGGTGGAACTGTGAACTTCTACTTCGTGACGTGAATAAACGCCATCTGCTTTGGAGAAGACAAAATTTATTGTTAAAGTGAGATGTATATTTAGAATTCAGCAGTCTAAGAACTAAAGCCCGTAATTATTTCTAAGTAAATATCATATTTATATAATTTATAAACAAAACCAAAGGTGGCGTGCTCATTGACTAATTAAATGCATATATTTTCCGGTTCTGCTTCTTTTTTATAGAAAATCTAGGATATATAACTCTTTTATATACATTAGTTCGTTTAGTTCTTCCATATTTTTTTGTAATTATCACAGTTTTTCCGTTTATGTTTTGTTTAATTATACAATATACATCAATTTACTTATTTAAGACAAAAACTAACTTCTGAAGAATTCCTATGTAGAAATAACGTGTTTTTTTTTTAATATAATTTTCAATATTGATTATAAAATGATAACTTACATTACGATTACTATAATTACAGACTTGCTAATAGCATCGGAAGCTTTCTGAATTCCAAACATCAAGTGAGGTAAATATGGTGCGGATAGACACCGAAGCGCACGCGTAATATGTGCGTCATGCGCATGTCATTAAAAGGAATGCAGATACATCTTGGTCGCATTCCATTTCAAGAACCTACACTTTATGATCACGACTGTTTGTTTTGACCAAAATTTTAACATCATAGAGATTAGTTACGGTCGCAGGTTTGAATCCCCGTCACACCAAACATGCTCGCCATTTCAGTCGTGGAGCATTATTATGTCACGATCAACCTCGCTATTCTTTGTAAAATAGTAGCCCAAGAGTTGGCGGTGAGTGGTGATGACTAGCTGCCTTCCTTCTAGTCTTACACTGCTAAATTAGGGACGGATAACGCAGATGGTCCTTGCGCAGCTTGCGAGAAATTCAAAAAAAGAAACAATTTATACATTTTTAGTGTATTTCATGGACAAACCTGCCAGGCTGTTCAAATTTTTATCTGATTACTGTACATGATCAAAGTTCCTAGATTTGAAAGTGTCACGAAAACTAATTGACTTATGTCCGTTAGCATCAGACATTAAGAGGCTCATATTATAAAAACACGACTGTCGTAAACCGCACATTAGAAACGATTTAATGCTTTTTGCTGTAGTAATATCTTTAGTAAAACAATGTTCGTAATCCAGTACGGAATGCCACCTTTGTTAATTTATGTTGATATTATAAAGAATATACCGTTCCTGTTTGTTATGAACTTGCTTTTGTGTTTTATTTGATATATTTATCTTATTTTTTTCATCAGTTACTGAAATCAATCACAACAGTAATTTTTCATTGCAAACAAGGACAGAGTGCTAGTGTGAGGTCCAAGTTCACTGGCACACTGTAATAATTCCAAAGGAATTGACGTCAAACACTTACAACAAATAATTCGGAAAATAATGCCAGAAATAACATCGAAATAAATAAAGCCCAGCAGAATTACCATCGAAAGGACCATTTTCCAAAGTAATTATGCTTGAAAGTTTCATCCTAAAGTTACACCAGAAGAAAAAACAAGTGAAAAGTAACAGGGTTGCAGAAAGAAACACGTGAGAAAGTAAATTAACCCGAGGCCTGGCATGGCCAAGTGTGTTAAGGCGTTCGACTCATAATTCGAGGGTCGCGGGTTCGAATCCGGGTCGCACCAAACATGCTCACCCTTTCAGGCGTGGGGCGTTATAATGTGACGTTCAGTCCCGCTATTCGTTGGTAAAAGAAAACCCAAGAGTTGGCGGTGGGTGGTGATGACCAGTTTCTTTCCCTCTAGTCTTACACTGCTAAATTAGGGACGGCTAGCGCAGATAGCCTCCGAGTTGCTTGGCGCGAAATTCAAAATAACAACTTAATCCGAAAAGAGAAAGAGTGAAAGAAGTATTTATAAATGAATATTTTAATTCCATATTTACCCAAAAGATATTGCCTTCAATTCAGATTGTACTCTGCAAATCATTATTTACAAGCATGTCTACGATATAAATCTAGTCAGAATTATATGTGTTAGTGTATCTCAAGACAGCTGGTATGGGTATTAAAACTTTTATTAGAATAAAGCAGAAAAAAAAGAATCGACTTTCTTAGGCATAAGGCCCGCCATGGCCAGGTGATTTAAGGCGTTCGACTCATAATCTCAGGGTCGCGGGTTCGAATCCGGGTCGCACCAAACATGCTCGCCATTTTCAGCCGTAGGGGCGTTATCATGTTACGGTAAATCCCACTATTCGTTGATAAAAGAGTAGCCCAAGAGTTGGCGGTGGTTGGTGATGACTAGCTGCCTTCCTTCTAGTCTTACACTGCTAAATTAGCGATGGATAGCGCAGATAACCCTCGAGTAGCTTTGCGCGAAATTCAAAAACAAACAATTCTTAGGTCATCTTCAGGTTAACAAAGAGAGCAGCTGACCGTTTCCGGGCACATGCCTTAAGGACGAGAATATAAACGGGTACGGGAATGAAGGAGATGATGCAGCATATATTAGGTTTTTAATTAGTATAGGTATAAAGGTGTTCCTTTATATTGATTTAAATATGGTTTGAGATGTTGTATAAGTAGGCCTTCTTTGATTTTATGTTTGTTTCCTTATTAGTATATATGTATTTGTATGGATATGGTATTGCATCTGTGGAATTGTCCTGCCTACCGTGAATAAATGCAACTTCTTCTGAAGGGAAAGAAATCTAAATTTGTACAATGTTTCTTTTATAATAAGATGTTGATCACCTCCATTGAGTAGAGTAAAAAATGTACAATTTTTACAATAAATAAGTTATGTGATGTTTAAATGACCAAAATACGTATGATATTAAAAAGACTGTTAAAACAGGAAAAAAACATTTGATAGCACGAAACTTTACTTATATCGTTGTGCAGTATTCAGTGAATATGTTTGTCGGTCTTAATTTGTTAAGCTTTTTTCTCTTAATTTAAAAATAAAATGAAATTAGCCACTTACTACTTCTGAACAAATTTATTTTCATATTTTTCATTTACAAAATTTTAATAAAATGTAATCAGTCGAGAGAACATCATATTTCTGGAAGTATTTTCGTTATAAATAACATAAAATGCTTCCCTGTGAAATACTCGAACAAATATAAAGTTTCATGGTAGTATACAAAAAGTCTAATTCACCGACACCCCTCTCCAGGTTAATTTGACATCCACGAGATGTAATCGAGGTAGGTAAAACATATGGTGTAACGCTGTACCCAAATTTTGCGACATACAAACAAGTTCCCAATAAATTGTGTGAAAATAAAATACTCCAAATAAAAAATATTAAATTATGTCTTATACAATTTCCTATAATAATAACGGTAAAAAATGCGATAGCATTATATTTACAGATTTGTGGGGAGTATAATATGAAAAATACAATACTAATAAATTTTCTGTCCTTTTCGATTCCAAGGTTACCAGTATTTGTCTTCTGGCAAATACATTATATTTTCGTCCAATCTTTTGATTAATACATCTTGGACTGGAAAAATCAAATTCGTAGCAGGAATTTAGTTTAAAAAATATTCAAAGCCTCAAAAAAGAATGTTGGGCCTAAAAGATAAACTGGGTGATGAGAAACTTTTGTTTTTCTTTACTCTTCAAAGAAATACAGTTAAGACTTTTATAACGATGATTTTTATACAACAATTGCCAATAAAGTAACCTAAATAATTTTGGTATTTTGATAATGTTAGAGCTCGTGTCTAAATCATTATTTCACGTTATATGTAGGATCAATGATTACATGTATATGGTGCAGATTTCTTTTAATTTGGCTTAGAATATCCACGTGGTTAGGGCGCTTGACTCGCAGGCTGTGGTTACGGATTCGCACTCTCGTTCCACAGAATACGCTCGCTATTTCTGTTGTTGACACATTATTACGTGACGGGCAAGCCTTCTATATTTCAGTAAAAGATTATCCCGGAGTTGGCGGTGGATGGTGATGACTAGTTGCCTTTTCTTTAATCTTTCACTGCTTAATTAGGGACGGCTAATACAGATAGTTCTTGTGTAGCTTTGAGCGAATTCAAACCACCTTCATTTCAATGTCTCCAAAATAAAAGTGAAAGGAAAATCTGTGACTAGAGGTTATTTTCTTTGATTCGCCATACCTTCTGATGTGGACTGTAGTTTCTTCCACTGAAGGCTCATCAATACATCTTATTAAACCCCATTAATGATGTTTTAATGTTCACATTTTATTTGACACTTTACCATTCTTTAACATCACCCTGTCACATACAACGCTGCGGACTTTTAAACATATAACGATGGTTAAACACGTTTTATTCATAGATAGTGAAACCGAAAGGCACTGGGGTACTAATGTACTCCTCTTAAAAATATATAAACAGTAACATTAAAATTGAAATAAAGTTGGTAAAATAGCATGTACAGCCTAATACCGTAATGTTGGTTGTAGTTACCAGCATATTTACTGGCTCGATTTAAGTTGGCATTTCATTTTTATCAAAGTATTTGAGTATTTCCTGTCATATATAAATGACTGCTTAGTGTAAGTATTATTAATTTATTTATGTTGCCTTTGTAATTTATTGATGTCGAGACTATCAAATATTGTATTTGCAATCCATTGATACCGAAGCTACAGAGATTTCTAGTAGGCTTAAATGACAGACGTAAAAGTAGATGCGAACAGACGAGAGAAAATAAAGAGAGTAAAGAATAAAATTACCAGAAAGAGAAGTTTGGTGAGAGAAAAGATGAAAACCTCAGTTAACCGTCGAAGTAGTCAGATTAATATTTTGCAACAGATAAGGAGAATAATTTGTCTTAACAAAGGACATTCTAAGTTAAAAGAAGTGGTCTGTGTGGACTTTGACAAAAAGCAGGTGATTATTGAAGTAGAGAATACAACAGCGGTAACTCACGCGAAAGTGTACGTGAATTACATAGGGATACTATTGCGATACATATAAAATAGAAAAAAAAATAGTTTGGTTTATCAAATGAATTATAAAGCAAAAAGAATATAACTGTGTAAAGTTTAAGATACAATTAATATCTATATATATGTAATAGGAATATAGTCTGACTTGTCAGTTGAATTCTAAAGCGATTGAATTAGTCTAAGTGGACTTTTGACAGAAAAAAAGAGAAATGTATAGTGCTTAAGAAATAACTATGGTTTCCATACTGTAAGTAATTTTATACATACATTTAACTTATTTCGAGTATATGTATGTTATTTTAGACCTATTTCGACACAAATGCAGTAGTAACACAAATAGGGCCCGGCATGGCCAGGTGAGTTAAAGATTGTGAAAGAGAATTTCGATAAATAAAATTGAGTATGTGTTTCGCAAGGCACGAATACCTCCTATTCCAATTCGCTCTAACAGACTTGGCCCGGAATGGCCTGATGGGTTAAGGCGTGCGAATCGCAATCCGAGGTTCGCGGGTTCGCATCCCGGTCGAATCAAACATGCTCGCCTTTTCAGCCGTAGGGGCGTTATAATGTGACGGTCAATGCAACTATTTGTTGGAAAAAGAGTAGCCCAAGAGTTGGAGGTGGGTTGTGATGACTAGCTGCCTTTCCTCTAGTCTTACACTGCTAAATTAGAGACGGCTAGCGCAGATAGCCCTGGAGTAGCTTTGCGCGAAATTCCAAAACAAACAAACGCAAACAGTGTAGAGATTACAATTGCGCTATGTAACTATGCCAGATGATTTTTTTTTAAATGTGTAGAAACAGAGGATCTTGAGTTAAAAGTTTGTTAAACAAAAAGAATTAGACAAAGAGGAAGACTGAAAGAAGAAAAAGAGAGAGAAAATGAGGGAAGAAAAAAACTAAAAATACAGAGAGAAATAACAAGATCACATCTTAAGAAAGAAGAAAGGGAAATAGAGGGGAACTAGAAATTGAAATAATAAGATCACAAAATGAGATTGCAAAACTCATCCAACTGAAGGAATAAGGACCCAATAATGAAAATGAAGTGAGCGCCAAATGATTTAAGCTGTCCAAGGTTGATTAACATAAAGATGGCATGGATGCTTTTCTGAAGAGACATGAAAGATTCGTCAAAATTCAGAGTTGGGACAAAGATGGCTGGTCGCTCTGTCTTAACCCACTTCTCACAGGAAAAGACCTACAAATGTATATTGGCATGACGTCAGAAAATGCCGTGGACTACAACAAAGTAAAAGCAGCTTTACTGACAAAATAAGAAATTACTGAAGAAAGATATTCCGGAAAATCAGTGGAGTCAAACCAGACAATAGAGAAACCGTATTTCAGTTTGTGGTAATAATTCACGAGACTGGCATGACCAAATGTGAAGATAGTTTCGAGAGGTGGGCAGACGTATTTGTATATAAACAGTTTACAGTCACGTGTTCAATTGACATGTCACTGTTTATAAAGGAGAGAGCATCAAAAGATGTACAGGAGATGGTCAAACTGGCAAAACAGCATATGGAAGCCTAGGTAGAGAGTATAACTGTCAAATTCAAAAGTATGCAGTTAATTCAAAATCAGTAGTGGCTAACAAAAACAAAGATCTATAAAAGGTAACAGAAAGGAAAGAAAAAAAAAAGATGCTATGTTTGTTATAAAATAGGACGCATTGGAAAGGAGTGCAAGTCCATAACCAGCGAGAAATAGCAGATATTTCAACATAAAGTAGTTAGAAGTATTTACAAAAAAGTGCTGATAAGAAACAAGAAAAGAATGACTGGCATCTTAGATGCTTCTGCCATAAAAAAGAAAATTCAAACAACATATCAGTTCCACTGAAAGAAGGAGGAGTGAATTCCTTGATTGCTCAGTGCATGACTAATGGTTGTCTGAAATTATCAATCAACAGTGCCAGTAGTTATTAGAGCATGTTACAGATATCGAGAGGTGATACAAAATTACAACATATCAGTAAGTGAAGGATATGTTGAAATCATGAAAGTGAAGGTTCTACAAGACACTGAGTGCATTCGTGAGAATCAGCCTGATATATGATGATCAGATGAAAGATAAAGTATTATATGCTAATTGATGGCACAGTGAGGACGTTTCCCGTAGCAAATATAAAGGTAGATACTACATTTTATGAAGGAAACCTTGAGGCCATATGTACGAAGGCACTAATATCCGAAATGGTGACAGGAAACATACCAGAGAGTAAAAATGTGAAGGAAGTGCAGAAGAAAGACCCTTCACCACACAAACTTTGAGACTGCAGCCGGGAGAAAATCAAGCACAAAACGAAGAGGAAAGAGGTTTGCAAAACAAAAGACTGGAAAGGAGCATTTAATCAAACCTATTATAAAAGTTTTACTAGGGGAGCCAAACCCGAAAACAGTCAGAAGCATTTCTATAACAAGAAGGATAAAAGTTGACATTTCAAGGTTGAGCAGAAGGTTTTAGTTACACTATCCACAGCCAACTACAAACTCACCCGGCTGTGGAAGAAATTTTTCACAGTGCAGGAAGTAGGCCACAGAATGCACTGTAAAATGAAAGCTGATGAAAACCCATAATCTACCATGCCAATCTGTTGAAGAGGTTCTTTGAGATAGAAGAAACGTATGGGTGCAGCTATTGATGTACAGATGGATATAACAAGTGTGGCTGTCGCAGAAGCTGAATATGGAGACAATGACTTTGTTATATAAGGTAAAGGCCTACTAAGCCTAAGACTATTGGGTGTAAATGAAACGCACAAGGACGTCAATATAGGCGAACTACTAGTAATAAGAGAATGAGGAACATAATCTGTTGTGTCAGTTTACAGACAGGTGACGAAATACAGATCCCAGACGACATGATACCAATATGAAGACAAGGGATTTGTCAAGATGAAATCCTACTAGAAACCCTATGTGAGAAGAGACCGACAAAGGAACTGTGAATGTTGGTGAAGACAATATGAGAATACTTAGAATATGACCTGAAAACAGTCTTTGCATATAGTGCAAAAAATGTGTAAATAATTTTCTTGAAGAGAGGTTTGTGTCAAATATAAAAGACCGTTTAATGTAATTAGTGTTATTAATTTATTTTCTATTTGTAATTCATTGATGTTCAGTCTATCGAACCTTGTGTTTGCAATCCATTTATATCGAGGATATAGAGATTTCTGGAAGGCCTAAGTGATAGACGTGTAAATAATTTCAAACAGACGAATGAAAAAAAACACACACAAAGTTACAGGAGAAGAAGTTTGATGAAAGAAAATTTGGCAAAGTTAACAGTTGTAGAAATGAAAAGCGTAGTGGTTGATATGTTGCAGTGAGGTTAACAGCTCGAAAGAGATAATAAGAATGATTTTTTTTTTTTTGTCAAAGGGTGTTCTAAACTAATTGAACCCGTCTGTGTAGACTGTGAGAAAAATTGACTAACATTGGAAGTAAAAAATGTTATTGCGGTAACTCACACACAAGAGTGGAAGTGAATTATATATGGATACTATTGCGATATACATATATATATATGATACAAAAATAGTTCGACTTGTCAACTGAAATTCTAAAACAATTGAACTGGTCTAAGTGAACTTTTGATAAGAAGAACAGAAGTGTATACTGTATAAGATACAACTATGATTTCCAGAGTACAAATAATTTTGTATATGCGCTCAACTTGTTTCTAACACATATATATTATTTCAAAAACAAGTGGCATGCGTGTTGTTCATTTATTATTGAATTTATCTCCACTACTTCACTCTTCCCCAGTGGCACAGCGGTATGTGTGCAGACTCACACCCTTAGAAATTCGGGTCCGATACCCGTGGTGGGCAGAGTTCAGATAGCCTCTTTTGTACTTAATTCTAAACAAACAGACACACACATTACATATTCCAGAGTGAAGAAAAACAAATGTTCAACATCTACAGGTCTTCTAAATTAAGAAGCACAACAAATAACATTTTAAAGATTTTTTAAAATCAGGAAAAGAAAGAACAGTTGAACTTTTGAATATTTAATAAGTGCTGAGGCAAGTGTTCTAATTCGCAGCAATGGGAATTTTATTTCTCGTTTATATAGACATCGAGAATTATTTTAGTCCCCTAGTGGCACATCTACGGACTTATATTGCTAGAAACCGGATTTCAATATCCGTGGTGGGCAGAGTACAGGTAGCCCTTTGTGTAGCTTTGTGCTTAATTCTAAACAAACAAACCAACGAATTACAAGCACCTACTGTAGAATAATCTTTAGCCCAACACACCCATATAGTAACTTTAATATATGATATTTAAAAAGTAAGTTCCTGACAATGCCTTCAAAAGTTGTTAATCTTCATATTCTAAGCATTTTTACTGATTCTAGTTGTGCTGATTGATCCTCTAATCATATCTCTAACAAATGCCAGTTTTCTCCTGGCTATATTGAGTTCCTCATAACATAACCTACAACACTAAAACTAAAAATATTTAGACTAAATGAGTTCTTGTCATGCAAAAGAAACAATACACATGCAACAAAGGTTCGTTCATTGTTGAAAACCAACTAATTACAAAGTAGTTTTCATATAGACGATTAAAATGTTATTGTTCAAAATAAATTTATTTCATTCACTATAATTATAATGATCACTTTTAATCAGTACTTTATGTTTTATAGTTGTTCTAATAATAGTAATACGTTCTATAGTATTTATTACTCGCGTACATACAAGGGAAGGGGTTCAACTGAACCCCCTGTATTTGTGAAGTAAATAAATTATGCTTATATGATTATAGCGCAGCAGCTTATGGTATTTAGGGTTGTGGGTGTTTGTGGATATTATGCGAACAGTCATGCAACTTTTTAAACTATTTCATACAAAATTGCTTTCAGATTTAATTTCGTAACAACTTTTTTATATTTTGCAAATTTTTGGGGAGTGTACTCACCTTTGTAGAATTACTTTGCTGATTGTACTTTGAACAATATATGTTGACTTTTGATCTCACAAATTAAAGCTCTTTTCAAACATTCTGCATACGAGATTGTTTATGTTTGATTCTTTAGACTTCTTCAAGTTATAAAGGGTGGAAATGGTTTTGTGGATAAATATGCCTAAAAGTGAATCCGAGAGCTCATGATTCACGTCCCTTTGATGAAAAATCTCACTCTGTACATTGGGTCGAGAGGGTGTTTTTAGAGTAACGGCCAAATACCACTTCTCCCAATTAGAGTAACTCAATAATTGACAGTATATGCTGTTCATTCGTTGCCTAAGCCCGCGGCTAACTCAAATAGCATTGTGTTGCGTTACACATATATCCAAAACCTCACAGTTAAAACTTACAACCATCAACGTTGTCCCGTCGCGCCAAACATGCTCGCCCTTTCAGCCGTGGGGGCATTATAATGTTTCGGTCAATCCCACTATTCGTTGGTAAAAGAGTAGCCCAAGAGTTGACGGTTGGTCGTGATGACTAGCTGCCTTCCCTCTAGTCTTACACTGCTAAATTAGGGACGGCTAGCACAGATAACCATCGAGTAGCTTTGTGCGAAATTCCAAAACAAACAAACGTCGTATTGTTGTCACATGCTATACAACACATACATCCCAGAAAGTTAATGTCAGTCTTATCGTACTCCACGAAAAGTGACAAAAGTTTGATTCCAGATGAAGGTACATTGTGATATTCATTGTCGATATCTTGAATTTTGGTGTCATACACTATGTTCGCGTTACTTTTGAGATATTTAAAGAAATGGTCAACATCAGGAGATATTAGCAGCTAAAACTGTGTTTTATATTAAGCTAAATACCTAAATTTGCGCGTACGTAAGCTAGTTCATCGTAATCTATTGCAAAATTCTAGGTTTCATCGATATGAGTGAAGTGATACGTAATATTTTGTTAGTAAGATGAATTTATTTTGCATTAAACAGCAAATCACCAATTAAAAGTTTGTTTTGAATATAGCAAGGTAAGACTAGAGGGAAGGCAGCCAGTCATCACCACCCACCCCTAATTCTTGGGCTACTCTTTTATCAACAAATTGATTGACACATTATAACGTCCCTACGGCTAAAAGGGCGAGTATGTTTTGGTGTGACGGGGATTTGAATCAGGTTACTAGTTTCGCGCCCTAGCCACCTGGCAATGCCTGGCTCACCAGTTAAAAAATCTGGGTTATTGTACTCCTTGCTACATACAACTACTTTCTGAACAGGAGTTATTATTTGGAACAAAAACAATCTTGAAGTAAGTAAAGATGAAACAGAGTTTGTAGCAGTCAGGCTAAGGCAAAAAACAAAATAAAAACAACAACAAACTTTTCTGGTAACTGTGTGTGTGTTTTTTTTATAGCAAAGCCACATAGGGCTATCTGCTCAGCCCACCGAGGGGAATCGAACCCCTGATTTTAGCATTGTAATTTCTGGTAACACTGCCTACGGTAAATTTGTTTACTGACCCTGAAAAAAAAAGTTCAACATATTCTATTTTAGACCTAAAAACTGTTTGACACTATTTGTTATTTTTTACAAGGCAGTAAACAAATTTGAATAGCGGAGTTCATTTTTAGTTTCACTTTAAGTATAAAGTTTAGAACGACGTGCAAATAACAAATAAAATTCATGTGAACATGTTCTCGTCTGGTGGCCAAATATTAGTGGTGAGAAGTAAAAATAAACGTTATAGAATAGATGTTGAAGGTTAATTATAAATGTCTACTTATGTAACGTTAAATTATTTTGTTTTAAAATTTAAAGTCATTAATGCCATCATCTGAAAGTTGATATGAAAATTATTGAAGAAGCATAATTAGAAAGTAGCAGTGTAGACGTATGTAAAATTAATTAAATATTGTTCATGATTCGCTTTTATATGTATGTTACACTGCCTAACATTTTTTCTTGTGTTTCGGACAAATTAACAATTCGTCTCTTCTTAGAAAGTATAAGAAACAAATGAGAAAATTAATTTTCATTTAAATAGTATACTTACTGGTTTTTATTTATGTTCATTTCAATAAAACATTTTTTTTATCGTAGCGTAAACAATTTAAATTGTTATTAATGAGTTAGTAGCAATACTTTGATAGTGGTAGAGTTTGCATTTATTAACATCTGTTGATAAGATTCTTAATGGATGACCTTTACTTTAGCAATGTTTTAAGATCTGCAAGTTAATCCATTGGTGTCAAACCTGTTTAAAGCAGTTATTTTGTGATTTCTTTTCCCCTTATAAATGCGTGATGTAATTGACTTATGTATTGTATTTTCTGTTATATAAAAACTCAAAAAGTCAAACAGTTCATCATGAGTGAAACACAGTTCCCTGAAAATGACCTTCCCAAGTTCTTGACAGATACAAATATCCTCACAATACTTCAGATGTCTGATAGCGGTGAGTTAAATTGAAAAATGTTTCTTCCATGTATATGGTTCGATTTAAGTATCATTATTGTGAAAGATAAATGGTACTCTCAAGTAATTGAATGTTAATTAAGTTTTGCCAATTTTATATTCTCTCAACCATCATCACAACTTCAGCCTCCTTACTATTACTCTTAGTTAATTTGTTCATGAAGTTAATCTTCCATTTACCCACTTAGCAATTTCAGTATAGAATTCTGGTAGATGGTAACAGTAAAATTGAGCTTAAATGTTTGCTTGCAATTAATCTTAAAATATGTTTGACAACTAGAATTTAATTTCAAAACTAAATTGTTTAAAATACTAGTAGCAGTAGCTTTACCTCAGTTTAATTTCAAATTTTTGGCAGTTTGTTTTGGATTTATTAAAATCTTCTCAAAGTCCAAACCAGGAAAGTTCAGTAGGAAACTTTTTTTTTTCTCATTCAATATCTAGTACAAAGGGTAGACTTGATTTTGAAAATAATCATGTCTTGACGTCAGGCTTTTGACAAGATTAGTTCTAGTCGTTGACATAAATCAACCATGATAACAATGAAGTGAGCAGAATCGGAGGATAATCAAGTAATTGGATCAAACATTTTTATTGTTATTTGTTAAGTGACAATAAGATGTCAGAGAGTTATTGGATATTTTAAACAAGTGCATCTTAAACTTGTTAACAAATTACTAGTTTGTTTGTTTTTTAAACTGACTTCACTCTTAATGTTGTGTTCCTGTTCTTATCTCAATACTAGATCCACTTTGGTCATTCAAGCTTTGTAACTAACTGGTATATATTTAACCTCATTAATTTTAGTCTACCTATATCAAGAAAGGTATTGAAATGATCATCTAATATTTGCTTTTTTGGATTGGTCAAACATTCAATAAGATGTGGTATTAACTGACTAACCAACAACAGTTTTCCAATCTTTGGCATTATGGGAGATTTGTGGATGTAGTTACTAACCTTTATGGAGAGATTCTGGCAGTGATTTGTAATAGGTGGAAAGAAAGGGTATGAAGTTAAACAAATGGAAATTTTATTTTAAAAGAGACAGAGCCTCTGATGGTTCAGTTAAAAGCTTGATGGTTTACAAACCTAAATTAAGGGTTTGATACAACAATGGGTTCATAGCACATAGCTTGTTGTGTAACTTTGTAGTTAAAAACAATACCAACAAGTAGGGTAAATTGCTGATCAAACAATTGGAGGACTGTTGTTTAATGTTATAGGCAGAATGGATTGTACTGAAATAAACAGTAACTAAAAGAAACCATATTTATCAAAAGGAAAATGAAAAACTGTATCTTGTGATAAACTGAAAACTGTTTTTCTAATGGAGTGACTAAAAAACTACAGGTTATAGACACAACAGAAAATGAAAGAATTTCACAGTAAATCCTGACACTTCCAAGAAGGAAAGAAGTTTGTGTGAAGAGTACTCAAGTGTCTCTCACATTTCACATTATCTGTGTAACTGACCAACTGTAAAATTAGATAAGTAAGTGAACAATGATTTATAAGCATAATGAAAAGTTACTGATGGTGGAACATACTACATGTTTCAGTGGAACATTAGTTTGTCTTTATAAATATCAGTAATAAGCAATTCAAGGTTTATATATATAGACAACAGAGATTAAATGTGACAAAATTAGTGACAGGATATAGGTAGAGTTTGATTCTGGTCAGGCATGTAATTGGTAAATAGTCTTTGCTAAATATGGTTGATGGTGCTGAGGATATTATCACGGTGTTGTTGAGGCTTAAATGGAAATCACCTCTACATATGATATTGGTGTTCTTTGCATCTCATTTCTAAAAGAGTAATATTTGTCCAATGTATTTCTTTCCACATTCACATTAGATACTGTACATTCCCTGTTTTTGTTCTTTTTTAGTGAATCTTTAGTATTAGGTAGAAAGGTGTTAATTTTATATGAAGGTTTGAATACAGTTTTTTTTTCAATGCTCAAATTATTAAAATGTCTAGCAATTTTGTTAGCAATTTCTGATGCAAAAGGGAATGAAACAAATCTGAAAACACAACAAATGTCTAAAAGTTTTTCAAGTACAAACTTTTAGCTCATAGCTCCATCATCTCTTCACCTATTTGAGATAAAATATCATTTTTCATCAAACCCTTTTGAGTGATTTATTTGACCATGTTCAAGGTCTCTTAGATTAATTTATTGTATTCATGCCTTAAAGAATTTTAATTTCAGGGTAGGCTGGTAGAGATTCTGATGAGTAATAAAATCAAATCACGTTTATGTGCACCCAATGCTTGGTGTTGTCAGCACACAAAAATATTAAATAAAAAGCTCTCATAGATTACTCTAATCCTATCTAAAAGAATTTCAAGTGCTGTGACTATTCAAGATTCTATCCTGTTTTTATTTTATTTTATGGTCATCCTTTCTTTAATGTTATAAATGTCAAATGGGTGCAGTGGGATTAATGTAATTTTGTGTTGTTTAAATTAACAAATGATGTTTAGTTTTTTGGTTTTTCTTCTTACAATTGCATCTAGAACTTCTTTTTTTCCTAATAGCATTTCCAACAGGGGGATTCACACACAGTTTAGGCTGTGAAGCAGCTCTTCAGTGTGGTTACATCACAAACAAGGGTAACCACAACTTTTTTAATACTACATTTCTCATCTCATGGAAAGTGAATAAATGTAATATATCAAAAAGTCAAGTGACCATTAATTATTTTAGGTTACAGTTGGTTTATACAGTAGACCTTTTAATATACAAAAAGGATCATAACAGTGACAGATTTGAGTATTTGTAGAGTTTAAAATGTATTTGACTAATATGTCTAGGCTTTTCCCAGAATTTTCTCTCTTCTTTTCTCTTCTTTTTAAATGAGAAAATGCTTTTTTTGTTTGAGGTTGTAACACTTTATTTACTGTGATGTGGTTGGCAAATTGAACAATTAATATATTATTTTTACTGCCATCAAGTATTTAAGAATTTCCTAAAGTGAATGTGTGAGAAAATGTAAATAGCTATCTTATCCTAACTCTAAACATATAATAGCTGTATAATGTCAATATGTGATGTTCAGAAAATGTGGTTTAAATCAGAAGTATAAACTACACAATATCTTTTATATTTGCTGAAAGAATATAAAAACCAAACCACTTTGTTTGAACAAAGACCAGGAAACTAGTTTGGCATTTGTGTTGTCAAAATTTATAGATTAGCTCTTATTATGCAAATATTTATTAAAATTACCCTTAAAATCATTGCATTTACTACATCTGAAGACAACCCATTCCAAAGGCAAATCACCCTTGTTAAAGAAGTAAAACTTTCTTAGAAGAAGATTGGTCCTATCCTCCCAGTATCTTTTTTAATCAGCATTATTATAGCATATACCTTCAAATTGTTGACCTATTAAGTTTTATCAAATTCTGCAGCTGACTTCATTTGACATAAGATGCTGTTTTGATAAGATGTCATTGTATGCAGATATTTTGAAACCTAGTCGATTAAAATATTTTTGTTTTATCTTAAAGTTTGGTGAAAGGTGAACAAAATGTAGACAAATTGAACATTTTGAAATAAGGTACAGACTAAATCTTACTGTATATACTTTATTATGGAATTTAAATTTTGATAAATTAAAAAAAGAAAGTGTTTATATAACATTTTTAATTTCTAAAGTTTTGAGATGCATTTATAAATTATACAGTATATTATAAAGTAAGTTAATACTAAAGTAGTAGTTTTTCATATTTTGAAATTAATGTTCTTCTAATATGTGAAGTTAATTTTTTAGGTATTTTTGTACTATTGTTTCAGAGTTGAGATAGCTTTTTAAACTGTTTTCTTCTTTTTAATTTTCAATTGACATAATATTTTACTTATTTCAAACATACAAACTCTTTGTTTAGATAACTTCAGAGTTTTTGTCATCAGTTGTCTGGAAAATGCAGGTAATGTTTTTATTAAAACTATTATTAATGAATATATTATAATTAAAAGAAATACATAAAATTTTGAAAAAGTATGACATGGAGCAGATTTGCTGTTGGGAAATACTAGCTTGATTATTTAAGTCCAAATGTTTTAAGCCATTATAATATGAACTTACGTGCTTCATGCTTAGGAAAAGCAATTTTATACTGAATATTAATTTCAGTAAATTTTTTTGCATCAAGGTAAAAACTGCAGTCAAAATAGAAGTTAATACTTTTAAGAAGTAAAAATAATTGACCTAAAAATTGCGGAGTGTTTGATTGTTTCTTATATTGTTTTGCAATAAACAGGTCTTTGGTGTTTCATTCATATTTCTATCTCAAACTGTTGATATTGTTTCATTTTGTAAATTACTTTTCAGGTTCCTTCTCTCTGCCTTTTGTTCGTGAAGCTCATAAGTTGTACCTAGATTACAATGCGCTTCTAAAATTAGATCGGTTGTACAATGTTTATTTGGTGAATCATGTAGCCAGGCGAGCTAGTCTACAGCAGGTACTGGATTTTTTTTTTCTATGAACTGTAATTACAGTTGAAACTATGTATCAGGTCATCCCTTAAGTGATGTCTGATTTTAGGTTCAGAAAAAGAGAAAGGATTTCAAACACAAAATGTTATTTAATCAATAATGTATGTTCCATTATTATTAATTACTTCCTACTAATGATTCACAAGTTTTGGAATGCCACTTCTATACAATTCTTGGGATTTGGAGGAAGAGAATGTGGAGAGGGTAGTTTTGACATCTTCATGTGTTCCAAGCTCTTTTCCATCAAGATAGTTCTGCAAACTTTGGAACAGATGATAATCAGATGGGGCAAGGTCTAGAGAATAAGGAGAATGTGGAAGTTTTTCCTAGTCTAGCTCTTCAATCTTTGCATATGTGATCTTTGCTGTATGGAGCTGTGCATTATACTGGTGTAGCACAACACCTTTATAATTGATCAAAACAGGCTTTTTCTTTCAGTGCAATATTAAAACGCTCTAAGTGTTGACAATAGAAGTCTGATGTAATTGTTACACTGAGTGGCAACAGCTCAAAGTGGATCACACCAACAATTTCTCCCACCAAATGCTTAAGACTTTCCTAGGGTGGAGGTCCATTTTTGGGCTGTGCTTTAGCCAGTTCACCTGCACTGAGCCATTGTCTGCAGTGCTTAACATTTTATAAGATATCCATTTTTCATCTCCAGGCACTAACCTATCCAAAAAAAGGTGTTATGTTCACAAGAGTGCAGAGAAGTGCAAATGTCCACTCTTACTCTGAGGTTGGCTTTGTCAAATCATGGGGAACCCATTTTCCTAAGTTACATCTTTCCAAGCTGTTGCAGATGACTGTGAACTGTTGAATATGTTGAGTTAAGCTTCTGTGCTAGTTCTTCAACTGTTACAGCACAATCTTTATCAGGTGCAGCCTGTAATAAGTCATCATTAAACTAGACAGGACGACCTGAATGTGATGTATCACTTAAGCTGTAGTCACCTGGACTGAACTTCTGAAAACACCTTTGACATTTTGTTTCATTGAGAGACTCTGTACCATAAACACCTTGAATATTTCATGTAGTTTCTGCTGCACTGTTGCCTTTTTTAAACTCGTAAAGCATTATATGCTTCATTAATGTGCTCCTCAGATGCATCCATCTTTATAAGGGTTTATTTGATTAATGATCTCAATAGGTGGATTTGGGTATTTTCTTTCATTTGTCTGAACATTTTTATACATGTCCTACAACATATTTTAGTCATTAAAGCCTAAGACAGAAATGATGACTCACTTTCTGTACTAAATTTTTGGACATTATTTATGGGATGGCCTGATAGATTACCAATGCAGATTTACATGTATACTTTTTTCACATCTTATTTATGAACAAAGTTCTTATCTATTATTTACTCACTTATTCATTTTGCTAAAAAACTGTAAATCTTATTTCTGTTTCTTTTTCTCCTCAAGTGTATTTTCACTATTATTTTGCTGTTTTAACACCCTTGAGAAATGAGAAGCTAATATCATTATACAATTATATGCATTATGAGCAGAATACTATAAACATGAGTTTCCAGAGTGTTGAAAATATTATGCTCATACACATGCAGTGATGCTGAAATAATATATATTTATTACACATGTCCAGGGAAGGTCACTGCTGTCCACATGTTGTAGGACATTCCTCATCACTCATTTAGATGCACTACAGAAATACATTGATGATGGGTCTGTACGAGGTCACCAGGTAATATTTTTATTCACAATTGACTAACACAATAGATAAGTTGTTTAGACATTTTTCTATCAAATTGTTAGAGTAGTACACCACAAAAATTTGTTTTAGTATTTCTGAAACAAACACAAATCCATAAATATTGTACTAGCAGGGCAACAAAATAAAATAAGTTAAATGTAATGGAATTATGGTTAATTAGCTTTTATTGAAAACTTGTATGGGACTGGTATAATAACCTTGGTTTTAGCCTTGAAAAATTTGATTTTAATCACATGTGAGTTTTAAATTTTATACCTTTTTGAATTAATGTAAGTACCCTTCAGAATTTACCAGGTTTTAAGTTCTGGATCAATAAATAGATACCTACTTTTTCATTTTTATTTTGTAGGTAAAAATAAATTTAATACAGAGTTATCTGAAACTGTGGCAATAAGAAACTTGATAATTTGTTTCACAAAATCTTTTATTATAGGCCGTGATTTTTGGGGCTATTTGTGGGGTGCTTAAAATTCCTGTTTCTGAAGTGCTTTACATGTTCATGTTTGGTATGTTACGAACTCTTGTGGCCAGCATGGTACGCCTTGGGAAAATTGTTGGTTCTTTAGAGGTAATATTAATTCTTTTGTCATATGTCTATAAAATCTAAATAAAGTATAAATTCAAGTTGTTTGTGGTTGAATGTTTGATCATTTTAAATTTTAGTTTTCTGATGTACACTTTAAATAAAAAATCTAACATAAAATTTGTAAGGAGAATATATGTTTCTAAATGTATTGAATAGAAGAAAAAGAAGATATTTTAGGATTAACTTATCTTGTTTGCTCTAAGATTATGGAGTGGATAATAAGTTTAAATTAATTTTTTTTTTAACTAAGTATAATTAATCACATTGTTTGTAATTTATTAAAAATCTGCATTTACTGTTTTGAAAAAGGGCATACTTAGAAAGACTGAAATTAGTACAATGTTGAAGAAGTAGAAACAAAATCTTCACTAACTACTATCACTATATGAAAGTGTCATTTTCATATGTTAAGTTACTTGATGGTATTCCCAGACACATTGATTTATCTTTTTTTTGTTGTAATATCTGCAAATAATCTAGTTTGGATATAAATCTGAATCCTGACATTGACAGAGTTTGATGTAGAAAAGAAACTGGATGAAGTTGAAATAAAGTGAAAATTGAGTTTTCTTCACAGTATCTGAGCAACAAGTGCACTTTACAAAGAACAGTGTTTTTACTAGAGACAAAATAACTTGTTAATCTTCTGCTGAGCTCATTGAAGAAGATACTAATAAGATCAGATCTTTCAGGTTAATGAAAGAGAATAACATTATATCAAAGATTCTATAATACCATCTCTTTCACTGCATGTGAATTACCCAAGTTACTAATCATCATTCCAGTGTAAAATAAGAGGAAGATATAGCCTCAAGGTACTACCTGATCCACCAATCAAAAATATTACTGTACTCCTTTACATAATGTATTCTACTTTATAGCAGTCTTTTTCCATGGAAGTGATAGTGTAGGGGATTGACCCAGAACAACAGGTAGCTAGAAGAAAAGAAACTAGTCACATTTCATGATCATTGTTCTATTATTAAAACTACACAAACATGTATGTGTATGAGAAAATACTGTAAACTCTTGGTAAGCTTATGTTGTGTTATAGCATTTTGAATGGCTTTAAAGGAATAATTTATAATAATAATAAAAAATCATGGAGGTGCATGATTTTTGCACAACCCTTTGTGCTAAAAGCAACATTGTGTATTATTCAGAAACAATGGTCTGTTAAAGATAACATTAGGTGTTGTTCAAAAATAATGGTCTGTTGACCCTTAAACAGCAGCTGCCATCATCAACTGACACAACATTCCCACTGTTTGAGGATTAAATACAACATTAGATATTGTTCAAAAACTAATATTCCTCATTGTTTTAAGTTTATTGTACAGTTATAGGAAGTTATTGGTGGTGAAAATTTTGTTTTGTTCAACATTAGTTTTATAACATATGTCATATTAAGTTTAAAACTACAATGTGATAATAGAAGATGTAATAAATCAGTTCTATAGATTTGATGGGTACTTTTCGCTATTGATTTAAACGTAAAAGGCAGGAAGATAGCTTACACTGATGGTTGTTTTCAACTTAAAAACAGTCATGTTGTGTTTAAGAGTTTTAGAGTTAATATTTGAGAAACAAAAGACCAATAAGAGAAAAAGATATAAGATAAGATATTTTAGATAAAAGCTCAATCATTCTTTTTGTTTTAAGGTAAAGCTTATATATTTAAAAACTAAAGTTCACCAAAGTTAGGTTTCAGGAAGAACTAAGAACTTTTTCAGTAAATACTTTTTCAAAACTAATCACTGAATATATTTCTGTATTACTAATTTATGTTGATTTTGGAATATTTTATATTAGGGTCAAAGATTTCAATATGAGTTGCAGAGAATTATTCCTGATATTGTTGCAAGGTATGTTTTCTGATGTTTTTAAGTATGCAGAACCATTCAGAGAATAATGCTAGTTAAACTCCAAGCAGTTTTATATGTTATACAAAAGCATTTTATTCCAACAGATACATTGTTTGTATAAAAATGCATTGTTTTTCCCTGTGAAGCCTTGAAAAGGTGTTTTTGGAGTGTAGTTTACTTCTATACTGAAAATTGCCAAAAAGGATTGCAAATACTGTTTAAACTGTGTGTCAAATATATACCATACTAAGCCAAGTAAATACGTTTAAGTTAAGTAGTATACAGGTAACAGTATAAAGCTATACTGGCACTTTTTATAGAACATTATATTTATGGCAGAATTTCTTTTCCTACCTGGAACTGTTTTGACTGTATTATAAGTGTCTGTTAATGCTCAGTGGATCTTTGATTAAATACTCCTGAATTTGATTCATAAATGTTGAATTTAAGAAGTGTAATTTTTGTTTGAATTATTATATAATACACTGATACACATCATAAGAAATGTTCAGTATCAATATTTAAGAGTAAAGATAAAAATTGCAGTTATAAAAAGGAATACAAACCTGTTTCTGTTTAATGTCTTTTTGACCTTTAATTTCATCCTCTGGTCAGTCATCAATCCAGATGGCAAACTTGTACTGTTGCATAGTCCTCTTTTACAGAATAATTAAAAGTGACATTCAGTGAGTGACATTATTATGTGAACTAGTTTTTCAAAATTAATTTTCAGGAATAAATTGGCAACTTTAACACCAAGTTGAATTAGGTTTGTAGAAAAATAGTGTGTAAAATGAGCTGCACTTAACAGTACATATCCTCTTAGATCATCATATGTAAGTGGAGAACTAAATGAGTAATTTTAGAATTAAGTCTAAAGTTCTTATTAATCAAAATGTTTTTTTTTAGGAATGTTGACAAAAGCCCTGAAGATGCCTGCATAAGTTTCCCCATGCCTGATATTATTCAAAATTTCCATGACAAACTGTTCTCACGTCTTTTTTACTCCTAATGGTGTCTCTGTAAGCACAAACAACTGAAATGTTGTCTTCCTTCTGCACTATTTATGTCTTATTTTTATTACTGTGTGTTTATCCTAATACAAATATGTTAAGATAAACTTTCAATGAAAGAAATAACTTGTTAGAATCTATTTTAATATTCAAGAAAGTTAACTAAAAGAAGTGACCTTGTGTGGTATATAAATCAAGTACTGCTTCAGTGGATTTAAACCCATTATCATACAGATATGAATTGTATGGCACAAGCATGTTAACAAACTAAGACCCGTGGTCATGAAAAATTGAATCCCTTTTAAGCATCATGCCAAATTTTAAAATATGTTCCAGTAGATACTAATTGGTAGAAATAAACTACTTGTTTCTACTATTTAGATTCTTTAGATTTGAAGTCCATAAAGTATGGGAAAAGATGCAACTGTATGTAGCAGTAATGGTTTTAGAGGTTTCATTGTTTCCATCTTCTTCAGAATCAATATCATACACCTTGCTTTCTTCTAATCTAATTCAATTTTTCACCTCTCACAGAACTTGTGCTTCTCATTACTTTAATTTCTTCACTTTCAACATCATCTCTTTGCCTCCAGTTTATATGATTTTCTTTATTTGAGTATGAATCAAAAGTAAGCAGCATTTACAAATGCTGCAGGCAAAGCAGCCTTTATTCTTATTATGTTGATATTCTTGACAAAGCATTTTGTAGATTTCACTTATGAGTATACTTTTTCAACCAGAAGAGGAAGCTTTTTTTAGATTGTATTATTTTATTACAATTACATAGTCTGGTGCCTTCAATCTGATTTTCAGCTCTGACATTTTTTTTCCCTAAATTTATGTCAGTTTTTCATGACAGATATTTAAAAAAAATATATTAAAATTAAAATAACAATAGTTTCAATACTTCTTTAAACTATGAATGATACTCTTTAGAGTAGGTAATTATTTTTTTCTATTTACATTTGTTGTTGTAAGATATTCAGAGTATTTTGGTGCAAATTCAAAATGAAGTATTCTTGTTATTATTATTGTTTTTTTACAATGATGAAGGAAATACTTTATTAAATAATATATAACGTTTGAAACTAATTACCAGTCTGTGTGTGTGTATATAGTAAATAAAAATGTATGATACATTTTTTCTTTTTATACAGTTTTTTTCCAGTTTACAAAGTGAACCAATGGTACCACTGAAACATTTATATTGTATATGTTGAAAAACACCATTAATACTGTTGGCCTCACTCTTGGTTATAAGACAAAAAATGAATAAAGTACTGTTGATTAAGGATGGGCCTGGCATGGTTAGATGGATAGGGCACTTGCCTTGTAACCTGAGGGTCACAAGCTGTAATCCCAATCTCACCAAACATGTTCCTCTTTTCTGCCATGGGGGCATTATAATATAACGGTCAATCTCACTATTTGTTGGTAAAAGAGTAGCCTAAGAGTTATGATAAAAAACCTTCTACTTTTTCACTGCCAAATTAGGGACAACTAGTGCAGATAATTCTCGTATAACTTTGTGTGAAATTCAAAACTAACCTGATTAAGTGAATGTGAATATATAATTGGTATTGTGAATATCATACTAAATAAGTGATCTGAGTAAATGTAATTGAAATTATTACACATGTGTGTTCCAGTGAAAAAATTAGAAGAAACATAAGGAATAAAATTAAAAACTAGAATGAGTTGGTTTTGACTAGGAGGGGGGTGTATTTAAATTCAATGAAGTAAAGACTTTTTGATCTTATTAAGGTATGGAAAAAATACAAAATCTTAGACGATTCTTTGTAAGCAGACGAATACAACCACTAATGTAAAAATATCAAACTTTTACGAGAACAGTTTTTGGATTGACCTTCAATTTTGAGAATGCATGTGATTCCTTTTACAATTTTTGCAGCCATGATATGACCTGGTGGGTAGGGAGTTGGACTTGTAATCTGCTGGTGGTGAGATTGAAACCAGTCTCTGAGCATGCTCATCCTTTCAGCCAATTAAATGTTCAATCTCACTACTCATTAGAGGAGAAGAAAAGCTCAATAGTTGGTGGTGAGCGGTATTGGCTATCTGTCGTCTATCTTTTAAAGTCTATCACTTTTAAATCAAGGACAGTTAGTGCACATAGTCCTCATGTAGTTTGGAAGAAATTTAACAACAACAACAAAAAGTTATCCAATGGATATCCATGTCATGATAAGATAGGGATCATTTGAAAATTAACAAAATTTAAAGTTATAGCAGAGTGAACTAAGCTCTTATAAATTAAGCAATTTAAGAACTATGTTTAATAAGTTTGCAGTAAATTGTATTTAGTACTTTTTATTACTACTATTTTTTCCTTGTCTTTCTAAAATTGTTTCTACTTTCATATTTTGAGTTTAAAAAATTAAGATGCCTATTGTAAGGTATGTCTCTTCCCCAAATATATTGATAACTTGTACCAGCAATATGTTATTTTGGAGCTGTAACAATCATATGACGTCATTCTCCAATAACTGAGTATCATAGTACATTAAAATCCTTAAAATATCTATTAGAAACTATATTGTCTCTTCAAAACAGGCCATTTTGAAACTGTAAAAAACACATTTGATTTGCCTTTGACTGTATGTCACAATATATTAAATTAATCAAGAACTCCATCGAAAATCTTGTTTCAATATGTTTTTCAAGTGGGTTTACTGATAACTGAATATCACAAATCATGAGGATCTCCAGCAAAACCTATACCATATCTATAGAAAAGACTGTTTGGAAACTGAACAAAAATCTTTATTTACAGTACACTCATTTTAACATTACCATCACTATCATAAACCCCATCTCTTTACAAAACCTGTGAAATTGGATTGACTGTTAGCTAAATGTCACAGTACCCACCCACCCCTATTCAGTAAAAACTGTATCTCTTCTTTTAAAACTTTTGGAGGAGGGGACTCTAGGTTCTTCTTAAGCACAAAGGTTAACATCTCTTGACAAATATAATACTTGAATACATGTTTCTCTGTTAAAAATTTTATTGATCACTATATTACCTTCCTGCCACACCAAACATTCTCAGCCGTGGGGGCATTATAATGTGCAGTGACTTCCACTATTTGTTGGTAAAAGAGTAGCCCAAGAGTTGTTGGTGGGTGGTGATGACTAGCTGCCTTTCCTATAGTCTAACACTGCTCAATTTTGGACAGCTCACACAAATAGCCTTCATGTAGCTTTGCATGAAATTCAAAGACAAACTATATTTGATTATGCAGTGTAGCTTGTTGAAAAAGGCTTTTTAGTTGAAGCTATCATGTTTAAAGCACACCCTTCCTATGACTATTTTCAAGTGTCAGTTTCCACAGTCCGATTACCAAAGTATTCGTAGGCGCTTTGCTTTATCCAGTGACTGTTATTATGTCCTTATATGAAATGGCATGAATACTGTTTTAGGTGTGTGATGGTTTAACGAATGTGTCACTAGAGCAACATGTGTTGCTTTTCCAGACTGTGATTTTGTTTAATATGTTGCATGGTTTTGCTCGGAACACAAAGAAGACTTTTATTACACACCTTTATGTTTTTTTATTCTATCCAATTACCAAAGCATCACTTGGCTTGCTGTGGTTAGCTGCCACAACAAATATTTTTCTGAATATTCTTAGCCTTTGAGTTTCTAATTTATTTGTTTTCTAGTACTATTACATATAAGCAATAATCCTATTTTGAAAATCATAAATAACCAATTTGAATACATTTTTGTTTTCTCAGTGTATAAGTATCTTTTGTTTGAAATGGTTGTTTTATACCCTTCCCTAAAGAGAGTGATGTTGAGTAGGAAGATATCGCACTTCCTACTCAAAACTAACCAGTGTCGAAATGAAGTTTTTGTCATTCCATGCCAACTACAGTCAGACTATAAGAAATCCAAATAAATTTATGTATATATTGTTTTATTTTATATATATCTGTACTTTGTGTTTATTTTCTGTGAATGTATTACTTAAATTTATATTCTAATCATTTGTAAGTTTTTAGTTTATTAAAGTGGACAAGAAACCTTTGTATGTATTGTTTATGAGGACTATTGAAATTACACTCTAAATTTTTATTTACTGGAAACCTGCTGGGACAGCGGTAAGTCTCGGATTTACAATGCTAGAATCGGGGGTTAGATTTCCCTTGGTGGACACAGCAGATAGTCTGAGGTGACTTTGCTATAAGAAAAAATGCACATTTATTTGCTGATCTATGTGGTGTATTTTAAGAAGTCTGCTCACAATAGTTACAAGATGACTACGTGAGAAATTTAGTCTAATACATAAATATAAGATGTATTGCTGATAAAATGTAAATCCTGTGGCATTAGGTACTCTTATATTAAATGACAAATTTTAAATTATTTAATGGTTTATCTATTTATTCAAAAAGTTTTATTTGTTTCAAATTTTAGCATAAAGCTTTATAAAAGACTATCTGCACATAATTGTCCCAAGGCAGTTTGTCAGCATCACCCACTACAGCTCGTGAACTATCCTAATAAAACACTGAATTTCAGTCATCGTGCTTATAACACACCCACAGCCTTAAAATGCAAAGCACAATGATTTTTTCTGTGACTACTGGACATGAGCAGTGCA
The DNA here is from genome assembly GCF_004210375.1 of Tachypleus tridentatus. Taxonomy (NCBI): domain Eukaryota; kingdom Metazoa; phylum Arthropoda; class Merostomata; order Xiphosura; family Limulidae; genus Tachypleus; species Tachypleus tridentatus. Next base: position 40,940,066 of record NC_134830.1, read on the forward strand.
TGAACTCTTGGATCCACAAATTATATTCAGCCTGCTGTCACAAAAAGAAAATTCTAAAAAAAGAAAGAAAAAAGTAATGAAACGTCAGTAGACATTTTTGGACGACTCTTTAGATTAATGCTTTTTTTTTTTTGCAAACTGCCTTTTTTTTTAAAAGAGAGAGACCATGAATGAATATAATAAGTTTGATGCTTCCCTGGCTTGACACAGTGGCTGAATAAGTGAGCAAGTGTACCATATGCAGTTCCCATAATATGGTGGGAGCCCAAAGATCATCCAGTTGACTGTTATTTTGGCATAACTAATGTTTCTGGATAGTGAGGGAAATTAAATAGTACATTACATATTGCACCTGCAATGAAATCAGTACTTTGTGGTGATGGTCTTGCAGTGCTGCATTCACCACCAAACTGGGAGTAGAAGAGTTATTCTGTGAAGAAGGCAATGAATCATATTCATCTTTTTCATCTGGTAATTCTATTCCTGTGGTAATTTAATATAAACTGCTCATTTGATCACATAAGAAGAGCTAAATGATCTGATTCGTGACTTGTCTCTGGCAAAGTAACTTGGGAAACTTCTTGTCTCTTGTTTACAGCAGTGGATTATATTAGCCCAAGAAAATTTTTAATTTACTGAAACTGCCATCAAGGTTTTGCTTCTCACTACAGCATAAAAATCATTTTATGTTTCTGTACAAATGTTGTTGCACTAGTGGAAGAATAAGATACTGAACATCATCAATAATGGAGAACTTTTATTAACTTATCTAAAGTGGAAGTGAAAGCTATATTTTTAAACAAGGGGAATACTAAACCATCGATTCCTGTTGCTTGTGTTGTGAACATTAAATGAACTCATCAAAGCATGCAGATTATACATGAAGCCACTAAATATGATAACCGTAGGTGGTGGTTGTTTGTCCCATGAGCTGTTAGAGAAGTCATATAATTTTAAATCGCAGAAGAATTTATTTTCGCTGGGTTGTGTAAAAGTTGTTTCATTCAGAATTATCTAGACAGAAGCTGTATAAATTAGTATTTCGCATTTTATCGCAAAAATACTTACAAGGCTTCATTAAACCTTATGAGTACGTACAAGGTTGTAGTTAAACAGGTATTGTAAAACTATTATCTAACAAAACCAAACAACAAACACGTTGCATTTCAATTTAAATAAAATCCTCCAGCTTAGGAAATTCAGTATATATTTTGCTATAGAGTATTATTTTAATTCGGTATAAAACGTTTAAGAAAGGCTACTATATTTAATTTAATCGCTGCTAAATCAGTTAAATTATAGATGCGTTTACTTATTTAGCAGTAGTTCTGGGAGAATGAAAGTTTGTTTTTTTTTTTTTTTCTCTAAGTTACTGTGTTAATACCCGATAGCAGAGCTTTCAAAACTAAAATTTGTCATAGATATCCTATATTATAGGATATTTATGAATTATGTCCCTTAGAATTTGATGAGATTCATTAAGTTATCAGTAGGTGACATCAGGAGTGTAAAATGGTATACACAGTAAGTTACTGGATTTCCTTTGCAAATATTAAATGATGTTAATAACGTTATTTGTTTAACCACCAGTAGGGAGCGCTAGGATCATATGCACTGTCAGCTGTATTTCATTTACACACTATCACGATCTTTTAGAAATAAGAAACTTTTATAAACCGTAAATTAACGAGACGACTTATGTCACGAGGAAGTAGTAATAAAACATTATATCATATACAATATAAGCTATTATAAAAATTAAATATTTTGTCCTTTAAGTTGATATGATTGATGTAGTCATTACTCGGGGGTGTTAAGAGGTATTAAATGTTGTGTACTCCACAAGTATACAATGCTACAAGAAGAAAAGCCACATACGAGGCTTTATATGCTCGTACAATATAAGTTGATGGGACTCGATTACTAATCTTCTTTATGCCACAATGACCTTGAAATCGTACATAGATCACGAACATAGTTTCTTACTTAAGTATTTGTTTGATGTCAAGCATGTAGCGCATAAATTGTTATTAGTTTGTTTTGGATGTTCTTGCATCACAAAGCTGCATTAAAGTTATATGCGCTAGGCGTCCGTAATTTTGAAATGATATGCTAAAAAAGAAGGTAGCTAGTCGACAGCATCATCACAAAATCTTCATTACTCTAGTTGAATAAAGGAATTTTATCATCACTTTTATAATACACCAACGGTTTTCGATAGTAGTGGTAAGTGAATGTGAACCATGGACCATCATATTCAGTAACCACAAAGTCATGCCTGGTTCACCCAAAGTATTAAGTCATATAGGCCTGGCATGGCCTAGCGCGTTAAGGCGTGCGCTTCGTAATCTGAGGGTGGCGGGTTCGCGCCAAACATGCTCGCCCTCCCAGCCGTGGGGGCGTTATAATGTGACGGTCAATCCCACTTTTCGTTGGTAAATAGTAGCCCAAGAGTTGGCGGTGGGTGGTGATGACTAGCTGCCTTCCCTCTAGTCTTACACTGCTAAATTAGGGACGGCTAGCACAGATAGCCCTTGAGTAGCTTTGTGCGAAATTCCAAAACAAACAAACAAACAAACAATTAAGTCATATAAACTTTAAATTGTTGGCATTAGTTAAATTTCCACCAGTAGCGCTAGAAACTTGAAATCACCAACAGTGTAATCTATTCTATTTAAATTAATCACCAATAGGCAAAACGTGAAGCAGGAGGTATGGAAAATTTAAGCTAATAAGATTCAACTAATCATCACCAAGAAGGTTAAAAACATCAAATAGAAGATATTGAATTTTATCTAATTAATAACATGAACTTGTATACAATGCATGTTAATATAATTATTTTTTTAATTACTGTATTACTGAAAGCAAGAAATATTTGAAGATGTGTGATTCGTTTAGTCAACAGCAAGTGATACGAGAAATATTAAAAGTTATTCGATTTGATTCTTTTTTAGATAATTCTAAATATATCAAATCTTAACGCAACACGTGTTGGGCTACCCTTTTACCAACGAATAGTGGGATTGACTAAACATTATAACGCCCGCAGGGCTGAAAGAGCGAACATGTTTAGCGCGACCGGGATTCGAACCCGCGACCCTGGATTACGAGTCGAATGCCTTAAGAGGCATTGGCCATGGCGGGTCCACGGATAAGTAGCGTTAAAATCATAAAAATCTTCCCGTCGTAAGTTGGTGAAATTTGTTGATAGCAAAAAACGTTGGATTTCATTTACTCACAGACAGGTACCACATGAGTGTTAGAAATAACTACGTACTGAAATTGAGGATAAGATATGCATACAAGATATGTATAGAAGGGTATATAGCAAAATGGGGATTCTTTTCGTTAAATCAAGTAACTTTTTTGCATATCATATAACAAAAACATGATACTAATTCAGATGGTCTTTTCTTAAGTACCATTTTTCTAAAAACACATTTTTAGAATATTCATTATTTCACCAGAATACATCCTTACATCCTATGACATTTTCAGTTTTAAGTAAGTTACATTACTGCTGTTAATAAGCATGAAAATTAGAAGTCAATGCCAAAGGTACACTTATTCTGATTCTAAATTAATCCAAGTAAGTGATTACATGAGGTGACCTTTCTTGGCCGGTGGGGTTTGACTGACACCCAACACCTGATACGAATCTTGATTTGTTTCTTCTCACATTAAGTTGTTTTAAAGTTAACATATAAAACTTGTCATACTGCAGTAATTTTAATTCTTTAAGAACAGCACTCAACTTGCAATTTGAGGGTCGCGATTTCGAATCCCTATTCCACCAAATATGCTCGCGTTTTCAGCCATGAGAGCGTTATAATGTGACGGTCAAGCCCTCTATCCATTCCAAGAGCTGGAGGCGGGTGGCGATGACTACCTGCCTCTCTCTCTTAGACTTAGACTGCTAGCACAAATTATCCACGTGTAGCTTTGCGCGAATTTCAAAATAAACATAAACTTTAAAACAAGCTTGTTATACCTATTATTATCCTGTAAATAAAAATCAGTATTTTATGCTTGAAGTTTCAAAATTCTAAGTGCTGACAGTATTAACGCAGAAAAACTGAGGATAAAATATTCAAGAACGTATTCTGATGGTATGCTTATGACATCATTTCCGGTGTTGTATGCACTATAAAATTCATCAAGAAACTCAGATAACGCTTGGAGGTTTAGGCACTTAACTCGCAATCTGCAGATCCCAAAATCGAGACCCATTTCAAAATATCCATGTTCTTTCATCCGTGAGAGCATTATCAATTGAAGGTCAATCTCATTATCAGTTAGTAAAAAGTCTCCCAAGATTTGGCATTGACTGATGTTGACTGTCTACCTATCTAATATCCAACAATTACGTTTTAAACTTACCATGAGGGACATATTCAGTCAGCTAGTTTTGGCGTTGCTGCAATTCTATAATGCTAATGATTTATTGTCATTCATTAAAATAAAAAGCAGAATATTGAATAAGTGATTGGTTGTTTATGAACAGGAAATATGAAGTTACCGAATCTATTTCTATTCATCGAGGCTTATAAAGAATAATAAATATATTGCATTATAAAATACTGTAATAAATTAAATGAGATAACAAAGGTAGAAGGGTATATTTTGTTATAAAAATAATTTAATATATGTAAAAGCCAGTGTTCCTGTGGTAACATTCCGTTCACTTGTGTTGCTTACCAAAACAATTATGACCTGATATTATTATCTTAAGACAAACATAATACCTCGAAAATTCATAAAGACTTGCTTGAATTTAACTGTTTTAATTTTTTGTTTTAGTTTACGCTTGTGTGTGTGTATATATATATAAATATCTTGCCCTAGATATTTCGAAGTTCTTGGCGAGTTTTAAAAACATTTTAAAGTGTAGGTTAGTTAGTAACTACAATTCGTATGTTTTTATTAGTTTTTAGTGAAGTTTTAGGTTTTATTATTACTTTTTTGGATAAAACATTTTCTCTTCCTTTCTCTCAAATGTCTTAATTTGTAATGGTATTTAAAATTATTTTCTTAGTTTAAACTTTCTGATATAATTTTTATTATAAACCTTAGGCCTATTGGATGCTTCATTTTTTCGGTGTTATGAAATTAAACTATGATATATTTGTATTATGAGAAAAGAATACACTTAATATACCGCATGATTTACACCTTCAAATTATAACAAAATGCGAATATTCGTGTTCATGTGACAACTTTCATCACAGCAATTAATGTTAAGTTATATTACATCAAAATATTTTGACTTCCTGTTTAGGATTGCAAGAAAGATAGATATTAATATTCTATAGTTTCTCGCGAAATTATCTTTTATCATCAAGATGATAAATAGTTTGAGGTTTTGTTTCATTTTTTGCGCTTTCTTAAGGAGGTGTCTGGCATGAATACTTTGACGGTTATTATATGTTCTTAATAACGGATATCTAATCCTGTTTCGAAGGCCGATACGAAAGAAAAAAAAACACAACCAAGGCCCTAACGATGGAGTAAGATAAACTAGTACACCAGATACATGGAATCCCAGTAAAGGAATTCTTATTTGATGAAGTAATATAATTATTGTTATATTCTTTAGTAAAAAGCCTTGAAAACATAGTGTAAGTCAATATCGAAGAAAAACAACACATCTAATGAGTCTTTGGGAAAAAATAGACATTAGATTAACTGCAACAATTGTGTTCCTTGTACTTGTATGAAACACACATTTTGACTACGAAGGTGATCGTACCCCTTATTTTAGATCTCTAAGTCAATGAATTTATCACTGACCCATTGGGGGACTAAAAATAAAGATAATTTAATTTACTTTTTGTGTACCATTCTATTTTATATATAGGATCAGTTTAGTCGTTCATTGAGACTACATCGACATATTTTGAGCTAGAAATTCTATATTTATATATATTCTTAGTTTTATATTGAATTATCATATAATGTGTGTTTTTTTCAGTTGTTTATTCCATGATACACACCTACAAACTTTGACGAGAGTGTTAAATTAGGCAGGGTGGTATTTTTAAAGTGATCAGTACCTGTTTCTAGGTAACGTTTAATAATTGCGAGTTTCCTGATCACGAGAAACCCACTTGAAATAAAAATGTATCTCAGAACGGCTGGTATGGATATTAACTCTTTTACTGATAAGAAGAGAAGAACGTTTTGACCTTCCTAAGTCATCTTCAGTTTAAAAAAAACAACTGAAGATGGCTTAGGAAGGTCAAAACGTTGTTCTCTCCTTATTAGTAAAAGTATTAATATCCATACCAGCTGTTCTGAGATACGTAACTGCAAGTTTATACGACATTTCTTTAAACAGAACCATTCGCAACTAATCTTTAAATAACAAAGAAAAAAAAACATGAGGGGTTATTTATGTCAGACTTAGATGTTAATTTATTATTATTTCATTTTGCGAAATATGTTTGACTAAATGAAAGCAAGCAAAAACCTGAGAATTGGAAATTTCTGTTTACGACGCTAGAGGGTTACAGACCTCTGTGATTCAAGTATACCGTCACTAATTTTTAACCGTATATACCAAATGAAAAGCAACTAGCCAGTAGCATTTGTTGTCAAATAGAGTAATATCTAGCTTTTTTAACTGAAAAATGGGATTGACTCTCATTTTTATAACATGTCCACAACTGAAAAAACGGATCATGTTGAACAACATCATGTCTCGAATCTCGTATCCACTCGCAGCATGAAATGCAGTTCGGCTAAAAGGCTTACGAATGAAAATATTTAATACCAACTAGTTAACGGCAGCAATGTTGTAATTCTGATCCACAGAATACGAAAAGCATATTTCCGATACTATTGTATTGCTCTTCACTTTAATAAGTAAACGACGTTGGGATGAGTTTTCAAACAAAACTATGGCATAACTGATAAAATATAATGTATTAAATTTATATAGCAATGTTAAACAGTGACTGGAATGATCTGTGCGCTGTGTTATTGTAACTTATTGTAACTATCAGGTCCATTCGTACATTTTAAATTTCTTAACGCTTATTTTTATTTGAATCATTATGGGAAGAAATGTGTGTGTTTTCTCACAGCAAAAGGCTCGGCATGGCCAGGTGGTTAAGGTACGCGACTCGTAATCCGACGGTCGCGGGTTCATATCCCCGTCGCACCAACATACACGTCCTTTCAGTCATGGGGGCGTTATAATAGGACGGTAAATCTCACTATTCTTTATAAAAGAGTAGCCCAAGAGTTAGTGGTGGGTGGTGATGACTAGCTGCCTTCCCTCTAGTCTTACACTGCTAAATTAGGGACGGCTAGCGCAGATAGCCCTCGTGTAGCTTTGCGCGAAATTCAACGCAAACCAAACTAAACTTACACCAAAGCCACATCGGACTGTCTGCTGAGTCCCCGAGGAGAATCGAGCCCCTTGATTTTATTGTTGTAAAACCGACAATTACCCCTATACCAGCGGAGGACTGGGAAGAAATTATTTTATACTTAGCGAACCTTTGAAAACAAATATCGAGGGTGGGAATTCTAAGATATACTTTAACATACAATGAGAAAATTATTCACGGAAAAATGTTAAGTGGCCCGGCATAGCCAAGCGTGTTAAGGCACTCGACTCGTAACTGAGAGTCGCCGGATCGAATCCCGGTCGCACCAAACATGCTCGCCATTTCAACCGTGGGGGCGTTATAATGTGACGGTCAATCCCACTATTCGTTGGTAAAAGAGTAGCCCAAGAGTTGGCGGTGGGTGGTGATGACTAGCTGCCTTTCCTCTAGTCTTACACTACTAACTTAGGGACGGCTAGCACAGATAGCCCTCGAGCAACTTTTTGCGAAATTCAAAAAACAAACAAACAAAAAATGTTAAGTAAATTAAAGAAACAGAGTTAATCAAACTAATCTACAACATGCCTTAAACTTGCCTAAGGCTAGTTTTGGTTACAAGGGCAATATATTGATCAAACCTTCCAAATTTCTGAATAAGTTGAAAAGTGTCTCAGTTATTTTGAATGCCGCGATTCATGAAATCAGAGCGCTAAGCGTCCTACTAACTATAAACTGGGTCAAAAAAGACGCTAGATCTAATAACGCATCGATTTTCTTAACTTTTAAAGAGTTCGGCACGCCAAAGTAGATAGGCTGTTCGACTCACAATCTCAGGGTCGCGAGTTCAAATCATCGTAACGCCAAACATGCTCGCCCATTCAGCTGTAGGGAGTTGTAATGTTACGGTTAATTTTACTATACGTGGGTTAAAGATTACCTCAAGGGTTGCGGTTGGTTGTGATGACTACTAGCTGCATCCTCTTTAGTCTTACACTGTTCTTTTAAGGATGATTAGCGTAGATAGTTCTCGTGTGGCTTTGCGCGCATTTCAAAACAACCAACCAGCCACTTTTTAAAGAAATTATTTCCCTATGATTCAACAGTAGGATTTACATATTGTAAAGCCAAATTCTGGGCTCGATTCCTTTCGGTGGATACAGCGTCGGTATCCCATTGTGTAGCTCTGCACTTAAAAACAAAAAAGCGGTTTAATCGAAAGCTAAATGTTGTACTTAAATCAGTCTATTAGACCTTTTCAAACGGTTTGGTTTTTGAATTTCATGCAAAGCTATACGAGGGCTATCTGCGCTAGCCGTCCCAATTTTGTTGTGTAAGACTAGAGGGAAGGCAGCTAGTCATCACCACCCACCGCTTACTCTTGAGCTACTCATTTACCAACGAATAGTGGGATTGACCGTGACATTATAACGCCCCTTACGGCTAAAAGGACGAGTATGTTTGGTGTGACGAGGATTCGAACCCGCGTCCCTCGGATTACAAGTCGAACGCCTTAACTCACCTGGCCATGTCGGGTCTTCTTTTCAAATGATTTCAGATAATTTGCTTGTTGATTGTATTCGATTAACTGGTTAAACTTTCCAAGGTAATGAAGTTTTAATTTTAAGCGAGAACCAGATTCAAGGGAAAATAATTAATCAGTGTGAAAGAGTGTGGGTCCATCCCACCCACACCGAACTCAATTATTTAAAGATACTTTTAGTCTATGTGAAATGTGCAGGCACAAGACAAGGTCGCCCAGTCTCAACCTCAATCAACCTACTCAACACGAAGAATTAGAACAAGAACAGTCAGGGGCTTGGCTAGACTAGATTCAGCGTAAGAATAACAGTATATTCATGCTATATGTGTTATTTGGTATTTGTACCAATGCTCCACCCATTTGAAGGCCATACTTGTTTAAAACATGAGATATCGTGAGATTCTATTTTCTTCGTCGTGAAAAAAATTATCGTGTTATCTGACGCGATGAAACTGAACCGTGTTTGTGCTGACGTGTTATTAATTAACTAGTTTTAATAACTAAAGAATATAATTCCAGCTTACCTAGTAAGGTATCATATATTTATTATATTTTATGCAGGGCAGTTTCCTCGCAAAAGAAAAATACTTCTAGTGTACAACAAATAATTACTTATCATATTAATTTATAAAATGACTTTGATTTCGTATGAAACGCTGTTGTTAAACTGCCGCTAGGGGTAATTACTTGAATACTGTTAGTGATGAGTTGAGCATTCTATTTCCGAATCGGTAGTGTGTATGTGTGTTTTCTTATAGTAAAACCACATCGGGCTATCTGCTGTGGCCACCTGATTTTACGTTTGTAAATCCGAAGAACTACCACTGTCCCAGCGGGGGACCTGAGTCTGTAGGCTCTTTCGTGATGACGAGAAACCCAAGTGAAATTAAAATGTATCTCAGAACGGCTGGTAATGGTATTAACACTTTTATTGATGAGCCGAGAACAACATTTCGACCTTCCTAGGTTATCTTCAGGTTAAGAAAGAGAGAGTTTGAATGTGACCGTTTGCGGACACACGTCTTAGGGACGAGAGTATAAACGAGTACAGGATTGTAGGGGCGTTGCAGGTGGACGTCAGATTATTAACTGGTATAGGTTTTAAGGTGTTCCTTTATATTGGTTTAATTTTCGTTTTAGTTGTTTTATAAGTAGGGCTTCTTTGATTCTGCGTTTATTTGTATTTGTTTCCCTACATAATATCTGGGTGTTTTCTATGGTTATGTTGTGTTTGTTTGATTTGCAGTGTTCAAAAATGTGTGAAGGTGTTGTTTTTTTTGCTTTGTTTTTGAATCTAGTTTCCATTTTTCTGCTTGTTTCTCTAATAAAGCAATCGTGGCAGTTATTGCATTGTAATTTATAAATTACATTGGTGTTGTGTTTGTCTGTGTGGATTTTTACATAGCGTGGACTTTAGTTTTATATCTGGTATTTGAATAAATTTAGTGTTTGCTGGAATGTTGTGTTTTGTTATAAGTTTTTTCCTAATGCTGGTTATATTTTCTCTGATGTCCCTTTGCGCGAAATTCAAAACAAACCAAATAATTGATTATTTTCTGTAAGAAGAGTTTTCATGGATAACCAGTCTGCATACTTTAATAATGGTAGTGGAAATACTGCATTGTGGGATAGTTTAGAGGAGATTTTGTTTCTTCTTATGATTTCGCTGATCATTCTTTGCTGATGGGTTGATCATTGGGTTGTAGACAGGTGCCTTGGAAATTTGTGTTTTCAGGACTGATTGCGCGTGGCGCTACGGTTTGCATGTGCAAATCGTTTGTATGAAGTACGCCTAAAGCGAATTAAAAACCCAGTGAAACGTTTTAACACGTATAACATTTTTCAACAGACAAGTAATCTATGAAACTTTCACGTTCTTTATCTATCTTATTTTGACGAACATGATTTAGAAATTGACGTGAACATTACTCAACATTTAAAGTCGGGCCGAACGTATAATGATCTCTTACAATCAAGACTGCACCAAACGAAACTGTCACATTTTGATCACTCTAGTGATTGATTGAGCTGTCGGTTGTCTCTCTCTCTCTCTCGAAATCTGATTTATATCTAGTAAAAATTTTGTTGGTGTGCACATAGTCCAAACATCTACAAATGCTTAAATACGTTTTCGCAAAAAAGGTATATATAGATTAAAGTGATAAGTAACTAATCTTAATAAACAGGGTGTTCGGAAAGTCACTGTGCACTTATATATTTATTAACAGACATGTTTCAATATAGAATACAGGAGGTAAATATGAATGACAATTATAAACAATATTGAAAGTGACCCCCGTTGGCATCAACACAGGCTTGAATCCTTCTTATTTTGTTTCTAAACACCGCTATCAGTTGCTGGCTTGAAATAGACTGAATGAATGCTGTTATCGTTGCTTTCAAAACTGCACAGTGAGTTTCCGAACACCCTGTATAATGCTGTAGTATTCTCTGTTATAATTTGTTTAATTTATTTTCCACTGTTTTTCAGTTCAGCTCCAAATAGCTCAGCGGTATATTTGAAGACTTATAACGCCAGAGACGAGGTTTCGACCCCGTAATAGGCACGATACATATAGTCCGTCATGTCGCTTTGTGCTTAATAACAAACATATAATTCTGCTGTCCAACTATTATTTTCTCTATCCTTTAATATCAGAACATACACAATATGTTGCTGTGAACGTATTTGTGCTGTCTCTTTCATTATTTTCAACATAAATAGTTTCAGTTAAAATAATTTACAGAACATTTTATCTTTCGTTTATCTAGGAGACGAGATAAGGAGGGTAAAGTAAGTTTACTAAAACCGGTTACCTGCCATTGAAGTTCACACTGTATTTCAAACATTTATATTTACATACAGCGAGAAACCGGAGTTTCGTTAATATAATATGGCAATGAGTAAAAGTAAGCCATATTTACGGCTTATATTTTATTTCTCTATATTTATATATAATTGATGTATTATTGGTTACGTCTCTAATCTGTCACATCACTTTAACCAAAAGCTTGTTTTGTTTTAAAAATAATAACAATTATAATTGTTTTAAAAATGAAGTAGGAACCTGAATTATATTTGTATAAAATATGCAATATTTAAATATCAAAAACAAAGTAAATCGATTTCCTGAATACTGTTTGTCTGTTTTTTGTCGTTGGTTTTTATTTAGTTGAATTGAATCCATCGTATAAAGTCAGAAAATGAAGGGAGGCCAAACACGCATGGGTATTAAACAAAATTTCTTTATTGCTTATTAGTGGTATGCAGGGCGTGGAGCATGACCGGGAGCAGTTCCTCCTGGTACACCGTCCGGGCCAACATCGCCTTCAGCCTTGAAACCCTCTTTACCAGCGGAGTACTTAACAATCCTTTGACGGCCTTCTTTGTCTAGGTAGCCGTAAACTCCCTTCACTGTGCCATCTGGAAGACGGGTTTCTTTGCGGAAACTCTGTCCGAGTGGACCTTTCCCTGTATCGTAGGTGAAGTCGTAATCACCCTGGAGATTGGCGCCGATTTTAACGCTATGAACGAGAGCGGGCGGATGGTAGTTCTGCGGTCTAGCAGGTTCCCGAGACTGTTGGTACTGTTGTTGTTGAAGTAAATACTGTTGTTGCTGCTGGAAGCTTTGTGGCTGTTGCTGAGGAACGTATTGTTGTCTTACTTGGGGCTGCTGTTGGGAAGAGAACTTTCCAGCAAAAATGTTTTGCTGTTGTATAAGATGGCGCTGCTCTTGTTCCCTGTGTTTCAAAAGTTGAAGCTGGTGTATCTTTAGTCCATCCTGGCGACTCACAGGAGCATTGCCGTGGAGTTGTCCCTGGACCATCATTATCGCCACACAGGCACAAGCTAGGAAAATCTGTATGAAATAGAGATACATATCAGTATGTGGCATATTATTCGACTGTTAGTTTCCTGTAATACTGATAAGTGCAAGAAAACGTTTATTCAGTCATATATATATAATCTGCACCACCGTTAGTATAGATTGTTTTGTCTATCAAGGTTTTCCTATTTTCTTATTATTTCTAGGAACAGCTATCAAGTTAACGTTAAATTTACGATATGCTAAAAGTCAATTATATTTTGAATCGAAAACTGAACTTACTTTCATATGGGGGGTCGGGGGGGTCTAGCATAAGGCTACCAAACAGATTATTTGCGATCTGCCCATCGCGTGAATCGAACCCCGAAGTTTAGCTTTGTAAATTCGAAAAGTTACTACTTAACTAATTATCCATCGGAGGAAGGGGTTCTTTCTCGTTCTATTCGCAAGTTACTTTACGCGATTCTAGCAACAAAAGAAATTTAATAATTTTAACCTTGAAGTAGTGGAGAAACTAATATCCTAATATGTCATTTAAATAATGTTGTATACAACCAGACAATATTTTATGCATTATTTTGAATATGGTAAATAAAACTGAAAATCTGAAAAAAAAAAACATCTACACTTACCCAACGCTCCATATTCAAATCGATTCTCTCTTCTGATGTTGGACTTGACTAAAACCAAAGTCGTCAGCGCCGGACTACAAGTAACTTTAGCTTTCTTATCCTTTTATATAATTAGCTTCATGGTCACCGAATCGTCACCACTTTTCTTTAAGACGTCAGAATTAAGGTTATGAAGGTCACATGTTTGTCGTTATTGAAACTCGTGTTTTGGACACCAAGTTACTGTAATACGAGTGAGTTCTAGTTTAACAACGGCCAATCACGTCGCTTCGTTTATTTGTTACCTTCTCTTTTCTTTCTTTTTTCCAAGTACCCCAGTTCTTATCTTCATTAAGAGACAGAGCTACTGGACGCTAACGTCATGGACAACTACAAAATAATAATTAAAGATTCCCGAGGCCCTTTTAACTTCGATCTTTAAAAGGCTCAAGAAAGAAGGTAGACCAAGTTTTGCATGACCAGCATATTTTTAAGTTATGGTTCAAATAAAAAAGTTTCATTATACTGTTCAATGTTTTCAGTCTTTTAATCTTGCATAGCTCTGTGTCCATCTTCCAGGTTTGAAGTTTATTCTGTTTACATTCTCAAGTTTAATTTTAAAGTGTAAAGACCAGTCGTTCAGGCTGAAATAAGTTTATTCGGTGTAGTCTTAAACAAAAAAGTTTGTTTGTTTTGAAATTCGGGCAAAGCTACTCGAGGGCCATCTGTGCTAGCCGTCCCTAATTTTGCAGTGTAAGACTAGAGGGAAGGCAGCTAGTCATCACCATCCACTCTTGGGGGTACTCTTTACCAACGAATAGTGGGATTGACCGAACATTATAATGCCCCCGCGTCTGAAAGGGCGAGCATGTTTGGCGCGACGGGGATGCGAACCCGCGACCCTCAGATTACGAGTCGCACGCCTTAACGCACTTGGCCATGCCGGGCCAGGGTGGTAGAGATACTGATGAGTAATGAAGTCGGATTGGATAGAGGCGCATCCCACGCTTGGTCTTGTTGAAGCACAAAGTATAGTATATGAAGACAAACAAGTAAGTATAATAACAAGTTTTAATTTTTAGAAAGACAAATAGAGATCGATATACGTAACCTAGCTAGCTTTAGAAATTTTCAACGTTTTAATGCAAAAAGTACTGAAACAAGAAAGTCAAAACTACTAAAACTCACTTACTTAAAAGTTAAACAAATTTATCTCTACTTCGGCAAATAAGTGTAATTACATTCGTCTGAACCAAAACAGTGATAAAGAAATTTTAAATTTAAAGTAACTCAGTTTTTTTAGATTTGACTTTATTGTAAGATATGAAATAATTGTAAACTTAACTTTATAGATGAACACGTAAGTAAGAGGGTTGTTGCTAAAATAATATAGAATTGCATTTGTGAAACAATTCAATTGAAGTTTAACAATGAGAAATAGGTTAAGCCTAGAATATTTCTATGGATTAGTCATCAGAAATGAACTCAAGGTCAGTTATAATCCTGATATAAAATTTACAATATACAGTAGCTAAAAAATTAGAAACTTCAACTGAATAACGTACTTGAATTGTTTGTTTGTTTTTTTATTAAGCGCAGTATGGTAGTGACGTGATTTTAGGAAAATATTGGAGGGGAGCAATTCCAATTTCTGTTAAATACACGGACCATTGATGACGTAGCACGATTTGGAGCACATACATCAGCTTCAATAAGTATACAGGAACCAGGGTATTATGAGAAACAAAATAAAATAATAGGGTTAAGGAGGGACAGCTGACCCTGTCCTAGTCCTCCCAATATACAATGTTCTTACTATGTGTTGTTCGTCATGGGTATCGAAATCCGGTTTTGAGCGTTAAAATTCTTCGGGCATACCGCTAAGTTAATAAGAGCAAAGCACTTTGAACCAGAAAGTTTGCAAAATGCGTAGAATTTACTGTGTTGTTGTTTTTTTCACAAAGTTTTATTTACATATAGAGTGCTTTATTGTAAATATCCAGTAAAGGTAATTGTTGTGTTTGAAAATTTCTTGCAAAGCTACAGATGGATAGTCTGCTTATAACTTGCTCTAATTTTGAACTGACAGACAAATTGGAAAGCAGCCAGCTGTTGAAGTCAACAGCTGTTTCTTGGAACAGTCTTGCCTGATTAAATATTTCGATTTGATCTGTCCTCTTGTAACGCACCCACATCTCTAAAATGCGGATACTCGGATTTACATTACTGGCACTAACCACTAGGCTATGTGAGGATGATCTCAAATAGGTATTGTTGATGGAGTTAGGTTTCAATATTGCCTTTTTAAAGAAAGGTTTAGGTTGGCATGTTGCTTCGGCCTTCTTCCTGATTTCAAAGATGACATTTATTCATCAAGTTTTAACATGTAGACATTCGTCGCTGTGAACTTTGATGTCATTCAGGTATATACGATGCATGATTGTGCAGTATACTTGTACATATTTTACAGTTTTTGTAGTAACGTTTTTGTTTTTTCCATGTAAGAAATTTTTTTAAAATGTGGATTTATAAATATTTCATATGAGGTGACCTAAAGCCACCTATACTGGCAAAACAATACGCCAATTAAAAATGCACACCTAGGAACATACAGGAATTTTGAATAGAAACCGTGACACACTTTTAAATTAGTAAACACCCTTTATGTATTGATAACTTAAAGTTTAACAACAGGATTATTATACTACGAGTTTTTATCAAAGAAAGTCTATGTATCTCACACTAGCCTCTAAGCCTAAATAATAATTTCAGTTCCCTTCACCTCTCCATGTTTTTATGTATTTATTTTATTAAATTTAAATTGTAAAATTGACTTGTTTCTCTCTCCCTCTGTACCCCCCCCCAGTGAAACAGCTGAATGTTTTCGGACTTACTTCGCTAGAAACCGGGTTTCGATACCTTTGGTGCACAGAGCACAGATAGTCCATTGTGTAGCTTTGTGCTTAATCCAAAACAAACTCTCCCTCTATATATTTTGTTGTCCATGTTTTATCTTGTATATACAAAAAAAAAACAACTGAAAAGTCGTAGAACATTTCATATTGTTTATTATTTTGAACATAATTAAATACATTGCAATTACCAGAGAAATAAAGAAAAATCAGTAACAGATTATCCCACCAGTTGAAAAGTTACGGAATGCATTCATTATAATGATACATATTAATTCGATAAGTCAATAAACAAAGCTATTGAACTCATATGAATTGTCAAAATTCAGTAACACATATTTGAAGTGAGTTTTGATCAATATGATTAAAATAACGTAAAAATCAACAAAAAGGAACGTGTGTTGGACCATAAGAAAACGAGTGTGTGGATATATATACACACAAATATGTAAAGGTAATGCCCAATTGAAAACTCAAATATCATGTTTATGGATTTGTTTAATGGTACGAAAAATACAAGCAACTCGAGATGTTAGCTTTCTCGTCACCTGCAGGTGATCTAATTTTCACTTTTGTATTTACCGTCAAATTTATGAGACGAAAGTGAGTAGAAACGAAGGATAATGGGATGAGTCTACAAGTATCTTCCAAAACGTGAAACAGAATTAATAATCGTGTCTTTTAATTTCGGTTGCCAACTCCAATATTATAAGATAAAAGAGAGGTATCAAAAATATCTGGACCTTGGTCACCTTGGTAACTTGCGCTAGAGTATTGCTGTTGTGGACGATATTGTTGTTGAGCTTGATGAACGTTAGTCTGCTGATACTGAGACACGGGTCCGGGGGCAGTTCCTGACGGTACGTCCTCTGGGCCAACGTCACCTTGGGCAACGAAGCCTGCTTTCCCAGCAATGTAGTTAACAATCCTCTGGCGTCCATCTTTGTCCAAATAGCCGTATCTACCTTTCACTGTCCCGTCCGTAAGACGGGTCTCTGTACGAAAGCTTTGACCAAGAGGTCCTTTACCGGTGTCATAGGTAAAGTCGTAGTCGCCTTGCAGCTGGGAACCGATATTCACCCGATGTACAGGAGCCGGCGGGTGATAGTTGATGGGTCGGTTCTGGTCGTACTTCTGTGCCTCTAAAATCGCCTGGGTCTGCTGTTTCTGTCTGGCGATCAGTGCACGTTTTTGCGCTTCCTGGTGTTGCACGATGGAAGGTTGATGTTCCTGCTGGCCGGCAGAATAAACTGAAAGATGTGCCTGTTGTTGCTGTTGACCAGCAGAATAAACTGAAAGAGGTGTCTGCTGTTGCTGTTGGCCAGCAGGATAAACTGAAGGGATGTATTGTTGCCGCAGGTGACGTTGAACTTCCTGTTGATGCTGTTTTAGTTGAAGTTGGTGTATTTTCAGCTGTTGGAAGTAATCGTTGACACCATTTTTTTTCTGCTGAGGTCTAGAAGCTGAGTTATATCTTTGTTCAGAAGGATAGTAGCTCTGTGCTAGGGTCGCCACACAGACACAAGCGAGTATTGTCTGTTTAGAAACACAGGAAATTACAATGGTTCACCATTACAACTTCAAGTTACTAAAAATAGTACATTATATTAATTGTTTAAATATTATAACTAGCAACATGAAATCTATGAACGAAACATTAGACACGAGACTAAAAAAAAACCTACATTTTGCATTCTATTGTTTTGCAATTTTAGATAGTAGATAGCTTTGAAGGGATCATATATATATATATCACACTTTATCATGTTCATATAACGGATTTCTCATTTTGACTACAGAAGTAAAGTCATTATAGATCTTAATATTTTATAAATAAAGAGAAAGAGGAAGTCATTTAGGAGACAAATGCTCGATGAAAGTGTCGAAAGTGTATCACTAACCACCTAAAAATACATTCGATCTAATAACCCGAAAAACAATAACATTGTGATGTCTTCTTTTACATTGAATCCACAAACCACTTTTACTACTATACAGCTTTTGCGTAACTCTCTTAAAATTATTTTCACCGATTCATAATTATCAGAAAGTTTCCAAATTAATCTAGCAATCTCACCAATTGCAACATTCTGCAGAAAGTGTTGCCACAGAAAATGTGTTCTGCTGATGGTTGGATCTCAGCTGTCTAAACATTCTTCCTCTTCGTCTTATATACTCCTTGCATAAGAGGCGTTCTTCTCATGATCGCTAAAAGCCATTGAAAAGTTTCTGTTTGTCTTACGTCATGGTCATGCTTTAACCCATTTTCGTGGAGACCGTTGATTTCAACATTGAAACTCTACAGCCACAAGGTCAACATTGCACACGAGGTTTTAGGGCGCGTGAGTACGTACTGAGATGCAACTGATGATTGCCGCCTGTTGCATTGGGGAACCATAGAAAAGATTGAGCATTTTCAAGGATTTCTGTGAATTTAACTCTTGCCAAAGACCGAGTAGTATTTCCAGTCAGTGCCGGTTGGAAGCCTATTTTGTATGAGCAAATTTACTTTGCTTGAAGCATAACTTGTACCTTTTCAATCTGCTTATAAGCAGATCTTTGTCCTTGTCATCAGTGGTAACACTTGACATTGTGCTAACTGTGAACACATTTGATGTGATTGATCCTTTTTAATACATATCTAGTGTATAAAAAAATTAAAACATTTTGTCACTTATATATATATAAGTACAATAAGAAGTAATACGTTTCCATTTTAAACGTCAGTAATTTGCGACATTTCAGAGAGTCGAGTTTTATGAAAAGTTTCCTCCGCGGGGACAGGGGTAAGTCTGCGGATTCACAACGCTAAAATGAGGGGTTCGATTCCCCTCGGTGAACATAGCAGATAGCTTGATATGGCTTTGCTAAAAAAAAACGGACACACGCACACTTGTGAAAATTAATTGTATTTTTGGTTCTTGTAATTTCTTAACTTTGTAACTTTATGATTGCTGTTTAACTCATTTACTATCGGTAATGAGGTAATAAAGAGCTAAATTTTTAAAGTATACAGCTGACTGCTATTATAAATGAATTTGTATATATATATATATATATATATTGATTGAGTTATTTATTTCGCGCAAAGATACACGAGGGCTATCTGCACTAGCCGTCCATAATTTAGTAGTGTAAGACTAGAGAGAAGGCAGCTTGTCATCACCACCCACCGCCAACTCTTCGGTTACTTTTTACCAACGAATAATGCGATTGACCGTCACATTATAACGCCCCCACGGCTGAAAGGGCGAACATGTTTAGCGCGATGGGGATGCGAACCCGCGACCCTCAGATTACGAGTCGCACGCCTTAACACACTTGGCCATGCCGGGCCGGGCTATCTGTGTTCTGCCCACTACGGGTATCGAAACCCGGTTTTTAGCGTTGTACGTCCGCAGACATACTGCTGAGCCACTGAGGGCTCCACCCTTGAAATTAGTTTTTACATCATTTTCGTAGAAAGATAGATTGTATTTGTTTATTTATTTTTCCAATTGAGCATTTTTGTTAAAAACTAGGATAGAACAAGGAATTAATTGATTAGGATTGTTTTGTTTGTTTTTGGATTTTACGCAAAGCTACACGAGGGCTATCTGTGCTAGCCGTCCCTAATTTTGCAGTGTAAGACTAGAGGGAAGGCAGCTAGTTATCACCACCCACCGCCATCTATTGGGTTACTCTTTTACCAACGAATAGTGGGATTGACCATCACATTATAACGCTCCAACGGCTGAAAGGGCGATCATGTTTGGTGCGAAGGGGATTCGGGCCTGCGACCCTCAGATTACAAGTCGAGAGCCCTAACCATCTGGCCACGTCGGGCCGATTTTGAATTTAAGCAACCAGTAAACAATTTCCAGATGTTGTATTTAAACCATCAAAACTTGATTTTCCATCATTTTTTACTGATACAAATAGAGTTCTTTTAAGTTACTATAACATAAAATTAGTTTTCTAGTTTTAAAAACAAAACATTCATCTAGTGTTTTGTCTTTTTCATTGAAAATAGCTTCCATCCTTCAGTCAGCACTGAAAAAAAAAAATGTTTAGGTCTGTATTGACTTTTACGGTTTGTAGTCTATGATGAGTATGTGTTATTTGCTGAAGTAACATAATCACATCTAACGCATGCGTGGTCACGAAATATGTCATAACAAACATGGCTGTGTGCGTCTTCTGACTAACAAAATCAAACTGTCTATTATAATGTAAAGAAAATATCGAACAGTGTAAGGAAGAAATCCACTGGTTAAGAATGTTATGAATAAGTGACATCGACAGTTTCAAGAGTAAGAGAGCTTGTTACATAAAAACCCACTAGGGGGCAATCGTCTGGGCACGGTCGCCAGACATCACTCCACTGGACCTTTATTCTGGGTTATTTGAAGGACATCCTCTCAGGGTAAAGGTGAGTAATGTGTGGACAGTACGTGAACTGATCTTCAATGGAATAGCTAATGTGATACCAATATGTTGGCCAACATATAAATTGAAATCGGATATTGACTTAGTATCGTGAGGTCCACAAACGGAGCAGGCCTGAAGTGACCTGGTGGTGAACTCGCTCGATCGCAATCTGCAGGTCGTGATTTCGAACATTATCGCGTTTTAAGCCGTGAATGCATTATAATATTACAGTTAACCCTACTGTTCGTTGGTAAAATAGTAGCCGAAGGTTTAGCGAAAGGTGATATTGAGTAGCTGTTTCCCTCTGGTCTATCACTTCTAAATTAGGGATGACTATCGCATATAGACCCCGAGTAGTTTCGCGCGGACTTCGAAACAAACCATACACATGAAGCACGTGTTTGAGAAAAAGGTCAAGATTGCACCTCACCCTCCCAGGTCCGCACCAGGACCTAAACATCGACAAAAGAAAATACACGGAGCACATGTAGAGAGGTGCAGTACTAATGATAAATGATGTTTGAGAAGAATAGCTGCCTACGCTTGTCCTTGATTCATCACAAACCGCTCACAACTGTTACTTTCTTGTCGTGAGTTGAGTTTGTAACATTATTTTCAGACAC
Organism: Tachypleus tridentatus; assembly: GCF_004210375.1. NCBI lineage: Eukaryota > Metazoa > Arthropoda > Merostomata > Xiphosura > Limulidae > Tachypleus > Tachypleus tridentatus. The sequence continues at coordinate 40,961,326 of NC_134830.1, forward strand.
TCTCCACACTGGTAGTGTTTCGAAACTAGCACTACAGTATTCCGCCTAAACACTGTACTACATACACTAAAACACTGTGTTGAACTATTTCCGAACGCGCATGTGTATAAAATATTTAAAAAGGAGATCATATAAATGATATGTAACATATTCCCAGCTGAAAACGTTAAGTTTCTTGTCCATTTTATAAACCATTGTGTGATAAGAGCCTGTATGTTTGTGTCCGCTTATAGCTGGCGAAAAATTGGACCGATTATCACCAGACCTGATGTGTACTCTTAGGGTCTCTGAGGAGATAGTAATTCAAATATTAGACTCCCTGTATCCCTCCGTTAACTAGTTATTATTTAGTAATATTACTGATTTGAGGCTGTCATAAAAACAGACACTTCAGAATTTTAATTTATTACAATTATGATATGTAATCCAACAGTTGTAAAAACATTCCTTTTACTGAAAAAACATAATCTATGGTTTGCAGAGAAACCTTATTAATCGGAACATGCTTTTAATAAACTACATTCTCCACGTTTTCAAGACATTTGGAAAGTAGAATCAATCACTTTGAATAGAATGTATATTGTTAATAACATACATTATTAATAGATAACTGTGTGAATATAAACTAAGTGTAGGCCTACAACTAGTTAACAAAGAACAACTGTTTGTAAAATTAACTTATGAGTTTATTGTTCTATTCGTTGTTAGTTATTATAATTTGTCCAATCAAGGTAGTATTTTCAGTATCTTTACTTAACACGTTATTTTGTTCAAACCAATGACTTGCTTACAGAATACAAAGTACATACTGTGAATTATACAACAAAAGATATCTCGTCTCTTACAATTTTATCACACCATTAATAACACTAGCCCCCCCCCCCAGTGGCACAATATGTATGCAGACTTATAACAGTAGAAACTGGGTTTCGATACTTCTGGTGGGCAGAGTTCAGATACCCATCGTGTAGCTTTGTGCTCAACTAGAATAAAACAAATTATCAATACTCAGTTGTGTATTTAAAATTCACAGCAAAGATGATAATACAACTTTGTCTTAACTGAAGTAAATCTTTGTATACCTTATTTTGAATTTAAAAAACAACAACATGTATTCAATTTATCATTAATTGTGATGTATAACACACTTACTATAAAATTATTAGAGTGTACGAAGGAAATATACGATTGTAATTACAAGACTGACAACTCGCATTGTTCTTCTAACGTATATAGTGATTGAGTATTATTCACATGAAAAATAAATAAATAAACACAGCAAGCAAACTAATTCTCAACTATTTCCGGTTCCCAGTTGAATGCCGTTTTTCCATATATACTGGTAACCAGAAAATAACTAGAATACAATAATTTTATAGTTTAGGTTTTAAGTGTCATTTATTTTATTGTTTTACAGTTATAGTCCCAAGTTTAATTGTTCCTGATTGTATACTGTTATATTATAGCAGCGAAGTTCAACTAAACGACTTACTATAATATATAACTCTCATAATCTAAGATCGATTATTAAAAAACGCTTGGTTTCATATATTGTAAGCCCTGCATGACCGAGTGATGAGGGCACTTGAATCTCTCTCTGAGAGCCGCAGGTTCGAATCCCCGTCTCACCAAACATTTTATTCTTTCAGTCATGGAGGCGTTATAAAGTGAAGGTCAATCTCACTATTCATTGTTAAAAGAGTAGCCCAAGAGTTGATGGTGAGTAGTGATGACCAGCTGGCCAGTCGTTCACTGCTGATTTAGAAAGGGCCAGCGTGGATAACTCTCGTGTAGCTTTGTACTAAATCAAAGCCAGTCATGTACTGTATATTTTTATGATTTTTGTCAATTCAGAACATATTACCAATTTTCTAAAATTTTAAAAATATGCACATTTTGTGACGAATTGGGCAAAGATTTTTCATTGATTATAATAATACTGATTTTCTGCCAAGTGTGTTCACATTTCATTTTAATAGAGGTAAGTAAATAAAAGACGAATGGAAATATGCTTCAATAGACATTCTGTACATAATATAGTAAAAACTCATGAAAGTTTTAAAAAGGGTCTGACCTTGGGTAACGTTATAAGTTTATTTACCGATAGTGTTAAGTAAGGTAAAGTTCAGCCCAAACTGGACTAAAGAAAAAATCTACATTAGTTAGAGTGTTAACCTATCTCTTTATCAAATATAGGCCGGACATAATCAAGGGCCCAGCATGGCCAGGTGGTTAGGGTGCTTGACTCGTAAGCTAAGGGCCGCGGGTTCGAATCCCTGTCCCACCGAACATGCCCGCATTTTCAGCCGTTAGGGCGTTATAACGTGACAGTCAACCCCACTATTCGCTGATAAAAGAGTATCCCAAGAGTTGGCGGTGATTGATGATGACAAGCTGACTTTCCTCTAGCCGTTCCAAATTTAGCAGTGTAAGTGTGTCAAAAGCCATGTTTATGACACATTTCGTGACCACGCATGCGTTAGATGTGATTATGTTTACTTTGGCAAATAGAACATACTCGTCTTAGACTACAAACAGTAGAAGTCAATATAGACCTAAACATTTTTTTTTCAGTGCTGACTGAAGGATGGAAACTATTTTCAACGAAAAAGACAAAACACTAGATGAATGTTTTGTTTTTAAATTCTATCCAACGTCTCGGCTTACACCTTTTTCGAGTCTGTGACACTCACAGACTAGAAAACTAATTTTATGTTATTGTAACTTAAAAGAACTCTATTTGTAACAGTAGAAAATCAAGTTTTGATGGTTTAAATACAACATCTGGTTTTGCTGGTTACTTAAATTCAAAATCGGCCCGACGTAGCCAGGTGGTTAGGACTCTCGACTTGTAATCTGAGGGTCGCAGGCCCGAATCCCCTTCGCACCAAACATGATCGCCCTTTCAGCCGTGGGGGCGTTATAATTTGATGGTCAATCCCACCATTCGTTGGTAAAAGAGTAGCCCAAGAGTTCGCGATAGGTGGTGATTACTAGCTGCCTTCCCCCCAATCTTACACTGCTAAAGTAGGGACGGCTAGCTCATACTGTATAACCCTTGTGTGTCTTTGTGCGAAATTCAAAAACAAACAAACGTAATTGAGGTTTAACTAATGTTAAGCCTGAAACAAATGGGTTTGTAGACTTCGGTGTCTGAGATTAGAATTGTTTTGTATTATTCGAAAAATTCTGTTGCAATAAAGATGCTAATTTGACTGCCAATGCTTTTCAGATTTCTGTTAAGCTAGCATTATTATTAAAATAATGGATTAACATGATCTGAAGGTTAGCTGCTATAAAATAAATTTATTATGAATATTAATGCCAGAATTGAATCTAAAATATGGAAATTGGTTTTAAACCTTTAATTTAGGTAAAATACTCAGAAGTTTTTACTCTAACCACTGTGCCGCGAGGGAGCCATGTGTGCTTAAAACATTGTATATAAATGAAAATATTTTTACTGCAAATTTCATAATATTGTTATCATTTTAGTTGCAGTTTTGTGGGAGATCGCCTTCTTCCTATTTGCATTTTTATGCCATGTTGTTACATTGTTCCCAGTGTGTTAGTGTTTACCCTGCTATTACTCTGTGATGTCGTACACTTAGGCTTTAGAACAATACATTTGAATGCTAAAAATAAAGTTGAATTTGTAAATGCATGTTTTATGAGTGTTCTTAACTGTAAACATACTGCATTACGTATTCTATTATATCCGAAATATCTTTAACTCCAGATAGCTACATATCTCATACTGATATCATTTACTATTGTTTTTTAACTCCAGACATACCGATTATGTATATTGTTATAACCGACATTTTCATAACTCCAGAGGCACATTATAGCCACGTGGTTACACTACACTGATAATCTGAGGGTCGCGGATTCAAATTCATCTCACACCAAACATGGGGGCGTTATAATGTTACGGTTAATCCCACTATTCTTTAGTAAAATATTAGTCCTAGAGTTGGCGGTGGGTGGTGATAACTAACTGTCTTACAGTGCAAAATTAGGGATGGCTAGCGCATATAACCCTCATGTAGCTTTGCGCGAAATAAAAAAAAACGAGAAACCAAACAAACTTAACTCCAGACTGCTACATTAGTTATAGTGATAACATCTTACGTTTCATTATCTCAAGACACACCGACAGAAAGACCCATACAGACACAAGACAGACCCATAATGTTATACCTGAGATTCCTTAAGTGCTACTTTATTAATGATGTTAACAACAAAAGTTCCCTTAACTCCAGGTATATCCAGATGAAGTCCATCTTAATTCAAGACATCTTTGAATTTTTAAGTCGAAAACAGTGTAATTTGGAAACACACAAATATTTGGAAACAATATGATTGATTAGTTGCAACCATATTGAACAAAATATACCAGGAAGAACAAAAGAAAGGTCTGGCATAACTGCTTGAAATGGAAAGAGAGTATTTTTAATGGCGCCTGATTTCTAACTTTCAACTCTGAATGATTTTAATAGCTTTACCGACCCCCGCTAGTACAGCGGTAAGTCTACGGATTTACAACACTAAAACCAAAGTTTGGATTCCCCTCGGACACTCAGCAGATAGTACGATGTGGCTTTGCTATAAGAAAGCAAACAAATAATAGCTTTACCACGTAAAATGATCCTAAAATATACTCTACAATTCATGGATTGTTAGGCTATGAATAGTATAGTTAGGATTGTACTGTTGCTTATGTAGTATATCACTGCACTAAATCATTCTGTGAACAATTGTCTTCCTGTGTGTACAATGAACAATTGCACTATGCCATTCCTGAATCTATAGTCTGTGGACAATGTAGTTACAATTGTCTTCCTCTGTGTATAACGACTATATGTAGTGGATGCTATTCATTCAACCCAAAGTTCAGTTCAGAAAAATTAAATCAGATTTCTAAAAGGAACGTTGATAAATTCTTAAGTACTGCATTCTTTGTTTCAATCATTGTGGCACCGAATGGTTATTCAAACCACACTGAAAGAAAATGTTTACTTCGATTGTGTTTTGTTTATCTGTTTCAACTTTCAGCAATTCCTGTCTGATTAACCAAGTTAAATAACAAACTAGCATTAAACGTCATGATAAAAAGTATTTTGGAAAATATAAGTTTGTCTTATGTTGTTTTTTTATTCAGAATCGTTTGAAAATAGGGGTAACAACATACGACTATCGAAAACTCCACGAAAGTAAGTTTGTCTTATTTTTTTTTATTCAGAATCGTTTGAAAATAGGGGTAACAACACACGACTATCGAAAACTCCACGAAAGGAATGAATGTTGTAGTTTTATTTTTCTCCTACAGACATGAAATATATAACTCACTTTGTCTCATGTAACATGGGCCTGTGACGGTTTTATTTTCTAGAAATGTTTAAATGTTCAACTGTAATTCCTGTATGCTGAATGTGTAAATGATATCCGTTTTTCTCTATCACGTAAGACGTTTTCACAAAACGTCGTAACGTAACCTCTATAAGAGAGACCACAACACATGGTTTTGAGATTAAAAAACATAAATTTCACGAGGAAGTCTGGATGAACGAGGATACATTTTAAGTGTATAATTTTCTCTACAAGTGGGTTTTCTCGTCATCACGGAGGATACATTTTTTTGACATCAATGTTCTTCCATATTCTTCTTTTTTGCTTGTATTTTTGCTAATTAACAAACATAATAATAATAAAAAATGTTTATTGTTGTAAACGAAATAATAATTTGATCTAAGTACGAGTTTTTCTTCTCGATTTGTAAAAACTCTTTACGTGATAAAATCAAAGAAAGAAGATTTTCGTAGCTAAATTATGGAAAATCCAAAAACAACTTTCACAAAGCATACATTCGCGGGCCTGTGTAGTGAATATATCTGAAACAGTTACTGTATGGTGAAATACACTGGCCTATTTTGCGTTATTATTTTTTTTTTTTGAAAATATACAAAATAATTATCTTAAACAACGGCCTGGCATGGCCAAGCGCGTAAGGCATGCGACTCGTAATCCGAGGGTCGCGAGTTCGCGTCGCGCTAAACATGCTCGCCCTTTCAGCCGTGGGGGCGTATAATATGACGGTCAATCCCACTATTCGTTGGTAAAAGAGTAGCCCAAGAGTTGGCGGTGGGTGGTGATGACTAGCTGCCTTCCCTCTAGTCTTACACTGCTAAATTAGGGACGGCTAGCACAAATAGCCCTCGAGTAGCTTTGTGCGAAATTAAAAAAAACAAAACACATCTTAAACAAGACTCGAATACGTAATACGAGAGAACCATGGATATTGAGTTTCGCAATCTGGCACATTATTCACTGGGCCATGCTACATTCTGTAATTTTCACTTGTGAGGTTTAGCGCAAATCAACACAATGGGCTATCTGCAATCTGCCTACCACGGGGAATCGAATCCCGGATTTTAGTGTTGTGAGTTTTTATACTTGTCTCTAATCCACTGGAGAACCTCTGTAATTTAAGTAACAAAAAGTGCTATTCTGATTTATGAGAGAATTATGTGAAATTACATAGTAAGTTCTGAAAGTATATATCTTATTTTCGTTACTTATTAACAGTAAATATGTGTGTGTGTATATATTTTCTTATAGCAAAATCACATCGGGCTATCCCATCGAGGGATAGCAAACGCCTGATTTTTGCGTTGTAAATCCATAGACTTATCGCTGATGTGTTTTGAATTTCGCACAAAGCTACTCGAGGGCTATCTGTGCTAGCCGTCCCCAATTTAGCAGTGCAAGACTAGAGGAAAGGCAGCTAGTTATCACGACCCACCGCCAACGCTTGGGCTACTCTTTTACCAATGAATAGTGGGATTGACCGTCACATTATAACGTTTCCAAGGCTGAAAGGGCGAGCATGTTTGGCGCGACGGGGATGCGAACTCGCGACCCTCAGATTACGAGTCGCACGCCTAAACACGCTTGGCCATGCCGGGCCCGACTTATCGCTGAACCAGCGGGGGACAAGTAGTAAATAAACAAATAACTTGCAAACTTTTAAATTTAAAGCATTTTATTGGCCAGGTATGTCCAGGAAGTTAAGGCACTCGACTCGAAATCCGAGGTTCGCGGGTTTACCAACGGTTTATTAGTTGGTGAAAGAGTTGGCGATGGGTGATGATGACTAGCTACCTTCCCTCTAGTCTTACACTGCAAAGTAAGAGACGGCTAGCGCACATAGCCCTCTGGTAGCTTTGCGTGAAATTAAAAAAAAACAACAAACAAACAAACAAGCATTCTACTATTTTTTTCCTCTTTCTTGTTTTTGATTACGACAGTTTATATCACTGTCATTTGAAAAAAAAAACAACAACTATTTAATGAGCTATCTATGCTCTGCCCACCACTGGTATCGAAACCTGGTTTCTGCTGTTGTAAGTCCGCGGACATAGCGCAATATTGTTTGTGAAAAAGTTCTGTCTTTCTTATACCAGATTACGAGTCTCTTTGTTTTTTAAAATAACATAGAAATATATAGTAACAATTATGTTTTTGTGTTTGTCATGTAAAACACAAAAAATACTGTGTGCATAACAAAAAGAAAGATCATATATAAAAACTGTCGTTTATTCTTTCATTCAAAAATAGTAAAATAAATTTTCTAGAGATTTCTAATATCATAGACATTGATGTCAAGTGCAGCTCATGAGTACTTACAATACTGAAAGCGATTTGCTTTGGATTTTTTTTTTTTTAGTTTTACGATTTTACAATTTGTATAAATTCTATATAAGAAGACAGACATCTCACTGTGACACTCCAATATTATAGTTTAACAGAGATGTGTCGACGAATACGGGTTTTCGAGCTTGTTGTTGCTGAGAGTTTCTGTAGTTTGCTGGGGCACGAGGAGGAGCATATTGTTGAGCAGGAGGAGGAGCATATTGTTGAGCAGGAGGAGGAGCATATTGTTGAGCAGGAGGAGGAGCATATTGCTGGGCAGGAGCAGGGGCATATTGCTGGGCAGGAGCAGGGGCATACTGCTCGGGAGGAGCATACTGAGGCTGTTGTTTAGGGGCAGGACCAGGAGCCACACCCCGAGGAACATCTTCGGGACCTACGTCTCCAGCAGCCACGAATCCAGCCTTTCCAGCAACGTATTTAACAGTTCTCTGTTTCCCATCAGCGTCGACGTATCCGTAAACGCCCTTCACTGTACCATCAGGAAGACGAACCTCCTTACGAAAGCTCTGTCCTAAAGGTCCTTTACCGGTATCATAGCCGAAGTCATAGTCCCCCTCGAGCTTATTACCAACTTTAACAAAGTGAACGGGTGCTGGAGGGTGATAGTTACGGGGGCGATTCTCGTCGTATTTCTGTGCTTCCAAGATGGCCCGGGTTTGCTGTTGCTGTCTGGCGATTAAAGCTCGCTTTTGTTGCTCCTGAATTCGGACAATGACCTCCGGATCTTGCTCTTTCTGAGCACTTGCAGATGCGTCATAGGTGTACTGTGCCAAAGTGGCCGCACACAAGGAAATAAGCACGATCTGCGAAGAAAAGGAAACTTATGAAGGCAACTTAATGACAAGATAACTTATAAAATAGAGTTACTGAGGAATTTGATGTAGTATGTTCATTTGCTTATAATCGTAGGATATTTCAACTACGTAACTTTTTTTTCTTTGCAATTACCAATCATAAAAGTTGGTAAAATAAACAGTTTATTCCAGGATTATCAAAGTTACATTAATACTAAATAATAATAATAATAATTTATTTGGATTTAAACCGATAGATGATGGGACATAATTGCAGTAGTCAGACTGATAACGATATATTTCCAAGTACGACTTGTTATAGCCTATCCGTACATCGACAGCCGAGTTATAAGGCATGGATCGTACTTAGGTTTCAGTAAAAAAAAATAATAACCATCATACCGTCTGAATAGTTTTCTACTTACCCAGCGAATCATAGTGAGCGTCTTAAAAAGATACAAGTGGCTAGAGTGGGTAATCAGTGAACCACTGAACACTTTCTCCATCGCATCTCCTTTTATACAGTAGCAATTCAACAGGTAGACCTCATTAAACTGGTTAGTCAAGAGGATTCCAGGGTGATGAGAAAAAACAAACAAGGCAACATCTGGAAACACAACTATATTTGGAGGCCATCGTGGCTGCCTAAATTCACACGAGAACTTCACGTGTACGTCTCTGTTTCGAACGTCTTATTCCTCCTTGCCTTGATCTAGAAAACGGCTCTGCATCTCTCAAAAAACATAAAATATCCATAGTTTTGGAATATAGGTCAAGTTCGTTGTGGTCTTTTAAATGGAAGGTATGAAGATGTCAATACGTTTGTTAGTATTAATACACATAGATATATATATACTTATAAGTCAGATGAACACTTGTAATTATGACGAATATTTTAAACCTGACGAGGAAGTTGTACTGTATATATATGTATTATAAAACACTGATATACATAGAAACAATACAAATACACACCTGTATCTATATATACAACAGCCGTGGATGACTTGGATGTTTCCAAGGGACTTTTATATATTCTTCATTATATTTTGTTTTTGACAAATGAATATGTCCTCGTTGCGGTTATGGGTACTTTAAAAACTACAAAATTTATAAAAACTATTAGATATGGTCTATATTGTTATTTGTGCTTGAGGAATCGTGGCTTCTATACGCTGAGCGAAGTTCCATAAAAAAGTGAAAACAAGTGTTTCGTCTTGGGAAATTAAATAACAGACGTGGAAGGTTTAACAAAATATTTCCAGCTTTAGCAGATTAAAAGTTTTTAATCCGCCTTATATTCCACGATCGAAGTTCATGTTCTATTCTTTTATTAAGAGTGTTTTTTTTTTTTTAATTTAATGGCAAGTGGTGTAAAACTTCCTATTAGCAGAGAATGATGTGGAATAAACTGCAGGCAGACATATAATCACATTGGCTTGGACAGTGTTCATGATGTTACCTTAGTGTTGTCGGTTTTAGAATCATGGCGTTTTTTTTATTCGAATAGAGGTCTGATAGTGGTTGATCCAATACATCCCACGGTGAAGTTCGTGCACACAAGACCATACACCAATAGCGAGGTATTCAATCAATGTTGTATTTAAAGTTATTTAACGTTTTTTATGTAAAACATCTTGATTCCGTTTTGTTTTGACTGAACTTGTTAGTATAGATGTTTGACAGATTTCTAAATTGTATTCCTAATCGTGAAAGAAATATTGGCGAAGTGATGTATGGCAAAAATAACAACAGAGTATTTGGTTTTTGAGTTTAAATGTCGATTATTTTATATGGCCAAAAAGTTTCCTCGACGTACTGAGTACCCTATGGTGATACCTCCTCAAATAAACCTTGGGCCCATCCTCTTTTAAATTGCTTCCTAAGCCTCTGATTTTAGTGAAATGGGTATGTATCCTTGGTTATTTAAGATATGAGCATTCAAGAACGAAACTTTACGATCCTGTCGATTTTTAATAGTGAATTTTTACTATTCAAAAACTGTAGAAATACGTTAACTGGCTAAACTGTGTTAAATATTACGAAAGTGTCATCAGTATAGCTCTTGTAACATACAGTGTCGTCAATATATCTCCTGTAATATAAACTTTAGAATATTCAGGACAGAACTGCAACAAAAGGTTTTCTTATTATTGTGTGTTTAATGGTCAGACGTAAATTACTATTATTTTAAATGTATTTCTTTATCTCAAAATTATGTATTCTAAGAATTATAGCTTTAACTTCTCTTTAAATTTATCAGAACCTCTGCCTAAAACTCTCTTTACGCGTTATTGTGAGTTTTAGAAAATGAAGATTCATCAGTTAATCTATAAAAGCTAATTAATCGTATGTTAATACATAAAAATAAAAGTAAAAATACCTGAATACCAGTACACCTGCTACAATCGAAATCTTCGAAGAAAAAATATTGGACTTCATATTAGACTTCATAGCCAATCTGGAATCTTCTTGGACTGGTATCATTAAAAACTCAATGTATTTTCTTACATTTTTTGCGAGTATAACTGTAGCCAAATGTTGGATTGAGAGTTTTATAAGTTATCAATGGCTGTTACCAAAGTAAACTATTCTGCGTTCGAAACTAGTAAAGCAGGGAATGAAAATGAAATTTATTTATTTAGTCTTTAAAAATAAACGAAGCACACGATCAGCTGTCAGCCTATTGGTTATAGTAAATCATGTGACCTGTTACTGTATCCTAATAGATTATAGACTACAATAGCGGCCCGGCATGGTCAGGTGGTTAAAGCACTCGATTCATAATCCAAGGGTCGCGAGTTCGAATCCCCGTCACTTCAAACATGCTCGCCCTTTCAGCCGTTGAGGCGTTATAATGTTACGGTCAATCCCACTGTTCGTTGGCAAAAGAGTAGCCCAAGAGTTGGCGGTGGGTGGTGATGACTAGATGCCTTACCTCTAGCCTTACACTGCTAAATTAGGGACAGCTATCGGAGATAGCCCTCGGGTAGCTTTGCGCGAAATTCAAAACAAATATACGAAACGACTACAATACTACAATAACAAATACTTGTATTATTTATATTTAATCGTATTTCTATATGAAATATAAACTTTCATTCTGTAAATATAATCTTCTCTAAAGATGCATGATATTGAAGCTACAAAATCTGTATAGTCTTTTTTTTCAAATACTTTATATCAATTTGAATATTTAGACTCGTTGTATAATAATCTTCAAATTGTTGTAATAACTAAATACTATGTATAGGAAAGATGATTTTATTGGTGATGAAAAGGTTAATTAATAGAAACGTCACATTTAAATATAAAATAGTCTTACAGACAACTCCTACCAATTCATATTTTCCAGTGACTTCTAATGTATTTACGCCCCTTCTCCTTTGTCTTTCTTTAAAACATATATCTGTTATATGATTCTGATGGAAAAACAGTTTGAAGCGGTCCGTAAATGTCTTCCTGGCCTATCTTATTCGCTGTCGAGTTTCACTCGATATATGTGTTACTTCAGATTTACACGTTCAACAGCTAGAAAGATTCGATCAAGGTGACACTTTTATATTAGAATACAAAATATCAAATAGGAAACCACAGTATAACATCCTTGATGACGAGAAACCCAAGTGAAATAAAAATGTATCTCAGAACGACTGGTATGGGTATTAACACTTTTATTGATGAGCCGAGAACAACGTTTGGACACATACCAGACGTTCTGAGATACACATTATAACATCAACTTTATACCATTAAAAAGACTATTCAGTTATGTAGTTTAACTGAATTTCACACACATACGTACATACGTATATATAACCACATTTTATTTGGTTATGCACTGCGTTACCTTCTCTAATTTTTTTAACCTTATTCATCGTGATCAGTATAACTTAAATTAACCTTTTCTGGTCAGTTGTGGTAAAATATCCGGGATATATTTGGAAAGCTGGAAAGAGAGCAATACCGCCATCCAGACAAAGCCTGTTCTGTTGGTGTCTGTTGAACTCTTTATATTTAACTGGTGAGTTTGTTTTACTATGTTGTAGTCATATTGATATGTCTGTTGAGCTCCATATTTAGCTGGTGAGTTTGTTTTACTATGTTGTAGTCATATTGACATGTCTGTTAAACTCTTTATATTTAACTGGTGAGTTTGTTTTACTATGTTGTAGTCATATTGATATGTCTGTTGAAGTATAATTCTTTGCATGTAGCTGGTGAGTTTCTATCGCTAGCTTTACGACCGGTGTTTAATACTCTGACAACGGAATTACTACAGAATAACAATGGCAACATAGGACACAATCAAAACTGAGCATAATTATGTTAAATCGTAAACTCGTAAATATTTTCAATGATTAAGAAATATTTCTTATGTATGTTTTTCATTTTTCTCATTAAAAAGAATTTGAAGAATATCAGTAAAAGGTATGACAGTTTAAGAATAACGATTCTAAACAAAAAAATGTTTTCATTTTAGTCATCAAAAAATCAAACATGTATTAGCACATTCCAGGAACAAGATATGTCCTGGTACATATGCTAATTTTTAAAAAGAAACTAATCTGGAACTTTAAAAATGTCTTCATCACAATTATAGAAACATTAAACACCTACTTACACATGCACGTGTCTCCCGATAAAACATTCCGGGGAGAAAATGTCTTATTACATATATTAATCTTTAAAAACGATCAAGGCTGAATTTTTTTAAAAATATCCTCATTGCAATAACTGAAAAATCAAATACGTATTTGTACATGCATTTGTTTTATAAGAAAGATATTTCAAAATTTAAAACACGTGTCATAAAAGCGTTTTCTATTATCATCTTTCTTCACTTATTCTTTAGTATTCAGAGGTGTTAGATGTTACTTTAATATATCTCTTATTTACATACAAATGAGGCTCATTACGTAATTGTTTTCATTATTTATACATATATATATATATTATAATCATAAAATACATATGCTTGAGCACCCACGTCTCGCTCTTCTAATTTCTAATTTTATGTGAGACTAGCAAATTGGAGGTTAAGACTGATAGACGGTGTATCTCTACTGCAATGTGGTTCCTACTTTCTCAGTCACCTCCAAAGTCTAGGATACATTTTATTATCCCACGTTGTAGCTTGTACCCTAGGATTCCTTTAAAAAAGTGCAACGTATTTAAATTAATTTTTTTTAATTTTCATGTTAATATGTTTTGATTTATGGCTTGAATATTGTATGGTTATAATATAATTAATCAGAGGTTGGGATTTGCTGTTTTTAACGCAGTCCTTCCTCATGATGTTTTTTATTCATTCAACTTCGTTTAGATATAAATTACTTAATTTCACCAAAACAGATCAGTAAAATGTATACGGATAAACTTGTTACATTTTTAAATATCTTGATGTTATGGGCGAAGAAATGAAATCACGTTTCATCCGTATGTGTTTGTTCTCGACACCACGAAAACTTGTGGGTTCAAGAAATCAATGTAAGACAAAACCCTGTGCGTCGTGCGTTTTGAAAAGGCGGGTGGGCCTTTCTTCATCATGGGCAAACTGATTAAGAAAAGATTCAGCTACTCGTTATCTTAACAACAAATGAAACAAGAAAAAATTCCAAATTTGGTGAAGAAACTAGATAGCTCTTATTTAAAACTGCACATGAACCCGCCCACAATTGCTGTCAGACAGTTTTGTGTTTTATTTTAAACCACAAATTCCGACATATATACATATATATATAGGCCTATAGGATTTGAAATTCCAAGACTTAATTTCTTTAGTCATGAAATTACGGTAAACAGCTTAACGTTTCAGCATCAACATGTGGATTTTCTTTGATAGATTGTTTAGGCAGAGTATTCATGATGAAACTTTGTAGAATGGACGACAACCGCCTGTTGTAGAGACTTTCGAAACGTTGTTCTCTATACTTGTGTCTCCACTTGTTGCGAACTACGTAAGAATTCACACCTTTAAATGTATAGATTGAGGACAAATAAATTCTCACGTATGTAAAAGAATGAATTTATAAACTAAATAGAAATTCGTGCGAAGATAACAACTGTAAAGAAAATCACTTACATAAAGATAATTTAAGATTACTATTAAATGTTAGGAACATTCAGTTTTTTAGAAGAAAGTAACTTTTCAAAATGTATACAATCACAACTACGTGAAAATGAATTCTTTAAAACACTATTTATATAATATTTCATAATTCTATTGTGAGCGTGAAATCTGTTTCTGACGAAGTGCGTGATTTCACACGACTCTGGTTCCTGTATCTTCTCTCTAAAAGCTTGAAATTATTTTTATTACAGTGTTTTTAAGTTATGCAGTTGATCTTCGTATTCAAAATTGTGGTTCCCATGTTCTCCTCACTAAAATATAGTTTGGATTTCCTGATTTTTCTGTCATATGAAAAATAAATTTGTGAGTTTTTCTTCTTCTTTCACATGAAATTTGTTTCATTGTTAAACGCAAAACTGTAAAAGAGGATACATGTGCTACACCTGAGTTTTAGCGTCGTACGCTCGCAGATTTACAACTGAGCCACTTGAGGGCTTACAAGAAATAATTTCTGCAAAATATGTGTTATGTGAATGAGCAGTAAGATAGATAGATACGTTAGAACTTTTTATTAGAAATCAAACCAGTTTTCAAATGATCAATTTATCATCTTATTTGTAATACCACTAAGTGTATGTCGGCGGACTGGCACTGCTAGAAACCGAGTTTCGATACTGGTGGTGGACAGAACACAGATGGAGCATCGTGCAGGTTTGTTCTTAATTCCAAAGCAAACAAAACATAATTATAAGTAAATATACATAGAAAGAAAAATAAATAATTTTTCAAAAAAAAAAAGAAGGAATTTCACGATATTTTGAATCCAATTGTTTGTTTGTTTTTGGAATTTCGCTCAAAGCTACAGAGGGCTATCTGCGCTAGCCGTCCCTAATTTAGCAGTGTAAAGCTAGAGGGAAGCCAGCTAATCATCACCACCCACCGCCAACTATTGGGTTACTCTTTTATTAACGAATAGTGAGATTGATCGTCACATTATAACGCCTCCACGGCTGAAAGGGTAAGGATGTTTGGTGCGACGGGGATTCGAACCCGCGACACTCAGATTACGAGTCGAACGCTTTAACCCACCTGGCCATATCAAGCCCATTTTTTTAATAATTCTTATTCACAATTTTGTTCGGCCCACATTTTTCTAATGTAATCAGTGACTTCACTCTGTTAATGAAATTACGTAACAATTTCTCTTTAATTAATTGTTGAAGATAGGGAACATTTGAAAATAGGAATTGTTTTTTCTACCTCGCACCAATAACTGTATATAATATTCTTTCCTAAAATAATTATGAAATTACATGACTCGGTTAATTTAAAATTATTGCAACTTTTATAAGATGGATAGATAACTTAGCCAGGAGATTTCACTTAGGTGTCTTCTGATCCCACCACAAGAAGTGTCTTTCGAGAGTAGATCAAGGTTAAACATTGGACATTAACGTTTAGAACTGACTGTGTCAGCAGGTATAAGTGGTTTTATCGGTAAGGACAAAATACTCAAAAGTAGGGCAAACGCCTTAGCCCGTAGCAATAGCAAGAAAAATGCAGCAGCTTCACAAACATACTTGTACAACCCGAGAAGAATAAAAAAGTTACCTTCAGAGGAAACATCGCGAATTTTCATCAAACATGCTGTTTACAGAGAAACCAAGGTTGTCTTAGTTCGAAAGTATTTGAGGCGAATACGTGCAATTTTACGTGTTAGATCATGTGATCAGTTGCAGCCAATTATAAGTTTGTTTTTAGTTATTCGCTCAAAGCTATTTAAGAGCTATCTGTGTAAGCCGTCCCTAACTTAGAACTGATAAACTAGAGGTGGGGCAGCCAACACTTGTTTGACTGAATGTAAGAATTTGGCTGTAACACCTTTATAATGCGCCCACATCCCTAATACTTCCTAATGCGAACTTGTTCTCCAACTTTAATATGCAGAAAATTCAACCTTATATAATATACATATATATTTATTGTTCTTATTTTTACTTTTACAAAACCGTTTTTGTCAAACAACCATGTCCGGCTTGGCTAGATGGGTTGAGTCGTTCGACTCGTGATCTGAAGGTCGCGGGTTCGAATCTTCGTCGCACCAAACGTGGTCGCCCTTTTAGCCGTGTGGGCGTTATAATGTGACGATCAATACCACTATTCGTTGGTAAAAGAGTAGCCCAAGAGTTAAAAGTGGGTGGTCATGACTAGCTGCCTTCTCTCTAGTCTTTAACTACTAAATTAGGGACGGCTAACGCAGATAGCCCTCGTGTAGCTTTGCGCGGAATTTAAAAGCAAACAAACAAACAAACAATTCTCGGTGTTTCTATTTCCGGTAAAAACAAGCCCTGACATATATTATATATGTGAAAAGATGAAGCTTATATGTTTGTGTATGTGTTATAATATAAGCATAGTTAAAATATGACTGTGCTTCCTATTTAAATTCACGTCATGCTTTTGTTTCTTTGTTCGCAAGTTCTTCCCACGGGTTTGGAACCAGCAAGAACAAACGTGGCACGTGAACTAAGATATCACGGATGAGTGTCTTTAGAAGGGTTTTTTTTTTATTAATTAAAGTTATTTTGGACAATAGAAGAACTCGACCGGTACACTGTGGCCTCTGTGTATAATGTGATAGCCTTTAAAACCTGAAGCAGATAATGTTGTTAAGAAAATCGCTATACTTATTTTATTTCCTAGTAAAGTGCATTTTGAAACCAAAGCATACATAGCTTAGTACACTAATTGTCAAATTATTTATGCCCGTGGATCAGTTTCTTACCTAGACTGTAGTCTGACAACCCAAACTACATGGCCGGATAAGTTACATTCAGTTGTTGCTGTTGTTTTGAATTAAGCACAAAGCTACACAATGGGCTATCTGTGCTCTGCCCATCACGAGAATCGAAACCCGGTTTTTAGCGTTTTAAGTCCGCAGAGATACCGCTGAGCCACTAGGGGGCGATACGTTCAGAATATTTTCTTAATTTAAATTTTAATTATTGTTGTCTACTATAGAACCTCGCTTAATTATACAGATTTTACATAAATATGTCAGTTGACATTGTGAAAAATGTTCTCGGAAGTGTGACGGGAGTGGTTTTTTTGGTTACAGCTTCGTGTTGCCGGTTGGGTTAAAATGAAAACCAATGAACGGTTAAAATCCCTTCGTTAGTTGGTCATCTATGGGTTATTACGTACGATTGGCAAGACTTCCTCTCAGAAATCAAACGTTAACATGGAAGTTTAGGCTCACGTTATTTAAATATACAAATATTACATATTTAGAATTCCCGTCTTAACCATTAGTTGATAAAATGGTCAGAAGAGTGATATTAGGGTGGGTTCAGCGTTGGGATCTCACCGCCCTGTATCACCTATGAGGGAGGCGACTGTATTGAACTGGAACATCAGTTAGTCTTTATATAAAAAGGAAGTATTCGTTGTCTTCTACAAACTATTGTGTTGTTAAACCTGATCACAAATATTTCTTTCACTTGCTTAAGGAACAAATTTTACATAGAGACTAATTTCTACCTCTACAAGTTTTATATACAGACCATCTTCTCCTCCTACAAGTTTTATATACAGACCATCTTCTCCTCCTACAAGTTTTATATACAGACCATCTTCTCCTCCTACAAGTTTTATATACAGACCATCTTCTCCTCCTACAAGTTTTATACACAGACCATCTTCTCCTCCTACACGTTTTATACACAGACCATCTTCTCCTCCTACAAGTTTTATATACAGACCATCTTCTCCTCCTACAAGTTTTATATACAGACCATCTTCTCCTCCTACAAGTTTTATATACAGACCATCTTCTCCTCCTACAAGTTTTATATACAGACCATCTTCTCCTCCTACAAGTTTTATACACAGACCATCTTCTCCTCCTACAAGTTTTATACACAGACCATCTTCTCCTCCTACACGTTTTATACACAGACCATCTTCTCTTCCTACAAGTTTTATATACAGACCATCTTCTCCTCCTACAAGTTTTATATACAGACCATCTTCTCCTCCTACACGTTTTATACACAGACCATCATCTTCTCCTCCTACACGTTTTATACACAGACCATCTTCTCCTCCTACAAGTTTTATATACAGACCATCTTCTCCTCCTACAAGTTTTATATACAGACCATCTTCTCCTCCTACAAATTTTATATACAGACCATCTTCTCCTCCTACAAGTTTTATACACAGACCACATTCTTTTACAGGTTTTATACGTAGACCATCCTCTTCTCTTACAAATCTTATACGCAGACTACTTTCTCCTCTTAGAAATTTTATACACAGACCACTGTCTCTTATAAGTTTTATACATGGACCACCGTCTCTTATAAGTTTTATACATGGACCACCTTTTCTAACAAGTTTGGTAATGTTTAAACTGTATTTTTATTTTACGATAGAAAAGATCTGATTATTTTCTGACTATGAAGAGATTAAACTGAAAATGTTAACGTAGTAACACCGAACATATAGTATTTTTAGGGCTAGTCTCTTATTTTTAATAAATTGTTTATTGCGCAATTATTTTAACATTGTACTTTTTTTAATTGTGAGACTTTATGTCCTGAAATATACGTCAAACAATCTTTATCGTCAATTGGCTATATACTATAAGTTTATAAGTGCAAAATAACACTAATTCGTTTTAATAAATTTCAGAAATGTGATGATAAAGTCAGTTAGTGAAACGACAATTCCCGATATAGACTGATTAATCAATTATTTTTCTCCGGTGTATTTTGATTACTTTAAGTTTAATTGTTTTGTTTGTTTTTTTGGAATTTCGTATAAAGCTACTCGAGGGCTATCTGTGCTAGCCGTCCCTAACTTAGCAGTGTAAGACTAGAGGGAAGGCAGCTAGTCATCACCACCCCCCGCTAACTCTTAGGCTACTATTTTACCAACGAATGATGGGATTGACCGTCACATTAAAACCCCCCACGGCTGAAAGGGCGAGCATGTTTGGTGCGACCGGGATTCGAACCCGCGACCCTCGGATTACGAGTCGCACGCCTTAACGCGCTTGGCCATGCCGGGCCTTAAGTTTAATAAAACTTCTTTAAAAATATATAAATATTTTTCAGGATATTTAGTTTATTCTCAAAATCAAGAGTGTGTTTTTAAACTTGCAGTTATTTTCAATTTAACTCTAGAATTACCTTTTAAAATTTATATAGACTTTATCTACTTAGGAAACATACTTTTCTGATTTTTTTATGCACCAAGTTATTTGTGTTTCAATGACATTCGTGGTTACGAGATTATAAATAACACAAGAGCCACATAAAATATAATCAGTATAATGATTGTTACTCTCTTTAATCACTATTAGGTTTCTCTGTGTATATTTCGCAAAAACTGAGCGATTTCACCTGAGTTTTGGAGATAGTTCTTTATATCGAGCGTTGAAACAGGCAAAAATCTATTTAATATCAGATGATACGCAAACGCCACCTGTAAAATAAAAAGATATAAAACAAGACAGTCACTTAAGGGTTAAATAAAAGTAGTATCAAAGATATTACCATTTTTACTCGTAATATGAAAAAATGTCATTGATAATTTTAACTTTTTATCTGTTTAAATCAATGAGATTTTTTTCATATTACGAGTAAAAATGGTAATATCTTTGATACTATTTTTATTTAAGCCTTACATTAAATGGCTAACAGACCAGTAATTTAGAAGCAGTTCTTTAGTTGTACACAATACGAAGAAAATGTGTAAGAATTTAGGTGTTTTAAAACATTTAAGTGGTTGTAACAAACTAAAAATAAAGCATTATAAGTTTTAGGTTTAAAGTAGGCTTAAGACCGACAACCAGTAGGTACTCAATAATGCAGAGTGACAAATGATTCACTAAATCAATTCTAAAAATGCTTATGTAAATCATTTAAATGTCTAATTATGTCACTGTCTCTTTGCAGATTCGCTTTATTATTTAACTTTAATAGGTACACTACATGTATTTCCTGGAAATATTTAATGTATTACCAATTTCTGTTTAGAAGTATGAGGAATTTTCCACAAACACATAAGAATGTCCAGAAATATGTAGAGAGAAAGATCTTTAAGATGTTCGAATTTGACAGTAAGACAGCACACTCTCAGAATGGTCGTATAAACACTTTACGTTAAGTATGTTTGCGAAGAACATGAGCGTGTTTGTGTTTTTTTCATCTACTCCCTGTGAAGTTATTAATCTTTGGACTACCGCTTGTCTCACTTCAAAATCTCTCATGTCGTATGTTCTAGTAAAGGTCTACAAACAAACAACCCACAGAGAACAAAGGGAACTGTGGCCCAGTGGTTAGAGTGCTGGTTTATGAATCCAAGAGTTCACAACCGTTTTACTTCCAAAACCAAAACTATATTATGCATTTTCTCAGGTTTTTAGTGCGTTATAAGGATGACGATCATATTCAACTATTCAGTTAGACAAGAGTTGCCCAAGAGAAGACAGTGCGTGCTGTTGACTAACTGTCTTCCTTCTATTTTATCAGTTTGATATTAGAGAAGGCTAGCCGGTGAGTAGCTTGTTTGCTTTTAAATTCGCGCAAAGCTATGCGAGGACTATCTGCGCTAGCCGTTCCTAATTTAGCAACATAAGACTAGAAGGAAGGCAACTGGTCATCACATCCACCATCAACTCATGGGCTAAAACAGCGAGAATGTTTGGTGGGACAGAGGCTCGAATCCACGATCCTTCACATTTTAGAAGCACTGTAACCATGAAAAGCTTTTATTGTAAGGTTACTAAATAATTATTTATTACTTATTTTTTATAGAAAATTTTCGTGATCCTCCATAAAAAACAAGGACACAGAAGCTTGAAAGTGTTACCTTAAGTGAGACAGATTAATTTTAATTTTTTTTTTGTATGGGAGGGGTCGTATCCTACTAGGCCTTCTCAATCTGTGAATGTAAAAAATAATTTATTAAAGTTTTATTTTTCAGTTACTTTTTTCATTAGCGATGTGGGCCTTTTATAGACAAATGTAAAACCTGGAGAAATTGTGGTGAATGAACGCATTTACAAATTTTAACATCTTTGTTTGTTTTTTAATTTCGCGCAAAGCTACACGAAAGCTATCTGCGCTAGACGTCCCTAATTTAGCAAAGACTAGAGGGAAGGCAGCTAGTCATCACCACCCACCGCCAACTCTTGAGCTACTCTTTTACCAACGAATAGTGGGATTGACCGTCACATTATAACGCCCCCACAGCTGAAAGGGCGATCATGTTTGGTGCGACGGAGATTCGAACCTGCCACCCTCGGATTACGAGTCGAACGCTTTAACCCACCTGGCCATGCCGGGCCTCAACATCGTTGATAAGGGAAAGGACATTGTTAAACCTCAGAATGTATTCATAAGTCACTCTTTCTTATACATTTCTAATATTTATGAACATCATTGCTATTCATTTTGAAAAGCATAATAATAAATTGTTAGTTAGTCCTAAGAACTAATGAGCGAAAGTAAAGAAGAATATATAACAATATGTCAAAGTAACTTAAAGAATAAACAAATAACATAATAAGTATAGCAGGCGTGAGTTGTCTATTTGGCTGATGCAGAGAGAAACAGTGGTTGGGTATGACCCAATTTAAGTGGACGTAGTAAGAGGGTCATTAACCGTAAGAGAAAATATGTCTCCCACTGGTACAGCAGTAAAGTTACGGACTTACAACGCTAAAATCAGAGGATCGATTCCCCTCGGTGGACTCAGAAGATAGCCCGATGTAGCTTTGTTATAAGAAAATACACAAATAAAAAGTATAATTTGTTCTAACCCCAGCATCCCCAGGGTATTAAGATTCCTCCCTAGTCTATCTTAGAAGTTGCTTAAAACATCATGGACATTAAACTATGAACTCACACAACTCAAATTGTGCACTCGCAAACATGTGTAAAGGGCAAACGTGGAAGATGGACAACAGGGAGACGAGGAAGGAAAGATAGTAAGTTAAAGTAAGTAAAAATGAGGAGAATAACAAGAAATGGATAACATCTTGGTATGTCTGTAGCCAACATCTTGGTACGTCTGTAGCCACAAAATGAAAAGAGAAACCACTGGAACGCTATTGGATGAGAACAATGTGTAATTGCAAAAGAAACAAAACTATGGGATTAAACAACATATGGAAGACACATAAAAGTATTTTTGAGCCATTAACGATGAACAAAATGACAAAAGAGGACTTCTCTTCCTTGTATCCATTGAACAGCCAAAACTGAGCAAACCAGTTCAATTAGAGCAGAATGTGAATCACCCAAGACGTATTTGTCTGGTTGACCAGTAACTACGTAGTTCTTTACAGTATGACACTTTTGAGTTTCCTTAAACTTGATCACATTAGTGGACACAGGCCTTGTCCAAGGTATGTGGGTGAAACCTTTATGAGACATTTTCTTATAACCGGAAATGCGCCTTCGAGTTTCGTTGTGCCTGATATTTAAGTTGTATATTTAACTACTGACAAATAGCATAAATGAAAATTAATTTAAAAAATGATTTTTTTAAAAATACGTGTTAAAATTTTACTCGTATTATTAAAATACGTCATATGACTTCACGAAAAGACCCCCGCTGTACAGCGGTATGTCTACGGATTTACAACGCTAAAATCAGGGGTTCGATTTCCCTCGGTGAGCTCAGCAGATAGCCCGATGTGGCTTTGCTATAAGAAAAAAAAAAAAAACTTCACGTAAGATTAACTAATCCTACATCAAAACAATATGCATTTTGTCTCACATTAGGCATAGTAAACTGAAACTGTACACCCACACAAGCCCTGATTTTAAAATATACGTAATTTGTAGTTATGACCAAAAGAAGTGAAACTATGTCCCTCCCTAATTAGGCCCAGCATGGCCAAGCGTGTTAAGGCGTGCGACTCGTAATCTGAGAGTCGCGGGTTCGCATCCCCTTCGCGTCAAACATGCTCGCTCTTTCAGCCGTGGAAGCGTTATAATATGACGGTCAATCCCACTATTCGTTGGTAAAAGAGTAGTTCAAGAGTTGGCGGTGGGTGGTGATGACTAGCTGCCTTCCCTCTAGTCTTACACTGCTAAATTAGGGACGGCTAGCACAGATAGCCCTCGAGTAGCTTTGTGCGAAATTCAAAAAAACAAACAAACAAACCCTCCCTAATTACAAGTAAATGAATAAAGAATGATAAAGAGACCCGTGGAAAGAAGTGGTAGATTCTTTTGTTTTCAGTTCAAACATTCAAAACTCGTCCGAAAAAAAAAAGGCAATTCTTACGGCTTTTACTAAACATTACATATAAAAAGTTTCTCTCAACCGAACTATTTCGCTTTTATATTGACAGAATTCACTTAACGTCATCTAGCGAATATTAAATAAACTAACAGTAATATTATTCAGAATATATACAAATAATTAAAAAAAAAACAATCATAATTTCAGACTTCACACATACACACGAATACAACCTTATAATTACTTATGTACAAAATAATTTCCAATTCAAATAAAAAGGAGAATTAAAGCAAGACAACTTCGACATTAATCTTATTTAGTGACCAACATAAAAATTTATTAATATAATAGACTCTTAAATTCAAACCATAGAAAAGCATTTAAGTAAATTTTAACCATATTTCTCAAGGGAAGTTAAATTAATTTTGTATTATTATTTATAAACATCATTCTCACAAACAAATGATAACATGGTGATGTACTTGTCAAACGACACACAAAGGTTTATTGAGTTCCCTTAGTTGGATTTTCTTTTAATTTTCATTAGAAATTAAATTAACGATGACTAAAAAATTGTCAAAAAGTGAACATATTTTTGTTCTATTTCTTTTAATCCTATATCTATATACAGAGATATATTAGGTATTATTCTTCTCGGCTTTTATAATGTCTGTTCATTAATACCACTTCTTTTTCTGTAGAGTTTACAAGAACAGTACCATCGTTCCCATAGTAACAAGCATCTACTCAAAACCTTGTCGTCTGCAAAAACTAATAATCCCCTCACTAAAATAAACTCGACATAAATAATTAACGGAAATAAAATAAAAACTTCAGAATTATGATTAAAATTATGTTCTTTATTTGTTTACTATTTAAGTGTATCATTTAAGCCAATTCAAAACAATTCTTTTCATTCCATTTTTATTGAATTATTTATTAAAATTTCTTCTAAAATCCTATCAGACTTTTGATATATTTGAAACCAAAACATGGGAAGTTGTCATCATCATTAATTACGTTATGTAGTATGTCCTCTATATTCATATTTTTATACCTGAATTAAGAACTTGAGAAAACATTTATTGAAGTTAAACGAAATCTATTAATCCTTCTTTAACTGACTTTTAAATACTTCTGATATAACTGATTATATAACAGTTTGTTTGCACGTTGAGTTTACCTTAAATCTTGGTATTACGACACCATATTTCAAAATGTCTAGAAAAATTTATGTCACCAGTGACGTACGAATTAAATGTTATTAGCGGAATTAATCTATCAATATTATGTATAACAATTTCATATGTAATTTTATATTTTGTCATAGCTTTCTTATTCTTTAGAGAATTTTTGCTATTTTATATTCACCAGTTTGTGTTCAGTACGTGGAATGTATAGCTACATGATGTTTTAGAGTTGTATCTCATTTTATTTATATAGACTTCAAGAGCTGCAATTTTTTTATTTATAATTTCCTTTGTATTATGGATACTGGTGGTTACGGCGTTCAATTCGCAATCTGAGAGTCGCGGGTTCGAATTCACGTCACTGAGCATGCTCGCTGTAGGGACATAATAATGTGAAGGTCATTAGTACTTTTCGTTGGTAAAGAAGCAGTCAAACAGTTAGCGATGTTGACTAGCTGCTATCACTGCTGAAGTAAGGACTGCTAGTGAGAGTATAAAGCCTCCTTTACACGAAATTCCGAGCAAACCACACTTTTGAACTATTTATAAAAAAAAGTATTAAGATAATTTACATACAGTTAGGGTTCCTCATTGAATTTAATACGAACCCTTGAGATAACAAGATAAATTATGGAATTTTTAGTAATAGTAAAGGATCCACATGAGATCCGGAAACCTGGAAAGTTTAAATAAAACATAGGGATTTGTAGGGGTTGTCTACTGTGGCTTTTACTTTTACAATCAATATAGTATTCACAGTGTTTTTTCTAACTTATTAAAGTTAACAACTCTTAGTGCTTTGTCCCCAGCTGCCTACGTCTGTTAACAATTCATGGCCGGTCTTAGGCAGACGTGTTTCTCTTCGGCCATTTGGCATTTCGATTAGCACGGAACGAAATTCCTCTCTGACATCTTTCACGGCTTGCTATCTCTCCTGCTGATGTCCTGTCGTTGTCACATCCACATTCACCGCAGTGGTAGCATGTTGAATGATTTGCTACATTATTCTTCCGAATAAGCATTGGCTCAAATGCGTCTGACATCTGTTCTCTGAGGTATTTGTCATCCTGACAGAGCATTGGCTGACTGTCCTTACAGTTCACGATAATTACTGGCTTTGCGTGAATCTCTATGGACATTATATTAAGATAATACCATGACCTTAGGTAAAGTGTGATTAAAGAAAAATGTATCCATCTACCAAGAAAAAAGTAATAATTGTATTTCCTTCATTTTTTTCCTTTTCAGTTTTAGGAGTTAACAACGCTGTCCGATTCCACATATTATAGTGCATATTCCGTAAAACATGTAAAAGAGTTGAAGAAATACGGCATACCTGTATCTCAGAGGTGAAATATCGCACACTGTCCTGTTGACTCAGAGATTCGCTGTTAATATTCCTATTATCTGCCTAAATGCTTTAATTTTTTTATATTCCACGGCGTAATTACAAAAGATGTTCCTCCTCCGCATGAAAAGTAATTCCCCTCCACCCAACATGTATTTCTCTGTACTTGTAGTGACGATTCTGGCTGATAGATATCATTAACTTAACAAAAGAATACAACCGCCCTTTATTTCAAACAAATTAAATTAAATTATGTGTTTCTCTCCCCTTGTCGGCATTTATTGAGTTTCTCAGGCCCACATTTTTATATCTCACCCATAATTTTTGGGGCCATACTTAAACCACTAATTATGTTTGATGATTTACTTCCAGCAGTCTCGCTTATTCCATTAATTTCCTAATTATTTTTGTCGTCACAAATGTTTCGCCTTTACTGATATTTTGTTTGTTGTTGTTTGGTAGGTAAACAAAAAGATACAGAATGAGCTATTTGTGCTCTACCCACCACAGATACTGAATCCTGGATTCCAGCGTTGTACGTCCGTAGATATAACGCTGTGATATTGGGAGGGTTGTTGTTGTTTTTTACTTCTTCCATCGAAAGTGGACCAAGATTATGGCTTTGATCCCCGTGTGCAGTTGTTTGTGTCCTTGTCAGCAAGATTTCTCTAAAAATGTGGAATGAATTTCGACGACTGTTGGTATACATTTGTAATATGGCCCAACTTACAATTGATTGGTTTTTGGAGAGCAAGATCACAAAAATCTAAAAATCTTTAACTTTTAATATGGGAACAGATTTTTTTCCCACTATTTCTGTTCTAAAAATGATTGAATTTTGTTATATTTTTGTGGATATGTGTAGAATATTATTCCTTATTTTTCTGCCAAAAATTAGCCTGTGTCCGTTAATAGTGATTTTTAAGTTAGTCTTTTTTGTTGTTGTATAACCAATACTTGAAAAAACAAAATACTTTTGTTGTTGTTAAGAAAAATGAACTTTAACTTATTTTTTTGTTTTACGTTTAATGCCCCATTTTTTTTTCATTGTGCAATAGGGATTTTTAAGAAACGCAAATTAAAATAATAATTAAAAAAAACGTATATAAAATTACAAAAAATAAATTCATACACCACCTGAACTCTGGGAATACTTAACATAAATTATTATTGAAGTTGCCGTGAAATTGTGGTAAATATTTTGGCCTAATTTACCTTTTAGAGTCTTATGCAAAATCGTTTCATTAAAAATAAGTACGAAATTTCTATCTAAGTATCTTGCTGCTGCTTCTTTTCCCTCATTTCTACGATTTTGACAGACAATTTAAATTATCTACAAGCCACACAATGGACTCAGCGAAATGTATTCTTAGTTGGATATGTCTTTAGATGCCTATAAATGTTATATAAAGGTATTTAAACAACACTCCATGTTGGTATAACATTACCAGCAAGTCATAATTCATGTGTATTTGTAATCATTAATGCTACTTTTTGTTTTAAATTTATTTAATGAAAGACGATATATTGATAGGCTTGTTATATCAGAAACAGTTATTTTGGAAGATGAAAATAACAACTTTACTCCCAATACATTGTATGAGAGATAAGAAAGCCTAAATTCAAAAATAATTTCATGTTTTTATGTTTTTTAATTGAAAATATTAAAGCATATTTTATTTTAGAAAGTGTTATAAAAATATTAAGTAAATTTTGAGCTCACTTATAAGCAGGGGCGTAGATCCTGG